>NC_090939.1:472338432-473737544 GCF_040938575.1 Ambystoma mexicanum
CAACTGCATTAACCTATAAAAGGGTGTATTGCAGTCCAGAACAAGAGCAACTGGGATGCTCTGTAGAAAGACCACCCATCTGCCATCCTCATGCACTCCAGCTCATGCCCCCCAACTGACAAATTCAAAATATTCAAACACAAAGCACTCATGAACAGTCTCTGGAGTTGCAAATCACACACTTAGAACAGCATTCTTTCAGCATTCACAGGTTACCATGAGGAAAGGACAACATTCAGCCAGGAAATACATTGGGCCTCATTACGACCCTGGCGGTACGGGGTTAACGGCGCTGTAAAAGGTGCTGGCGCCATTTACCCCGTACCGCCTCATTACGAGGTCCCCTCGCGGGACCCAGGAAGTAACGCCTCATCAAACCAGGCGTACTTACCGGGTCCTGCGAGGGGAAGAGGGAGCATACAACGGGCCAACTCGTAATGGCCCGTTGTTTGCTCCCTCTCCCATTCAAATTCAGCCCTATGGGGGCTGAAATGGAAATGGGGAAGGACCGGGTCTGGGTCCTTGGAGGGAGGAATTACCGGGCCTTCCGAACTCGGAATGCCCCGGTAATTCCTCATTCTGTGGACCCGGACGCGATTTCGGCATAGCGGCATGGCTACCGCCGAGGTCGTAATGAGGGCCATTGAGAGATTGTGATATTGGCAGAGTAGGACTGGAACTTCCAATATTATTTTGAGGACCCACTTCCCGTTCAACTCCCAGGACAAGCTCCACTTCCAGAGCTGATTGTGGCCACCAGTATTCTGTTCCGAATGTGTTCCATTTCTTTGGGGTCCAACACCAAATTCTGAGCATGAAAACATATGCAAAATAGTAGCACTGCAACTGGTGGAGAATGAATGGAATTGGCCTTCACGTTCAATTCCCTGCAATAGTTTTGCCTACAAGTGTTTCTGACAACACTGTTCACTTCGCAGCATCTTCTTATGCCTATAATCAGTCAGAAGTATTATGCTACTGTTGCTACAACAAGTGATAACATGCATTGCTACCACACGTTCGTCAGAGCACATTGGAGCAAGTAAAATGACACAGATCGCAGCCTTCTAAACGATTTAGTGGATGGCACTTAACAAATACCCATGTTGCACTTGATGCATCCAACTGTGCAAACCTGTGTAACGCAATGATTAATGCAGAGTCAACATTTATGGCTTGGAAAAGGAAGCACAATTACATGTTTTAGAATGCACAATGAGATGGGCCATGCATGAGATGATTTACCAGACACACATGAACATGTTTGAGGTGTCAAGTCATACATAAACATAGGCTGAGCAACAATGGTATATTGTACTTTATTGACCCGATTGACTCAGGTTTGGAAAGAGTTTCTATGTGGCTACCATTATCTCTCCATTTGTGAAGAAACGGTCAGTGCTGCATTTCTGCGCTTCGGGATCATATCAGGGGACAGTGAGGTCTTATCAGCTGGTACGTTGGTCTGTTTGATTAAAGTATATATTTTTATAGAACCTTGATTGGAATGTTATGCTTTGCTGTTTTGGTTGATACTGAACCACATTAACACCTCTTAAGAGCATAGCCTTCCCTTCGGTCCACGTTACCACAAAAGGCAAAGGAGTTATATCTATTAGCTTGGCCTGTTTTAACTTTATGCTTCGGTTGCCTCTTGGTCTGTAGAGGTGTGAGGGCTGAGTGGGTGCTTTAGCCTCTTCTCATCCTCTCCTGCAGGGCTGAAGTCAATTTGTCACAATGGGTGTACATGTGAATGAGCAAGTGAACACTGCGTGTGAATAAGCAAGTGAATGTGTGTGCGTGTTTGTTTATGCTGTGCTGAACTGATTTTGGCAGGAGAAGGGGTTGGGCAACAACAGCATTTTTACTGGGCCTCTCTCATAGATTCCCAGAAAAAAAGCTGTTGCTTATGGATGGTAGGTGTTATTATGTGGCTAGATTGGCATTTTATTTTAGCCAGTCTAGCCATTTGTAAATGTGGAATTTTTCTTTTTACTGTGCATCTTTAATAAATCAAGCATGATAAGTGTTATTACACAGCTAGCCTGGCATTTTGGTGCAGCCATTCTATCAATTTCTTACTGCTGTATGACATGTTTTACTACGCACCTTTGATAAAACAAGCATAACAAATGCAATTACCTGGCTCGACTGTCATTTTGGTGCAGCCGGTCTAGCTATTTCTTTGGCATGGCAGTTTTTACTGGCCAATTATAATAAAGCAAGCATAATAAGTGTAATTACATCGTTAGACTGGCATTTTCGTACAGCAAGTTTGAATATGTTTTCATATTGTGGCTTGGAATTTGTACTGCCAAAGACAACTGGGGCATTTTTCTTATAGTATAATTACTGTCATTATGCAAAGCGAACACCAATATGTTCTTATAAGGGAATACTGCCATATATTGGTGCAGCCAGCAAGGAAATGTATGGGCACAGCCAGCAAGGGCATATTTTTATACTGGCATATATTGTGGGCAAAGGCATCATGAAATGCAATCGGAAATGCTTCAGTGCACTGTTGATGACTTGCATCTATTGGATTTTTTTATGATTTACCCTACAAACCCCATTGCAAACTGTTAGGCTTTTTGCCCGATTTTTTACTTGAAGTGTGCTGTGGAATGCACCATTTTAACACATAATTCAAAACATGTTATTGGCTGATTGGTTTGGGCTTCCTCTGTATGCTTGGTTGCTCTGGCATATTTCTTGGAAACATTTACGCCACTCCAATTAATCAATTCAGCTGTCACCACTGGCAGAAATACTTGCACAATGACATTGCCCGCTGGAGCAGGTTAAAGACGAGTACACTCTTTCTTGGAGGTATTGATCTCTAAGTTGTCAGAGTAATTAGACCCACATTAACATCTTTGATAATGGTAAAAACAAAAGGCAATTGGGGTCATTACGAGTTTGGAGGCAACCATGGCGCTATTAGCGCCATGGCTGCCACCAAACCCATAACGACTCCGCCCTGGTGAATGGAGCTATTACCGCCCCATTCCAAGGTTGGCGGGGGCGGTAATTCCCCATTCACCAGTGCCCTTCCCCCCTTCCCCATTCCCATTTGAGCCCCCATAGGCCAGCTATTATGCAGTATATCTTCACAGATGATAAGAAGCTCAGAGTAGTTCAGGTAACCCTGTACCTCTTCACAGGCAACATCCCCTTGGAGCTTCTGTCTGGCGGAAATGGCTTTGTTTATTAACGGTATTGGTGCATTTCAGATTAGTGTACTCAGAATTACCAAAATTGCTGCTCACCGATATTGGTATCTGTGTTGGTGAGCTGTAATCCAGAAATAAACCCTGTTGCTCATTCTAAGTAGCCTAAATGGCCATCCTGTTCTTGGCTGTGGTGCATACCCAAGCTGCAATGGCAGTATTGGTACCATCCCAAACATGACCTGATACTTCCCTGTTCATTCTTCCTCTGTGTAACTCCTCATACTGCTTCTGTAAATGTGCGGCCAGTACAATTGGGAATCTGCATAGTTACCTGCAATGCAGACAAAGGGATCATGAAAATCATTTCAGCAAGAGAAGCATTGACGATAATATACCAAACCCTGACCTATCTTCCTTAATGGCACAGAGACTGACCACATATATGAGTATTATTCAGGAACTCAGTAACCCCCAACACGAGTGAAAATAGATACTTTATCATTGTGCAGGTCCTATTTTCTGGCTCCGTAGTGTATTGGCACCAGGCATGTGTCACATGGGAACACAGTCGTAGCATTTCAGTGACGTTCCTGATAGTCAAAATGTTTATTTGAAAACAATACAGGTACATTGAGGCATTCATCTCCTTTCCGAGCACACTGCTCCGATCCTTTATGCTAGACCTGCCCTGCCCTGTACAGCCACCTTATGAAAGCCCAATGGTAAATTTACTACAGCAACACTTTTATTTGCGCTCTGAACGCCTACTATCACAAACACCGTTGTATCCAATCTGTGACAATACTAAATGAGAGTCTTCAATATTTATTTTTCTTCTTGTCTAAAATTCAAGGCAGAATAACAGTAGTGCACTAGATCTGGAACATGGAGGGTTCTGAATACAGCCCAGTAACAGGAGAGCCATTATCTGGAGCAGACACATTTTCGCTCAGCAGCTCTGGGCCACGACTAGTATTCAACAACTGTTGCACTACTACCAGAGCACTGGCATAATTCTAGTCAGAAATCCAGTTTGGAAGGGCTTTACATGGGTATGGATTCATTGACAGGGGAACAATCAGTGGGTTTAGAGAGAAATGTCAATAACATATCAACACTACTATCCCAACTTCCCATGAACCCGCTGGTTCCTTCTTGTCAGTATACATCATATCGTCTCTTGTACCAGGGCTAAGTCTCTGTTTCTGATGTTGTTATCATATGTTTTAGAGGAAACGCCTTCCATGGCTCTCAATAAATAGAGGAAACATGTCTCAATTAATCAAGAAAAGTGGCACAGGGCAGATTAAGGAATAATTACTGGAGGAACATAGACCGTAGGCATAGAACAGACATCCCCTTTTCAGCAGATTGGAGCCTCAGCTCTCTTACATTGGGTCACGTTGCCCCAGGTAGGGTGTTGGCATACCTTCACTTCAGAACCTATTAGCAAAAGCACTTGAAATAGGCCCTTCCAGATACTTAAGGGAGTGACATGGTCCAGTTCATTCCTAGGCAAGGCTGCTTTCACCTGGTGGCGGATGGAACTGAGAGAAAGAATTAATGATCTCACATATTCAAGTAAATTGTCATCAGTGAAATGCAAATTAGTAGCAACAGACTTTACTGTTAGGGATGAAGGGAGCGTCATAGGCTTAACCCAGACAAAACTTGCCCTGTTTTCCAGTATGGGGTGCTTCAGATGTCAGGTAATACAGGAGGAAGGGCATCTGGCCATTTAAACCCCACCTTCTGGCATTGCTTAGCAGGTTTGTTGTTAATAACTCAATTTCGCGTCTTCGCTTCCCCTGCTGACCGGGGGTTTAGGGGACAATGAAGATTGTGCTGTACATTGATAGCTGTCAGAAGTCCAATCATCACATGAATTATAAAGTGTGTGCCCTGATCACTATTGATGCCAACATGTATCCCACATCTTGGTACAATATATTTGAATAGCACCTTAACCACTATGATAGCATCTGCTTTCCTACATGTGTATGCCTCTATCCATCCAGAGAACATATTCAGTATCACAAGAAGATATTCCCAATTACTACAGTATGGGAGCCTGGGGAAATCATTTGGAAGCTCATCTTTTTGACCGTAAGGGGGCAGATGTGCTCCTTTGGTGGCAGGGAATGCCTTTTCACTGTTATTCTGGCAACATATGACACATTATTAACAATACTCCTGTGCCATTTCCGCAAACTCAGGGTGAATCAGTATTTAATCAGGGTCATTATCATTCCCCCTTTCACCACATGAGGCTGTCCATGACATATTCTAAAAAGGTGTGTAAGTAATATCTTTGGGGCAACCAATCGACCATGTCCATCTTTCCATAAACAATCTTCATCCAATCAGTACCCTTTTCATATCCAACTATCCTTATCACTCGAAGGGGCAGTTTTCTATGTTTGAGCCAATTACTATTGTGTTAAGACCCCGTTGTAGTGGCTGAAATGGGGGATAATGGCCCGGCAACCCAAGTTATCGGCCTGAGCTAAGCAAGGGCAGATAACAACGGCTCTGGGCCGTTATACTCGATTCCAGCCACTGGAACGGGGTGTCCAAATCTACAAAGGAAAAACCTTTTCCAAGATGGCCACCTTGGAAAGGGAAGCAGGGCTCCATGTGGAGGGCATCTTCCCTTTCCATGGCAGCCTGCAAAAACAAGGGGAAGGAGTGGATGAAACTGCTGCTGCTGAAATAGGGTATGTAGGGGCCAGAGGGTTGAAAAAAATGTGAGAGAGGGTGGGGGGGCCAAGATGGCAGCAGGGGGAGTCGGTCATCAGGTGGCATGGAACGCAGGCTTGCATCAGCAGTTCAAGCCCACTTTTCTAGCCATCTAACTGACTGGCTCCCCCGCCAGGGTTCTAATATATGTTTTTATGTGAGGATGGTCCAAGACTAACGATTTCAAGGACAATGTATTCATCTTCTGATTTATTTACAGCTGCCTGCTTTGCTGTGAAGTCTGCAAAGTCATTGTTGCAGCTCATCTCATTATCCAGGGGTTGATGAGAAGCACACTTAATTATGGCTATTTTGTTAAGGAGCATCTAGAAGTGCCTTCACATACTGACTGTTTATTTAAGGGGCACCTGTAGATGTTAAGAATCCCCTCTGTCACCAGAGTTGATCAAAGTCATGTGTTACCCCAAAGGCATACCAGGAATCAGTGTAAATATTAACAGAGCATACAGCCATCAGCTCCCATACCCGAGTGAGTACCAAACGCTCTGACACCTGCACAGAGGTGACCTAAGGTAGTCTCCCGCTCTCCACAATCTTCTCAGGTGCACATACTCCTTCCCCCAATATCAACTTATGTGCTGTAAAGAGATCTCTTTGTGTACGGCGGTGATACTTAAGATTGGTTCAGGTCAACACTATCAGTGATTCATGAGGGCTTATCAGGTTGAAAACGGATTTCAGCAATGCAAAGCAAAAGCAGCTATTTTTTTACAAATGGTGAAAATAGCTAGTTGCAATTTGCAGCACCTTTTCCGAGTGCGTCGAGCGCGTTTACAGAACAACTATAAGGAGTAGATCTAAGCTTTAAAATGAAAGTTAAATCTTGTTCCTAGCACGTATGGTTCAAAAGATACGGACGAATTTGTGGAGGTAGATTTTCAGAAATGAAATAGTGTTTCAGAATGGCAAATGACACTTTCACAGCTTTAAAGTCACAGAATGAACACGCGATTTCTAATGCAGTTCTAGGCAGGTTGAATTGGATGGGGAAAGCTTATTTTAAACTAATAGATGCCTATGTGCAGTTCTGGCTGGGTATTCACACTATACATTTGAAATAGGCCATCAAGATCTGGTCAGGTTGGCTGCGGTTCCCTCGCCACGGACGGTCTCTGGCACCGGTTCTGCTCACAGCAATCTGGTCTGGGTCTCTGGTTTTGGCAAAAGTTCTAGTACTGCACAGCGGTCTGGTCTGGGTCTGGTCTTCTATTGGCACTGCACGGCGGTCTGGATACAGCTCTGCTTTCTGGGTTCTGGCATAGGGTTCTAGGCCAGAATCAAACAGCTCGCCCGGATGTTGAATAGTTTGGTTAGGTTGCCGGATTCTGAGGCCTCTGAAGGATTCAGCTTGTGGACTAGGCCTCTCTGCTACAAGTTCTGAAGTCTGGATTCTAAGTTCTGGTTCTGGAGTCTTCTGGCAAATGCTTCGCGGGAAATCAGTTTGAAGTGGGAAGTGAGTGTCCCTTCCTGGGTCTCAGTGGCTCTTTTTATGTCTTTTGAAAATGGGTGTGTGCGTGGGCATAACTAAGCCTGCCCCTCACAATTTATCATTGGCCAAGTTCTCCTCTCTCCCCTGATTGGGAGAAGGAAATGGAGTGTCATCGTGATGAGGTATGTTTATGGGTCAGAGGATCCTCCCCTTGTCACTTTGCACACAAATCTATTTTTGATCCAAATGCATATTTATCTATGTACAATTTTTCTAATATTATATGTCCAGTTAACATATTTTCTCTAGCATCAAACCATCCGATCCCTGTCTTTGTAAGATGTTGTCTCCACTTCTGACAGAATTCTACCCTTTTCATCCAGAACACAATCTCTAAACTTTTCCAGAATTTACACAAATGTGCGCAAGGAATATGGGCATCAGATGATGAAGCGTCAGATTTTTAACATACAGACATTCGGAGTAACACCCTATTTTCCGCTACTACTCCCCAGAACATACCACAGAGTCCTAACACCTCTTAAAATGTGCACAGAAAAATCACAGGAATCATGATATTAGTTATATAATTTTGACAGTTATGTACTATGAATTATCCATCTTTTTAAAATTATGCTCTGGCCCAGATGGGTGTGGTTTAGGTTCCAAAGCACATGGGGGAATTTCTGTCTGTCCCCGCTTCCAGCTCAGGTGGCTCCCAGAGGCAGCGCCCCTCCCATTTCCTTCCAAGAGGAAGCCATTTACGACCCCTAATTTAGCATTTGCCTGAGCCAAGGAAAGTTCATTGTTCTGTTTTCCTGCAGTCCCCTCCCCTGATTCAATCAGAGAAGTGTGATCTCCTTTTGGTGGGGGCAGCAGAATGCAGCCAGGCCTGTGAACAGTAGGTGTTAAGAATTCTCATTAACCAGCAAGGCTTTGAAGTTTCCAGATAACTCAGGTTCTGTGTCAGCTCCTGAAAGACAGGCCTCCTGTCAGAGTTTAGACCGCTAGCGCCAGTTAGTGTCGAGCGCCGGGACTGCACCCATTTTTGGAAGCTGTCTTGAATTAATATATTTAAAAAAAAGGGATTTTACTTGATAGCATTTACTAACAGTGTATTGCTATAGATTCTGCAGTAGAGTAATTTTGTGGCCATGATTTTAGCAATTGTTGACATCAATTAAAACAGATTTTTAACAGTACCATATTCCTTTGCACTGATTTCGTTCATGGCGATTCTGGCCCATCACGCTCGCACTGGTGGGTGGCAGGTCAGGCGACCATTTTGGTGTGCGCAAAACTGCACGGTTTTCATGGATTCTGGTGCAAATGTGGGCTTTTCAGCCATCTTGGATTTTCTAAACCCACAGCACCAAATGTTGTAGCATAATAGTTCAAACGTGGGTCAAGACACCTGCAAGCCCCCCCGCCGGACTGCACTTTGATTTCGAGTCGAGGAGGAGTCGGGTGCAAAGGATGTTTTGATCCACGCGCTGGGATGTCTGCATCATCTTCTTCTGATTCCGCAGATGGCACAGTTCAGCATCTTTTCCTCCATCAGGGTGGATCGATCGGTTCTCCTCGCCGGTCCTGATGGGAGTTTCGGGCGGTACCCCGGGCCCCTCGGATCTTTGCTCTCGGTCCCCGGGTCGTCCTCCTTGGTCAGTCTCCATGGTTTCATCTCTCCTAGGATGCCAAAGCAAAGCAGCAGAAACATATTCGTAGACATTTCCCCACCACTATTAATGGTGGGGCGAACATATACATTTTATACATCAGGAGACATTTGCATTCAATTTTATAGGCTATATGTGGAATATTTTAGGGTTGGACTTGTATTACTCTGGATCGGCCCCCTCTGGGATTGCAGAGGACTCCTCCAGTTGCTGCACAGTGTGCCTGGGATGGCAACACTTTAGCTGATTAATATGGACCCACTTGTCTTCCCCTTCCGCCGAACTACCTTTGGGAATGCGGATCGTGTAGGCGACTGGGGAGATCTTGTCTACAATTTCAAAAGGTCCCTTCCATGTAGGCAGAAATGTTCGCTGTTTGGCCTGGTTCCTTTAGAAATTGCATAGATAGACCGGGTCTCCCACATTGTATTCTTTCCTAGTAGTCTTCAAATCATAGTGAGTTTTCATACTCTCGGCTGATCTTTCTAGATTCCGCTGAGCATAGGCAAAAGCATGTCGAAGGTGTTTCCTTAAATTCTCCACATACTCATGAGTTGTGGAGGCATTGATTAATGTCTGCTCTTGGGTCCTGTAGAGCAAATGCTGGGGAAGCACCATCTTGTGTCCAGTCATCAGCTCAAACGGTGACATTTTAGTTGCAGAGGAAGGGGTAGATCGGATGGCCATTAGGACAAGAGGTAATCGGATATCCCAACTTGGCCGAGAAACTGCCACAAACATTTTTAATATGCTCACAATGGTTCGGTTGTAACGTTCTACTGCACCAGAAGAGGCTGGCAGGTAAGCAATGTGCAGCTTCCTTTTAACCCCCAGTATCTCCCACATCTTAGTCATTATTTCGCTGTTAAAATGGCTACCTTTGTCTGACTCAATCCTTTGGGGTAGACCAAAACGCGAAAATATGTGGTTGATCATCAGGCCAGCTGCTGTTTCTGCCTTGCAGCCTGGGGCCAGGAGACAGTCCACCCATTTAGTAAATGAGCATGTCACCGTCAACATGTACTTATTTCCCCTAGAGGAGCGAATCACGGGGCCTATGAAGTCGACTTGCAAATCTGACCATGGCAGTGTCATCCCCCTCTTTTGGAGAGGTGCACGGTGTGTGAGGGATGTTGGCTGAAATTGTGCACACACAGGACACCTCTTCAAGTATTGGTCAAGTTCCAACCCCATGTGTGGCCAGTAAGCAACCTCTCTTAAGATCTCTAGTGTTGTATGAAATCCCCTATGACCGGCGGTGGCCGCATCATGGGCGTGACTTAACATCAGGCTTCGGAATGAGGTAGGGACCACCCACTGATCATGGCCAGCTTGGGATTTCCTTACCAACAAACAGTCTTGGAATCAGAACATTTTTGGACATTTCATCAACACTCTCAGGTCCTCTTTCCCAATGTAATCGGTATCCGTCAGGGGAAAGTTCTCAGGGTCCTCAATGTATTGGTAAAACTTACCAATTATTGGATCCCCCTTCTGAGCCGTAATCAAATCAGCATCTGGGGTCTCCTTACTCCATTGTGCAGTTGAAAGATCATTGTGAGCATTTGTCTGGAACCTAGTGATAGCAATGACCTTGATTTCCCCCAACAGGGACTCAATCTCTATTAGATCCCCTTGGATGGCCCCGGTCTTGGCCAGCTGATCAGCTAAGTCATTTCCAGTTTTGTCTGGTCCCTCTACTTTGGAATGACCCTTGATCTTCTTCCAGTAGATGGTCACCCCATTCACGGTGACCAGATCATCAATGTTTTGAATTAACTTCCCATGTTTCAAGGGTTTGTTATTAGCACATAACATGCCTCTGGTTTTCCAATTAACCAGGTGCTCCACGAACCCGTTCTGTACATAATCTGAATCTGTGATTATGACCAGTTCGTGGAGTTGATGTTGGACAGTAGTGAGGATGGCCTGATGCACAGCCATCAACTCTGCCACCTGACTACTTCTGGGACCAATTTTGTATCCAGCGCAGGGTTCTGGGGACTCATTCACCCATGCATTCCCTACGCCGGCAACAAGTTCTTTTTCCCCGTTGTTGTCAACATGGTAAGAGCATCCATCCACATAAACAGTGTGCATTCCCTCACACTTGTCTTCTTCAAAGACTTTGTGTGGGGAATTAAGGTATGCCTCCATGTTGTCCTTGATTTTTAGACTTTCGTCCTCGAGACAGTTTTCTCTGGCACAATCATGCAAGTCAGCCAGACCTTGCGCGAGGGGACTCTTCTTGTTTTGGCCATATCTGACCTCCACAGGAAAGCCTTGCATTGACAGAATCCAGGAAGTAATTCGGGAATTACTCACATTTCCGGCCCGGATTCTGTCACTTTGGAGATATTGCAGAGGCTGGTGTGGAGTCTCCACTATGATGTGTTCCCCCTGGATAAACGGGCGGTAATTCTTCAATGCCCACACCGTTGCCAGGAGTACCTTCTCACAGTCGTTGAATTTTTCCTCCACAGAGGATAAAGTTTTGCTCGCATAGGAGATTACCTTATTGACCTTGTCATGCTTTTGATATAATACTGCAGTCAAGCATTTATTAGAGAACCCTGTCCCCAAGAAAAACTCCATATTTCTGACAGGGTAAGCTAGGCAAGGTGCTTGTGAGAGGCTTCTTTTAAGCTGTCTTACTGCCTCGGATTGTTCTGGACCCCATTTCCACTTGACCCCCCTTCAAGAGATGAATCAGGGGTCTGGTGATCTCTGTGTAGCCCTCAATGAACTTTCTGATGTAATTAGTCAGTCCAAGGAGGCTCCTTAGTTCCTGCAGAGTTGGGGGGTCTTTCAGTTTCTGAAGTGCTTCCACTTTCTTTTCCTGGGGACAGAGACCCTGAGGAGTAATCTCATGCCCCAAGAAATTAACACGGGTTCTACACCACTGCGCTTTCTGAAAGCAAAGTTTTGCTCCGGCGGCCCTCAACTGTGTCAGAACATAACAGATCTCCGCTATGTGTTTCCCCACAGATGAACTTTTGATGAGGACATCATCTACAATAGCCAGGTTACCCCTCGCACCCAGGTCGGGCATGGCCTTATGTAGGAAAATGTTGAATTCATTGCCGAAGTTGAGGTATCCGAAGGGAGTCTGGGTCCATGTGTACTGCTGGCCCCCAAAGGCAAAGGTTCTCCCTACTGACAGGCACAGTCCAGTATCCATTGGTCAGGTCTATTGCGGTGAATACCTGTGACCCCTGGATCTGGGCCAGCCCTTGGTCAATGTAGGGAAGAGTTATGTTACTGAAAGACACAGAAAACCCCACACTCTAGATCAGGGTATTAATAAAGTATTGATCTCGGAAAGAAAATCCAGAGGCTTCAATTTCAAAAAAGTAGTATCCAGAATTTTATTACATTAGATACATTCATTACTTTGGTGAATTGAATCACGATTTAATCAGCACAGAGGAAATAATTTTAAATAGCAGGAAAAAGATTTTTAAGATCACAGAAGTTTCAACAATTTCATTCAATACATACTATACCCTCATCCAACCATTCATACAGACTCATTCTTCATACATTAAACCACTCATACCAGACATCAATAGGTACAAGATAAAAATACAAGGTAAAAGACTATTACAAATTTATAGCAAACAATTCATCAACAAACTAATCATTATACACAAGAAAATGTGTGCAGAACAAAACATATGGCCACCAAGAATCTTATAAGTGGTCAACAAATGAGGTGGGCCCCAAAGGTCTTCAGAAGCGGCCTCATCCCTAATATTCTCTACCGGTTTTGGCGTCTTAACATTATTTTGGTTACGTCTTCATCAGGAGATGACAGAATAACTTTATTGTATTTACTATATATGATTGTACCATTCGCCAATGCCACTCGCTTCTTTTTGGTGTTGTCAAGCTGCATGACTGGGTCAACTTAACTGCCTGCATGACTAGGTCAAGTGCTTTGCTGGATTTTTCTTGCTGCAACATAGGCGCTAAGGTTGATACACCGACGCTTGGCGCGTTGCTGCGTCCGTAAGACCTACTACAGATGTCAGGATTTTTTTATGGTGCCACTGCTGCTGGAGACTTTGCTGTCCTAGATGGGATTATAGAGCCAATCCAATCTGTGTTCCTGCCCGTAAGCTAGACGGAACGCTGGAGGAAGGAGCGTTCTGTCTAGCGTACGGGCAGGAACACAGATTGGATTGGCTCTATAATCCCATCTAGGACAGCAAAGTCTCCAGCAGCAGTGGCACCATAAAAAATCCTGACATCTGTAGTAGGACTTACCGACGCAGCAACGCGCCAAGCGTTGGTGTATCAACCTTAGCTCCTGTGTCGCAGCAAGAAAAATCAAGCAAAGCACTTGACCTAGTCATGCAGGCAGTTAAGTTGACCTAGTCATGCAGCTTGACAACACCAAAAAGAAGCGAGTGACATTGGCGAATGGCACAATCATATATAGTAAATACAATAAAGTTATTCTGTCATCTCCTGATGAAGATATAACCAAAATAATGTTAAGACGTCTAAACCGGAAGACAATATTAGGGATGAGGCCGCTTCTGAAGACCTTTGGGGCCCACCTCAATTGTTGACCACTTATAAGATTCTTGGTGGCCATATGTTTTGTTTTGCACACATCTTCTTGTGTATAATGATTCATTTGTTGATGAATTGTTTGCTATAAATTTGTAATAGTCTTTTACCTTGTATTTTTATCTTGTACCTATTGATGTCTGGTATGAGTGGTTTAATGTATGAAGAATGAGTCTGTATGAATGGTTGGATGAGGGTATAGTATGTATTGAATGAAATTGTTGAAACTTCTGTGATCTTAAAAATCTTTTTCCTGCTATGTAAAATTATTTCCTGAGTGCTGATTAAATCGTGATTCAATTCACAAAAATAAGGAATGTATCTCGTATAATAAAATTCTGGATACTACTTTTTTGAAATTGAAGCCTCTGGATTTTCTCTTCCGAGATCAATACAATGTAGGGAAGAGGCCATCGGGAAGTATGGACCCATTTGTTGAGCTCCCTAAGGTTGGCGCAGAGTCTCCACTGGCAGTTTGGCTTCAATATTCCCAGCACCGGATTATTGAAGGTGCTGTGTACTGGACGGATTATTCCCCGGGACACAAGGTTCTTAATTATTTCTGTAAGGGACTCCATTGATGCGAGAGGCAAGCGATATTGCTTCACAAACACTGGATTCATGCCACGGTCTGTGGTAATTGTTGTGTGGATGTCGGTGCGACCACAGTCATATGAGTCCACCGCGAAGAGATCTTGGAAATCCAAGAAAACTTGTTTCAACTCTTGCTTCTGCTCCAGAGTCACACAGGCATCAGCTAGGTTGACTCTCTCTTCAACCATCTGCCTGAAGCCTGGAAAGACTTCTGGTTTCGCTATCTCAGCGGCCTCCTCCAGCTGGGTGGAGAAGTCCCTGGTCAGAGTGCTGATTTGGACTGGAGGCTTCAGGTGGGAAAGGCAGCCCTCATGGACCTGGAAAATCACCTCATCCCTATTGAAGTCTCAAGTCACATCTTCCTTACCATAAAGGCATGAAGTGTACACCAGGAAGTTCCCCCCATGCCGGGTAAAGAACCTGTCTGGTGTTGTATTGTCATCACTGTCACTGTCAAAACAGTCCTTGGGGATTGGTCCTAACAGTTCATTTCCTAAATCAATGGAAAAATGTCGGTCATCAACCGCCATTCCAATAATGGTGCCTGCGGCTAGAGCAATACTCTTTAAGTTGCCGTTATCCACCTCTATTGGAATGGTGTCATGTTCTATGTTGATTAATGGTGTTGGGTTTACCCCCAACCCTTGCTGTTGGAGAGAAGCATTTAGATGAATATAAGCATCAGGGTTTTTCAATTTTTGTCCTCTTTTAACTTTCACTTCCAGGGAGAATTGTCGGGTCCTTTCTGGGATGGTGACTTCCTCTTTAGTCTGAATTTCAACTGCATAAGGTAGCAATTGAGCCGACCTTCATGCTTTTTCTGGATCATGAAAGCCCATGAATTTATCCGCTAATCGGGACCAAGCTTTGAAGTTTATTAGGTCCAAACTAATGGCAAAGCGATTGAGAATATCACTGCCTAAGTAAAAGGCGGCAGTGACGTCTCGCACGACCCAACAATTATGGATTATGCTATGCTCTTGTTGCCAATGGAGATTTTGAGCATACACCTGCTTGGCAGGAGATGTTTGGAATTGGGTGTTTCCAGATCCATTTCCCATTTGTCTATCAGTTTGAATGTTGGAATGGCTGGATCTTTTGGGAGTTGGCGGAACATGGCTTTGCTAATAAAGCTCTTACCGTTGTTCACACACACTCGGGCGAGAACAGAGTCCTTCCCATCATTTAACTGAACAGGGATGAACAACTGTTCTCCAATTTGCTGACCATCAGCCAGGCTCTGAGCTGATTTCACATCTTTCTGGACTATCGGAATGGGAATGTCTGATTGTGGAGTAGTAAAGAATTTCAGAGTGTTGCCTTCCAGTGTGGAATACCACCTTAAACTGGAAGGAAGGTTGATTTTCAGACATAGAGGGGACCCCCCCATCACCAGTCTGTTGTCCTACTGCTATTAATGTCACGTCTGGAATATGGTTGTTCTGGAAGTGAAATTCTACTTGGTCAGATTTTTGTTCAACCATGTGGCAGGTGCCGTTTAAGCTAGCATGGTTGATGCTCTGTTTTAATTTTATTGGTCGGCTAGTCTGGGTCCAGAGGAGCTTGTTTACGCAATCTATTAGGGGTGACAACCTTCTCAGGAGGTCATTCCCTAGTAAACAAGGGGTGCCCTCTGGAGTCACTACTATGACCGGGTGTTTCACCTTGTGTCGCCCAATTTTGATGTCCAAATCTGCAGTCCCCTCGATGGGAATTTCCTTCCCGTCAAAGTTCTGAAGTTGTCCAGGAAGAGAGGTGAGAGGAATTTGGTAATTCTCCCCCCTTCCTGCATTTAGTTCATCAAAGGCCCTTTTGGACAAAAGGGTAGCTTGGGATCCAGTGTCCACCAGTGCCAACATTGTACCCTGCCCCTGTACTTGTACCGGGGCATAGTATCTTCCCTCCTTCTCCTCAAGGGGGCACAGATAATGCACTTTTTTGGACAGCTGGTGGGCTAATTTTTTAGTTTTGGACATTGAGAGAGAAGAGATTTGGGCAGAATTCTGTGGAGAGTCATGGGAATCTGCAAGAAAAAGTTGGCAACTGGATATTGATGTGGTTTTGGGTTCCCCTGGTTCCGGTTCTGGGCCACCCCTCCTTTTTGGAGGCAGTCACCAGGATGGGTTTGAACCAAGGGTTTTCGGTATTGTTGGTTCTGGGATAGAATGATGGGCGGCGACAGCTCAATCCCCACATCTACCCAGTCTATGGATGCGGTTTTGGGTTCCCCTGGTTCCGGTTCTGGGCCGCCCCCACTTTTTGGAGGCAGTCACCAGGATGGGTTTGAACCAGGGGTTTTCGGTACTGTTGGTTCTGGGATAGAATGATGGGCGGCGACAGCTCAATCCCCACATCTACCCAGTCTGAGTTGGAATCCCTTGGGACCCATTTTTCCTTGGGAGGGGTTCCCCCATCTCTGAAGGAGAAGATCCTTTTCCCAGGATCCTCTGAGGATCCCACTCCCTCAAATTGGAAGACCTGTACCTCCTCCACAAAATGGGTCTGCTTGGGTCCTTTGTTTCTCCTACCTCCTCTCTGCTCCTTGGGTGGCAGACTTTCAGGGGTAGGAGATGTTGTTTCCGGTTCCTGGGTTTCCAGGGGCTGTTTACAAGTGGGGAAGGAAGCTTGCTCCAAGGCTTTACACCCCCCTTCCCCTTGTGCCTCCTCCCTGGGAACCGGTGGGTTATCGGGGTGCTGCCTGTGTCATTTTTCTGGAGCACCAGGCCCAGAGTTTGGGGCATTCTGCGCCGGCATGCTCATCTGAGGGTTCTGTTGAGCCCTCAGCATGTGACCCAGATCCCATGCCATATTTTGGACCTGGCGCTCTAACTGTGAAACCCGCTCAGGCTGATACGGGGTTCTATTTTCTCTCCTGGGCTGATCCCGGGAAGGGTAGCTATGCCTTCTCTGGTAGTACCCCGGGTTGGGAAGATTTGGGTACTCCTCCACCCTTGGCCTCCCCTCTCCCGGATTAGGTTGTCTGGGCTCAGGGAATTGGGGAAAGAAGGATGGGTAATTTTGGGGCTGAAAGTTGGGTGGATACCTGGGAAAAAAGTTCTGCCCAGGGTTTGGTGAATTTCTGCCCTCCTGTGGGAAGTTTGGAGGGAGGTTCCCTGGGTTGGGTGCCTAGTTGGATCCACCCCCCTGGGCTGGAGGAGTCCACACATACCCCAGGATGGGTCGGTTTCCCTTGTAGCAGGGAATACATAGTCAGGGGAGCGAGGGACCCCATTTGTGGGACTACCTACTTGACTCCCTGTCTGTGACTGGCCTGAGGGCCTTCTGGGCTTAGAATTATTCGGTGCAGGCAGGTTTTTAGGCCCCCCCATCTCCAAATCTAAAATGGGGGCAACCTTTGCCTCTGCCACCTTGGCTGCAGCAGGGGTGCTGGTCGATTTGGGGCTTTTCTGAGCGTTATTTTTATTTTCTATGGGCTTCTGCACCTCATAGATCCGGGTGTCCTGTTCAATGACCCAATCTAGTGATCTTTTCTCGTGAAAATCTCTCACTAGCTGGGTCATGATGTATTTGGGCAAACCATGGAAAAACGTATTTACAAACTCTTTACTGTCCGTGCGCACCCTTCTGGTAGTCTGTGCAAAGGCACGCTTCAAATCCTGCACAAATCCTTGTGGGGCCTGATCCTCCCCACATTGCAAATTGTAGGCTGCCTTGCGAGCCTCTTGGGGATTCCGGTGAACAGAAAAATGTTTCAAGATGGCCGCCCTATATGTGGACCATCTTGAATGGTTTTGGTCCTCCACCCCCGCAAAAAACTCGAGTATTCTGGGGAGAATGTCCATTTTACATCCTGAATGCAGCTACTGCTGTCCTTCAAATGGAAAGTCTCCATCATTTGCTCGTAAAGCTCCAAGTGTTCCCAAACAGAATACTTGGTGTTCTTGTGATAAGGGGTAATGACACTCCTTATCGCCTTAATCTGTTTTACGGGGTCCTTAAGCAAGGCCCTTTTTTGCCTTATTGGCCTTCTTGGTTCGGGTAACCCTAGTCCATTCATCCTCTGACTCAGAGGCACTGCTCCCAGAGGTTCCCGTCTGATCTTCCAGGTTTTCCCGAATTCTGCGAGCCTGGGAATGGCCGGCAGAATGTGGGGACCTAGTCTCTTGTGTCCTGGGGCGTGCGGAGGAGTCTTCAGATTCCTCCTTGCTGCCTGGATTTGATGGGTACCCCCCCACTGACCTAACTGGGCAGAGGTTTTCAGAATGCCCTTAGAGGGCCTACTCTCCCGGGGTTCCCCACTAAATTGCATTGTACTTAGGTGCCCATACCCGGATGCCCGCCCATCCATTCCTGGGTGGTACTGGCCTATGAGCCCCATACTTTTGGTTGGATAGTTATCTGCCATCCCTGTGGCCCTGTGCTCATGGCCGACAGGGGACATGGGGGTGGCAGAGTCCAGGGACTGGGAGAGATGAAGGCCTCTGGTACTAGGGCTCCTGAGGTTATGCTCAGGTGTTTCCCTTTCCCAGCAAACCTCATCTCTATCAGCCCCTTCTCCCTGTTGCCATGCAAGAGCCTGTGCTTTCAGTTCCTCAGTTAAGGCCTTACTAGACTCTATCAGTCTCTACTGCATGGCTACCTGTTGCTGGAGCCTAACATTGTGCTGACAGAGAGCCTCATTTTCTCTCTGTGCCTCCTGGTTGGTCCTGGAGTACTGGGCCAGTCTTTGCTGCAGGAGGGTTACCTCCAGAGTCCCATCCCTACTGGCCTGCCCCTTTCTTGCCAGAGCATCCTCCACCCTCCTGATGTGCTCCAACAAGTTTTGATGTTCTTTTTGGAGGGCACCCAGTCCCTGGAGGGCCAAGTGATTTTCTTCAATTTTTCCTTTTAATTGGCAGACTTCCTGGCCTAAGGTGTCCCTTTCCTGACTAAGAGCCTGCATCTGTGCCGCCAGGTCGTCCCTCTGCCTTTTAAGGGCACCAGCTTTCTGGAGCTCTTCCTCAAATTCTGTCTGGGTATCCAGGTCTTTCAGAATCAGTTTGTTGCTCTCTGTCTTCTCCCTATCTAGGTGGCTTTGCAGGGTGACTACCTGCTCTGTGCATGCCCTATTGAAGTCTAGTTATTGTTCCAGCTTTTTCTGGCTCTGCAGTAGGGAGTCCAGACATTCTTGGTACTCCTTCTGCAAGGCCAGAAATCTGGTATCCTGGTCTGTCTTTTCCTGTTGCAGTATATCCATGTCCTCTTTTATTTTAATGATATACTGCCTACTATCATTTTCTGACTCCTGGCTCCTCTGCAGTCTCTGCTCGGAAGAGACCAGGTCAGATTGGGCCTTCTCTAATGCCATCTGTTGCCTATTCGCCAGATCTTGGCCTTCAGCACATTTGTCCTGTATGGCTCCCATATATAAATATAAATATGCCGCTATCCTGACAATCTTGTCGTGCTCATCTTTGGCTTTAGGGGCCATATATAGTTCACTCAGGGCCACATGTAATGGACCCTGATCTCTCCATATGTCTGACCCTGTTTCAGTGATCTGGGGTGCGATTGCCTACAACCACACCTTCTGGTCAAGATAAGCCCACTCACCTCTCACAAATAACTTATGTAAGAGGTGTTCTCTCGCTATTTTAATGTCTACCAGTGTCGTCATTCTGGAAATTGATTTCCTTCCTGACTTACAGAAGTTGGTATTTTATTTTGCAAAACAGACCGTTTCCTTAGAGCGTTCCTTTGAGGAGTGCTTTTACAGTGTAATACAGCGTGGTGATCCAACATGATTTATGTATCCTGTCAGTTAGCACACTGTATTAAGCTGCACAAATGGTAGATCTAATCCAGATGTCCCGGCTCGAGCCCCCACTCTGTTAAGCGACTTCAATTCAGCACTCCAACTGAGTCAATGCCTAGTCTGGGATGCCCAAGAGAAGCCCTTATTTATATATTTTTATGACAAGTTCATAGATCTGGATGATAAACCCTTGTATAACGCCCCTCTCTTTGAAATCCCCCTGACCTCACTGAACCAAGAAGTAGGTTTGTTTTGCAAATTAAAAGATTTATTGAAAAATTAAACAAGATATATATCACACTTTTATAAATAAATTAATATTTGATAGCACACTTATGAATATGACAGTGATCAACAATGGATAGTATTACACTGGCACACCTTTTTTTAATTTTACTTAGGAGTTGGTATGGAGAGGATAAAGTTCAAGGAAATGCAATGATAGAAAAGAATGCAGCACAGAAATAACTGAGATGGTTTCCACAAGAGATAATATGATCACTTTTTCTTTTGACAATTCACTCCCCCCCCCATGCAATATAAGGAGATGGAAGGGGAGCACACAATTCTCAGGAATACAATCAAATGCAATACCAATTCAGTTCCCCCCTAGCAAGCTTAGAGCAACAGGGATGATTTTAAAACACAGGCAAAAATACTTTAAATGTGATTTGCAAAGAAGTGAAAATATGCTAAAAATGATTTTAATTCCCTATAGGAGATTCAGGGCAGGTGATACCTACTTAAGATTGGTTCAGGTCAACACTATCAGTGATTCATGAGGGATTATCAGGTTGAAAACGGATTTCAGCAATGCAAAGCAAAAGCAACTATTTTTTTACAAATGGTGAAATGAGCTAGTTGCAATTTGCGGCACTTTTTCCGAGTGCGTCAAGCACGATTACAGAAAGCTGAGGATCTTAGCTTTAAAATGAAAGTTAAATCCCGTTCCTAGCATGTATGGTTCAAAAGATACAGACGATTTTGTGGAGGTAGATTTTCAGAAATGAAATAGTGATTCTGAATGGCAAATGACACTTTCACAGCTTTAAAGTCACAGAATGAACACGCGATTTCTAATGCAGTTCTAGGCAGGTTGAATTGGATGGGATAAGCTTATTTTAAACTAATAGATGACTATGCACAGTTCTGGGTGGGTACTCACACTATAAATTTGAAATAGGGCGTCAAGATCTGGTCAGGTTGGCTGCGGTTCCCTCGCCATGGACGGTCTCTGGTACCGGTTCTGCTCACAGCAATCTGGTCTGGGTCTCTGGTTTTGGCAAAAGTTCTGGTACTGCACAGCGGTCTGGTCTGGGTCTGGTCTTCTATCGGCACTGCACAGCGGTCTGGATACAGCTCTGCTTTCTGGGTTCTGGCACAGGGTTCTAGGCCAGAATCAAACAGCTCGTCCGGCTGTTGAATAGTTTGGTTAGGTTGCTGGATTCTGAGGCCTCTGAAGGATTCAGATTGTGAACTAGGCCTCTCTGCTACAAGTTTTGAAGTCTGGATTCTAAGTTCTGGTTCTGGAGTCTTCTGGCAAATGCTTCGTGGGAAATCAGTTTGAAGTGGGAAGTGAGCGTCCCTTCCTGGGTCTCAATGGCTCTTTTTATGTCTTTTGAAAATGGGTGTGTGCGTGGGCATAACTAAGCCTGCCCCTCACAACTTATCATTGGCCAAGTTCTCCTCTCTCCCTTGATTGGGGGAAGGAAATGGAGTGTCATCGTGATGATGTATGTTTATGGGTCAGAGCATCCTCCCCTTGTCACTTTGCACACAAATCTATTTTTGATCTAAATGCATATATATCTATGTACAATTTTTCTAATATTATATGTCCAGTTAACATATTTTCTGTAGCACCAAACCATCGAACCCTGTCTTTGCAAGATGTTGTTTCCACTTCTGACAGAATTCATCCCTTTTCATCCAGAACACAACCTCTAAACTTTTCCAGAATGTACACAAATGTGCGCAAGGAATATGGGCATCAGATGATGAAGCGTCAGATTTTTAACATACAGACATTCGGAGTAACACCCTATTTTCCGCTACTACTCCCCAGAACATACCAGAGAGTCCTAACACCTCTTAAAATGTGCACAGAGAAATCACAGGAATTATGATATTATTTATATAATTTTGACAGTTATGTACTATGAATTATCCATCTTTTTAAAATTATGCTCTGGCCCAGATGGGTGTGGTTTAGGTTCCAAAGCACATGGGGGAATTTCTGTCTGTCCCCACCTCCAGCTCAGGTGGCTCCCAGAGGCAGCGCCCCTCCCATTTCCTTCCAAGAGGAAGCCATTTACGACCCCTGATTTAGCATTTGCCTGAGCCAAGGAAAGTTCATTGTTCTGTTTTCCTGCAGTCCCCTCCCCTGATCCAATCAGAGAGGTGTGATCTCCTTTTGGTGGGGGCAGCAGAATGCAGCCAGGCCTGTGAACAGTAGGTGTTAAGAATTCTCATTAACCAGCAAGGCTTTGAAGTTTCCAGCTAACTCAGGTTCCTTGTCAGCTCCTGAAAGACAGGCCTCCTGTCAGAGTTTAGACCACTAGCTCCGGTTAGTGTCGAGCGCCAGTACTGCACCCATTTTTGGGAGCTGTCTTGAATTAATACATTTCAAAAAAAGGGATTTTACTTGATAGCATTTACTAACCGTGTATTGCTATAGATTCTGCAGTAGTGTAATTTTGTGGCCATGATTTTAGCAATTTTTGACATCAATTAAAACAGATTTTTAACAGAACCATATTCCTTTGCACTGATTTCGCTCATGGCGCTTCTGGCCCATCACGCTCGCACTGGTGGGTGGCAGGTCAGGCGACCATTTTGGTGCGCGCAAAACTGCACGGTTTTCCTGGATTCTGGCGCAAATATGGGCTTTTCAGCCATCTTGGATTTTCTAAGCCCACAGCACCAAATGTTGTAGCATAATAGTTAAAACGTGGGTCAAGACACCTGACAACAGCAAAATACTACTACACAATACAGAGGTGGTAAACCCCCAGATTTGGCTCATTAAGCTCTATCTTTAGGTTGAAAACCCCTGATTCCTCCTAGCAAACTCTGCCTTATCATGTACCTTATTGTAAAGAGTGTAGTTTATCCCCTCATATGCCTGAGAGAGAGAGAGAGAGAGAGAGAGAGAGCGAGAGAGAGAGAGAGAGAGAGAGAGAGAGAGAGAGAGAGAGAGAGAGAAAAGAGAGAGACAGAGAGAGAGAGGGAGGAAGGTATTGACATTAGCAATGTCAGCTAGTGAAATGGGACTTGCCTGCAAGAAGTCAATGGTTATTGGACATTTTGCCTTTTCATCAGACTAACCCACTCCCCTCTTAGATGTCCAAGCACCTTACACTACACACACATCTCTCACAGACAGCCTCCACAGGCCTAGCCATTAGCACATTAGCACTTGCCATTCCACGAAAAAGCTGTCCTCTTCAGCCCTATTACACTTTCGCACTCTCCCACCAGCAGCTACCCAGACGCACAGCATTGAAGTATTTCCGATCTTGAGCTCTTCCCTATGGATAACATACTCCTAGGTTTCTTAGCCAACCCATAAAATCCAATAAAAAAAACAGACTGGCACACAGGTACACAGGTACCTCTGACCTGCACCTGTCTGCTCCACAGGTTTTGCATCTGCCTCTTCCACTGTCTAACTACTGTCCCCTATCCCCTTTTCTTACACAGTCCCATCCAGCGAGGCAACCGATAGAGGCAGAAGGGAGTTGTACATGAGGACTTACATTACATTACACTTAAATTACAATGCATTCTTATGGACAAGAACACGGGCCTGCCTCACAAGGTAACCTGCTAACTTACCAATGTGCTTTTCCTGGATTTAGAAGTGGTTTTCTCATTCTGTTTGAGCACTGGATAATTTGTCCTAGAGCAAATGTTAACGTGGGATCCTTCCACAACCTACATCCTTGGACTGAGCAATAGTGCATAACTTTGGATTTTTAGCATATTCTGCAGATACAGGGCAGATATTTATGAGCAGAACTGGATGATCCTTAACAGATGGTTATGGAACATAATGATGACGATTGGTAACCTTGATCTTTAGAATGGCTTATGTTAACCCTCTTATATGAAAGTTTGTTGATGTCCAATGCCAACTATTCAGAATCTTTGATTTAATCTATGAGCTGAGTTGTTACTGCATTTTGTTTCTTACAGCTTGTGTTGAAGCACGCCCTCCCTTCTGATCCCTCTTCCTGAATCTCTCTGAATAACGTGTCTATTTCACCACACTGGGACTACAGGGCCTTGTTATAGTTTGTCATATTGGCTTAACTTGTAATTGATTTAAAATATGGCTTCCCAACCTTTGACAAATACCCAGAGTAATGTGCCGCCAACGATCTCTGCCTTAATGCCAGTAAGACTAAGATTCTCCTCATCGGCACACCTGCTCCCTCCTTCCCTGACGCTCTCTGGCAGGCCTCTCTTGGTCCCCTTCCTTCTCCCTCCTGTGAGGCTAAAAACCTCGGGGTCATCTTTAACTCCACTCTCTCCTTCTCTCCTCACATCTCCGACGTATCTAAGAAGTCATATTATCAAGGCACCTCCTCAGAGGTATTCTTCCTTTCCTCTTCTTCCCCCAGAAGCTCACTATCTCCAGAGCTCTGGTTCTCTCTAGTCTGGACTACTGCAGCAGCCTCTTTCTAAATCTGCCTGCTTCTACTCTCCGTCATCTGCAACTCCTCCAGAACAGGATTGCGAGATTTGTCCTTGGCCTCAATCTCAGGGATCGTATCTCTCCTGCACTGAAATCTCTGCACTGGCTCCCAGTGGCTGTGAGGATTAAGTTTAAAACCCTCTGCATTGTCCACAAAGCCTTCTGGGGACTGGAGCCTCGTTACCTTCAACTCTCTCTTCCTAAATATCTTCCTGCTCAAGCTCTTCGCTCATCTGCCTCCAACTGCCTCAGGGTCAGTTGCTTCTCTAAGCAACAAGTTGGTGGTAGATCTCTTTCTTCTGCTGGGGCCTCCCTCTGGAACAGCTTCCCTTACTCCCTGAAACTTGAGGAGAACCATCTCCAGTTCCGGAAGCACCTCAAGACTTTCCTTTTTGCTTCTACTTTCTCTCCTCCTCTCTCCTGCTGAACTCCTGACTGAAACTGCACTGGTCAACCTGGCAAAACTCTGATCTCGGGCCCATGTCCCCGCCCACACCAGCTACATTCCTGCACTGCCTCCCAGGCTACCCCTGCACTTGAGGGCTGTTTCTGTATCCGTACATTCCCCACCAGCTCTTGACACCTGATGCCTGCACTTACCCCTGCACTTGCCACTAGCTTGCCGCACTTTTACCTACTGTTTTATTTATTTTATACTGTTGATCCTATGTATTGCACTGCCCCCCTTCCTGGTCCACACTTTCCCTTTCCCCCCTCCACTGCACTTGCGCAATCTCAATGTCACCTGGCCTAGTAAGATCGTTGTCTGTCTTCCCTCTCTGCCCCATGCTTTGCCTTGTCCCGCTTTAAAACACTTGTACATAGGCACGTTATAAAAGCCATATCATATCATATCAGAGACCAGTCTGCAACCTATAGCTCTCCAGATGCTTTGGCCCAAGACTGCCATGATCACTCACAACTGATTATGCTGGCTAGGGCTGATGGGTGCTGGAGTCCAATCAGCTGAACAGCTAAAGTACACAGGCCCAAGCCATAGACAAGATACCTTCTACCCTCTTCCTGTACGTTTGGCACACTGCGGCCGTCCGTCTCTTGGTCTTCTCCTTCCTCATCAAAAATATTAAGAGCTATGTAGGAGGGATTTCGTTGTGCTATATTTAACACATGCTGTTGTGTGTGCCTCACCTGTGCATGGACTGAAAGGGTGGCAGCGCATTCACTGTTTCGCTGGCTTTCCTTTGGAAAAGACGACTCCTGCTTTTAAGATCTGCACAGAGCGACCTTGCCCTCCACAGAGGATTAAATACCTTGCTGCTCGTTCAGTGATTTGCACACTCTTGGTTTGAACATGTGCCAAGAATCCATCCTTTGTGAAGATGTTTTCTTAAATTCAATTAAATATGAAGTTCAATTCATTTTTGTTTGGTGGAATAGAGGGAGTCTCCAAGTACACATAATTGTTTTTTTTCGCTTAAATATTGCATGCACCTCTTTTAAGGATGCATTTTGGGTGATCTTGTTGACTTTGAAGGTCTTTCCTGCCTTCACAGGGAACCACTGATGTGTCAATGATAACAAAAGATGGAGATGCATTATATCCAGCTACTTGCCCACCTGCAGCCCGTTTGTGCAATGTGCACATATATTTACATTTAGGGCCTCTCTGCAGTTGCAACGTTCTTTTGTGCAAGAATACTGCGGCTGGTGATCACTGCTACCGCCAGTGGGTTTTCTGATAATATGCCCTGTTACAGCATTACCACTGCCCCATTGGAAATGCGAGATGTAATGCTGGAATTGTGCTGGAAGGATTCTACAATTACCACTTTCTGTATGTTTTTGAAAATAACATCTATCCATATCCTTCCTATTGTTAATGTTGGAAATGGACAGTGTATAGTAGTAGACCACACCAGCATTGTAGATTTTATTTAATGACCACACGTGTCAAATGTGCTGAGGGGGGCTGCAGAGATGACCCTCAAGCCACACCCTTCCTGTGTCCCCATTGAAAAAGCCTTTTCCCTCAATTGAAGCGAGGTGCTTACAATTAATTCCCTTCTGTACTTTTGTGCAGTATGTACTTTTAAAATCTTACCGCAGGGACCAGTCAGTGGAAATTCTCTTTGTAATTTGATAGTATTTCGCATCAGCATCATTAGCAGTGATATATATATATATATATATATATATATATATATATATATATATATATAACTCCAGCCTTGCAATGGGGTGGGGTTGTATAGACCCCGTAATGAGGCCTTATAGGTTTGGCAAACTCAAAAATGGGATGTTGGCTTTTCATGTAGACATGCTATGGTCCTACTGCGGCCACCTTGTTCTTCAGAAACTTTGCAAAGAAGGCAGGGTGCGACTGGAAGATGTTGACAATAGATGCAATCTTGATATCAAGGATTATGGCTGAGTTGGGAGGGACGCATATGCGTTTTTGGACTTTTTAATGGTACTGATAAAACACCATATACAGGGAGAGGGGTTCAAGGGTTTAGTGTTGTATTAGAAGTTCAGAAAGATTAGTCGTGTCCATGTAAGGGATCTTATGAGACACACACACATACCCAATGTGCATTTGTTACTCTGTTAACTAGGAGTGAAGTCCCTTTGAATTGGATATTTTAATGGCCAGTTAAGGACACTCTCTTGGGGAAATTGCTGTCTACCATTGAGTCACTTCTCTCAGATCCTGGTCATATGGTTGCTGGTTTTGGCTCTAGTTTTGAATGAGGAACATACCAATGTTGTCCACTTGCATCTCTTTTGTCTTGATTATGCTATATTCATAAAGAAATGGGTTGCTCATCATACAATTGTGATGGGCTGCTGTCCCACATGAGTGACGGCAGAGTCTCTACCCATGAAGGCAAAAGCTAAAGCCCTCGAGTACTCGCCCAAATAAGTCCATGTGGCTCCTAGAAGCCTGACAGAGAAGGTACTCGGGAAGGGATGGGCCAATCATATATTTCATCCTGTCTGTGCACACTGGGCCACCCATGACCTAGAGCCATTAATGAGAAACAGAGCTAAGAGTACACGCAGAGAAGAGGGTAAATAATTAGAAAATGTTTGTGCATCAGTGTTTGTGTGAACATGTGTGTGTGTGTGAGTGTGTGTACGTGTGTGTTTCCATGGGTGGGGATGGCGGAGGGTGAGGGAAATTAGGCACATCTGTTGGCTTTAAATACTGCAGGAAAGGCTGGGGCATGCCTGGGGAAAATGGAATAACATTGGGGCAACATTGAGCACTAAGAGTCACATGGGATGCACCCTGACCACAGAGGACCACACTGGGTAGAACTGGGCACTGAGAGGTGCAATGGGGCAGAAGTGGGCGCAGAGAGCTACTTAGGGTGGGAGAACTGGGGCAATGAGAGTGACTCAGGGCAGAACTCGGATGGTGTCAGTGATTTCCGGACAGAAATTGGTCCTATAATCTCTTATAATAGTCTTATAATTTATTTTACCCACCACACCCCCATTGATCCCTATTATCATTAATTCTTAATTCCTAATCAGACTAATGTCATCAATTGCAGGATTGAGTTGCAAATTTGATATGAAACTCCTCAAAGTATTTTCAGAAAATACCATATCAAGCCTGTTGGAATTCCAGCCAATACGGTTCAATCCGTAATTGACACAAATATTCCCATTCATATCAGATACCTCAGCCTTGATTCCATTATTCAACAATACACACAATGGCACATGGTCATTCTCCTATCTATGTAAAACAGCCATATCTTTAACCACAGCTAAGGCAACTGTATTTATGACATGTAATCTATAGTACTTGCACTCCTCCCACATATGCATGTAACGGTTTTATGCCCATCGCTATCACAACGGCCATTCAGTATTTCAGGTTTATGCAGAAACAGTATTTCAGCCAATACAATAACTTTACAATTAACAGAATTGTCATTTAAATGTGAAGAGGTTCTATTATGACTGAAAGTATATCTAATGGCAGGTATTTTAGCATTAAAGTCACCTGACATGAAAACTGGTATATTATCTTTGGACCCCCTCAACTGGGTATTTACCACCTCAGTATTATACTCATTACAGCTGCCGTTAGTGGGAAGGGCTATAACTATTTACAATAAGCCAAACAGGCCACTGGCTATTTTCAGTGGCGACCATTATGACAATGATAGTTTCAGATTTGATGATGGTTTCTTTAATACACCAAGAGTGTTTTACTGATAATATAAGGCCACCCTTAGGCTGACCCCTAGGGCCATGTATGGCGGGGCCTGGATAGTGAACCTTTCATCCGATATCAAGAGGGTCAACCAATCAGGTTTCTTGTAACAACATGATACAAAACAGGCCCACATATTCCACCAAGCCAATCTCATATAACAAATGCAATGAGCCTCTCATGTGCCACAAGCTCATCAATATATGCTCGTCAGGGCCTATTTAGGAAATGAACCTGGAAGGCCTTCAGTAGCCACTGCCAGTATCCATCAATTGTCAACTCTTCAACAGACTGTTTGTTTTACTCGTGCCCTCTTCAATCATGGTCCTTGTCCAAGTCTTACTTATGCTCCTTATTACATTACCTTCCAATCCCTGCTGCAGGCTATCTGTCTTACAAGTTAATGGCTGCTGTAACCCGCCTCCCGCATCACTTTTATAACTCTTCTTTATTGCATCTGACCCAAATTTCTCTCCCAACAACTTCACCACTGCACAACTATAGTCGTGCAAACAACTATAGTAAACAAATTGTCTTCAAAGTGTAATACAAACTCAAGAATTCTCTCTGATTGTAACCATATGTTTGAAGTAGGCTGCCTCACATCTTCCATCTGATCCACACAGAAAATCCCCTTAAGTGGCAAGGAGTAATATGCTCGTACTTTTTGCATAATCCTCTGCTGTAATCACTCTAAGAGATACCAGACTATCTAGCACTTTTAGCACTGTCACTCTTTTTAGTGGTGGGTGTTTATCTATAGGTGACACAACATGCAATTGCAAGACTCTATCATTGCCTCCACTATTCTCAGCATTGCTCGGCCCCACATCCCTGCTGATTTCCACACTATTTCTGTTGGGATTCTCCATATTCTCAACAGTATAATAGTTTGTGACATAGAATTTTGAAAGATTCTATCCATCATCCTACTCTCTTCAACATAACACACCGCCTTCACAATTTTGACCCTCATATTGTGTTTTGGTGGTTTGTGATGTGGCATCCTTAAGAACCCCCTGTCCCAAAACTCCTATGGGATGAAAAATCCCATCAATGTCTTCCAGCACTTCATCAGTGATTAATAGATTCCCCTTTTGTTTCTTTTTCTTCCTCACAATTCTCTTGTGTTCAGCAAATTTTGACTACCTCTGCTTGTTATTGTCTTTTTGATGCTTAAAATATGACTTGTATCGTCATTTGACTTTGTGCTTACAGCTTTTTGGGGTGAACACTCTGTGATCCTAAAGAAAAGATCAATCACATCACCTGTTTTTGTTACCCTATACTTATTAGAATGTTTCTTCTTTCTTTATATCATCTCTTGTGAAGTAACTACTGACAGAGCTTCATCTGGCGCAAGAACTACATTTGACCCATTCTGCCGCAGCACCTTTAAAACAGTAGACTGAATGACCTGTGCCCATTTACCACCCCCACAATGTTTCCGTTTTCCATATATTATGGATTGATGAATTACTTTTCTCTCACACCTCCCCACCTTTTGTACGGCCACAACTGCCTGGTTGGCAGTAAGATCTATTTCCAAAATCTCCACTGTAATGCCATCAAAGCTCTGCCGTTCAGCGGATACACAGGCTTCCACATTAACAACCTCCAAATCCTTATTTACTTGCCGTACTGTAGGATTTCTACAATCCTCAATATTTGAGTTAGTACTGCTCCCTAAATCAGATGTACATGTGCGTTCCACTTTGTAAACTTTATACACCGTTATTTCTCTATCGATCAAACTATTCATTACCAAAGACTGGGAATCTAATTTACGTTCCCATAAATCACATTTACCCAAGAGCGCTATGAGTGCATTGTCCAATATCGAAAACATTGCAGTCGATGAAGCGCTTACCACACTACTTTCTGACACATCTAAATCACTTTCCTCAGCCCTATTTCCATATGACTCATCTCATCTTTTCGCAATAAGGGAAAAGATGAACCCTCCATATGCAACACCAGTGCAGTATGAATGTCTAATGAGTCAATTACAAACACATGTGGCTCTTGGCCTGCCTAAATCTTGCCCTATACTGACTCAATGGGCGGCATAGTGAATAGGGCCACCGATTCCAGTGTCAACCCCAAATCCCTTTCTGGGGCTTCAACTGCTTCGACTACTCCCTGTACCAGTTCTTCACTGTCCAGCAGACCCAACACCTCCAAATCACCCCATTCCCCCGGTGCCGATTTGCCAGCAAGACTTGATCCATATGTTCAAGCTAGCTCTCCATTGGTAGAAGTTAGGAAATAATATCTGCAACCATTTTGGGACCTAAACATTTTAAAGAGGATGATAGTTCAGTTACAAGATAATGTTTGGTCACATCTATCAGTGCTGGTTTCCCCTCCCTTCTAGAAACAAATTAGTTGTCTTTACCTCATTATGAGCCCCCACTCCAGTCACAGGTGCACGTATTGTCTTCTGCGGCTGCCTTAAATGGTATGCACATTTAGGAGACTCAAAACTCTTTAAATTTTGTTTTTCCTTTTTGGGGGGTACCACTGATTTGAAATCTAGCCCCGAAACACCCAGAAACCTTATATCCTTCTACCCACCCCCCATATTTTTCGATGGGTTGTTTTGTGTATATGTGTGTATGTGTCCATTGTACAGTGTCCTGATGCCTGTGTTTTATTTCTCCCTGTCTGCAGGGTCAACTGATGAAGAGGGCGGAGAAGGTGCTGTGGAGCACAGCGGCAGGGATCCCACCGCCAGCCGGAGACGCAAGGCCCGGCTCCCCTCCCATGTTGTCATCTCGTCGGGGAGTGAGGAGTCCGGTGCCGCGTCCCAGGCCGCAGCTGCCGGGGGGGAGGTCCAAGAGGCGGAGGTTGGAGTTGGACTCTTCGGCAACAGAAGGGGCAGCTGGGACCCCACAGGGCCCAGCGGGGGAAGATGGCACGGAGTCATCCAGGTTGGTGGGGGGTTTGGTGGAGGAGGAGTCCGTGCAAGCAACAGAGACAGGGTCTGGAGGTGGGGATTCCACTGGTGCTAGTGGTGCAGTGCAGGACCAGGGACAGGAGGCAGCACAGGCCGCCGCGGAGGTGCCTGTGTGCAATCCTGTCCCTGATCCTGTCCCTGCATCATCTTGCACCAGCAGGGATGCCACGTCCAGACCTGTTTTCAGGCAGGGGATGAGCAAACGACAACTGGCCTTCCTCTGCCTGCGGACGTGGCTATCCGGGTCCGGGTTGAGCCTGTTCTGACTGGTGTGGCGTTGCGTCAACGGGCCATGCGAGGTGACCTGCAGTCTTTTCATGAGGAGACTGCACGTCATCTCGAATGGCTCGTTGACCACGTCAGCCTGCTGGGACAGGTCACCCAGGCCGGATTCCTCCGTATGATGGGGCTTGCTATGACCCCCTCCTCAACTGAACCCCCTAAGCTCCAGTCGTCCTCCGTGCCATCTTCCCACCCGTCAGTCACCTGGGTGCCCTGTGGAGCTGCCTCTGATGGTGCGGCCAGGCTGGTGGAGGAGGCATCCCTGCCACAGTCGGGAGTCGGACGTCCAGAAGGGGTGGCCACATCAACGACTGCACCCCAGCCGGCGGAGGATGTGCAGACAGCAGGAGACAGTGCACAGGCAGAGGCACAGCAGCAGCAGCAACGTGGTGGGAGCCATGAAGGTTGGGGCCTTCAACATCGGAGGGGCAGGCATCGGCCGGAGGGCAGGAGGACCCAGGACAGAGAGTGTCTTCCGTGTGGCAGCGGTTGGGCCACGCCATAGATGCGGAGCGGCAGCGGGCGGAAGAGGCACGGCTCACAATGGTCAGGGCATGGGTGGGGGCCTGCTGGCAGGTGCCCCACAGTGCTGGGGGGTGGGGGTGGTGGGGAACATGAGTTGGACATGGGTGGGGGCCTGCTGGCAGGTGCCCCACAGTGCTGGGGGGTGGGGGGGAGGGAGACATGGGTGGGGGCCTGGTGGAGGGTGACCCTGCACTGCTGGGGGGTGGGGGTGGTGGGAGACATGGGTGGGGGTCTGCTGGCAGGTGCCCCACAGTGCTGGGGGGTTGGGGTGGTGGGGAACATGAGTTGGACATGGGTGGGGGCCTGCTGGCACGTGCCCCACAGTGCTGGGGGGTGGGGTGGTGGGAGACGTGGGTGGGGGCCTGGTGGAGGGTGACCCTGTACTGCTGGGGGGTGGGGGTGGTGGGAGACATGGGTGGGGGCCTGGTGGAGGGTGACCCTGCACTGCTGGGGGGTGGGGGTGGTGGGAGACATGGGTGGGGGCCTGGTGGAGGGTGACCCTGCACTGCTGGGGGGTGGGGGTGGTGGGAGACATGGGTGGGGGCCTGGTGGAGGGTGACCCTGCACTGCTGGGGGGTGGGGGTGGTGGGAGACATGGGTGGGGGCCTGGTGGAGGGTGACCCTGCACTGCTGGGGGGTGGGGGTGGTGGGAGACATGGGTGGGGGCCTGGTGGAGGGTGACCCTGCACTGCTGGGGGGTGGGGGTGGTGGGAGACATGGGTGGGGGCCTGGTGGAGGGTGACCCAGTACTGCTGGGGGGTGGGGGTGGTGGGGAACATGAGTTGGACATGGGTGGGGGCCTGCTGGCAGGTGTCCCACAGTGCTGGGGGTGGGGGTGGTGGGGAACATGAGTTGGACCTGGGTGGGGGCCTGCTGGCAGGTGCCCCACAGTGCTGGGGGGCGGGGGGGTGGGAGACGTGGGTGGGGGCCTGGTGGAGGGTGACCCTGCAGTGCTGGCGGGTGGGGGTGGTGGGAGACATGGGTGGGGGCCTGGTGGAGGGTGACCCTGCACTGCTGGGGGGTGGGGGTGGTGGGAGACATGGGTGGGGGCCTGCTGGTAGGTGCCCCACAGTGCTGGGGGGTGGGGGTGGTGGGAGACATGGGTGGGGGCCTGGTGGAGGGTGACCCTGCACTGCTGGCGGGTGGGGGTGGTGGGAGACATGGGTGGGGGCCTGGTGGAGGGTGACCCTGCACTGCTGGGGGGTGGGGGTGGTGGGAGACATGGGTGGGGGCCTGCTGGCAGGTGCCCCAGAGTGCTGGGGGGTGGGGGGTGGGAGACATGGGTGGGGGCCTGGTGGAGGGTGACCCTGCACTGCTGGGGGGTGGGGGTGTTGGGAGACATGGGTGGGGGCCTGGTGGAGGGTGACCCTGCACTGCTGGGGGGTGGGGGTGGTGGGAGACATGGGTGGGGGCCTGGTGGAGGGTGACCCTGCACTGCTAGGGGGTGGGGGTGGTGGGAGACATGGGTGTGGGCCTGGTGGAGGGTGACCCTGCACTGCTGGGGGGTGGGGGTGGTGAGAGACATGGGTGGGGGCCTGGTGGAGGGTGACCCTGCACTGCTGGGGGGTGGGGGTGGTGGGGAACATGAGTTGGACATGGGTGGGGGCCTGCTGGCAGGTGTCCCACAGTGCTGGGGATGGGGGTGGCGGGGAACATGAGTTGGACATGGGTGGGGGCCTGCTGGCAGGTGCCCCACAGTGCTGGGGGGTGGGGGTGGTGGGAGACATGGGTGGGGGCCTGCTGGCAGGTGCCCCTCAGTGCTGGAGGGTGGGGGGGTGGGAGACATGGGTGGGGGCCTGGTGGAGGGTGACCCTGCACTGCTGGGGGGTGGGGGTGGTGGGAGACATGGGTGGGGGCCTGGTGGAGGGTGACCCTGCACTGCTGGGGGGTGGGGGTGGTGGGAGACATGGGTGGGGGCCTGGTGGAGGGTGACCCTGCACTGCTGGGGGGTGGGGGTGGTGGGAGACATGGGTGGGGGCCTGGTGGAGGGTGACCCTGCACTGCTGGGGGGTGGGGGTGGTGGGAGACATGGGTGGGGGCCTGGTGGAGGGTGACCCAGTACTGCTGGGGGGTGGGGGTGGTGGGGAACATGAGTTGGACATGGGTGGGGGCCTGCTGGCAGGTGTCCCACAGTGCTGGGGGTGGGGGTGGTGGGGAACATGAGTTGGACCTGGGTGGGGGCCTGCTGGCAGGTGCCCCACAGTGCTGGGGGGCGGGGGGGTGGGAGACGTGGGTGGGGGCCTGGTGGAGGGTGACCCTGCAGTGCTGGCGGGTGGGGGTGGTGGGAGACATGGGTGGGGGCCTGGTGGAGGGTGACCCTGCACTGCTGGGGGGTGGGGGTGGTGGGAGACATGGGTGGGGGCCTGCTGGTAGGTGCCCCACAGTGCTGGGGGGTGGGGGTGGTGGGAGACATGGGTGGGGGCCTGGTGGAGGGTGACCCTGCACTGCTGGCGGGTGGGGGTGGTGGGAGACATGGGTGGGGGCCTGGTGGAGGGTGACCCTGCACTGCTGGGGGGTGGGGGTGGTGGGAGACATGGGTGGGGGCCTGCTGGCAGGTGCCCCAGAGTGCTGGGGGGTGGGGGGTGGGAGACATGGGTGGGGGCCTGGTGGAGGGTGACCCTGCACTGCTGGGGGGTGGGGGTGTTGGGAGACATGGGTGGGGGCCTGGTGGAGGGTGACCCTGCACTGCTGGGGGGTGGGGGTGGTGGGAGACATGGATGGGGGCCTGGTGGAGGGTGACCCTGCACTGCTAGGGGGTGGGGGTGGTGGGAGACATGGGTGGGGGCCTGGTGGAGGGTGACCCTGCACTGCTGGGGGGTGGGGGTGGTGAGAGACATGGGTGGGGGCCTGGTGGAGGGTGACCCTGCACTGCTGGGGGGTGGGGGTGGTGGGGAACATGAGTTGGACATGGGTGGGGGCCTGCTGGCAGGTGTCCCACAGTGCTGGGGATGGGGGTGGTGGGGAACATGAGTTGGACATGGGTGGGGGCCTGCTGGCAGGTGCCCCACAGTGCTGGGGGGTGGGGGTGGTGGGAGACATGGGTGGGGGCCTGCTGGCAGGTGCCCCACAGTGCTGGAGGGTGGGGGGGTGGGAGACATGGGTGGGGGCCTGGTGGAGGGTGACCCTGCACTGCTGGGGGGTGGGGGTGGTGGGAGACATGGGTGGGGGCCTGCTGGCAGGTGCCCCACAGTGCTGGGGGGTGGGGGGTGGGAGACATGGGTGGGGGCCTGGTGGAGGGTGACCCTGCACTGCTGGGGGGTGGGGGTGGTGGGAGACATGGGTGGGGGCCTGGTGGAGGGTGACCCTGCACTGCCGGGGGGTGGGGTGGTGGGAGACATGGGTGGGGGCCTGCTGGTAGGTGCCCCACAGTGCTGGGGGTGGGGGTGGTCAGAGACATGGGTGGGGGCCTGGTGGAGGGTGACCCTGCACTGCTGGGGGGTGGGGGTGGTGGGAGACATGGGTGGGGGCCTGCTGGTAGGTGCCCCACAGTGCTGGGGGTGGGGGTGGTGGGAGACATGGGTGGGGGCCTGTTGGAGGGTGACCCTGCACTGCTGAGGGGTGGGGGTGGTGGGAGACATGGGTGGGGGCCTGGTGGAGGGTGACCCTGCACTGCTGGTGGGTGGGGGTGGTGGGAGACATGGGTGGGGGCCTTGTGGAGGGTGACCCTGCACTGCTGGTGGGTGGGGGTGGTGGGAGACATGGGTGGGGGCCTGGTGGAGGGTGACCCTGCACTGCTGGGGGGTGGGGGTGGGGGAGACATGGGTGGGGGCCTGCTGGCAGGTGCCCCACAGTGCTGGGGGTGGGGGCAGTGGGGAACATGAGTTGGACATGGGTGGGGGCCTGCTGGCACGTGTCCCACAGTGCTGGGGGGTGGGGGTGGTGGGGAACATGAGTTGGACATGGGTGGGGGCCTGCTGGCAGGTGCCCCACAGTGCTGGGGGGTGGGGGCGGTGGGAGACATGGGTGGGGGCCTTGTGGAGGGTGACCCTGCACTGCTGGTGGGTGGGGGTGGTGGGAGACATGGGTGGGGGCCTGGTGGAGGGTGACCCTGCACTGCTGGGGGGTGGGGGTGGGGGAGACATGGGTGGGGGCCTGCTGGCAGGTGCCCCACAGTGCTGGGGTGGGGGCGGTGGGGAACATGAGTTGGACATGGGTGGGGGCCTGCTGGCACGTGTCCCACAGTGCTGGGGGGTGGGGGTGGTGGGGAACATGAGTTGGACATGGGTGGGGGCCTGCTGGCAGGTGCCCCACAGTGCTGGGGGGTGGGGGCGGTGGGAGACATGGGTGGGGGCCTGCTGGCAGGTGCCCCACAGTGCTGGGGGGTGGGGGGGTGGGAGACATGGCTGGGGGCCTGGTGGAGGGTGACCCTGCAGTGCTGGGGGGTGGGGGTGGTGGGAGACATGGGTGGGGGCCTTGTGGAGGGTGACCCTGCACTGCTGGTGGGTGGGGGTGGTGGGAGACATGGGTGGGGGCCTGGTGGAGGGTGACCCTGCACTGCTGGGGGGTGGGGGTGGGGGAGACATGGGTGGGGGCCTGCTGGCAGGTGCCCCACAGTGCTGGGGGTGGGGGTGGTGGGAGACATGGGTGGGGGCCTGGTGGAGGGTGACCCTGCACTGCTGGGGGGTGGGGGTGGTGGGAGACATGGGTGGGGGCCTGCTGGCAGGTGCCCCACAGTGCTGGGGGGTGGGGGGGTGGGAGACATGGGTGGGGGCCTGGTGGAGGGTGACCCTGCACTGCTGGGGGGTGGAGGTGGTGGGAGACATGGGTGGGGGCCTGGTGGAGGGTGACCCTGCACTGCTGGGTGGTGAGGGTGGTGGGAGACATGGGTGGGGGCCTGGTGGAGGGTGACCCTGCACTGCTGGGTGGTGGGAGACATGGGAGACATGGGTGGGGGCCTGGTGGAGGGTGACCCTGCACTGCTGGGGGGTGGGGTGGTGGGGAACATGAGTTGGACATGGGTGGGGGCCTGCTGGCAGGTGCCCCACATTGCTGGGGGGTGGGGGAGGTGGGAGACATGGGTGGGGGCCTGGTGGAGGGTGACCCTCTACTGCTGGGGGGTGGGGGTGGTGGGAGACATGGGTGGGGGCCTGGTGGAGGGTGACCCTGCACTGCTGGGGGGTGGGGGTGGTGGGAGACATGGGTGGGGGCCTGGTGGAGGGTGACCCTGCACTGCTGGGGGGTGGGGGTGGTGGGAGACATGGGTGGGGGCCTGGTGGAGGGTGACCCTGCACTGCTGGGGGGTTTGGGTGGTGGGAGACATGGGTGGGGGCCTGCTGGTAAGTGCCCCACAGTGCCGGGGGGTGGGGGTGGTGGGGAACATGAGTTGGACATGGGTGGGGGCCTGCTGGCAGGTGCCCCACAATGCTGGGGGGTGGGGGTGGTGGGAGACATGGGTGGGGGCCTGCTGGCAGGTGCCCCACAGTGCTGGGGGGTGGGGGTAGTGGGGAACATGAGTTGGACATGCGTAGGGGCCTGCTGGCAGGTGCCCCACAGTGCTGGGGGGTGGGGAACATGAGTTGGACATGGGTGGGGGCCTGCTGGCAGGTGCCCCACAGTGCTAGGGGGTGGGGGTGGTGTGAGACATGGGTGGGCGCCTGGTGGAGGGTGACCCTGCACTGCTGGAGGGTGGGGGTGGTGGGAGACATGGGTGGGGGCATGGTGGAGGGTGACCCTGCACTGCTGGGGGGTGGGGGTGGTGGGAGACATGGGTGGGGGCCTGCTGGCAGGTGCCCCACAGTGCTTGGGGGTGGGGGTGGTGGGAGACATGGGTGGGGGCCTGCTGGCAGGTGCCCCACAGTGCTGGGGGGTGGGGGTGGTGGGGAACATGAGTTGGACATGGGTGGGGGCCTGCTGGCAGGTGCCCCACAGTGCTGGGGGGTGGGGGTGGTGGGGAACATGAGTTGTACATGGGGTGGGGGGCTGCTGGCAGGTGCCCCACATTGCTGGGGGTGGGAGACATGGGTGGGGGCCTGGTGGAGGGTGACCCATCACTGCTGGGGGGTGGGGGTGGTGGGGAACATGAGTTGGACGTGGGTGGGGGCCTGCTGGCAGGTTCCCCACAGTGCTGGGGGTTGGGGAGGTGGGAGACATGGGTGGGGGCCTGGTGGAGGGTGACCCTGCACTGCTGGGGGGTGGGGGTGGTGGGAGACATGGGTGGGGGCCTGGTGGAGGGTGACCCTGCACTGCTGGGGGTGGGGGTGGTGGGAGACATGGGTGGGGGCCTGGTGGAGGGTGACCCTGCACTGCTGGGGGTGGGGGTGGTGGGAGACATGGGTGGGGGCCTGCTGGCAGGTGCCCCACAGTGCTGGGGGGTGGGGGGGTGGGAGACATGGGTGGGGGCCTGGTGGAGGGTGACCCTGCACTGCTGGGGGGTGGGGGTGGTGGGAGACATGGGTGGGGCCTGCTGGTAAGTGCCCCACAGTGCTGGGGGTGGGGGTGGTGGGGAACATGAGTTGGACATGGGTGGGGGCCTGCTGGCAGGTGCCCCACAGTGCTAGGGGGTGGGGGTGGTGGGAGACATGGGTGGGCGCCTGGTGGAGGGTGACCCTGCACTGCTGGAGGGTGGGGGTGGTGGGAGACATGGGTGGGGGCATGGTGGAGGGTGACCCTGCACTGCTGGGGGGTGGGGGTGGTGGGAGACATGGGTGGGGGCCTGCTGGCAGGTGCCCCACAGTGCTGGGGGGTGGGGGTGGTGGGAGACATGGGTGGGGGCCTGCTGGTAAGTGCCCCACAGTGCTGGGGGGTGGGGGTGGTGGGGGAACATGAGTTGGACATGGGTGGGGGCCTGCTGGCAGGTGCCCCACAGTGCTAGGGTGGGGTGGTGGGAGACATGGGTGGGCGCCTGGTGGAGGGTGACCCTGCACTGCTGGAGGGTGGGGGTGGTGGGAGACATGGGTGGGGGCATGGTGGAGGGTGACCCTGCACTGCTGGGGGGTGGGGGTGGTGGGAGACACGGGTGGGGGCCTGCTGGCAGGTGCCCCACAGTGCTGGGGGGTGGGGGTGGTGGGAGACATGGGTGGGGGCCTGCTGGCAGGTGCCTCACAGTGCTGGGAGGTGGGGGTGGTGGGGAACATGAGTTGGACATGGGTGGGGGCCTGCTGGCAGGTGCCCTACAGTGCTGGGGGGTGGGGGTGGTGGGGAACATGAGTTGGACATGGGTGGGGGGCTGCTGGCAGGTGCCCCACATTGGTGGGGGTGGGAGACATGGGTGGGGGCCTGGTGGAGGGTGACCCATCACTGCTGGGGGGTGGGGGTGGTGGGGAACATGAGTTGGACATGGGTGGTGGCCTGCTGGCAGGTTCCCCACAGTGCTGGGGGTTGGGGAGGTGGGAGACATGGGTGGGGGCCTGGTGGAGGGTGACCCTGCACTGCTGGGGGTGGGGGTGGTGGGAGACATGGGTGGGGGCCTGGTGGAGGGGTGACCCTGCACTGCTGGGGGTGGGGGTGGTGGGAGACATGGGTGGGGGCCTGGTGGAGGGTGACCCTGCACTGCTGGGGTGGGGGTTGGTGGGAGACATGGGTGGGGGCCTGCTGGCAGGTGCCCCACAGTGCTGGGGGGTGGGGGTGGGGAGACATGGCTGGGGGCCTGGTGGAGGGTGACCCTGCAGTGCTGGGGGGTGGGGGTGGTGGGAGACATGGGTGGGGGCCTTGTGGAGGGTGACCCTGCACTGCTGGGGGGTGGGGGTGGTGGGAGACATGGGTGGGGCCTGGTGGAGGGTGACCCTGCACTGCTGGGGGGTGGGGGTGGGGGAGACATGGGTGGGGGCCTGCTGGCAGGTGCCCCACAGTGCTGGGGGTGGGGGTGGTGGGAGACATGGGTGGGGGCCTGGTGGAGGGTGACCCTGCACTGCTGGGGGGTGGGGTGGTGGGAGACATGGGTGGGGGCCTGCTGGCAGGTGCCCCACAGTGCTGGGGGGTGGGGGGGGAGGGAGACATGGTGGAGGGTGACCCTGCACTGGTGGAGGGTGACCCTGCACTGCTGGGGGGTGGAGGTGGTGGGAGACATGGGTGGGGGCCTGGTGGAGGGTGACCCTGCACTTCTGGGTGGTGAGGGTGGTGGGAGACATGGGTGGGGGCCTGGTGGAGGGTGACCCTGCACTGCTGGGGGGTGGGGGTGGTGGGAGACATGGGAGACATGGGTGGGGGCCTGGTGGAGGGTGACCCTGCACTGCTGGGGGGTGGGTGGTGGGGAACATGAGTTGGACATGGGTGGGGGCCTGCTGGCAGGTGCCCCACATTGCTGGGGGGTGGGGGAGGTGGGAGACATGGGTGGGGGCCTGGTGGAGGGTGACCCTCCACTGCTGGGGGGTGGGGGTGGTGGGAGACATGGGTGGGGGCCTGGTGGAGGGTGACCCAGCACTGCTGGGGGGTGGGGGTGGTGGGAGACATGGGTGGGGGCCTGGTGGAGGGTGACCCTGCACTGCTGGGGGGTGGGGGTGGTGGGAGACATGGGTGGGGGCCTGGTGGAGGGTGACCCTGCACTGCTGGGGGTGTGGGTGGTGGGAGACATGGGTGGGGGCCTGCTGGTAAGTGCCCCACAGTGCTGGGGGGTGGGGGGTGGTGGGGAACATGAGTTGGACATGGGTGGGGGCCTGCTGGCAGGTGCCCCACAATGCTGGGGGGTGGGGGTGGTGGGAGACATGGGTGGGGGCCTGCTGGCAGGTGCCCCACAGTGCTGGGGGGTGGGGGTAGTGGGGAACATGAGTTGGACATGCATGGGGGCCTGCTGGCAGGTGCAGCACAGTGCTAGGGGGTGGGGGTGGTGGGAGACATGGGTGGGCGCCTGGTGGAGGGTGACCCTGCACTGGTGGAGGGTGGGGGTGGTGGGAGACATGGGGTGGGGGCATGGTGGAGGGTGACCCTGCACTGCTGGGGGGTGGGGGGTGGTGGGAGACATGGGTGGGGGCCTGCTGGCAGGTGCCCCACAGTGCTGGGGGGTGGGGGTGGTGGGAGACATGGGTGGGGGCCTGCTGGCAGGTGCCCCACAGTGCTGGGGGGTGGGGTGGTGGGGAACATGAGTTGGACATGGGTGGGGCCTGCTGGCAGGTGCCCCACAGTGCTGGGGGGTGGGGGTGGTGGGGAACATGAGTTGGACATGGGTGGGGGGCTGCTGGCAGGTGCCCCACATTGCTGGGGGTGGGGAGACATGGGGTGGGGGCCTGGTGGAGGGTGACCCATCACTGCTGGGGGGTGGGGGTGGTGGGGAACATGAGTTGGACATGGGTGGGGGCCTGCTGGCAGGTTCCCCACAGTGCTGGGGGTTGGGGAGGTGGGAGACATGGGTGGGGGCCTGGTGGAGGGTGACCCTGCACTGCTGGGGGGTGGGGGTGGTGGGAGACATGGGTGGGGGCCTGGTGGAGGGTGACCCTGCACTGCTGGGGGGTGGGGGTGGTGGGAGACATGGGTGGGGGCCTGGTGGAGGGTGACCCTGCACTGCTGGGGGTGGTGGGAGACATGGGTGGGGGCCCGCTGGCAGGTGCCCCACAGTGCTGTGGGGTGGGGGTGGTGGGGAACATGAGTTGGACATGGGTGTGGATCTACTGGCAGGTGCCCCACAATGTTGGGGGTGGGGTGGTGGGAGACATGGGTGGGGGCCTGGTGGAGGGTGTCCCTGCACTGCTGGGGGGTGGGGGTGGTGGGAGACATGGGTGGGGGCCTGGTGGAGGGTGACCCTGCACTGCTGGGGGGTGGGGGTGGTGGAGGACATGGGTGGGGGCCTGCTGGCAGGTGCCCCACAGTGCTGGGGGGTGGGGGTGGTGGGGAATATGAGTTGGACATGGGTGGGGGCCTGCTGGCAGGTGCCACACAATGCTGGGGGGTGGGGGTGGTGGGAGACATGGGTGGGGGCCTGCTGGCAGGTGCCCCACAGTCCTGGGGGGTGGGGGCAGTGGGGAACATGAGTTGGACATGCGTGGGGGCCTGCTGGCAGGTGCCCCACAGTGCTGGGGGGTGGGGGTGGTGGGGAACATGAGTTGGACATGGGTGGGGGCCTGCTGGCAGGTGCCCCACAGTGCTAGGGGGTGGGGGCGGTGGGAGACATGGGTGGGCGCCTGGTGGAGGGTGACCTGCACTGCTGGACGGTGGGGTGGTGGGAGACATGGGTGGGGGCATGGTGGAGGGTGACCCTGCACTGCTGGGGGGTGGGGGGTGGTGGGAGACATGGGTGGGGGCCTGCTGGCAGGTGCCCCACCGTGCTGGGGGGTGGGGGTGGTGGGAGACATGGGTGGGGGCCTGCTGGCAGGTGCCCCACAGTGCTGGGGGGTGGGGGTGGTGGGGAACATGAGTTGGACATGGGTGGGGGCCTGCTGGCAGGTGCCCCACAGTGCTGGGGGGTGGGGGTGGTGGGGAACATGAGTTGGACATGGGTGGGGGGCTGCTGGCAGGTGCCCCACATTGCTGGGGGTGGGGAGACATGGGTGGGGGCCTGGTGGAGGGTGACCCATCACTGCTGGGGGGTGGGGGGGAACATGAGTTGGACATGGGTGGGGGCCTGCTGGCAGGTTCCCCACAGTGCTGGGGGTTGGGGAGGTGGGAGACATGGGTGGGGCCTGGTGGAGGGTGACCCTGCACTGCTGGGGGGTGGGGGTGGTGGGAGACATGGGTGGGGGCCTGGTGGAGGGTGACCCCTGCACTGCTGGGGGGTGGGGGTGGTGGGAGACATGGGTGGGGGCCTGGTGGAGTGTGACCCTGCACTGCTGGGGGTGGGGGTGGTGGGAGACATGGGTGGGGGCCTGCTGGCAGGTGCCCCACAGTGCTGTGGGGTGGGGGTGGTGGGGAACATGAGTTGGACATTGGTGTGGATCTACTGGCAGGTGCCCCACAATGTTGGGGTGGGGTTGGTGGGAGACATGGGTGGGGGCCTGGTGGAGGGTGACCCTGCACTGCTGGGGGGTGGGGGTGGTGGGAGACATGGGTGGGGGCCTGGTGGAGGGTGACCCTGCACTGCTGGGGGGTGGGGGTGGTGGGAGGCATGGGTGGGGGCCTGCTGGCAGGTGCCCCACAGTGCTGGGGGGTGGGGGTGTGGGGAACATGAGTTGGACATGGGTGCGGGCCTGCTGGCAGATGCCCCACAGTGCTGGGGGGTGGGGGTGGTGGGGAACATGAGTTGGACATGGGTGGGGGCCTGCTGGCAGGTGCCCCACAGTGCTGGGGGGTGGGGGTGGTGGGGAACATTGGACATGGGTGGGGACCTGCTGGCAGGTGCCCCACAGTGATGGGGGTGGGGGTTGTGGGAGACATGGGTGGGGGCCTGCTGGCAGGTGCCCCACAGTGCTGGGGGGTGGGGGTGGTGGGGAACATGAGTTGGACATGGGTGGGGGCCTGCTGGCAGGTGCCCCACAGTGCTGGGGGTGGGGTGGTGGGAGACATGGGTGGGGGCCTGGTGGAGGGGTGACCCTGCACTGCTGGGGGGTGGGGGTGGTGGGAGACATGGGTGGGGGCCTGGTGGGGGTGACCCTGCACTGCTGGGGGGTGGGGGTGGTGGGAGACATGGGTGGGGGCCTGGTGGAGAGTGACCTCGCACTGCTGGGGGTGGGGGTGGTGGGAGACATGGGTGGGGGACTGCTGGCAGGTGCCCCACAGTGCTAGGGGGTGGGGGTGGTGGGAGACATGGGTGGGGGCCTGGTGGAGGGTGACCCTGCACTGCTGGGGGGTGGGGGTGGTGGGAGACATGGGTGGGGGCCTGGTGAAGGGTGACCCTGCACTGCTGGGGGCTGGGGGTGGTGGGGAACATGAGTTGGACATGGGTGGGGCCTGCTGGCAGGTGTCCCACAGTGCTGGGTTGGGGGTGGTGGGGAACATGAGTTGGACATGGGGGGGGGCCTGCTGCAGGTGCCACACAGTGGTGGGGGGTGGGGGTGGTGGGAGACATGGGTGGGGGCCTGCTGGCAGGTGCCCCCACAGTGCCGGGGGGTGGGTGGTGGGAGACATGGGTGGGAGCCTGGTGGAGGGTGACCCTGCACTGCTGGGGGGTGGGGGTGGTGGGAGACGTGGGTGGGGGTCTGCTGGCAGGTGCCCCACAGTGCTGGGGGGTGGGGGGTGGGAGACATGGGTGGGGGCCTGGTGGAGGGTGACCCTGCACTGCTGGGGAGGGGGGTGGGGGAGACATGGGTGGGGCCTGGTGGAGGGTGACCCCTGCACTGCCGAGGGGTGGGGGTGGTGGGAGACATGGGTGGGGGCCTGCTGGTAGGTGCCCCCAAAGTGCTGGGGGTGGGGGTGGTCGGACACATGGGTGGGGGCCTGGTGGAGGGTGACCCTGCAGTGCTGGGGGGTGGGGGGGTGGAGACATGGGTGGGGGCCTTGTGGAGGGTGACCCTGCACTGCTGGGGGGTGGGGTGGTGGGAGACATGGGTGGGGGCCTGGTGGAGGGTGACCCTGCACTGCTGGGGGGTGGGGGTGGGGGAGACATGGGTGGGGGCTTGCTGGCAGGTGCCCCACAGTGCTGGGGGTGGGGTGGTGGGAGACATGGGTGGGGGCCTGGTGGAGGGTGACCCTGCACTGCTGGGGGGTGGGGGTGGTGGGAGACATGGGTGGGGGCCTGGTGGAGGGTGACCCTGCACTGCTGGGGGGTGGGGTGGTGGGAGACATGGTTGGGGGCCTGCTGGGCAGGTGCCCCACAGTGCTGGGGGGTGGGGGGTGGGAGACATGGGTGGGGCCTGGTGGAGGGTGACCCTGCACTGCTGGGGGGTGGAGGTGGTGGGAGACATGGGTGGGGGCCTGGTGGAGGGTGACCCTGCACTGCTGGGTGGTGAGGGTGGTGGGAGACATGGGTGGGGGCCTGGTGGAGGGTGACCCTGCACTGCTGGGGGGTGGGGGTGGTGGGAGACATGGGTGGGGGCCTGGTGGAGGGTGACCCTGCACTGCTGGGGGGTGGGGTGGTGGGGAACATGAGTTGGACATGGGTGGGGGCCTGCTGGCAGGTTGCCCCACATTGCCTGGGGGGTGGGGGAGGTGGGAGACATGGGTGGGGGCCTGGTGGGAGGGTGACCCTGCACTGCTGGGGGGTGGGGGTGGTGGGAGACATGGGTGGGGGCCTGGTGGAGGGTGACCCTGCACTGCTGGGGGGTGGGGGTGGTGGAGACATGGGTGGGGGCCTGGTGGAGGGTGACCCTGCACTGCTGGGGGGTGGGGGTGGTGGGAGACATGGGTGGGGGCCTGGTGGAGGGTGACCCTGCACTGCTGGGGGGTGGGGGTGGTGGGCTACATGGGTGGGGGCCTGCTGGTAAGTGCCCCACAGTGCTTGGGGGTGGGGTGGTGGGGAACATGAGTTTGGACATGGGTGGGGGCCTGCTGGTAGGTGCCCCACAGTGCTGGGGGGTGGGGGTGGTGGGAGACATGGGTGGGGGCCTGCTGGCAGGTGCCCCACAGTGCTGGGGGGTGGGGGTGGTGGGGAACATGAGTTGGACATGCGTGGGGGCCTGCTGGCAGGTGTCCCAAAGTGCTGGGGGGTGGGGGTGGTGGGGAACATGAGTTGGACATGGGTGGGGGCCTGCTGGCAGGTGCCCCACAGTGCTAGGGGGTGGGGGTTTGTGGGAGACATGGGTGGGGGCCTGGTGGAGGGTGACCCTGCACTGCTGGGAGGGTGGGGGTGGTGGGGGCATGGTGGAGGGTGACCCTGCACTGCTGGGGGGTGGGGTTGGTGGGAGACATGGGTGGGGGCCTGCTGGCAGATGCCTCACAGTGCTGGGGGGTGGGGTAGGTGGGAGACATGGGTGGGGGCCTGCTGGCAGGTGCCCCACAGTGCTGGGGGGTAGGGGTGGTGGGGAACATGAGTTGGACATGGGTGGGGTCCTGCTGGCAGGTGCCCCCACAGTGCTGGGGGGTGGGGGTGGTGGGGAACATGAGTTGGACATGGGTGGGGGCCTGCTGGCAGGTGCCCACATTGCTGGGGGTGGGAGACATGGGTGGGGCCTGGTGGAGGGTGACCCATCACTGCTGGGGGGTGGGGATGGTGGGGAACATGAGTTGGACATGGGTGGGGCCTGCTGGCAGGTTCCCCACAGTGCTGGGGGGTGGGGAGGTGCGAGACATGGGTGGGGGCTGGTGGAGGGTGACCCTGCACTGCTGGGGGGTGGGGGTGGTGGGAGACATGGGTGGGGGCCTGGTGGAGGGTGACACTGCACTGGTGGGGGGTGGGGGTGGTGGGAGACATGGGTGGGGGCCTGGTGGAGGGTGAGCCTGCACTGCTGGGGGTGGGGGTGGTGGGAGACATGGGTTGGGGCCTGCTGGCAGGTGCCCACAGTGCTGTGGGGTGGGGGTGGTGGGGAACATGAGTTGGACATGGGTGTGGATCTACTGGCAGGTGCCCCACAATGTTGGGGGGTGGGGTTGGTGGGAGACATGGGTGGGGGCCTGGTGGAGGGTGACCCTGCACTGCTGGGGGGTGGGGTTGGTGGGAGACATGGGTGGGGGCCTGGTGGAGGGTGACCCTGCACTGCTGGGGGGTGAAGGTGGGTGGGAGACATGGGTGGGGGCCTGCTGGCAGGTGCCCCACAGTGCTGGGGGGTGGGGGTGGTGGGGAACATGAGTTGGACATGGGTGCGGGCCTGCTGGCAGGTGCCCCACAGTGCTGGGGGGTGGGGGTGGTGGGGAACATGAGTTGGACATGGGTGGGGGCCTGCTGGCAGGTGCCCCACAGTGCTGGGGGGTGGGGGTGGTGGGGAACATTGGACATGGGTGGGGGCCTGCTGGCAGGTGCCCCACAGTGCTGGGGGTGGGGGTTGTGGGAGACATGGGTGGGGGCCTGCTGGCAGGTGCCCCACAGTGCTGGGGGGTGGGGGTGGTGGGGAACATGAGTTGGACATGGGTGGGGGCCTGCTGGCAGGTGCCCCACAGTGCTGGGGGGTGGGGGTGGTGGGGAGACATGGGTGGGGGCCTGGTGGAGGGTGACCCTGCACTCTGGGGGGTGGGGGTGGTGGGAGACATGGGGGATGGGCCTGGTGGAGGGTGACCCTGCACTGCTGGGGGGTGGGGGTGGTGGGAGACATGGGTGGGGGCCTGCTGGCAGGCTGCCCCACAGTGCTGGGGGGTGGGGGTGGTGGGAGACATGGGTGGGGGCCTGCTGGCAGGTGCCCCACAGTGCTGGGGGTGGGGGTGGTGGGGAACATGAGTTGGACATAGGTGGGGGCCTGCTGGCAGGTGCCCCACAGTGCTGGGGGGGTGGGGGTGGTGGGGGAACATGAGTTGGACATGGGTGAGGGCCTGCTGGCAGGTGCCCCACATTGCTGGGGGGTGGGGGGGGGGGTGGGAGACATGGGTGGGGACCTGGTGGAGGGTGACCCTGCACTGTGGGGGGTGGGGCTGGTGGGAGACATGGGTGGGGGCCTGCTGGCACGTGCCCCAAAGTGCTTGGGGTTGGGGGTGGTGGGAGACATGGGTGGGGGCCTGGTGGAGGGTGACCCTGCACCTGCTGGGGGGTGGGGGTGGTGGGGAGACATGGGTGGGGGCCTGGTGGAGGGTGACCCTGCACTGCTGGGGGGTGGGGGTGGTGGGAGACATGGGTGGGGGCCTGCTGGGCAGGTGCCCCACAGTGCTGGGGGGTGGGGGGTGGGAGACATGGGTGGGGGCCTGGTGGAGGGTGACCCTGCACTGCTGGGGGGTGGGGGTGGTGGGATACATGGGTGGGGGCCTGGTGGAGGGTGACCCTGCACTGCTGGGGGGTGGGGGTGGTGGGAGACATGGGTGGGGGCCTGGTGGAGGGTGACCCTGCACTGCTAGGGGGTGAGGGTGGTGGGAGACATGGGTGGGGGCCTGGTGGAGGGTGACCCTGCACTGCTGGGGGGTGGGGGTGGTGGGAGACATGGGTGGGGGCCTGGTGGAGGGTGACCCTGCACTGCTGGGGGTGGGGGTGGTGGGGAACATGAGTTGGACATGGGTGGGGGCCTGCTGGCAAGTGTCCCAAAGTGCTGGGGGGTGGGGGTGGTGGGGAACATGAGTTGGACATGGGTGGGGGCCTGCTGGCAGGTGCCCCACAGTGCTGTGGGGTGGGGGTGGTGGGAGACATGGGTGGGGGCCTGCTGGCAGGTGCCCCACAGTGCTGGGGGGTGGGGGGGGTGGGAGACATGGGTGGGGGTCTGGTGGAGGGTGACTCTGCAGTGCTGGGGGGTAGGGGTGGTGGGAGACATGGGTGGGGCCCTTGTGGAGGGTGACCCTGCACTGCTGGGGGGGTGGGGTGGTGGGAGACATGGGTGGGGGCCTGGTGGAGGGTGACCTCGCACTGCTGGGGGGTGGTGGGAGACATGGGTGGGGGCCTGCTGGCAGGTGCCCCACAGTGCTGGGGGGTGGGGGTGGTGGGAGACATGGGTGGGGGCCTGGTGGAGGGTGACCCTGCACTGCTGGGGGGTAGGGGTGGTGGGAGACATGGGTGGGGGCTTGCTGGCAGGTGCCCCACAGTGCTGAGGGGGTGGGGGGGGGTGGGAGACATGGGTGGGGCCTGGTGGAGGGTGACCCTGCACTGCTGGGGGGTGGGGGTGGTGGGATACATGGGTGGGGGCCTGGTGGAGGGTGACCCTGCACTGCTGGGGGGTGGGGGGTGGTGGGAGACATGGGTGGGGGCCTAGTGGAGGGTGACCCTGCACTGCTGGAGGGTGGGGGTGGTGGGAGACATGGGTGGGGGGCCTGCTGGCAGGTGCCCCACAGTGCTGGGGGGTGGGGGGGTGGGAGACATGGGTGGGGGCCTGGTGGAGGGTGACCCTGCACTGCTGGGGGGTGGGGTGGTGGGAGACATGGGTGGGGGCCTGGTGGAGGGTGACCCTGCACTGCTGGGGGTGGGGGTGGTGGGAGACATGGGTGGGGGCCTGGTGGAGGGTGACCCTGCACTGCTAGGGGGTGAGGGTGGTGGGAGACATGGGTGGGGGCCTGGTGGAGGGTGACCCTGCACTGCTGGGGGGTGGGGGTGGTGGGAGACATGGGTGGGGGCCTGGTGGAGGGTGACCCTGCACTGCTGGGGGGTGGGGGTGGTGGGGAACATGAGTTGGACATGGGTGGGGGCCTGCTGGCAGGTGTCCCAAAGGTGCTGGGGGGTGGGGGGTGGGTGGGGAACATGAGTTGGACATGGGTGGGGGCCTGCTGGCAGGTGCCCCACAGTGCTGTGGGGTGGGGTGGGGTGGGACATGGGTGGGGGCCTGCTGGCAGGTGCCCCACAGTGCTGGGGGGTGGGGGGGTGGGAGGAGACTTGGGTGGGGGTCTGGTGGAGGGTGTACTCTGCAGTGCTGGGGGGTAGGGGTGGGGGAGGGACAAGTGTGGGGGCCTTGTGGAGGGTGACCCTGCACTGCTGGGGTGGGGGTGGTGGGAGACATGGGTGGGGGCCTGGTGGAGGGTGACCTCGCACTGCTGGGGGGTGGTGGGAGACATGGGTGGGGGCCTGCTGGCAGGTGCCCCCACAGTGCTGGGGGGTGAGGGTGGTGGGAGATATGGGTGGGGGCCTGGTGAGGGTGACCCTGCACTGCTGGGGGGTAGGGGTGGTGGGAGACATGGGTGGGGGCCTGCTGGCAGGTGCCCCACAGTGCTGGGGGGGTGGGGGGTGGGAGACATGGGTGGGGCCTGGTGGAGGGTGACCCTGCACTGCTGGGGGGTGGGGGTGGTGGGATACATGGTGGGGGCCTGGTGGAGGGTGGACCCTGCACTGCTGGGGGGTGGGGGTGGTGGGAGACATGGGTGGGGGCCTCGTGGAGGGTAACCCTGCACTGCTGGGGAGTGGGGGTGGTGGGAGACATGGGTGGGGACCTGGTGGAGGGTGACCCTGCACTGCTGGGGTGTGGGGTGGGTGGGAACATGAGTTGGACATGGGTGGGGGCCTGCTGGCAGGTGTCCCACAGTGCTGGGGGGTGGGGAACATGAGTTGGGACATGGGTGGGGGCCTGCTGGCAGGTTCCCCACAGTGCTGGGGGGTGGGGTGGTGGGAGACATGGGTGGGGGCCTGCTGGCCAGGTGCCCCACAGTGCTGAGGGGCGGGGGGTGGGAGACATGGGTGGGGGCCTGGTGGAGGGTGACCCTGCAGTGCTGGGGGTGGGGGTGGTGGGAGACATGGGTGGGGGCCTTGTGGGAGTGACCCTGCACTGCTGGGGGGTGGGGGTGGTGGGAGACATGGGTGGGGGCCTGGTGGAGGGTGTCCCTGCACTGCTGGGGGTGGGGGTGGTGGGAGACATGGGTGGGGGCCTGCTGGCAGGTGCCCCACAGTGCTGGGCGGTGGGGGTGGTGGGAGACATGGGTGGGGGCCTGGTGGAGGGTGACCCTGCACTGCTCGGGGGTGGTGGGAGACATGGGTGCGGGCCTGGTGGAGGGTGACCCTGCACTGCTGGGGGTGGGGGTGGTGGGAGACATGGGTGGGGGCCTGCTGGCAGGTGCCCCACAGTGCTGGGGGGTGGGGGTGGTGGGGAACATGAGTTGGACATGGGGTGGGGCCTGCTGGCAGGTGCCCCACAGTGCTGGGGGGTGTGGGGGGAGGGAGACATGGGTGGGGGCCTGTGGAGGATGGCGCTGCACTGCTGGGGGATGGTGGGGTGGTGGGAGACATGGGTGGGGGCCTGGTGGAGGGTGTCCCTGCACTGCTGGGGGGTGGGGGTGGTTGGAGACATGGGTGGGGGCCTGGTGGAGGGTGACCCTGCACTGCTGGGGGGTGGGGGTGGTGGGAGACATGGGTGGGGGCCTGGTGGAGGGTGACCCTGCACTGCTGGGGGGTGGGGGTAGTGGGAGACATGGGTGGGGGCCTGGTGGAGGGTGACCTGCACTGCTGGGGGGTGGGGGTGGTGGGAGACATGGGTGGGGGCCTGGTGGAGGGTGACCCTGCACTGCTGGGGGTGGTGGTGGTGGGAGACATGGGTGGGGGTCTGCTGGCAGGTGCCCCACAGTGCTGGGGGTTGGGGTGGTGGGGAACATGAGTTGGACATGGGTGGGTGCATGCTGGCAGGTGCCCCACAGTGCTGGGGGGGTGGGGGTGGTGGGAGACATGGGTGGGGGCCTGGTGGAGGGTGACCCTGCACTGCTGGGGGGTGGGGGTGGTGGGAGACATGGGTGGGGGCCTGGTGGAGGGTGACCCTGCACTGCTGGGGGGGTGGGGGGTGGTGGGAGACATGGGTGGGGGCCTGGTGGAGGGTGACCCTGCACTGCTGGGGGGTGGGGGGGTGGGGTGGTGGGAGACATGGGTGGGGGCCTGGTGGAGGGTGACCCTGCACTGCTGGGGGGTGGGGGTGGTGGAGACATGGGGTGGGGGCCTGGTGGAGGGTGACCCTGCACTGCTAGGGGGTGGGGGTGGTGGGAGACATGGTGCGGGCCTGGTGGAGGGTGACCCTGCACTGCTGGGGGTTGGGGGGTGGTGGAGACATGGGTGGGGGCCTGCTGGCAGGTGCCCCACAGTGCTGAGGGGCGGGGGGTGGGAGACATGGGGTGGGGCCTGGTGGAGGGTGACCCTGCAGTGCTGGGGGGTGGGGGTGGTGGGAGACATGGGTGGGGGCCTTGTGGAGGGTGACCCTGCACTGCTGGGGGGTGGGGGTGGTGGGAGACATGGGTGGGGGCCTGGTGGAGGGTGTCCCTGCACTGCTGGGGGTGGGGTGGTGGGAGACATGGGTGGGGGCCTGCTGGCAGGTGCCCCACAGTGCTGGGCGGTGGGGGTGGTGGGAGACATGGGTGGGGGCCTGGTGGAGGGTGACCCTGCACTGCTCGGGGGTGGTGGGAGACATGGGTGCGGGCCTGGTGGAGGGTGACCCTGCACTGCTGGGGGTGGGGGTGGTGGGAGACATGGGTGGGGGCCTGCTGGCAGGTGCCCACAGTGCTGGGGGTTGGGGGTGGTGGGGAACATGAGTTGGACATGGGGTGGGGGCCTGCTGGCAGGTGCCCCACAGTGCTGGGGGTGTGGGGGGAGGGAGACATGGGTGGGGGCCTGGTGGAGGATGGCGCTGCACTGCTGGGGGATGGGGGTGGTGGGAGACATGGGTGGGGGCCTGGTGGAGGGTGTCCCTGCACTGCTGGGGGGTGGGGGTGGTTGGAGACATGGGTGGGGGCCTGGTGGAGGGTGACCCTGCACTGCTGGGGGGTGGGGGTGGTGGGAGACATGGGTGGGGGCCTGGTGGAGGGTGACCCTGCACTGCTGGGGGGTGGGGGTAGTGGAGACATGGGTGGGGGCCTGGTGAGGGTGACCCTGCACTGCTGGGGGTGGTGGGTGGTGGGAGACATGGGTGGGGGCCTGGTGGAGGGTGACCCTGCACTGCTGGGGGTGGTGGTGGTGGGAGACATGGGTGGGGGTCTGCTGGCAGGTGCCCCACAGTGCTGGGGGGTTGGGGTGGGGAACATGAGTTGGACATGGGTGGGGGCATGCTGGCAGGTGCCCCACAGTGCTGGGGGGTGGGGTGGTGGGAGACATGGGTGGGGGCCTGGTGGAGGGTGACCCTGCACTGCTGGGGGGTGGGGGTGGTGGGAGACATGGGTGGGGGGCCTGGTGGAGGGTGACCCTGCACTGCTGGGGGTGGGGGTGGTGGGAGACATGGGTGGGGGCCTGGTGGAGGGTGACCCTGCACTGCTGGGGGGGTGGGGGGGTGGGGGGGGGTGGAGACATGGGTGGGGGCCTGGTGGAGGGTGACCCTGCACTGCTGGGGGGTGGGGGTGGTGGGAGACATGGGTGGGGGCCTGGTGGAGGGTGACCCTGCACTGCTAGGGGGTGGGGGTGGTGGGAGACATGGGTGCGGGCCTGGTGGAGGGTGACCCTGCACTGCTGGGGGTTGGGGTGGTGGGAGACATGGGTGGGGGCCTGGTAGAGGGTGTCCCTGCACAGCTGGGGGGTGGTGGTGGTGGGGAACATGAGTTGGACATGGGTGGGGGCCTGCTGGCAGGTGTCCCACAGTGCCTGGGGTGGGGGTGGTGGGGAACATGGTAGGACATGGGTGGGGGCCTGCTGGCAGGTGCCCCACAGTGCTAGGGGGTGTGGGGGGAGGGAGACATGGGGTGGGGGCCTGGTGGAGGGTGACGCTGCACTGCTGGGGGGTGGGGGTGGTGTGAGACATGGGTGGGGGCCTGGTGGAGGTGTCCCTGCACTGCTGGGGGGTGGGGGTGGTGGGAGACATGGGTGGGGGCCTGGTGGAGGGTGACCCTGCACTGCTGGGGGGTGGGGGTGGTGGGAGACATGGGTGGGGGCCTGGGGGAGGGTGACCCTGCACTGCTGGGGGGTGGGGGTGGTGGAAGACATGGGTGGGGGCCTGGTGGAGGGTGACCCTGCACTGCTGGGGGGTGGGGGTGGTGGGAGACATGGGTGGGGGCCTGGTGGAGGGTGACCCTGCACTGCTGGGGGGTGGGGGTGGTGGGAGACATGGGTGGGGGTCTGCTGGCAGGTGCCCCACAGTGCTGGGGGGTTGGGGTGGTGGGGAACATGAGTTGGACATGGGTGGGGGCCTGCTGGCAGGTGCCCCACAGTGCTGGGGGGTGGGGTGGTAGGAGACATGGGTGGGGGCCTGGTGGAGGGTGACCCTGCAGCTGGGGGTGGGGGTGGTGGGAGACATGGGTGGGGGCCTGGTGGAGGGTGAGACCCTGCACTGCTGGGGGGTGGGGGTGGTGGGAGACATGGGTGGGGGCCTGGTGGAGGGTGACCCTGCACTGCTAGGGGGTGGGGGTGGTGGGAGACAATGGGTGGGGGCCTGGTGGAGGGTGACCTCGCACTGCTGGGGGGTGGTGGGAGACATGGGTGGGGGCCTGCTGGCAGGTGCCCCACAGTGCTGGGGGGTGGGGGTGGGTGGAGACATGGGTGGGGGCCTGGTGGAGGGTGACCCTGCACTGCTGGGGGGTAGGGGTGGTGGGAGACATGGGTGGGGGCCTGCTGGCAGGTGCCCCACAGTGCTGGGGGGGTGGGGGGGGGTGGGAGACATGGGTGGGGCCTGGTGGAGGGTGACCCTGCACTGCTGGGGGGTGGGGTGGTGGGATACATGGGTGGGGGCCTGGTGGAGGGTGACCCTGCACTGCTGGGGGGTGGGGGTGGTGGGAGACATGGGTGGGGGCCTCGTGGAGGGTAACCCTGCACTGCTGGGGAGTGGGGGTGGTGGGAGACATGGGTGGGGACCTGGTGGAGGGTGACCCTGCACTGCTGGGGTGTGGGGTGGTGGGGAACATGAGTTGGACATGGGTGGGGGCCTGCTGGCAGGTGTCCCACAGTGCTGGGGGGTGGGGAACATGAGTTGGACATGGGTGGGGGCCTGCTGGCAGGTTCCCCACAGTGCTGGGGGTGGGTGGTGGGAGACATGGGTGGGGCCTGCTGCAGGTGCCCCACAGTGCTGGGGGGCGGGGGGGTGGGAGACATGGGTGGGGGCCTGGTGGAGGGTGACCTGCAGTGCTGGGGGGTGGGGGTGGTGGGAGACATGGGTGGGGCCTTGTGGAGGGTGACCCTGCACTGCTGGGGGTGGGGGTGGTGGGAGACATGGGTGGGGGCCTGGTGGAGGGTGTCCCTGCACTGCTGGGGGGTGGGGGTGGTGGGAGACATGGGTGGGGGCCTGCTGGCAGGTGCCCCACAGTGCTGGGCGGTGGGGGTGGTGGGAGACATGGGTGGGGGCCTGGTGGAGGGTGGACCCTGCACTGCTCGGGGGTGGTGGGAGACATGGGTGCGGGCCTGGTGGAGGGTGACCCTGCACTGCTGGGGGGTGGGGGTGGTGGGAGACATGGGTGGGGCCTGCTGGCAGGTGCCCCACAGTGCTGGGGGGTGGGGGTGGTGGGGAACATGAGTTGGACATGGGTGGGGGCCTGCTGGCAGGTGCCCCACAGTGCTGGGGGGTGTGGGGGGAGGGAGACATGGGTGGGGGCCTGGTGGAGGATGGCGCTGCACTGCTGGGGGATGGGGGTGGTGGGAGACATGGGTGGGGGCCTGGTGGAGGGTGTCCCTGCACTGCTGGGGGTGGGGGTGGTTGGAGACATGGGTGGGGGCCTGGTGGAGGGTGACCCTGCACTGCTGGGGGGTGGGGGTGGTGGGAGACATGGGTGGGGCCTGGTGGAGGGTGACCCTGCACTGCTGGGGGGTGGGGGTGGTGGGAGACATGGGTGGGGGCCTGGTGGAGGGTGACCCTGCACTGCTGGGGGGTTGGGGTGGTGGGAGACATGGGTGGGGGCCTGGTGGAGGGTGACCCTGCACTGCTGGGGGGTGGTGGTGGTGGGAGACATGGGTGGGGGTCTGCTGGCAGGTGCCCCACAGTGCTGGGGGGTTGGGGTGGTGGGGAACATGAGTTGGACATGGGTGGGGGCATGCTGGCAGGTGCCCCACAGTGCTGGGGGGTGGGGGTGGTGGGAGACATGGGTGGGGGCCTGGTGGAGGGTGACCCTGCACTGCTGGGGGTGGGGGTGGTGGGAGACATGGGTGGGGGCCTGGTGGAGGGTGACCCTGGCACTGCTTGGGGGTGGGGGGTGGGGGAGACATGGGTGGGGGCCCTGGTGGAGGGTGACCCTGCACTGCTGGGGGTGGGGGGGTGGGGGGGTGGGAGACATGGGTGGGGGCCTGGTGGAGGGTGACCCTGCACTGCTGGGGGTGGGGGTGGTGGGAGACATGGGTGGGGGCCTGGTGGGAGGGTGACCCTGCACTGCTAGGGGTGGGGGGTGGTGGGAAACATGGGTGCGGGCCTGGTGGAGGGTGACCCTGCACTGCTGGGGGTTGGGGTGGTGGGGAGACATGGGTGGGGGCCTGGTAGAGGGTGTCCCTGCACAGCTGGGGGGTGGTGGTGGTGGGGAACATGAGTTGGACATGGGTGGGGGCCTGCTGGCAGGTGTCCCACAGTGCCTGGGGTGGGGGTGGTGGGGAACATGAGTAGGACATGGGTGGGGGGCCTGCTGGCAGGTGCCCCACAGTGCTAGGGGGTGTGGGGGGAAGGGAGACATGGGTGGGGGCCTGGTGGAGGGTGACGCTGCACTGCTGGGGGGTGGGGGTGGTGGGAGACATGGGTGGGGCCTGGTGGAGGGTGTCCCTGCACTGCTGGGGGGTGGGGGTGGTGGGAGACATGGGTGGGGGCCTGGTGGAGGGTGACCCTGCACTGCTGGGGGGTGGGGGTGGTGGGAGACATGGGTGGGGGCCTGGGGGAGGGTGACCCTGCACTGCTGGGGGGTGGGGGTGGTGGAAGACATGGGTGGGGGCCTGGTGGAGGGTGACCCTGCACTGCTGGGGGGTGGGGGTGGTGGGAGACATGGGTGGGGGCCTGGTGGAGGGTGACCCTGCACTGCTGGGGGGTGGGGGTGGTGGGAGACATGGGTGGGGGTCTGCTGGCAGGTGCCCCACAGTGCTGGGGGGTTGGGGTGGTGGGGAACATGAGTTGTGGGGGCCTGCTGGCAGGTGCCCCACAGTGCTGGGGGGTGGGGGTGGTGGGCCGGGGAGACATGGGTGGGGGCCTGGTGGAGGGTGACCCTGCACTGCTGGGGGTGGGGGTGGTGGGAGACATGGGTGGGGGCCTGGTGGAGGGTGACCCTGCACTGCTGGGGGGTGGGGGTGGTGGGAGACATGGGTGGGGGCCTGGTGGAGGGTGACCCTGCACTGCTGGGGGGTGGGGGTGGTGGGAGACATGGGTTGGGGCCTGGTGGAGGGTGACCCTGCACTGCTGGGGGGTGGGGGTGGTGGGAGACATGGGTGGGGGCCTGGTGGAGGGTGACCCTGCACTGCTAGGGGGTGGGGGTGGTGGGAGACATGGGTGCGGGCCTGGTGGAGGGTGACCCTGCACTGCTGGGGGGTGGGTGTGGTGGGAGACATGGGTGGGGGCCTGGTAGAGGGTGACCCTGCACAGCTGGGGGTGGGGGTGGTGGGGAACATGAGTTGGACATGGGTGGGGGCCTGCTGGCAGGTGTCCCACAGTGCCTGGGGTGGGGGTGGTGGGGAACATGAGTTGGACATGGGTGGGGGCCTGCTGGCAGGTGCCCCACAGTGCTGGGGGGTGGGGGTGGTGGGAGACATGGGTGGGGGCCTGCTGGCAGTTGCCCCACAGTGCTGGGGGTGGGGGGGTGGGAGACATGGGTGGGGGCCTGTTGGAGGGTGACTCTGCACTGCTGGGGGGTGGGGGGTGGGAGACATGGGTCGGGGCCTGGTGGAGGGTGACCCTGCACTGCTGGGGGGTGGGGGTGGTGGGAGACATGGGTGGGGGCCTGCTGGTAGGTGCCCCACAGTGCTGGGGGGTGGGGGTGGTGGGAGACATGGGTGGGGGCCTGGTGGAGGGTGACCCTGCACTGCTGGGGGTGGTGGGAGACATGGGTGGGGGCCTGGTAGAGGGTGACCCTGCACTGCTGGGGGGTGGGGGTGGTGGGAGACATGGGTGGGGGCCTGCTGGCAGGTGCCCCACAGTGCTGGGGGGTGGGGGGTGGGAGACATGGGGTGGGGCCTGGTGGAGGGTGACCCTGCACTGCTGGGGGGTGGGGGGGGGGTGGGAGACATGGGTGGGGGCCTGGTGGAGGGTGACCCTGCACTGCTGGGGGGTGGGGGTGGTGTGAGACATGGGTGGGGGCCTGGTGGAGGGTGACCCTGCACTGCTAGGGGGTGGGGGTGGTGGGAGACATGGGTGGGGGCCTGGTGGAGGGTGACCCTGCACTGCTGGGGGGTGGGAGTGGTGGGAGACATGGGTGGGGGCCTGGTGGAGGGTGAACTTGCACTGCTGGGGGGTGGGGGTGGTGGGGAACATGAGTTGGACATGGGTGGGGGCCTGCTGGCAGGTGTCCCACAGTGCTGGGGGTGGTGGGGAACATGAGTTGGACATGGGTGGGGGCCTGCTGGCAGGTGCCCCACAGTGCTGGGGGTGGGGGTGGTGGGAGACATGGGTGGGGGCCTGCTGGCAGGTGCCCCACAGTGCTGGGGGGTGCGGGGGTGGGAGACATGGGTGGGGGCCTGGTGGAGGGTGACCCTGCACTTCTGGGGGGTGGTGGGAGACATGGGTGGGGGCCTGGTGGAGGGTGACCCTGCACTGCTGGGGGGTGGGGGTGGTGGGAGACATGGGTGGGGGCCTGCTGGTAGGTGCCCCACAGTGCTGGGGGGTGGGGGGGGGTGGGAGACATGGGTGGGGGCCTGGTAGAGGGTGACCCTGCACTGCTGGGGGGTGGGGGTGGTGGGAGACATGGGTGGGGGCCTGGTGGAGGGTGACCCTGCACTGCTGGGGGGTCGGGGTGGTGGGAGACATTGGTGGGGGCCTGCTGGCAGGTGCCCCACAGTGCTGGGGGCTGGGGGGGTGGGAGACATGGGTGGGGGCCTGGTGGAGGGTGACCCTGCACTGCTGGGGGTGGGGGTGGTGGGAGACATGGGTGGGGGCCTGGTGGAGGGTGACCCTGCACTGCTGGGGGGTGGGGGTGTGGGAGACATGGGTGGGGGCCTGGTGGAGGGTGACCCTGCACTGCTAGGGTGTGGGGGTGGTGGGCGACATGGGTGGGGGCCTGGTGGAGGGTGACCCTGCACTGCTGGGGGATGGGGGTGGTGGGAGACATGGGGTGGGGGCCTGGTGGAGGGTGACCCTGCACTGCTGGGGGGTGGGGGTGGTGGGGAACATGAGTTGGACATGGGTGGGGGCCTGCTGGCACGTTTCCCACAGTGCTGAGGGGTGGGGGTGGTGGGGAACATGAGTTGGACATGGAGGGTGAACTTGCACTGCTGGGGGGTGGGGTGGTGGGAGACATGGGTGGGGGCCTGGTGGAGGGTGACCCTGCACTGCTGGGGGGTGGGGGTGGTGGGGAACATGAGTTGGACATGGGTGGGGGCCTGCTGGCACGTTTCCCACACTGCTGGGGGGTGGGGGTGGTGGGAGACATGGGTGGGGGCCTGGTGGAGGGTGACCCTGCACTGCTGGTGGGTGGGGGTGGTGGGGAACATGAGTTGGACATGGGTGGGGGCCTGCTGGCAGGTGCCCCACAGTGCTGGGGGGTGGGGGTGGTGGGAGACATGGGTGGGGGCCTGGTGGAGGGTGACCCTGCACTGCTGGGGGGTGGGGGTGGTGGGAGACATGGGTGGGGGCCTGGTGGAGGGTGACCCTGCACTGCTGGGGGGTGGGGGGTGGTGGGAGACATGGGTGGGGGCCTGCTGGCAGGTGCCCCACAGTGCTGGGGGGTGGGGGGGGTGGGAGACATGGGTGGGGGCCTTGTGGAGGGTGACCCTGCACTGCTGGGGGGTGGAGGTGGTGGGAGACATGGGTGGGGGCCTGCTGGCAGGTGCCCCACAGTGCTGGGGGGTGGGGGTGGTGGGAGACATGGGTGGGGGCCTGGTGGAGGGTGACCCTGCACTGCTGGGGGGTGGTGGGAGACATGGGTGGGGGCCTGGTGGAGGGTGACCCTGCACTGCTGGGGGGTGGGGGTGGTGGGAGACATGGGTGGGGGCCTGCTGGCAGGTGCCCCACAGTGCTGGGGCGTGGGGGTGGTGGGAGACATGGGTGGGGGCCTTGTGGAGGGTGACCCTGCACTGCTGGGGGGTGGAGGTGGTGGGAGACATGGGTGGGGGCCTGGTGGATGGTGACCCTGCACTGCTGGTGGTGAGGGTGGTGGGAGACATGGGTGGGGGCCTGGTGGAGGGTGACGCTGCACTGCTGGGGGGTGGGGGTGGTGGGAGACATGGGTGGGGGCCTGGTGGAGGGTGACCCTGCATTGCTGGGGGGTGGGGTGGTGGGGAACATGAGTTGGACATGGGTGGGGGCCTGCTGGCAGGTGCCCCACATTGCTGGGGGGTGGGGGAGGTGGGAGACATGGGTGGGGGCCTGGTGGAGGGTGACCCTGCACTGCTGGGGGGTGGGGGTGGTGGGAGTCATGGGTGGGGGCCTGGTGGAGGGTGACCCTGCACTGCTGGGGGGTGGGGTGGTGGGAGACATGGGTGGGGGCCTGGTGGAGGGTGACCCTGCACTGCTGGGGGGTGGGGGTGGTGGGAGACATGGGTGGGGGCCTGGTGGAGGGTGACCCTGCACTGCTGGGGGGTGGGGGTGGTGGGAGACATGGGTGGGGGCCTGCTGGTAAGTGCCCCACAGTGCTGGGGGGGTGGGGGTGGTGGGGAACATGAGTTGGACATGGGTGGGGGCCTGCTGGCAGGTGCCCCACAGTGCTGGGGGTGGGGGTGGTGATTGACATGGGTGGGGGCCTGCTGGCAGGTGCCCCACAGTGCTGGGGGGTGGGGGTGGTGGGGAACATGAGTTGGACATGGGTGGGGGCCTGCTGGCAAGTGCCCCACAGTGCTGGGGGTGGGGGCGGTGGGGAACATGAGTTGGACATGGGTGGGGGCCTGCTGGCAGGTGCCCCACAGTGCTAGGGGGTGGGGTGGTGGGAGACATGGGTGGGGGCCTGGTGGAGGGTGACCCTGCACTTCTGGGGGTGGGGGTGGTGGGAGACATGGGTGGGGGCCTGGTGGAGGGTGACCCTGCACTGCTGGGGGGTGGGGGTGGTAGGAGACATGGGTGGGGCCTGCTGGCAGGTGCCCCACAGTGCTGGGGGGTGGGGGTGGTGGGAGACATGGGTGGGGGCCTGCTGGCAGGTGCCCCACAGTGCTGGGGGGTGTGGGTGGTGGGGAACATGAGTTGGACATGGGTAGGGGCCTGCTGGCAGGTGCCCCACAGTGTTGGGGGGCGGGGGGTGGGAGACATGGGTGGGGGCCTGGTGGAGGGTGACCCTGCACTGCTGGGGGGTGGGGGTGGTGGGGAACATGAGTTTGGACATGGGTGGGGGCCTGCTGGCAGGTGCCCCACAGTGCTGGGGGGTGGGTGTGGTGGGAGAAATGGGTGGGGGGCCTGGTGGAGGGTGACTCTGCACTGCTGGAGGGTGGGGGTGGTGGGAGACATGGGTGGGGGCCTGGTGGAGCGTGACCCTGCACTGCTGGGGGGTGAGGGTGGTGGGAGACATTGGTGGGGGCCTGCTGGCAGGTGCCCCACAGTGCTGGGGGGTGGGGTGGTGGGAGACATGGGTGGGGGCCTGCTGGCAGGTGCCCCACAGTGCTGGGGGGTGGGGGTGGTGGGGAACATGAGTTGGACATGGGTGGGGGCCTGCTGGCAGGTGCCCCACAGTGCTGGATGGTGGGGGTGGTGGGGAACATGAGTTGGACATGAGTGGGGGCCTGCTGGCAGGTGCCCACATTGCTGGGGGATGGGGGGTAGGAGACATGGGTGGGGGCCTGGTGGAGGGTGACCCTGCACTGCTGGGGGGTGGGGGTGGTGAGGAACATGAGTTGGACATGGGTGGGGGCCTGGTGGAGGGTGACCCTGCACTGCTGGGGATTGGGGGTGGTGGGAGACATGGGTGGGGCCTGCTGGCACGTGCCCCACAGTGCTGGGGGTGGGGGTGGGGGTGGTGGGAGACATGGGTGGGGGCCTGGTGGAGGGTGACCCTGCACTGCTGGGGGTGGGGTGGTGGAGACATGGGTGGGGGCCTGGTGGAGGGTGACCCTGCACTGCTGGGGGGTGGGGGTGGTGGGAGACATGGGTGGGGGCCTGCTGGCAGGTGCCCCACAGTACTGGGGGTGGGGGGGGTGGGAGACATGGTTGGGGGCCTGGTGGAGGGTGACCCTGCACTGCTGGGGGGTGGGGGTGGTGGAGGGTGACCCTGCACTGCTGGGGGTGGGGGTGGTGGGAGACATGGGGTGGGGGCCTGGTGGAGGGTGACCCTGCACTGCTGGGGGTGGGGGTGGTGGGAGACATGGGTGGGGGCCTGCTGGCAGGTGCCCCACAGTGCTGGGGGTTGGGGGGGGTGGGAGACATGGGTGGGGGCCTGGTGGAGGGTGACCCTGCACTGCTGGGGGGTGGGGGTGGTGGGAGACATGGGTGGGGGCCTGGTGGAGGGTGACCCTGCACTGCTGGGGGGTGGGGGTGGTGGGAGACCTGGGTGGGGGCCTGGTGGAGGGTGACCCTGCACTGCTAGGGGGTGGGGGTGGTGGGAGACATGGGTGGGGGCCTGGTGGAGGGTGACCCTGCACTGCTGGGGGGTGGGGGTGGTGGGAGACATGGGTGGGGGCCTGGTGGAGGGTGACCCTGCACTGCTGGGGGATGGGGGTGGTGGGGAACATGAGTTGGACATGGGTGGGCGCCTGCTGGCAGGTGCCCCACAGTGCTTGGGGGGTGGGGGTGGTGGGAGACATGGGTGGGGGCCTGCTGGCAGGTGCCCCACAGTGCTGGGGGGCGGGGGGGGGGCGACATGGGTGGGGGCCTGGTGGAGGGGTGACCCTGCAGTGCTGGGGGGTGGGGGTGGTGGGAGACATGGGTGGGGCCTTGTGGAGGATGACCCTGCACTGCTGGGCGGTGGGGGTGGTGGGAGACATGGGTGGGGGCCTGGTGGAGGGTGACCTTGCACTGCTGGGGGTGGGGGTGGTGGGAGACATGGGTGGGGGCCTGGTGGAGGGTGACCCTGCACTGCCGGGGGTAGGGGTGGTGGGAGACATGGGTGGGGGCCTGCTGGCAGGGTGCCCCACAGTGCTGGAGGGTGGGGGGGTGGGAGACATGGGTGGGGGCCTGGTGGAGGGTGACCCTGCACTGCTGGGGGGTAGGGGTGGTGGGAGACATGGGTGGGGGCCTTGTGGAGGGTGTCCTTGCACTGCTGGGGGGTGGGGGTGGTGGGAGACATGGGTGGGGGCCTGCTGGCAGGTGCCCCACAGTGCTGGGCGGTGGGGGTGGTGGGAGACATGGGTGGGGCCTGGTGGAGGGTGACCCTGCACTGCTGGGGGGTGGGGGGTGGTGGGGGACATGGGTGCGGGCCTGGTGGAGGGTGACCCTGCACTGCTGGGGGGTGGGGGTGGTGGGAGACATGGGTGGGGCCTGGTCGAGGGTCACCCTGCACTGCTGGGGGGTGGGGGTGGTGGGAGACATGGGTGGGGCCTGGTGAACGGTGACCCTGCACTGCTGGGGGGTGGGGGTGGTGGGGAACATGAGTTGGACATGGGTGGGGACCTGCTGGCAGGTGCCCAACATTGCTGGGGGGTGGGGGAGGGGGTGGGAGACATGTGTGCGGGCCTGGTGGATGGTGACCCTGCACTGCTGGGGGGTGGGGGTGGTGGGAGACATGGGTGGGGGCCTGGTGGAGGGTGACCCTGCACTGCTGGGGGTGGGGGTGGTGGGAGACATGGGTGGGGGCCTGGTGGAGGGTGACCCTGCACTGCTGGGGGGTGGGGGTGGTGGGAGACATGGGTGGGGGCCTGGTGGAGGGTGACCCTGCACTGCTGGGGGGTGGGGGTGGTGGGAGAAATGGGTGGGGGCCTGCTGGCAAGTGCCCCACAGTGCTGGGGGGTGGGGGTGGTGGGGAACATGAGTTGGACATGGGTGGGGGCCTGCTGGCAGGTGCCCCACAGTGCTGGGGGGTGGGGGTGGTGGGAGACATGGGTGGGGGCCTGCTGGCAGGTGCCCCACAGTGCTGGGGGGTGGGGGTGGTGGGGAACATGAGTTGGACATGGGTGGGGGCCTGCTGGCAGGTGCCCCACAATGCTGGGGGGTGGGGGTGGTGGGGAACATGAGTTGGACATGGGTGGGGGCCTGCTGGCAGGTGCCCCACAGTGCTAGGGGGTGGGGGTGGTGGGAGACATAGGTGGGGGCCTGGTGGAGGGTGACCCTGCACTGCTGGGGGGTGGGGGTGGTGGGAGACATGGGTGGGGGCCTGCTGGCAAGTGCCCCACAGTGCTGGGGGGTGGGGGTGGTGGGGAACATGAGTTGGACATGGGTGGGGGCCTGCTGGCAGGTGCTCCACAGTGCTGGGGGGTGGGTGTGGTGGGGACCATGAGTTGGACATGGGTGGGGGCCTGCTGGCAGGTGCCCCACAGTGCTGGGGGGTAGGGAACATGAGTTGGACATGGATGGGGGCGTGCTGGCAGGTGCCCCACAGTGCTAGGGGGTGGGTGTGGTGGGGAACATGAGTTGGACATGGGTGGGGGCCTGCTGGCAGGTGCCCCACAGTGCTGGGGGGTGGGGAACATGAGTTGGACATGGATGGGGGCCTGCTGGCAGGTGCCCCACAGTGCTAGGGGGTGGGGGTGGTGGGAGACATGGGTGGGGGCCTGGTGGAGGGTGACCCTGCACTGCTGGGGGGTGGGGGTGGTGGGAAACATGGGTGGGGGCCTGGTGGAGAGTGACCCTGCACTGCTGGGGGGTGGGGTGGTGGGAGACATGGGTGGGGGCCTGGTGGAGGGTGACCCTGCACTGCTGGGGGGTGGGGGTGGTGGGAGACATGGGTGGGGGCCTGCTGGCAAGTGCCCCACAGTGCTGGGGGGTGGGGGTGGTGGGGAACATGAGTTGGACATGGGTGGGGGCCTGCTGGCAGGTGCCCCACAGTGCTGGGCGGTGGGGGTGGTGGGAGACATGGGTGGGGGCCTGGTGGAGGGTGACCCTGCACTGCTGGGGGGTGGGGGTGGTGGGGAATATGAGTTGGACATGGGTGGGGGCCTGCTGGCAGGTGCCCCACAGTGCTGGGGGGTGGGGGTGGTGGGGAACATGAGTTGGACATGGGTGGGGGCCTGCTGGCAGGTGCCCCACATTGCTGGGGGGTCGGGGGTGGGAGACATGGGTGGGGGCCTGGTGGAGGGTGACCCTGCACTGCTGGGGGGTGGGGGTGATGGGAGACATGGGTGGGGGCCTGGTGGAGGGTGACCCTGCACTGCTGGGGGGGGGTGGGGGTGGTGGGAGACATGGGTGGGGGCCTGGTGGAGGGTGACCCTGCACTGCTGGGGGTGGGGTTGGTGGGAGACATGGGTGGGGGCCTGGTGGAGGGTGACCCTGCACTGCTGGGGGGTGGGGGTGGTGGGAGACATGGGTGGGGGCCTGCTGGAAGGTGCCCCACAGTGCTGGGGGGTGGGGTGGTCGGGAACATGAGTTGGACATGGGTGGGGATCAGCTGGCAGGTGCCCCACAATGCTGGGGGGTGGTGGTGGTGGGAGACATGGGTGGGGGCCTGGTGGAGGGTGACCCTGCACTGCTGGGGGGTGGGGGTGGTGGGAGACATGGGTGGGGGCCTGGTGGAGGGTGACACTGCACTGCTGGGGGGTGTGGGTGGTGGGAGACATGGGTGGGGGCCTGCTGGCAGGTGCCCCACAGTGCTGGGGGGGTGGGGGGGTGGGGAACATGAGTTGGACATGGGTGGGGGCCTGCTGGCAGGTGCCCCACAGTGCTGGGGGGTGGGGGTGGTGGGGAACATGAGTTGGACATGGGTGGGGGCCTGCTGGCAGGTGCCCCACAGTGCTGGGGGGTGGGGGTGGTGGGGAACATGAGTTGGACATGGGTGGGGGCCTGCTGGCAGGTGCCCCACAGTGCTGGGGGGTGGGGATGGTGGGGAACATGAGTTGGACATGGGTGGGGGCCTGCTGGCAGGTGCCCCACAGTGCTGGGGGGTGGGGGTGGTGGGGAACATGAGTTGGACATGGGCGGGGGCCTGCTGGCAGGTGCCCCAAAGTGCTGGGGGGTGGGGGTGGTGGGAGACATGGGTGGGGGCCTGCTGGCAGGTGCCCCACAGTGCTGGGGGGTGGGGGTGGCTGGGAACATGAGTTGGACATGGGTGCGGGCCTGCTGGCAGGTGTCCCACAGTGCTGGGCGGTGGGGGTGGTGGGAGACATGGGTGGGGGCCTGGTGGAGGGTGACCCTGCACTGCTGGGGGGTGGGGTTGGTGGGAGACATGGGTGGGGGCCTGGTGGAGGATGACCCTGCACTGCTGGGGGGTGGGGGTGGTGGGAGACATGGTTGGGGGCCTGCTGGCAGGTGCCGCACAGTGCTGGGGGGTGGGGGTGGTGGGAGACATGGGTGGGGCCTGCTGGCAGGTGCCCCACAGTGCTGGGGGGTGGGGGTGGTGGGGAACATGAATTGGACATGGGTGGGGGCCTGCTGGCAGGTGCCCCACAGTGCTGGGGGGTAGGGGTGGTGGGGAACATGAGTTGGACATGGGTGGGGGCCTGCTGGCAGGTGCCCCACATTGCTGGGGGTGGGGGGGGTGGGAGACATGGGGGGGGCCTGGTGGATGACCCTGCACTGCTGGGGGGTGGGGGTGGTGGGGAACATGAGTTGGACATGGGTGGGGGCCTGCTGGCAGGTGCCCCACAGTGCTGGGGGCACGGGGGTGGGAGACATGGGTGGGGGCCTGGTGGAGGGTGACCCTGCACTGCTGGGGGGTGGGGGTGGTGGGAGACATGGGTGGGGGCCTGGTGGAGGGTGACCCTGCACTGCTGGGGGGTGGGGATGGTGGGAGACTGGGTGGGGGCCTGCTGGCAGGTGCCCCACAGTGCTGGGGGGTGGGGTGGTGGGGAACATGAATTGGACATGGGTGGGGGCCTGCTGGCAGGCGCCCCACAGTGCTGGGGGATGGGGGTGGTGGGAGACATGGGTGGGGTCCTGGTGGAGGGTGCCCCTGCACTGCTGGGGGTGGGGGTGGTGGGAGACATGGGTGGGGGCCTGGTGGAGGATGACCATGCACTGCTGGGGGGTGGGAGACATGGGTGGGGGCCTGCTGGCAGGTGCCCCACAGTGCTGGGGGGCGGGGGTGGTGGGGAACATGAGTTGGACATGGGTGGGGGCCTGGTGGAGGGTGACCCTGCACTGCTGGGTGGTGGGGGTGGTGGGAGACATGGGTGGGGGCCTGGTGGAGGGTGACCCTGCACTGCTGGGGAGTGGGGGTGGTGGGAGACATGGGTGGGGGCCTGCTGGCACGTGCCCCACAGTGCTGGGGGGTGGGGGTGGTGGGAGACATGGGTGGGGGCCTGGTGGAGGGTGACCCTGCACTGCTGGGGGGTGGGGGTGGTGGGAGACATGGGTGGGGGCCTGGTGGAGGGTGACCCTGCACTGCTGGGGGGTGGGGGTGGTGGGAGACATGGGTGGGGGCCTGGTGGAGGGTGACCCTGCACTGCTGGGGGGTGGGGGTGGTGGGAGACATGAGTGGGGGCCTGGTGGCACGTGCCCCACAGTGCTGGGGGGTGGGGGTGGTGGGAGACATGGGTGGGGGCCTGGTGGAGGGTGACCCTGCACTGCTGGGGGTGGGGGTGGTGGGGAACATGAGTTGGACATGGGTGGGGGCCTGCTGGCAGGTGTCCCACAGTGCTGGGGGGTGGGGGTGGTGGGGAACATGAGTTGGACATGGGTGGGGGCCTGCTGGCAGGTGCCCCACAGTGCTGGGGGGAGGGGGTGGTGGGAGACATGGGTGGGGGCCTGCTGACAGGTGCCCCACAGTGCTGGGGGGTGGGGGGGTGGGCGACATGGGTGGGGGCCTGGTGGATGGTGACCCTGCACTGCTGGGGGGTGGGGGTGGTGGGAGACATGGGTGGGGGCCTGGTGGAGGGTGACCCTGCACTGCTGGGGGGTGGGGGTGGTGGGAGACATGGGTGGGGGCCTGGTGGAGGGTGACCCTGCACTGCTGGGGGGTGGGGGTGGTGGGAGACATGGGTGGGGGCCTGGTGGAGGGTGACCCTGCACTGCTGGGGGGTGGGGGTGGTGGGAGACATGGGTGGGGGCCTGCTGGCAAGTGCCCCACAGTGCTGGGGGGTGGGGGTGGTGGGGAACATGAGTTGGACATGGGTGGGGGCCTGCTGGCAGGTGCCCCACAGTGCTGGGGGGGTGGGGGTCGTGGGAGACATGGGTGGGGGCCTGCTGGCAGGTGCCCCACAGTGCTGGGGGGTGGGGGTGGTGGGGAACATGAGTTGGACATGGGTGGGGGCCTGCTGGCAGGTGCCCCACAGTGCTGGGGGGTGGGGGTGGTGGGGAACATGAGTTGGACATGGGTGGGGGCCTGCTGGCAGGTGCCCCACAGTGCTAGGGGGTGGGGGTGGTGGGAGACATGGGTGGGGGCCTGGTGGAGGGTGACCCTGCACTGCTGGGGGGTGGGGGTGGTAGGAGACATGGGTGGGGGCCTGGTGGAGGGTGACCCTGCACTGCTGGGGGGTGGGGGGTGGTGGGAGACATGGGTGGGGGCCTGCTGGCAGGTGCCCCACAGTGCTGGGGGGTGGGGGTAGTGGGGAATATGAGTTGGACATGGGTGGGGGCCTGCTGGCAGGTGCCGCACAGTGCTGGGGGGGTGGGGGTGGTGGGGAACATGAGTTGGACATGGGTGGGGGCCTGCTGGCAGGTGCCCCACATTGCTGGGGGGTAGGGGGGTGGGAGACATGGGTGGGGGCCTGGTGGAGGGTGACCCTGCACTGCTGGGGGGTGGGGGTGGTGGGGAACATGAGTTGGACATGGGTGGGGGCCTGCTGGCAGGTGCCCCACAGTGCTGGCGGGTGGGAGACATGGGTGGGGGCCTGGTGGAGGGTGACCCTGCACTGCTGGGGGGTGGCTGCACTGCTGGGGGGTGGGGGTGATGGGAGACATGGGTGGGGGCCTGGTGGAGGGTGACCCTGCACTGCTGGGGGGTGGGGGTGGTGGGAGACATGGGTGGGGGCCTGGTGGAGGGTGACCCTGCACTGCTGGGGGGTGGGGGTGGTGGGAGACATGGGTGGGGGCCTGTTGGAGGGTGACCCTGCACTGCTGGGGGGTGGGGGTGGTGGGAGACATGGGTGGGGGCCTGCTGGCAGGTGCCCCACAGTGCTGGGGGGGTGGGGGTGGTGGGGAACATGAGTTGGACATGGGTGGGGACCTGATGGCAGGTGCCCCACAGTGCTGGGGGGTGGGGGTGGTGGGGAACATGAGTTGGACATGGGTGGGGGCCTGCTGGCAGGTGCCCCACAGTGCTGGGGGGTGGGGGTGGTGGGGAACATGAGTTGGACATGGGTGGGGGCCTGCTGGCAGGTGCCCCACAGTGCTGGGGGGTGGGGATGGTGGGGAACATGAGTTGGACATGGGTGGGGGCCTGCTGGCAGGTGCCCCACAGTGCTGGGGGGTGGGGGTGGTGGGGAACATGAGTTGGACATGGGCGGGGGCCTGCTGGCAGGTGCCTCAAAGTGCTGGGGGTGGGGGTGGTGGGGAGACATGGGTGGGGGCCTGCTGGCAGGTGCCCCACAGTGCTGGGTGGTGGGGGGGTGGGGAACATGAGTTGGACATGGGGTGGGGGCCTGCTGGCCGGTGCCCCTCAGTGCTGGGGCTGGGGTGGTGGGAGACATGGGTGGGGGCCTGGTGGAGGGTGACCCTGCACTGCTGGGGGGTGGGGGTGGTGGGAGACATGGGTGGGGGCCTGGTGGAGGGTGACCCTGCACTGCTGGGGGGAGGGGGTGGTGGGAGACATGGGTGGGGGCCTGCTGGCAGGTGCCCCACAGTGCTGGGGGGTGGGGGTGGTGGGAGACATGGGTGGGGGCCTGCTGGCAGGTGCCCCACAGTGCTGGGGGGTGGGGGTGGTGGGGATCATGAGTTGGACATGGGTGGGGGCCTGCTGGCAGGTGCCCCACATTGCTGGGGGGTAGGGGGTGGGAGACATGGGTGGGGGCCTGGTGGAGGGTGACCCTGCACTGCTGGGGGGTGGGGGTGGTGGGGAACATGAGTTGGACATGGGTGGGGGCCTGCTGGCAGGTGCCCCACAGTGCTGGGGGGTGGGGGGGGGTGGGGTGACATGGGTGGGGGCCTGGTGGAGGGTGACCCTGCACTGCTGGGGGGTGGGGGTGATGGGAGACATGGGTGGGGACCTGGTGGAGGGTGACCCTGCACTGCTGGGGGTGGGGGTGGTGGGAGACATGGGTGGGGGCCTGGTGGAGGGTGACCCTGCACTGCTGGGGGGTGGGGGTGGTGGGAGACATGGGTGGGGGCCTGCTGGCAGGTGCCCCACAGTGCTTGGGGGTGGGGGTAGTGGGGAACATGAGTTGGACATGGGTGGGGATCTGCTGGCAGGTGCCCCACAATGCTGGGGGGTGTGGGTGGTGGGAGACATGGGTGGGGGCCTGAAGGAGGGTGACCCTGCACTGCTGGGGGGTGGGGGTGGTGGGAGACATGGGTGGGGGCCTGGTGGAGGGTGACCCTGCACTGCTGGGGGGTGGGGGTGGTGGGAGACATGGGTGGGGGCCTGCTGGCAGGTGCCCCACAGTGCTGGGGGGGTGGGGGTGGTGGGGAACATGAGTTGGACATGGGTGGGGGCCTGCTGGCAGGTACCCCACAGTGCTGGGAGGTGGGGGTGGTGGGGAACATGAGTTGGACATGGGTGGGGGCCTGCTGGCAGGTGCCCCACAGTGCTGGGGGGTGGGGGTGGTGGGGAACATGAGTTGGACATGGGTGGGGGCCTGCTGGCAGGTGCCCCACAGTGCTGGGGGGTGGGAATGGTGGGGAACATGAGTTGGACATGGGTGGGGGCCTGCTGGCAGGTGCCCCCACAGTGCTGGGGGGTGGGGGTGGTGGGGAACATGAGTTGGACATGGGCGGGGGCCTGCTGGCAGGTGCCCCAAAGTGCTGGGGGGTGGGGGGTGGTGGGAGACATGGGTGGGGGCCTGCTGGCAGGTGCCCCACAGTGCTGGGGGGTGGGGGTGGTGGGAGACATGGGTGGGGGCCTGGTGGAGGGTGACCCTGCACTGCTGGGGGGTGGGGGTGGTGGGAGACATGGGTGGGGGCCTGGTGGAGGGTGACCCTGCACTGCTGGGGGGTGGGGGTGGTGGGAGACATGGGTGGGGGCCTGCTGGCAGGTGCCCCACAGTGCTGGGGGGTGGGGGTGGTGGGAGACATGGGTGGGGGCCTGCTGGCAGGTGCCCCACAGTTTTGGGGGGTGGGGGTGGTGGGGAACATGAGTTGGACATGGGTGGGGGCCTGCTGGCAGGTGCCCCACAGTGCTGGGGGGTAGGGGTGGTGGGGAACATGAGTTGGACATGGGTGGGGGCCTGCTGGCAGGTGCCCCACATTGCTGGGGGGTGAGTGGGTGGGAGACATGGGTGGGGGCCTGGTGGAGGGTGACCCTGCACTGCTGGGGGGTGGGGGTGGTGGGGAACATGAGTTGGACATGGGTGGGGGCCTGCTGGCAGGTGCCCCACAGTGCTGGGGGGCAGGTGGGGTGGGAGACATGGGTGGGGGCCTGGTGGAGGGTGACCCTGCACTGCTGGGGGGTGGGGGTGGTGGGAGACATGGGTGGGGGCCTGGTGGAGGGTGACCCTGCACTGCTGGGGGGTGGGGGTGGTGGGAGACATGGGTGGGGGCCTGGTGGAGGGTGACCCTGCACTGCTGGGGGGTGGGGGTGGTGGGAGACATGGGTGGGTACCTGGTGGAGGGTAACCCTGCACTGCTGGGGGGTGGGGATGGTGGGAGACTGGGTGGGGGCCTGCTGGCAGGTGCCCCACAGTGCTGGGGGGTGGGGGTGGTGGGGAACATGAATTGGACATGGGTGGGGGCCTGCTGGCAGGTGCCCCACAGTGCTGGGGGATGGGGGTGGTGGGAGACATGGGTGGGGGCCTGGTGGAGGGTGCCCCTGCACTGCTGGGGGTGGGGGTGGTGGGAGACATGGGTGGGGGCCTGGTGGAGGGTGACCATGCACTGCTGGGGGTGGGGGTGGTGGGAGACATGGGTGGGGGCCGGCTGGCAGGTGCCCCACAGTGCTGGGGGGTGGGGGTGGTGGGGAACATGAGTTGGACATGGGTGGGGGCCTGGTGGAGGGTGACCCTGCACTACTGGGGGGTGGGGGTGCTGGGAGACATGGGTGGGGGCCTGGTGGAGGGTGACCCTGCACTGCTGGGGGGTGGGGGTGGTGGGAGACATGGGTGGGGGCCTGCTGGCAGGTGCCCCACAGTGCTGGGAGGTGGGGGTGGTGGGAGACATGGGTGGGGGCCTGGTGGAGGGTGACCCTGCACTGCTGGGGTGTGGGGGTGGTGGGAGACATGGGTGGGGGCCTGGTCGAGGGTGACCCTGCACTTCTGGGGGGTGGGGGTGGTGGGAGACATGGGTGCGGGCCTGCTGGCAGGTGCCCCACAGTGCTGGGGGGTGGGGGTGGTGGGGAACATGAGTTGGACATGGGTGGGGGCCTGGTGGAGGGTGACCCTGCACTGCTGGGGGGTGGGGGTGGTGGGAGACATGGGTGGGGGCCTGGTGGAGGGTAACCCTGCACTGCTGGGGGGTGGGGGTGGTGGGGAACATGAGTTGGACATGGGTAGGGGCCTGCTGGCAGGTGCCCCACAGTCCTGGGGGGTGGGGGGGTGGGAGACATGGGTGGGGTCCTGGTGGAGGGTGACCCTGCAGTGCTGGGGGGTGGGGGTGGTGGGAGGCATGGGTGGGGGCCTGGTGGAGGGTGACCCTGCACTGCTGGGGGGGTGGAGCTGGTGGGAGACATGGGTGGGGGCCTGGTGGAGGGTGACCCTGCACTGCGGGGGGTGGGGGGGTGGGAGACATGGGTGGGGGCCTGCTGGCAGGTGCCCCACAGTGCTGGGGGTGGGGGTAGTGGGAGACATGGGTGGGGGCCTTGTGGAGGGTGACCCTGCACTGCTGGGGGGTGGGGGTGGTGGGAGACATGGGTGGGGGCCTGATGGAGGGTGACCCTGCACTGCTGGGGGGTCGGGGTGGTGGGAGACATGGGTGGGGGCCTAGTGGAGGGTGACCCTGCACTGCTGGGGGGTGGGGGGGGTGGGAGACATGGGTGGGGCCTGCTGGCAGGTGCCCCACAGTGCTGGGGGGTGGGGGTGGTGGGAGACATGGGTGGGGGCCTGGTGGAGGGTGACCCTGCACTGCTGGGGGGTGGGGGTGGTGGGGAACATGAGTTGGACATGGGTGGGGGCCTACTGGCATGTGCCCCACATTGCTGGGGGGTGGGGGGGTGGGAGACATGGGTGGGGGCCTGGTGGAGGGTGACCCTGCACTGCTGGGGGGTGGGGGGGTGGGAGACATGGGTGGGGGACTGCTGGCAGGTGCCCCACAGTGCTGGGGGGTGGGGGTAGTGGGAGACATGGGTGGGGGCTTGGTGGAGGGTGACCCTGCACTGCTGGGGGGGTGGGGGTGGTGGGAGACATGGGTGGGGGCCTGATGGAGGGTGACCCTGCACTGCTGGGGGGTCGGGGTGGTGGGCGACATGGGTGGGGGCCTAGTGGAGGGTGACCCTGCACTGCTGGGGGGTGGGGGGGTGGGAGACATGGGTGGGGGCCTGCTGGCAGGTGCCCCACAGTGCTGGGGGGTGGGGTGGTGGGAGACATGGGTGGGGGCCTGGTGGAGGGTGACCCTGCACTGGTGGGGGTGGGGGTAGTGGGAGACATGGGTGGTGGCCTAGTGGAGGGTGACTCTGCACTGCTGGGGGGTGGGGGTGGTGGGAGACATGGGTGGGGGCCTGCTGGCAGGTGCCCCACAGTGCTGGGGGGTGGGGGTGGTGGGGAACATGAGTTGGACATGAGTGGGGGCCTGCTGACAGGTGCCCCACAGTGCTGGGGGTGGGGGTGGTGGGAGACATGGGTGCGTCCTGGTGAAGGGTGACCCTGCACTGCTGCGGGGTGGGGGTGGTGGGAGACATGGGTGGGGGCCTGGTGGAGGGTGACCCTGCACTGCTGGGGGGTGGGGGTGGTGGGAGACATGGGTGGGGGCCTGCTGGCAGGTGCCCCACAGTGCTGGGGGATGGGGGGGGGCGGGAGACATGGGTGGGGGCCTGGTGGAGGGTGACCCTGCACTGCTGGGGGGTGGGGGTGGTGGGAGACATGGGTGGGGGCCTGGTGGAGGGTGACCCTGCACTGCTGGCGAGTGGGGGTGGTGGGATACATGGGTGGGGGCCTGGTGGAGGGTGACCCTGCACTGCTAGGGGGTGGGGGTGGTGGGAGACATGGGTGGGGGCCTGGTGGAGGGTGACCCTGCACTGCTGGGGGGTGGGGGTGGTGAGACACATGGGTGGGGGCCTGGTGGAGGGTGACCCTGCACTGCTGGGGGGTGGGGGTGGTGGGGAACATGAGTTGGACATGGGTGGGGGCCTGCTGGCAGGTGTCCCACAGTGCTGGGGGGTGGGGGTGGTGGGGAACATGAGTTGGACTTGGGTGGGGGCCTGCTGGCAGGTGCCCCACAGTGCTGGGGGGTGGGGGGGGTGGGAGACATGGGTGGGGGCCTGCTGGCAGGTGCCCCACAGTGCTGGGGGGTGCGGGGTGGGAGACATGGGTGGGGGCCTGGTGGAGGGTGACCCTGCAGTGCTGGGGGGTGGGGGTGGTGGGAGACATGGGTGGGGGCCTTGTGGAGGGTGACCCTGCACTGCTGGGGGGTGGGGGTGGTGGGAGACATGGGTGGGGGCCTGGTGGAGGGTGACCCTGCACTGCTGGGCGGTGGGGGTGGTGGGAGACATGGGTGGGGGCCTGCTGGCTGGTGCCCCACAGTGCTGGGGGGTGGGGGTGGTGGGAGACATGGGTGGGGGCCTGGTGGAGGGTGACCCTGCACTGCTGGGGGGTGGGGGTGGTGGGAGACATGGGTGGGGGCCTGGTGGAGGGTGACCCTGCACTGCTGGGGGGTGGGGGTGGTGGGAGACATGGGTGGGGGCCTGCTGGCAGGTGCCCCACAGTGCTTGGGGGTGGGGGGGTGGGAGACATGGGTGGGGGCCTGGTGGAGGGTGACCCTGCACTGCTGGGGGGTGGGGGTGGTGGGAGACATGGGTGGGGGCCTGGTGGAGGGTGACCCTGCACTGCTGGGGGATGGAGGTGGTGGGAGACATGGGTGGGGGCCTGGTGGAGGGTGACCCTGCACTGCTGGGGGGTGGGGGTGGTGGGAGACATGGGTGCGGGCCTGGTGGAGGGTGACCCTGCACTGCTGGGGGGTGGGGGTGGTGGGGAACAAGAGTTGGACATGGGTGGGGGCCTGCTGGCAGGTGTCCCACAGTGCTGGGGGGTGGGGGTGGTGGGGAACATGAGTTGGACATGGGTGGGGGCCTGCTGGCAGGTGCCACACAGTGCTGGGGGGTGGGGGTGGTGGGAGACATGGGTGGGGGCCTGCTGGCAGGTGCCCCACAGTGCTGGGGGGTGGGAGACATGGGTGGGGGCCTGGTGGAGGGTGACCCTGCAGTGCTGCTGGGCGGTGGGGGTGGTGGGAGACATGGGTGGAGGCCTTGTGGAGGGTGACCCTGCACTGCTGGGGGGTGGGGGTGGTGGGAGACATGGGTGGGGGCCTGGTGGAGGGTGTCCCTGCACTGCTGGGGGGTGGGGGTGGTGGGAGAGATGGGTGGGGGCCTGGTGGAGGGTGACCCTGCACTGCTGGGGGGTGGGGGTGGTGGGAGACATGGGTTGGGGCCTGGTGGAGGGTGACCCTGCACTGCTGGGGGGTGGGGGTGGTGGGAGACATGGGTGGGGGCCTGCTGGCAGGTGCCCCACAGTGCTGGGGGGTGGGGGATGGGAGACATGGGTGGGGGCCTGGTGGAGGGTGACCCTGCACAGCTGGGGGGTGGGGGTGTTGGGAGACATGGGTGGGGGCCTGGTGGAGGGTGACCCTGCACTGCTGGGGGGTGGGGGTGGTGGGAGACATGGGTGGGGGCCTGGTGGAGGGTGACCCTGCACTGCTGGGGGGTGGGGGTGGTGGGGAACATGAGTTGGACATGGGTGGGGGCCTGCTGGCAGGTGCCCCACATTGCTGGGGGGTGGGGGGGTGGGAGACATGGGTGGTGGCCTGGTGGAGGGTGACCCTGCACTGCTGGGGGGTGGGGGTGGTTGGAGACATGGGTGGGGGCCTGGTGGAGGGTGACCCTGCACTGCTGGGGGGTGGGGGTGGTGGGAGACATGGGTGGGGGCCTGGTGGAGGGTGACGCTGCACTGCTGGGGGGTGGGGGTGGTGGGAGACATGGGTGGGGGCCTGGTGGAGGGTGACCCTGCACTGCAGGGGGGTGGGGGTGGTGGGAGACATGGGTGGGGGCCTGCTGGCAAGTGCCCCACAGTGCTGGGGGGTGGGGGTGGTGGGGAACATGAGTTGTACATGGGTGGGGGCCTGCTGGCAGGTGCCCCACAGTGCTGGGGGGTGGGGGTGGTGGGAGACATGGGTGGGGGCCTGCTGGCAGGTGCCCCACAGTGCTGGGGGGTGGGGGTGTTGGGGAACATGAGGTGGACATGGGTGGGGGCCTGCAGGCAGGTGCCCCACAGTGCTGGGGGGTGGGGGTGGTGGGGAACATGAGTTGGACATGGGTGGGGGCCTGCTGGCAGGTGCCCCACACTGCTAGGGGGTGGGGGTGGTGGGAGACATGGGTGGGGGGCTGGTGGAGGGTGACCCTGCACTGCTGGGGGGTGGGGGTGGTGGGAGACATGGGTGGGGGCCTGGTGGAGGGTGACACTGCACTGCTGGGGGGTGGGGGTGGTGGGAGACATGGTTGGGGCCTGCTGGCAGGTGCCCCACAGTGCTGGGGGGTGGGGGTGGTGGGAGACATGGGTGGGGGCCTGCTGGCAGGTGCCCCACAGTGCTGGGGGGTGGGGGTGGTGGGGAACATGAGTTGGACATGGGTGGGGGTCTGCTGGCAGGTGCCCCACAGTGCTGGGGGGTGGGGGTGGTGGGGAACATGAGTTGGACATGGGTGGGGGCCTGCTGGCAGGTGCCCCACATTGCTGGGGGGTAGGGGGGTGGGAGACATGGGTGGGGGCCTGGTGGAGGGTGACCCTGCACTGCTGGGGGGTGGGGGCGGTGGGGAACATGAGTTGGACATGGGTGGGGGCCTGCTGGCAGGTGCCCCACAGTGCTGGGGGGTGGGGGGGTGGGAGACATGGGTGGGGGCCTGGTGGAGGGTGACCCTGCACTGCTGGGGGGTGGGGGTGGTGGGAGACATGGGTGGGGGCCTGGTGGAGGGTGGCCCTGCACTGCTGGGGGTTGGGGTTGGTGGGAGACATGGGTGGGGGCCTGGTGGAGGGTGTCCCTGCACTGCTGGGGGTGGGGGTGGTGGGAGACATGGGTGGGGGCCTGGTGGAGGGTGACCCTGCACTGCTGGGGGTGGGGGTGGTGGGAGACATGGGTGGGGGCCTGCTGGCAGGTGCCCCACAGTGCTGGGGGGTGGGGGTGGTGGGGAACATGAGTTGGACATGGGTGGGGATCTGCTGGCAGGTGCCCCACAATGCTGGCGGGTGGGGGTGGTGGGAGACATGGGTGGGGGCCTGGTGGAGGGTGACCCTGCACTGCTGGGGGGTGGGAGTGGTGGGAGACATGGGTGGGGGCCTGGTGGAGGGTGACCCTGCACTGCTGGGGGGTGGGGGGAGACATGGGTGGGGGCCTGCTGGCAGGTGCCCCAAAGTGCTGGGGGGTGGGGGTGGTGGGGAACATGAGTTGGACATGGTGGGGGCCTGCAGGCAGGTGCCCCACAGTGCTGGGGGGTGGGGGTGGTGGGGAACATGAGTTGGACATGGGTGGGGGCCTGCTGGCAGGTGCCCCACAGTGCTGGGGGGTGGGGGTGGTGGGGAACATGAGTTGGACATGGGTGGGGCCTGCTGGCAGGTGCCCCACAGTGCTGGGGGGTGGGGGTAGTGGGGAACATGAGTTGGACATGGGTGGAGGCCTGCTGGCAGGTGCCCCACAGTGCTGGGGGGTGGGGGTGGTGGGAGACATGGGTGGGGGCCTGCTGGCAGGTGCCTCACAGTGCTGGGGGGTGGGGGTGGTGGGGAACATGAGTTGTACATGGGTGGGGGCCTGCTGGCAGGTGCCCCACAGTGCTGGGGGGTGGGGGTGGTGGGAGACAATGGTGGGGGCCTGGTGGAGGGTGACCCTGCACTGCTGGGGGGTGGGGGTGGTGGGAGACATGGGTGGGGGCCTGGTGGAGGGTGACCCTGCACTGCTGGGGGATGGGGGTGGTGGGAGACATGGGTGGGGGCCTGCTGGCAGGTGCCCCACAGTGCTTGGGGGTGGTGGGAGACATGGGTGGGGGCCTGCTGGCAGGTGCCCCACAGTGCTGGGGGGTGGGGGTGGTGGGGAACATGAGTTGGACATGGGTGGGGGACTGCTGGCAGGTACCCCACAGTGCTGGGGGGGTGGGGGTGGTGGGGAACATGAGTTGGACATGGGTGGGGGCCTGCTGGCATGTGCTCCACATTGCTGGGGGGTGGGGGGTGGGAGACATGGGTGGGGGCCTGGTGGAGGGTGACCCTGCACTGCTGGGGGGTGGGGGTGGTGGGGAACATGAGTTGGAAATGCGTGGGGGCCTGCTGGCAGGTGCCCCACAGCGCTGGGGGGCAGGGGGTGGGAGACATGGGAGGGGGCTTGGTGGAGGGTGACCCTGCACTGCTGGGGGGTGGGGGTGGTGGGAGACATGGGTGGGGGCCTGCTGGAGGGTGACCCTGCACTGTTGGGGGGTGGGGGTGGTGGGAGACATGGGTGGGGGCCTGGTGGAGGGTGACCCTGCACTGCTGGGGGGTGGGGGTGGTTGGAGACATGGGTGGGGGCCTGGTGGAGGGTGACCCTGCACTGCTGGGGGGTGGGTGGGGTGGGAGACATGGGTGGGGGCCTGCTGGCAGGTGCCCCACAGTGCTGGGGGGTGGGAGTGGTGGGGAACATGAATTGGACATGGGTGGGGCCTGCTGGCAGGTGCCCCACAGTGCTGGGGGTTGGGGGTGGTGGGAGACATGGGTGGGGGCCTGGTGGAGGGTGACCCTGCACTGCTGGGGGGGTGGGGGTGGTGGGAGACATGGGTGGGGGCCTGGTGGAGGGTGACCCTGCACTGCTGGGGGGTGGGGGTGGTGGGAGACATGGGTTGGGGCCTGCTGGCAGGTGCCCCACAGTGCTGGGGGGTGGGGGTGGTGGGGAACATGAGTTGGACATGGGTGGGGGCCTGGTGGAGGGTGACCCTGCGCTGCTGGGGGTTGGGGATGGTGGGAGACATGGGTGGGGGCCTGGTGGAGGGTGACCCTGCACTGCTGGGGGGTGGGGGTGGTGGGAGACATGGGTGGGGGCCTGCTAGCAGGTGCCCCACAGTGCTGGGGGGTGGGGGTGGTGGGAGACATGGGGGGGCCTGGTGGAGGGTGACCCTGCACTGCTGGGGGGTGGGGGTGGTGGGAGACATGGGTGGGGGCCTGCTGGCAGGTGCCCCACAGTGCTGGGGTGTGGGGGTGGTGGGGAACATGAGTTGGACATGGGTGGGGGCCTGGTGGAGGGTGACCCTGCACTGCTGGGGGGTGGGGGCGGTGGGAGACATGTGTGGGGGCCTGGTGGAGGGTGACCCTGCACTGCTGGGGGGTGGGGGTGGTGGGAGACATGGGTGGGGGCCTGGTGGAGGGTGACCCTGCACTGCTGGGGGGTGGGGGTGGTGGGGAACATGAGTTGGACATCGATGGGGGCCTGCTGGCAGGTACCCCACAGTGCTGGGGGGTGGGGGGGTGGGAGACATGGGTGGGGGCCTGGTGGAGGGTGACCCTGCAGTGCTGGGGGGTGGGGGTGTTGGAAGACATGGGTGGGGGCCTGGTGGAGGGTGACCCTGCACTGCTGGGGGGTGGGGGTGGTGGGAGACATGGGTGGGGCCTGGTGGAGGGTGGCCCTGCACTGCTGGGGGGTGGGGATGGTGGGGAACATGAGTTGGACATGGGTGGGGGCCTGCTGGCATGTGCCCCACAGTGCTGGGGGTGGGGGTGGTGGGGAACATGAGTTGGACATGGGTGGGGGCCTGCTGGCAGATGCCCCACAATGCTGGGGGGTGGGGGTGGTGGGAGACATGGGTGGGGGCATGGTGGAGGGTGACCCTGCACTGCTGGGGGGTGGGGGTGGTGGGAGACATGGGTGGGGGCCTGCTGGCAGGTGCCCCACAGTGCTGGGGGGTGGGGGTAGTGGGAGACATGGGTGGGGGCCTGGTGGAGGGTGACCCTGCACTGCTGGGGGGTGGGGGTGGTGGGAGACATGGGTGGGGGCCTGCTGGCAGGTGCCCCATGTTAGGCGGAAACCTGTGCAGTTCCCTCTGGGACCACTGCAAACGATTTAGGACTACAGGCGTTTGGCGGTGAACCCACTTGGTAGCAGTCTGTACCACACAGATTCACTTGGTAGCTGTGGCTGAGCAGTCAGACTTCTCTCAAGAAAAGTGGAGCAGTATGTGGAGTATACAAAATAGGGCAATTCTTCGCAGCAAGACAAGCAAACACGCAACGAGGCTTAGTGTAAAGATATTAAGGCATTTATTTATAACAGAACATCTATGAAAAACACTAAGGCAAATCACGGCAAACAAATCAAACACAATTACTCTACGAAGTAGGAAACAATCAATCCCCCTAGCAATATTTCGACAACTCTAGGTTCTACCGGTATCACTTATTTTCAGACAGAGGTGTATACCTCAACCTAGATGACACTCGAACATTAGTTAGGACGGGAGAGAAAAAGATAGGCAGGTCATGAAATCAACACAGTTCAATCTTTCGCGGATAAAATGCAAGGCAGGAAGGCAAGAATCACAATAGATCATAAAGTTCAGAGGCCAGGCCCACTCGGAGAGAGGCAAGGCGCAATGTCCCAAAAAGTCTCTAGAGGAGATGCATTCAAGTCTTTGTAGCAAATTGTTATCGGCAGGTTGAACCAGTTCAGAACTATAAATGAGGAAAGCTTGGAGGCGACCCAACGGGAAGGAGAGGATTAAGACACCTCACTCGAACCGATCGAAAGGGAAGCCAGGCGGACACGGTACCTTATTGTGGAGAGCAGCTCCGGCGGGGGCAGATGTTCCTGGTGGTGGATGCACGTCGGGTCTTTGCCAAGAGTAGAGAGGTTCTCGTCGTCGAAGAAAAAGGAAGTCCGGTGCACCACCAGGGAAGAGACCAGCCACGGAGTGCTCCGTCACAAGGCACCACCTTTTGGTCGCGGTACAGGGGTAGTGGCTATCCGGTTGCCGGGGTGCTCTGCACGGGCAATTCGACCACTGCGTCCTGAGGCGAATAAAAAGCAAAGGGGACTGGTTGTTCCCACCAGTCAGGGGAAGAGACTCTCCTGCAGGGAGATCTCCTCTGTCGTCGGGAAGTGGTGAGTCGGTTCCGCAGGGCTCCACCAGAGGTGTCGTCGTGCAGGTCGGCTCAGCGTTACCCTTGTCGGATTCTTAGGTCCTGTGGCGACTTCTGAAGATCCAGTCCCAAAAGCCTTGCTTTTATGCAGAAAACCCCCATTCATTCAGCCTAGCTGTCAATCAACACATGCTAAGTGGTGAGCGGGAACGCTCACCACTTGGGCCAATCACTCCAGAGTGCGACCTGAGTTGGCAAGGCAACTCGGTCCAGGGTGCCTAAACCCCCTCCCACACCCCTGAGGTAACCCAGACAGAATGGCACCACTTTGGAGGGTCTCTGTACAGAGGCCCGCCAAAAGTGGAACAAAGGGCTCAACCTTTGGTTTAGGAGTCACAGAGACGAACACAGACGCCATTTTACAAACCGAGTTCTGGCAGAAAATACCATCCGATAAACTTATTTAGGAAAAGTAGACCGGTGGTATGTTGGAGGTTAACGAGAAAAAATATCAATCTCCAACAATGGGACGAATCCCATAGGGTTATGCTCGGGGTCGAACATAACAAGTAGTTTCCACTGCCACCAGCCAAAACTCGACGAGGGGGGATGGGACAGTGCCCCCTCGAGTAACAGGTCTAGGAGTAATCGAATTACCCCTACTAGTACGTCCACAATAAGATGGTTTGTACCAGTCCTGTTAGTAAATTTAGGTCTAGTAAAGCCAATGGTGACTTTACATGCCCGGGGAGACAGTAGTCAGTCCCCGGGTATGGAGTCTATGGTGGGGGTCCGCTAGGACACCCCGGTGTTACGGCACGTAGGGTGCAGTGTAACACACATAGAAAAACATATGAGACCCTATGGAGTAAAAGACCCCATAGCCCATCGAACACATTGACATCTCAAAGGAATTACACACACATACATATCCAAGAGTGGGAGAAAAGAGTCTCACTCTTGGCAGGATGGAAAAAACAAACTCCAGAAATCCAGCAAAGCTGCTGGGGGACTCACTAGGTTAGGAAATCCAGCCTAAACAGAGAATTCTCCCTAACACCCCACAGTGCTGGGGGGTGGGGGTGGTGGGAGACATGGGTGGGGGCCTGGTGGAGGGTGACCCTGCACTGCTGGGGGGTGGGGGTGGTGGGAGACATGGGTGGGGGCCTGGTGGAGGGTGACCCTGCACTGCTGGGGGGTGGGGGTGGTAGGAGACATGGGTGGGGGCCTGCTGGCAGGTGCCCCACAGTGCTGGGGGGTGGGGGTGGTGCGAGACATGGGTGGGGGCCTGGTGGAGGGTGACCCTGCACTTCTGGGGGGTGGGGGTGGTGGGGAACATGAGTTGAACATGGGTGGGGGCCTGCTGGCAGGTGCCCCACAGTTTTGGTGGGTGGGGGTGGTGGGAGACATGGGTGGGAGCCTGGTGGAGGGTGCCCCTGGTGGCTGGGGGTGCAGGGGGACATGCGTTGGTGGGCAGTAGTGCAAGTTGACATGTGGGATGTGGGTTGGCTGGGGGGCATGCCCATGGTGGATGGGGTCCTGCAGGACATGTGCAGGGTAGGCCCCTGTGGTGTGAGCCACCTGCAGGGGCCGTGGAGGGTGTAGAGGGAACACCTGGGAGGACCCACACATGCAATTCACGTGTGGTGCTCCCCGCGCACCCCTGTAATACACGTACCCTGATGGAATTGCGTGTGGAACTTCCCGCGCACCCCTGGAATACACGTACCCTGCTGATGTTGCTTGTGAAACTTCCCCCGCACCCTGAAATACACGTACCCTGATGAAATCGCGTTTGGAACTTCCCGCGCACCCCTGTAATACACGTACCCTGATGGAATCGCGTGTGGTGCTCCCCGCGCACCCCTGTAATACACGTACCCTGATGGAATTGCGTGTGGAACTTCCCGCGCACCCCTGGAATACACGTACCCTGCTGATGTCACGTGTGAAACTTCCCCTGCACCCCGAAATACACATACCCTGATGAAATTGCGTGTGGAACTTCCCGCGCAACCCTGAAATACACGTACCCTGCTGAAATCGCGTGTGGAACTTCCCGCGCACCCCTGAAATACACGTTCCATGCTGATGTCGCGTGTGAAACTTCCCCCGCACCCAGAAATACACGTACCCTGATGAAATCGCGTGTGGAACTTCCCGCGCACCCCTGAAATACACGTACCCTGCTGAAATCGCGTGTGGAACTTCCTGCGCACCCCTGAAATACACGTACCCTGCGGAAATCGCGTGTGGAACTTCCCGCGCACCCCTGGAATACACGTACCCTGCTGATGTCGCGTGTGAAACTTCCCCCGCACCCTGAAATACACGTACCCTGATGAAATTGCGTGTGGAACTTCCCGCGCACCCCTGAAATACACGTACCCTGCTGAAATCGTGTGTGGAACTTCCCGCGCACCCCTGAAATACACGTACCCTGCGGAAATCGCGTGTGGAACTTCCCGTGCACCCCTGAAATACGCGTACCCTGCTCACACGGGGCCAATCGCGTGTGGAACTTCCCGCGCATCCCTGAAATACACGTACCCTGCTGAAATCGCGTGTGGAACTTCCCGCGCACCCCTGAAATACACGTACCCTGCGGAAATCGCGTGTGGAACTTCCCGCGCACCCCTGAAATACGCGTACCCTGCTCGCACGGGGCCAATCGCGTGTGGAACTTCCCGCGCACCCCAGTGATACACGTAGCCCGCTTGCCGTGCTGGTACAGGGTTAGCGCAGCCCTTTGCGCTGGATTGGGGATTTTGATGGCTTTTCCCTGCGCGAGAGGCGTTCTTGGGGGCGTAACTGGCGCTGCTGCAGGGTCGCTGCGCCACTGTGCACCACGGCTGGTTTTGGTGGCTGGAATCCATGAATACGCTGTGCGCGAAAATGGATTTTAGCGCACGCGGCTGGCGCAGGGATTCGCACGCGCACAGTGTGCGCCAGCCGCGTGCGCCACTTGTGCGCTGAATTCTATGAATTACCCCCTTAGTCTGTTGATTTCTTGTACAATAAGAGTTTAAATGTATAAGTATTAACCAAAAGAACTCTGTGAAAACATTTGGCATAATTAATTACCATTAAGAAAGAGGGGGTTAGTGCTCTTTCTGTAAGCTACATCACATAAAATTCATAATTATGTTTCACAAAAAAGAGACATTGGGCCTCATTATAAGGCTGGCGGCCGCGGTATGAACGGTGCCGTTCATACCGGGCCGCTGCATTACGAGTTTTGCTCGCGGGTTCCTGACAGCCTGCCAGGTATTACTTGGCGGGCTGTGTGGCACCCGCGCGCATAACTCGTAATGCCGTCGGCACCGTTATTAACGGTGCTGGCGCATCCATGCTCCCCACCCCCATTCTGCCCTATGGGATAGAATGGGGATCGGGAGCCCGGCATTACCGCTTCCCGCGAATCAGCAATTACCGCCCCACTCCTCTCGTCGTGGGCCGGTTATTGCCCAATCGCAGGAGGCGGTGCTGGTAGCGAGCATGGCTCGTAATGAGGCCCATTCTGTAAATGAGAAGCCTTGATATTTTGTACTCTTTTATTCTAGAGCAAATCATTTCAATCCAAATATTGGACATTTGAAATTAGTTATTTCCTACAAGAAATCAGAGACTAAATCATACTCACCTAAATAGTGGATAATCATAAATAACATTCTGCTATAGATCACATCATAGGTTGACTAATAGCGCTTTCAAAATTCTCTTATCTGCCGTAGGCCTTTTTTTGAACTTAGGGAAATAGTTGGTAATGTATTCCCTAACCACATGCATTGGTGTCCCATTTGTGAATGGCTGCATCCTCTGTGGGCGGCTGCGGGAAAGAACATCTTTGCTCGCAATAAGAACGGAAGCCTTTCCTATAACAGGATCAGTTCCCTCTGAAGCCAAAGATGAATACAAGGAAATATTACTGACGCTTAAATAACACGAGCGACTCATACAAGCAGTTTGTTTAACCCTGATGTCCATTTTACTTCTTAGATTGTAAACAATTGAGTGAAAACTCATGCAAAGTTCAAGACTCAGAAATACCTTAGCTGATGTAGAAACATGCCAGAAGAAAGAAGGCATGCGGCCGCTCACTGCATTCAACTGCAGCCAACAGCACTCACTGCACAGTGTCAGTGAATTTAAAGCTTCCTCTTGCTGCTTACAGGATCTGTCAGGTACCACTGAACACAACAAAGTGGTTCAGCTCCACAGCCACATCAAGTCAGCCATGTGCACTGCAGTCAACTGCACTCACCCAATTCTGTGCGCATTCAGTGCAGAGTCAGTGAATTTAAAGGCTTACTCTTCCTGCTTGCAGGGTCTGTAAGGTACCATTGAACACAATGAAGTGGTTGGGGTCCACAAACCACCACCAATTCAGCAGTGTGCGCTGCAGCCAACTGCACTTACCAAACACCTAACTTTTGGCTTTGTCCACAAGTGGGGGTGCCAGAATTAGTATACACATGTCTCTGTATCCTTGACAAAGGCCAGAATATGTTTAAAAGCCCTGGCAGTATTCTGATGTACCACCATTGCTCTTGGAATTGACCTGCATCATGACCATAGATGCAACAAACGTTGACAAGAGGCCCACACTACCACTCAACCCCACTTTGATCGCCCAGATCTTGGAAGGCCATGCCCTACCTAAGTACACACGTGCCAATAAAAGACACCCACCAAACAGCTATGGTGACAGTGAAGAGCAAGGTGCTGAAGTAGTCAACACAGTAAATACTGTAGTCTCCACCAGGTGACAAATACTCTGGCCATTAAACCCTCTCCCTCGACTCTTTACCTTATTGCAATTATGCTGCGTAGAGTCTACATTAATTATTGTAAATATATAGTTTTATGTTATACTAGCAAAAAGTACCCATTCTCCGAACGGGCTTTGTGGACAGACATGACAACACTCTCATCAACTGTTGAAAATCAATGATCCTGTAGGTTGCTGTTCTGATTCGCTTATTGCTTGATGTGCCTTTCACTCTGAAGTAAACTGCACTAAGAAAGGGCGTGTGTGGCTGTCTGACATAACCCAGAGCAGGTATTGCGGGGAGGCGAGAGTTGGTGTGCTGCTACATAATGGGACCTAGTGTTTTCTCCCCACCTGTCGCCTCACCCTAGCATGGTGCAGTTTGTTGTGGTGCATTGCAGAGCAAATGTTAGAGAAACCATGCATTTTAGGGTTTGTACAACCATATTGATGTTTTGCTGATTTCAGGCAACTGTCTCATGTGCGAAGGTTCTGAAATCTGGGGAAAGGGCCGGGGTGTCCAAATGTTATGTAGCAAGCCATATCCGTAGGGTCCTAAAAGGTAACTATGCAAAGTTTGGTGCAGATTGGTGAAATGGTGTGGAATTGTATAGGGAACACCGCTTCGACAAGCCGCAAACCCACAAACTAATTTAGAGTTTTGCTGATATCCAGTCCAAATGTCATGTAGCCAGTAATTTCTGGGGGGTCCTAATAGGTAACTATGCAAAATATAAGCTGATTGGTGAAACGGTGCAGAAGTGTATAAGGACCAACGCTTCGCCAAACCTCAAACCCACAGACTCATTTTGATTTGAGCTGAATTTCTGAAATTCAGGGAAAGGGGTGGGGTGTCCACATGCCATGTAGACAATAATGTTCAGAGGGTCCTAACAGGTAACTATTAAAAATGTAGTGCAGATTGGTGAAACTGTGTGGAATTGTATAAGGAACAACACTTTGCCAAAACCCCAGCCACAAACACACACATTTTCACGTTTATAAATATAGATTAGGTTATGGTGAGAGCACCGTCCAGTTAGGAGGAATTGCAAATGGTACAGTGCATTCAGCATTCCTTAAATTCTACCACTAAGCAATATGTTACTGGATTTATACGCACATCTCTCTCTCTCTCTCTATCTCTCTATATATAGATATAGATATAAATATTCACTGAAAAAACTTTGTTAAAGGGACGTTATGATTAAGCTGCACTAATAAAAACCTATGAAATTGAATGAAAAAACGTTGTTAAAGGGACGTTATGGTTACAAGTAAAACCGAAAAACCTCAGAAATGTGCGCCACCAACGTGCACTGCTAAGACTAACACCCAGGACATCAAAGATGACATCACAAAGGTCATTTTGGTTTTACTTGTAACCATAACATCCCTTTAACAACGTTTTACAGTGAATTTCATAGGTTTTTATTAGTGCAACTTAACCATAACGATAACGTCCTTTTAACAAAGTTATTGGCAGTGAATGTCATGGGTTTTTACCAGTGCATGCTATTTTCAACTTACTAACATCATACTTTTCCCAATATAGCAACATTTTTGTCCAATTTACAGTTTCACCTTAAATCTCAGCCATTTCCCACCTTCTAGCATCATTTTTAACACTTCTATACTCTTTTTGCAACTTTTCACCCTGTTTTTGCCTCCGTCGACGTCCCCAAACGTCTGACATCATCGCGGACCTTCCAGACAGTGCCACGTGTCCATCCAGTCACGCGCAACATGATGACGTGTCTGTGAATGCATCCGCACTTCGCGATCGGGTCCGTGCTTCGAGGAAAGTTCGGAACTGCATTTTCTACCGATCTAGGAACTTTGAAGCTCAAAATGTACCCTTGCACCTAAACCTACTAATTATCCATTAACAATCTAGTACAAAGCACATACTTGAATGATTATTAGCAAAACTGCTACTTATCTTAAAAATTGCATCAGCTATTGCCATCCCTCCTCCCCAAGAGCTACCCTCAGCTGGAGGACCTACACAACAAAAAAAGCCCAGTACTTCCAAAGACAATGACAATGGCCAAGAACATGAGGTAGAGGAAGTGCCTACAGCTAGCACCCAGAGAGAATGATGGGTGTGGCAGTTCTTTACCACTGTTGGGAATGTACCGAAGACTAAAGCTACCAAAGTGAATTGCACTGAATGCAACTTTGTATTCAGTCACAGACTACCTGCACCGTACTCTTACAGGACCACCTCCATGCACCGCCACACCAAATCCAACCACTGCAATGCTCTCAGAAATGTTGTTCCTTTCTTAACAAATAGTAGGCAGTCTTCCTCCACCTCATTTTCCTCACCCAATACTGTAACCACATAACCTATTCTGTGGGACACAAAATCCCAGCAGCTACCTTGCAAGCAATAAAAAAGCCTGTTGATCCATATCTTTTGAAGGCAACAGTCCTCTCCATATACTGCAACACACCACTCTGCAAGGGGAAGCAATTTCGAAGTGCTTTGCAAGCTGTAATCAAGGCGCATTAGAAACACTGCCCCTACCATAGAAGTAACACACACGCAACATCTTCCCCCGTCCACCTGCCCTCCCATATTAGTCCCTCATTTCCCTCCCCACCTTATGTTCTTACCTCTCTTGCAAAAAAATAAATACGTCAAACAACAACAAAAGGAAGGTACCTTTAGGAACCACGTTTCACAGTTAAAAAAAATCTTATAGATTCCATCTACTTTACATTTCTCAGTAAAATACATAGACTCAATAGGATTTTCCATAATTTGCATTATCATTTTGTGTTATGCTAATGGAAATAATGTGGTGTTCATTCCCCATTCCAGGGATTGGAACGGGGTATAACGTCCTGGTAGCCCAAGTTATCGGCCCAAGGGACGCAAGGGTGGATAATGAGGACTCCAGACCATTATCCCCCGTTCCAGCCCTCGCAATGGGAGATGAAGACCATTAGCACCCTGGGTTCCCAAAGCGGAAACCCGAGGTGCTAACAAAAAGAAAGGATTTTTCTTCCTACACTGTGACGCCTGCAGCATCCCGCTTTAGGAAGGAAAATCCTTTTCCAAGATAGCTACCATGGAAAGGGAAGGCACAGCTCCATACAGAGCTCCTCTTCCCTTTCCATGGCAACCTGCAGAAGGTGAAGAGAGAACCCTATGACCATATTACCACAAGCACCATTTTTTTCCCTTTCAACCCTATCCCACTTTCGAATAACTTTACCACATAGCTGGTCCCAGGTGGACATGTTAACCCCATTTGTCATCCCTCGTGATCATGGCCAGTAGACAGATTTTCCGGGTCATGACCTTGTGCCATGACCCGGAAAATCTGGCCACCGCCCATGGCCATAGGCTATACCTCAGTCACCAAAAGTATATTACTATTTATTTACCTACATTACAACACCTGTCAAAAAATTAAACACTGGCACATTTGCAAAACCATGCTTTAAGGTCCTTACTGATACGCCTTGCATGAATTTACTGGAAATCTGCATGTTTTATTTTTTCAAAAGTGGCAAAATGTATGTACATACAATAGTCCCACTTGACAAAACCCATTCAGACTTTACACAAACATTGAAGGTTGGTTCTATAATCTTTCTGAAAACCTTTGTCCGCATTCGTCAAACGGCAACAAAGTTATAAGCCATTTAAAAATGTTGAGACCTTCCTCTAATTTAGCCCCCTCTTGACAAAATCCCAACAAACTTTACGAAAACATGTATATCTAGATCTAAAATGCTTTTGCAAACTTTTGTGTAGATTCGCCAAATGGCACCACATTTATAAGCCTTGGCAATATTTAGGGACACCCCTCTAATGTTGCCCCTTCTTGACAGAATCCCACCAAATTTTGCAAAACCATTCAGAATCAGGTCATGCTGTTTCATTGAGTGGTGCCAAAGTTATAAACCATCCAAAAATGGCTTTTCACCAACCATGTAAGTCAGAAATAGGCATAGATGTCCCTGGATATCTGAGGTGTTAGCGAATATCACAGGACTGCACCCGACCATCTGGACTGTTCGTGGACCTCAGGGGTGAAAAACACCTGTTTTTTTACTTCTTACGGCCATATCCCACCCCATCCTCATCACTCCTCACCTCCCCACAGATTGTTTGATAAGTGCAATGTTGTGTGTTTTAATATGTCTTTACCGCAATGTCTGGGGGCACTGAACCCAGATATTACTAATTTCTTTTTACCTGCTTTTAGCCCGTTTTAAAGAAAACTATTGGACGGATTTACACCAAATTTACAAAAGCACGCTTTCAGGACCAAGCCACTTCTCCTGCTGCAAATTTGGTGGAAATCTGTCCTGCGGTTTAGGCTGTAGGCATGAGCACATTTGTTTTCCATTGCATCTATGGAAAAAATTAATGTTTTGGGACCCCCCTACAACTTTGCACCCCCTTGACAAAACCTCCCAAACTTATCCAAACAAATCAGATTGGGCCATATACTATCTTTGTAAGGTTTGGTAAGGATTTGTCCAGGGGAAGCAAAGTTATAAGCCTCCGAAAAAGTGCTTGTCCTATAAATTGAGCAACTTAATCAGAACTACACGACTGCTACTGCAGGAAGTGTAATATGTATCTCACTCTCTCATTCTCTCTTTCTCAGTCTCTCTCTGCAGTATGCCTCCCTCTCAGCTGCTCACAATAAAGCACTGGTTTCCTGCATAGAATCAGGCAATCTCATAGTCATAGGGCCTCATTACGACCTAGGCGGAACGGGTTAACGGGCTCCGCAAAAGGAGGCGGACCCGTTAAACACGTTCCGCCACATTACGAGAACCCCTCGCGGGACCCGGTAAGGACGCCTGGTAAAGCCAGGCGTCCTTACCGGGTCCCTCGAGGAGAAGAGGGAGAAAACAACGGGTCACTCGTAATCGGCCCGTTGTTTGCTCCCTCTCCCATTCCCATTCATCCCTATTGGGGCTGAAATGGGAATGGGGAAGGTCCAGGCCCGGGTTCCTGGATGGCGGAATAACCGGGCCCTCCAAACCCAGAATGGTCCGTTAATTCCCCGTTCTGGGAACCCGGACCCGGGCGCGATTTCGGCGGCAGCCATGCCGCCAATAGCGGCATGGCTACCACCGAGGCCGTAATGAGGCCCATAGACTCTCTTTCCCTCAACTGTATGAGTCTGTCTCTCTCTGTCCCTTTCTCTCTCCCTCTCTCTGGCTTTCTTGCTCTCTTTATCTTTCTTCCGTAACTTCCTGCAATGTGTTCTGTTTTGCATTGATGTGCTAAAATGTTATAACATAATATTAAAATATAGTTTCTTAACAGAGCCACCCACAATAGCGTTGCAAGCCTGAGAGGGAGAAAGAGAAGATGGAGCTGGACTGTCAAGTGGACCAAAGTTGTGACTATTACAGAAATGCAGCTACAGGTATGATGCAGATGTTTGCTGCGATGAACGTTCACAGCAGGGGTTTGAAACATCTCGTCTGTAGAGTGCAATACATCAATGACACCCTGGTGGAGAGAACGGTGAGGGTGCCTGCTCTCTCCTTTCAACTAGAAATTGTAGAAGAGCATTAGTAGGGTGATGTTGGAGCCCTCACTCATATACCCCCTGACTTCTCCTCACCCACTCCCCTTCTTGTAAACCCTGTCTTACAGTCACGTGCCCCGCCTGTTAATTTGGCACTATCATACACTTTCCAATTTGATGCCACGCCACTCCATGTTATCAAGAAAGAATAGATTGGGTCCACTATTGCCTAATTATGCACTGAAAACCATTTCAGTAGAGAATGAGAAAGAGATTATTAATATCTGTAAGAACTGCCCAGGGGATATAGTATGCATATTGATCGATCATTTGATCATTTTTTAGCAGTATGGGCAGTGGTCTAAGTGAGTGAACTTTTAATGCTCAGGCAGCAAGGCAGGACTTCCTGTTCTTCTGAGGACCACAATCATCACATTTTGGCATGTGAGGCTCAAGGGTGACCATGCACAGCTTTGTGAGGATAAAAAAACAAGTTTGTAGATGCAAAAGCACAACATGTGAGCCCCCTTACACGCCCCTCCCCTGACCAGTGCCTACTCATTTTAGAACCTCAGACCAGTGGCAGTCATAAACCATATCTCCATGACCACCCACCTCTCCAATTGTGACCGCCACACTAGTGGCAGTGGCAACCCTCCTCTCCTGCCAACTCTGACTATTCCTTCACCTTCCCCACCTCCAGTTACATGATGTAGACAACTCTTTCCTTTTACTGAATGTTTTATTGTACTAAGCTGCATTTGTGTTCTTATTCCAGGAATATGCTTTTGACAGCAGTACTTATATGTTCTTCTTTTTTGTACTGCATTTATTTACTGGATCCCAAGTGCAGTATGTAAGCTGAGTAGCTGAGGAACATAACATATTGATATGAGCATTCTCATATTGGGTGAGGACCCATGGTGCTCCATGACCATGGGCAAGACCTGCAGATGACGACCTGCCATAAAATATTGATAAGGACTCTTAGAGTGCTGCCTTGTGCGTGGGATTGCACATACACTTTAGGTACCCCTTACTTTGCGCCCAGATACATTAAATATAATTTAGATTTGGATATTCCAGTGGAGTTTGAAACCAAGTGAGCCTGGGTCCCACCATAAAGGTAGCTACATCAGAGTGATTGGCCATTGTCCTGCACTAGGCTTAGTTTGTGGGTGTCCTTTGGGTAATGCTTCCTCTCATATGGCGATATCCCCTGCACGATTATGATCTGTTTAAAGAAGGCTGAGTCCACTATGCCCATAAAAAGATTCCTTCCCAGACATGTACTTGGATAGAATGCTTCAGTGCAGGCTTGCTTGAAAAGTGCCCTTTGATTTTGAATGCCAATCTTTTGAATCTTCAGTTATTGACATTCTGGATCACAGAGCAGAGTCATGAAGCATGAACAATGAGAGGTTATATAAAAGAAAATTAACACTGTCTTGGGTGGGTAAGAGTGGGGAGTTGGGTGAGGTAGAGTGGGTGAGTGAGGGGGGTAGAGCTGGGTGAGCAGGGCTAGGTAGATAATGTGAACAGGGTGAGGAAGAGTGGGGTGAGCACTGTGAGGTAGAGTGGGTGAGCATGCGAGGTGGAGTGGGGTGGGAAGCATGAGGTATAGTGTGGTGAGCAGGGAGAGGTAGAGTGGGTGAGGGGGTGATCCAGATTGGGGTGAGAAGGATGAGGCAGAGTTGGGTGCTTGGGGCAGAATAGAGTGAGCAAGGTGAAGTAGAGTGAGTAAGCAAGGTGAGGTAGAGTGGGGGAGTGGAGGGAGTTGTAGTAAGGTAATTGGTGTTGGGTATAGTGAATTGGGCAGGGAGAGTAGAGTGGGGTGAGCAGGGTGAGGTAGAGTGTGTGAGTAGGGTGAGGTAGAATGGGGTAAGCACTGTGAGGTTGAGTGGATGAGCGGGTGAGGTAGAGTGGGGTGAGTGTGGTAAGGCAGAGTGAATTTAGCAGAGTGGGGTAGAGTGGGATATGTTCATGTGGAGTGAGCGGGGTAAGGTAGTGTAGGTGAGAGAGATGAGGTAGAGTGAGTGACCAGGGTGAGGTAGAGTGGGATGAATGGGGTGAAGTAGAATGGATGTGAGGGGTGATGGATAGTGGGTTGAGAGAGGTGAGGTAGAGTAGGGTGAGGTAAAGTGGCCTGAGAGCGGTGAGGCAGAGTGGGTGAGAGGGGTGATGTAGAGTGAGTAGATGAGGTAGAGTGGGTGAGCAGGGTGAGGTAAAGTGGGTGAGTGGGATGAGGAAACGAGTTAGAGTGATGGATAGTGGGTTGAGTGGGGTGATGGATAGTGGGTTGAGAGGGTGAGGTAGAGTGGGTGGGTGGGCTGAGGTAGATTGGGTGAGGTGTGTGATGTAGAGGGGAAGAGTGGGGAGGCAGAGTGGGGTGCTTGGATGAGCTAGAGTGGATGAGAGGAGTGATGTAGAATGGGGTAAGCTGAGTGAGGTATAGTGGGATGAGGTACAGTGGGTGAAAGGGATGATATACAGTGGGGAGAGTGGAGTAGGGTAGAGTGTGATGCTTGGAGCATGTTAGAGTGTGTCAGAGGGTTGAGTTACAGTGGGTAGAGTGGGGTTAGTTAGAGTGGGTTAGTACGATGAGGTAATGGGGTGGAGTGATATTAGTGTGGTGGGGTAGAGTGGGCTGACCATGGTGAGGTATAGTGGGTAAGGTAGAGTGGGGTTGTTAAGATGAGGTAGAGTGGGAGAGCATGGTAATGTAGTGTGGGCGAGTGAGGTGAGGTACATTTGGGGAGCAGTTGAGTCATAGTGGGAGTGGGATGAGGTAGAGTAAGTGAGGGGTTGAGGTAGAGTAAGTGGGTCCTCTTCCTTCTCCTACCTGTGAGGCTAAGAAACTTGGGGTCATCTTTGACTCCACCCTCTCCTTCTCTCCTCACATTTCTGACATCTCTAAGAAGTCAAACTATCAGCTACACCTTCAGAGGTATTCTTCCCTTCCCCACTTTCCCCCAGAAGCGCACTGTCTCCGGTGCTCTGGTCCTCTCAAGGCTGGACTACTGCAACAGCCTCTTTTTTAAATCTTACTGCCTCAACTCTCCATCCTCTACAACCTATCCAGAACAGGACTGCAAGACTTGTACTTGGCCTCATAGATCGTATCTCTCCAGCTCTGAGATCTCTTCACTGGCTCCCAGTGACGGCAAGTATCAAGTTCAAGACCCTCTGCATTGTCCACAAGGCTTTCTGGGGCCTGGGTCCGCACTACAACCCAACTCTCTCTTCCTAAGTATCTCCCTTCTCGAGCTCTCCCCTCATCCACCTCCAACTCTCTGAGGGCCAGCTGCTTTTTCAAGCAGAAAGGTGGGATCATATCTCTTTCTTGAGCTAGGGCCTCCCTCTGGAACCGCCTCCCTGCCTCCTCAAACTTGAGCAGAACCATCTTCGGTTCTGGAAGCAACTCAATACCTTCCTCTTCGCTTCCGCTTTCTCTCTTCCTCTCCCCTGCTGATCACCCATCTGTTCCATGCACTGGTCACCTCGGCACCCTCTGAATTTGGGCCCAGGTCCCTGCCTGTCCAGTTGCACCTTGCACTGCCTCTTGGCACCCCCAGCACTTGTGGTCTCTATCTGCGACCCTACAGTCCACTCTCTCTGCACTCATGAGCTACTGCTGGCTGCACCCTCTGATTACCGGCACTTAGATACCCAGTGGCTGCACTCTGTTACCTGCACTTCTCCATCCCCTCTCCCCTTTTGCACTTCTCCATCCCCCCTGTGTGCACTCCTCCTCTCCCCCCCCTGCTCTAGTGCGATCTGAATGAGACAAGGTCTAGTAAGATTGTTGTTTTGTCCTCCCTTTTTTTCCCACTCCTTGTCTTGTTGCGCCTAGAAATACTGTATCATATCATATCAAGTGACCAAAGTGAGGTAGAGTAGAGTGAGCAGAGTGAAGTCGAGTGCATGAGTGGGATGGCATAGTGTAGATGAGTGGGATAGGTGAACATGGATGAGTAGGGTGATCTACGGTTTAGTGCAGTAACTGAACGTTCATTCCTCTACTCCAAGACCGGCAAGCATGGTAGATTAAATCTATATTGACATTCATTATGCAGCACAGTTGCCATTAGCTGCCAAACTGGCCCCTTCTCATGTTTTTGCAGCAGCTCTTTCATGATCTAACACAGACGTTAAAGTGAACAATAAAAACAAGTAATTCTAATGTACTTTTATGTAGCATAAGATGACCCTACTTTCCTCTCACAAATCTATAATAGTCCCAGTTTGGTAACTATAGTACAATCAAGCTCGACAATAATTACTCTACATGATGATTAATTATCATCTTCTCTTTGTGAGCTTTGCCACTAGTGTGGTAACAAATGGTAGACCACATGAGGCAAAGCCTGAGAGCAATGAGCCATAAAGGAGAACCCGCCGATACAAAGTTCCCTGATGTTAGCATGCATCTCCAGGCTAATGGGTGTAGGCATCACTGTGATGGTGCTGGCATGTTCTTCATGGATTGAACACAAAGTAATTCCAAAACATGTAAACTGCAATGAACAACTGCAAAATCCCTCAAATTATTGGCTTTTCGGTTGCTTGTATTATGTTCTTTAATGCTTTTGTATAGCACCTAGAATGGTTGCTGTTAGTGTCAGAGCATTTGGGATTTTAATTGTGTAAAATAGCACCATCTTCAGAAAGCAGGACAGAAACAGCCAAACCATCTCCCTTTACACACCACCATTTTGCAAGCAGGGCCATATATGAGAATATTTGCACTGCTGCAAGTGTAATTTTGAACAGTATTAGCACTAGGGAAACATCATCCTAAAACAAAAAGCATATGTCTTTAATGCATTATTGCACCAGGGCAAAGATTGCCCTAGTGCTGCTAATATTCTGTATTAGCAGTAGGGCAAAATGTATAAAAAAAGCCTTCAAATAATACGCTTTTGGTACTTGGGCATTTTTGCCTTGGTGTTTAGAGTATGCAACCTTGAACTTGCACAGTTCTGTAAACCTCCCTCCCTCCCCTCACCCCAATGTTCACAAGGCTGGTCCTTGCTGTCTTGGGCTACACTTCAGCCGGCTTTACATTGATATGAATGAAATACTAATACCAAGGGTCAATGTAGTAAGTTACCCAATAGCACACGAAGAACGAAAGCCAGCCTCCTACTGACAGAAACAGAAAAACAGGCGGCCATGTCACCCTCACAAATGTGTTTTCCATCAGCCGTAATGGCTCTGGAGATGATTCAACCAATCCAGCAGGAATTTGGTAAAAATCGAGGTGTTTGTTGGTTTTGTTTCGTTTCCAGAGCTCGAAACCCTTTGCAATAAAACATAAATGAATCATGTCCTGGCCTCAGTGGTGACTCATGTCCTGTGTACAATAGCAGCATTTAAAATCTGGTACCAAAAATGTCATGTTTATACATTTCGCTCCTAGGATGTTCTGGAATTTAAAGTACACAGAACCAGTTTATTCACTGCTAACGCTGTGCACTAACTTAAATGAAGATATGAAGTACAGGTCTCAGCGCACGTTAATATGCATGTTTTGCTCAGAATGTAAACAAGCATTAGTCGTGCCAAAACGTGTGTGTTTTCTATAGCCAGACAAGCTCCCTTATTCATATATGTTTACTATTACCACTTTTATACATTACACTGTTGTATAAATTATCACAATAAAATGAATAACTTGTTACATAGTACTAGTTGTTAACTTTTCACTGCAAAACTCAGAAATAATAGCAACATGTCACGGCGTGTCATTCACTTTCAGTCACAAAACAATAACATAATAATGTTACTACTACTTTTTACAATTTCTAAAAAAAGAAAAAGAAATGAGACACGCATGTGTGTGTGTATTTTTGTGCTTGTGTAATTGTGCAGACAACTACATCTTAGACTATGATCTAAAATTCAAGGGCTCTGTACACAAGCATGACTGAGCGCTCCTCTGATATACTACCTGTGACTGAGTTTTGTATGTATTGCTTTTTTTCTAGTGGCTAAAATACTGGAAATCAGGGTGGGAGATCCGTGGACAGCTGTCAGGTTTGGATGCTTTTTTATTTTGCCTCCAAAACAGTTTAGCACAGATTATAAAATTAAATATTTACATGACTTTCGATAAGCACGAAAGTGAACGGACAGACGTAGCTTAACACAGGAAATACAGGTGAGTATTGACCTCTTTCTTGTCGAGGTACAATTTCCAAAGTGATGCACAAATATACAATACAGGCAAGTAAGAACATAGGATTGTTGATGAGGTACAACCCGAGACTGTGGTCTGTCCAGGGATCTAAACAAGACAGTGTACACAACACTATCTATAAACACATTAGCGCAGGGGTTGTGTCACAGAACATCGAGACTGAAGTGTTTCGGCCATGTAGGGCTGGGTAAGAGCCTGAGGTGTTGGTAGCCTTCATCAGGATGATCCCTGATCGTGATGCTGTCCGTGTGGGTAATCTGTGGGGGAAGGGATAGCTGTAAGGATCTCAGGGAGTCATTTATCAATTCAAGTGTTACTAAATAATGGCTGATTAGTGCCTAAGTACACTGGTGGTGTATCTGAGGGTACAGCTTACCGTCTGCTATAGTTGCAGTGGGGAGCGCCGTGCTTGGAAGTCCTTAAAGGAGTACCGGACTGTGAACACCCATGTCATAAGGTTACATGGTATGACGCGGAAAAATCATGTCATGGAGGCCGGAAACTTGGGCCTGGAGCGTCTGGGAGCTGTAAAAAAGAAGGTTGACAAACCTTCATTTTTACCCCAGAGCTAGACTATGTGGGTAATGCAAGGTCTAAGGCACATCCTACGTGGGATTGTGCGAGTCAGGTATGCGAGTTACCCAGGGCCAAGACACCAGTAGTGGGGGTGTCAGCAAGGTATGGTAAAATGGTCATTGGCAAATGTAAAGGTATCATGCAGTGAGCAATGCTGCGGTGAATGGGCAGTGTGCAATATCGGAAGGTAACTGGCATTTGGCTGAATCCATGGAGGAAATGCAGAGATTTATCCACAAGACTACTGGTCTATGGCACGCAGCCAAGTAGTGACAAAAATGCTGTAGTAACGTGCCCCTACATAGTGTGCTGGTGACGAGCAGGGTTTTATCAAGTGCTGCCATTGTGACGACTGAAGCCCGTAAATTGCCAGGGACGTGTGTGGGAGCTAAGCATGGTTTTGTTTAAAAGTTCGGCCCGAAAGTATTTACACAAAATGCACCAGTGACCCCATTTGCCAAATGTTTTGAAATGAAATGGCAGAGGCAGGCATGTCTGACGCCTGCGAGTAGTGCACGGCTGCTACTCACGAGCTCGGGAGCCTCCCAGACTAAGAACTGTACCAGTGCGGTCGTGAGGGAGTACAGGACGTGCCCCAACCTTGCCTCAAAGCCACAGAAATGGCAAAAAAGAAAGGAACACTTACCGGTATGTGAAGATTGCAGCTGCACTGCTCGCGGTAATGGTTGCTGTAGAGGGTGTGACAGTGCCCTTCTTAAAAACACACCCATGGTAATGGTTCCAGCCAATAGGGTGCTGGATATGTGCATGAGTAAGCACATAGCTTGGGGGTGAGAGACTGCACCTACAATAGGTGGAGAGTCAACCAATGGCCTCAGAGCACAGTGTACGTGACAAAACGTACGTATGATGCTCATGGGTGTGCGAGATGCAGAGTGCTGCAAGTCTGCCTGGATGCCATAGGAATGCATGTGGCTAGGTGGAAGGCTCACCATGGGTAGGTGCTTGGCCGAGTGTTAGCCTATCAACCCCTGTTGACATGATAAAAAGGCAGCCATGATGTGCACATTTATGAAGCATTTCCAAGTTGAACACATACATTGACATAAGGAAAATGCCACAATCTCACAGAAGCAGAAGAAAATAGTGTTGCTCGGTACATGGAGATAGATGCAGAGTGCTGTAAGTCTGCCTGGATAAAATGGGGATTTCTTTTTTATTTTTTTTTATACAATTGTTTATTTGTGTTTAGTCAAGAACAAAACAAGACCTTTACAAATAATTCCTACTTCACACATAAAACAGTTGAAGTTTGCAAATTTACCAATTAAAAGCAACAAAACTACAGAAAATTAAAAGCAAGAACAAACCACAAAACATAAGTACTAAATATCACAATATCATACTTTAGTATACATTATCACGAGAATTCCTTTCTCTGGGAACAAAATTCATGAAGAACTATCTTTCTCATTTCAAATTGCAGCGATTATGTAACTCTTTCCATTTCAGTCTCAATAAACTTTACCAACCTAGTTGTATTAATTAAAGATGCATTTGTGGAGCCCCACATACATTTGGTCCAAATCCACTCTCTAGCTGGAATGGTATTTGCTTGTGTAAAAGAGTCCATCATATTGCAACAAACGTTTTCAAAATATGTTCAATAAATGAAGAGATGTTTTAAAGTCTCTTGTGCATGATTGCAAAATCGACATGCTTCGTTGCTATAATCTGCAACCTGTTTATTCCAATGCTTTTGTCTGACACGTGTGTGCAAAAGGTCAAATCTAAACAGCATAAAGGTCTGACGAACATTGGCACAAGGGCATAGTGATAAATACATCATGCGTGGTAATTGTCGGTGGACAAATTTACAATATTCTGCAAATGAGCCATAGCTTTCCATCTTCGAACAAGTGTCTGCCCAATCGCATTGCAGTATTTTTTCTTAATCTTTTCTTGAAAGAGCTCAAGTTCTTCAACGGGAAGATTAATCTTTTCCAAGACCAATAGCATGCGTTCTTTGAAAAGGGTCATGGAAGGTGGGTTATTATTCATTAACATTCTGTGTAAACCTATGTATGAAGAGTTTCTGGGGGGAAACAACATTTTCGCAAAATTCAGTAAAAGACACCAGTTATATCTGGTGGATAGCGAATTAAGTCCCAGTTCATGTCTGACAATAGCATTGGGCATGGATGAGGGTAGACCTAAGGTATATTTCCAAATTTGTCCTTGTAGTTGATCCAACAGAGGCCCCAAGTCGTATAGAAATAACTCAACTCCATACAACATTATTGCCTCGACTTTTTTCAAATAAAATTCTATCAGTGGTGTTAACGAGAATTTGCAGATTTTATGTAACAATACCTTCATTTGACATTTTAATGGTACGAGTTTGACTATTAATAATTCTTTCATTTTTTTAAATGACATATTCTTTGTTAGAATGAGCCCCAAATAAGGTAGATTGATTGCGATAGCAATGGGCGAGGCATCAAGTTTCCATACAGTGTCATACTTTTTTTTTGTTGGCAAAAATGATTTTTGAGGGTTAACCTGAAGATTATTGATCTTACAGTATTGTATGAAGCTTTCTAGCTTACTTTGGAGTCCAGCCTGTGTACGGTCGAAAATCAATATATCGTCCGCGTACGCAAGCCATGACAAAGAAAGCGCTCCAATTCTAATCAGAAATGATTTAGCCCCGTCCCAAATCTCTTCAATATCAGCTAGGTATATATTGAAGAGAATGGCTGCAAGGTTGCAGCCTTGTTTTACTCCTATGAGACATGGGACGGCCTGAGTTAGAGAGCCTGCTTGATCAATTCTTACTTTGAAATTTGTTTGGAAGTGTAGCAGTTCTATAAGAGTAATGAGATATTGAGGAACATTAGCTCTGCATAGTTTTTCCCACAGTTTCCCTCTAATCACACAGTCAAAAGCTCCTTTTAAATCTAAGGATGCAACGAAGATAGGAGTGTTGCCAGGGCTTGTAGCATGGGCAATGATGTGTGCCAAAAGACATGCATTAAGAGGAGTTCCCATACTTTTACGAAACCCAACTTGGGAGGAATGTAGAACATCGTGGATTTGTGCAAAACTTTCAAGTTCTTGGAGAATCAAGAAGGCAAATATTTTTGCTGCAACATCGATGATAGCTATCGGTCTATAATTGTTGGGATCTGAAATGACCCCTTTTTTTTATGGATGAGGATAATAATTGATGTAAGCCAGGAGCAGGGTATTTTTTTAGAACAAAATATTTCCTGAAAAATACTGTAGAAAATAGCAGACCAAAATAAGGGATCGTCCTTAATTAAACAAGGGGGAAGCCCGTCTGGGCCTGCACATTTGGAACTTTTTAGTTTCTGAATTGCCATACATATATCAGTCTTGTCCCATGGGCAGCAGTCAGGAATTAGATGACTTTCAGGGGGTGATTCAAAGGAGGCAAATTCAACAGGCAGGGCATATTTTGCAAGAAAGAAGGAAGACCAAGTCGCACTATCGATGCTTGACTCAAATTCACGTGTATGTTCTGTCTCTAAAGATCTTATCATTTTCCAGATCTCTTTAGTTTTTCGGTTACATAAAAGGTTAACAATTCTTTGATTTTGTTGTATTTTCTTTAAGAGACGCATCTCCTTTAATGCTTTTTTATAATCCCCCACGATTTTTTTTTCAATGTTAGATATTCAGAATTGACAAGACTCAACCTGGATTTCATTATCTTACAGAGATCAGCATTTTTCTTTCTTTTAAATGAAGCCAAGACAGAGCAAAATGGTCCACCCTCACTCTCACGAGCGTCCCTCTCAATCGTCATCTGAGACATCTTTGCCAAATGTGAAGAGATCATCTTGTTTTATCCTGATATCAATCAATATCATCAGTCCCCCTGAGGGTCTCCCTTCTGATTCTTTCTTCGCATGATGTGAACACACAACAAAACCATCGATTTCAACACTCTTTAGTGCCTTGGTTTCCTGAACCAGTAAAATGTTAGGGAAATTGTCTAAATTAGCCCTTTCCCTCCACTTGAGCAAATTACCGATCCCACAACAATTCCATGACATAATAACAAGGTAATGAATTTATGAGGTAGTTATGGGAGAGGTTGTATTCACAACTGTTTTAATCAAAGGTTCCAGCCATTTCAGCCCATTTAAGGCATTAGTAAGGGCAGAAAGCTGTTCCATCATGTTTTTGTTAGGGTTATTTTGAGGTTGGAATCATTGGATTCAGAAATCAATATAGGTGGAGGAGGATGGAATTCCATAAAGTACATGGCTGTTTTTATATAATCGAATCCAACCATTTCCAGCCCGATATACAAGAGGTTGCTCTGATGCTCCCAAATCAGCTTTGCGATTATGGGTGATATCATTTTAGATAACATTCTATTGTTATTCTCGTTCGGGAGGTGGATCCACTCAATGTCGTTTGTCACCAAACTTCTTAGAGAAGGAATCTTATAGAGTGAGTTCATTCAGAATGATCGATTGATTCAAACCGTGCCGTTGATCTTAACTTCACTCCTCCATCTGAAGATGTTTTTCATTTCACCTGGTATGTTATGAAATCCCGAGAGAATTTGAGAGGAAGGTTCTACATTGGGTACCTCAGGAGTGTTGTCATCGGCATTATCTTCTTCTGCTACTTCAGATGCACCCGCATTCGAAAGCTGAGGAGCAATCGAAGAGGCAGGCGATCCTTGATTGATGTTAACGTTAATTGCTTTTTCTCCTGAACTGTTCTCTTCAACGGGGGTTGATGTGCTTGAAAGCTTTAGCTTTAGCTTTATGGGTTGATTGTGTTCTCTCGGCTGAACTTGCTTAATTTGTATATCTAGTTGATTCTCCCCACTTTTGGGAGGTGGTTGCACAGTTGAGACTGTTTTTTCTGTCACTTCAAAGGAGGACGAGTCCTTTGATCTTGATACTTCATGAATAAGAGGAGTGGTCGTATCAGCTTTCTTGCCTATGTTTTTTACGTTTCTCACGTAACCATCCGTTTTCTTTGTTGAAATCTCCTTAAAGAACGCAGTTACGTGCGATTGTATCTTTTTTTCAAGGATTGGACTTACTTCTGTTTCCACTGAACGTCTTTCTTCATCAAAGTTCGCCCCATTAAGGGATCCCAGATTGAGCTTTTGTTTTCCCATCAAATTGGCTGATGATGGCAGGTTATTTTCTTGCGACGTTGTAGGCCTCAGTTGCAAAGCGGTTTTACTCTCCTCATTCAATTCATTTAAGTTTAAATTTTGATCAATGGGTACCATAAGCACTGATGGCTCATTAGTTGTGGATTTTGTTGCAATGTCATTCGAGAGTTCAGAAGATAGTTCTCACATTTTTTTCTCACCGCTCAAGGAGATACCCTTATTTTTATGTCTTCTTTTTAACGCTTTAAGGTGATTTTTCTTAGCTCGTCTTGACCCAAAATAGACGTTCTCCTTTGTGTGTGTGCAATCCTGCTGTACTTCCTTGAGCTTATCTTTTTCGATAAGCTTTATCAAAATCGATGGATTATCAGGAGCAGTTACAATCGAACTTGTATTCCGATCAGATGCTACATCTACAGGATGCATCTCCATATTTTTATCTTTAGAGGTGAGCTTAACCAGGCTGGTTTCAATTTGCTTGAGTCTGTCGTGTTGCAATTTTGGTATTTCCAAGTAGTCATATTTTTTCATCATCTGGAGGGACGAGGTTTTCCACTCCAATATTATCTTTACGCTGAAGTATTTGCGCAAACGTCGCAGGGATTCCATGCGAAAGAAATGGATCATCTGATGTTTGTGAACCGACATTTTTTGTTTCCACTTGGCCAAGAGAGTGTCGTAGATCATTTTTAATTATTGAGGCTGCTCTGATGTGACACTTTGCATGATAGACATGACAGGCTTCTTGCGGCAGCATGTAGCCTTCAATTTTGGCTAATCGCGAGTAATTCTTGTCGAGATCCTTTTTCATTTCCTGCAAAAGGATATGCGAATATTCGTTTCCACGATCGAGCAAGTTTAATATTCTTGTGAATATTGGTAGGTCATTGAACTTCCGCTCGAGTAATTCATCATCAGGGAAATCTTGAGATAAGGGTAGTTGGGGCAAATTTGAGAAGTTAAAGATTGGCACGGACGTGTTCAAAGTTCTCTGTTCCACAGTTGGATTCTGTGTATTTAAAATATAAACTTCATTCCTAGTAGGCGAACTGGTTACAGGAGTTTGTATGAAGCTTTTAGCTTTTTTTTCATATCGGGGCTTGAAAGACTGGACTCAGTAACGCTTGCTTTATGAAAGTGTACATGTTCCCTTCGTGGTCCCTGTGTAGAGGCCGGTGTAGATGGCCCAAGGGAGAGCCTTACTCTTTTATCAAGATCAGACATGATGACGGGAGCGAGCATGGAAATGTCAGAAATAGGAAGATATTTGTCATCGTGTATATCAGCAATAATTTTTTGTACATTTGATGTATGCTCATCTACAGCAAATGGGTCATTTGTGATGTCCTCATTCGCCTTTTTTAGAGACGAAATTTCTTGTGGATCAGATAACCCTATCTGACTTTCTAGGGCCAGCTTCTGCTCAGGGAAATCCCTTGTATCATCAGAATGGATAGACAGATAAGAATGAGGTTTTCCCATTCAAAGAAGTAGAGGGACTATCATTATTTTTTTTTTGTTGTTTACATTTTTTGGGGATTCTATCATGGAGAGCGTTTTTGAGGGACACTCCTTCCGCTTTTTACCATTTCTCAATGTTGAATCCATAGTACACGTACTATGCAGAATAAACGCCACACAAGACACTTTAGGGTCCCACAAAAGCAATTACCCAAGTTCCCACTCAACAAAACAGATCAATTTACCCAGACCAAAACAAAAAGTTCCTAACAGTAGTTTCAATGGTTATCACGTACAAAACACCATTCAAAAGAAAATGCAAATAGTTACTGAGACGCTCCGCACCCGCCCGCGCACCGCGAACAGCAAACAGTACTTCGATGTACTTCTCAGGTGCGCGCGCAGGTGCGCAGGGGTCACGGTTTTTTGAAGCACACAGAACGGCGTCACAGCACCGAGGGGGCGGAGTCGCATGCAGAAGGCACACCCTAAAGAAAAACAAGCAAAATAAACAAGGGCGTGTTAGATTGCGTTCATGGGTAGTTTCAAATAAAGAATTCAAATAAGAGGGCGTGTCTACGAGGGCTACGTAAGCGTAATGTAGAGATCAAACAACAACAGCGTGCAAATGTCAACAGAGCTCTCAGCTCTATACGTCTGCAAGACAAACACATCTGCAAGATAAACACAATGTGCCTGAGGCACGGAACGTCAGGACACAGTGTCAATGGTTAATCAATGAATGGTCGTAGTCCACACGATAGACATGTGTAAAAAGAGTCACCTCTGTTTACTGATTCAAGGTCAGGCAGCTGGAGTAACACGGAAAGACGTCCTCCAGGCTCTCCCAAGATCATGGTTAAACATGGACTTCCTTAGCAGAGGAGACACACGGGATAAATTGAAGAACACGGCTCCGACGGCACCCGCCCACAGCATACAGTACTTCGATGTACTTCTCAGGTGCGCGCGCGGGTGCGCAGGTATCGCGGTTTTTGAAGCACACAGAACGGCGTCACAGCGCTGAGGGGGCAGAGTCGCGTGCAGAAGGCACACCCTAAAGAAAAACAAGCAAAATAAACAAGGGCATGTTAGATTGCGTTCATGTGTAGTTTCAAATAAAGAATTCAAATAAGAGGGCGTGTCTACGAGGGCTACGTAAGCATAACATAGAGATCAAACAACATCAGCGTGCAAATGTCAACAGAGCTCTCCGCTCTATACGTTTGCAAGACAAACACATCTGCAAGATAAACACAACGTGCGTGAGGCACGGAACGTCAGGACACAATGTCAATGGTTAATCAATGAATGGTCGTAGTCCACACGATAGACACGTGTAAAAAGAGTCACCTCTGTTTCCTGATTCAAGTTCAGGCAGCTGGAGTAACACGGAAAGACGTCCTCCAGGCTCTCCCAAGATCAGGGTTAAACGTCGACTTCCTTAGCAGAGGCGACACACGGGATAAATTGAAGGACACGGCTCTGACGGCACCTGCCCACAGCAAACAGTACTTCGATGTACATCTCAGGTGCCGAATGGGTATTTATGTGAGTAGGAAGGATGATCACCCTGGGTTGGTGCTGTTGACCTATAGCCCCTGGTGGCATAACTGAACATGAGGCAGTGATGTACATACTAAGAGGCAGAACTGCAATGACAAAATCCACAATCTCATAAAGCTAAAGCAAGAAGGATGAATAGTTAGTAATGCATCCTGTCTCTCAACACTAAGTAGTACAATTGGGTTACTGGTGTGGCATTTCTTGCATCCTGGCTACACATGGTGATCTAGCTCGTGGGGATGGATGCACAGCTAGAGTACGGTATTTTTCCATTCATTACAATCTCCTTTCTTAAGGATTCATTCATCTCTCTACACGGGCCATTACGCTACCTACTTCCTTCCAGTACTAGCAGGGGATCAGTCTTGCCAGAGTCTCCTTCAGGTGGTAAGCTTAAGTGACATCCCTTCTCTGTTAACAGGATCAGGATTGGGAGAGGAAAGTCTAAGTCTAATTCTCATTCTTTAAACTTTGTTAGGCTTTGCAACTATTCCCCCTGTTTTCTCCAAAACTGCCATCCAGAAACTTAACCCTCCGATCATCCGGGCCTGATTCAAATGTTTCTAGGGTAAGCCTTCTAGAGATTAGCCAAAATCCTCTCTTTGGGTCTGTTATATCTATCCTTCGTGTCACTAAAACCCTCTCTGTGTCTACTTGCAACTAGCACTTATTGAGGAGATTGGAAAGTTCAACCGAAGGGGCTGATTATTCTCCACCGGAAACATCTCCGGGGAGCAGTCCTCCGGAAACTACGCTCTCTAGCAGCCCTTCACAGGGTTTTTTTCCCCGTAAGGGGTTTTTGCCTGGAGGCTCCACCACTGTTGAACTCTCTGAAGTCGGATGGTGTAGGGGCTTCTAGGTACTTTCCCATTACTTCAAAAGATTACAGAACCATCAATCCCAAAGAAGAGCGAGGTAGGAGTTTTGTTTGTCTGTATTGGAGTCTGAGTACATGTAATGATTTTGAAATATCACAGTTAGCAACGCCCAAAAAGCATAGAACGAGAACAGTACTCTGACTCGGATACAGATTCAGAAAACGTATTGATTCTAAAATGGATCAACAAATACAGCAATTGATAGCGGCAGTCCAGTCTCTTACTTCCGAGGTTCAAACTCTTAAACAGGAAAATGCCACGTTACTACAGAACCAACAGCAGGCAGCTCAACAAAACCAACAGCAGACAGCTCAGCTAGCAGTCGCCCAACCAGCCATAACAAACCAATCCCCCCACTGTTCGGAGGTGCCTCCTGGCACTGTTCGGGAGGGCAGTTTGACGGAAATCCACATAAAGTCAAAGAGTTCTTAGACGCCTGTACCATTCAATTTGCATTCAAGGGTACCTATTTTCACACATATAGAGACCGCGCTGGTTACATGATTTCCCAAATGACCGGACCTGCATTGGCTTGGGCAACCCCATTGGTCACTTCTAATAACCCGATCTTGGATTCACACACAGCCTTTTGCAATAGCATAAGAACGATGTTCGGGCGACAAGAGATACGGGTTGCGTCCCAAGAACATCTATTAGATCTGAGACAAGGAAACCTAGACATTTTAGCATACATCACCAAATTTAAACAGATGGCTAGTGAAACTACCTGGTCGGACGATGCACAGGTCACACTGTTTCGAAGAGGACTGTCTGAAGAATTGAAAGATGAAGTCTTGCGGATACCCAGACCCACTTCATTGTCTGAATTTATTGCATTGGTGATGCAAATTGATTACAGTCTGAAAGAACGAAGCAGTGAGCGAAGAAAGGGAAGAACTCAACGCCCCTTTACTCCAGCCTCCTCATCCAATAAGGCCGGCACCTCAGAAGAACCCATGCAATTGGGGTCCTCTGCTAGGGGTCCATTATCTTCAGAAGAAAGGGCGAGGAGGAGATCACAGGGTCTGTGTATGTATTGCGGGGCGAATACCCATTCAGTTCAGGAGTGTCCCATCGCTCCTCCAAGAAGGTCGGGAAACGCCAACGCCTGACCGTAGGAGGAACCACGGTTCGGGAACCCACTACCTCAAATGGTTCCTCAAACAAGATGCAGAACTCTATGTGTACAGGGTCTTCTCATTCATATATTATGGTTCTTCAAGTCACTTTAAGTTTCAAAAATCATAGTGGCCTTGAAGTTTCTGCTCTGATTGATTGCGGAGCTGCGGGCAATTTTATTGATGATCTATGGGCCACCAAGAATAATCTTCCACGATCCAATAAACCAGAAGCCATACCGGTTGAAAGTGTGGATGGGAGTCCTCTTATTTCAGGTCCCATATTCAGTCAAACTGGGTCACTGATCATGTCCATAGCAAACCATCACGAAATTATTTCGATGGACATAATCCGAGCCGCTCACTATCCCGTCATTTTAGGGTTACCATGGTTACGTAGGCATAACCCTTTCATCAATTGGTCAGCCGGGTTTTTCTTCCTGGGCTCCGAGTTTTGTCTGGCTCATTGTATTAAGGAGAAGGGACTCAACCCGACCAAATCTTGTTCTACTCTGAATGATCCAAAAACAACCACCATCCTTAATTGCATATCCGGACTTCCCACCATATACAATCAATTTGCAGAGGTCTTTTACACTTCGGAATATTCACAATTACCGCCTCACAGAAGAGATGACTGTGCCATTGAGTTAGTACCCCAACAACCACTGCCATTTGGGAGAATGTACATTCTGTCCACTCTTGAGAAGGAGGTTCTGCGGGAATATTTACACACAAATCTGAAGAATGAATTGATTACCGAGTCCACGTCCCCGGCAGCGGCATCGCTATTTTTTATTCCTAAGAAGAATACCAGCGAGCTTAGGCCTTGTATTGACTACAGGGGATTAAACAAAATAACCATTCCTGATAAATATCCCATGCCATTATCCCGGATATTCTGGAGGCAGTCAAAGGAGACACAGTGTACACTAAGTTGGATCTCAAAGGAGCTTATCATCTGATTAGGATAAGACAAGGAGATGAATGGAAGATGGCTCTTAGGACCCCATTCGGGCATTTTCAGAATCAGGTAATGCCTTTTGGGCTTTCCAACGCCCCGCCGTTTTCCAGAGATTCATGGACCTTATGTTCGCAGACCTATTGTTACATTCTGACATCGTCTACCTCGACAATATTCTGGTGTTCTCTAAGACTGTAATCGAGCATGAATCCCAGGTGAGAGAAGTACTCAAGAGGTTTAGTCATAACCATCTTTTCTGCAATCTAGAGAAGTGTTTGTTTCACCAACCCACGGTGACCTATTTAGGTTACATTCTATCCGCTCAAGGAATTGCTTTGGACCCTGAAAAGGTTTCGGCCATGAAAGATTGGCCAACTCCGGTGTCATGCAAGGATATACAAAGATTTGTGGGGTTTTCAAACTTCTACACAAGGTTTATTCCTAATTTTTCTGCTCTGACAACACCCTTAACTAACTTGCTCAAGAAGGGAGTGACATTTTTGTGGACCGAACAGACTCCAAAGGCTTTTGATGAATTAAAAACCAGGTTTACCACTGCACCAATATTGATGAACCCAGACCAATCACGTCCTTTCCTTTTGGAGACAGATGCTTCCCAATATGCCTTGGGAGCGGTATTACTACAAAGGGATGATCAGAGTCAGGAACGTCCCATCGCATATTTATCAAAGACCCTTGCACCTGCTGAGCTGAATTATACGGTGCTGGAAAAAGAATTATTGGTGATTAAACATGCTTTTGAGGAATGGAGACACCTACTGCTGGGGCACGGTACCCTGTGGAAGTTAGAACCGATCACCATAACCTCAGAATTCTGCAATTTGCTCAAACTTGCAATAGCAGACAAGCAAGGTGGGCTCTTTTATTTTCCCCCTTCCAGATTACCTTTTCCTTTATTCCGGGGGAATACAATTTGCAGGCATATGCCTTATCTCGGAAGGATCACTCTCCTCCTGAACCTTTTAGATCTGAACCCATTTTTCCTCATCTGGCAGCTGAATTGACGAAACCATCAGATTTCCTGGAACTCTTGAGACTTCAATCAGGAAGAGTCAGACTAGACAAACTTTCAAAAACCCAACTAAAGTCCTTGACAAAGAAAGATGGAATTTATTTCCATGATCAGCAGGTATACGTACCTACCAAGATTCTACAAAAAGAGGTATTGAGGATGGGTCAAGATGTGAAGACAGCAGGACATCGAGGTGTCTCTACTACACAAGAATTAATTTCTCGTCATTTTTGGTGGCCACACTGGAGAGAAGACATACGACAATATGTCAAATCCTGCCCCATTTGTCTTCAGACAAAACGGCCTAAACACTTTCCTTATGGGAGTTTAGTATGGATGCCGATACCTACAAGACCCTGGCAGATCATTTCAACAGACTTTGTGGTAGATCTCCCCCCATCCGGAGGTCACAGCACGATAATGGTAACCATGACATGTTCACAAAATTGGCACATTTTGAGCCTTTCCGCAGTCTTCCCTTGACCGCTCAAATGGCTCGGACCTTTATTTCACGAATTTTTACGCTCCATGGGCTTCCAGAAACTATAATTTCAGACAGAGGCTCTCAGTACACTTCTCGGTACTGGAAACAAATCGGTAAGTTCCGGGTTTCACCCTCAAACCAATGGCCAAACAGAAAGACTCAATCAAACCCTAGAAGGATATCTGCAGAGTTATATTTCTGCAGCTCAAGACAACTGGTTGGAGTTATTACCTATGGCGGAATTCACATATAATAACTCCCATCACTCCACAATTAACGCCTCACCATTTTTCTGTACTTATGGTTTCCATCCAACGTCCTTTCCCAAAACTGGACTTACAGATAGCAAATTCCCAGATGTGAACCATCTAACACAACAGATTCATCAGGGACATCAATCTGCTGAAAAAGCCCTCAAAGACTCCCAGACGAGGGTGAAGAAGTTTGCAGACCGGCATCGTACCCCAGCTCCAATCCTGAACCCTGGAGACTGGTTATGGTTATCTTCTTGCCTCCTGCCTCGGCATTTACGACCATCGAAACTCTCTCCAAGATACATGGGTCCCTTTCGAGTTTTGGGTAAGATAGGAGCAGTTGCCTTCAAACTCCGATTACCCAAGACCTGGTCTCGCATGCATCTAGTTTTTCATGTATCCCAATTGAAGCCTGACCAGCGGAGTTCTTTCCATCCTCATATTTCCTCACGTCCAGATCCCATTGCATCATCTACGGGTCCGGAATATGAAGTTTCCGGTATTTGTGACTCTTGTTACCATCACAGAAAGTTACAATACTTAGTAGATTGGAAGGGTTACACTCCAGCCGACAGATCTTGGGAATCCGAGGCTGCAGTACATGCTCCCAAACTGGTAAGACAGTTCTTTCTGAAGCATCCGGACAAACCAGGTGGGAACACCTCTAAAAGGGGGCATACTGTGATGGTTCGTGGAATACGCAAACCTTGGGATAACGGGCGAGATGTACGGCGTCCATTTTACTCATCCAACATGGAGAATCTCATTGCGGCAAGGTATGGTATAGCCGTAGGGTCACATGAGGAAGAGGCTGTAGCCACGCCCCCTGACTTGGCGAAAAATACTTCCATATCCATCACCTGCACATCGGCGCGTTGCTACTCTCATTCCAGAGTCCAGCCGCGCTTCGCAGACGTAAGTACGCTCTCGTACCCTCTGCCTTTCCGCTTCTGTCCATATTAGAACTAAGGGGCTATCCTGTGTATGTATCTCCACTCTCACTTGTTATTGAAACTCCCTTTACTGTTCGCTTTAGGCAATCATCAGATCGCGGCTCAGATCCTTCGCCTTGTCCTCCGCCTTCTGTGGAATCAGAGGAGTTCTTGTGTTTACGAGACGATCCTTCATCCAGCGAGATTAGGATGCAGATCTTGGTACGATCCTTAATATAGAATCAGATTTCCTTCATTGGCATTTCTCTTGCTTTACCCAGTATTTTTCCATTCATTACAATCTCCTTTCTTAAGGATTCATTCATCTCTCTACACGGCCATTATGCCACCTACATCCTTCCAGTACTAGTAGGGGATCATTCTCTCCAGAGTCTCCTTCAGGTGGTAAGCTTAAGTGACATCCCTTCTCCGTTAACAGGATCGGGATTGGGAGAGGAAAGACTAAGTCTAATTCTCATTCTTTACACTTTGTTAGGCTTTGCAACTATTCCCCCTGTTTTCTCCAAAACTGCCATCCAGGAACTTAACCCTCCGGTCATCCGGGTCATATTTAAGTGTTTCTAGGGTAAGCCTTCTAGAGATTAGCCAAAATCCTCTCTTTGGGTCTGTTATATCTATCCTTTGTGTCACTAAAACCCTCTCTGTGTCTACTTGCACCTATCACTTATAGAGGAGATTGGGAAGTTCAACCGAAGGGGCTGATTATCCTCCACCGGAAACATCTCCAGGGAGCAGTACTCCGGAAACTACGCTCTCTAGCAGCCCTTCACAGGGTTTTTTCCCCGTAAGGGGTTGTTCCCTGGAGGCTCCACCACTGTTGAACTCTCTGAAATCGGATGGTGGAGGGGCTTCTAGGTACTTTCCCATTACTTCAAAAGATTACAGAACCATCGATCCCAAAGAAGAGCGAGGTAGGAGTTTTGTTTGTCTGTATTGGAGTCTGAGTACATGTAATGATTTTGAAATATCACAGCAACACTATTTTATTCTGCTTCTGTGAGATCGTGGCATTTTCCATATGTCAATGTATGTGTTCAACTTGGAAATGCTTCATAAATGTGCACATCAAGGCCGTCTTTTTATCATGTGAAGGCAAGCGTCCCCAACCAGCACGATCCTCCCCGCAATGAGAGACAATGAAGGACTCTCCCAGAATGGGAATAAGGCCAAGACAGAGTGCGGGTGAGCGTAAATGGGAGTTTATCAATGAGAATAGGGCATGCAAAGAACTCTGCAAACTCCGAGAGCTCTCTGTCTGACAATAGCAAAGACAGGCGTATATATTTACAAAACACGTCATCAGAACCTCCATACTATAAGGGGCACAAGTTCAATGGGATTGGGTGGCAATGACTAGCTATAGGTGCTGCTGCGATGTGGTTGGCCTTGGCTGGAGGACGTCACTGGTCAGCCTCGTGGGTTGGGCTGGGCCTGGCAGGTCAGCTGAGTTCACCCGGGCGGTGTTGTTGTGCCATTGTGGCCAGTGTCAGAGATGAATGTCTTTTCCTGACTTATTTGCCTTTAGTCATGCACACCGCAGTCATTCAGTTATTGTAATATTATCTTTTTTAGTAAATCTTTCAATAGGTTATTCTACAGGTTAATGCAACACAGGAGGAATGCACCTTGAGAGGGGTTTGATGGTGATTCATCAGTGCATGGTTACCAGTGTCCTGTTGACCGGTACCATAGGTCGAGGGGCTAAGTCTCTGGGCATGGGACAGGCGGTACATGTCTTTCTGTCTTGTTAGAAGTCGTTATGAATGTGCTGCTGTATGTTGCCACAGTATTGGGTGTCCTAATTGTACAGGGGCCATAAGTCTAAGGTGATCCAGTGGGTTGTGGGGTTTAAAAGGGGGCGCCTTTGGATTTGTGTATTCAGGTGGAGGTTTACTGCTGGGCTGTAAATAATGCAGGTGGCGGGCCATGGCCTTGGGTGCTGCAGAGGGGACTACAAATCTTTGAAGCGGCTCCAGCCTAGTTGGGGGAGGTGGAGCAGCGCGGCGCGGGCCTCTGCTCTCTTGTTTGGCAGTCTTCGCAGGGAGGGAGGGGGAATGGCCGTGCGCATATTCATAAAGGTATCTTCCTCGTGTGTTGCCGATTTTGGTGAAAACATCATAAAACATTCGAACACTATACAATACTCATTTGGATCATTGGAAAACATACATTTTTAACTTTGCTAAATGTCTCTCAAATATAGCCAGTCTGAGCACATTATTTGTACACTATGTTTTAACAACTACAACATTTAGTTATATGCATATACATTTGCAGTAAGTGAGGTAGTAGTGAGGTTGGTGGAGCACATAGAAAATGACTCGCCACCGTACGCGACGGTAGTGGCACATAAGGGGCTTAGATATACACGCATGACAGGTGCATTCTCGCGCGTCCTTCACATGAGCCCTCTGTATGGTTACATTCGTCTTCCCTTGTACTCCAGCAGCATTAGTTCGGTTATGGCGCGGGACCGTGGGGTGTAAGCTTTTCAATGATACACATAATGAATAGTCCCCCGGAATGCTTTTTATTATTTGCACACAACTGCAGTGGTGTGGGTTGTTCATTGCTAATGTCATGTGACCATGCATTCTATCATGTTTATACATTTTACAGGTTCTGTAAAGTTTTGTGGAGAAATGCACGCTTTGCAAGTAGTCTTGGCATTAATATTTGGGAACTTTTGCTTTTATCTGAGGACCATTTTACAGTTCCCTTTTTCACCCAGGCCTCGCTGGCCGGGTCATGCTGGGAGCAGTAATACACTGCGGAAGGTGAAATGTTACAGTGTTGGCATCTTACACTAGCTCATGTCCGTCTTGTTCATGGGAACGGGCTCACAGCGGAACTGCCAGGGAGCTGCGGCCACAGGGATAATTGAAACTCTCCGAGGGTGGGGGCCGCGCTACAGTGCGCTGAACTCACACCATCTTTATTAGACAGAATGGTTTCTGAGGCCTAGCTAAATTCAATACGTGTGGGCAATGTCTTCAGCAGGTGAGCCCTCCACCACCTGGGCCCTGGTGGTATGAGGGGACGCCCGATGAGCCATGGCCCTCACCTGGGGAAGGGATGTAGGCGAGGGGGGGTCTTTTGGACCAATCCTCGCCTACATTTCCCCCCTTTTGTTACTTAAGTAACGAATTCTTTATATCTTCCAATCTCCTACACTCCTCTTCGTCAATGATTGCGTCATCCCATGCTGGTGTGCCTTTTATGGGCATCCACGCTCTGCACACCCCCCTTAAGCTCTCACCCCTCCTGGCATATTCATCTGTGGTACAGGTCAGGTATATACATCCGCTCTCTCCTTCCAAGTCTACCCACACCTCCTGGTACCATTCTAGTATACGGGGCTCTCTGATGGTTGTATGCCACAATTTGTCTACGATATCCCTGTCATGATACCTGGGCACTAGCTGATACCTGGGTGTGTCATCAGTTCCTGTTTGTACCTGCACTTCCTGCATAGTTTGTATTGTACCACGGGTGTTGCCCATTGTCACCATCATCATTGCACCATTAGGTACTGCGTTAGCACAACATCGAAGACCCACCTGGCACAGGCAAAAAATAAAGAGGAGGAACACCACAGCTGGCATCAAAAATTTCACAGTCATTCCTAGCCATGAGGGAACCCAGGAGAAGATATTGTCGAACCACGTGCTTTCTTCTGCTCCACCTTCCATTTTCATCCTTTCTCCTAGGTTGTGTACTGCTTCGATCACATGGGACAGGGAGCCGTTGTCTGCGTCTTCAGAAGGTACGAAAGTGCAGCAGGCACTTCCGATTTTTCGGCAAACACCTCCATCCATCGCTGTCAACAGGTCCAAGACATACCTGTTTTGCATGGTCATCAGCCGTAAAGCTCTTAGTTCCACTTTTATTACGTTGAACCCTTCTTCAGTGTCATTTGCCACCTGGATCAGCTCCCAACGTGTTATCTGGAGCCATTTTGCGTTTGCTTTGGCCTGGATACTTGGGATGAGTGAGGCAAAGAATGTTTCTGCCGAGCTGAATAATCGATATCTGTCTGGGATCTGTGCCAGCAACTCTGACGATGCCTTTGATATGTAGTTGGATGCTCGTCTGTTTCGGGACAGCACCTCTTCCTTGTTCCCGGAAGACAGGACATAGATTTGTGACTCTGCAGTCGGCTGGGTCGCACTCTGTTGGGTGTTTTCTCGTGTCCTTTTGCTCCCATCAATGTGGCTTTCTGGGATTACCATTAGGGCTGAGTGCAGAGTGGCCATTGAGCAGCTGCCACTCCATGATTGGGGGAGGTGCAGGTATGCCTGGTTGCCGCATACCCAATACGTGTCCATCAGGGCCGCTGTCCCTTTTCTCAGATCTGGGATGGTAAGGGTCTTGTTACAGTTCTTGTTTGTCCCCATGGAGGTTTTCCCCTCTCCTTTAAAACATAGTTCATAATCTATTTCGTTCTGCAGCTTGAAGGGTTTTTCAATGGCTGTTACCCAAGTTAGTTTTGAAATGTGTTCCTTCCATATTGGTGTGCACGTTTCTTCTATCCATTGCAATTTCTCTGGTGCCACACCCCTCAGCGCTTCAGCTTCACACATTACTTCTTCATCCTTCCACTTGTCCGAAAAAAGTGTCCCTTGTATCACAAAAAATGGTTCTTCCAGACATACCACTCCTACCGTCTTTGGGTAGCAAGTTTTCTCATTCTGCAGCATTCTAAAAGTAACTTCATGTGCCTGGAAGGTGTTCTTAATCCTGCACAAGGTGAGATGAAGGAGACATTGGGCATCTACAATAGGCAACTCTTTGGGTAACAATACCTTGGGTGTCCCTGAAGCATGGGGAATGAGGGAGCAGACATAGCAGATCTCATTTGTTGTTTGTTTAGCTGTTGCACTCATATCCGCATACCATTTATTCGTCTGGTGGGGGTGTCGTGGGTCTTCCATTTTATCTAGTCCTAACCCATAGTACTTATCATACTTCCTCCTCCCCGCTTCCCTTTTTCTTCTGTTATTTTTGCTCCTCATGTACTTCCCAGCCTCATGGGCGATGGACAAAATGGGCCCCCCTTTCTCCTTCCCGCCCCCCTTTGCCCAATAATCATATAATATTTTGTGTGTTGCTCTCATCCTTTCCTTTTCTTCCTTTACGTTGTCTGTCAGTGTGTTTTTTGCTTTAGGGGCAGGCTGGCTGGTGGGGGTGTTATACAACCAGGATATGCGGACGGCTTTCGGTCATTTAAACTGCGAGCATTGTAATTAGATATTTTTGGCGGAGACACTGTGTTATTTTGCATATCACCCTGTAGCCCTTCATTTTTTGAGATGACAGCATTGGATGGTGTGGTATAATAACCCCATACAAGTTTAGTTCCGTCCCATACCAAAAAATCACCTTCCTTAGTATTTACACTTGTGGTTGCATTGATCACAGTAGTGCTGTTAATCCCTCCCCCCTCGTTCATCTCGATAGAGATGAACGCTATGAACCAATATGTAACCAGGCCAAACATTATTGTAAAAAACAATGTAATGCACACAGATAATCCACACTCATACGAATATCTGCATCTCTCAGTTAACAACTCTCTAAATCTAATAAATCTATCCGTTGCAGGCTGCCCGTTAGATGCCAGGTTAGCTCCTGTTTGAGATATAAAAGTGCATTAAGCGCATGAATGTAAACATTTTGTTGGCACTACCAGTGCCAGTATATATTTAAAGGGAATGGAAGCGGGTGGGGTTGTAGGGATGGGGATGCACAGACAAGGGAGTAAATACTTCATAATTTTGTCACATCATTAATTACATGTAAGTTCACAAGAGAAAAAATGTTTTTTTTTTTTTGTGTGTAATATCCTTAAAATGCAAGTATACTTGTCAGCCACTTTTTCGTTCAGGTGCATTACTGTCACACACACAAGTTCATATTCAGACATTCTGCTCATTTGCATTGTTTGCTGTTGTCTGTGCCTCCTCATCCACCTCTTCCTGCACATTATTATATGCCCTTCGTACATCTGTCAAATGTACCCAATACTTCAGGCCCTTTACTTTTACTGCCGTGGGCGTGCAAAACACTACCTCGTATGGGCCATGGAACCGTGGTGCATTCCACTGGCGCACAAAACTCCTGACATAAATGAATTCACCCGGCATCAGCTGTAGCTGTTTTTCAGGCTCCGTAACACACTCTGTGGTGTTTCCCTCCTCTCTCGTGAAAGGTGGAGAGAGCTGCTTTGATATTGCGCGCGCTGCCCTTGTTAATTTCTTCAAATAGTCTGTGAACTCGTCTCCCAATATTGCAGCGCTTCTGTGTGCATCTGAGTGTTCGCGCAGTGGGGAGTGTGCTGTGTGCATTCATCTCCCAGTCACGATCTCGTGCGGGGACAAATGTTGCTCCTTGCTTGGCTGATTTCTCAGCTCAAACAGCGCAAGGGGCAAACAGTAGATCCAGTTCTTTTTTAATGAAAAGCATAGTTTCGATAACCTTCCTTTTAACAGTCCGTTCATCTTTTCCACTACGCCATTACTTTGTGGATGATAAATCGAGCACAATTTATGCTTTATTCCCAACAATGTAGTTACTTCCTTGAAGAGCTCGTTTACAAAGTGAGTGCCGTTGTCCGAGCGAATCACGTCACAAATTCCCCAGCGCGGAAACACTTCCCTCACTAGGAATTTTGCAGCGCTTTTAGCATCAGGTCGTGCACATGGGCCTGCTTCTACCCACCTTGAAAATGGGCATACAACCACAATCATGTAACGTGCCCCATTACACCTTTCTCCCATGTCCGCGTAGTCGATGTGTAGCTCTCTGAATGGCCCAATTGGTTTTGGAATTGTTCCCCGGAGCGTACGGAATGTCATTCCTGAATTGTATATCTGACATGTTGTGCATTCCAGCATTAATCGAGATAGGTGCTCCTGGAGACAGGGCACGAACCACTCCTCCTGTATCTCTGCTGCAATGTGTTGTTTCGTATTGTGTGCTGGGAAGTGTAGTTGTTGGAACACAATTTCCAATAACTTTACTGGCATTACCACTTTTCCTGAGTTATTTTGTCGCCACAGTAAGTCTGTCGCCGATTTGCTGCACCCTCGTTTCGCCCACATCAATTTTTCATCTGCACTTGCTCCTTCCTGTAATTCTAGTATTTGTGATATAGGCATCATATTGTACCCTTCTGGGAGCTCTTCGTTTATCTTGTGCTGCAGTATGTACTCACCTGGTCATATTTCTGAAAGTAGGACGCTTCCTTGGCGGCAGCATCCGCTGCCGCGTTTCCCAAAGACACAACATCTGTGTTGGATGTATGTGCTTGGCACTTCACTATTGCTACCGGTGTGGGACCTTGTAGGGCCTCAATCAACTCCTTCAGCAATTCTGCATGCTGCACTGGAGTCCCATCTGCTCGTCGAAACCCCCTCCGCCCCCACCTTGCTAGACCCCCATGTACTGTTGTCGTCATGTAAGCTGAGTCTGTGTATATTGTCACTGCACAACCTTTAGCTGCATGTAGTGCTTCTATAAGAGCAATCAGTTCTGCTGCTTGTGCGGAGTAATGTGATGGGAGGCGGTACTGCACTAGTGTCTCATACTCACCGTCTTCTAATCTCACCACTGACATACCCACATGTTTCTCTCCTGTGTCCACATCAATCGATGCTGACCCGTCTACGAAGTACACTTCCCCCTCACTCAGAGCATTCTCACACACCACTGTGTCCTCCCCTCTTTCTCCTGTGTAAGTTGCACAATCGTGTTCCTGCATGTCCTCTAGTGTGCATGCTTCTGTAATGAATGTTGCTGGATTCACTGTCTTGCATCGCACCACATGGATGTTGGCGCTGGACAATATTATTTCATAGGCGGTTGCCCGCTGTGTTGTCAGTGTGCTTTTTGACCTCTCAAGTATTGCAAATAATGAATGTTCCACAAACAATGTCACAGGGCATCCCATTACTATTGTGGCACTTTTCTCTATTGCAAACGCGGCTGCAGCGAGCGATTGTTCGCACGCGAAATGTCCTTGCATCACAGCGTCTAAAGTGCCACTATAGTAAGCCAAAGGTTTGTGTCCTAGGGACGTCTTCTGTGTCAGTACAGCTGTCATGAGTTTTCCCTTGCAGTGTGAGAACAGGTAAAACTCGCGTCCATAATCAGGATTTGCGAGCACTGGAGCGCTTGAAATCAACTCTTTTAATGATTTAAAGGAGGCGCTCATTTCTTCTGACCATTCTATTTTTTTGTTCTCCTGTTGTGCCTCCTTGAGCGCTTGTAGTAGGGGTCTGGTGTATGCTGCATAATCTAATATCCATGCTCGGCAATAGTTGCACATTCCCAGGAATTTCTGCATGTCTTTCACTGTTGTGGGTTCTCCTACTGATCTTATTGCTTCTACCCTGTCGGGGATTATTCTTTTTCCATCTTTTGATATTAGCTGTCCCAGGTATAGAACTTCTATCAGACAGTACTGTAGCTTTCCCTTGTCTACTTTGTACCCCTTATTGGCCAATAGGGTAAGGAGTGTTATTGAATCCTTTCTGCATGTTTCTTCGTCCTGTGCACAGACGAGTAAATCGTCTACGTACTGAATGATTGTACTCTCAACTGATAGGTTTCCTGTACTCTCAACTGATAGGTTTCCTAAGTCTTCATGTAGTATGCGGTTGAATATGCTCGGGCTCTCACAGTATCCCTGCGGTAATCTACAATGTTCATATCTCTTTCCCCCTAGTGTAAATTCTGTCAGGTATCTGCTCTCTTCAGCCAGGGGGATGGAGAAAAATGCATTTTTCAAGTCGACCACCGTGAAATGTGATGCCGTTTTTGGGATGCTACATAATATTGATGCAGGGTTCGGGACCAAAGGGAACTCTTTCTGAATTACATCATTTAGGGGGCGTAAATCTTGTATCATCCTCCAAGACCCTCCCTTCGCTTTTTTGATTGGGTAAATACATGTGTTACATGGGGAGTTTGAAGGCACTATTATCCCTTGTGCTAGTAGTGCATTTATTGTCTCTTTTATCCCTTCTTCAGCTTCACGGGACAATGGATACTGTTTCACTCGGGGTAGAATTGCTCCTTGTTTTAGTTTTATTATCACAGGTTGTACTCCATGCAACAACCCTACATCATGGGGGCCTGTCGTCCACAAATTATTTGGTACGAGCCTCATGTCATCATCGAAAAATGACGGTGGTGCTCCCACCACTGCCATTAGCTGAACAGGGATTTCCCTAGCTTGGATCATAATGTCGCAGGGCATTGCTATTTCCATTACTATTTCACCATCCCCCTCTGAATCTGAGAAGAGATCCTCATCAGTTAAGTCTCTTAGGGCAATGTTGGCATTCGTATACAGTACTGTACGCCACTCACATCCTTCTATATCTACCCAATCACAGAAATCCTTTTTGCAGATACCTGTACAGCGTGCAAATCTAATGATACCACTGATCCTGGTGCTGTGTCAGGGCACACTATTGGACGGAAGAGGAACTCCGCAGGAATCCTCCAATCCATTCTTCTTAGCTCAGGAATTATGAGGGCCAGTATCTTTAGTCCTTCAATGAACATTTCCTCGTTTACTGGCAGACCTCGTATTTCTTGTGTGGTTGTGTGAGCCTGCACTACCAACATTACACGCAATGGGCATTTTCCGGGTGTTGAACACACTATACCTCTCTCAGTGAAGGATATCGTCATATTGAGTTTGCTAAGAAGATCCCTCCCTAGTAAATTTATTGGCGAGTGTTCATAATACAGTAAGGGTGTCTTTACAGTTTTGCCCCCCACTGTTACATCCAATGCTTCTGTGTAAGGAACTTCAATTACAGCCCCAGAGAACCCCTGCGTCTCTAACTTCCTGTTAGATAACGGGAACCGGCCCTCCCTAATACATGATTTCTCCGCTCCCGAATCCACCATGAATATGAACTGCTTGTCTCCTATCTGCGCCCCTACCAATGGTTCCTCTGCTGCATCGTAGGTGGTAGATAGAACTGGACACGCAAGTGTTCTCTGTGGGCTGTCCTATGCGGGGTGTCTCATTGCCCCCCCCTGGTTGAACACGCTCCCTGAAACCACTGACACGCCACTATAGGGGGCTGGTGCGGGGGCTCCGTTTGCTGTTGTCGCAAAAGGGTTGCCTGGCGTGTAGTGCATAGTATCATTGTTTTGTGGGTGATTCTGTGTTCTGTACTGATGCCCCTGTTGTTGCTCATTGTACCCCTGGCCTGTGTTTCTTTGTTGTTGTCCCACTGGGAGACCATATGGGCTCCCCGGATGGGGGTGGCCATAATGTTCTGCCTCTTGAAATCCATTGTTGGGTCTGCTTCTGCACTCCCTAGAGTAATGTCCCCATCTCCCGCAGCTCCAACAACTCCCTTGCGCTCCTCTGGGACCCTGCCATCCATTTCCTCCCATTCCCCCGTACCCCGGTCCACCTCCTCTTCGGCCCCTGTACCCACCTCGTCCCCCTCGAGGGGCCCACTCTTGCCACTGCGGACCTCCGCCTTGCTCTTGCTCGTTCCACTGCCGCTGTCCTGCTCCCGCCCAATTAGTTGCCATACTTCCTTGTATTGCTACCAGCCCCTCCTCCTCCTCATCTCCCTCCCTGCTGTGTGGGAGCGCAGCTACTGCTGCTGCGACCTTCACCAACTTTGTCTGCACTAGTTTCGCTTCGTCTGCCAATCTTTTCTGTGCCACCTCCTTTTCCCTTTCTTTTATTCGCTTACAGTGGTGCACTATTATGCTCTGAATCTCTGGCCATCCTTTCGCTTCAATACCTGCTATCTTGTCAAGCGCCTTTTGCACCTCTTTTGGCAACCCCCTCTTTATAATGAAGTAAAATAAAGATGTCGATTGATACAAGGGCGTACCCGTTTCTGCTCTCCACATCTCTTGGACCTGAAAAATGTAATCCATAGCCTCTTCCCCGTCATTCATTGTACACTGCATTACTGACTGTAAGTCTGGGGTATCTGGAAACGTTTCCTGCAAAGCATCCCACACTCTTGCACGCACTGTGTTAAAGGAGGCCCCATCATGGCGGTCGCAGTCTAATGTCACTCCCGGTAAACCAGCCTTGACCCATACTCTATCAGCCTGGTCCCCCACTGCTGATACAAGCAAGCTCTTCACATCTCCTATTGCTAGGGGTACCCCAGCAGTGTGTTTCTCAAAGGCTTATTTCCACTTGCTCGCCCCTCCCGATAATGGGGGCAATAACTTTAGTAAGTTGGCTTTATCCATCTGAGCCATGGTATGTAATTCGGCCTCCCTCCTCCTCTATGTATTAGCGGGAGCTGCAACTTCCCTTTCATTGTGGTATCTGTACCCGCCTTCACTCCTGATGTTCCCAATGATGCCATTTTCCCCACCCGGTTTCTTAATCGCCCTGTCCACTCATCATCCAGTGTTCTCATTGAACATGCACCATCCAACCCTTCGCTTCCCCCTCCCATTGCCATGCTCAACCTGTCGCTTTCCTCCAAATCGTCCCTTAAATCACATAGTAGCTCCTCCCTGACCCCTATAGGCCTTTCTTTATTGTCAGTACATCCCTCTCTTGTCTCTAGTTCAATTATTCGGGTTGGTTCTTCTTGGATTCTGAACAGTATCTCGCCTTTTTTCCACCCTTCTTCAAATGTTCTACCCTCGCTCTGCGCTCTAGACGCATGCTCTGATCTCGCTGCGTTAAGTGCTGTTCGCTCACATATGCTTTTTATCCTTGAGAGCTCATCCTTGGCTATCGAGAGTCTTGACTCTAAATCGTCTGTTAGCTTTTCTATGTCCACCCTTGGCGTGCTCGCCTGGGCTCGCTCCCTAGTACTCCTTTGGGGTGTAGTAGTTGTCGGGGGAGGCACATAAGTGGGGTCACTGTACCCCTCTGCGGGCACCGGCTTGTTTAGTATTGGGTATAAACTTATTACCTCTATTGGTGGCTCTGCATCTGGCAATTCTTTAGTATCTTTCTGTATCATTAGTGGATTGTCGGTGGTAGATGGTAGGTCGGGATTTAATTCTGGTGCCTTAGGCGGCGGCATCTCTTCAAACAACCTCCAGAGATCTAATATTTCTCTCCTATTATGCAACTGCTTCCCCTTGTATTTCAAACAAATGCATGTGGCTACCATATCTAGGACACTTTTGTCAAATGACCCCCCTTCGGGCCATATCTGGGGCAACCCCTCTCCCTTCAACTCTGTGATCCATTGGTCATGATATTTCTTAATTCGCTCCACGTACCCCGGTAGGTTCTTACAAATATGTGATAAGGGTGTTTCCGCCCCCATACTTTGTGCCCTCCTGGTACTTGTGTGTCTCTATGTATCTCAATATTACAATGTAAACGTATCACCATGTGAGTCCTCGTATTCTATGTCTTATTCAATAGTGGGGGCCTTCGTGTTCCTCCCCCCGCCTGCACACCATAAGAACGGCTGTACACAGTCTCTATTCTATTCTCTTTGGGGGGCACGTACAAGAGCAAACCATCAGTAATCTCGACAATGTTAACCCAGAAATCAAAAAGGTACACACTCACTTTACCTTATTCTACTTGTCTTTATAAAGCTTTGCCTGGCCACACTTACCATGACCACTCAATGGCTATACATTTATGACCATTTTTTCCACACCCATCACACCAAATTATCTACTGACGCATACGATGTGCACACACCTCTCTGTAACACTCTATTCACAGTTCAATTTGCCCTCCCTTTCCTCCCTGGCCGGCTGTCCCTGTCCGTCTTATTCAGATATATATATATATATATATAGGTTTGATCTTCACTTTTACAGTTGAACTTTCTGTCTCTTACTTTATCTGTATTGTTTTGTATTAATCTCACTTTTATTTTTCCCCCAACCCTAAAGAAAAGAATAGAAAGAATAGCAGTCACTAATATATTCTCCGTGTCCCCCTTTGCCAGACACTTTTATCTTATTATCCACTTCTTCATATATTCCCAGTACTAGTCAAGATAGCACTATGCGGCGCCGCCTTCCACCCCCTCTCGGAGCTAGGTTCCCGTCACTTTTATCTCTTATTCACCTCTTAATCCTAATGGCCATATGCAAAGAAAAAGTAAAGAAAGTTTAAGATGGCCCTTAGTAGACCTACGTGCCCCCTTTTCTACCCCGCCTCGTTTCCTGTCCTAAATTCCCTCTTCTCCTCCCTTTATGATCGCTCACACTCAATACTCACGTGCCCGTCTTGAACCGATAGTCTCCGAAACTGGGTCCGTCCAGGCAGTGCTGCCGTCCGCTCAACAGTCAGCCCCGGCTCCAGCGAGCGGTACTCAAAGGGGATTTTTCAACCGGGATCCCGTACCCTCTCTCTGTTGAGTGCGCACTTCTGTCATGATCTCTGCTTCCAAAAGGTCAGGGTTTTCCCAACTCCCTTGGAAGCAGATCCATAACCCAGGTTCCGAGTGCCAACCAGTCCCAATTGGGACCTTTTGGACCCAGTACTGGCGCCAGTGGCACCAGGCTCATAAATATGCCCAGTCCCAGCGCTGGAAGCGCCGGGCTCATAATGCTTGGGTGGACTTACCTTCAGCAGACCATGCTGCTTACTTGCCTGCCAGTTGAGCCTCTGATCCTCTTCTGTTTGGAACTACTTTTCCTGTTGGGTGGGGCTGGAGCCACTCCCTAGATTCAGAACACTGGAACTCTTCTGGAAGGCAGGAACTCTTTTCTTACCAGGAACTCTTTTCTTACTTAGGCGTGGCTGTGGAAGGAGACACCTAAGCACTACAGGAGGCTATTTAAACCACACCCGGTGGATGAATCTTGCTTTGCGTTATTCTGCAACCTCTGCAGCAGAACGCTCATCGTGTCTTCTGCATCCGGTCCTGGGCCTAAGGAAAAAGGCTTACCATCCTGAATCCAGTCTTCAGCAACACCTATAAAGACAAGAAAGAACAGGTTAGCATTCCGGCATCTGAAAGGCAAAGGCTTACCATCCTGAATCCAGTCTTCAGCAACACCTATAAAGACAAGAAAGAACAGGTTAGCATTCCGGCATCTGAAAGGCAAAGGCTTACCTACTCTTCGTGCGCTCCGGAGGTCTTCACACTGCATTCCGGCATCTGAAAGACAAAAGTTTACCAACTCTTCGCACGCTCCGGAGGCCTTCGGCACTGCATCCCGCATCTGAAAGACATAACAAGGTGCGTTTAAAGACATTGGGGAACTTTAATACTCACGTGCCATTACTCCTTTCCACATCTAATCCAGTGGGTATTCCGGCACCCTGCAGCCGCTCCGAACCCGTACCTGCAAAATAAAAAGACAGTTAGAGCGCATAGTGAAGCAGGCAACAAGCGCTTACTTACGTGCTTCCAGGCGCTTCTATTCATCACACGGGCTCCATCTTCAACTCACTTCAGCCCGTCATCCGCCATGGCCGGAACCCTGCAAAACAAGAGACATCATTACTAAAGACTTTAAAGACATTTGAATGACTCGAAACTTACCGTTCGTGCAGTAAACGACGGACAGCAGTCCTCTGAAGTCAAGAGGCCTGCGCTACCTATCCAGTGAAGAAACTGGTTACAGCACCCTGCCCCGAGGCAGATGGAGAGCTCGGCATTCACTTACCTAAGGTGAGAGCATTAACCTTTGGGGGTCTACAAGAGAGGAGAAGAGGAAAGAGATAGGGACACCCCAATAACCCCAGTTCATTAACCCCATATTTTCTATCTGCAGACATCTTACTCTACACGTCAGGCATACAGTGCACAGAGGTCCAGCCCAAAGAGCCAACCGGGTGCTACACATCACCTTTGAAGATACGGTAGTCGCCCAGTCAAGACCGGCGCCTCTGCGAGAATCAGGTGAGCGTTACAGAACGCAAAGCCTACCGCAAAACTCTCGCCCAGGCGCTATGGAAACCTCGGATACTGACCCCCTAGCCCGGTTACTTGGGGAACTAAGGGCAGAAGTGCATGCAGCTCGTCAGGAAACGAATGCTCTAAGAAGGGAACTAATTATTTCCAAGGAGAGAACAGACAATCTTGCTAGACAAGTGCTACAGTCACAAGCCGGACAGACCCCGTTACCCGCATCAGGGGCAAATCTTCCTTCAACATCCTCTATGAATCCAGTGCAGATCAACCTACCTGGGAATGTACCTCTGGCTCCGCCCGAACGATTTTCTGGTGACCCAAAGAGGTTTGCAGTATTTATCAATCAGTGTCGGTTGCACTTCTTATGCCGGCCAGCAGCCTTTCCAACTGATCAAGCAAAAGTAGCTTTTGTACTTTCGTACCTTAGTGGCAATGCGGCAGACTGGTCGATCCCTCTAGTTAATCAAGATGATCCGGTTCTCCATGATTTTCAAGCCTTTCAGCTTAGTATGGAAAAACTGTTCGCAAGACATTCACAGGGGCAGGCCTTGGACAATGAGCTTCTTTCGTTGCGACAGGGTAATCAAGACCTTTTGGCTTATATTGCATCTTTCAATAGACTAATAGTGGAAACTCAATGGCCTGAGGACAAAAGGATTACGCTGTTTTATAGAGGTCTACGTGGAGAGCTCAAAGACGTTTTAGCCCAAGTAGTGAATCCCCCACAAGACTGTTCGGATTATATAGACTTGGTCGTTCAAATAGATCACAGGCTGCAGAACAGGAAGGCCGATCGTTCCAAGTTTGATGCTCGAGTATTTTCCAAACCGCCAACTCCTTCCAAAGGAGTAGACTCCGGGGAACCCATGCAAATAGGGGGTCTGAAAGGTCCTCTAACACAAAGGGAGCGGGAAAGGAGGAAACAGTTGCAATTATGCCTATATTGCGGAAACTCAGGGCACTTTCTTCGAGACTGTCCGGTGAAACCTGCCAAGAAGGCAGTAGGAGCTGCAGTTACCAAAGTTACAAACTCTGAGCAGGGAAACGACCTCGCCCGACAAGAATAGAGGTCCTCTTGCCGAGCGTGAAAACCAGTTCCGTGACCTCGCATTTCGTGATACCTATGGTCCTCGAAAGATTGCGTCAACACAAACTTTTCGCTAAGTTGGAAAAATGTGTTTTCAACGTGACTGAAGTTGAATTCTTGGGATTCATATTATCACCTGGCGGAGTGCGTATGGATTCAAAGAAGGTCGATGCAGTTCTCAAATGGCCATCACCATCCTCCGTAAAAGGTGTGCAAAGCATGTTAGGCTTCGCTAACTTTTACCGCAGGTTTATCCCCGAATTCTCTCGAATAGTCCAGCCCATCACTGCCTTGTTAAAGAAAAACAAACGTTTTGAATGGTCTACCGAGGCGGAACAAGCTTTCCAGGATTTGAAGACTAAATTTATCTCTGCACCAATCTTAAAACACCCTCGCCCCGAACTCCCCTACATCGTGGAAACTGATGCTTCAAGCCTTGCCATGGGGGCAGTTCTATCACAAAAGGACCCGGTAACCAATCAGTTGCATCCCGTGGCATTTTGGTCCCGCAAATTCTCGCCTCCTGAAATCAATTACACGATTACTGACAAGGAACTTCTGGCTATCAAGTCTGCCTTTAAGGCTTGGCGGCATTATCTGCTGGGGGCCCGACACACCGTTACTGTGATTACGGATCACCGAAACCTGCAATATTTGAAGACCGCAAAAGCCCAATCCTCTAGACAACTCCGTTGGGCATTATTCTTTGCCGAGTTTGACTTCATAATTACCTATCGACCTGGTACAAAGAACGGTAAAGCCGATGCCCTTTCTCGGATGGGAGTGGAAGAACACTTGGTCAACCCTAAACCTGTACCAATCATTCCCGAACAAAGAATTCTGGGTGTAATCGCCACAGAATCCATAGAGGAAGTTAAGGATAAAGCCAGGCAACTTGTAACTCCAGCAGACATACAGAATTGGCATCTGCAGGGAAAGGACTTTGCAGTAAAGGACAACCTATTGTATTTCCAAGAACGATTATACCTACCCAGCACAGATTTACAGAAAAAAGTAATCTCTTGTTATCACGACTCTTTAATGGAAGGTCATCCCGGTATAGCCAAGAGCTCAGAAAAGATCAAGCGCTACTTCTGGTGGCCGTCTTGGAAAAAAGATATCAGAGACTTTATAATGTCCTGTGGAGTATGCGCCCAAAACAAGAGTCAAAAGGAAAGACCAGCAGGCCTCTTACGCCCTATTGACATACCACCTCGCCCTTGGCATACGTTTTCTATGGACTTCATCACCGATCTACCTCCATGCTCCGGATACAATACGATTCTAGTGATCGTGGACTTATTCTCCAAGATGGCGCATTTCATTCCGCTCAAAGGCTTGCCAACAGCAGCAACTCTGGCCTGAGAATTTCTCGAAAACATCGTCCGACTGCACGGTTTTCCTTCGGTTCTAATTTCGGATCGAGGTAGTCAATTTATTTCTCATTTTTGGCGAAGTTGCTGTCGGTCGGCTCAAATTGATGTGAGACTATCGACCAGTCACCACCCTCAGACCGACGGACAAACCGAGAGGACCAATCAAACTCTGGAACAGTATTTACGCTGCATGCTGCAACAAACTGAAAAAACTTGGAAAGATATCCTTTGGATAGCCGAGTATGCCTACAATAACTCTGTCCATTCGAGAACTGGGAAAACCCCGTTTTTTCTTTTGTACGGCAGTCACCCTCGAACCTCGGAGTTGGATCCCCTCCAAGATCTTGCAACACCAGCAGTAGACTACCTGCATTCTACAATCACCCAAGCCTTTAAGGAAGCTGTTTCTCACCTTCAAAGGGCTAAAGAACAATACAAGAAAGGAGCAGATCAACATCGGAAGGAAGCCCCTCACTATCAAGTAGGGGATCAAGTCTGGTTATCCACCAAATATCTATCTCTAAAAGGGCCACGCACATTCAACCCAAGATACCTTGGTCCCTATTCCATCACTACCATAGTAAACCCAGTAGCGGTCAAGTTGGACTTGCCCCCGCACATGAAGATACATCCGGTCTTCCACGTCTCTCTATTAAAACCCGTGCAACCTCAAACCCGACTAACCAAATCTCCAAAACCTATCCTAGTGGATGGAGAACTCGAGTTTGAGGTCAAAAGCATTCTGGACTCCAAGATCTCCAAATCTAAACTATTCTACCTAATTGACTGGAAAGGCTACGGCCCCCAAGAGAGATCCTGGGAACCTGCTGAATATGTCCACGCTCCTCGCCTAATCAAAAGATTTCACCGAACATTTCCTGACAAGCCAAAACCCCCAGAGAAGCCCGGTTTGGGAGGGGCCTTGAGGGGGGGTACTGTCATGATCTCTGCTTCCAAAAGGTCAGGGTTTTCCCAACTCCCTTGGAAGCAGATCCATAACCCAGGTTCCGAGTGCCAACCAGTCCCAATTGGGACCTTTTGGACCCAGTCCTGGCGCCAGTGGCACCAGGCTCATAAATATGCCCAGTCCCAGCGCTGGAAGCGCCGGGCTCATAATGCTTGGGTGGACTTACCTTCAGCAGACCATGCTGCTTACTTGCCTGCCAGTTGAGCCTCTGATCCTCTTCTGTTTGGAACTACTTTTCCTGTTGGGTGGGGCTGGAGCCACTCCCTAGATTCAGAACACTGGAACTCTTCTGGAAGGCAGGAACTCTTTTCTTACCAGGAACTCTTTTCTTACTTAGGCGTGGCTGTGGAAGGAGACACCTAAGCACTACAGGAGGCTATTTAAACCACACCCGGTGGATGAATCTTGCTTTGCGTTATTCTGCAACCTCTGCAGCAGAACGCTCATCGTGTCTTCTGCATCCGGTCCTGGGCCTAAGGAAAAAGGCTTACCATCCTGAATCCAGTCTTCAGCAACACCTATAAAGACAAGAAAGAACAGGTTAGCATTCCGGCATCTGAAAGGCAAAGGCTTACCATCCTGAATCCAGTCTTCAGCAACACCTATAAAGACAAGAAAGAACAGGTTAGCATTCCGGCATCTGAAAGGCAAAGGCTTACCTACTCTTCGTGCGCTCCGGAGGTCTTCACACTGCATTCCGGCATCTGAAAGACAAAAGTTTACCAACTCTTCGCACGCTCCGGAGGCCTTCGGCGCTGCATCCCGCATCTGAAAGACATAACAAGGTGCGTTTAAAGACATTGGGGAACTTTAATACTCACGTGCCATTACTCCTTTCCACATCTAATCCAGTGGGTATTCCGGCACCCTGCAGCCGCTCCGAACCCGTACCTGCAAAATAAAAAGACAGTTAGAGCGCATAGTGAAGCAGGCAACAAGCGCTTACTTACGTGCTTCCAGGCGCTTCTATTCATCACACGGGCTCCATCTTCAACTCACTTCAGCCCGTCATCCGCCATCGCCGGAACCCTGCAAAACAAGAGACATCATTACTAAAGACTTTAAAGACATTTGAATGACTCGAAACTTACCGTTCGTGCAGTAAACGACGGACAGCAGTCCTCTGAAGTCAAGAGGCCTGCGCTACCTATCCAGTGAAGAAACTGGTTACAGCACCCTGCCCCGAGGCAGATGGAGAGCTCGGCATTCACTTACCTAAGGTGAGAGCGTTAACCTTTGGGGGTCTACAAGAGAGGAGAAGAGGAAAGAGATAGGGACACCCCAATAACCCCAGTTCATTAACCCCATATTTTCTATCTGCAGACATCTTACTCTACACGTCAGGCATACAGTGCACAGAGGTCCAGCCCAAAGAGCCAACCGGGTGCTACACATCACCTTTGAAGATACGGTAGTCGCCCAGTCAAGACCGGCGCCTCTGCGAGAATCAGGTGAGCGTTACAACTTCTGAGCGTACCGGTCGCCGTTGGCGGGCAGCCTCCCGGAGCCGGCGCACCGTGCGTATCCCTTTTCGACCAGAGATGTTCGTGCCAAAAGGGGACGGTAGTGATAGGTTGGGAAAAAATAATAATAATCACGCTTGCGGGGTCACCACTGAAGGCAAGCGTCCCCAACCAGCACGATCCTCCCCGCAATGAGAGACAATGAAGGACTCTCCCAGAATGGGAATAAGGCCAAGACAGAGTGCGGGTGAGCGTAAATGGGAGTTTATCAATCAGAATAGGGCATGCAAAGAACTCTGCAAACTCCGAGAGCGCTCTGTCTGACAATAGCAAAGACAGGCATATATATTTACAAAACACGTCATCAGAACCTACATACTATAAGGGGCACAAGTTCAATGGGATTGGGTGGCGATGACTAGCTATAGGAGCTGCTGCGATGTGGTTGGCCTTGGCTGGAGGACGTCACTGGTCAGCCTCGTGGGTTGGGCTGGGCCTGGCAGGTCAGCTGAGTTCATCCGGGCGGTGTTGTTGTGCTATTGTGGCCAGTGTCAGAGATGAATGTCTTTTCCTGACTTATTTGCCCTAGGCCATGCACCCCACAGTCATTCAGTTATTGTAATATTATCTTTTTTAGTAAATCTTTCAAAAGGTTATTCTACAGGTTAATGCAACACAGGAGGAATGCACCTTGAGAGGGGTTTGATGGTGATTCATCAGTGCATGGTTACCAGTGTCCTGTTGACCAGTACCATAGGTCGAGGGGCTAAGTCTCTGGGCATGGGACAGGCGGTACATGTCTTTCTGTCTTGTTAGAAGTCGTTATGAATGTGCTGCTGTATGTTGCCACAGTATTGGGTGTCCTAATTGTACAGGGGCCATAAGTCTAAGGTGATCCAGTGGGTTGTGGGGTTTAAAAGGGGGCGCCTTTGGATTTGTGTATTCAGGCGGAGGTTTACTGCTGGGCTGTAAATAATGCAGGTGGCGGGCCATGGCCTTGGGTGCTGCAGAGGGGACTACAAATCTTTGAAGCGGCTTCAGCCTAGTTGGGGGAGGTGGAGCGGCGCGGGCCTCTGCTCTCTTGTTTGGCAGTCTTCGCAGGGAGGGAGGGGGAATAGCCTTGCGCATATTCATAAAGGTATCTTCCTCGTGTGTTGCCGATTTTGGTGAAAACATCATAAAACATTCGAACACTATACAATACTCATTTGGATCGTTGGAAAACATACATTTTTAACTTTGCTAAATGTCTCTCAAATATAGCCAGTGTGAGCACATTATTTGTACACTATGTTTTAACAACTACAACATTTAGTTATATGCATATACATTTGCAGTAAGTGAGGTAGTAGTGAGGTTGGTGGAGCACATAGAAAATGACTCGCCACCGTACGCGACGGTAGTGGCACATAAGGGGCTTAGATATACACGCATGACAGGTGCATTCTCGAGCGTCCTTCACATGAGCCCTCTGTATGGTTACATTCGTCTTCCCTTGTACTCTAGCAGCATTAGTTTGGTTATGGCGCGGGACCGTGGGGTGTAAGCTTTTCAATGATACACATAATGAATAGTCCCCCGGAACGCTTTTTATTATTTGCACACAACTGCAGTGGTGTGGGTTGTTCATTGCTAATGTCATGTGACCATGCATTCTATCATGTTTATACATTTTACAGGTTTCCTTAATAGAAGAAGTTTTGTGGAGAAATGCACGCTTTGCAAGTAGTCTTGGCATTAATATTTGGGAACTTTTGCTTTTATCTGAGGACCATTTTACAGTTCTCTTTTTCACCCAGGCCTCGCTGGCCGGGTCATGCTGGGAGCAGTGATACACTGCGGAAGGTGAAATGTTACAGTGTTGGTATCTTACACTAGCTCATGTCCGTCTTGTTCGTGGGAACGGGCTCACAGCGAATCTGCCAGGGAGCTGCCGCCACAGGGATAATTGAAACTCTCCGAGGGTGGGGGCCGCGCTACAGTGCGCTGAACTCACACCATCTTTATTAGACAGAATGGTTTCTTAGGCCTAACTAAATTCAATACGTGTGGGCAATGTCTTCAGCAGGTGAGCCCTCCACCACTTGGGCCCTGGTGGTATGAGGGGACGCCCGATGAGCCATGGCCCTTACCTGGGGAAGGGATGTAGGCGAGGGGGGGTCTTTTGGACCAATCCTCCCCTACACATGTCACCAGGGGTTGATAGGCTAACACTCGGCCAAGCACCTACCCATGGTGAGTCGTCCACCTAGCCACATGCATTCCTATGGCATTCAGGCAGACTTGCAGCACTCTGCATCTCACACACCCATGAGCATCATACGTACGTTTTGTCATGTACACTGTGTTCTGAGGCCATTGGTTGACTCTCCACCTATTGTAGGAGCAGTCTCTCACCCCCAAGCTATGTGCTTACTCATGCACATATCCAGCACCCTATTGGCTGGAACCATTACCATGGGCGTGTTTTTAAGAAGTGCACTGTCACACCCTCTACAGCAACCATTACCGCGAGGAGTGCAGCTGCAATCTTCATGCACGGGTAAGTGTTCCTTTATTTTTTGCCATTTCTGTGGCTTTGAGGCAAGGTTGGGGCACGTCCAGTACTCCCTCACGACCGCACTGGTACAGTTCTTAGTCTGGGAGGCTCCAGAGCTCGTGAGTAGCAGCTGTGCACTACTCGCAGGCGTCAGACATGCCTGCCTCTGCCGTTTCATTTCAAAACATTTGCAAATGGGGTCACTAGTGCATTATGTGTAAATACCTTCGGGCCGCACTTTTAAACAAAACCGTTCTTAGCTCCCACACACGTCCCTGGCAATTTACGGGCTTCAGTCATCACGATGGCAGCACTTGATAAAACCCTGCTCGTCACCAACAGACTATGTAGGGGCACATTACTACAGCGTTTTTGTCACTACTTGGTGGCACGCCATAGACCAGTTTTCACCGCCGTTTTTTACAACACTAAAGTAGTCTTGTGGATAAATCCCTGCACTTCCTCCATGGATTCAGCCAACTGCCAGTTACCTTCCGATATTGCACACTGCCCATTCACTGCAGCATTGCTCACTGCATGATACCTTTACCTTTGCCAATGACAATTTTACCATACCTTGCTGACACCCCCACCACTGGTGTCTTGGCCCTGGGTCACTCACATACCCGACTCGCACAATCCCACGTAGGATGTGCCTTAGACCTTGCATTACCCACATAGTCTAGCTCTGGGGTAAAAATGACGGTTTGTCAACCTTCTTTTTTACAGCTCCTAGACGCTCCAGGCCCAAGTTTCCGGCCTCCATGACCTGATGTTTCTGCGTCATCCCATGTAACCTTATGACATGGGTGTTCACAGTCCGGTACTCCTTTAAGGACTTCCAAGCACAGCGCCCCGCTGCAACTATAGCAGACGGTAAGCTGCACCCTCAGATACACCACCAGTGTATTTAGGCACTAATCAGCCATTATTTAGTAACACTTGGTGTTACAAGACACCTGGTGTCTTGGCCCTGGGTCACTCACATACCTGACTCGCACAATCCCACGTAGGATGTGCCTTAGACCTTGCATTACCCACATAGTCTAGCTCTGGGGTAAAAATGACGGTTTGTCAACCTTCTTTTTTACAGCTCCTAGACGCTCCAGGCCCAAGTTTCCGGCCTCCATGACCTGATGTTTCTGCGTCATCCCATGTAACCTTATGACATGGGTGTTCACAGTCCGGTACTCCTTTAAGGACTTCCAAGCACAGCGCCCCCGCTGCAACTATAGCAGACGGTAAACTGTACCCTCCGATACAATACCAGTGTATTTAGGCACTAATCAGCCATTATTTAGTAACACTTGCATTGATAAATGACTCCCTGAGATCTTTACAGCTATCCCTTCCCCCACAGACTGCCCACACGGACAGCATCACGATCAGCAATCATCCTGATGAAGGCCACCAACACCTCAGGCTCTTACCCAGCCCTTCATGGCCGAAACACTTCAGTGTCGATGTTCTGTGACACAACCCCTGTGTTAACGTGGTTATAGATAGTGTTGTGTACACCGTCTTGTTTAGATCCCCGGACCGACCACAGTCTCGGGTTGTTCCTCATCAACAATCCTATGTTCTTACTTACCTGTATTGTATACTTGTGCATCACTTTGGAAATTGTACCTCGACAAGAAAGAGGTCGATACTCACCTGTATTTCCTGTGTTAAACTACGTCTGTCCATTCACTTTCGTGCTTATCGAAAGTCGTGTAAATATTTAATTTTATAATCTGTGCTAAACTGTTTTGGAGGCAAAAAAAAAGCATCCAAACCTGACAGCTGTCCACGGATCTCCCACCCTAATTTCTAGCATTTTGTATACAGGTACCCTCCTGGGCAAATCAGGACTCCACCAGGCGCCCTTTTTATACTTCTTAGTGGCTAAAATAGACACAACATCCCTAGATCTTGACCACGGCTGGGCCCCAATCTTCAATGTTGGTCATTCCCAGCCTTTCTGAGAGATTGTTTATCATTTTACCGCTAGGTGGCTCCTTGCTATTCAATGGAGGTGCAAGCACCCACTACTTCATGTGTTTATTTAATTTATTTATTTATTTGCATTTATAAAGCGCTCAGCGGCCCTGGGGCATTGTGGCGCAGTTACAGAGGATTAGCTTGAGTACAAATTAAACTTAAACTACAAGGTACATAGCAGTCGTACAAATGAGTATGTTCCATGGTTACAGGGGAACTACATTATGTTTGCTCTAGTTGAACAACTTAGTTGTCAATGATTTTCTGAACAAGGTGAAAGTGAAAGAGGTTTCTTTTCTCAGGTTGAGTAGTAGTGCGTTCCAGTTTTTTGGTGCTAGCACAGAAAAACTGGCGCCACGAGCTTTGGCTCTTTTGAAGGTTGGTACTGAAAGTTGGTGTGAATATTTTTTATGTCTGGGTCTGATCCCAGAGACGTTGTGAATCCATCCTGGCAGGTAAGGGGGGGGGGGCGGAATGAGAAATACATCTGTGGGTGATGGTCAGGGTCTTAAACAGAATGCGCTCCTTGACTGGGAGCCAATGGGCGTCTAGTGTAGCCTGTGAGATGTACTCCCTACTAGGAATGTTCAGTGCCGCTCTGAGCGCGTTGTTTTGTATTGTTTGTAATTTGTTTAGGTTTTTGGATGAGATGCCTAGGAGCAGGACGTTACAGTAGTCAAGTCGTGCTCCTATGGTGGCTCTGACTATGTTGAGACAATTACTGGATGAGAGGTGGTATTTAACTGTGTTGATGATTTTGATTGTAAGAGCTGATGAGGAAGAGATGGCACTGGCTTGACGTTCCATTGATAGGGTGGAGTCAAGGTATACACCCAGAGGTTTTACTGCTGCAGAGGCTGTGATTACAGTGTTCTCAATGTTGAAGTGTTCTTTATGTTTTGACCCCGGCAAGAGGCGTTGTGAGTGAGAGGAGAGTGTATTTACTTTTAAGGCCTTCATTTAATCATATATTTTACACCTGACGTTTATTATTTCTTTATTACTTTACTTTACTTTTCACTTAGTCTGTTTGTTGCTTGTGTTTTTAAATACTTTAATTATTTGGGCATTGGAAATAAGCACCGCAAATTATCACTGGTGAGTGTGTCCAACGTTTCTTGTTAATTGTTATTTTTATTGATTCTCTCCATTTTTGTACAGTAGATATTGCATGCAATGGGCATACTATATTGGTATGTACAGCATACAACAACAACAGAAACAATCTGTAATATACATCTCAATGAACTCCTTATTCAAAAAGTGAAGTTCAACTAAAGCTCAACCTGCTCACTCGCCTGCCCTCCCCCAGCCATTGGCACCTCATAAAACAACAAGGTCCCATGTGAAAAGTTGCTGGGTGGCCAGAGGCAGTAGCAAGAAGCCTGCGTGGAATTAATTCACATGAAGAGTGATATGTCAGCAAGTAACAGCTACCAAAATCCGAAATGCAAAGGTACTGTTTGAAAAGTAAGACATTAAAAGGGTGTTCATAGCACACATTTCAATAAACATATCACAATTAAGGGTCACCATTCTGATTATTATAATGTTCCCCCAAAAAAGATGTTGATTGCTAGGCTATTCTGAACCTATGCTTTTTGATCCCTGGGTGGATTATTTTAACCTGTCCTTGACATTTCGATGTATACTGAGACAGACAACATTATTTTTGGCTTTAGAGTAAAATAATAATAAACACAATGGTGTCTCAATATAGTAGCATCATCATTGAAAGGTTTGCTATGGCTTCATCTGTTTTTTTCATTCTTACGGTTTTTCCAGTACCTTTAAATATTGGGTTTTGGTGGATATGTTATTGGAGATGTTAACCTCCTGAGCAGTGCTTAATATTTTCTCTGTTCACATCTTGCACATTTTCACATGGGAACCAGTTGCTGTCAGGTGTGAACTGCTGGAGGAAAGGAGGTGATTGAAGAGAAATCAGCTCCAGCACTTACATGATGTTTGAACAGTCAGTCCTAAATTGAAGTTGGCTTTTAAAGTCTCTCTTTGAATAGAGAGACCAAACATGCGTTGGTGGGGACTGGGCAGTGAACTGTGACAACCTTTCATGGATCACCAGTGTACTATATTGCCTGTGCCACAACTATAATATTAATTAGGTATGCCGCTTCCCATTTCTACTTCCCGTGGTTTAAGCTTTGACATCACAAGAGCAATAAAAACAACACATGAAAATACATAAAATGAAAAAAAGAAATAAAGGAGGTAATTTTAGGCACATGCAGTGGACTGAATTTTCGGTATTGCAAAAATATTTACAAATAAAATAAACTGTTTTTTAACATTAAAGAGGCTTATAATGCCGTGATTAAATTAGAACAGGAATTGTTAGACCTCACTCAACATTTCTCTCTGGTCGTCCAAGCTGAAAGATTAGCTGCAAACTAATTTGCCTGTGACACCACCCAGGATAAAAATAAAAGATACAAAGTCAATTCCAAAAAGGCTTTGGCATAGGAGATATTGGAACCAAGCTCTCCTGACTGCTACTCATTAAGAGGGATATGTCATATCCACTTGCCAATCCAACACTATGCAAGTAAAGTACTTTGATCCAAATGATCTGACTTGAGGAGGGTATGCACCCTGCATCTTCCTCGGAAGAACAGATTTATATGAACTTTTATGTCAAGATGTCTGCTGTATAAAAGGGGTGAATATATGTTGATTGCTGGAGTTACTGTTTGAATAGCACGATTCCAGTTTTGATTAGTGCACAAAGCAGTACATCTATTGGATGGGAAGTAATGCCTTTGAACTAAGGACCCCAGTCTAAATTATGACTTAAGGAATGCGTAAAACAGAAGGATATAGTCAGCGATTACATGAGTATGCACTCTGATGCTCTGGCTAAGGTTATTAATCTCTTTCAGGCAGATGATATAGAAACAGTATTCATTGATGTTGTTGCAGTTTATTAGGTGGTCACACTCAACTCAGGGAGTTCCTTTCCCCCCAAGCAAGGTGGCGCGCGCCCAAAGCGCTTATACAGATTCAACTTTGGTGAGGCATCCCACTTATTTTGCACCAACCCCAACAAATACCCAATGTCACCAATGGACTAGGGACCAGGCCGGTGTATAGTAAAAATATATATTTATTTATATAAGTTTTGACAAAGCAGACTAACAACCAGCATTAACCACCAAAGCTGTGGCACTACACAATATCACAACTCCAAATTACTTTCGGTCATTAAAACAACACAGGTAGAATGTTGAAATATGCAGTCACAAATGAACCAATAGAAAACATTCACAATACAATGGAAAATTGTTTTGCAACACACATTCAAAGGACAGGCAGTGCTTTGGGATTCTGGTATGGGAGGCAAAGGAATCAATGTTTTGCTTGACTTGATTTTATTTGTATTCAGTTCCAGAAGAACTTTTACAAATCACAAAATCACCAAATGACATACATCAAACAAATAAATCGTACTATACACAGGTTGTCGCACTTCATTACCTCTTGTTTAAACACTCCAATTCATGACATCAAATTTAAAAATCTTACAACTGGTGTAGCTGTGAACCAACTCAAACCACTATTGTTCATACATATACATTGAAATGCATAATGCATATAGATTGTGAATATAAAACATTAAATAATCAAATAAAATTACGTTAAAATAGACAAAAATTAGCTCGTCATGAACTGACCCCATAAAATCAATTAGTGTTAGGAAGCCATTTTTTGATGACACACCACTGCTCCTACAAGGCAATGTGCACGCTTTCGGTCTCAGTACTGAGACAGTAGTTCCAAAATGCTTCCTGATTTATTGACTCATAACTGTGTATGAAACTGCCCAAGATGGTCATGCATGCATTGCCCAGAGCTGCACATTTGGTGAAAAGGTGCTTTGCCGTCTCCAATATTCCAGGCAATTTACATATACGACAGCCCATATCTTGGACAGGTAACCCAAGTTGAGCACCACGAAAAATAAACAATGACAACTGGTTTATCCAAACCCTTAGTAGGAAACTCTGCACAGCTGTGTTAGGGCACTGCCTCGGATATCTTTGAGGTTGGAAAAATTGGTGCACCACACCTGAAACATAGGTATGGAAACGTAGGGTAGTCAAATGAGCACAGTTGGTTATCCAATCCCACTGATTCAATTTACGTTTGAAAATATGTTTTAAAACAACATGCCTAGTTCCTCTGTTGAAATTGGGCACCATCCAATACTTTTATATAATTTAGCGATTAATATGTCAAACATCTCTTCCCTGTATCTATGGCAGGGACCCTGGGCAGACCACAGCAGCAAAAGTAACCGATGTTGTGGCTCAGTGTTGATTTTCAAGTGCATTAGTCCTTGTCAAGTCAACATATGGCCCTTAAAAGAAAACAGCCCAAGCTCCAAACAGAGACATTCAACTATGGTGGAGGGGCTTAGCCTCAGAATGCGCTTCCAAAAACAAGCCTCAATCAAATCCAGCCAATGCAAGTCCCCCATAGCCAGGGCCTCTAAGCCGTTTAGAGAACCATGGGGCAAAAGCATTGGCAGTAAATGGTAAGGGTAATTATCCCTTCCAAAGAAAACCCAGCAGTTTGTTTGGTGAAATTACCAATCAGTTGAGTCATGCGTCAAACCTTAACCATCTTAACAGCTTTTATGTGGATGTATGTTCTACTGGGACTTATTTCTAGTCCCAGACATGGGTATGATGCCACATAGTCGACCTTGCCCAAGCTGGTAATAAAAAAAGGGTACTTCACCCTTTTGGGTGACACCACATGACCTTAGTCTTCCCCGTGTTAATATTTAGGTAGTTTTCAGCACATATTTAACCAGTATATCGAGCATGGCTTTGGCTCCGCCATATGTGTAATTTAGCATAACTAGATCATCTGCATAGATCATACAAGGAATGGACCAATGCCTGGTACAAATATGACAGGGAGATCAGATTATATATATATATATATATATATATATATATATATATATATATATATATATATATATATATATATTCAGTGAAAAAACTTTGTTAAAGGGACATTATGGTTAAGTTGCGCTACTAAAAACCTATGAAATTCAGTGAAAAAACGTTGTTAAAGGGACGTTATGGTACCAAGTAAAACCGAAAAATCCTTGAAATTTGCCAGTTATGGTAAGCTAAGCAACCATAACTCGCGCCACCACCGTGCACTGCTAAGCCTAACACCGAGGACATCAAAGATGACATCACAAATGTCATTGATGACATCACTGATGACATCACATGTCTGACACCCCCTTTTTTCCTTTCCTGACATATCTAGGCCACATGATTTTCTTCAGTAGCAGTCAGGAACTAAAAATTGTAAATGTACTATATTTGTAGACTTATCCTTCAAGTATGTTCTTACAATAATTCCCTTATGGTCCAGTCATATCATATGAAACATATACATAGGGGAAGACACAATCTTGAAAGACAGCAATCCTTTTTGTGCATTAAAATTATCAGTAGAGTTATCAGCACTTTCTGATAGTTTTGATGTTTTTTTATTACTGTACTTTCCCTGTATATGCTCATATTTTTATATGTTGTACTCACACTATTTTCCTTAGGGTCCAGACACATCATGTGATATATGTAGATAGGGTAAGTAACAGCTTTGAAACAGAGCAATCATTTCTCTGCATAAAGGTAATCAGTTAGGTTATGAACACTTTCTGCTACTATTGCAGTTTTTTTTCTTACTTCAATTCCCTTGTATATATTCATATTTGTATGTGGTGTTGTCTCTTTGTGATTTGTCTATAATAATGCAATTATGTAGTAAGTGGGTTTTATTACCTACTTATCACAAGTTTCACTGTACGCAAAACTCTAATATGAAAACAGTTATCATTTCACTATTCAACATGGCAAGCTTATGAATATTGCACCTCCATCATGTATGCTGCACACAATGCCTATGTTTCTACATGAGTATCTTAGTATACTGGATTGAAGTTAATAATAGAATGCTATTTATATCAATGCATAGCTTAATGCACTGATTAGCACTTGATATTTATTCCAATAATCTTTGACACTTTTTTCATTAACATTACACTAAGAATCCCTTGTACAGACTTTTCATGAAAGGTAAATGCACATGTGATGTCATCAGTGATGTTCTCAATGACATTTGTGATGTCATCTTTGATGTCCTCGGTGTTAGGCTTAGCAGTGCACGGTGGTGGCGCGAGTTATGTTTGCTTAGCTTACCATAACTGGCGAATTTCAAGGGTTTTTCGGTTTTACTTGGAACCATAACGTCCCTTTAACAAAGTTTTTTCACTGAATTTCATAGTTTTTTATTAGTGCATCTTAACCATAACGTCCCTTTAACACATTTTTTAATTGAATTTCATAGTTTTTTATTAGTGCAAAGTAACCATAACGTCCGTTTCAATGGATGAAGAAAATTAGCATCCTAGGTTCTCAAAGTGGGAACCCGGGGTGGTAAAAAACAGATTTCTCTTCAAAAACCGGAACGCCTGCGGCGTCCCGGTGTAGGAAGGAAAATCTTTTACCAAGATGGACACCATGGAAAGGGAAGGTGGGGTGTATAAAGAGAACACAACAGGGCATGGGTAGGGGGGACCAGGAGGGAGACACGGGGCATGAGAGGGGGGTGGGGGGTAACAGGAGAGAGACACAGGGCATGAGCGGGGGGTGGAGGGTAACAGGAGGGAGACACAGGATATGAGCGGGGGGTGGGTGGCAACAGCAGGGAGACATGGGGCATGAGCAGGGGGTAGGGGGAAACAGCAGGGAGACATGGGGCATGAGCGGGGGGTGGGGGAAACAGAAGAGAGACACAGGGCATGAGCAGGGGGTGGGGGGCAACAGGAGGGAGACACGGGGCATGACCGGGGGTGGGAGGCAACAGGAGAGAGACAAGGGGCATGACCGGGGGTGGGGGCAACAGGAGAGAGAAATGGGGCATGAGCGGGGGGTGGGGGTAACAGGAGAGAGACACAGGGCATGAGCGGGGGTGGGGGGCAACATGAGAGAGACACGGGGCATGAGCGGGGGTGGGGGGCAACAGCAGGGAGACACGGGGCATGAGCGGATGAGCGGGGGGTGGGGGAAGGGGAACAGGAGAGAGACACAGGGCACGAGCGGTGGGTAGGGGGGACCGGCAGAGGGACACAGGGCATGACCGGGGGGTGGGGGGCAACAGAAGGGAGACATGGGGCATGACCGGGGGGTGGGGGGCAACAGGAGAGAGACACGGGGCATGAGAGGGGGGTGGGGGGTAACAGGAGAGAGACACAGGACATGAGAGGGGGTTGGGGGTAACAGGAGAGAGACACGCGGCATGACCGGGGGGGTGGGGGGCAACAGGAGAGAGACACGGGGAATAAGGGAGGGTGGAGGGTAACAGGAGAGAGACGTGGGGCATGAGCAGGGGGTGGGGGGAAAACAAGGGAGACACAGGGCATGAGAGGGGGGTGGGGGTAACAGAAGAGAGACACGGGGCATGAGACAGGGGTGGGGGCAACAGGTTGGAGACATGGGGCATGATCGGGGGGTGGGGGGCAACAGGACAGAGACACGGGGCATGACCGGGGAGTGTGGGGCAACAGGAGAGAGAGACGGGCATGAGAGGGGGGAGGGGGGTAACAAGAGAGAGACACGGGGCGTGAGCAGGGGTGGGGGCAACATGAGAGAGACACAGGGCATGAGCGGGGGGTGGGGGGCAACAGCAGGGAGACACGGGGCATGAGCAGGGGGTGGGCGGAACACGAGGGAGACACGGGGCATGAGAGGGGGGGTGGGGGTAACAGGAGAGAGACATGGGGCATGAGCGGGGGACGGGGGGCAACACCAGAGAGACACGGGGCATGACCGGGGGGGTGAGGGGGCAACAGGAGAGAGACACGGGGCATGAGAGGGGGTGGGGGATAACAGGAGAGAGACACAGGGCATGAGAGGGGGGTGGGGGTAACAGGGGAGGGACACAGGGCATGAGTGGGGGGAAACAGCAGGGAGACACGGGGCATGATCGGGAAGTGGGGGGCAACAGGAGAGAGATACAGGGCATGAGAGGGGGTGGGGGCAACAGCAGGGAGACACGGGGCATGAGCGGGGGTTGGGGGTAACAGGAGAGAGACACTGGGCATGAGTGGGGGGTGAAGGGCAATAGCAGGGAGACATGGGACATGAGCGGGGGGGCAACAGGAGAAGGACACAGGGCATGAGCGGGGGGTGGGGGGCAACAGCAGGGAGACACGGGGCATGACCGGGGGTGGGGGGCAACAGGAGAGAGACACGGAGCATGAGTGGGGGGCAACAGCAGGGAGACACGGGGCATGAGCGGGGGTGGGGGCAACAGCAGGGAGACACGGGGCATGACTGGGAGGGTGGGGGTAACAGGAGAGACACGGGGCATGAGCGGGGGTGGGGGGCAACAGGAGGGAGACACGGGGCATGAGAGGGGGTGGGGGGTAACAGGAGAGAGACACGGGGCATGACCGGGGTGAGGGTCAACATCAGGGAGACACGGGGCATGAGCAGGGGGTGGGGGAACAGGGGAGACACGAGGCATGAGCGGGGGGTGGGGGGAACAGGAGAGAGACACGGGGCATGAGCGGGGGGTGGGGGCAACAGCAGGGAGACACAGGGCATGACCGGGGGTGGGGGTAACAGGAGAGAGACACGAGGCATGAGCGGGAGGTTGGGGGCAAAAGCAGGGAGACACGGGCATGACCGGGGGGTGGGGGGAAACAGGAGAGAGACACGGGGCATGAGAAGGGGGTGGGGTGTAACAGGAGAGAAACAGGGGGCATGAGAGGGGGTGGGGGTAACAGGAGAGAGACATGGGGCATGAGCAGCGGTTGTGGGGGCAACAGCAGGGAGACACGGGCATGAGCGGGGGCGGGGGTAACAGGAGAGAGACACGGGGCATGAGAAGGGGGTGGGGTGTAACAGGAGAGAAACAGGGGGCATGAGAGGGGGTGGGGGTAACAGGAGAGAGACATGGGGCATGAGCAGGGGTTGTGGGGGCAACAGCAGGGAGACACGGGGCATGACCGGGGGGTGGGGGGCAACAGGAGAGAGACACAGGGCATGAGCAGGGGGTGGGGGTAACAGGAGAGAGACACAGGGTATGAGAGGGGCTTGGGGGGCAACAGCAGCGAGACACGGGGCATGAGCGGAGGGTGAGGGGAACACGAGAGAGACACGGGGCATGAGCAGGGGGTGGGGGGCAACAGCAGGGAGACACAGGGCATGAGCGGGGTGGGGGTAACAAGGGAGAGACACGGGGCATGAGCGGGGGTGGGGGGAAACAGAAGGGAGACACGGGGCATGACTGGGGAGTGGGGGGCAACAGGAGAGAGACACGGGGCATGAGAGGGAGGTGGGGTAACAGGAAAGAGACACAGGGCATGAGAGGGGGTGGGGGGCAACAGGAGAGAGACAAGGGGCATGTGCAGGTGGTGGGGGGCAACAGCAGGGAGACACGGGGCATGAGAAGGGGTGGGGGGAACAGGGGAGACACGAGGCATGAGCGGGGGGTGGGGGAACAGGAGAGAGACACGGGGCATGAGCAGGGGATGGGACAACAGCAGGGAGACACAGGGCATGACCGGTGGGTGGGGGGGTAACAGGAGACACGGGGCATGAGCAGGGGGTGGGGGGCAACAGCAGGGAGACACGGGGCATGACACCGGGGGTGGGGGGCAACAGGAGAGAGACATGGGGCATGAGAGGGGTGTGGGGGTAACAGGAGAGAGGCACGGGGCATGAACAGGGGCTGGGGGGCAACAGCAGGGAGACACGGGGCATGAGCGGGGGGTGGGGGGCAACAGGAAAGAGACACAGGGCATGACCAGGGGGTGGGGGGAACAGGAGAGAGACACAGGGCATGATTGGGGGTTGGGGGGCAACAGCAGGGAGACACGGGGCATGACCAGGGGTGGGGGGCAACAGGTGAGAGACACGGGGCATGAGAGGGGGCTGGGGGTAACAGGAGAGAGACACAGGGCATGAGCGGGGGGTGGGGGGCAACAGCAGGGAGACACGGGGAATGAGCAGGGGGTGGGGGGAAACAGGGGAGACACGACGCATGAGTGGGGGAACAGGAGAGAGGCACGGGGCATGAGTGGGGGGTGGGGGGCAACAGCAAAGAGACACGGGGCATGACCAGGGGGTGGGGGGCAACAGGAGAGAGACACAGGGCATGAGATGGGGGTGGGGGGCAACAGGAGAGAGGCACGGGGCATGAGCGGGGGGTGGGGGGCAACAGCAGGGAGACATGGGGCATGACCGGGGGTTGGGGTAACAGGAGAGAGACATGAGGCATGAGCGGGGGGTGGGGGGAATCAGCAGGGAAACGTGGGGCATGAGCGGGGTGTGGGGGGCAACAGCAGGGAGACACAGGGCATGAGCGGGGGCAACAGCAGGGAGACACGGGGCATGACTGGGAGGGTGGGGGTAACAGGAGAGACACGGGGCATGAGCGGGGGTGGGGGGCAACAGGAGGGAGACACGGGGCATGAGAGGGGGTGGGGGGTAACAGGAGAGAGACACGGGGCATGACCGGGGGGTGAGGGGCAACATCAGGGAGACACGTGGCATGAGCAGGGGGTGGGGGAACAGGGGAGACACGAGGCATGAGCGGGGGGTGGGGGGAACAGGAGAGAGACACGGGGCATGAGCGGGGGTGGGGGGCAACAGCAGGGAGACACAGGGCATGACCGGGGGTGGGGGTAACAGGAGAGAGACACGAGGCATGAGCGGGAGGTGGGGGGCAAAAGCAGGGAGACACGGGCATGACCGGGGGGTGGGGGGAAACAGGAGAGAGACACGGGGCATGAGAAGGGGGTGGGGTGTAACAGGAGAGAAACAGGGGGCATGAGAGGGGGTGGGGGTAACAGGAGAGAGACATGGGGCATGAGCAGGGGTTGTGGGGGCAACAGCAGGGAGACACGGGCATGAGCGGGGCTGGGGTAACAGGAGAGAGACACGGGGCATGAGCGGGGTTGGGGGGCAACAGCAGGGAGACACGGGGCATGACCGGGGGCTGGGGGGCAACAGGAGAGAGACACAGGGCATGAGCGGGGGTGGGGGTAACAGGAGAGAGACACGGGGTATGAGAGGGGGGTGGGGGGCAACAGCAGCGAGACACGGGGCATGAGCGGAGGGTGAGGGGAACACGAGGGAGACACGGGGCATGAGCAGGGGGTGGGGGGCAACAGCAGGGAGACACGAGGCATGACCGGGGGATGGGGGGCAACAGCAGGGAGACACAGGGCATGAGCGGGGGGTGGGGGTAACAAGGGAGAGACACGGGGCATGAGCGGGAGTGGGGGGCAACAGAAGGGAGACACGGGGCATGACTGGGGAGTGGGGGGCAACAGGAGAGAGACACGAGGCATGAGAGGGAGGTGGGGGTAACAGGAAAGAGACACGGGGCATGAGAGGGGGTGGGGGGGCAACAGGAGAGAGACACGGGGCATGTGCAGGTGGTGGGGGGCAACAGCAGGGAGACACGGGGCATGAGAAGGGGTGGGGGGAACAGGGGAGACACGAGGCATGAGCGGGGGGTGGGGGAACAGGAGAGAGACACGGGGCATGAGCAGGGGATGGGGCAACAGCAGGGAGACACGGGGCATGATCGGTGGGTGGGGGGGTAACAGGAGACACGGGGCATGAGCAGGGGGTGGGGGGCAACAGCAGGGAGACACGGGGCATGACACCGGGGGGTGGGGGGCAACAGGAGAGAGACACGGGGCATGAGAGGAGGGTGGGGGGTAACAGGAGAGAGGCACGGGGCATGAACAGGGGCTGGGGGGCAACAGCAGGGAGACACGGGGCATGAGCGGGGGGTGGGGAGCAACAGGAGAGAGACACAAGGCATGACCAGGGGGTGGGGGGAACAGGAGAGAGACACAGGGCATGATTGGGGGTTGGGGGCAACAGCAGGGAGACACGGGGCATGACCAGGGGTGGGGGCAACAGGTGAGAGACACGGGGCATGAGAGGGGGCTGGGGGTAACAGGAGAGAGACACAGGGCATGAGCGGGGGGTGGGGGGCAACAGCAGGGAGACACGGGGCATGAGCAGGGGGTGGGGGAAACAGGGGAGACACGAGGCATGAGTGGGGGAACAGGAGAGAGGCACAGGGCATGAGCAGGGGGTGGGGTGAAAACAAGGGAGACACGGGGCATGAGAGGGGGGTGGGGGGTAACCGAAGAGAGACATGGGGCATGAGACGGGGGGGTGGGGGACAACAGGTTGGAGACATGGGGCATGACCGGGGGGTGGGGGGCAACAGGACAGAGACACGGGGCATGACCGGGGGTGTGGGGCAACAGGAGAGAGACACGGGCATGAGAGGGGGGTGGGGGTAACAAGAGAGAGACACAGGGCGTGAGCGGGGGGCAACATGAGAGAGACACAGGGCATGAGCGGGGGTTTGGGGGCAACAGCAGGGAGACACGGGGCATGAGCGGGGGGGGGGGAACACGAGGGAGACACGGGGCATGAGCGGGGGGTGGGGGGAACACGAGGGAGACACGGGCCATGAGCAGGGGAAAGGGGGGCAACACCAGAGAGACACGGGGCATGACCAGGGCGTGGGGGGGCAACAGGAGAGAGACACAGGGCATGAGAGGGGGGTGGGGGATAACAGGAGAGAGACACAGGGCATGAGAGGGGGTGGGGGTAACAGGGGAGAGACACAGGGCATGAGCGGGGGGTGGGGGGAAACAGCAGGGAGACACGGGGCATGATCGGGAAGTGGTGGGCAACAGGAGAGAGACACAGGGCATGAGAGGGGTGAGGTTCAACAGCAGGGAGACATGGGGCATGAGCAGGGGGTGGGGGTAACAGGAGAGAGACACTGGGCATGAGTGGGGGGTGAGGGGAAACAGCAGGGAGACATGGGGCATGAGCGGGGGGGCAACAGGAGAAGGACACAGGGCATGAGCGGGGGGTGGGGGGCAACAGCAGGGAGACACGGGGCATGACCGGGGGTGGGGGGCAACAGGAGAGAGACACGGAGCATGAGTGGGGGGCAACAGCAGGGAGACATGGGCATGAGCGGGGGTGGGGGGCAACAGCAGGGAGACACGGGGCATGACCGGGAGGGTGGGGGTAACAGGAGAGACACGGGGCATGAGCGGGGGTGGGGGGCAACAGGAGGGAGACACGGGGCATGAGAGGGGGTGGGGGTAACAGGGGAGACACGAGGCATGAGCGGGGGGTGGGGGGAACAGGTTGGAGACATGGGGCATGACCGGGGGGCGGGGGGCAACAGGACAGAGACACGGGGCATGACCGGGGGTGTGGGGCAACAGGAGAGAGACACTGGCATGAGAGGGGAGTGGGGGGTAACAAGAGAGAGACACGGGGCGTGAGCGGGGGGTGGGAGGCAACATGAGAGAGACACAGGGCATGAGCGGGGGTGGGGGGCAACAGCAGGGAGACATGGGGCATGAGCGGGGGGTGGGGGTAACAGGAGAGAGACACGGGCCATGAGTGGGGGATGGGGGGCAACACCAGAGAGACACGGGGCATGACCGGGGGGCGGGGGGGCAACAGGAGAGAGACACGGGGCATGAGAGGGGGGTGGGGGATAACAGGAGAGAGACACAGGGCATGAGAGGGGAGTGGGGGTAACAGGGGAGAGACACAGGGCATGAGCGAGGGGTGGGGGGAAACAGCAGGGAGACACGGGGCATGATCGGGAAGTGGGGGGCAACAGGAGAGAGACACAGGGCATGAGAGGGGGTGGGGGGCAACAGCAGGGAGACACGGGGCATGAGCGGGGGTGGGGGGTAACAGGAGAGAGACACTGGGCATGAGTGGGGGGTGAGGGGCAACAGTAGGGAGATATGGGGCATGAGCAGGGGGGCAACAGGAGAAGGACATGGGGCATGAGCGGGGGGTGGGGGGCAACAGCAGGGAAACACGGGGCATGACCGGGGTGGGGGGCAACAGGAGAGAGACACGGAGCATGAGTGGGGGGCAACAGCAGGGAGACACGGGGCATGAGCGGAGGGTGAGGGGAACACGAGAGAGACACGGGGCATGAGCAGGGGGTGGGGGGCAACAGCAGGGAGACACAGGGCATGAGCGGGGGTGGGGGTAACAAGGGAGAGACACGGGGCATGAGCGGGGGTGGGGGGAAACAGAAGGGAGACACGGGGCATGACTGGGGAGTGGGGGGCAACAGGAGAGAGACACGGGGCATGAGAGGGAGGTGGGGGTAACAGGAAAGAGACACAGGGCATTAGAGGGGGTGGGGGGCAACAGGAGAGAGACAAGGGGCATGTGCAGGTGGTGGGGGGCAACAGCAGGGAGACACGGGGCATGAGAAGGGGTGGGGGGAACAGGGGAGACACGAGGCATGAGCGGGGGGTGGGGGAACAGGAGAGAGACACGGGGCATGAGCAGGGGATGGGACAACAGCAGGGAGACACAGGGCATGACCGGTGGGTGGGGGGGTAACAGGAGAAACGGGGCATGAGCAGGGGGTGGGGGGCAACAGCAGGGAGACACGGGGCATGACACCGGGGGTGGGGGGCAACAGGAGAGAGACATGGGGCATGAGAGGGGTGTGGGGGTAACAGGAGAGAGGCACGGGGCATGAACAGGGGCTGGGGGGCAACAGCAGGGAGACACGGGGCATGAGCGGGGGGTGGGGGGCAACAGGAAAGAGACACAGGGCATGACCAGGGGGTGGGGGGAACAGGAGAGAGACACAGGGCATGATTGGGGGTTGGGGGGCAACAGCAGGGAGACACGGGGCATGACCAGGGGTGGGGGGCAACAGGTGAGAGACACGGGGCATGAGAGGGGGCTGGGGGTAACAGGAGAGAGACACAGGGCATGAGCGGGGGGTGGGGGGCAACAGCAGGGAGACACGGGGAATGAGCAGGGGGTGGGGGGAAACAGGGGAGACACGACGCATGAGTGGGGGAACAGGAGAGAGGCACGGGGCATGAGTGGGGGGTGGGGGGCAACAGCAAAGAGACACGGGGCATGACCAGGGGGTGGGGGGCAACAGGAGAGAGACACAGGGCATGAGATGGGGGTGGGGGGCAACAGGAGAGAGGCACGGGGCATGAGCGGGGGGTGGGGGGCAACAGCAGGGAGACATGGGGCATGACCGGGGGGTTGGGGTAACAGGAGAGAGACATGAGGCATGAGCGGGGGGTGGGGGGAATCAGCAGGGAAACGTGGGGCATGAGCGGGGTGTGGGGGGCAACAGCAGGGAGACACAGGGCATGAGCGGGGGCAACAGCAGGGAGACACGGGGCATGACTGGGAGGGTGGGGGTAACAGGAGAGACACGGGGCATGAGCGGGGGTGGGGGGCAACAGGAGGGAGACACGGGGCATGAGAGGGGGTGGGGGGTAACAGGAGAGAGACACGGGGCATGACCGGGGGGTGAGGGGCAACATCAGGGAGACACGTGGCATGAGCAGGGGGTGGGGGAACAGGGGAGACACGAGGCATGAGCGGGGGGTGGGGGGAACAGGAGAGAGACACGGGGCATGAGCGGGGGTGGGGGGCAACAGCAGGGAGACACAGGGCATGACCGGGGGTGGGGGTAACAGGAGAGAGACACGAGGCATGAGCGGGAGGTGGGGGGCAAAAGCAGGGAGACACGGGCATGACCGGGGGGTGGGGGGAAACAGGAGAGAGACACGGGGCATGAGAAGGGGGTGGGGTGTAACAGGAGAGAAACAGGGGGCATGAGAGGGGGTGGGGGTAACAGGAGAGAGACATGGGGCATGAGCAGGGGTTGTGGGGGCAACAGCAGGGAGACACGGGCATGAGCGGGGCGGGGGTAACAGGAGAGAGACACAGGGCATGAGCGGGGTTGGGGGGCAACAGCAGGGAGACACGGGGCATGACCGGGGGCTGGGGGGCAACAGGAGAGAGACACAGGGCATGAGCGGGGGTGGGGGTAACAGGAGAGAGACACGGGGTATGAGAGGGGGGTGGGGGGCAACAGCAGCGAGACACGGGGCATGAGCGGAGGGTGAGGGGAACACGAGGGAGACACGGGGCATGAGCAGGGGGTGGGGGGCAACAGCAGGGAGACACGAGGCATGACCGGGGGATGGGGGGCAACAGCAGGGAGACACAGGGCATGAGCGGGGGGTGGGGGTAACAAGGGAGAGACACGGGGCATGAGCGGGAGTGGGGGGCAACAGAAGGGAGACACGGGGCATGACTGGGGAGTGGGGGGCAACAGGAGAGAGACACGAGGCATGAGAGGGAGGTGGGGGTAACAGGAAAGAGACACGGGGCATGAGAGGGGGTGGGGGGGCAACAGGAGAGAGACACGGGGCATGTGCAGGTGGTGGGGGGCAACAGCAGGGAGACACGGGGCATGAGAAGGGGTGGGGGGAACAGGGGAGACACGAGGCATGAGCGGGGGGTGGGGGAACAGGAGAGAGACACGGGGCATGAGCAGGGGATGGGGCAACAGCAGGGAGACACGGGGCATGATCGGTGGGTGGGGGGGTAACAGGAGACACGGGGCATGAGCAGGGGGTGGGGGGCAACAGCAGGGAGACACGGGGCATGACACCGGGGGGTGGGGGGCAACAGGAGAGAGACACGGGGCATGAGAGGAGGGTGGGGGGTAACAGGAGAGAGGCACGGGGCATGAACAGGGGCTGGGGGGCAACAGCAGGGAGACACGGGGCATGAGCGGGGGGTGGGGAGCAACAGGAGAGAGACACAAGGCATGACCAGGGGGTGGGGGGAACAGGAGAGAGACACAGGGCATGATTGGGGGTTGGGGGCAACAGCAGGGAGACACGGGGCATGACCAGGGGTGGGGGCAACAGGTGAGAGACACGGGGCATGAGAGGGGGCTGGGGGTAACAGGAGAGAGACACAGGGCATGAGCGGGGGGTGGGGGGCAACAGCAGGGAGACACGGGGCATGAGCAGGGGGTGGGGGAAACAGGGGAGACACGAGGCATGAGTGGGGGAACAGGAGAGAGGCACAGGGCATGAGCAGGGGGTGGGGTGAAAACAAGGGAGACACGGGGCATGAGAGGGGGGTGGGGGGTAACCGAAGAGAGACATGGGGCATGAGACGGGGGGGTGGGGGACAACAGGTTGGAGACATGGGGCATGACCGGGGGGTGGGGGGCAACAGGACAGAGACACGGGGCATGACCGGGGGTGTGGGGCAACAGGAGAGAGACACGGGCATGAGAGGGGGGTGGGGGTAACAAGAGAGAGACACAGGGCGTGAGCGGGGGGCAACATGAGAGAGACACAGGGCATGAGCGGGGGTTTGGGGGCAACAGCAGGGAGACACGGGGCATGAGCGGGGGGGGGAACACGAGGGAGACACGGGGCATGAGCGGGGGGTGGGGGGAACACGAGGGAGACACGGGCCATGAGCAGGGGAAAGGGGGGCAACACCAGAGAGACACGGGGCATGACCAGGGCGTGGGGGGGCAACAGGAGAGAGACACAGGGCATGAGAGGGGGGTGGGGGATAACAGGAGAGAGACACAGGGCATGAGAGGGGGTGGGGGTAACAGGGGAGAGACATGGGGCATGAGCAGGGGTTGTGGGGGCAACAGCAGGGAGACACGGGCATGAGCGGGGCGGGGGTAACAGGAGAGAGACACAGGGCATGAGCGGGGTTGGGGGGCAACAGCAGGGAGACACGGGGCATGACCGGGGGCTGGGGGGCAACAGGAGAGAGACACAGGGCATGAGCGGGGGTGGGGGTAACAGGAGAGAGACACGGGGTATGAGAGGGGGGTGGGGGGCAACAGCAGCGAGACACGGGGCATGAGCGGAGGGTGAGGGGAACACGAGGGAGACACGGGGCATGAGCAGGGGGTGGGGGGCAACAGCAGGGAGACACGAGGCATGACCGGGGGATGGGGGGCAACAGCAGGGAGACACAGGGCATGAGCGGGGGGTGGGGGTAACAAGGGAGAGACATGGGGCATGAGCGGGAGTGGGGGGCAACAGAAGGGAGACACGGGGCATGACTGGGGAGTGGGGGGCAACAGGAGAGAGACACGAGGCATGAGAGGGAGGTGGGGGTAACAGGAAAGAGACACGGGGCATGAGAGGGGGTGGGGGGGCAACAGGAGAGAGACACGGGGCATGTGCAGGTGGTGGGGGGCAACAGCAGGGAGACACGGGGCATGAGAAGGGGTGGGGGGAACAGGGGAGACACGAGGCATGAGCGGGGGTGGGGGCAACAGGTGAGAGACACGGGGCATGAGAGGGGGCTGGGGGTAACAGGAGAGAGACACAGGGCATGAGCGGGGGGTGGGGGGCAACAGCAGGGAGACACGGGGCATGAGCAGGGGGTGGGGGAAACAGGGGAGACACGAGGCATGAGTGGGGGAACAGGAGAGAGGCACAGGGCATGAGCAGGGGGTGGGGTGAAAACAAGGGAGACACGGGGCATGAGAGGGGGGTGGGGGGTAACCGAAGAGAGACATGGGGCATGAGACGGGGGGGTGGGGGACAACAGGTTGGAGACATGGGGCATGACCGGGGGGTGGGGGGCAACAGGACAGAGACACGGGGCATGACCGGGGGTGTGGGGCAACAGGAGAGAGACACGGGCATGAGAGGGGGGTGGGGGTAACAAGAGAGAGACACAGGGCGTGAGCGGGGGGCAACATGAGAGAGACACAGGGCATGAGCGGGGGTTTGGGGGCAACAGCAGGGAGACACGGGGCATGAGCGGGGGGGAACACGAGGGAGACACGGGGCATGAGCGGGGGGTGGGGGGAACACGAGGGAGACATGGGCCATGAGCAGGGGAAAGGGGGGCAACACCAGAGAGACACGGGGCATGACCAGGGCGTGGGGGGGCAACAGGAGAGAGACACAGGGCATGAGAGGGGGGTGGGGGATAACAGGAGAGAGACACAGGGCATGAGAGGGGGTGGGGGTAACAGGGGAGAGACACAGGGCATGAGCGGGGGTGGGGGGAAACAGCAGGGAGACACGGGGCATGATCGGGAAGTGGTGGGCAACAGGAGAGAGACACAGGGCATGAGAGGGGTGAGGTTCAACAGCAGGGAGACATGGGGCATGAGCGGGGGGTGGGGGTAACAGGAGAGAGACACTGGGCATGAGTGGGGGGTGAGGGGAAACAGCAGGGAGACATGGGGCATGAGCGGGGGGGCAACAGGAGAAGGACACAGGGCATGAGCGGGGGGTGGGGGCAACAGCAGGGAGACACGGGGCATGACCGGGGGTGGGGGGCAACAGGAGAGAGACACGGAGCATGAGTGGGGGGCAACAGCAGGGAGACATGGGCATGAGCGGGGGTGGGGGGCAACAGCAGGGAGACACGGGGCATGACCGGGAGGGTGGGGGTAACAGGAGAGACACGGGGCATGAGCGGGGGTGGGGGGCAACAGGAGGGAGACACGGGGCATGAGAGGGGGTGGGGGTAACAGGAGAGAGACACGGGGCATGACAGGGGGGTGAGGGGCAACATCAGGGAGACACGGGGCATGAGCGGGGGTGGGGGGAACAGGGGAGACACGAGGCATGAGCGGGGGGTGGGGGGAACAGGTTGGAGACATGGGGCATGACCGGGGGGCGGGGGGCAACAGGACAGAGACACGGGGCATGACCGGGGGTGTGGGGCAACAGGAGAGAGACAATGGCATGAGAGGGGAGTGGGGGGTAACAAGAGAGAGACACGGGGCGTGAGCGGGGGGTGGGAGGCAACATGAGAGAGACACAGGGCATGAGCGGGGGTGGGGGGCAACAGCAGGGAGACATGGGGCATGAGCGGGGGGTGGGGGTAACAGGAGAGAGACACGGGCCATGAGTGGGGGATGGGGGGCAACACCAGAGAGACACGGGGCATGACCGGGGGAGGGGGGGCAACAGGAGAGAGACACGGGGCATGAGAGGGGGGTGGGGGATAACAGGAGAGAGACACAGGGCATGAGAGGGGAGTGGGGGTAACAGGGGAGAGACACAGGGCATGAGCGAGGGGTGGGGGGAAACAGCAGGGAGACACGGGGCATGATCGGGAAGTGGGGGGCAACAGGAGAGAGACACAGGGCATGAGAGGGGGTGGGGGGCAACAGCAGGGAGACACGGGGCATGAGCGGGGGTGGGGGGTAACAGGAGAGAGACACTGGGCATGAGTGGGGGGTGAGGGGCAACAGTAGGGAGATATGGGGCATGAGCAGGGGGGCAACAGGAGAAGGACATGGGGCATGAGCGGGGGGTGGGGGGCAACAGCAGGGAAACACGGGGCATGACCGGGGTGGGGGGCAACAGGAGAGAGACACAGAGCATGAGTGGGGGGCAACAGCAGGGAGACACGGGGCATGAGCGGGGGTGGGGGGCAACAGCAGGGAGACACGGAGCATGACCGGGAGGGTGGGGGTAACAGGAGAGACATGGGGCATGAGCGGGGGTGGGGGGCAACAGGAGGGAGACACGGGGCATGAGAGGGGGTGGGGGCAACATCAGGGAGACATGGGGCATGAGCGGGGGTGGGGGGAACAGGGGAGACACGAGGCATGAGCAGGGGTGGGGGGAACAGGAGAGAGACACGGGGCATGAGCGGGGGGTGGGGGGCAACATCAGGGAGACACAGGGCATGACCGGGGGTGGGGGTAACAGGAGAGAGGCACGAGGCATGAGCGGGAGGTGGGGGGCAACAGCAGGGAGACACGGGCATGACCAGGGGGTGGGGGGCAACAGGAGAGAGACACGGGGCATGAGAAGGGGGTGGGGTGTAACAGGAGAGAAACACGGGGCATGAGAAGGGGGTGGGGGTAACAGGAGAGAGACATGGGGCATGAGCGGGGGTTGTGGGGGCAACAGCAGGGAGACACGGGCATGAGCAGGGGGCGAGGGGTAACAGGAGAGAGACATGGGGCATGAGCGCGGGTGGGGGCAACAGCAGGGAGACACGGGGCATGACTGGGGGGTGGGGGGCAACAGGAGAGAGACACAGGGTATGAGCGGGGGTGGGGGTAACAGGAGAGAGACACGGGGTATGAGAGGGGGTTGAGGGGCAACAGCAGCGAGACACAGGGCATGAGCGGAGGGTGGGGGAACACGAGGGAGACACGGGGCATGAGAGGGGGTGGGGGATAACAGGAGAGAGACATGGGGCATGAGCGGGGGGTGGGGGCAACAGCAGGGATACACGAGGCATGACCGGGGGGTGGGGGGCAACAGCAGGGAGACACAGGGCATGAGCGGGGGGTGGGGGTAACAAGGGAGAGACACGGGGCATGAGCGGGGGTGGGGGGCAACAGAAGGGAGACATGGGGCATGACTAGGCAGTGGGGGGCAACAGGAGAGAGACACGGGGCATGAGAGGGGGTGGGGGTAACAGGAGAGAGACACGGGGCATGAGAGGGGGTGGGGGGCAACAGGAGAGAGACACGGGGCATGTGCAGGTGGTGGGGGGCAACAGCAGGAAGACACGGGGCATGAGAAGGGGGTGGGGGGAACAGGGGAGACACGAGGTATGAGCGGGGGGTGGGGGGAACAGGAGAGAGACACGGGGCATGAGCGGGGGATGGGGGCAACAGCAGGGAGACACGGGGCATGACCGGTGGGTGGGGGGTTAACAGGAGACACGGGGCATGAGCGGGGGGTGGGGGGCAACAGCAGGGAGACACGGGGCATGACACCAGGGGGTGGGGGGCAACAGGAGAGGGACACTGGGCATGAGAGGGGAGTGGGGGGTAACAGGAGAGCGGCACGGGGCATGAGCGGGGGTGGGGGGCAACAGCAGGGAGACATGGGGCATGACCGGGGGTGGAGGTAACATGAGAGAGACACGGGGCATGAGCAGGGGCTGGGGGGGCAACAGCAGGGAGACACGGGGCATGAGCGGGGGGTGGGGGGCAACAGGAGAGAGACACAGGGCATGACCGGGGGGTGGGGGGAGCAGGAGAGAGACACAGGGCATGAGTGGGGGGTGGGGGGCAACAGCAGGGAGACATGGGGCATGACCAGGGGTGGGGGGCAACAGGTGAGAGACACGGGACATGAGAGGGGGCCGGGGGTAACAGGAGAGAGACACGGGGCATGAGCGGGGGTGGGGGGAACAGGAGAGAGGCACGGGGCATGAGCGGAGGTGGGGGGCAACAGCAGGGAGACACGGGGCATGACCGGGGGTGGGGGGGTAACAGGAGACACAGGGCATGAACGGGGGGTGGGGGGCAACAGCAAGGAGACACGGGGCATGACCGGGGGTGGGGGGCAACAGGAGAGAGACACGGGGCATGAGAGGGGTTGGGGGGCAACAGGAGAGAGGCACGGGGCATGAGCGGGGGGTGGGGGGCAACAGCAGGGAGACATGGGGCATGACCGGGGGGTTGGGGTAACAGGAGAGAGACATGGGGCATGAGCGGGGGGTGGGGGAAACAGCAGGGAAACGTGGGGCATGAGCGGGGTGTGGGGGGCAACAGGAGAGAGACACAGGGCATGAGCGGGGGGTGGGGGGAACAAGAGAGAGACACAGGGCATGGTCGGGGGTGGGGGGCAACAGCAGGCAGGAAGACACAGGGCATGACCGGGGGTGGGGGGGTAACAGGAGAGAGACACAGAGCATGAGTGAGGGGTGGGGGGCAACAGCAGGGAGACACGGGGCATGACCAGAGGTGGGGAGCAACAGGAGCGAGACACGGGGCATGAGAGGGGGGTGGGGGTAACAGGAGAGAGACGCGGGGCACGAGCAGGGGGTGGGGGGCTACAGCAGGGAGACATGGGGCATGAGCGGGGGGTGCGGAGTAACAGGAGAGAGACACAGGGCATGAGCGGGGGCAACAGCAGGGAGACATGGGGCATGGCCGGGGGTGGTGGGAACAGGAGAGAGACATGGGGCATGAGAGGAGGGTGGGGTAACAGGAGAGAGACACAGGGCATGAGAGGGGGGTGGGGGGCAACAGCAGGGAGACACGGGGCATGAGCGGGGGGGTAACAGGAGGTAGACACGGGGCATGAGCGGGGGGTGGGGGGAACAGGGGAGACACGAGGCATGAGCGGGGGGTGGGGGGAACAGGAGAGAGACATGGGGCATGAGCGGGTGGTGGGGGGCATCAACAGGGAGACACGGGGCATGACCGGGGGTGGGGGTAACAGGAGAGAGACACAAGGCATGAGCGGGGGGTGGGGGGCATCAACAGGGAGACACGGGGCATGACTGGGGGGGTGGGGGGGCAACAGGAGAGAGACACGGGGCATGAGAGGGGGGTAACAGGAGAGAGACACGGGGCATGAGCGGGGGTGGGGGGCAACAGCAGGGAGACATGGGGCATGAGCGGGGGGTGAGGGTAACAGGAGAGAGACACGGGGCATGAGCGGGGGTGGGGGGCAACAGCAGGGAGACACGGAGCATGAGCGGGCAGTGGGGGTAACAGGAGAGAGACACGGGGCATGAGCGGGGTGGGGGGAACAGGGGAGACACGAGTCATGAGCGGGGGTGGGGGGAACAGGAGAGAGGCACAGGACATGAGCGGGGGGCAACAGCAGGGAGACACGGGGCATGACCGGGGGTGGGGGGGGGTAAGAGGAGACACAGGGCATGAGTGGGGGGCAACAGCTAGGAGACACGGGGCATGACTGGGGGTGGGGGGCAACAGGAGAGAGACACGGGGCATGAGAGGGGGTGGGGGGTAACAGGAGGGAGGCAGGGGGTGGGGGGTAACAGGAGAGAGACACAGGACATGAGCGGTGGGTGGGGGGCAACATGAGGGAGACACGGGCATGAGCGGGGGGTGGGGGGAACAGGAGGGAGACACGGGGCATGAGCGGGGGTGGGGGGAACAGGAGGGAGACACGGGGCATGAGCAAGGGATGTGGGGACAGGGGGGGAGACATAGGGCATGAGCGGAGGGTGGGGGAACACGAGGGAGACACGGGGCATGAGAGGGGGTGGGGGATAACAGGAGAGAGACATGGGGCATGAGCGGGGGGTGGGGGCAACAGCAGGGATACACGAGGCATGACCGGGGGGTGGGGGGCAACAGCAGGGAGACACAGGGCATGAGCGGGGGGTGGGGGTAACAAGGGAGAGACACAGGACATGAGCGGTGGGTGGGGGGCAACATGAGGGAGACACGGGCATGAGCGGGGGGTGGGGGAACACAAGGGAGACACGGGGCATGAGCGGGGGGTGGGGGGAACAGGAGGGAGACACGGGGCATGAGCGGGGGGTGGGGGGAAGAGCGGAGACACGGGGCATGAGCGGGGGGTGGGGGGAATGGGAGGGAGACACAGGGCATGAGCCGGGGGTGGGGGAACAGGGGAGACACGGGACATGAGCGCGAGGTGGGGGGAACAGGAGGGAGACACAGGGCATGAGCAGGGGTGGGGGGGAACAGGGGAGACACGGGGCATGAGCGGGGGGTGGGGGAAAACAAGAGAGAGACACGGGCATGAACGGGGGGGTACATGAGGGAGACATGGTAATGAGCTGGCGGGTGGGGGAAATAAGAGAGGGACACGGGTAATGAGTGGGGGGTGGGGGGAACACGAGGGAGACACGGGCATGAGCGGTGGGTGGGGGGGTACAGGAGTGAGACACGGGTAATGAGCGGGGGTGGCGGGATACAGGAGGGAGACACGGGTAATGAGCGGGGGTGGGGGTACGGGATATCCACTCCTCGGTCCTCCGCAGGCCACCGTGTACCGATGGCATGTCTCCTGCAAGTCTGCAGCAGCCTGGGACGTTCAGGAAGTGTAATCCACATGAGCCTCACACAGCCCCATTGGAGGCCCCGCTGTCCTCTGATCTTATCACATCTGAATGTGCGCTTGTTAAGTTGTGATAATCACTTGTGAAGTCTGAAATCACTGCAGAGCTTGCCACAGATGCCAATATACGAACAATAAACTAAGATGGCGGGCGTCTCTGAAAATAAGACGCACTGCACGCTTTACTACAGCCAATGGGAGAGCACCTCAGATGTCCGCGGACATCACGCAAGTCGCTTGCCCAATCCCCGTCCTGTGCGCGGAGCGAACAGGGTAATGTGTCCGTGAAGCGGACACAGATATCACTAATTTTTTTCACTTACATTTTTGTCTTTTTCTTAAAAACTACTGTATGGATTTACACCAAATAAAAAAAGCACGCTTTCGGGACCAAGCTGCCGCTCCTGCCACATATTTGGTGTAAATCCGTCCAGCGGTTTGGGCTCCGTCCAATCCGTCCATTATGTCTATGGGGAAAAAAATAGTTTTGGCACCCCCCCTATAACTTTGCCCCCCTGAACCAAACCTCACCAAATTTTGCAAACAAATTCAGAGTGGGCCATATACTTTTTTTGCAAAGTTTGGTGAGGATTCGTCCAGGGGGAGCGAAGTTATAAGCCGCCCAAAAAGTGTTCTTCCTATGGAAACAGCAACTTAACCATAACTACATGGCCACTACCATGGCCATGTAATATATATATGTTGTAAAGCAGTGGTGCAATAGTGCAACCCTGCTTCATCCCTTTGAATATCGTAATCGGGGCAGACACACGCCCTGTTCATTCAGACAAACATGTGCTTGAGTATTCAATGAAGACCTTATGGGGCATTAAGAAGCAATTTCCGACACCCCCAGGATACCATTTTACACCACAGCTTCTCACAGTTGACACATTGATGGCCGTGACATATAGGGTAGGGCCACCAGGCTCCATCACGTCTCTAATCAGGGAATCAAGTATCCAAAGGTTATGTGACGTGCAACGCCCTAGGTGAAAACCCGTCTGCATAAATTGTAGAACTTGGGATTCCTCCACCCATGACTGATGAGCCCTTAGGACAAAAGCGGAGAAGATTTTTCCCGTAACATCTAGTACAGACAACAGTCTGTAATTTTCCGGCAGCAAAACGGCCTTTTTTGTATACTGGAACGAGGGCAGACTGCTGCCATGATGTCGGGATTTTTTGTGTCATACAAACCTTGTCAAACAAAATATTAAGTTTACTGGCCCACTGATCAGGGTTCTGCTTTAGTACAACTTTGGCTAAGACATTGGGGCCAGGGACCCTGGAGTTCTGAAGCTTCATCAATGTCTATAGGCCAACCCCTGATCATGTCATCTGAAGGAGAACTCCAGTTCTGGCACCACAGTTCATTCTAACATGCCCAATCCACTCCAGCTCCTGTATAGGATTTAGGATATGTTTCCTAAGATCCCCTGTGTGTAGAGGAGGAGCCAAGTACCCCTATTCCAACCGCCCCACCCATATTACCTGTCTGTTGGAAACCAGAGTATGAGACATACACAGAGCAGCTGGACAGACAAAGAGTATGGACTCTGTGCAGTAACAGTGGAAGTACCAATACCTAAGAAGATCTGGGAGGCAAGGTACCCATTGAGAAAACTGTACCTGCATACAAGAAAATATGATGGCCATTTGAATGAGATTCCTGAAGGCGCAGAGCAGATCAATGTCAATGATGAATGGTGACGTCACACAGAATCGAGCTGATGTCTGTAGAAGAGATGCAGAGACCAGAGAATGCAGATATTCTATAAGGCATCAAGAAAATATCAAGGATAAGTGGCATCTTGGGATCAAGGTGAAGAAGCTTATGCCACAGAAAAAGATGAAGATATTAAGCTAGTTTAAACGTGTACAGATGGAAAAGATATGCAAGCAGACAAAGTAATCTTGAGGCTAGCTTTATAGTAAATAGATTGCGGCAAGTGCCAATATGTTTATATGCATATAAACAAGTAAAGGATGGATGTTTCCACTACGCATTATAAGCAGTGATGGACATTAACAAGAAGGCCTCATTTCGGTGTGTCGCAGTTAAAAAGCAAATTGAATTACAAAATTAATCTCAGCAGAAGGAGTTGGACGAGTCAAGAAGCCAAGGTCTTATCAAACTGGAGTGAACTGACATTGAATACAATTGGTGTGAAAGAACAGACACTCCTGTCCAGAAGGCTTGATCAAAACAAAAGACGTCAGAGGACTATTAGAAAATAATAATTTAATACACCAAAAGGCTCGATTCCATGGTCTCCTGTCATGTGGAAGAATGAAGTTGGAAGAAAGAGGTGATTAAACCTATGCATGAGGGCAGAGTGTGCCCACACTCCTTAAAATTTCTCAGAGCACAGTACAAACTCAAGGCCGGGCTTCAAAGCCCTAATTGACACTGGACCATTGAGGTGATGATGGATTGATTTGCTAATTGGTGGGAAGTCTGCAAGCTGCTAGACGTAGGTGGAAAAGTACTGGCAGGGGTTAGAAGCCAACCAATTGTAGAGGACCGTGTAATTATGGGTCCTATAGTTTGTGTAGCCAATGGGACGTCATGTATTTAGTGACGTTCACAGTGGCTATTTTAAGGGGAGGGCTTAGTTGCCCCACCTGATGTTAAGTACCCTATCACTTTCCTTCACTGGTCTATACTGAGATGGAACTTATACTTAGATATTCACTTAGATCCTATCACTTCCTTCAATAGGTTTTTGTAGCTTGCCACATAGGATGACGTTGGTAATGACGCAGGTTAACATGCCACTCATGACTATATTGTACAATATAACCTCAGTTGTTCGTACGATTCGTTGAGTAACAGGATCGAGTGAGTGCTGATGTTCGTTGTACTCCCTGTTTTAGATAATTGACATTAAAACAGACTTCATTTTGACAAACTACCTGAGTTGTTTTGATTATTGATATATGAATAAAATCTGCATCCTCATCCATCACAAGGGTAATTGCTACTCATCAAAGGGGCTAGGATATCCAGTTCACTTGTTAGCAGAGAGAGGATGGTTTGTTAAAAAATCCATCGACAGAAGTAAACTTTAGAGTCCCGGAAATATTGCACGACTTTTGCCATTTGGCTGAAAAGACGTGAAGCTCCCTCTAGATAGTGGTTATTGTAATTATCAAGACCTTGCAGGGCGGGTCTAACGGGTCCCCTAGTTTCCATAGAATCCCCTCCCACGTCTACGAGAAGATGATCAGACGATAGTTTGAAAAGGCAGTAAAAGAGGCATGCGATTCCAAGAATCAGAAGACGAACATGCGAATGGTGAGTAGAAACTGAGGAGAGTGTCAAATTGATGTATGCGTAGAAAATAAAGGGAAGTGATAAGGGAAAAAGAGAGTAACGGAGAGAGGCAGGATAAACATCGCGTGAGAATAAGAGTGTTAAAATATTGAATAGATATTGACTTGAGTGTGGCCGAGCAATAAAAATCGTGAGAGAGGCCACGATAAAGAGGTTACGGCCTATACTTAAGTTTTAAAGAATGTTACAAGAAATTTGAACCCAGAGTCCCATATTGGCGCATGTAGAAAGTGGATTTGATTAAAGGCGAATCTAAAGGGGTAATTTACACTGTGTATGAAGTATTTCAGAGGGCAAGACGAGTCTTAGAGAAAAGATTGTAGGAGATTTATGTGACCGGTCAAGTTTGTTAGTTTGTTTTATGTGGGTTTTGAAGAATGATGATGTCATAAATGTAAGAAATTGATTGTTTTTATTGTACTTGGTGATTGTTTTTTAACAAGATTAAAGTAAAAAATGTGACCAATGGGATTGAAGCTTGCGACGGTTGGTACTTGGTCATATTGTGTTGTTTTCCTGAAACGTGCTTTTAAATCTGTGATTAAAGCAAGCAAGGGTTGACAAAGTTAAGAGTGAAGGGTTATGGATGGAGGATGTTACTCCACTTGTGCACCTCTGCAAGCAATTGCCGAAACATACACCTAATCCTAGGCAATATAGTGCAGAATGGGTTAAAGGAACCGCAGATAAAATGTTTATGCCGTGGCCGCAAGGAGGGTCACTATCGAAGGCAGTCCTGCAGCATATGATGACATATTTGCATGCAGAATATACTGGGAAGAAGCTAGACAAGTGCCTAGCAAGCTTAGAGCTCTGGAAAATGTACCAGGAGGAGTGAGATGATCCGCCTCCTGCAAACTGGATACTTTATGTATGCAAAGAGGGGGGTGTAGAGCCATCTGCTTCACCTGCCCCGTCTGAAATAAAAGACGAGAATAAGAAAGATGATGGGTTATACCAATTGAGGGAGCTTAAAGCAGCGGCAGGGTATAGCAACCCTGCATATGAGTTACTTACTCAAAGTAGTGATGAGAGCCCAGAGAAAGATGTAGTCTCTAAGTTCCCGAGGGACAAGGAGAGACTCGATAAGGAAAGAAGCGATCAAGCAAGTATGTCTCTAGACATAGGAAGAGAAATAAAGAGACGGAAAGTATAAAGAGATAAAGCTGTTGAGATAGCACTCTTACAGAACTAATGGGTGGTCAGATTTTGTTTAAACTCGATGGTAAAAGCATCAAGGACGTAAGACAAAGAGAAGATTAAGATGAGCAAGATAAAAAAGATAAAAAAGGGATTCCGATTGAAAGATGAAGGGGCAAAAAGGAAAGATAGACAGAGACGAAAGCAGTAACTCAAGATGAACAAGCAAAAAAACAAGAGAGCAAAGGAAACGTGACAATTGACAAAGAACAATTGATGAGCAGGAAAGACTAGAAAGAAAAAGAATAGAAGAGGAAGAGCAAAAGATAAGAGAAAAAAGAATACAGAGAGAAAGGGATGAGGAGATAGGAAGGGCAAATGAGAGAAGGGATATGAAGAAAAAGGAGGAAGACAGCGTTAGAGAGGAAGCAAGAAAGTAAAGAGAATTTGACATTGAAATGGAATGCAAAAGAAGGCAGCGAGCACGCGATCTAGATCGCTGGGAAAAGGAAGTAAGAGATCCTAATCCACAAGTAGCATGGGAGGATATAGAGGAATTCTTTCCAGAATACGAGTCATTACCAGGCCCGTCTAGAGCAAATCTAGAAGACGAGTTTGACTCTAGGAGCATTGGGAAAGCGATTGATAAAGTATACTATGAAATGAGAGCTCAGAAAGCGCTAAGAGGGAAGGGAAAAAATTATCGACTTGAGAGCACTCAGTTGTATGACACAGAGGAAGCCTTGTGTAGTACGAAGCATAAGGAGCTGTCTCTAGATAGATTAACTCTAAATAAAGAAGACGAAGAGAAAAGTTGCACAAGTTGGGAAGAAGAAATGTCAGACAAAGACAGGGAAACCTTCCATGGGAAAGAGAGAGATGACGCATGTGGTTCTGAGGGATGCTTTCCTATGGATAAGGAAGTAAGATGGTCGGATTTAAACCCACCTATACCTAGGGCATCAGAACCATTGACACAGTCAGACAGACATAAAGGGCATCTCCATGGTGAGAGGGGGGAGTCGCCGCCTTATGTAAGCAGATTAAGATCATTGCCAGGAAGAAGGCGATGGACGAATATTGTCCCTGCGGTGGACAGACAAATGATGTCAGATGAGAATACGTTTGGGGCTTCGCAGTTTCCCTTGCTAGAGGAAGGAGGAACAAGACCACGGTATATACCATGGCCTCAAATGTATAGAGATAATTTAAGGTGTAAACTTCAGAGTTTAACTTCTGCTGCTGGGAAATGGATACATGAGTTAGAAAAAATGACAGGAGGAAACTTGTTGGCTATAGGAGACATTAAGGGCCTCTTAATCGCAATACTTGGTGAGAGAGCTGATGACATGTGGACAAGGGCAGGATATGCTGGTGTGACTACAGTCAACACTGCTTACGATGGAGCACCATTCAATAACTAAAGGGGGCAGTCTGGAAAGCTCTTAGAGTGCTGTATCCAGACACGTCCGATATGGGAGCTATAATAACAAAAAAGATGTAGGACGGGGATGACCCGCTTGTTTACATTAAAAATTTTCAGGAGGCATGGAGTTTGGAAACGCGCAAATCTTGGGGAAAATCTATACCGGTATTCTATCATATATTATGCCAAGGGCTGCCAGAGCCAGTACAAAAGGAGCTCAAGAAATTAGTGGGTATAGAAGCAAACCATGGTTGGAAATTCAGCTGACCACTGCTCATTACTGCAGACTCCTGCAGGAAAAGAATCACATAAAAGATGATATTAGGAAGGGTGAAGAGGCAAAGCTAGTGCAGAAAAAATTATCCAAGTACGTCATTGAAGGGGCAATGTTGACGAGATGTAGATGGATCGAATTCACAGCAAACAGTGAACATGCCGCAGGTGAATAATCAAAGGCAGTTCGATCAAAACAACAGTGGGTTTACTCCACAGGGAAGAGGATTGCGAGGACAAGGTTGGCAAGGTAATCAATGGAATTGGCAGAATAATCAGGGAAGCTTTCATAATAACCAAAGTGGGTTTCAGAATATGCAGGATGGTAATCAGAAAATGCAAAATGGGCAGGTTGGAAGAACACAGCCTATATGTTGGACTTGCGGAATGACAGGGCACTTTGCTCGCATGTGTAGAAGTCAAGGGTTAGTTCAAAATGGCCAGTTTTTGAGAGGGGGGATGTCAAATCCGCCTGCATATTCGCAGAAGAATGGAGATGGATTTGCTCAGAATCAAATGATGCAGCAGCAAGCGCCAAGAGTGCAGCAAGGCTTGCAACCACAGCAGGTAGCAGTTAATCCGCCACAAGGACAGTTGCAACCGTCACCTATGCGGCTTCAGCAAAACACAAGCACCGGACAGTTAATAACTCCTAGAGTAGGGGGTGTCACTGTCAATGGAGGGAATCCTTTAACGAGTAATGGAATGAGGCGGTACCCACAATAGGACAGCTCACTGGGAGACATGATGTGTTCAATGCTATTTGTGATGCTGAATCCTCACGAGGAACCGAGTGTAGACGTCAGTATAGGAGGCAAACATTTTTCATTTTTTGTAGACACGGGTGCAACACACTCATGTATGCGAGAGGGAACATTTTCTCAGGGATTCACAGGAGCTACAAGCAGAGTTCCTTTCACTGAAGAATTACCATTCACTATAGCAGAATGTAACATGAAGGTGCCATTGCTATATCTGAGGCAAACACGTGTTAATATATTGTGACGAGATTTAATGACAAAGTTAAATATGACAATCTCGTTTACTGATGTAGGCATAGTGTGTTCAATGCCAGGAATACATTACTTAAACGTATGTGAAATGATCAAAACTTTTGCAGGACAAATAGCTTTGAGAGCAATACCGTTAGAACCAGAGTTTTTTTCATTATGGAGTACTCATTCTGTTGTCATAGCAATGAGAACACCAGATGAATGTCTGTTCACGCCAAGAATACCTACGCTTGAGAGGTGGGACAAGTCTTTCCCTTTAAGCTACAAGCAGCCATAGTGCGAGGAGAAATGGTTTTAATTGATGGCAATGATAATGAGGGCAGACAGTGGTGCACAGTAATCGCCATTGGGGAGAGTTACAGATTGACTGACGTCACTGATGAATATCTGTTTGGAGATCATCCATCTGATGCCGAAGTAATATATAACATAGACATCACTTACTGGGTGGGAGCAATTAAAAGAGAAGTTCCTCAGAAGATGATAGCAGAAAGGCGTCCTGAGTATTTTAATGAAGACATGGCAAAAGGACCAGTTTCATTATGGACCGCCGGCCCCTATGACGTAGGCTCACTGAAGGGGGTTGGAGAAGTGAAGATTAATTGAAAGCAGGAGCAATTTTACCTCAAGCACAACAGTATCCCATGTCTTGAGAGGCAGATGAAGGTATTTTCAAGACGATTTCCATCATGATTGTTAGGTAAGATTTCCACAGAGCTGGTAAATCTTCCTTTCCTGGTTCAACTCCAGAACGTTTTGCTTCTCTAGTTGGATATTTTTCATTAATACCTCAGTGAGTGGGAACCTTTGTCCACACTCACCTAATCTAACTCTATTTATGGGCGTCATTTTTAAGACTCTCCATAGTGTCTTTTTAAAGTTATCATGTTTAACCACTTATTGGCAATGAGTGCCTGTTGTTGCTGGGTTGCCCTAGGGGCTCCCCTTTTAACTTTCTTGTGCTAACCTTGAGTGAACTACAGTTCCCAAGGGTATAAAGGATCTTTGGATCCCTTTTACATTCATTGTGTGAAACCAGCACACCCCACTTTATGTGGAGTGCTGGGGAGATACAATGTTTCCCCTTTCACACTAAAACTGTAACAATTCTGTTACAGTGACAAGCTTACCTTTAATGGCTGGTGGTAGTGATACCTTTTACTAATTTGGTGCACCTTTACTGCGGGCTGTGATCACAGCTGCAAAAAAGGCACCTAAGAGTGCTCATTTTACCAAAATTGCCCCTGTATTCTTTTTCTGCCATTTTAGTGTTTCTTGTCATTTATTGTTCCTTTCCCTGACCTCCAGGGTGGGAAACTTCTTTGTGTGAGTTTCGTCTTCGGCGGGAGTCCCCTGGACACCCTGCCCAGGCTCCAGTCAGTCTGTAAGCACAGGAAGTGAGAGAGGAGTCCAAAACATCCCCCTCCTTTGTCTTACGCCTTACTTCAACTCGGACAAATCCCAGTGGGGGGCTGGCTGTTCTGATTGGACAACCAGACACCCCTTTCTTGTAAAATGCAGGGAGAGAATGCAGAGGTTGTGCTGTAGTTCCTGATAAATACTGGAAACCTGGAAGCTAAAGTCATGTCGACCACTGGAACATGAAACTGAAGAGGATGATGAGGGGAAAGTGGCAGAGATGATTTCCAGCGACCGGAGTGCCTGCTGTGTATCCCGATATTGCTGCAGCCCTTCCTTCCAATCTACCTGGGGACTCAGAAAACAACGACCCGAACCCAGAGCATGGTGAGACCCACTAGACTCAAGAAGTACTGCATTTTGAGCCATCCTATGGGTTGCTGCGTCCTTGTGTTCTTGCAATACCCCAATACCCTGGGAACTCCTGCCACTGTGCATGGCACGGTTCTGAATTCCAAATCTCACTGAAACTTCGTGGGCATCTTGGTGTATCTCCAGAGATATGAATCGAGTCCAAAAAGTCCCCTCACAACAGTGCTGGACCTTTAAAATGATGAGAATTCAACCACGGTATCCTGTCTTCTGCTGTGCTCCTTGAAAAGGCGGCAAATCTGCAGAACTGCATTCAGTCATCAGAGAAATCTTGCCTAGAGCCTTCTTCATAGATTCCTGCTGCAAAGTCCCTTCTGAGGTCTTGTATCCAGGACAAGGAATCCACTGACCGGGTATTTGGCTGCAGTCCCTGAAGTTCTCCTGCTGCAATCTCTTCTTCATTGCTGAGGTACTGTGTTGGCTTGGGTATATACTTACTTTAAGCCTTTTGGGATTTCTGTTCAGTCCTGGGGTGTTTTCTGTGATTGGGAGGTCCCTCGTCCAGTGTACCCAGTCCTACTGCTAGAATCCTGCTGGGGTGTCTTCTGTGAAGCCCCTGGACCCTCTTCTAACTCTAAAGTAAAGTACTCACCTGTTTGCTAGTTTTCCTAAGGAAACTCTGACTTTTGCTGCTAAAGAACTTATTCTAACACTGCCTGTTGGTCACTAGTCCTAGTGACCCCCCCCCCCCTTCTGCCACTGAGAACTCTCATGCTCCAAGAATAAGGGAAAGACTTTGAAGGGATTGGGACTTCTGCCTAGAAAATAAATCAAGTGTTTTACTTACTTGTAAAGAGTTGGTTGGTAACTGTGATTCTAAGAGTGAACAGTTACAAAAGTTCTTACTGATCTTGAATGTGTGATGCACTATTATTAAAAGTATGGTTAACATCTTTTCTTCCTTAGGCACTATTTTATCAGTCTAATAGAAAGTAGATGTGAAGGTATTTTTCTCTCCTGTGATTAGGTTGTGCCTCTTTACAAAATGTAATGTGTTGGTTTCACCAGATTATCCCTGTAGGGTAATTGTATGAGTGTCCTTCAACTGTTGGTAACACCAGGTTAGTCCTGTTAGGATAACTGTATGAGTATCCCCCTAACTGGGGCTTGTTTCCTCTGACTTGCTGCTAGGCTGTGCTTAATAAGTCTACATTAGGTTTGTTGCCTACCTAGAATAGCTATTCAGTAAAGTGTGGCATTGGGTTTTACTTTCCTCTTCATTGTGAAGTTAAAGTATGTGGGTTTTACTTACCTTGTGTTAGCTGTGTGCCATCCAAAACAAGTTACCAGAGTTATTGCTTACCTCAATCTGGGGTTCCCTGATTTCAAAAGCATCTGGAATTGTATATCACATCCTTAGGTTTTACTCACTTTGTATGACTGTGTGTTATGACAAAAGTAGTTATAGGTTTTTACTGCACCTAGGATAAGTGTTTCACTATTCACCAAAAGTATATTGTCCAGTTGACTGTTTACGTGTTTTGTTCCAAGAGTCACTGTACAACTGGAAGGGCCTACTGCCCTTGCTTTCCTGAAGGTAATCTGAAAGTAACCATTGGTCTTTTACTCCCAAAGAATAGGCTTGACCGATACTAAATGTGTATAACAAGGTTTTGACTTCCCTAGAACTACTGTTAGGTGTTCCAAATAAGGTTTATGCTTGGGTCTGTGGATTTCAAGTATAGTGTTGTGTTTTTTATACTGTGATTTCATATAATGTGTTAGTACTTACACCTCGATTTATCTGGGCCTCCCTGTATTTAAATAAATCATTAATCTTTACAATACATAGTGTTTCAGTGTTTCTTTGGATCCTTTGTATTACAATTTCACTTGTACTGTATCTACTGCCCTCTCTCACTCCTAAAATAGTTTGGCTGCTCTGCCTACGCTGTCATGTACTCAGGTGGTACAGTCTTATTCTAAGAGTGGAGTCTTGTACTGCCAATTTGAATGGTTTTGAAGAAGTTGGTAGCACTTCAGAAAAAACTGTCCTAACAAAGATGGACCCTATCAAAAAATCTAAGGGGGGGCATTGGAGACTAATTCTAGATCTTAGGCCAATAAACCAGATTGTAGAAGCTGAGTTCCCTCTAGTTCCTAACCCATCTACAATCTTATGTAATATACCTGTTGAAGCAAAATGTTTCATGGCGATTGACTTAAAAAACGCATTTTTCTCTATCCCACTGCACAAAGACTTGTAGGATCTGACATCATTTACCTTTAGACAAACATGTCTGAAAAGTACTCGTTTACCACAAGGGTATTGTAAGTCCCCATCGATTTTCAATAGAGTCCTTCAAATGGACTTAAATAATAGCACTTTAGAAAGTGTTGTGTTGCAATACGTAGATGACATTTTAGTTTGCAGCACCTCAGAGGAAGAGTGCAGACGCGATTCTGTTCAGTTGATGATTATACTCACTGACAAAGGATATAAAGTTGACAAAGAAAAGTTACTTTATTGTCAACAAGAAGTGCTATACATAGGCCAATTGATTTTGCATGAAGGAAAGAAGGTTACCCCTGAAAGAACTGAGGCTATTTTGAAAACTGCAAAATCACACACGATAAAACACATGCAGAGATTTTTGGGATTATGTAATTACGTCAGGGCATGGGTATTTAGCTACAGCTCGCATATAAGACCATTATTGCATGCCTTAAAGAAAGCACAAGCAACGCAGGAAAAATCATATGGACTGAGGAAATGGAAGAAGGTTTTGACAAATTGCACAGCTCCAGTTTTAGGGATTCCAAATTATACTGAGGAATTCTTTTTGTTCTCACATACAGATGGCACATACTCACACTGAGAACCACATTGGGGTACAAGCCCCTTGCATATGAAAGTGGAATCTTAGACCCAGTAATGAGAGGTTATTTTCTGTGTGAACAAAATTTAACAGCCGCCGCGTTCACCATAGAGAAGGCTGCAAGCATAGTGATGGGATGTTCCATGATGTTATTCATTGAGCACGCATTATTTGCTGTTGCTATTTTGGAGAAATCAAAGGGCACATTGACATCTCAAAGGGCTTCTGGCTATTAGGTAGTCATATCAAATCCAGTGATTAAAATTGTCTGATGTAAAATAGTGAATCCTGCCATGTTTATAGCTGAGCCAATAACAGAAGGAGAGCCTGAACACGATTGACGTTGAGGAAAAAATTGTTGTTTTAAAGTCACATAGAAGCGTGTTAAAAAACTTTGGACTGAGGCATGCTTAAGTCTTGATAAGAAGAGGATCACGCCAGATTCTGTTTACAGCAATTGGAAGATGGTGTAGTACCCTGATTCATTTCACACTGAGTTCCTGTTTGGATTTACCTATGGTGGTACCCAGGAATTAATTTTCTCAACTGGTTCTTACTTATTTCGAGTTGGTGTTGCGCTCTTTCCCATAGCTGGTGGGGAGAACTAACTGCATTCCTGCTTTCTTACAAGATCCTAATAATACCCCAATTATAAGAAGTTTGCTTATAGTTATCACTGAACACATTTTGCAATTCCCTGAGTACAGTGAGGAGAGTACAAATGCCCCTCCCAACTGATGTAGCTCATAAACTAGTCAGTGTGGTGTTCTTTCATCAGATTGAGGAGTACCCACATCTTGTTGGAAGGCACACTGATGTGCTCACCTTTGTAAGGGATCCTAGAAACACTGCACACTTCAAAGTGTTCTTGGAAGGCATTATAATCCAAGTGAGCATATATTCCAAGTGTACTCACAGATCGGTGTGAAACTTTCCTTCGAGGGCCAGATCGAGAGGTTGCTGATGAAGAAAGACTATTGTTTCATGCTGAAAGAAATTCCACATGTCGTCTGGGCTGAAGCAGATTTGAGGCATAGATTATGAGCTGATCTATGTCATTGAACTCAGCCAGAGAGTTGAAGTAGATAAGTACATTATAAAAGGAGATTTTCTGGAGAAGAATGTCTAGAAAACATTAGGTGAAGTCATTTTCTTTCTTGCTAGAGAGACATCTACATTTTGGCTGGTGAAAGACTGGTTCCAGGAATACAGTAAAATATTTTTTTCTTATCATCCAGTAAGCGGATAGCTGATTCATGACGAATTGCTGAGTCAAGACAGCAGCTTCCAGAGGCAGTTCACGATGCTGATGTATTAAAGTTTGAGTCTTTCCTTCCTTAGGCAATAAAGATGGGAAGCATTAATAGTACTATAATCATGCCTAATACAGAGATACGTCCACGGTGTCCACAAAGTAGATGTTGTAAAGTAACTTACCTTGGTGTCATTTACACTTGCATTGTATTCATAATCGTACTGCTTTCACTGACTGTACGCACAGCATTCTACATTGGTGCACGCGGAGCTAAGAATCCTGTGCATGCTCCTGAGCAGAAGGAAAATGTAAACGTGGCAACTACTAGGCAGCCCAGACCCTATGTAGTCATTCCTGTTCCAAAGAAAGATGACAAATTGCCTGAGCCTGAGATAAGTGCTATTACTAAACATTCACATACAAAAGATGTCTTAGAAACTCTTTTTGGACGCCAGAGACAGGCTTGGCAAGACAGGCAAGAAATAGGTTTGTTAGTGGGTGGGCCTACACCAGTAATGCATGCAAATACCCCTGGTCCTGTATTAAATGACCCAAAAATAATCCCAAAGAGACAGTCACACATGGAGATTTTGAAAGACATTTTTTATGTTGAAAGGATGAAACTGGCTGAAACTTCTCCTATACAGAGAGCACTGATGGATGTTCCCGTAATAAGGCCAGCCAGAAGAGGTTATGCTGATACACATCATGATATTATTATAGAAGCTCACATGAAAAGAATGAGGCCTAAAAGAAGCACCCGGGAAGATAATTATGAATAAAATGATTTCCTGGACAGCACGGCACCTTGGGAAATAACATATGGTATCAACATATGAAGGAAGTTGGGAGAAGTACTTCAAAGGAGGAATGCTTTGTATGTACACTCCTGCCATACAGGATGGGGAAGTTCAAAATCTTTATAGCTATTGAAATAGATGTCCTAACTTCACACTTTATATTGCATTTAGCATTCTGTAGTACAAGAGGCCAGTTCATGGGTCGAGCAGCCTCTCTCAAATGGGCAACTGAATGGACAGATCCAGATGAAGATGACTATATTCAAGGCATAAAGACAAGGAACAAAGCCCAGACTAGGAATCTTCTGATCAGATATAAGAGCCTGGAGTAAATGGAACTGGAATCAGACTAGAAGTGTATAAAAAACTGAAAGTTCCAGGAAAGTCTGCAGAAGACATTTGTAGATGGAAGAACAGAGGCCAGATGCAGATTTGGGTAACTGTCCTATCACCAGATGGCTGGGAAGAAGGTGTGGTGATCTGTGGAGACTGGATAATAATGGATCACTACCAGCCAACAATTGAAAATGCACAGATGTTGTGTAAACCTTTATGGCCGAAAGTTGCAAGGCTACTGACATAGGTCGAAGACAGAGGAGGACCCTTGTGGATAGTGCCTTTAGAGAGTGCAAAGCTGTGTAAATAATGGAACAAGAAAAATGGGAAAGAATCAGAAATGTGGTTGAATATTTGAAGTACCAGGTATAAACATTGGGACAGCAGTAATTATGGATCACTATTGGGCTTGTGGATCCAAAGCATACATGAGGTTACCTAAAGATTGGGGAGGAATATGCATACTGGTGAATGTCCATGTTCCAGCATTAGTGATTCCAAAGAGTGATCTGAGCCTTGACAGTTTTCCAAAAGCAGATGCTCAGCTGAGGAAGAGGAGATCTGTGGAGATGATAAAGAGGATGAAGAGAGAGAACTATTTCTCAGGCAAATCAATAGAATCTTTCACTCTATCCTGTATGAGCACAGACAGTTTAGCCAGACTTCTTCAGTGTTCACATTGATCTTCATGCCGAGAATCGAGGTTGGAGCAAACACCAAGTGTTTGCAGATAACCAGGTGGGAATTACTGCAGATAATTAACACTACAATAAAGGGATTCAATGCAATCAGAAAAGAGATGAGAGCTATAAGACTGATGACCCTCCAGAATAAATACGTCTTGGACATGATCACAGCTATGGATGGAGGTGTTTGTGCAAAAAAAATTGGAGAATCATGTTGCACATTTACACCTTCTCATGATGATGAGAATGGAACCTTGACAAAGGCCATAGACATGCTGACGAAACTCCATGGCCAGATGATAGACGAAGTGGAAGACATTATTGATGATAGCTGGTTTGGATCGCTATTTTCTTGGGTTCCACAATGGATGGCAGACATGCTCAAGTTTCTTGGATCCCTCATAGTGTTTTTGTTGCTTAGATTCTGTGTGATCAAGATAATAATCTCACAGTGCAAGGAGACAGCAAAGAAAGCCATAGGAATGAAGCTCATGATCGATGTTGAGCCGTGATGGAAAGCCAGAGACCTGACAGATGAAGAAATCAGAGACTTTGTGAAGGCCAGTATTCATGCACCTGAGGGAACACCGTTCTTCTATCCAAAAAACCATAAGAAATATGTGGGAAGATGGATCTATTGCAGTCCAAGTGGACAATGCATGCTCATGACATGGAACAAGGATGAGCATGTGATATCGGCTGTATGCCTGAAGGGAGTCATAAAGATATGGGTCCCTAAGAAGCTCTTTTACAGAAAAGGATGCCTGGATGTAAAGGATGATGATAAAGTGGTTGATGAATCGCCCAGAGGGGGAGTGTAGAGGAGGAGTCAAATACCCCTACTCCAACTGCCCCACCCATATTACCTGTCTGTTGGAAACCAGAGTATGAGACATACACGGAGCAGTTGAACAGGCAAAGAGCAGAGTATGGACTCTGTGCAGTACCAGTGAAAGTACCAATACCTAAGAAGATCTGGGAGGTGTGGCACCCATTTAGAAAACCGTACCTTCATACAAGAAAATATGATGGCCATTTGAATGAGATTCCTGAAAACGCAGAGCAGATAAATGGCAAAGATGAATGGTGATGTCACACAGAATTGAGCTGACGTCTGTAGAAGAGATGCAGAGACCAGAGAATGCAGATATTCTACAAAGCATCAAGAAAGTATCAAGGATAAGTGGCATCTTGGGATCAAGATGAAGAAGCGTATGCCACAGAAACAGATGAATATATTAAGCTAGTTTAAACGTGTACAGATGCAAAAGAAATGCAAGCAGACAAAGTAATCTTGAGGCTAGCTTTATAGTAAATAGATTGCGGCAAGCGCCAATAAATATATATATATATATAGTTATGGTTACGTTGCTAAACCCATAGGAAGAGCACTTTTAGGCCTGCTTATAACTTCGCTCCCCCTGGACGAATCCACACCAAACTTTGCAAGAAAAGTATATGGCACAATCTGAATTGCAAAGTTTGGTGCGGTTTGGTCCGGGGGGGCAAAGTTATATGGGGGGTCCCTTAATGAATTTTTTTCCCATAGACTGAATGAGGAAAAAACTTTGCTCATGCCTACAGCCCAAAGAGCTGGACAGATTTTCACCAAATTTGCGGCAGGAGCAGTGGCTTGGTCCCGAAAGTGTGTTTTTGTAAATTTGGTGAAAATCCATCCAGTATTTTTTTTTTTAAATGACCAAAAGTAGGTCACAAAAAATTAGTGATATCTATGTCTTCTCTGTGGACACACTTCCCTGTTCGCTCCGCGGACAGGACACCGATTGGTTAATCGGCTTGCGTCATGTCCGCAGACATGCAACGTGTTCGCTGATTGGATGGTGAAGAGCGTGAAGTGCATCAGATTTTTGGAAATGCACGCCATCTTGGATTCACGGACTTCACCGCTGTCCGCGGACATCGCGGTGAAAACATATTAAAAAAACACATTGCACTCGTCAAACTTATCAAATAATCACTGGGGAGGTGAAGGGTGATGAGGATGGGATGGGATATGGCTGCAAGAAGCAAAATAACTGGTGTTTTTGCCACAAAAGTCTGCGAACAGGTCAAATGTTCGCAAACAGTCCTGAAAAGTTTGCTGACACCTTAGCATTACAGGGTTGGTGAAATGCAGTTTTTGGATGGCTTATAACTTTGGCGCCACTTAATGGAACTGCATAATATTTTGCATGTATATTTCCGAGCTGATTCTGAGTGTGTCTGCAATGTTTGTTGGGATTCTGTCATGAGGGGGCAAAATTAGAGAGGGGTCCCCAAATAATGTAAAGGCTTATAAATGAGGAGCCATTTGACGAATCTACAATTAATTTGGGAAACTGATAATATATTTAGATATGAATGTTTTTCCGAAGTTTGATGGGATATTGTGAAGAGGGCGTAAAATTAGAAGGGGGTCCCAAAATAATGTAAAGGCTTATAAATGAAGAGCCATTTGACGAATCTACACTTCATTTGGAAAACTGATAATAGATCAAGATATACATGTTTTTGCGAAGTTTGGTGGGATTCTGTCAAGAGGGAGCAAAATTAGAGGAGGGTCCCAAAACATTGTAAAGGCTTATAAATGTGGTGCCATTTGACAAATCTACACAAAGGTTTGCAAAAAGATTATAAATCTAGATATAGATGTTTTCGTAAAGTCTGAATAGATTTTGACAAATGGGGGCTAGCTTATATGACGATTGTATGTGGATACATTTGACACTTTTGAAAATATAAAACATGGGTGGATTTCCAGCAAACTTGCGTAAGGGGCATTGGCAAGGACCTTAAAGCATTGTTTTGCAAATGTGCCAGTATTTCATTATTTGACAAGTGTCATAATGTACAAAAAATAGCGGTATACCTTTAGTGACTGAGGGGTAGCCTGTGGCCCTGGGCAGTGGCCAGATTGTCCGGGTCATGGATTAAGGTCATGATCTGGACAATCTGGCTACTGGCCATGACCACAAGCGACAAAACATAGGATTAAAGTGGCCATGTCCACCTGGGACTGGCTTTGTGGTAAAGTTATTAGAAATTAGGATAGATCTGAAAGGGAAGAAAAATGTACTTGTGGTAATATGGTCATAGGGTTCCCTTTTTGCCTTCTGCAGGCTGTCATGGAAAGCGAACAGGGGCCCTGTATGGAACCCTCGCCTTCCCTTTCCATGGTGGCCATCTTGGAAAAGGATTTTCCTTCTTACACCGGGACGCCACCGGCGTCCCGTTGTAGGAGGAAAAATCCTCTTTTTTAGCACCCCGGGTTCCCGCTTTGGGAACCTAGGTTGCTAATGTCCTTCATCCCCCATTTCAGGGGCTGGAATGGGGGGATAATGGATCAGAGACCTCATTATCCATGATCGCTTTGCTTGGGCTGATAACTTGGGCTACTGAGCCGGTATCCATCGTTCCAATCCCTGGAATGGAGGATGAACGCCACAATATTCCCATTAGCATAACACAAAATGCAAATGGAAATGTTAGAAAATCTTATTGAGTCTATGTACTTTACTGAGAAATATAAAGTAGATGGAGTCTATACATGTTTTTTTAGTTCTATTTTTAACTGTCAAAGGTGGTTCCTAAGGAATATGTCTTTTGTTGTTTTTGGATGTATTTTTTTTGGCAGGAGATCTGAGGACGAAAGGTGGGGAGCGGAATGACGGAAGAGGAACCAAACACTAATATGGAGGGGTAGGTGAACAAGGGATAATGTTGCACGTGTGTTATTTCTAAGCAGTGTTTCTCATGCTCCTTGATTACAGCAGTGGTGGTGGCTCTTGGGGAGGATGGGTGGCATTAGCTGATGCCATTTTAAGATAAATAGCAGTTTTGCTAAAAGTATGTACTGTGTACTAGATTGTTATTGGATAATGAGTAGGAATAGGTGTTGGAGCTGTGCAAGGGAAATTTTGAAGTTGAAAGTTCCTAGATCAGTCTAAAATGCAGTTCTGAACTGTCTGTGAAGCAGAGATCTTATCGTGAAGTGTGGACGGGTTCTCGGACACGTCATCATGCCGCGCGCCAGCGTATGGTCATGTGGCACTGTCCAGAAGGTCCGCTATGAAGTCAGATGTTCGTAGACGGCTACGGATGCAAAACTAGTTGAATTAGTTGCAAAAAGTGTATAGAAGTGTTAAAAATGATTCCAGAAGGTGGGAAATGGTGACACTTTGTAAATGGGACACAAATATTGCTATATTGGCTAAGTATGATATTTGTAAGTTTTAGGAAAATAGCATGCACTGAAAAAACCTTGTTAAAGGGGTGTTATGGTTCAGTTGGACTAATAAAAACCTATGAAATTCAATGAAAAAAAACTTTGTTAAAGGGACGTTATGGTTAAGTTGCACTAATAAAAACCTATGAAATTCAATGAAAAATCTTTGTTAAAGGGACGTTATGGTTATGCTGGACTAATAAAAACCTATGAAATTCAAAGAAAAAACTTTGTTAAAGGGATGTTATGGTTTCAAGTAAAATCGAAAAACACCAGAAATGTGCCAGTTATGGTAAGCTAAACAACCATAACTCACGCCACCACCATGCACTGCTAAAACGAACACCCAGCACATCAAAGTTGACATCTCAAATGTCATTGATGACATCACTGATGACATCACATGTGAATACATTTTGTTGAAAAGTCCCCACAAGTAGTTGTGTTTATGTTGTTGGTAACAAGATGTGGTATTTTTTGTGGTATTGCCCGGCTCCCGATAGGGCAGAATGGGGGTGGGGAGCATAGTTGCACCGGGTGCCGCATAGCCCGCAAGGTAAATCATGGCAGGCTGTCCAGAACCTGCGAACAGAACTTGTAATGTGGTGTGACCGTATGAACGGTGCCGGTGCCTTACCGTCACTGCCACTCTTATAATGAGGCCCACTGGTCCATTGTGGTGATTATGGATTGATTTCCTAAATGGTTGAAGCTAGTGTTAAGACGAGCTCCCCAGCACCTGGATGTTCAGTCTGCAAGCTGCTAGATATAGGTGGAAAAGTACTGACGGGGGTTAGAAGCCAACCAATTGTAGAGGACAGCGTAATTAAGGGTCCTATAGTTTGTGTAGCCAATGGGACATTGTGTATTTAGTGACGTTCATAGTGCCCATTTTAAAGGGAGGGCTTAGTTGCCCAACCTGCTGTTAAGTACCCTTTCACTTTCCTTCACTGTTCTATAATGATATGGAACTTATACTTAGATATTCACTTAGAGCCTATCACTTTCTTCAATAGGTTTTTGTAGTTTGCCACGTAGGATGACGTTGGTAATGATGCAGGATAACACGCCACTCATGGCGGTTTTGCTTAATATAAGCTCAGTTTTTTGTAAGATTCGTTGAGTAAGAGGATCGAGCGAGTGCTGATGTTCGTTGTACTCCCTGTTTTAGATGATTTACATTAAAACAGACTTCCTTTTGCCAAACTACCTGAGTCATTTTGATTATTGATGTATGAATAAAATCTGCATCCCTATCCATCTCAAGGGTAATTGGGACTCATAAAAGGGGCTTGGATATCCATTTCAATTGGCTTCAGCTAACATCCCCTATATCTTCTTAGGATTGCCACTTCTTAGTGTCGTAATCATGCTCTGCCAACATGTATTGAGGATCAAGTACTTACAACGCTTGAGCCATGCCTTATAGTTTTCCTTAATACACCTCCCTTTTGTGGTCAGCTCAGGTGCCAACAGCCCTTGGCTGTGGAGCATTCTGAGCTCTCCACGCATCACTAACTTGGCATCGCGAATGGCACCATCAAAGTTGTGACAGGGTGTTATTACAGGCCAACAAGGACCCATTGCGGCTAGAGCAAGTTTTAACAGCCAGTATCTTGAACCATTTCTCTATCTGATCATCCTGGCCACTTTATGCAAATGTTTTTCCGTCAAATGAATACAATTGCTGGCGTGTTTAGATTGGATACCAATACAGTCGCTAGCACTGAGCACTGTTTGTTGCAAATTAATAGTAGGTGCAAGTATTTTATGATCACTATACTCAATTGGAACAACACTTAAGTCTTCAACCACCATGAGAAAGGTGTTGTTCCCAAAGAAATAGTTAATGGTAGCCTGGCTATTATTCCCAGCCCATGTATAATTGCCCGGGTCATCCATCTTAGTTCTACCATTTGGCAAATGTAGTTCCCACCGACTCAAAAAGGGAACCCAAAGTCTCCCTTTAGGATTACCTTTCCCTGTGCCATCAAACTCCTATTTATGACATTGCTGTAGGAGGCACACAATGTGTCGTCCACACACCTGGCATTTAAATTCCCCCTCATTGTTACCTTCGGGTGAAGCCAAGGTTTCTTCAATTCTAGATTGGATTTCTTCCAGAAGTTTGGACCTCGTGGGATGTATACGTTTTCTATTCATCGCCCCCTTCCTCCTGCCACATCTCTACCGCAAGGACGTTATCTCTGGCAGAGGATTTCACAACATGGCAGGAGGTAAAGTGGTGCCTTACCCCAATTATAAGTCAATAGGAAATTTTGTTTTTGGCCTGATTTTTAGAAAGGCAATGTTTGAGAAAGAATCTTGATGGGAAAATCGTTTTTTAGGCTTTTATTTGAAAGGCAAGGTTAGGAAAAGGGAATAAATGTGGAGCTTCGTTTTGCACCACACATATAAAAGACAGGCAGTACTTTGGGATTCTGGTTTGGGTGGCAAGGGAATCAATGGGATATTTCCTCTGATTGGGTCCCAGCTAGCTTCTAGATTTCCCAGTCACTGGGCCTCATTACGACCCAGGCGGTAAGGGGTTAACGGCGCAGTAAAAGGTGGTGGCGCCGTTAACCCTTACCGCCTAATTACGAGGTCCCTTTGCGGGTTCCCACCTTAATGGCTGGTTTTACCACCCGTTAAGGATTGGACCCGCAAAGGGACCTTGGAGGTAATTACGGTCCCGCAATTTGCGGTACCGTAACTACCGCCTTCCCCATTTCTATTGAGCCCTATGGGGGCAAAAATGGGAATGGGGAAGGGCCAATGGTGAATGGGGAATTACCGCCCCACCAACCTTGTAATGGGGCGGTAATTCCGCGATTCACCATAGCGGAATCGGTAAAATACCGGTGGCAACCATGGCATTACTAGCTCCATGGTTACTGCCTGGGTCGTAATGAGGCCCACTGTCTTGAATGCAAGGATTGAGGCCTCTATGCTAGTGTCATGGCAACAGGCCCCAGAACACAAACACCACACCATCTAATGATGGGACAATGGGTCACTTGACTCACTAATGTCCCTTTGGGACCCAGAAACACAGGGGCCCTGAACCCCGCACGCCCCTTAGTTAACAACGTACCTGCTACTGAACCGCTGCAGCTTCGTTCCTCATTCCCTCAGGCTGCCGCCTCGAGCTCCACAGCTTCTGCCGGGCTAACAACATCATCTGCAAGGGAAGAAAGCAAAACAGCAAACATCAAAAGTGGACCATACAGCAATAGAGAACAACAAACTTTACAATACAACAAAAACAGACAAGGAAAGACAAAAGTAAACAGGAACACTTACCTGAAGTATAGTGGCTTAGTCGCAGCATGACTGGACTACCATGTGCAAGGAACCAGTGAAGGAACTCGGTCCAGATCATACAAGCGCCCCTGCCAGAAGAAGCAGGACGGAGTGCTCACCAAAACTAATCAACAGGAGTAGTCCCGAGCAGCATCGCCTATTACCACCAGTCACCACATAAGCGCAGAGGGTGAAGTCGGACCTGAGAGACCTCACCCCCGGGAGGGCTGCATCTGTGCCCCAATGCCTCCGCAGAGACCAGGTGAGCGTAACAGAACGCAAATCTCTGCTTTGGCTTTATGGAAACTTATGAAACGGACCTGTTAGCCCGATAGCTGGGAGAGTTATGGGCTGAAGTTCATGCCTCAAGACAGGAAACCAATGCCCTAAGGAGGGATCTAATTGTGAACCGGGAGCAGACAGATGAACTAGCAAGGCAAATGCTCCAGGCACAGACAGGCCAGGTCCCACTGTCGGGGTATGCCCCTCCTGCCGCGCCTCCACAGCCCATGCCAGTACAGGTGGTTCTTCCAGGGGGGGTTCCCCTGGCCCCACCAGAACGCTTCACAGGTGATCCGAATAAGTACACCATCTTTATGAATCAATGTTGCCTACATTTCTTGTGCAGACCTGGGGCATTCCCCAATGATTAAGCGAGAGTGGCATTTGTACTCTCATATTTGGGAGGTAGTGCAGCGGACTGGTCAATACCCTTGGTAAACCAGGATGATACTTTGCTTCGAGACTTCAGAGGTTTCCAGCGTGAAATGGAGAAACTATTTGCACGGCATACTCAAGGGCAGACTCTGGACAATGAACTGTTATCAATACAGTAGGGTAATCAAGACTTACTAACATATATCACTTCCTTCAATCGTCTGATAGTTCTTTTCTCCTCTGGCCAGTTAGTTTGTGCTAAGCTCTTTTACCGAGGCTTGTGAGGGGAGCTTAAGGACGTATTAGCCCAAGTAGTAAAACCCCCGGAAAGATGTGCTGAATATATCGACCTGACAGTGCAGCTCGATCACAGATTGCAGGAGTGGAAAATGGAACAGGCCAAGGACAAGGGGCGGTCGGTCTACGTGCGACCCCGTGAGAATTAAACTAAATCACATGATCTGTCTGAGCCAATGCAAATCAGACGCTTGCGGAGCCCTCTCAGCAAGGCAGAAAGGGAGTTAAGGAGACAGCAGCTGCTTTGTTTGTACTGTGGTAAGGCAGGTCACTATCTCTGAGAATGCCTAGTGAAACCACCCAGGAAAGCAGTTCGAACAACAAAAAAGAGTGAAGAAGAACAGGACTCAGGAAACTCTAACGCCCGGCAAGCGTAGGGGTCCACTTGTTGAGCGGTGAAAAGGAACCTATGCAGACCTCACATCTAGTCATCCCTGTGCTCCTGGTAAACCACAAGCAACCATTGAAAATACATGCCTTGGAAGCATACATTGAAAGTGGGGCTGTGGGAAATTACATGGAACAAGATCTGGCTACCCGGATAGGCCTTCCTCTCCGACAGAAGCAGGTTTCGGAAAATGTCACAGCAGTTGATGGATCTCAGCTATCATCCGGCCCAGTGAAGCATTACACAGAGAAGGTCACGTTTCTGTGACAGGACGGTCACCAAGAGGACATCACCTTCGATCTCATTGCCGCTCCTCAGTTCCAGATGATATTGGGAATGCCCTGGCTGGAGACCCACAATCCCAAGATTGACTGGCGTAAACGAGTTCTGACCTTTCCCCAAGACTGTGCCAACACCTGTTATAGCAATGGATTCTCATTAAAAGGTCTTACCAACCCAGGTTCGTCGAAGAAAGAAACCATACTGGGCCTCACCAGTTCACTACCACCTGAATACCTTTATTACCAAAATGTCTTTAAAAAGAGCAAGCAAACCCCCTACCTCCGCACAGACCGTATGACTTCCAAATTAGTCTGGTACCTGGAGCTCAAGTTCCCTGCAGCCGGATTTACGCCCTAACAGAACAGGAAAACTAGCATCTAAAAACCTACCTCGATCATTATCTGGCAAATGGCTTCATTCATCCGTCTAAGTCCCCTGCATCCTCACCCCTCTTTTTTGTACCTAAAACGGAGGGAGACCTGAGAACTTGGATTGACTACAGAGCACTTAGCCAGATCACTGTAAAAAACTGGTATCCGTTACCGCTTATGCCCAAACTCTTGGATCAAGTCAAAAACACTCAGATACATACAAAACTAGACTTACGAGGGGCCTACCATCTAGTAAGAGTCAAAAAAGTAGATGAGTGGAAGACAGGCTTTCACACAAAATATGACCTTCATGAATATCAGGTTATGCCCTTTGGACTATGTAATGCCTCAGCGGCGTTCCAATTTTTCATGAATGACGTGCTCCGCAAACTGTTGGACGTCAGCGCTCTTGTCTATATTTATGACATTCTTATCTATTCGTCCACCAAGGAGGACCACGTCAACCATGTCTGGGCAGTTGTAGAGAAACTGCGGCAACACCGGCTATATGCCAAATTGGATAAATGCTTCTTTCATGTGACAGAGGTAGAATTCCTCGGCTTTATTCTCAGACCACGGGGCGTACGCATGGACACGCGCAAGGTTTACGCTATCCTTCACTGGCCTTCACCGACATCCATAAAGGGAGTAAAGAGTGTACTCTGGTTCACCAACTTTTATCGCCGGTTCATTCCCGGGTTCTCCCAGATCGTCCAACCAACCACCTCTTTACCACGGAAAAATAAACAATTTAATTGGTCCTCAGAGGCAGAGAAAGCCTTCCAAAAGCTAAAACCAGCATTTACCACAGCACCAATTCTATGGCATCCTCAACCAGAACTACCATATGTGGTCGAAACTGATGCTTTCAACATAGCAATGGGAGCAGTCCTGTCACAACGAGACCCTGAAACAGGTCAGTTGCATTCCGTGGCATTCTGGTCTCGCAAGTTTTCAGCACCTGAATTGAATTATACAATCACTGATAAAGAACTGCTAGCAATTAAGGCAGGGTTCAAAGTCTGGAGACATTATTTTCTTGGAGCTAGACATACAGTCACCGTTGTCATGGATAATCGCAATCTACAATATCTGAAGACTGCTAAAGCGCAATCATCACACCAACTACGCTGGGCTCTCTTCTTTGCAGAATACGACTTTGCCATCACCTATAGATGCGGAGTACACAATGGAAAAGCGGACACCCTGTCTCGCATGAGTGAGGTAGAAGAGGCATTCACTACACCAGATCCCGTTGCCATCATCCCTGAAGGACGAATTCAAGGCATGATTGCTGCATCCCCCACTCTAGACAACTTAAAATCTGACCTGCAACACTTGATTAGTCTACTAGCGCAACAGGAATGGCTAGGGAAAGGAGACCGGTATATGATTGTGGACAACCTACCATACTACCAAGAACGATTGTACATCCCGGATAAGAAATTACAGAATCAAATCATCGGAAACTATCACGATTCATTAGTAGAAGGGCATCCGGGAATAGCCAAAACCCAAGCTAAAATAAAGAAAAATTACTGGTGGCCAACTTGGCGAAAGGACATTGTCCAGTTCATCGCAACCTGTAGCACCTGTGCACAACACAACTCCCAAAAACAAAGTCCTGCAGGTCTGCTACGTACTTTAGAAGTACCCCCAGCACCTTGGCATACGCTATCAATGGATTTTATTACAGACCTTCCCTCCTGTAATGGATAACCATCTTAGTAGTTGTAGATCTGTTTTCCAAAATGGCCCACTTTATTCCCCTGAAAGGTCTCCCAACTGCTTCTACTCTGGCTACCATGTTTTTGGAACAGAACATCTGGCTACACGAGTTCCCATCAATATTGATATCAGACTGAGGAACTCCGTTTGTCTCTGCATTCTGGAAAAGGAGTTGTAAAACTGCCAAAATCGACCTCCGGTTATCTACAAGCCATCACCCCCAAACCGACTGCTAGACTGATCGGACTTACCATGACCCTCGAGCAATACATAAGGTGTATGCTGCAACAAACTGAGGATTCCTGGAAGGACATACTTTGGGTAGCAGAATACGCATATAACAACTCCATTCACACCAGTACGGGACAAAGCCCATTTTAAACAGTGTACAGTCGACATCCACGGACATCCGTTTTCGACCCACTCAAATCATTACAAATGCCTGCTGTAACAACCTTAGACAAAACCATCACCCAGGTTTTCAAGGAAGCAGCAGAGCATCTTGCCAGAGCCAGCATCCAAAACATTCCCCTGAAAGGACCACTGGTGTTCCATCCCAGATATCTGGGACCCTACACTATCAAGGCTGTGATGAATCCTGCGGCAATGAAATTAGAATTACCGGACCACATGAGGATCCAGCCGGTGTTTCATGTCTCCCTCCTAAAACCATTGAGACCAAGTACGTGGATCGATACTCTACTGGATCCCGAAATAGTTGAAGGAGAATCAGAATATGAAGTTAAAAGGATCCTAGACTCTAAGATTGTCCGGTCCAAGTTATACTACCGTATAGACGGGAAAGGTTATAGAGCCCAAGATCAGACCTGGGAACCCAGTGAGCATGTCCACGCTCCACGATTAATCAGGCAGTTCCACCGCAATAACCCCACTAAACCAGGGCCAGGGGGGAACCACCCATGAGAGGGGCCTTGAGGGGAGTGCTGTCATGGCCACAGGTCCCCGAACACAAAAACCACACCATCTAGTGATGGGGCAATGGGTCACTTGACTCACTTATGTCCCTTGTGACCCATAAACACAGGGGCCCTGGCTGGACTCAGTCCTGGAGACTTTGGCGCCAGGCTCATATAGAGATGTGAGCAGGAACACTTTATTTCAGTGCGGGAGTGCTTTTACTTTATTTCAGTGCAGGAGTGCTTTTATTTTACAAGAACTTTCCAGGAGCTGAAAGCCTTTATTCTAGAGAATATTCTCATGTGCTGGCTCATCGGGTGTGGCAGGGTGTGGCAGGCAGGCTGAACCTGATGGGTGTGGTTTCAGAAGCTCAGCTATATAAGCTGCTCCATCCTTAAGGCCGGTGCTTCCTGTTACTGTGCACTCACATGCACTGTGACACTCACCGCCACTTGGACCAGTTTACTTACCTTTGAAACCCGGCGTTCTCCTGCATACTCACAAACCAGTGCTTCACCGCTTCATTTGCAGACTCATCTCCTGACATCCAGTGATCTTGATCCCGACGCCACAGCACCGCACTTTGCATCCATGAACTCAGTCCCTGTGAAGAAGAAGAAAGACAAAGTTAGGACATCCGTCCTAGGACCGTGCTGCATTTGAACACTGCGCGCCCCCTAGTTAACAACTTACCAGCTACTATACCGATGCAGCTTTGTTCCTCATTTTCTCCGGCTGCCGCCTCAAGCTCTGCAGCTTCTGCCGAGCCAGCAACATCATCTGCAAGGGAAGAAGCAAAAGAGCAAGCATCAAAAGCGGAATGGACAGCAATACAAGACAATGAACTTTACAGTAGAACAAGAACAGACGAGGAAAGACAAAAGCAAACAGGAACACTTACTTGAAGTATAGTGGCTTCGTCACAGCAGGACTGAACTACCACGTACAAGGGACCAGTGAAGGAACTCGGTCCAGATCATACAAGCGCCCCTGCCAGAAGCAGCAGGATGGAGTGCTCGCCAAAACGAATCAACAGGAGCAGTCCCGAGCAGCATCGCCTATTACCACCAGTCACCACATAAGTGCAGAGGGAGAAATCAGACCTGAGCAGCCTCACCCCATGGGAGGGCTGCAACCATGCCCCAATGCCTCCACAGAGACCAGGTGAGTGTAACAGCTAGTTGTTCCTCGCAAGAGTCCGGCAGTAGGCTATCTCCAAAAATAAGTGAAAAACCCTTGTTCTGATGCAACATTTACCTCTTATAGGGCTGACACTCCTACATTATCATAATTACCACAGTAAGGATTGGCTAGCAATCTCCCTTCCCCTCCCAACAAGATGCCCACTGGCTGCTGATAGGACCAGAAGTTGGGATATATGTATAATGTAGGCTGAGGGAGCAGAAAGATTCATCATCTCAAATGACATGTGGAATTTACATTTGTTGGGTTCTGAAAATCTAACAACATGGCAGCTATGCTCATTTTTCAAATAACTATATAAATCTATATATTTTTGGATTCTACATTTAATGGTCCCTACTGGCTTTTAATTCCCTTTAAAATGAACCTGGGTAAGGCTTGATAAGACACCCAAAAATGTATTCAATGGTTAATCAGTGGCACTGCGTAATAGGTACTCCCAGTTTCACTCTTGCAATGACCCCCTACAATTCGTAGGTTTCTATTTCTCCTTGAGCATGTGAACAGCCACCTGCTTGGGCCAATGTTTATTCTACCCTCTCCTCCTGAACTTCCAAGGGTCTTTGTTCAGAGCTAATGCACCATTAGTGGGAACCTGGCCTTAAAGGTAATTTGTGTTGCTTGTGTTATCCATAAATACCATAATTTCAATCTACCTCTTTGTATAGCTCAGCATTTAAATTGACAACCAGAACCTCTTCTCCTGGGGTCCTTAGCCAAAGGTCTTAAGTTCAAATTTTCAAAGGCACAGCCCTTTCTGTTTAGTAGGAAAAACACCAGCTCTGCCCAGCCTTCACAAAATACAGCTTTAAATTGACAAGATGTGCTTACATGTAACATTTTAGCATTATATCTAGGCCTGCTGTTCATAAAAATTTATTTTTTTTTGTATATTTTATTTATTTATATTGCGCACCTAACCCCTGAAGGGGTAGCGAGGCGCAGAGGCAACAAGAGGATTGCAAAGCTTGGTTACATGCAGGGGAATGAAGTCCAGCCGTGGTTACAATGCTGGACAAGTCAAAAAGAAACAATGCACCCCGATGAGGAATAGGTTACAGAAATATACAATATGGGCAATACTATATGCAATACATCGGTTGTCTCATGGAAGGTATCTACACTGAACAGTTGACAACCTAAATATACATATTTACAATCATAGTGGTGGAGCATCAGGGCAGCAAGAGAGCATGAGGTCGTTATGTGTCGTGAGTCTTGAGCCAGTGGATGGTCTTAGTTCTGAATAGGCGGTAGGGAAGGTCCTCCCTGCAAGGAGGTGGAAGGGAGTTCCAGTATTGTGCTGCTTTAACAGAAAAGCTTTTCCCACCCGACATAGAGCGTTTAAACCTGGGCACCAGGAGGAGATTGGAGTTGGTCATTCTAGAGGGGCGAGAGGAGGTAGGTCTGGTGAATCTAGTGATAAGGTATTGAGGGGATGCTTGGTGGAGGCATTTGTGGGTCAGGGAAACCGATTTGAGGAATATTTTGTCTTTGGTAGAAAGCCAGTTGACAGACCTTCTAGAATCAGAAATGTGGGCTTTCTTTGGGATACTGAGGGCCGCTCTTTGGGCGTTATTTTGAAGGATCTGAATTTTGTTTTTTATATATTTGTTGCATTCTACATATAGTGCGTTGCAGTAGTCCATCAATCTTTCTTTTCTACTACATTAGAATAGAGGTAGATTCACTATTAATCTGGTGTACACAGATAGGCCACAGTAACAGAAGAACCAGTGTTCATTTATGCAAAACGAAATAGGCCTTTCCTTATAAAGGAAATTTGTCATCCAAGTTTATTTTTCACATGTAAGGCATCATTCCTCCTTTTTAGCTTCCAAATGCACAGTAATTGTATTTATTTCTTTCCATGTGCAATTTACACAAAGTCAGCATCTGCAATGCCACATGTCCTTGTAATCCATTGGACGCAGTTAACAATATTCCAGTTATAAGTCTCACTCTTTTCCGGCTAAATGCCTGTACATTCTACGCGCTCATTCACTAGGCCTCATGTTGAAATCACTTTTTTGTACTGGATTTTATATTTCAATGAAACTCCACACTTAGCCATCTTCACTCTCACAGTGGGGCCTGGTATGGCCTCTCCATCTCTGTCACTCTTGGGCTCTCTTTTTAGCCCACAAGTCCTTAAGAGAAGTGTTGTTATTTCATATTAAACAAAGAAATATATTGAGACAATATTAAGAAGCTAACTTAGGCCTTCAACTCAGCTATACTGCCATTACTAGCAGGGTCAGCCCACTGGCTAAGTGTAATATCACTATGGCACTGTGATTATAAGACATGGGTGCTATTGGGTTTTGGAAATGGAAAAAACAAGTAAAATTACCTTCTAGCAGTGCACCTGCTCCTGTAGTGGGCTTGCTAATAAACTAGGTACGGATGGTTTTCTTTCCTTTTCAAAAGCCTACTGCACCTGTCTTTTTATTGAGGATGTGATGGGGGAATTAGTGTGGGCAGGTATGGTGGGTGGGAAGCTGGAGCTGGGCGAGGGGGTACGTCTGGTCTTGAGGGCACATAGCCAAGCAGAGTGTGAAAGAAAGCAGGCATGTATCAGTGAATAGAGGCCACATTCTCTGGCACCTCAGGGTGCTAGTGGACGTCACAGACCTGCTAACTATCTAGCATATGTCATTGACAGCTGGAAAAGATGAAACCTTCCATTGGAATGTCAGTGAGTAGCTTGAGAAGACACAATTAGCACCTACTCACACCATTAACTACCCCTCCTTTGCCATTGATAGCCACCATAATAAGATCACAGTGCTAGAAGTCTTTGAAAAAAGTAAATCGGCCCTACTTTAGCGGCAAGACCACTTAATTCACTACAAGCCCCTTTTCAGTGCCGGCTACTGTGGTGACACGTGCCGGAAAGATTCCCGGTCCCGTGTGAGGGGCGGGGAAAGCGGAAATAAAGGAATTACCAGAACTGGCGTGTGAACGCCAGTCCAGGTTTGTGCATCACACGGAGTGGTCGCGTGTGATTTCAGTGTGGCGTCTGCGCAGCAACATCAGGCCCTGCCAGGCCTATCACCCCACGTCGGGCCTCCACCATCAGGAGGGCTCGACGTCACACTGGTGACGAAGAAACGTGTCCCCATGCACTTGAACACTGTGCTTCATCACGGTGGGCGGACGCTCCGTGTAGAAAGAGAGCCTCGCTTTCAGGCCCCAACCTTCCGGAAGGCCTGTCCGAACTGCTCATCAGGCTCGCGTATACATAAACGCGTAGTGAAATCCTTGTTCTGGTACCCCCAACATTCTATGGGATTCCCCATCGACAAACGAGGAAGCAGAGCCTCGTTTCCATAACCCCAACGTTCCAAGGGGCCCAACTACACGCTAGAAGACAGCGTACACAGAGGATTGTAACATTTCACACGGGCAGACATCACCACTCAAGCACAGGCAGCACCATCCAGAACACCCTGACCCAGCACTCACCACCTTCATGCCGCCTTTTGACCCTTTCACCACGGGAGCAGCCATTCGCTGGGAGATCTGGTTGCAGCAGTTTGAAATGCATCTCGACGCAAGGAAAATCACGGTAGCGAGGAAGAAACGCACATTCCTCCTGCTCAACATCGGAGCAGCAGCGCTACGCCTGTTCAACGCCATCCCAGAAAATGGAGACGCGGACAACTACGATGCCGTAAAGAACGCACTCACCAACAATTTCAGATCTGACCTCAATCCCGACTATGAGCGATTCCATTTCTGCCTGGCCAGGCAGCGAGAAAATGAGACAGTGGACAAATTCCATGCCCGCCTACGTGAAATGGCAGTCGGCTGTGAGTTCCCCAATGAAGAGTTTGCCATTCGTCTCCAGATAATAAACGGGATATCATCAGAAAAACTGAGGAGAGCCATCCTTTCAGAGAGGAACATACGCCTGTCTCACATTCTCGAAATGGCGCGCCATCGTGACCGCACTGATGACCAGGTAGCGGTTATTGAAGCTGCAATCCAATGACTCCCGCTCGATAACCCCAAGCCAATGGAGGACATTGCAGCCATATCGAGACACCAGAGCACCTGAGAACACAGTGAACGAAGAGGAAACCCCTACAAACACCAAACGCCTCAGGGAAGAGAAAACGCATGCAAATGGTGCAGTGTCCCATGGCACAGAGGGGAATCATGCCCTGCATGGGGATCAACTTGCCGCAAGTGCAACCGCCTCAACCACTACTCAGCGGTCTGCCTAAATCCACCAAACAGAAACGACCGAGAGCAAACATTGTGACAGACACAGGAACGCCAGAAGAAATTTTCTCCCCTCCGAGACACATCTCACCAACCCAGCAAGAAAGGAAGAGCGAGAGCTGTAGATCACACCCAGAGGTCACCGGACACGAGCGAAAGCAAAGACAGTGAAGACAGCGCATGCCCCGACAGGCGCGACAAAGAAAGGAGGAGAAAAGCCAACAAAAGAATACACTGCGTACACCTCATCTCAGCCGTAGAGCCTAAAAGGTCCAGACAACGGAAAAGGCCATCATGCACCGTCATTTCTGATGGAAAACCATTACGAGTGGTCATAGACATGGGCGCAACCATTAATGTGATGCCAGTATCGGCATTTGACAAGCTCCGCCAAAGACCCAGACTCCATGAAAGGAAAGTTCGATTGTATGCATATGGCTGCAAGAAACCCCTGCCGGTGCAAGGGTCATTCAAATCAAACTTCTCCCACAACAACACCATATGCTGTGCACAAATCTACGTTGTGAACGCCGGCTGCGAGACACTATTAAGCTGTAGAACCTCTGAAAAACTGCAACTACTTCAATTTGCCTTCAGCATCCAACACACGAAAATTAATGATCTAATAAAACAACACCACAAAGTTTTCCAGGGCATCGGGTGCCTGAAAGGCAGGTCTATCAAACTCCATATTGACCCTACCATCGAACGAAAAGCTTTGCGCCATCGCCAAGTACCATTCCACATTAGCGAGGCCGTGGAAAAAGAACTTGACAAACTGGAAAAAGCTGGCATAATAGAGAAGACCTCAGGACCAACCCTGTGGGTATCCCCCATGGTAGTCGCAAAGAAACCCAAACAACCCAATGCATATGGATCTGCATTGATATGAGGCTCCCCCACACAGCCATTGGGAGGGAACGCCACATCACACCAACAATACATGAACTCATTGTCGACCTGACAGGGGTGACAATTTTCAGCAAACTCTACCTCAGGTCCAGTTACCACCAACTCAAACTGGCCAAGGAGTCGAGATACATCACCACGTTCTCCTCTCACCTCGGACTGAGACGCTACAAGCGAGTAAACTTCGGAATATCATCAGCAGCCAAAGTATTTCAGCATTTAATCTGGAAAGTTCTCACTGGCCTGGAAGGGATAGCAAACATTAGCGACATCATCGTATATGCCACGAACGAAAAAGAACATCTCAAATGCCTCGCTGCGGTCCTATGCATACTGGAAGAAGCCAAACTGACCCTAAATGCTGAGAAGTGCAAATTTGGAAAGGAATTCTGTTTATTTGTATACATCTTTAACACAAGAGGAGTGTCACCGGATCCTGACAAAGTCAATGACATTAAAAGCACCAAGGCCCCACAATCCTCCACAAAAGTAAGGAGCTTCATGGGAATGGCAACATACTGCACGAGATTTATCCCAGATCTCGCAACCATCGCAAGCCCCCTTTGTGAACTAACAAAAAAGGACCAACAGTAGGAGTGGTCGTCCACTCACCAACAAGCATTCCAGCGAATCAAGGACACGCTGTCTGCCTCCACAACAATGGCGTTTTTTGACATTGAGAGACACACTGAACTCCTAGTCGATGCCAGCCCGGTCGGCCTAGGGGCCTTGCTTACCCAAACGGACAAAGAGGGGAACATACACCCCATCGCTTTTGCCAGTCGTGCGCTAACCAAAACGGAACAAAATTACACACACATAGAAATCCTGTGGGAATGCAGACATTTCAAAGTCTATCTGCTAGGCAAACAAGCAAAGGTATTCTCCGAACACAAGCCATTCATTCCAATATTCCGAGGGTCAGCGCCATATCCCCCAGCACGCATCGAAAAGTGGATGCTACAACTCCAGCTGTACAACATAGAGGTATAATACCGCTAGAAGAAAGGGCACTCAAACTAGCTCACAGCGGGCACCAAGGAATTGTGAAGACCACTGCATACCTAAAGTCCAGGATATGGATGCCCAACATGCAACAGCGAGTGATGGACCTTGTGGGGTCCTGTGCAGCCTGCCAAGACACCAGGAGAGCTGAGAACCCAGAACCCATCATCAGTGCCCCGAGAAGCAGCAAACGGTGGGAAGCTGTCAGCATCGATTACTGCACCATCGCAGGAGAAGGCTACCTACTCGTCCTAGTCAACGAATTCAGCTGGCATCCCGAAGTCGAGCATGTGGCGTCCACCAATGCGGAGACCATGACTCTAGCATTAGAGAAAATATTTGCAATACACGGAATCCCATCAAAAATCAAGAGCAACAACGGGCCACCATTCACCACCCAAGAGCTACGCCAATTCTTCCAGGACCTCAATATACGACACAAAGGGATCACCCCAAGATGGTCACAAGCAAACGGCGATGCCGAATGATTCATGGGGTCACTCAACAAAGTCATCCGCATCACAAAAGAACGAGGACACTCCTGGCTAAAAGCAGTATATTGCTTCCTGAGGACCCACTGACAGACCCGACACTCCTCGACAGGGATCAGCCCTGCAGCACTCATGTTTGGGGTACCTATACAATCAAAACTCCCCATACACCCGAAGTGGGTGGCACCTGATCCTGACATCCCAGCCATGGATGCCAGGAGGGCCAAACGGAACGAACATGAGAGCCTCACTCGACAAGCCAGCCACCGAGAACTGGTACCCGGGGACACGGTCCTAGTGAAGAACCGAGCCATGCCCAAGAAAATGTCCCTTCATTTTGAATTCCAGCCCTGGACAGTCAGTGCAGCGAACCACAGCATGATCACCGCCACCAGAGGAAGTGAGACAGTGACCAGGAACACATCGCACTTCAGGAAAGTACTGACCGAACTGTGGGATGAAAACTCAAGAGCCACAAATGAAGAAACCAGATCACTGTATCAGTCACATCGCCAGGTGACACCCAGAACTTACGAATTACCCCGTGAGCCAAGGACACCCAACCAGCATGAAGATGAAACCGGGCCAGAGAGCCGTCCGGCGGAAGATCCCGATACAAGCCATCCCCGATACCACCTGTGGGAACGGCCGAGACCATCCTCCCACCTCCAAGGGTACGTCGTAGATGGAATCTACCAGCAGGTGAGCCTTCCCAGAGAGGATCTGAGAGACTAGAATGGACTGCACTGTTGTGACATGTTATTGTTAAATATTGTGGAAAGCATTCCAAGTTAGGGAGGAATGTGGTGTCATGTGCCCGGTCACGTGTGAGGGGCAGGGACAGTGGAAATAAAGGAATTGCCTGAACTGACGTGCAAACACCAGTCTGGGTTTATGTATCACCGCGTCTGCGCAGCGACATCAGGCCCTGCCAGGCCTATCACCCCACGTCGGGCCTCCACCATCAGGAGGGCCCCACGTCACAGCTACCACAAAACCCTGAGAATAAAATTCCTCTAACAAGAGCGGGTTTGCTGCTAGAAGGTAAGTGTCCTCTTTTTTCATTTTCCAAAGCCAGTAACCGTATGTGTTAATGGCAACAGTAACCTTGGAATCAGGCTATTTGTGGCTGGAACAGCACTGTCACCTGTGTTATGGGACACACGCGGTTGGGAAGCGGGCCATTACTGGCAGGGTTGGTCGGCCCTGTAGGTTAATATGACCTCATTTTTTTATTTTACATTTGTATAGCTCACTGCAGCCCAAGGGCATTGAGGCGCTTTTTACAAGAAGGTGTAAGCAGGCAAGATTAAATTCAGACAGTGGTTACTTGGTTACAGCATATGCGCAGGTTTACAAAGTACAGTTATTTGGTTACAGTAGTGTACAGAGTAAAAGGCTAAGGAGTTGACAGAAGCATTTAGGCAAATAAACTTGTTTTGATGGCTTTGCGGAATGCTAGGTGTGAGTCAATTCCCCTGATGTGCGCGGGTAAGGCGTTCCAATGGGTAGCCGCAATGGCTGGGAAGCTAGAGCCCCCAGCACGCACTCTGCGTGTAATGGGCTTAGTGATCATGTTGGTGTAGGCTAGTCTGGACGGCCTACCAGATGTGGGAATGGCTATGCGCTGAGCCAAGTAGGGGGGGGCCAGATCATGGAGGCATTTGTGGGTGAGGGACAGGATTTTGAAAATAATTCTCTGTTTAACGGGTAGCCAGTGGACCTGTCTTCTCAGGTCTGATATGTGGTCCTTTCTAGCGAATCCTGTGGCAGCCCTGAGGGCGTTGTTCTGGAAAAGTTGGAGTTTGGCAATGTTCTTGCAGGAAGTCCCTCCGAGGAGGGCATTGCAGTAGTCAAGTCTCGAGCCAATGGTGGCCCTGGCAATGGTGAGGCAGTTCTGTGTAGTTAGGAAGGGTCTTACTACATTGAGCAGTTTAGGGCAGTAGGCTGATGAGGAAGCAATGGTGTTGACCTGCCTATTCATGGTGAGATTGGAGTCTAGGTATACTCCGAGGGTTTTGACTGTGTGGGACACAGCTATGGGTATATTGTCGATGGTGAAGGAGGAGTAGTTCTTGCCAAGGTTACCCAAGATGGACGGTCAACCGATAAGCAGAAGCTCAGTTTTGTCACTGTTGAGGCACAGCCAGTTTTCTGCCATCCATGCTTGGATGGTGCTATAGATAGTATTAAGGGTGGTCTTGTCTGCCTCGTAGTCACGCATGAGGAGAATGAGCACCTGGGTGTCATCAGCATAGTTAGTATACGAGATGCCCAGGGAATCAAGAAGGTTGAAGAGGGGTCTAGTGAATAGGTTGTAGAGGGTAGGCGCAATGCAGGAGCCCTGCGGCACTCCACAAGTAATGTGGCTTGGAGAAGCACACGCTGAATCTGAGAAAACTTTCATGGCCCTTTCCTGTAGAAACGAGGTAATCCACTCATAAGCTTTGGGAGAGAAGTTGGCTGCAATGGAGAGGTGATGGCAGAGGGTATTGTGGTCCACGAGGTCAAACGCGGCTGATAAGTCCAGGAGCAGGAGGAGCGCAGGTTTTCCAGCATCTCTGATGTCATCCATTTGGTTTTTTTAAGTCAAGAAGGGCAGTTTCTGTCTCATGTCGTGGTCTGAAGCCAGACTGCCGAAGGCCCAAAAGGCGGTGGTCCTCAAGGAATTTTTGGACTTGCAGGTAGGCTGCCTTGTCCAGAATTTTGAGTAGAAAGGGGCCAGTGGTGATAGGTCTGTAGTTCCCTGGTGCCGATGGGTCAAGGGAAGGCTTTTTGAGGAGAGGTTGTACCAAGGCCTCCTTATGTTCGGTTGGGACATGGCCAGCCTGGAAAGAAGCATTAATGAATGCTGTCAGAAAGGGGGCAAGGGTCGAGCCACAATCTTGATGAGCTGAGCAGGGCAGATGTCGCCCTTGCAGTTTGATAGATTTTAGGAGGGCGATGACTTCAGGTTCGGTCATGTCCTTGAAATTGAATAGCGGGGAGGTGTTGATTTTAGTGTCCTTATCCTGGTTGCTATTCTGCGAGGCAATTAGGAGCCTAAGGGCCTTTTGGTGGGCTTGGAATTTGGTTTGCAGGGTGTTTAGTTTGTTGAGCATGGCCGATTGGATGTTATTACACCAGTTTTCATCCTTCAGGATGGTCGGTGGCGGGGTGGACAGGGTTTCCAGCTCCCTAAAGATGGTGAAGATTTCTTTAGTGCCTGATTTCACATTGGCTATAGTGTTGAAAGAATTTGCTTTTGAGAGTATTATATCTGATTTGTATTTTTTCGAGATGGCCTTGAAGGTTAGTTTCGTTGTCTCATTAGGTTTGGCTTTCCAGGCTGCGAGAGCAGCACATTTTTTAGCGCGCAGCTGGAGGAGATCCTGTGAGAACCAGGCATTAGAATGTTTGTTTTTTTTGGCTTTCCTGAGGGTGAAGGGGCAATGGCATCAACCGCTTGTGTGATCGCAAGCTTGAAAGTTTTGGCCAGAGTTTCAGGATCATGTGAGAAGGGGGCCTGGAGAGCGGGCACTTTGAGGAAATGAGTGATCCTTTCTACCATGAGTTGGCGCGAACTTCTGGTGAAGCCTAGTGGGACGGGGATGGAGGGGTTGGGAGGCTCTTTAGATGTGTTGAGGTCAAATTGGATGTAGTGGTGATCAGACCATGGGATAGGTGTGTTTTCGGTGACAACAATGGGGCAGTTGTGGTGGGTAACCCAGTCCAGCGAACGACCTTTAGAGTGAGTAGGCTTGGAGATGGCTTGCACGAATCCTAAGGTGGATAAGGCTTTATTCAAGGAGGCTGCGTGGGTGTCGGTAGGATAATGGAGCCCTAGATTGAGGTCTCCCGTGAGTAGAACTTTAGAGGTCTTTTTAAGATTGCCTGAGAGAGAGTGGATGAGGGAGTCATGGAATTCTATGATCGGGCCAGGGGGTCAGTAGACGATGTGAAGAGCCAAGGTTACGTTAGGGGAGAGGTTGATTTTGAGAGGGAGGTGGTCGCAGTTGTGACCAAGGTTCGCTTCCGTTCTCCTAATAGCTAAGCTATCTTTGGCGAAGAGCGGTACTCCACTGCCCCTAGTGAGAGGTCGGTCTTGCCTGTGGATGGTGTAACCATCTGGGATGGCAAGGGCAAGGGCTGGCCAGACGTTTCATTCAACCAGGTTTCAGTGATAGTGAGGAGGTCTAGATTATTCTTTAGAATTAGGTCATGGATGTCCAGGGCGTGTGCTGGGACAGAGCGAGCATTAACCAGACCACATTTCAGGGAGGTGGATGGTACAATTCTATAGCCAGCCACGGGGCCAGTCTTGGCGATTTGGGAGGGCACGGGTGCGTCGTGGGCAGCAGGCATGGGGGTGGTCAGGCCAATAAGGGCAGCATGGGTAGTATCGGCAGGCCTAGTAGAGGCATCAAGTGCAACAGGCACAGACACAGCAGTAGGCATAATAGAGGCATTGAGTTTATCAGGCACAGACATAGCAGCAGGCCTAGTGGTGTCATCAGGTGCATCAGGCACAGACATAGCAGCAGGCACAATAAAGGCATTGAGGGCATCAAGCACAGACATATCAGTAGGCATAATAAAGGCATTGAGTGCATCAGGCACAGACATAGCAGTAGGCATAATAGAGGCATTGAGTGCATCAGGCACAGACATAGTAGCAGGCCTAGTGGTGTCATCAGGTGCATCAGGCACAGACATAGCAGAAGGCATAATAAAGGCATTGAGTGCATCAGGCACAGACATATCAGTAGGCATAATAAAGGCATTGAGTGCATCAGGCACAGACATATCAGTAGGCATAATAAAGGCATTGAGTGCATCAGGCACAGACATAGCAGCAGGCCTAGTGGTGTCATCAGGTGCATCAGGCACAGACATAGCAGCAGGCATAATAAAGGCATTGAGTGCATCAGGCACAGACATAGCAGTAGGCATAATAGAGGCATTGAGTGCATCAGGAACAGACATAGCAGCAGGCATAATAAAGGCATTGAGTGCATCAGGCACAGACATATCAGTAAGCATAATAAAGGCATTGAGTGCATCAGGCACAGACATATCAGAAGGCATAATAAAGGCATTGAGTGCATCAGGCACAGACATAGCAGCAGGCCTAGTGGTGTGATCAGGTGCATCAGGCACAGACATGGCAGCAGGCATAATAAAGGCATTGTATGCAACTTACGCGACCTTGGCGGTGGGGAGGCTTGCACTTGCCTTGTATTTATGCGACAGGCATTAGTCAATAGGTTTGTGGAATGTGCAGCAGGCGTTGGGGTGGAAACATCAATGAGAGCGGCATCTGTCAGCAGTGGAGATTTCCCAGCAATTGGAGGCGGCGCTGGTGCCTGGTCTCTTGCTGGTTGGCCAGTGGAGGTGTGAGCAGGTATAAGGTAGCCGACCTGCTCTGTGCCCTGTATGGGGCTAGGAGCAAGGTGTGTTAGCAAAACGGTAACATCGGACTTGCTATTGTGTGAGGTGGATTGCTTGCTGATTGTTTCTTTTTGGAGACATGGAGGCGCAATGTCGAGCAGCACATTGTGGGGGGCATGAGAGTAATATTTCTAGGTAAACGTGCACCAGTTTGCACAGCGGGCGAGACGGGAGGTTCTTTCTCCCAGCCATTTGTTGCGTGTGTGCCAGAGCGGAGCGTATGAGGAAGGGAGGGTGCGCTGCGCGCGCGCAACCGCATATTTCTTGTTGTGGGTGGGGGTGGTTTCTTGCGGCAGGTGGTACGGCCGGGTATGCTGAGGCTCATAATAGCAGCCTTACCTTGTTGCAAGTTTTTAGAGGCGCCGTCGAGCAGCGGAGAGCTGCAGAGAGGGGGGAGGCCTTTTCCCTCTGCATTCTCCCAGCGACTTCACCTGTCAGCCTCCTCCGACTCCATTTAAGGCAGGAGGGGCTGGCAGGCCGGGCGGACCAATTGCGGTCCCGGGCCGCACTGGTGCTTTTCTCGGGCATTTTCCCGGGCTCGGGAAGGTTGTTGCTGGTTGCCTGGGTGACCATGTTGGCCATGTTGCGGCCAGGCATCGTCGCGTTCCTTTGACAAGGCGTTCTTCTTTGGTATTACGAATGAGATGAAGCCTCATGAATCCAATTTCACTATGCCAGTTGATTGTGGTTAGTAAAATGTAGGAAGCTGTGGAAATGCGGTTAATATATGGGATGAAAGTGATTCTCTAGTGTCTATCCCATTCAGGATCTTACCTCTCAAACCAACACGTTTGATAAATTGTGTAAATGGGTTTCCTGTATATGATTTTAACGTTTTCTTTGTGAGAATCAATTTGTGATTTTGCATTATCACTTTGTTGTATGGATGTGTGTAATTTTACAGTCAGTGATTATTACTTGATTTACTCTTCTTCTTTTTTTTGTGTTCATTTAGCCAAAAGGCAGATGTTAAAATAAAATGAAAAAGAAATACAAAAAAGAAAATCATAGCTGTTTAATGACTTGATTCTGTGCATAGAAGTCAAGCGGCTGAAGGGACACGTTCTGAAAAAGATGTGATTGCACTGTGAGCTGCTTGATAGTGACATTTAGCACATTAGCATTCAGACAGCTGTTTTTGCATACAGAAATGGCAGCCTTAAATCGCATTAATGTGACAAGTTAGATGCGGAAAGAGCGCGCGGTTTCTGCAATCAACCCATTTCCTTTCAGACAACTGTTTCCTCATGCACAAATGGCTATTTTAAATTGTCCTAGTAATAACAGACAGTGACATATGTGTGCTTGTGTGTTTAGACTCTGATATATCTATATATCATATAGTTATATGTAATTATATATTTGTAAAACATGTCTTTTGGGAGCTTGCCGTATAAACTTGCCCATATTTGTCTCCAACAGGGGACTGACTTGCTTCACCCCTCCTCTTACATCCCCCCCTATTACCGCCACACTACCAGAGTTATTATTTCTTTTTTAAAACATTTCCCCTTTCACCAATATGTTTTATCCTCCAGACAAATTCAATGAGCGAATTTGCAGGAGATTTTCAGAAGCAGGTTTCTACTCAGACAACACGCTCTTGAGACGAAGAAATACCAGTACAGATGTTGCTAATTTGAAACTTTTAGCCGACATAAATTGAAACAGAATTATCTTGGAAAAGAAATGTCAATATAGGAGAAATATGCAAGTAATTTCGCAGTGGCATTTTCGCAAGTTCCTATTGTAGAACAATTGTGATAAACAGCCTCATTACGAGTATGGCGGAGTGGGAAAATTCGGTGTAACGTGTCAGTAATTCCAGTACTGCCACATTGCCACATTACTACGAGTTTGGCAGAGAGGTGGAGGATTCACCTCCATCTAGGAGCTAGAGGTAAATCTGCCGCCATTACGACCAAAAAGTGGCAAAATCTGCTGAATTCCATCGATATCCAATGGAGTCAAATTAATAGAGACTAAAACTGCCTACCACCACTTGTAATCCAGTAATAATTCCACCGACCAACTGGCAGTAACGGTAATTCTGTTTGGTGGTATCTCAGTGGATTTACCACAGAGATACCCCCAAACTCATAATGAGACGTACAGAATGAAAAGTAGGCCAACCCTACTTTAGGGAAAGAAATGTAACAATGTTCAAACGGTCTCTAGGCAGAAATTTATTTATTTAAATTTTTGTTACACGCTACGCGCCCCTGGGCCTCAGCGCGCAAACAGAGACAAGACGACAAAGATCAATGGGATCAGGCAGGATGAGGAGAGGTACAGGATTTAAACTTTATTAATGTTGAACAGGTACATTTTAATCTGCTTCTTGAATAATGGTAAATTCCCAGACAGGCGTATGAGCCCGGGGAGTGAGTTCCAAAGAAGAGGAGCCTGGATGTTAAATGATGTCCCCCAAAAATGCACCAGCTTGTTTCTTGGTTGGGCAGAGGTGGAGAAGGCGGATGAGCGGAGCTGTCGCCCTGATATATGTGTTTTCACTCGATCCTTTAGGTATGTGGAACAGGCATTGGTACAGCAGTTGAATGATAATGTCAGGATCTTGTGCATGATCCTATGTTGTACAGGCAACCAGTTTAAAATTATTCTCGCGTCGGAAACATGAGTGCATTTAGGAATCAAGTGAATAGCCCGGACTGTGCTATTCTGTGCAACCCGGTGTGCTTGAATGTTCGAGCGCGTTGTTCTAGCTAGAAGACTGTTAAAATAGTCAAGTCGGGGAGTTTATAAGCACAGAGGCCAGCAGTGCGCAGTTCTTAATAGAACTGGTCAGACCAGACGTCCTTTGCGGGTCCCGCAAGGGGACCAGGGAGCTAGTAATAGGCCTGTTTTTGACTGTTTTTAGCAGCATGGCTACCCCCAAACCGGGTACCGGGTCCCGCAAAAGGGCACTTACCGGTCCATTCCGACCTTGGAGGGCCTGGTAATTCCCTTTCGCAGGACCCGAACCCGGTGCATCCCCATTCCCATTTTTCCCATTGGTAATGGGGAGGATGCTAACAACGGGCCCGTTAATGACGGGCCCGTTGTTAGCATCCTGGGCTGCTAGCGGCTCCTGCTCTGCACGTCTGGTCTGACCAGGCATGAAGAGCGGGACCCGTTGCAGACCTTGTAATGTGGCGGCCCGGAATGAACGGTGCTGGTCCCTTACCGGCACCGTTCATTCCACAGCTGCCTTCCTCGTAACGAGGCCCATTGTAATTGATTGGAACTGTGTGAGATTAGAATTCCATATTTTAAGAAATGTGTTTATAATATGGATCACTTGGGTACTGATTATCTTTGGCAACGATGCACAGAAGGTCAGCAAGTGATCTATGAATAGCCTTGTGTCGTTACTGGATGCAGGTGACACTTTTATTGGATGCAGGAGAAATCTTAACCCCATGATGTCTCACAAATGGGGTTAAGAGTGGCTTCCTCCGAATGCAATGATTTACAATTTATACACGTCCAGAATGTCCTAATATTCTTGTGCACCAATAAATACAGCATATGCTGTCATTGGTTTGTTCTTAAGCATTTTTCAACACATTATCGTTCTTCAATGACACTCATTGGGTGTGCATACAAACATAGAAAGAACACAAACAGTATATACAAAAACTTTAATTACATCCAGTCTCTATTACAATGGAATTTTTATAAAATTCAATGAATTAAAAAGTTTTAAAAGCGCAATGGATAAGAACATTTCCTTTACCGCTAATAGCCTGTGCCAGACATCTTGTCTGCTGATCCAGTCAGGATTATGTACAAAAAGGCTGCATCCTATTTTTCTCTTTGGGCCTGCGTGAAGATGCAGGATATCAGGAGAAGTCTCACATTTTGAGGATATCCTTCACCGCACACATTACATTCTCCCGCTGAATGATCTAAATTTTGCCAAATTCTTAGCATTTCATTTGTTTTGAGATTTAGATCAAATCATAGTAATTCGCACGCCAGGTTGGATTGGAACATTTTCATATGTATGGGAGCACGCACTTGCCTCATTTCTCACATACACTGACGTTTTTAGTATTTTTTGAATCGCTAAATGATGCTCTGGTTGTTATCTAGTCAGCTCTAATTAAAGCGTGTTTCACCTTGTCCAGATTTGCCACTAATAACTCACTAGTAGCTTCACAATTTTGTAAAATGTTTTCAGCATCTTTTTGCAAGCTAGACAGTTAGTTACTCTTCTGGGAGACAGTATGGTCATTGATGTCCTCATACAGTGATTTCTTGTGTGGAACTAAAATCAATCTATAGAAGACAAGAACTTTCCAATGAAATACGAATGATGGGATTGTAATCCCAATTCGTATCTCAGCCGAGCTATTGTTAAGGTCACGGGAAGAGTCAATGGGCCTCATTACATTGCTGCTGGTCCGGAAATAAGGGTGCCGGTAAACTCACTGGTACCCTTGTTTCTGGACTGGCAAACTACGTGTTTGCCTGCCGGAGTCGCTGTGCTCGACAGGTCTCACCCTGCCGGGCGCAGCGGTCACGGTAGGCAAACCCTTCACGGAAGCACCGGCACTGTCAGCAATGGTGCTGCTGCTTCCGTGTGCCCCATTCACATAGAGTCCTATTGGACTCTATGGGAATGAGGATTAACAAATATACCGGCGCCTGACTTCCCGTCCACCGGATACATAATGAGCCGGTGGGACCGTGAAGTCAGGTGTCAGTAAATTTTTACAGGTCAAGCCGCAACCCACCGCTAGCACCGGCAGGGTTACCGCCAGACCTGTAATGAGTCTTTTTCCATATCCGACCCTCAAGGTGGGCCCAGTTGAAGTTGCGTGCGCTGGGATTAATTTCCATCCCGTATAGAATGGCTGGGATCACTTTACCTTCATAGAATTTTATTCAGTGTTTTTATAATGTTGTAATCAGTTTTTGTAAGACTGTTTAAAAACATGGTTTCTGTTTAAGTATTCATTTAACTATAAATTTGGATATTGTAAAAGAAAGCATATTGCCTGTTTGTGTCCTTTTCCAAGGTACAGTTATAGGACCGTAGTCCTTGCTGTGTGCGGTGTACCGAGTTGAACTGTGCTCATGTATTTTCATTGAAGTCCACCTCAACATCGTTTTAATCCTCATAATAAAGTTGTTCGGATCAACACAGTCTAATAGTTCCACATTTCTATCTGAAAAGTACTTCTCTACTTTCTTGTTTTGTTTAACAATGTTTTTATGAGACAAGCTAAGTCTATTGTGACCACAATTAGTACGAAAACACATTTCTTTTTTTATTTTAAGCTAAGAGTTGCATGATCACTACATGTGTTGTTTTTTATTAACAGAAAGTCGAGACGTTTAATAAGCTAATAAGTAGTCAATTAATGTTTTGGGGGCAGTGGGGGGACGAGCCTTTACTTGTAAAGTTAGAAGCCAAATCTTGTTTTGCTCTACCATTAACTATAACGCATCCCCAATACAAAGAACAAATGCTGCATTGTTGATCGTGTGCCTTTTGCTTAAGTTACCCTGTGGGATGTTGGAACTACAGAACTGCTCTGATTCTTCGCACACAGAAAGAAAAGGCCATTTGGCATTCAAGTCCCCTGATACTATAAGCAAGTTGGAACAATTAATTACGGCCCAGTCTTCCAATAGTTTTACTTTCTACATTAAAAATGTGATTGTGTTTTGATGGGCAGGCATGTTCTCATCTTTTATCCCATTGTTCCTTTCAGTGGTTACCTTAACTGCTAAAGAATGTTCACAAGATGTAACACTAAATCTTTCTGCTAGGTATTTATTCCTGACAACTATCAATGTTGTACCCATAGATCTTCCACCCAATGCCTTTATTGCGGTTGCAGACGTACAGAATATCTATCTATTACTGATCGAGTTATGGAGTTAAGAGCCATCATTTCTGTTGAGATGGAATTCTAGAATCTGGCCTAAAGGACACATTTTAGGAGGCCACCCCAGCTATAGTGACCATGGCACTCTGAGAGGTTAGCCAAAAACCAATCAAGGCAAATTTGGAGCGCAGTCAAGGCTATTCTCAGGAGAGTGTGAGTGGTGTCAGGGTCCACAATGAGTCCACACAGTGAAGCACTCAATAATTCATTTTAGAAAGGAATGTATAAAAAATATGTATTTAGTCTAGACCTTTACACACACTAAAATAATTCAACCAGAAGATGATATTATCTCACAATGCTCAAAAATAAACATGTGTACATTCGCCATAGTTTCTTAAAATGCAATCAATATAAGAGATAAGTCATTTAATGCAGTAAAGATGGAACCAAGTCAAAATTTAATTATATTTGATCTCCAGACTATCTCTACACGCTTGTACCCCCAACTTTCTTTTCTTTGTCTGATCACATGTTCAGCACTTTCCTCTCATCCCCTGCCCCGGGGACTTTCCCCCTTCCCTCTTACCTGCACTTGTGTGTTCTTAATATCACTGGGCCTAGTAAGATCGCTGTCTTGTACTCCCTTGTACCCCTCCCTTGCCTCATCACACCCTGAAACACTTGTGTATGGGCGCGTTATAAATAAAATAATCATATCATAACTTCTGGCCCTTGCGGCTGCATGTTCTTGGTTTCTCATAATTGCCATATATTTCTCTTTATAATTTTCATGAGCTAAATTACTATTCTGATAAAGATCAAAACCCATCATGTGAAATGACCCTGCATGGTTCAATATCCTCTCTACTGTTGAGATGTTCTTACAATGGATTTTCACAATGCCCCAATTGTTTGTATCAATAAACTACACTTGCAGCAAGTCTTATGAGGGTGGCACTTTGAGCTGTGAAATTTCGTATCTTCAGTCTTTCTTGATTTTAAGGTGGAGTTTTCTGGTTCACAAATAACTACTCTATTATATAAACTGAGGATTTGCTCTGAGGCATAGTAGTTGATGCCATCTCCTTTACATACCTTATAACTGATTGTCCATTACCAGCAAGGCCCCTGTGTTAAGAAGTCTAGCCTCAATTTTCAAGAGTTTTCCCCGCGCTTGTCTACCTGACAAACAGAGTCGGCTTCCTCTGTTAATTGAAAGCTTTCTTGATTATTGACACTGTTATCAAAATCAGTCCACAACAAAATTTCTTGTAGGGGTATCTCTAAGGTCTGAGGTACCCAAAATTGCTTCCCTGTTCAGAGAGTTCTCTTGTTCTCCAGCGGTTACCACTTTTATAACGTCTTTTGTACACAAGACACACACAACATTAGATTTCAACTAGGCTGGTAGCAACAAGGTGCTCACTTCAACACTTCCAGAAGCCCTCTTTCTATCTGCCTGAGGCTGCCTACAAAGATCAGGAGACCCAAAAGAAGTAGCCAGGATCACTCTAGGGACTGTGACCTCTGACAGAATTATTTCCGGGTTACATTGGGTATATATGCACTGTCCTATGGGTGTCCATTCACCCAGGGTGTCCTGAGCAAAGGGAAGACATAGCTAAAGGTTGCTACTATATCCTTCTCTATTTTATTCTGTGTTCTCTGTTAGCTCCTGTTAGCCACAGGTTGCCACAAAAATGCCTTGCATACAGCCCACAAACAACATTCAAATCTAACGCTAACACTCAACTAAAACAACTATTTGCATACACCTGCCCCTGTCAGTACCTCTAGCTTCCTAATTACTGTACTCTGTCTCCATACTGTGGTACCCACACATAATGCATTCACTCCTGCTCCTGCTCCTACTCACCTCTCCCTCTGCTTTCTGCTATCACGTTAAAACTTCCTCCTTTCCTATCCTTATTATATAACTCGCAATTTAAAGCTTCTACTACTCCATCTCCCATCCAACTCCTTCCAGAAAACAAAGCTAACAAGCTAACCATACCTCATCTAACACCTATCCAGCTCTCCTCTCTTCCTCTGTGACACAACTTATATACTCTTCCATATCTCATCAGCAGAACATTGCACTCTGGAATGCTCAGTTTGTATGCAACAAAACCTCCTTTATCACTAACTACTTTCACTCCAGCTCTCCTTCCCTAGACCTTCTTGCTCTCACTGAAACCATCTGACTCTGACACTCTGGTGGCCCCTCATGACTCCAAACTATCCTTCATTCACTCTCCTCGCCTGACTGGCAGAGGTGGAGGCATCGGACATGGACACTTACTCAATTCCCACATCAATGCCTCACAAATCTATGATGCTGCATCCTCTCCTACCTCTTATGAATTCACCATCTCTACTATTGCTGTAGCTTACTCGGTTCACATCATCTCCATCTATCGTCCTGCAGGTCCCACTGGACAATTCTTTGATTATCTTGGGAAACTCCTTGATTCCCTTTCCCCTAAACCTCACCTCATTCTCTTACGTGACTTTAACCTTCTCTCTCCAACCACTTCTCAAAAAATTGAAATTGAGTCTTTTCTTTGTGACCACGCTCTCCACTCTATCCATAACTTTACTCTTTGGATCTTTTATTCATCTCCACCTATCTCAAAGCCACTAATACTGCGGTCACACCATCCATATCTGATCACTGAGTTGTTTCTACCACCATCCCCTTTCCTGCCTCTGACCGTTCCTCACCACTTGCTTCACCTATTACTAAAAGGATATTGAAATCTTCTGCCATTCCTTCCTTTTTCTCTGACCTACAGTTCTCACTCTCCTCCTTCACAACCGTTGCCCCTCCCACCGACACTGCCTTCTAAAGCTTTCAATACCTACTACATGGCTCATTCTTCTCTCACTTCCCCCTGTTTACTTTCACCCCTAAGTCTCAGCATCCTCAGCTATGGGTCACCCCATTCATATGCTCTCTACGCACTGACATGCATCGGCTGCTGCACAAAATGAGGCACACTCACTCGTATGAGGACCTGCAACTCTACCCCTCTGCCCTGAACCCTCTCAAGTCCACGTTTGATAGAGCAAAAAGGGAATTCTACCTAACTCTCATTGACTCTCACTCCAACCATCCTCACTGGCTACAGGGTACCCTAAACTCACTCCTAAATCTGTGACTATCAACTCCACTCTCACTGCTAATGACCTAGCTGAATACTTTTGATGCATACATTTCCAAAATTAGATTCGCTCTCCTGACCTTCCTCACACTCCCTCCTCCTTCATTTTACACTCTGCCTACTTTACCATCATCCTCTGCCTCTATCTCTCACTTTAGTCACACTAATACTGACAAAGTGCTATTGCTACTGATGAAGGCTAACCCTTCTTGTGCCCCATCAGACCCTGTTGCCCCTCAGCTAGTCAATCCTATTGCCCCTTTAGTGGCCTTTCACCGAGCTGAACAGTTCAACCTGTCCTTCAACTCTGCTTGCTTTCCCTCTGTTTTCAAAATAGCCAAGGTCATCCCTCTTCTAAAAAAGTATGGGGATAACCAGACCCAAACCTAACAACTCATTGTCACCCTCTGTCTCTCCTTCTGCACTACTCTAAATTGCTTGAAAGGGTTGTGTTTAATCGTCTTACCAATTTCTTAGACATCCCCAACCTTGGAAAACTACCACATGCGGGTTACCGCTCCTGTCACTCCACGGAAACCGCTCTCATGAATGTGTCCAACTTTGTCACCTCTGCTAAGAACTCCAACTTATCCTCTATCCTAATTTTCCTTGACCTGTCTGCTGCCTTTGACACTGATGTTCACTCTGATCGCCTTTATACTCTCTTTCTTCTTGGGACTCACGATCGAGCCCTTGACTGGATTGAATCCTTCCTTGCACCTCACCAATTCTCTATCTCTTGGAGCAACAACACCTCTCAACTCACGGTTCTAACTGTTGGTGCTCCACAAGGCTCTGTCTTGGTCCACTCCTCTTCACACTCTACACCTCTCCTCCTTTGGGCTCTCGTAATCATCGCAGATGACACCCAAATATGCTTCTCTTTTCCTGAACTCTCCCCTGTTTTCTCTATCAAAATTTCAACCTGTCTCTCTACCGTTATATATACAATGGTGTGTACTCTCTGATGTTAAACTCTACCAAAACAGAGGTGCTCTTTTTCCATGACAAAAGCTCTCTCTCCTCTCTTCCTCTGCCTACCCAGTTCCCACCTGACGCTCTGCCCTATTTTTCTTCAGCTAGAAACCTCAGAGTCATCTATGACTATTCTAACACCTTCTCTACTTTCATCTCAAAACCTGGAACAGCAGCTCGCCTCAACCTCCTAAATATCGACACCGCCAAGCGTCTCTTAACCACTCTTGTCTTCTCTAAACTGGACTACTGTGCCATCATGCTCTTTGGTCTCCCAAACTATGCTTTCTGTCCTCTCAATAACATCATTAACTTTGCTACCAGGAGTGTAGAGGAGCAGCCACATGCCCATGCAGGAAGTCCCGCCCGCTACTAGCTATATGCTGGGAACCTGAAATGTGCCATGCTTGACACCAGCAGTTGTGAACATTCACCTGCAAATATTTGTGTAAAGGTATCCATTAAGAAAGCCATATTAAAAAATGTATTACCAAAGACAAAGATAATCTAATGAAGGAGCTTCCTGAAGGAATGTGAGAATGAGAGAAAGGGGAGCTGGTGACATCACAATAGATGAGCTTGGCACACTGAGAAGATAGGCTGAAGAAGATACATGGACTTTAAAGAAACTGATGACGAAATAAAGAATTGAGTGAATATTCATATGCGAAAAGAAGATTGCACATGTGAAGAGCACTGTAGAAAATGCAAGCAGTTCAATAGCTGTACAGATGCAGTAACGCAAGTAGATTAAGAGATCATAGAAGCTGGCTATAGATAGTGAATAGGCTGCAGGCTGGGACACCATTGTATAGAAACTGGACATTGCTGTCACAAATATAGTAGGCTTAAACCTGTGGAAAGAAGAGCTCAAAGCTGTGTCGCAGCAGAGAATTTGTCAAGAACGTGAAAGATTTAAGAAGGGCAGTATGGCCTGGGATCAATGCTGAAGCAGTTAAGACTGTTATCTATTCCTGAAGGTAGTGGACTTGAGATGCTAAATCATCCCTTGTTAAGGTGCAAAGAAAGAACACCATGAGTGCCAAGTTTTCTTCATTTAAGACAATTAAATGCTGCAAAATGGGCTGAACTGCTGTCTCCTGTCATGTGAGTAAAGGATGGAAAGAGAGTTTGGCATGCATTCCCAGAACTATGACAGCACGTGCTCACACTCCCTTCTATTCCCAGAGACGAGAATACACTGAAAGGCCAAGTTCAAAGACAATCTTCATCGCAGAAGGCATGGGTGATGAGAGACGTTGGGCTAATTGGGAGGGGAGGTAAAGTGAAGTTCACCTCCTGGCACCTGGTGGATGAGTTTACGAGCTGCTAATGAACTGAATGTTCCAGACTGGCGCGTGCGTTCCAACCAATTATAGAGGGCCATATAACGAAGGGCCATATAGTTTGAGAGCCAATAGTATACTGTGTACTTAATAATGAGGGAGACTGACTTGCACTAGAGGTGAGCATAAGTGGTCCACCTGACAGTAGATGTTCAATCACAATCCACCCCTTAAAGAAAGTATCAAAAATTAGTCATGGGCACCCTTCTATGAGAACAACCACAGCAAAAATTGCCTGTTCTTTGGGAAGGTACCCACTCTAGAGTCTGCAGTCACACTTTAACTCACTGTACCTTTAATAGTTGGGAAATACCCATTTGCATATCAGTCTTTGTCCCGCCCACTGTGAAAGGTACAGTGAGCTCAAATGTGGCTGTGGACGCTAGAGTGGTTACCATCCAATAGAACAGGCCATTTTTGCCGTGTTCGTTCTCATAGAGGGGCGCACATGACTAATTTTTTTGTTTTTTCAAGGGCCTTAGGATTAGTCACCCTAAGTGTCCTAGGGTCATCCAGACGTGGCACCCTGCTCACTGCGCTCAGAGAGGCACAGCTCCACCTCACTGATGATGCTTAACAAGGCTGAAACACATGTATGGGGTTGCTGTTGGTACTCTTGTTCAGAAGTGAATTGCCATAGCATTTTTGATGCTGGACTGCCCATGTGCGCGCGACAAAGACTGATGTGCAAATGGATATTTCCCATCTTTGAAAAGTTCAGTGAGTTAAAATGCAGCTGCAGCCTCTAGAGTGGGTACCATCCCATTGAACAGGCCATTTTAGCTGTGTTCATTCTCATAGAACTGCGGCCCATGACACATTTTTGATTTTTTCAAGGGCCTTAGGATTAGCCACCCTAATTGTCCTAGGGTCAATCGGACATGGACCCCTTGCTCACTGTGTTCAAAGAGGCACAGCTCCACCTCACTGATGATGTGATGATGCTATACAAGGCTGAAACATGTGTGTGGGGTTGCTGTTGGTACTCTTGTTCAGAACTGAATTGCCATAGCATTTCGGTGCTGGAATGCTCATGTGGGTGGGACAAAGACTGATGTGCATAATGGATATTTCCCATCTGTGAAAGATACAGTGAGCTAAAATGTGGCTGCAAACTCTAGAGTGGGTACCATCCCATATAACAGGCCATTTTTGCCGTGTTTGTTCTCATAGAGGGGCACCCATGACTCATTTTTGACCTTATAGAAAGTATACTTAGATGTTTCCCTTGAACCTATAACAACCCCTTGTAGGTTGTTCTTATTTGCCAAGTAGTATGACATCACATATGACGACTGTTTAGTATATTAGTGTGATTTTTTCATGAAATGCTTTAAGAATGCTTGTGCGACGTATGTTGATGTCCGTTGTAACTCCCTGTTTTAGACAATTGATGTTAAAACAAAAAACACTTTGCCATCTTCCGGAGTTGGTTCGATTATTTGGTGTCAGAGTTATTCTGCATCCCATCCATTGCATGCATGCTTCCAAAATGGCTCTAACACTCAGGGCTTTCTTTGAACTCCCTCGCTTCACACCTACTTTCTCGTACAATCACCAGGCTGAATGGCCGAAGATGCCAAACAGGGCAAGATTTCTTCTCCGGGTTCACAAGTCTAGCCACAGTAAGGCACCACTGTATCTATCCTCCTCAACTTAATTCAACAATGGGAGATCCCTGGGTGTATGATATAGCAGCAGGAAGCTTATCCCCGGAAAATCACCAGCTCCTATGAACACGAAACCAACCTGGACTGCTAGTATAGGTAGAGTTAAACATTCATATTCTTTTCAGAGTTTCATTTCTTTTGAAAAAGTTCATTTGAAAATGTAATAATGTTAATGTTAATGTTAATGTTAATGTTAAAGGTATTTGTACTGCACACAGTCACCAATAGAATTGGTCCCCAGCTGTTCTGGCCAATCTGCAAACAAGAAGGAGGGGTGGGGTTCGTAGAGTGAAGGAGTAGGAAAGTGTGAAAGGTGGTATCCTGTTGGCAGCTTCAATTCAGTTTTCACAGTGTGCTGGGCTTGGTGTGAATAACAGATCGATATGAGTCCTTGTGTGCTGTTGGTGTGAGTTATGTGGTGTTTGTTTTTTTGTTGCGGTGTGGTGAAGTGCATGCGGTTTGCTGTGCGAGAAGGTGGTTGTGTGGATTTTTGTGTGAGATATGTATGCAGAAATTTGAGCTTTGGGTTAGAGGGTTTTGTGTCTCTTAGTCCTTCTAATTCTTGCTCTATGTATCCGATTGACCTATGGAGTAGGCATTTCCTTGCCTTTTCTTTTTTTGTCTGTCCTTATAGTTAGGAGTGATGGTGTGGCAAGTTTCCAACTGTGTTATTTTTGACGTTTGTGTAACAAGTTGAGGCGTGCATTGTCCCCCACTCTGGTATTGGTGCTGTATTTTTACAATCATCCGCTCCCATCCTATCTATCTATTTCCTGTTGATTATCCATTGCTGCCTGTGTTTACTTTGTCGACTAAGGTGTTATTGACATGTCATCCTTACCCTTCCGTCCCGATCTCTCCGTGATCGTTCTTTAGTATAATTCTAGTTTATCCCAGAAACAATCAATAAAACATGGTATCACCCTTCAGTTCATCATGAAGGTATAGTTACATATAAACAAGACACAATTCTATACATCAGTACATTTAAAACAAATATAATAAAACCAATATAAAGTGCAATGTGCCAAAATGTCACCATGCTAAATACTACCAATTATAAAACACTTGAAACGTGTGCAAATCTAGCAATTACTCTACAGATCCAGTTAGAAATCTGTGATCGTGTAGTGTGCCCATTATGTTATGTTCCTCTGTTTTCAGAATCAATCCGTGGAACTTCTTCACGGGCTTTTAAACTTTCTAAAACCTTCTGTAGCCATCAATGTACTAGGGTGATACAAAACAAATGACCTGCCTCTTTGTTAAGGCATGTTCTTTTAGCTCTATACTACAATGTGCCATACAATCTCAAGTCTCCTGTGAGGGGGGTTAGACTCTTTTTTCTATGCAGAACGCGGGTGCAATATCCTTTTCCATTATTTAATTATTTATAATTATAGGGGGGGGGTGATGCATACTCCACCTGGCTGAAAGGGGGGGAGGGAATGATGCATACTCCACCTGGTTGAAAGGGGGGGGAATGATGCATACTCCAATTGGCTGAAGGGTGGGGAATGATGCATACTCCACCTGGCTGAAGGGGGGGGGAATGATGCATACTCCAATTGGCTGCGAGTAGCAGAGAGAACGGAGACAGATGATACCCTAAAGCAACCCATACTCCACCCAACACCAGTAAAGCCAATACCCAATGTATGCAGCCCCACCATGTGAATGAGGTTGTGTCCCAACCATGACACAACCATCTGCAAGTGCATTCTACCAATTCAGACCACATTGTCAACAATGAAAAGCACCTACATGCACGTCACCAAACACCATCAACCAATAGGCCTGTCCCCCATAACTGCCCACGAAGGAGGCACATGACGGACAGAAACATCAACACACCATTACACAGACAGTAGGGCCCCCAAAATGTCCCTGTCTACATCAGCATTGCTCACTGGGGTCATGATGAGGCCCACAGCAATGTTGCAATGATGTGCGCATTGCCATCACAGGACATGTGCCAGGCCAACTAACCAAACGGCATGAACGGACACAGTGGATGGGCACTCACAATGCACTCCACCCCTCTGCATACATTGGGTGATGGCATGCAAAACAGGCCATGGGAGCCATGAGCATATACTGGTTGCATTGTGTGAATCAATTAGTGCATGTAGAAGTGAGCCAAAGTAACAGTTGGATGCAAGCCATGGTGGCACATCATGTTCTTGATCAGACGTCATGACTGACACATACATTCTCGCCTACATACAGGTGATGCAGGCTATCCCCTGAAGAGGTGGCTCCTTACACCAGTCCGGAACCCGCAGAACCAGCACGAGGAGGACTTCAACCGTGCACATACATGTACCCGTGTGGTCATAGAGCAGACATTCGGCCTATTGAAGGCACGGTTCCGATGCCTCAGCAGGTCTGGTGGGGCACTCCTGTACCGCCATGAGAAGGTGGCAAAGATCGTCATGGCATGTGTCATGCTACACCATATGTGCGTCAGACGGAATGTGCCCCTGCCCCCTGACGCAGAACTGCAACCACCTGACGATGAGGATGAGGAGGGTGCAGATGGGGCGGCACCCCATGGAGGAGGCGATGCACAGGAGGGGCGTGCAATGCGCCAAACTATCATCGACCACTGCTTCTAGCACACACGGCTGGTGTGTATCACATGGAGACTGCACTTGGGGCACTGTGTGTCTCTGGGACATGCACACTGTGGACTGTACACCAATAAAGCACACATATGCAATGAAAATGTCCACACATTTCATTTTGGAAAAGCAAAAAGTGTATTTCAATCATAAAACGTCGTGACACACCCCCTCCCCTCTCCCCCTCCCCGCTACACACCCCAACACACCCCCTCGCCCATGCACACCCCAACACACCCCCTCCCCCCTCCCCCCTGCACACCCCAACACACCCCCTCCCACCTCCCCCCTCCCCCCTGCACACCCCAACACAGCCCATGTAAGTGTCAACAGATGCCTGTGACAGTGGCCACAGGCTGTTACAAGCCCCCTCTCCCGGCCCCCGGGGCACCCCTGGCTGTGGAGCGCAGGTTCCGTCCGGAACATCGGACGGGGCTGCTCTGTGCAGAACTGGCAGCGGAGGATGTCCCTGCCTGCCCCCGTGCATGCACGTCCTGTAGGGTGTGGGTGAGCTCAGTGAGCGCACGACGCAACCCGGCAAGTTCACCACAAATGTCCCTAGACATGGCCTGCATAGCATCCCTCAGGGTGGCAGTGCTCTGCTCTACTTCGGCCCTTAGGGTCTCCGTGGCCTGTTCAATGGTTGCCCTAGCCCCCACACATTCCGCAGCATGCTCAGTCAGCATCGTGGACAGATGTTGCTGCCGTTCTATGATGTCCTCGTGGGACTGCTGCCCCTGCTGGGCCATGCCCAGTGCTGGTGGTGTGATGGAGGGGCTGCTCCCCTCCTGTGGACTGAGGACTGGGCATGGGGTAGAAGGCCACTCCTCTTCCTCTGTGTGCCCCTGTGTGTGATCCTTATGGGGGCTGGCATTTGACAAAGGGGGGGAATGTAGAAGGTCAGTGGGGCTTCTGACTTCGTGCTCCTCAATGTCAGAGTATGAACATGCAGCAATTGCAGCTGTTTCACCCATGTTGCTGCTGGCCGCAGACCCGGTGCCTTCTGTGGCAGGCAATGTTGGTACAGGTGGAGCTGCTGCTGCTGACCTGCTGCCTACTGGGGTGCTTGCCGGTGGGCCGTCCGGTTTGCTTGCAGTGGATTCTGCTTGTTGTGGGGTCTGCCTCACTGCAGCTGAGGTTGAGGGTGCGAGGATGGTATTATTGGCTCTCTTCGTCGCAGGGGTGTCCTGGTCCTCGGGGTGTGAATCTGTGCCTGTGGTGGAGCAAAGTAGGGAGGGCGTTATTGATGGGTCTGCGGACTTTGGAATGACAATGATTGACATGAATCTGGTCAGTAGATGAGGCAGATTTCAGGGAGGGCCATGCAGGTTGTCTCCTTTTTGGGTGGAATGTGGATGCAGGTATGTGGGTGCCAACAGTGTATACAGGGTGGAGCTCGCATGTGGCTATGGGCAGTGTCGAGCTAATGTGTTGCATTTACACTCTAGGGCAACCTTGTGCTACACATGAATGGACTGCAGTGACTATGGCATGTCTTGTTTGAGGCACCTACCTTCATCGCCTGATGTCGGAACTCCCCTTTCCATCCCTCCGACGCCTTCAATGCCTTCCATGCCAATCGTGGTTGCACAAATCTCCTCCCACGGTTGGAGTTTCAGTGGCGATTCCGAACCTCCACCGGTACCCAGGGCAAGGTTGAGGTTCGCAGAGATGACGCCTCTGACCCGTATGCGAAGGTCATCCCAGCGCTTCCTGCACTGCTGTGGGGTGCGGGGTATGGTCCCCACCGCGCTGACACGCTCGGCCACCAGGGCCCATATGGCCTTCTTTTTTGCTATCGCTGGCCTGGTCATTTCCGGCGAGAAAACGGTCACATGCCTTCTTAACAACTTTAGGCATTTTTGGGTGGTTGGATGGGTGGGTGATTGGTTGGGACAGGTGTCAGGGTTGGATCTGGTGTTGTTCGGAAGGATGGCAATGGATTGTGTTTTTAAAGATGGCTGACGTGCTGTTTCCTGTTCCGCCGCGATGACGCTATTTCCGGTTCTGCTTTTTACGGTGACTTGCTAATTGCGGCCACCGCTAATTACGGTGGCCGCTAATTACGGTGGCCGCTACTTACGGTGGCGGAAGTGCACCTTGCTCGCCCTACGATGCCGATAGGGGCCCTTTCTGCCATGGCGTTAATTACATTACCGCCATGGCGTAATGCTCGTGCGCGATGGGTCGTAATGTGTCGCTCTTTACACCATCGGCCCACGGCGTAAACGCTCATTACGCCATGGCGGTAATGTCGGCAGATTACCGCCTGGGTCGTAATGAGGCCATTTGCCTTTAGTTACTTTGTATATCACTGTCCATTTTATTTCTTCGCAGCTATGGCCTTGTGTCATGAAATGCTCCACCATAGGTGCCTCTGTCACTTTGTTACAGATGCAACTCTTGTGCTCGCTTATCCTTGTCTTGACTTTCCCTATTGTTTCACCAAGCTAGAGCAATGGGCACAGATACCAAATAGCGTATACTACATTTCAGTATTACACTTTGTCAGTGCTGTTTGATGACATTTGGTCTTCAAGCCTAAGGAAATTTCGTTGGATTTCTCTGTATTTGCGCAACATTTGCATTTACCACAGGCATTTTGTTGCTTAGTGCGGATGTCATTTCACATTATTTGATCTTTCAAATTTGTGCTTCTTTTGAAAGCCATCACTGGAGGTCGTAGAGGCGTCTTTCCTTCTTGAAGGTTTTTCCAAGTCTTTTTGATAGTTTTTGAAATTTCATTTGAACGATCTGAGTATGGGCTCACGAATACCAATTTCTCTGAATTCTTGTCTTTTTTGCTGTTGTAATCCAGGATTTCTTCCCAGTTATTTTTGCTGTCTCTTTTCAAGGATTTTTTGACAAGGGATTTTGTTGAGTGCTTTGGCTTCCATTTCATAATCTGTTTTCACCAAACTGTTTCCTCTTAATTAAAGGGATTGTCCCTATATGTTTTTGATAAAAACAGTCGAATTTCAACAGTGCATTTTTGTCTGCTTTTTTATGATACGGTTTTACTGCCAGTCTTTTGTTCTTTTGTCTATCTGCGAAAATTGCTATGTCTAGGAAGTTAATTTGGTAGTTGTCGCAGTTCATGGCAAATTGCAGGCATCTGTCTTGCTTGTTCAACCATTCGATTAATCTGTTCATTTCTGCTTCATTGTTACTGTCCCATATTATTAAAACATCATCAATGGATCTCTCTCATAGTTTGATTTTGTTTATGTAAGGGTTTTGGTCAACGTATATCTTGGTATCTTCTAGCATTACTACATACAGGTTAGTGTGACTAGACACTACTGTAGCCCCTTTGTGGTTCCATGGATTTGTCTGTGGAATGTGTCAAGAAACATAAAATAATTCTCTGTCAGAGACATTTCAACACATCATAGTATGAATGAATTTGGGGTGCAGTTAGAAGTGAGTTTGAGGTAGAGCAGTTCTTATAACATTAGTACTGCATTTGCTTGGAGGATCATGGTGCATAGAGATACAATGTCTAGGCCAATCAAGGTGTCCTTTGTGGAACCAAATGCCATTCATTCAACTAATTTGATGACAGCTGGAGTGTCTTGCACATATGACTTCATTTGCGTAACTAGAGGTCTTAAACACACATCTGCAAACTTTGATAAGGGTTCTAGGACAGAATTGACACCAGATACGATGGGTCTACCTGGAGGATTGCCCAGATTTGTATGTATTTTAGGAAGAGTGTAGAATAGTGGAATTCTAGGTGTTCGTTAATGAGGAATCTAGCTTCTTGTTTGCATAGCCATCTCCTTTCTAATGTTTTCTATACTTTAGTTTTGATTATCCCTTGGAGTCTATTTGTAGGGTCTGTATCTAGTTTTAAATAGCAGTTTTCACGTCTAGTTGTCTTTTGCATTCCTTGATGTAGTCTTCTCTATCCAACAGGACTACCCCTCCTGCTTTATTGGCTCTCTGTATGATGACTCCTTCATTCTTGGCAAGACTACCAATCACTTCTCTTTCCTTTTTTGGGATGTTTTGAAATGTTTTTTTATTTATCTTTTGCATTTTTGCTAGGTCTGCCAGGACTCTTTGATCAAACACTATAGCTTCGGCACTGTGGCTGTGTGAGGGAGGTGTGAGTGCAGATGCTTCTTCAACCCTGATTCATTAGGTTTACTCTCATAAGTTTCATTTTGGAAAAATTGTCGGAAATCTATTTTCTGTATGAATTGTTTAAATTCTCTTCTGAATTTAGAACTATCACTTATTCGTACTTACACACCCTAGTCTTTTGTTCAGTATCATGGATTCTGTAGGGGTCCAGGTTGTAGGTGGATAGATACACTATACGGTTTGGTGGCTCCTTGTTATCCTTGGTTCCATTTCCCATAATCTGTGGTCCTTATCCAAAAAAGATCTTCCTTCTTGTCTTCTGCCTCTTCCTCTATGTCCCCTTGGTCTTTGTTTATTAAACGTCCCTCTGTAGTTCCTACCTCTAAATATGTTGTCTATATCTGTTATCTTGTTCTGGAGGCATCACTGTACACTACGGCAAAAAGTAATAATTTAATACTTAAGTATAGCATGAAGAGATATTAAAAGCATGCACCATTACATAGAGCCTGCATGATTACAATCATATAGGAGAGAGGATGAGTCTGCTCCAAGAAGGTGCCTGGAATCAGAACCACGGGTCTCCATCTGCTAGCACTCCTCACGGATCGCGTTATCCAGGGCAGCACGCCTATACTATGGGATAAATCAGCGCGGCCGCTGCCTGACTCAGAAATGCTAAGATACGCAGCATGCAATATGAGGGAGGGCTGACTACTGATAGTTGCACACAAGCGAAAAATCCCCCACATAATAAACTTTTGTAAGAAACCAAATACAGGCTTATAAATAGCAATAGCTGAGAAATGGTTTTGGTTTTGTATACAGAACACCACAGTAAAGAAATCCATGCCGACCTGAAACAGAGGGAGACATAGCATAGCTATTACATAACCCTGAGAGCTAAACTATTGATAAGTAAGTGACAACCCATTGGATGGCACAACTATGGCAGTATATAAATGCTGTAGTCAGACATCTTTATGTTTCAAAGCAGCACCTCTAAATACCTGCTTTTTTTTTACTACAGAGAACAAGCAGAAACACACAGTCAGAAGTTAATACAGCAGGTAGGATCTAAGCACCCATACTACAAGTAAGTGAGCAGCCATGGTAATTAATAGTCAATCCATTCAAGCGACTACCTGCACCTCAGCAATACTGTACAGAATAGACATTGTTATTAATACTGTACAAGTATATGATTACAGGTGCAGACTATAATCCCTAACTAAGTCTACAGGAAGAGCTTTATGTGAGTATGTAATCAGTTACAAACAGAGGCTTCATTTTAAGAGTCATAAGAACATGCACAGAGCAGTAGCTAATGTATGCTTTACATGATTCATCCATAGAAATTCACATACGACGAAAAGCAGGAAACTGGACATGGTGCCGTATTGCAGGGCTTACTATCAAGGCATATTCAGTCGAGCTACTAACAAGATTAGGCTGACTACAAATCTAATAATTAAATAATGGAAAGGGATATTGCACCCCCATTCTGCTTAGGAAAAATAATCTAACCCTCCTCACACCATACCTAAGGGAGGCGACTTGATATTATGTGGCTTATAGCTAAAAGAATTTGCCTTAATAAAGAGGCAAGTCATTTTTACGTATCACCCTAGTAGATTGAAGAGTACAGAAGGTTTTAGAAAGTGTTTAAGCTCCTGAAGAAGTTCCACAGATTGATTCTGAAAACAGGAATGAAACATGCTGGGGAAACTACAGGATCATAGATCTCTAACTGGATCTGTAGAGTAATTGTTTTTTTTGTTCAACTGTCTTTTCCTTGCTGCAACTTCACTATCGTTGAGGTGCGCATGTTTCTTTTGCACATCCCTTAGGATAGTTTTATGAGGACACAGACTCTGATCTATTATGTATTCTACAGTGTTCTTAAAGTTGCCTACAGGAAAGCTATGATAAAGGTTTAGGTGAAAATGTACAGTCACATAATCAGCAATAGAGGTATTCACCTTTAAGACTGCCAAAACATTCCAGCAAATTTTATTCCCAGCCGCTTCTCTCTCAGACCTGTTGTGATGTGATCGGGAGCCAAACTCATCACTTACCCCAATTGGAATGCGCCCGATAAATTGCTATGATCGTGAAATTCTGCAGAATTAATTTTAAGATGTAAACCAATGTTGAGTAATTTGAACTACTGCACCACACCAGGTATAGGTATTCGGAGCATCCCATACTAATGCTCCATTTAACATGACAAGACCAATGCCTATTAGGGCCTTAGACCAAACTTGGCCACAATGCTCTTTTCCTGCTTTTCTCTCACCCTCAGCCCCTCTTGATTGCAATGGGTGTCAAGAGGTATTCAGATCACCAGAGAACAGGATTAGTCCACCTTCTCATTTGTCCAACCACTTATTGAAATAACTTATAATCTCTTAGATGAAGATGCTTAGCTCACCAAGACCGGCATTCCAGTAAACATTCAGAATTAATATGCCAGTTCTATGACCAAGCGAAACTCGAAATTCGAATGTGCGTAACCATTATCCCAAATCGAATGATGTTGGTAGATTTTGATTAATGTTAGCAGACTGGCAAAAGGACGGCCTAAGAGTCCCTTCTTTGCTGAGTGAAATGAGTAAGCAAAACCATCAATCAATGGGGCATTCAACAGCCAAGTTTCCTGCAAATGAATTACTGTGTTTGTTTCAAAAAGATAGTTCACAGCAGGATTTGTATAAAAGTGTGTGAGGCCCCGGGTGTTCCAAGACAAAAAGGATAAGACCTATGTCTCAGTGCTAGGCTTACTGCTACGGTGCTACACCCTTATTTACACATAGTGCGTCAGAGATCCATGACCATTCCGTTGCCCGGGTATCCCTATTATTTATACCCGGAACAGTTTGTATTGACCGGGTCACTGTCTGGCCCTGGTCAAAAGAGATAACAATATCCCTAGGCATAGCCGCTGACAAAACCCCATGCACGTTCTGGTCCTATTACAATCCAATTAATTTTGTGGTGAGATATCAAAACCAAAAGTACGGACAGTATTTTGTTTTTTTCATAACAGCATCATGGATAAGTCTAGATCTAAAGTATATATCCAACCGATCTCTAATTTCTCTAAAATGTCAGAGAAATTAATCGTTCAACATCCCTAGAGGTCAAGGATCTAGGTGACGGAGTCACATTTAAGAGCCTTAAAACATTACTACGATTCAGCATTACATGTCTGTTATCGTGGAGAACACTCTCTAAAATAATTTTAAAATGTAGCTCTGTCTTAAGACCATTCCTATGAGTCACAGAACTCTGGGGATCTCGATGTCTGAGACCCTGGGACCTGGCTGACTGGTGAGTCGTTGACATATTCAGCGGCTGGTCACATTTGCCCCCTTTAAAATATATCTCTTATTCACTTGGAATGCAGAATCCCCCTTCCCCCCTCATGTGTTAGTATGGGTAAGTGGAATTGGTTCATAGCTGGGATGATTACTTTTTTGAAGTGACTCAGGGAGCCTTATTATTTCTGTAGACAGAGGAAGAAAGGGATTTTTACACACGAAGTTTGGCAGACAAAAGGTTACTGGGGGACTAGATTATAAGTTCCTATTGGCCTTTCCTGCAGTGGGGTATGGAGTCCAGGTTTGTCCTCCGGTCCCAATTGGGTCAGATCGACCACCTGCCCACTATTAACGGGCTGTGGCTCCTCACTCATTACACCGTCCAACCTCCTATTCCTCAAGGTGGTGAGAGTGCCAGACTTAACATGCTGAGATAACACACACCCCCTACCTCCCTCACATTCGCTTGAGACAAACTTCTGCTAGAATAATCCCGACCAAGTTTGAGGTTACCTTACAGGGCCTTTTTAACCAGAGTGCGTTTTAAAAAGCCAGACAAAAATGTTTTTGTAACCTTCTTTAAAAGTTTACTGAGAGGCAGGTTTTTTGTCTTTTTTATAGCTTTATATTCTTTTATTTCTAGGCTTGCCACCCCACCTTCCCGTTATAGGAGTAGTCTCTCTTAGCGCCCCCAGTGTAATGTCCTTTACAGGACCAAGAACAGTTGGGGGGTCCCCAGGTCATCTCCCACAGCAATGGCGTCCGAACTCAGAAGTTTCCATGGTGTTTGTAATTCTGCATTACCTACTTCCCCAATTTGAGAGGTTGGCAGCGAACCGTTGGGGATCTTTAGATGTAACATTGGCCTTCAAAGCCTTACAACGTGGGTCCCCTAACAACGTGTCACACACATTCTTATCAGCATTTCTGTTAGGTATGTTCACACCCATACTTGGGCATTTGACATTGGCACAATTCTCAAACATCAACTTGCTAAAATTGGGATTATCTGCTTGAACCCTACAACAACGTTTATCAACAAACTCTTTTAGGTTACAATAAATCATAGGATTGTTGAATTTATGAAGCAGGGAATCCAGCATTATAGAGTGTGATTTAGTCTCTACCTTAATTCCTTCATATAACGAGACCAGGGCACATAGTACTTGATTGATCTCATTCAGTACCTCTAAATGTGTGTTGTGTGTTTAAACATGGTTAAAGGCCTGCGTGGTGGCAAATCCACAGGTGTCGAAACTAGTGATGACGATGAAGCATTGGAATGCTGTGGCAGAAGAGGGGATATACTCAAAGGAGAGTTCATCATGGAAGAGGTGTTGTTGTGATTGCTTTTTGCAAGTGGCAATGAAGAAATGATCACTGGCTCCGCTAGCGGGGGCTCCCCCAGAGATATTATAGTGGGAGAGATCAATGATGTGGGACCTGTGCTAAGGAGAAGACCGAGAGCCCTTTTATCTGAGGCCTGCAGTGCCGCCACGGGGTAACAGTCAGTAATTTTCCAAAATGCATGCACGGGAAGCAGGCCAGTGGTTTGAGAAGACACCACCACCCTTGGCAACCCTGAAGACCGCATAGCGTCCATTTCCCCTGTATTCTCTACTAGGGAGGCTGCTAGCGGGAGGCTGATTGCCAGCAACATCTCTTGATTCGAGATGCCGTCTATGGAGCAGGACAACAGCCTGGGCATACCTCCTTCTGCTTCTCAGATTGTACATTGACTCCAGTACAACAAGTCGGAGGACAGTCCTTTAACAGACAAAATACAATATGTCTTGCAGGCCCCAATGAAATGCCAAAAGGTACACACCCTACCGCCGAGCTGCCAAACTGTCACTTGACCTTCACTTCCCCTTCATGCGTGCTTTCGCGCAGTCTTTAGGGTGTAATGGGATGCAGCAAGGATCTAAAAGGAGCAAACACTCCTGTCTGAGCACCGAGCTCCCAGGCTAAAATGAGGAGTACAGATAAAACGATCCGTTAATATGAAAGCAGTAAGACAGAAACCACGCCAAAATGTACTACCAAATTGTCACTTTTCCTACACTTTCCTCTTTGTGCTCTGTCTCCTCTAGCCAATTGACTAAGGTCTGCAAATAACACTTGGCTTCTCTGACTTGGGCTGATGCAGGTCAGGGGATGCTATTCCCCCACAAACCCTGCTTAAAGTCTGGACGCCTAGTAAGATTTCTCTTGCAAGGGATATCCCTCCTTTGCTAATAGCACCACGCACCAGTAGGTGCAATGAACTCAATGAGCTCAATGAACTCAGCACTCAAATATCACTCGAGTATCGCACAAAAAAGCTTTACCCACACTGGCTTGATCGGCGCACACTAGCTTGATCAGCACAGCTTGACCTCCAAGTGGCGGGCGGTGACCCACACCAACCAACTTGACGCTCCATCAAGCCACAAGGGACAAGAAACGGGGGTAGGCGCAGCAAGCAGGTAGGGCAGGGTAGACTAGCAGCTGTGTGTATGCGAGCCGCTCCTGTCAGCCAGTCACACTTCCGCAACGCAGCACCAGCTCTTCACTCTGCTGCTCTGCTGGCTACTCTCGAGAAAAGGACCCGCACATCTAGCACACAAACATTAGTTTGTGAGATCGTCAAGCAGCACTGAACCAACAACACGGAATCAGCCACTTCCGACAATCCCCACAAGCATTCCCGGTAATGGGTCAGGGGGATCTGTAGAGTAATTGCTAGATTTGCACAAGTTTCAGGTGTTTTATATTTGGTAGCATTTAGCACAGTAACACTTTGGCGCATTGCACTTTATATTGGTTTTATTATATGTATTTTAAATGTACTCATGTATAGAATTGTGTCTTGTTTATATGTAACTATAACTTTATGATGGACCGAAGAGTGAGAACGGTTTTTATTGATTGATTATTACATTTTCAAATTCAATTTTTCAAAAGAAATGAAACTCTGAAAAGAATACTGGCAGTCCAGGTTGGTTTCGTATTCATAGGAGCTTGTCTATCCTCTACAGGCCTCCTTGTAATCTCCGTTCTGCCTCCTCTACCCTTGTGGCTCCTCCCCCTTCCTGTGCTTCCTCTCACTTCCTCTCGCTTCCGCTCCTTCTCTCTTCTTGCTCCACTTGCATGGAATTTCTTTCCTATGGACATCCGAGAAACAGTCCACATGGATTTGTTCACAACCAAACTAAAAGCATACCCGCTTGCCTCCAAGTAACCCTCTTAATCTACCTCTCTTCTGCCTACTAGCTATCATTTTTCCCTCTCCTCTAACCTGCCTCTGACCCTCACTTCCTCTGCCTCAAATCTAGCCCTTCTCCCATCATGGTCACATCCCGAGCACAGCTGGGTGTACCGCCAACCTGCACTTACAAATGTCCAATGTTCATTGTCCTTAATCTATTCCTGTCTACTTATGTATTGTCCCTGGTGACTGTTCCATTTACTCCCCTCCACAACCTGGTCAGAATGTCCCTCAATCTCACCCCACTGTAAGGACTTCACTAGTTCCCGTCAAATCTGATTTCTTATCTATAAAGAGCATTGTTTCTCCTATATAAACACATAAATAAATAAATAAATAAGTAAATAAATAAATAAATAAATAAATAAATACATGTGATTGGTTTGCTTCTTTTTCCCCTTGTGTGGGTTTCACCTTCACTTGCTCTTGCCTCATACAGGCCGTTTTTCTCTGTTGGAGTCTCCTCAGATTCAGAATGATTAGAGGGGTTTTGTGGCGACTCCCACTTTTCCTTTTGCTTTTATTTGTTATTTTCTTTTAACTCAAATATGCCATCAGCTTCTGGGACCAATGTCCAGTTTTTGCTACTACTTCACTACCTCACTGCACGAAACTAGCAGGGATCTAAAAAAAACACCTGCACCAAGTTTCTCATGTCACTGCACGAACCTAGTAAGAATCGAAAACCGCACAAACTTTCTCGTAAACTGCACAAAACAAACACAGTTTGAAAAAAAATGCGCAGAATGTCTTGTGATGCTGCACGAAAACAACATGGAAATGAAACACCACGCACCATGTGAAAACTGGGTTAATTGTCAGTGGCGGCGGCAACATCTACATTGCCTACCTCCTTACATGATGGTGGCTCGTTTGGCAAATGTCCTCCCCTGTTCCCTTTGTCTTTGATTTCACTGACTACACTGGAATTCATGTTATCGTTTTGACTAGAAGCTCGTAGGCTTTTTTGAGTAATTTGAAGAGGGCTTGTTGCTTCTTAAGTTATTGTACATTCATACATTCATATGTTCATTAAATCTGACAGCCTCCTCGACTTTATTAATGTTGTTGTTAGTGTTCTCTCTCCATACAGTATGCATAAATTAACATGTGTAAGCCAGCAGCGCAGATGCAAGCAGGAATTTGGGTTCCGAGCTGTGAGTGTGACAATGGGCCTCTTTACGAGTGTGGCGGTCCGGAAATAAGGGTGCCGGTCACACCGTACCAGCAGCCTTTTCAGACCGCCACACTCCAACACTGCCTTACAGGGCCATTGAGCCCGGCAGGTCTGACCTGCCGGGCGCAATGGGCCCGGTAGGCGGGGGTGTCACGGAAGCACCTGCACCGTTTGCTATTGTGCCATTGCTTCCGTTTCCCCTATTTACACTTTACGCCACCTGATAACCCAGGCCACCAGAACTTTTAATGTCCCGGTGGCACTGGCATCTCAGGTAGCAGAACAGTGTTAGAAGTTCGGGAGCAACCCACCAGTAGCACTCGTAATGAGGCTCTAAAGAGACAGGTTTCGGGCAGTATATAAAATGAATACCCCCAAGAACACACAGTGCGCGCAACTTTATCACACTATGTGCTGGTGTTTACATTTTACTGGCGTGTCACAAACACGTCTTTGGATATTACACACCTGCCTGTACCATGTTTGGTCTGTTCAACCAATGATGCTGAAGCTAATGCTGCATCCTTTCCAAATGTCTTTGAAGCACCGGTTCTCTTCAGATCCTGCCCTCCACTGACCTTGGGTGAAGCATCTGTTCTCATCTGTCCAGCATGTTGATTATGCCTCAAAGGGTTTATGCATTCAGCACAAACAGAGCCCCTGGGTGCCCCTTCCCCGCGCCCATGCTACACTCGCCACCCCCCATCCTTCAGCCCTGCAGGATTTCTGCTCCCCCTGAGTCCCCCTTCCCCTCGCCCATGCTACACTCGCCATCCCCCATCCTTCAGGATTTCTGCTCCCCCTGATTCCCCCTTCCCCTCGCCCTCCCCCATCCTTCAGCCCTGCAGGATTTCTGCTCCCCCTTATTCCCCCTTCCCCTCGCCCATGCTGCACTCGCCACCCCCCATCCTTCAGCCCTGCAGGATTTCTGCTCCCCCTGAGTCCCCCTTCCCCTCGCCCATGCTGCACTCCTCATCCCCCATCCTTCAGCCCTGCAGGATTTCTGCTCCCCCTGAGTCCCCCTTCCCCTCGCCCATGCTACACTCCTCATCCCCCATCCTTCAGCCCTGCAGGATTTCTGCTCCCCCTGAGTCCCCCTTCCCCTCGCCCATGCTGCACTCGCCATCCCCCCATCCTTCAGCCCTGCAGGATTTCTGCTCCCCCTGATTCCCCCTTCCCCTCGCCCATCCCCGATCCTTCAGCCCTGCAGGATTTCTGCTCCCCCTGATTCCCCCTTCCCCTCGCCCATCCCCCATCCTTCAGCCCTGCAGGATTTCTGCTCCCCCTGATTCCCCCTTCCCTTCGCCCATGCTACACTCGCCATCCCCCATCCTTCAGCCCTGCAGGATTTCTGCTCCCCCTGATTCCCCTTCCCCTCGCCCATGCTGCACTCGCCCTCCCCCATCCTTCAGCCCTGCAGGATTTCTGCTCCCCTTTGGCAGAGCACCCCCAAAGACCTCCAGCACCGCCTCCAGGCCCTTGCACTCCCTTTTAGTTGTGTTATTGTAACGACCCCATTGTGTCAGTGGTGAATTTTGATCACTTCCAAAAGTGTCTTTAAAGTAATATCAGCAAAGTGATGAAACGCAAAGAAATGTGTTTTGCACTGAGCCAACTGCCGAGTTTTTGCCATAGCAACGGCTCCTGGTATTACTTGACGACGGTGGGAGCAAGTGCTTGGCAAAACTGTGTCACTGTGCTGTGATTTTTCTCAGAAGCAGCGCTGGGAAAATAGCAACAAAACGGTGTTGTTGTGTGGAACCTATGGAGGTGTTGTACAACAGCAGTGAAGGGGCTGCTATGGATTGATAATGGCCTCTTTCCTTATCATATCGCTGTGAGCATCTGGCGGGTAGATGATCAAAGAATTAAGAGCTCCCCTAATGAATGTACTACTCTTCCCCGAACATTAATTATACCAGCAAAGAACAGGATCGATTCTAACAGAGAATGATGATAAAATCATTATATACAATATTCATTTTAATGTATTGTCTTTCCTGCAATCCCATGTCCTGTAGGCTAAATACAGATGTAAATACAGTCCAGTCTGTTGGTAGACACGATCTCTCTGTAACACTCTCTGTCTACTCTTTCTTGTACTGTAACTAAGTCATTTTCTTGAAACAGCGCCCCAATGCCTCTGGGCTGTGTGGCGCTTTACAAATGTAAAAATAAAATACAAATAAATAAAGATGTCTCATTCAAGTGCCTAACTCATTGAGCTATCTTTCCAGCCAAAATGCTGAGGATCAAATTAAAAATAGCAAAATGAGGAGCGAAGAACCAGGTTTGGGAAAATTGCTTGTACTTGAGGGAAAACAAGGGATTTCTGATCGTTCAATGTACCTTGCAAGACAGACTGCAACTGGGAAACATACACTTAGCTAGGTTTAAAACTGATTTGCAATGGATGCTGTGAGAGTACAGTCAGCTTAAAATAAGATAACAGCTGAAAACTGGCTCTTTTGTTTGATGATTTTTAACCATCACTGATTCCCATGTTTAAATGTTTAGGCAAAAGATTATGAAGTAAAAGGTGAAACAAGTATCAACATGCAAAGTGTCTTTGGCTAGAATAACAGGGCTCTATAAAAGTGACCATTTGATCTAGGGCCAAATGGTAACACACACACATAATGAACTCATCTAAAAATGTAGCCAGTAGACAGGATGGCAGAGTAACCCCTGGCCGATTGCCTTCTACCTCTGATTTAAGTTGGCTAGTAATTCATAGATTCTGTGAGTAGATAGTGCCACACCTCTGTCCACGATAACTCACCTCAAAAGCAAGGGAGCAGCAGGGTGTGCTCGTTAAACGAGGGCATTGACATTTGTTCATTGATGCAATTATGTAACCTTGGTGATGTGTAGGCTGCATCAATCACTCTGTCATTGGCATGGCAAAGCCAGTGGCATGAAATAAACCCTCCCCTGAAACAAAGTCTCTCCCCCAGGAGACTTTATTCTGAAATAAAGTCTCGCTGGGAAAATGTATTCTGAAATTGAATCTCCTCCTGTGAAATAAATTCTCTGCCATGACAAGAAATTAATTTCCTCTCATTTTGAACCCACCCTTCAAAATGTGGCCATTTTTTTAAAACTGAGTTTCTACTCTTCTATGGAGGGTTTTGGAAAAGTCCAGTCAGGCGAGGGAAGTCTCTGTTCTGAAATATTGAAATATTGCCAGCACGGCAGGAGGAGCTAAACACGAGTCTCCCTGCGCTTGCGCACACACGAGTCCTAGTGCCTCCCTCATGGAGGTCAGTGGAACGCAGCTCAATGCGTTTGTACACTACACTATCACGCACGCGCACCGTCCACCCGACGGCAGTGCTCTGGGACATATACTAATCCCTAGCACATGCGAACACTGCGTTACATACTGCTCCGGCTCTACACTACCAGAGCTCTGTCGAGCGCCCTCCAGGGCGACCGCCGCAGGATGCAGCGCACCTGCCCCATGCCCTCTCTACCGCCCGACCCTGACAATCCAGGTATGTCCCCAGCTCTGGATGCCCAGATAACGCTCTTTCACAGCAATCTCAATTGCAGCATGAAAGGACTTTTGCCCTTCACCCAAGCTGCTTCCTAATGGTACTCCATCTTGTTACAGGAGTCACCATGAAACGAACATCCATGCCCTGCATCCAGACTGACCCTGGCCATGCACAGGCACCCACTCATCTTGGATATTCATCTATCCCTTTATACCAGCAGCTACCTTTACGGTTAGGTAAGAATGCTTACTTTTACTCTTCACTGTCAATTTAGAGGTTCTTGCAAGCACTGCAAACAGTAACAGAGAACTTCTGCTTTGTGTTTTGTCTCCAGCCAACACAGCGGCTCACCCTGGGATATATTTGACCAAGACCACACCGCTAACTAAGGGATCCCCCATCTACCGAGACTGGGATTCCCCTCACCCCTTCCATTTCAGCATCATCTCCCTCCTTTCACTCCCAGCCCGGACTCACCCAAGGTTTTAGAACACACATGTATATGTGTTACTTATGTTATTCTTTTAACATCTACTGACCCAGCAGTATTTGCTTAAATACCCCATAAGCAATACTCCAACGTAAGTAGATTTTTTACTTTGTTTCTTTGTTCACATTAAACAGGCTGTCACAATCCAACTGGCCCAGAAGAAGGCTCTCCATCTATAAGCCGAAACGTCACTGTAGCAGGTGCCACCTGCTGTCAGTTCAATATCCGGGAAGTTTTCTTCCGGACGTAGACCAAGGATTGGCCACTACCCATTTGATGTGTAACATTTTGAATACAAACAGCAAGGTTTTGTTCTATTTCCAAACAAATAATCAGGTTTATGCTCTCTTGACATTGGACCTTTAGTATTATTTTTTGCATGTCTAGCAAAACAACATGTTCACAGATAGCAACTGTGTCCTTCAGCAAAATGTATTAAAACCTTTGTTGTGACTCTGTTTGTTTAACCTTACCACAAGTATTTATGCAATACTGAATGCATTGAAGTTCACCAATGTCTTACAAAAATTGTGGAAACCATGGATTATTCTTGATTTAAATGTCAGGGATGATTGTCTCATGATAAGAGTAATGTCCTACCACATCCAGTACTGTTAACCACTCCTAGTCTAGGACTTATGCTTAGTTACGCTGTGGTTACGCATGGATATGAATATTGTCTCACTTTTTTGCCCGCATATTCATAATGACAATGACTACCTCAGTTGTTTTTATACCATTTTAATTTGATTTCTGCCTCCATTACATGGAAATAAACACATGTCCCCAAATGTAGGGGGTTTATAATAGTTTTGTGATCCATTTAAAAAAACAGTCCTGTTTTCTTTCCGCATGTGAGAACGACTTGAATTACTTGCATGCTGGGTTTCTGGTGATTAGCATCAACACCAACATCATTTTTTTCGCAAATAACATAACATTATACACTTTAGAAATGCTCTAACTTTATCGGCGGCGACCCCATCCCCAGTTATACACATTCTGAAATATTGTTGAGCCTTCACCAAGATGGGGGAAGACTGTAGCAGAGGGAGACTCTGTATCAGAATACATCCTCGACCTTGAAGGCAAAGCTCTGTAGCAGAATAAACTCTCCCCTTTGAATGGGAGACTCCATAGCTGAATAAACTCTCCCCTCCGAATGGGAGCCTCAATAGCAGAATAATCTCTCCCCCTTGAAAGTGACACTCTGTATCAGAATAAACTCTCCCCATTGAAGGGGGAGTCTCTGTATCTGTTACTCTCACCTGGTCTCTGCGGAGGCGTTGGGGCACAGTTGCAGCCCTCCCGGGGGTGAAGTCGCTCGGTTTCGACTTCGCCCTTTGCGCTTATGTGGTGACTGGTGGTAATAGGTGATGCTGCTCGGGACTGCTCCTGCATGGAGAATAGGGGGCGTGAGTATGCCAGCTTGTGCACCTGATCCCCTTCCAGACCCCTTCCCCCAAACCGTGGTACCCGTGGGATGCGCTGTCCCTGGAAAGCTCACCTGTTTATTAGTTTTGGCGAGCACTCCGTCCTGCTACTTCTGGCAGGGGTGCTTGTATGATCTGCACCGAGTTCCTTCACTGGTCCCTTGCACGTGGTAGTCCAGTTCTGCTGCAACTAAGCCACTATACTTCAGGTAAGTGTTCCTGTTTGCCTTTGTCTTTCCTCTTCTGTTTTTGTTGTATTGTAAAGTTTGTTGTCTTGTATTGCTGTCCATTCCAGTTTTGACATTTGCTTTTTTGCTTTCTTCCCTTGCAGGTGGTGTTGCCGGCCCGGCAGAAGCTGCGGAGCTAGAGGCAACAGCCAGAGGGAATGAGGAACGAAGCTGCAGCGGTACAGTAGCTGGTAAGTTGTTAACTCTGGGGCGCGCAGGGTTCAAATGCAGCGTGACACTAGGACGGATGTTCTAACCTTGTCTTTCTTCTTCTTCACAGGGTCTGAGTTCGTGGATTCGGAGTGCAGTGCTGCAGCGTCAGGATCAAGATCACTAGATGTCAGGAGATGAGTCTGCAGATGAAGCGATGAAGCACCTGTTTCCTGGAGGTGAGTATGCAGGAGAACACCTGGTTTCAAAGGTAAGTAAACTGGTCCAAGCGGCGGTGAGCGTCACGTTGCATGCGAGTGCACAGTAACACGAAGCACCGGCCTTAAGGATGGAGCAGCTTATATAGCTGAGCTTCTGAAGCCATGCCCACCAGGTTCAGCTTGCCTGCCACACCCGGTGAGTCAGCACATGAAGACCAGGCCTAGGGAGCCATACCCGATGAGTCAGCACATGACGATGTTCTCTGGAATAAAGGCTTTCAGCTCCTGGAAAGTTCTTGGGAAATAAAAGCACTCCTGCACTGAAATAAAGTAAAACCACTCCTACACTGAAATAAAGTGTTCCTGCTCACATCTCTATATGAGCCTGGTGCCAAAGACGCCAGGACTGAGTCCAGCCAGGGCCCCCGTGTTTATAGGTCCCAAAGGGACATAAGTGAGTCAAGTGACCCATTGCCCCCATCACTAGATGGTGTGGTTTTTGTGTTCTGGGGCCTGTGGCCATGGCAGTATCAGAATTAACTCTACCCCTTTAAGGGGGGACTCTAGCAGAATAAACATTACCCCTTGTTTGGGGACAGTCTGTATCAGAGCACAGCCTCCCCATTGAAGGGGAGACTCTGTATCAGAGTAAACTCCCTCCCTTGAAGGAGGAGACTATGTATCAGAATAAACATAGACAAATCAACTCAACCCTTTAAGGGGAGACTCTGTAGCAGAATAAACTCTATCGCTTGATGGGGGGATTCTGTATCAGAATAAACTCTCCCCTTGAAGAGGAGAATCTTTATCGGAAACTACTCTCCCCCTTGAAGGGGGAGAATTTGTAGCAGAATAAACTCTCCCTCTTGAATGGGAGACACTGTAGTGGTAAAACTCTCCCCCTTGAAGGGGAGACTCTAATCAGAAGCCACTCTGCCCTGGAAGGCAAAGGTCTGTGACAGAATAAACTCTCCACTTTAAATGGCAGACTACATAGCAGAATAAACTCTCCCTCTTGAATGGGAGACTCCATAGCAGAACAAACTCTCCCCTTCGAATGGGAAACTAAATAGCAGAATAATCTGTCCCCTTGAAAGGGAGACTCTGTATCAGAAACAACTCTCCCCCTTAATGGGAAGAGCTCTCCCTCTTGAATGGGAGATGATGCAGTGGAAAAAACTCTCCACCTTGAAGGGGAGACATTGAATCAGAAGACACTCAGCCCTGGAAGGCAAAGCTCTGTGGCAGAATAAACTCTCCCCTTCAAATGGGAGACTTCATAGCAGAATACCCTCTCCCTCTTGAATGGTAGACTCTGTATCAGAATAAACTATCCTCCTTGCTTTGGGAGACTTTGTAGCAGAATAAACTCTCCCCCTTGAATAGGAGACTCTCTAGCAGAATAAGCTCTCCCCCTTGAAGCTGGAGACTCTGTATCAGAGTACATTCTCCTCATTGAAGGCAAAGCTTTGTAGCAGGATAAACTCTCCCCTTTGAAGGGGAGACTCCATAGCACAATAAACTCTCCCCTTCGAATGGGAGACTCCATAGCAGAATAACATATCACGCTTGAAATGGAGACTCTGTATTAGAACAAACTCTACCCCTTAAAGGGGGCAACTCTGTATCAGAATAACCTCTGCCCATTGAAGGGGGAGACTCTATATCAGAATCAACTCTACCCCTTTAAGGGGAGACTCTGTAGCAGAATAAAGTCCCCCCCTTGAAGGGGAGACTCTTTATCGGAATAAACTGTACCCCTTGATGGGGGAGACTCTGTATTAGATTAAACATACCAGAATGAACTCTTCCCTTTAAGGGAAGACTCTGTAGCAGAATAAACACTCCCACTTGATGGGGGGGATTCTGTATCAGAATACACTCTGTCCCTTGAATGGGAGACGCTGTATCGGAAACAACTCTCCCCCTTTATGGGGTAGACTTTGTAGCAGAATAAATTCTCCCTCTTGAATAGGAAACACTGTAGTGGAAACAACTGTCCCCCTTGAAGGGGAGACTCGGAATCAGAAGACACTCTGCCATTGAAGGCAAAGCTCTGTGGCAGAATAAATGATCCCTTTGAATGGTAGACTCTGTAGTAGAATACACTCTCCCCCAAATGGAGGAGAATCTATATCAAAATAAACTCTACCTTTTGAAGGGGAAACTCTGTATCAGAATAAACTCTCCCCATTGAAGGGGGAGACTCTGATTCAGAATCAACTCTACCCCTTTAGGGGGAGACTCTAGCAGAGTAAACGTCCCCCCTTGATGAAGGAGAGTCTGTATCAGAACTAAGTCTCCCCCTTGAAGGGGAGACTCTGAATCAGAATAAACCCCCCCCCCCCTTGAAGGAGGGAGGATACTCTGTATCAGAATAAACATACAAGAATCAACTCTACCCTTGAAGGAGAGACACTGTAGCAGAATACACTCTCTCGCTTGATGGGGGCAATTCTATATCAGAATAAACTCTCCCACTTGAATGGGAGACTCTATATCAGAAACAGCTCTCCCCCTTTATGGGGGAGAATTTGTAGCAGAATAAACTCTCCCTCTTGAATGGGAAACACTGTAGTGGAAACAACTGTCCCCTTTGAAGGGGAGACTCTGGGCCTCATTATGAGTATGGAGGCAGCCATGCCCTTAACAAGGGCATGGCTGCCTCCATACTGGGTCCCAGTACAGGGTTCCTTCAATGAGGAATAACCGGGTCATTCCGACTTTGGAGGACCCAGTAATTCCCATCCCCATTCAGATTTAAGCCCCCATAGGGCTCAATGGGAATGGGGAGAGAGCTAATAACGGGCCCGTTAATAACAGCCCGTTATTAGCTCCCTGTTCCCCTCGCGGGACCCGCTAAGGATGCCTGGTTTTACCAGGTGTCCTTACCGGGTCCCGCAAAGGGAACCTCATAATAGGGCGTCCCATAATGAAGGGTGCCAATCCGGTACCGGCACCCTTCATTACGGGAGTGCCTATGTCATAATGAGGCCCTCAGAATCAGAAGACACTCTGCCCTTGAAGGCAAAGCTCTGTAGCAGAATAAACTCTCCCCTTCGAATGGGAGACTCCATCGCAGAATAACCTCTCCCCTTGAAAGGGAGACTCTGTATTGGAATAAGCTCTCCCCCTTAAAGGGGGCAACTCTGTATCAGAATAAACTCTCCCCATTGAAGGGGGAGACTCTGTATCAGAATGAGCTCTACCCCTTTAAGGGGAGACTCTGTAGCAGAATAAACTCTACCCCTTGATGGGGAGAGTCTGTATCAGAATAAGGTCGGTCTCCTCCTTGCAGGGGAGACTCTGTATCAGAATAAATTCTCCCCCTTGATGGGGGAGACTGTGTATCAGAATAAATGTACCAGACTCAACTCTACCCTTTAAGGGGAGACTCTTTAGCAGAATCAACTCTCCCCCTCGATGGGGGGATTCTGTATCAGAATAAAATCTACCTCTTGAAGGGGAGACTCTGTAGCAGAATATATGCTTCCCTCTTCAATGGTAGACCCTGTAGCAGAATAAACTCTCCCCCTTCATGGGGGGATACTCTGTATCAGAATAAACTTACCAGAATCAACTGTACCCTTTAAGGGGATACTGTAGCAGAATAAATTCTCTCACTTGAAGGGGAGACTCTGTAGCAGGATACACTCTCCCTCTTGAATGGGAGACTCCATAGCAGAACAAACTCTCCCCTTCGAATGGGAAACTCAATAGCAGAATAATCTCTCCCCTTGAAAGGGAGACTCTGTATCAGAAACAACTCTCCCCCTTAATGGGGCAGACTTTGTAGCAAAATAAACTCTCCCTCTTGAATGGGAGATGATGTAGTGGAAAAAAACTCTCCACCTTGAAGGGGAGACTCTGAACCAGAAGACACTCAGCCCCGGAAGGCAAAGCTCTGTGGCAGAATAAACTCTCCCCTTCAAATGGGAGACTTCATAGCAGAATACACTCTCCCTCTTGAATGGTAGACTCTGTATCAGAATAAACTATCCTCCTTGCTTTGGGAGACTTTGTAGCAGAATAAACTCTCCCCCTTGAATAGGAGACTCTGTAGCAGAATAAGCTCTCCCCCTTGAAGCTGGAGACTCTGTATCAGAGTACATTCTCCTCATTGAAGGGGGCAACTCTGTATCAGAATAACCTCTCCCCATTGAAGGGGGAGACTCTACATCAGAATCAACTCTACCCCTTTAAGGGGAAGATCTGTAGTAGAATAAAGTCTCCCCCTTGAAGGGGAGACTCTTTATCAGAATAAATTGTCCCCCTTGATGGGGGAGACTCTATCAGAATAAACGTACCAGAATGAACTCTTCCCTTTAAGGGGAGACTCTGTAGCAGAATAAACACTCCCACTTGATGGGGGGATTCTGTTTCAGAATACACTCTGCCTCTTGAATGGGAGACTGCATCGGAAACAACTCTCCCCCTTTATGGGGAGACTCTATATCAGAATAAACTCTACCTTTTGAAGGGGAAACTCTGTATCTGAATAAACTCTCCCCATTGAAGGGGGAGACTCTGTTTCAGAATCAACTCTACCTCTTTAGGGGGAGTATCTAGCAGAGTAAACGTCCCCCCTTGATGGAGGAGAGTCTTTATCAGAACTAAGTCTCCCCCTTGAAGGGGAGACTCTGAATCAGAATAAACTCCCCCCTTGAAGGAGGAGACTCTGTATCAGAACAAACATACAAGAATCAACTCTACCCTTGAAGGGGAGACACTGTAGCAGAATACACTCTCTCGCTTAATGGGGGCAATTCTATATCAGAATAAACTTTCCTGCTTGAATGGGAAACTCTATATCCGAAACAACTCTCCCCCTTTATGGGGGAGACTTTGTAGCAGAATAAACTCTCCCTCTTGAATGGGAAACACTGTAGTGGAAACAACTGTCCCCCTTGAAGGGGAGACTCTGGGCCTCATTACGAGTATGGAGGCAGCCATGCCCTTATTAAGGGCATGGCTGCCTCCATACTGGGTCCCAGTACAGGGTTCCTTCAATGAGGAATAACCGGGTCATTCCAACTTTGGAGGACCCGGTAATTCCTCCTTGAAGGAACCCATCCCCATTCCCATTTGAGCCCCCATAGGGCTCAATGGGAATGGGGAGGGAGCTAATAACGGGCCCGTAAATAATGGCCCGTTATTAGCTCCCTGTTCTCCTTGCAGGACCCTTTAAGGACGCCTGGTTTTACCAGGTATCCTTACCGGGTCCCGCAAAGGGAACCTCGTAATAGGGCGTCCTGTAATGAAGGGTGCCGGTCCGGTACCGGCACCCTTCATTACGGGAGCGCCTATGTCATAATGAGGCCCTCAGAATCATAAGACACTCTGCCCTTGAAGGCAAAGCTCTGTAGCAGAATAAACTCTCCCCTTTGAATGGGAGACTCCATCGCAGAATAACCTCTCCCCCTTGAAAGGGAGACTCTGTATTAGAATAAACTCTCCCCCTTAAAGGGGGCAACTCTGTATCAGAATAAACTCTCCCCATTGAAGGGGGAGACTCTGTAGCAGAATCAACTCTCCCCCTCGATGGGGGGATTCTGTATCAGAATAAAATCTGCCCCTTGAGAGGGAGACTCTGTAGCAGAATATATGCTTCCCCCTTCAATGGTAGACCCTGTAGCAGAATAAACTCTCCCCCTTTATGGGGGGAGACTCTGTATCAGATTAAATGCACCCCCTTGTAGGGGAGATTGGTATGCGGAATCAACTCTCCCTTTTGAAGGGTGAGACTCTGTATCAGAATACACGTACCAGAATCAACTGTACCTTTTAAGGGGAGACTGTAGCAGAATAAATCATCTCACTTGAAGGGGAGACTCTTTAGCAGGATAAACTCTCCCACTTGAATAGGAGACTCTGTAGCAGAATACACTCTCCCCCCTGAATGAGAGACTCTGTAGTGGAAAAAGAAACTCTCCCCCATAAAGGGTGAGACTCTGTATCAGAAGACACTATCCCCCTTATAGGTGAAGCGCTGTAGCAGAATAAATTCTCCCCTTTGAATTGGAGACTCCAGAGCAAAATGAACTCTCCCTTTTGAATGGGAGACTCCATAGCAGAATCCACTCTCCCCTTCGAATGAGAGACTTCATAGCAGAATAATCTCTCCTCCTTGAAAGGAAGACTCTGTATGAGAATAAACTCTCCCCCTTGATGGGGAGACTTTGTATCAGAACAAACTCGCCCCCTTGAATGGGAGACTCTGTATCAGAATACACTCTCCCCCTTGAAGGGGGAGACTCTGTATAAGAATACATTCTCCCTCTTGAAGGCGAAGTTGTGTAGCAGAATAAATTCTCCCCTTTGAATGGCAGACTCCATAGAAGAATAAACTCTCCCCTTCGATTGGGAGACTCCACAGAAGAATAATCTCTTCCCCTTGAAAGGGAGACTCTTTATCAGAATCAACTCTACCCCTTTAAGGGGAGACTCTGTAGCAGAATAAACTCTCCCCTTCGAATGGGAGACTCCATAGCAGAATAAACTCTCCCCTTTGAATGGTAGACACCATAACAGAATACGGTTTCCCCTTTGAAGGGGAGACTCTGTAGCAGAATACAATCTCCCCTTTGAAGTGGAACATGTGTTTCCGATTAAACTCTCCCATTTGTTAAAACTCATGTTGCAAGGCTTTGTCTTGTTGCCTTGGGGAACACATTGCCCCACAGCTATCGGCTATGATATTCGCGCTACTTCACAAGTGGTGTAGTGGATTTAAGTTTTCCATTTGCACTAATTTTGTGTTGTCTTAAGACAAGTTGGCACAATTTAAGTTGAGCCATGCAGTATATTATAGTGAACTGAATTATACTGATAATGGTTTATTCCGTGTACTTATCATAATACGATGATGTCCACACAGAGAGTAATCTATTCTGATGTAAACTGCTGGATATGATTGCTTTGTTCTTTTGTGCACTATGATTATACTTTTCCCTGGAGCCGCAGAGCTGACAGAGAACATCTTAAATGTCATTTAAAAACAAGGTCAGTGACATGTAATGGCTAGTTCTGCAATGTCCGCATGGAGGCAGTGCTATTTGGTCCCAACACCTCAATCTAATCACAAATGTGGTTGTTTAGTGGTACCTTCGTTCTAGTTTTCCGGGCTATTGGTTAGATTTCAAAACTTTTCAAGTTGTCCTCAGAATCCTTGTTCAACTTTAGCTTTGTAGCCCTTCTGTTGTCAATGGATTCTTCTCAGTAAACTATTGTTTGCGCCTTTACATGGTGGACTCTTTCAGATGTCTTTCCGTTTGGGATGTCAATCTAAGTGACAATACAAAGAATCAGATTTGGTACCTGAAAATGTCATCCAAAAAACTGGGACTATGTACTGCCATGAAAATATTGAAGCTATATTGCATTTCAAAAGTAAAACAGGGTTAACGCAGTCAAAGTATACTACTCGGCCGCAGTCTCGAGAGGTATGTCCTTTCCTTGAGCATGCACTCTGCAAATAATGCCTATCCCAGCACACACAAATGTTAAAATGCAGTTATCCTTCTTTTGACGCTTTGACATCTTCAATGCAATTAGAAGAATTTTTGTTGTTTATATTCTTCATTCAGCACGTTCCAGCTGTGCTTGAACTTTACCATCGCTAGCAACACATTGCAAGTTTCTACCAAGTTAAATTCAGGTAACTCTCGTTTTATGGGCCCCTTGCACTCTGTCTCCTTATCTAATCTAGCTTCCTTTGAGTGCATTGATAGTGTGCCAGGACCCTCCATTGACCAATCACCAGAGCAGATGCAACAGACTATCCATCATGCCAACCAACTCCCAGAACAGAGGAGCACTTTGGTGAACCAGAAACACTGCCAAAACCCCTGCCTACCTCCTCCTTCCCTCGCACCCTTCACACATTCAGCCTTTGGGGAAAGCACTCCCCCCCTAAGGCACCACTCTTTGCCAGTTGTAGACCTTTCCCCTAACATTCCCACTCAACCCTCTCCTACTCTTGCGCCCCCTTTCCTCCCGACCCCATCCTGCCTCAGTCTTTACTTCGCTAGGTGCCGCTCTGGGGTCACTTTCCAACACCTCTTCATCGGCTTCCCCACCAACTCTTCTCGACTCTCATACACACGCTACCGACACCCAAGACTCCCCTCAAACACAGAATCTGCGACACCCAGACCCTGTCATCTCTGAACACCTCACCCTATCTACCCCCAGATCCATGCCTGCCCCCTGCCCCCTGCACTTACACCATTACATCGCCCAACTCTCCAAACCCAGTAAAGCCTCTCTTCAACTCTACCTTCAACACTCTTAGCACTAACCACCCCCCAGCACTCTGTATGGGAGGACAGGTCAAAGAGACCCCCCCTCCCCTGCAGTCCCCTCCTTGTGATGTCCATGACTCATCAGGGGCACCCCTGCCACCAGGGCCCAGGCCAACACATCGACTAAACATACTGTATTAGGGTAAGCCCAGGAAACCATTTTACAAACCAGAACGCCATCTTAAGACATGACTCCTTGTGCGCTGCAGCACGGCCCCCACCTTTAGAGAGTCCTCGTCTACCCTGTTGCCTCCGCTCCCTGGCAGATCCGCTGAAAGCCTGTTCCCACGACAAGTCGGACATGAGCTAGTGTTAGAGCAAACACTGTATCTTTCACCTTCCGCAGTGCATCATTATCCTCAGCGTGACCCGAGCAGCAGGGCTGGCTTGGAAAATAACTGTAAACCGCCCTCGATGAAACAAAAGCCTTAATCCCACACCGGGAAACTGCTCAATACATATACACATATATGCATATATTGCATTACAATGGTATCCCTCGTGCACAACTTCCGTGTCAAAAATCTACAAACCCTAGACAAACCAAAGAATGTGTCATTGTGCGACCACATGGTCACAAAACCCAAACCCCCTCGGTATGCACAATACACTCAGGGTCCCTGGCCTAATACTATGTGCCTCTCTAGGGGTAATGTAAAGTGAATGATACCAAGTCCTTATGTCATGGCTACCCTGATGCTGCTAGAGTGCAAAGGAACACAAGTGCAACAGTATTGTGAGCTCATGTAAATAAGATACATAGAATGCCATCAAGTGCAAATGTACAGGTTTAATGTGTATTACTGCTGTCAACCGTGTTGGTCTGTTGCTCCTGCGTGCTCCACCAACCCTAATGCTACCTCGCGTATCATGTTTACAGTGGGATGCTAAAACTGCTAATATTGCAAATACTTACCCTATAGTGACTAATGGAGGTGTAGATATAGTCAACGAATTCCGAAATTAATATATACTGCTGTAAAATGCTATAGATGTGTGACCCCTTAGCCATTTTATATTATGTGAACCCCTTCGTTTTACAGTTTGCAGCTTGCTAGAAGATTATCATTGTGGGCATATCCAAGGCCACCTCTCCTCCCTTCCCATTGAAGCCTGCCAGAGAAAGCAAAGGCCCGAACGACACCACCTCACCTCCCCCAATTCGGCTGAAGCCGTTTCAGGCATTCATGATTCCCCCACAGCTCACATGGCCACGAACAGCAACCTGAATTATTTACAGCCCAGCAGCAAAATCCGGCCATAACCAGAGGCCAGAGGTGCCCCCTCATAGGTCCCACGACCCATCAGCTCACCCCAGATTAATGACGCTTGTAAAAGAAGACACCTAATATTGCACCAACATTGTGTAAAAGCATCCGTCATGACTTCTAACGAGACCCAAAGCCTGGACAGCTTACCCCATGCCCTAAAACCTGACCCCGTGGCCTATGATACCTCGTCAACAGGATAACAGCAAACCTGTATTGATGTATCACCAAAGTACCCCACCTAATGCGCATTCCTCCTGTGTTATATTAACCTGTAGAATAACCTATTGTAGGATTTACAGGGCAACTGACACTGCAGCTTTGAAAAATGGGGTGTGCCTGGCCCTTAGGGCAGAAAGCCAAGAAAGACGTCCATCAATGACACTGACCACGCCTGACCGGACAGCGCCTCCCGGATGAGCCCAGCTGACCTGCCCACCCCACGTTGGCACCCGGCGGTGTCCACCAACCACAGAGACGCATCACGGCTGCACATATAGTTAGTCGACGCCACCCAATCCCCATGTACATGTGCCCCCTATAGTGTGTAGGTGCCTATGACACTTTTTGTAAATAAAAACACCTGTCTTTGCTATTGTCAGACAGAGCGCTCTTGGAGTTTGCAAAGTTCTTTGCATGCCCTATTTTGACTTACATAAAGCTTCCCTTGAGCTCACCCGCACTTGGTCCTAGCCTTATTCCCATTTGTGGGAGAGTCCATTCTTGCCTCTCATTGCGGGGAGGGTCGTGCTATCTGGGGATGCTCGCCTTCAGTGGTGACCCCGATTGCGTGATTACATCTCCTGGTACGTCCTTTCCGTCCCCTCTGGCACGAAAATCTCTGGTCGAAAGGGGAGACGCACAGTACGCCTGCTCCGGAAAGCTACCCGCCTAATCAAATATGTGCGAGTGAACGCGTGAAATGATTTACGTGTTTTAACGTGCGTGGGAATTTCTAACTCATGCGCGGAAGGAGCTGAATTCAAGGAAGTTAAAGAACATCTATTTTCACACAACTCTTACATTAAAAGGAAATTCTAAAAACAATAAGTTTGCAGGAGAGTGACAATTCAACCTTCCATTTAGAGAGAGTACATTTGAAGTTCTTTTAATGGAAGTAAAGAAGATAATCTCATAAAAGCAAATAAGGAAGAGAAAAACTGTATCCATTGAAGCATAAGAGTTTAGACATTACAGATCAATATGTAATGAAGCAAAAGTGTAAAATACTCAAGACTGTTAAGCGAATTTGCGACGTGATTCGCTCAGACAATGGCACTCATTTTGTGAATGAACTGTTCAAGGAAGTTACTGCATTATTGGGGATCAAACACAAGCTTTGCTCGATTTATCACCCTCAAAGCAATGGCGTTGTAGAGAAGATCAATGGCCTATTAAAAGGAAGATTGTCCAAACTATGTTTCTCACTCAAAAAGAACTGGGTGTATTGCTTACCCCTAACACTATTCAAACTAAGGAACCAGCCAAGTAAGGACCACCACTTGTCCCCGCACGAGATTGTGACGGGGAGAAGAATGCACACAGCACATTCCCCGCTGCGTAGACACTCAGATGCACATAGAAGTGCAACAATATTAGGAGATGAGTTTACTGATTATTTGAAAAAATGGACTAGAGCAGCGCGTGCAATCTCAAGACAATTGTCACCGCCATTTACAAGAGAAGAGGGAAACCAAACTGTGTCATTTGTGGAACAGCGCCCCCAAGGACAACTAATGCCAGGGGATTTTATTTATGTTAGAAGCTTTGTGCGCAGAAGGAGTGCCCCAAGAGTCCATGGCCCATACGAGGTAGTTTTTTGTACTCCCACAGCAGTCAAAGTTAAAGGGCTCAGGTACTGGATACATTTAACAGACATACGAAGGGCCTACAATAATGTTCAGGAGGAAGTGGATGAGGAGGCACAAACAACAGCAAACAATAACAAATGAAAAATTAAATGAAAAAGGTGCAGCTAAAAATAAGTGTATCAGGTATATTAATGTGCTAACAAAGAAACTGATTTACAGGTACGAGAAAGAAATAAATGAATAACATTAAGAGATGAAATGAAAAATTGAAAAAGTGATTAAAAATGAATGAGAATATACATATTTCTCTCTCGTTCTCTCTCCATCCATCCCTTCTCTCTCCCTCTATCTCATATTATAATTGTATGGTGGCTACTGTACAAAATGAAAATGTTTACATGTATATACTTAATGCACTTTTATGTTTGAAATAGGAGCAACCATGGCAACAAACGGGCAGCCCGCAACGGAGAGCAATAGAATAACGAGATATAGAAATGCTATAGTAGAAAGTTGTAGATATTCGTATGAATGTGGATTGTCTGTGTGTATCGTATTATTTTTTGTAATACTGTTTGGTATAAGCACATATTGGTTCATAGCATTCATCTCTGTCGAGATGAATGAGGGGGGAGGGGGGAACAGAAGTAATATTGCAAATGAAAATATAACAACTGAAAATGCAAAAGAAGGTGATTTTTTGGTATGGAACGGATACCAGCTTGTGTGGGGGTATAACACGAAACCGCCCACAACAACCAACCATTCCAAGAAAAGCAGTGCTGAAATAATGCTAGCATAAGTCCCCTGCCAAATGTCTCTAACTACAATGCCCTCAGTCTAAATGACCGCAACCCCTCTGTCATATCGTGGCTTTATAATACCCCCACTACTGTGCCCACACAAGTAACCACCCCTACAGCAGCCAGTACCTTACTTCATAGAACAACAGAAGAGAACAAAAGGATGGCAGAAAAGTTTGCATCTCTGTATGATGAATGGACAGAGGGGGATGTGGGAAAAGGGGGGTATAGAGCACACATCGCCCATGAAGCTGCGAGATATCTTAGAAATAATAGGAGGAAAAGGGAGGTGGGAAGTAGGAAGTATGACGAATATTATGGTCTGGGTTTAGATCAGATGGAAGACCCAAGAAACCCTCACCAGACTAAAAAATGGTATACAGACATGAGCGCGACTGCTAAACAAACAACAAATGAAAGCTGCTATGTCTGCTCTCTTATCCCCCATGCCTCAGGAACACCCAAGGTGTTGCTACCAAAAGAATTGCCTCTGATAAATGCCCAATGTCTCCTTCATCTTACGCTGTGCAGAATTAAGAACACCTTTCAGGCACACAAAATAACTTCTAGCATGCTGCAGAACGAGAAAACATGCTACCCGAAAGTGGAAGGAGTAATATGCCTGAAAGAACATTTTTTTGTAATAAAATGGACATTATTCACAGACAACCGATGGAAAGACGAAGAAGTTACATATATAAAGCGGAGGCACTGCGGGGAGTGTCACCTGAAAAAATGCAGTGGATCCAAAGAACATGTACACCCATCTGGAAAGAGCACATCACAAAGTTAACGTGGGTGACTGCCATTGAAAAACCGTTCAAACTGCAGAAAGAAATAACGTATGAACTATGCTTCAGGGGGAAGGAAAGACTGCAATGGGGATAAACAAAGATTGCAACAGGACTCTCACCATCCCAGACATGAGGAAGGGGACAGCAGCACTCATGGACACCTACTGGGTGTGTGGCCGCCAAGCATACTTGCATCTCCCGCAATCATGGAGCGGCAGTTGCTCACTGGCCACACTACATTCAGCGCTAATGGTGATACCAGAGAGCCACATCAGCGGGGCAGAAAGGGGCAAGAAGTCCCCCGTGAAAATAAGGCCCAACCGACAGAAGAACAGCAGATGTATGTTTTTTCCTCTGGCAACAAGGAGGAAATGCTGTCCCGAAACAGACGATCATCTAACTACATATCCAAGGCATCCTCAGAGCTATTGGCACAGATCCCAGACAGATATCGATGGTTTAGCTCTGCAGAGACCTTCTTCGCTTCACTCATTCCAAGCATCCAGGCACGGGCAAATGCTAAGTGGCTCCAAATAACACGCTGGGAGCTGATCCAGTTGGAAAACGATACAGAGGAAGGTTTCAACGTGATCAAGGTAGAATTGAGAGCCCTGCGGCTAATGACAATGCAAAATAGGTATGTCCTGGAACTATTAACAGCAATGGACGGAGGTGTTTGCCGAAAAATTGAAAGTGCATGTTGCACTTTCGTACCTTCTGAAGACGCTGATAATGGTACATTGTCCCACGTGATCGCAGCAGTGCACAACCTAGGAGAAAGAATGAAAACGGAAGGCGGGACAGAAGCAAACACGTGGTTCGATAACCTCTTCTCCTGGGTCCCATCATGGCTGGGATTGACTGTTAAACTACTAATGCCAACAGTAGTGTTTTTACTTCTAATTTTTTGTGTGTGCCAGATGGGCCTTCGATGCTGTGCAGGCACAGTACCAAATGGTACATTGATGATGGTGACAATGGGCTATGCTCGAGGCACAACAGTGCAAGCTATGCAGGATGCTCAAGTGCAAACAGGTGAAGAGCCGGGGCCTAAATACCAGATAGTGCCGGTATACCGCAATGGGGATATAGTAGATAGATTATGGCACACAACAATTAGAGAGCCCCGGGAACTGGAATGGTATGAGGAGGTGTGGGTAGACTTGGAGGGAGCTAGGGATTGTATATATCTAACTTGTAACCCAGATGAATATGCTAGAAGGGGGGAAAGTCTGAGGGGGGTGTGCAGGGCTTGGATGCCAATAAAGGGCACCCTGGCATGGGAGGAGGCTGTGGCTGATGAAAAAGAATGTGAGCGGTTGGGGGAGTTACGGTATTCGTTACTTAAGTAACGAAAGGGGGGAAATGTATGGGAGGACAGGTCAAAGAGACCCCCCTGCAGTCCCCTCCTTGTGATGTCCATGACTCATCAGGGGCCCCCCTGCCACCAGGGCCCAGGTGGTGGGTGGACCACTGGCCGACACATCGACTAAACATACTGTATTAGGCTAAGCCCAGGAAACCATTTTGAAAACCAGAATGCCATCTTAAGACATAACACCTTGTGCGCTGCAGCACGGCCCCCACCTTTAGAGAGTCCTCGTCTACCCTGTTGCCTCCGCTCCCTGGCAGATCCACTGAAAGCCCGTTCACACGACCAGTCGGACATGAGCTAGTGTTAGAGCAAACACTGTATCTTTCACCTTCCGCAGTGCATCATTATCCTCAGCGTGACCCGAGCAGCGGGGCTGGCTTGGAAAATAGCTGTAAACCGCCCTCGATGAAACAAAAGCCTTAATCCCACACCGGGAAACTGCTCAATACATATACACATATATGCATATATTGCATTACAATATAAGCAAAGGCCCGAGCGACACCACCTCACCTCCCCCAATTCGGCTGGAGCCGTTTCAGGCATTCATGATTCCCCCGCAGCTCACATGGCCACGAACAGCAACCTGAATTATTTACAGACCAGCAGCAAAATCCGTCCATAACCAGAGGCCAGAGGTGCCCCCTCATAGGTCCCACGACCCATCAGCTCACCCCAGATTAATGACGCTTGTAAAAGAAGACACCTAATATTGCACCAACATTGTGTAAAAGCATCCGTCATGACTTCTAACGAGACCCAAAGCCTGGACAGCTTACCCCATGCCCTGAGGCCCATCCCATGGCCTATGATACCTAGTCAAGAGGATAACAGCAACCCTGTATTGATGTATCGCCAAAGTAACCCACCTAATGCGCATTCCTCCTGTGTTATATTAACCTGTAGAATAACCTATTGTAGGATTTACAGGGCAACTGACATTGCAGCATTGAATGAATGGGGTGTGCCTGGCCTTTAGGGCAGAAAGCCAAGAAAGACGTCCATCAATGACACTGACCACGCCTGACCGGACAGCGCCTCCCGGATGAGCCCAGCTGACCTGCCCACCCCACGTTGGCACCCGGCGGTGTCCACCAACCACAGAGAGACGCATCACGGCTGCACATATAGTTAGTCGACGCCACCCAATCCCCATGTACATGTGCCCCCTATAGTGTGTAGATGCCTATGACACTTTTTGTAAATAAAAACGCCTGTCTTTGCTATTGTCAGACAGAGCGCTCTCAGAGTTTGCAGAGTTCTTTGCATGCCCTATTTTGACTTAGATAAAGCTTCCCTTGAGCTCACCCGCACTTGGTCCTAGCCTTATTCCCATTCGTGGGAGAGTCCATTCTTGCCTCTCATTGCGGGGAGGGTTGTGCTATCTGGGGACGCTCGCCTTCAACTCTCAACTCTCTGATGGAAATCAGCAACCCGGCGCCATCTCCATCCATCCATACACCCTTGCCTTCTTTCCACCCTCATTCATCAACAACCGCTTTTGGCAACCCCAGTCACTCTCCTGCATGTTCTCTGGCCCCCCTTCCCTCCCCTTACTCCACACTTCAATTCCCTCTCTCAAACTCCCTCCACTCCCGCATCACTCCAGAGCTCCCACATGAACCATACATCACAAGCACTCTTTTCAGACACTCAAAGAACACCCAGTGCCACCCCAACCCACCATAACATCGGAGACACTGCGCCCTCCCTACTCTCCCCCTTATTCACACTCCCCTCCCCAGGCCTTCCTCACCTGCCCTCCACCGCTCGCCTCTCCAGGGGCCAACAACCCCCACTCCTTCATCCTACTCTCATGCATCCTCATTAACGCTAGATCTGTCACCAAAAACCAACACAACATATACAACCTTATTTCCTCGGAAAGCCCGGACATTCTTTTCATCATAGAAACCTGGTTCTTTGATGACTTCCGGCCCATCTCACACGGGGCATTCCCCTCAGGCTACACACTCATCACTCAGAACAGAACTAGAAGAGCAGATGGAATCTCCATCCCCCACAAATCACACCTCATCTCACACTCTGAGGAACAAGCCTACAACGCAGACTGCAAATCCCTCGGAGTGATATTTCTCATCAATCCATCTCTTACCCCCAGCTTCTTACTCTTCTACAGACCTCTCGGCTATAACCGATACTTCGCTAATACTCTAAGTGACTCCCTAGCACCCATTCTGATCGCCCACCCCTCTCTCACCATGCTTGGAGAGCTCAACATATAGTTTGATGCCCTGCACAACCCCATGACACTACCACTCCTGTAAAACCTGGAAGCCCTCAACATGACTCAACTGGTATCAGGCGCCACACACACTGCAAGACATACCCCAGATGCAATATTCCGTTCCCTCCAATCTTATCTCCATGCTCCCCCCAACCACTCATATGGATGGACCACACAGCCATCTTCTCCTTTCTTTTGACTCCCATCCCTCCTAGTCGCTTGACTAATACCAGACCATACACCCGCTTCCCACTGTGGAATAAGGTCATAGTAATTCCAGACTTGGCAGACTCCTTGATTTTCACCCTCCCAAATCTACCAGACCAGGGACGTCTGTCCTCTATCAGTCTCTTGTACCAATGGCTCTCCAATGCCATCAAACCTCCCCCCCAGATCAGCCCCCCACAGACAAGGATCCTCATTACGAGCTTGCCGGTCCAGGTACAACGGTACCGGTAAGCATGCCAATACCTTCAGGTCTGACCTGGTGGATTGAAAGGCACCCGCGAGCACAGCAGGTCGGATACACCGGCACCGTTATGTGGCTCAAATGGGAATGGGGAAGAATTTTTTCCGGCACCCAAGAATGGGCAAAGACCGGGTCCAGCAAGGCCATAATGACCCAGTAATTGCCCATTTCTGGTTGCCGGAAAAGATGAATACCGGCAGCAGTTGTGCCTGTATTACAGGCACAGCTACCGCCAGCCTTGTAATGAGGCCCAAGGTCCTTCCCATACATGGTACACCTATTCTCTCAAAACTCTCAAAATACCTAACCACATCCTTGAATGCAGATGGCTGGCTGACCCATCTCCCCATAATAGAACTGCATATGCCCACCAGATCCATGTCCACAATGCAGAAATCCAGAAGGCCAAAATTCCGTTATAAACGGTGCCGGTGCATCCAACCTCCCCATTCCCATTGAGTGCAATACAAGCATGTGTTGCAAGTAATTGAAGAGAGATGTGGTTATAAGTCCGATGGGTTTATTTGCAAAGTAGCCTGACACGTGTTTCGAGTCTAAACCAACTCTTCATCCGAGGCTGTAAATGGGAGATGGGACCTAAGATAAATTGAATGAAGGACAGTGCCAGAAAACTCTGTCACGGCTTTGCAATTGCGGTAATTTCAGCACAACAGGAAAAGCCAAAATGTTGTGAAAGGGGCTGCTTCCTTTCACAACTTCAGAGAAGCCACTTTCCAGAGCTCGGGAAACGCATTATTAACTGAGACGTTCTATGGATACAATGTTACAAGTCCATGGCTTCCCAAATGGGGAGAGTTCAATGAAAGAAACAAGGTTTCAACAGCATTATTCTACACCTCCACCCCCATCCATACCCAAACCCTCTTTGACTTTTTCTTAGCCCATTTCCACAACATAGCCCTAGAAAGAAACATCACCATCATCACTAAAATAGCAGCACTACACCCTCCTTCCCCTGCGGCTTTGACCGAGACATCACAACCGCCTACCATCCTCCCATGCTTCTCATCCTTCCCTCCACTCTCCCATCCTGAATTTTTAAAACTACTAACAGCTGCACCTTAGGATCCCCTGGACACCCCTGCCCCCTAACTCTTCTAAAATAAATCCTAACCTCCATTGGTGCTGGGGACATCACAAGATCAATTGTCAAATCATCTCTCACCTCTCCCATCCGCTGCCACGGAGACTCTATGTGGGAAGGTCAGGTAGGCAAAGATGTGGGTGAGAAGGCACAAGTGTTGGTAGCAGCTCTTTTTCACAGAGTTGATGTGATATGATACTGTCCTTTGACCACCCTGCCTTAGTCCTAGTCACATGGCCTGGGATATTCTCATTGTCTCATTACAAGCTAGTCTTGGAGGCTTGGATTCTGCTCACTGCACCAGTCAATTAAGGCAGGCAAGCTCTAAGAGCCGCAACCTTCCCAAATCCATTGTGAGACCATGCAGGGTAATAATAACACACCCTATCCACAATTGAGGGAGACTGAAGCTCTCTTTCTGAGCAGATCAAAAGCTCTATAAGATAGTATAGTTTTGATCGTACTGTCTTGGAATCCAGAATAGTCTTTACTTCGTATTCCGGTTCTCCTTCTATGATTTTGGGCTGGGTTGTGCCTCAATCCGAGTACCTGGTTTCATTGGTTTCAAATGAGAAACATGGAACCGGATGGATCCGCATATTAGATGGTAAATCCAATTTCATGGCAGCCGGTTTAATTATGGCCTTGATGGCATAAGGCCCCAGGCACCTGGGGCTGAATGCTCATTGTCCTTTCAAGGGAATGTTCTTGGATGCCAACCAAACTTTATCCCCGACCTGATAATGCAGAGCCTTTGTTTGGTGTCGATCTGCAAACATTTTCTGTTGTTCTTTGGCTCTGGTCAGATTTTCAACTGCTTCTTTAAGGGTTTGAGTGATAGTTTTGTGCAAGGTTGTAACTGCTGGCATTTCTAATTCATCAAGTGAATCAAAAGTGGACGTTCGAGGATGTCGACCATGCACCATGTAGAATGGAGTCTGTTCGGTGCTAGTGTGGATGGAATTATTGTAGGCGAATTCGGTCAACCAAAGGATGTTTTTCCAGGACTCTTCAGTTTGTTGTAACATACACCTCAGGTATTGCTCCAATGTCTGTTTTTTTTCGTTCGGTTGGCCATCGGTTTGGGGATGATGACCCGTGGATAACCGGAGATCAATTTTGCCTATTTTGCAACACCTCTTCCAAAGTGCTGAGACAAATTGTGTTCCGTGATCTGAGATCAATAACGATGGGAAGCCGTGTAACTTGACAATTTGCTCCAAAAATACAGTGGCAAGGGCGGAAGCAGTGGGAAGCCCCTTCAATGGAATAAAAAGGGCCATCTTGGAGAATAAGTCCACAATAACCAGGATCATGTTAAACCCGTTGCAGGAAAGAAGATCAGTGATAAAGTCCATAGACAGCATATGCCATGGTGCAGGGGGTACAGACAAGGGATGTAGTAACCCTGCTGGACTAAACTTCTGAGATTTGCGTTGCGCACAGACACCACAGGTTGCAATGAATTGGGCAATGTCTTTTCTCGAGGTTGGCCACCAACAGCCCTTTTGTATTTTAGCTCGCGTCTTGGCAATCCCTGGGTGTCCTTCTACTAATGATTCATGGTAATTTGCTATTATTTGGTCTTGTGATTTCTTGTTCGCAATATATAGTCTCCCTTGAAAATAGGGTAGGTAATTTTTGGTGGTGTATCGGTCTCCTCTAGCTAGCCACTCCAGTTGTGTTGTTTGATTCATCCGACATTTGAGATCGGTTTTCAAGTCATCCAAACAGGCGGTTGCGGCGATTTGGTTTCGGATCCGTTCTTCGGGAATGATGGCCACAGGCTCAGATGTGGTGAAAGCTTCTTTGTCCTCACCCATGCGTGACAGAGCGTCTGCTTTCCCATTGCTTACTCCTGGTCTGTAAGTAATGACAAAATCGTATTCGGCAAAGAAGAGAGCCCAGCGAAGCTGTCGTGAGGATTGGGCCTTGGCAGTCTTCAAGTATTGTAGATTACGGTGATCTGTGATAACTGTGACTGTGTATCTTGCTCCCAGAAGATAGAATCTCCATGTTTTGAAGGCTCCTTTAATCGATAGTAGTTCCTTGTCAGTGATTGCATAGCTTAGTTCCGGTGCAGAAAAATTACGGGACTAAAACGCTATGGGATGTATTTGCTCCATGTCAGGGTCCTTTTTGCGATAATACCGCTCCCATGGCTGCTTTGGAGGCGTCTGTTCGACCACGTATGGCAGGTCTGGTCGAGGCTGTCGAAGAACTGGTGCTGAGGTGAAGGCAAGTTTCAGCTCCTGAAAGGCGTTCTCCGCTTCGGGAGACAAGCAAAATTTCTTATTTTTTATCGGTAGGGAGGTTACTGGATGAACTATTTGCAAAAACCTTGGAATAAACCGACGATACAAATTGGCAAATCCGAGCACACACTGTACTCCTTTTGTGGATGTTGGTGATGGCCATTGAAGGATAGCATCCACCTTGCGTGTGTCAATGTGCACCCCTCGTGGTGTGAGCATGAAGCCCAAAAATTCTACTTCCGTAACATGGAAGAAACACTTTTCTAATTTGGCAAACAGCCGATGCTGTCGAAGCTTTTCCGAAACTGATCTTATATGGTCGACGTGGTTTTTTTTTGGATGCTGAGTAAATAAGAATGTCATCTATGTAGACGAGTGCACAAACGTTCAATAATTCATGAAGCACATCGTTCATAAAGAATTGAAACGCTGCCGGGGCATTACATAATCCAAAAGGCATAACCTGATACTCGAAAAACCCATATTTGATTCGGAATGCCATCTTCCACTCATCTCCCTTTTTAACTCTCACAAGGTGATAGGCTCCTCATAGGTCCAGTTTAGTGTAAATTTGAGCATTCTTCACCTGATCTAGAAGCTCCGGGATGAGTGGGATGAGTGGCAGGGGGTATCTGTTCTTTACCATGATTTAAGCGCTCTACAATCTATACAAGTTCTTAAGTCGCTCTCTTTCTTTGGTACGAAAAAGAGAGCCGAGGAGACGGGCAGATGAAGCCGTTAGCTAGGTATTGATCCGTCTCCCTTTCACCCCAGAGCACACGCTGCTTCTGTGATGCAGTTTGCTTTCAGATGTCTGCTATTCGCGGCTATAGTAAAGGCTACAGAAAGCTTCATGTTGACAACTCGGTCCCTGGACCTCCTTCAACTCCCAAATTTCACTCAGTGCTTTCTAGCAACCCCCGATCTCTACCCTGATGACATTTATATGTCTTTTGACCTGCAAATAGCTTTTTACTGCATTTCATTTTCCCATAACCTACAGCACGGGAATAACCCCAAACCACACATGGATCGTGAGTCAACACTTTGGGCCAAAGTTGTTTCAGACCTGGTCCAAATCCATCTAGTGGTTTAGGCTGTGTGCTTTGGCACAAATTGCCCTTTTTGTCTATTGGAATAGGGTGCACGTTTGGAAAACACTTTTGAAATTTTGGCAAAATCGGTTACTCGCACTCTTACGGGATCATCTCCAATACTACCACCACACAGGCTGCTCCTGTGAGGAAGAAAATTCCACCAGCTACTTTGCAAGCCATAAAAGAAGCTGTTGATCCATATCTTTCCAAGACAACAGTACTGTGTATATACTGCAGCACACCACTCTGCAGGGGGGAACAGTTTTGAAGTGCTTCATGACTGTCATCAAGGAGCATGAGAAAGTCTGCCCCTACCTTAAAATTAACGCACACCCAACATCTTCCCTTGTCTACTGGCCCCTCTATATCTGTGGTTGGTGTTCCTTCCCCTATTTTCCTCCACCATCTTGAATCCTAACCTCTCCTGAAAAAAATGAAAAAAATACTAATCAAAAAACACAAAAAAGGTTCCTTTGGGAACTGCTTTTCACAGTTTAAAAATGCAAGTAAAAAGAAATAAGCTTATAGAGTCCATCTATTTGACATTTTTCACTAAAGTAGTTAGACGTTGTATACTAGAGAAAAAGCAAAAAGCACAGAAACAATTTTATTTCCCAAATACTTTTTTCCATGGCCCTTTATTACTATCCGCGGTCTCCTCAGTCCCCTCTCTAGGCTATGCATTATTAAAAAACACAGATTACATGTTCACACCATCACACAAAACAGCCCTTCTACCCTTGTTATTGTTATGTTTGTAGCACTCCCTCATTGCCTGCTTTGAAACAGTCACACATATAACCACCAAGTAAAAATAAAACTCTACATATAACCCTATCAACATATTAAGCTTGCACAAAACTACTGGCACTTACAAATGTTCTACACATCTTGTGCATATGCATTTCCCTTGCTTATCCCAAAACATTTTACCCTCTGCTGCTTTGAAAGCACATATGCATTGTGCAGTAAATGAAGTGCATGAATAGAAAGAGGTGTAGGGATTGCCCAGTGCTCATAGGAGCCCAGAAGTGAAGTGCCAAGGTGGGAGGCTACCTGCTTGGGCAGAGGAGTCTCGAGGGTGTGGTACACAGCCCCCAGGCAGTGCTGAAGGGGGTGTGTACTGGTGTCAACTAGATATAGGGTCTGTAAGGTTCATGAGGGACCAGGTCACCAGTCACAGTGGCTGTGGTATGCGTTACCAGGGAAGGGATTAAGTAAAACAGGAACACAAAAGCAGTTTTCATGAGTTTCCAGAATTGAAGGAAGTCCAGCTCAAGTATAAGAGGAGCAGGAAAGCTGTTAGAAAGAGAGGCACCAGCTGAAGACAGAGACATGCCTGCCACTCTTTGTTTCAAAATGTGTTTGATAATCACAGTATGGGAGTTACATAAGTGGAGGACTCTAGCAGTGCAGTATTTAGGGAAACAAAGTTGGACATACTGTAGTCCATGCAATTAGCAGGAGCCAATGCACACATTGCAGGTCTGCAGCGATACGATCCCTGGGATTTAGGCAAAGGTTAAGTCTTGCAGCCCTAGTCTAGATTAGCGAAGTGGGCATATACAACAAAGGGGGAGGTTAAGGAAGAGCCTATTGTAGTTGTCCAGCCTACACAGGACCAGGGCTCTACATACATCAGCTTCTGGGGGGAGGTGAGGTATGGTCCAACGCCTGTAAGGAGGGCAAGCTGAAAGCATGGACTTTTTTGTATAATCTCCAAAATGCAAGTAGTAAAGGAGAGAAAGGACTTAAAGATGACCCCAAGGATTTTGGTGTTCGCAGGATGGTGAGAGTAGAGGGCCCAAAGACAGCAGCCAGTGGATAGGAGAACAACAGGGCACAGGTATGACAATAAGAAAGATCTCCATCTTACTGTCATTCAGACAGAGATTGTTAGCTGCATACAATTCTTCGATGGCAATCAAACAACCAGGGATACAAAATGAGGATAACATATTAGTTCAGGGAAGTTTAAGGAAAGCTGGGTGTTATTAACATAACACTGGAAATGAGAAAAAAAGGAAGAAATCAGGTGAACCAGAGGGACAAAATAGATATGGAAGAGCCACAATTATGGGGTAAAACCCTGGGATACTCTGCAGGTACACAGTGAGGTGGTGCAGTACTCAGTTGCAGCTGGGAAGGGCAGTTAGTGAGGAAAATGAACCAGCCAGTCCAGTGCCCAGTCCATGATGCTAAAGGTATCATATAACCATTTCATGAGAATACCATGGTTCACCATGTGAAAGGCAGAGGAGACATCAAGGAGCACTATCCTCAATTGTACTACAATCATAAATATCATATACACTTTAATTATATAATTCCACCATATTACATATTCTCCCCCTACAGTACTTATAATTACTATACACATATTAATATACCATGTGGTGCCAGCTAGACATCAAGTGAGCAAGAGGGATGAAATTGATATGGAAGAGCCACAATCATAGGATAAAACGCTGTGGTATTCTGCAGGCACACTGTGAGATGGTGGAGTACAAACAGCCCAGTTGCAACTGGTAAGTGTGGTTAGTAAGGAAAATAAATCAGCCAGTCCCGTGCTTGGTTCATTATGCTAATGGTATCATGTAACCGTTTAATGAGCATGTCATTGTGGACTGAATGGAAGGCAGAGGAGACATCAAGCAGCACTGTCCTCAATTGTACTACAATCATAAATACTATATATACTTTCATTATATAATTCCTCCATATTATAAATACTGTAGACTCCCCTACATTACCTTATGATTACTATACACATATTACTATGCCATGTGTTTCTAGTTGCCACAACCCACACAATAGAATTAAACCATATAACACGTACTTAAAATACACATTCACATAACAAACCTCACCCTGATCCCCCTGCAATTGGAATTATGTCAGTGGACACCAATATTGACCGCAGACTCTGTGGCATTGGCAGACACTTTTTACACTTGTAAAAACCGCTCCATATCCTTTTTATTCCACTCCCTACCCTTTCCATGACCTCTTTCAGCCATCAAATTACATCAAATTTGTTTTCGAAATGTTTTATTCACAGTACTGTCTGCGGACTACCGCTGTGTCCGTGGACTACTGCGGCAAATGCCTGCCCCTTTTTCACCTAGAAAAACAGCCCCATATCATCTTTATTCCACTCCCACCTATTCCAGCCCCTTTTTCGAGCACCAAATAACCACAAATGTGTTTACCAAACTTTTTCACCACCACGATACCCGCGGACACTGTGGCTGTCTGCAGATCTAACATGGCGACTGTTTAAAAAAAATGACGCACCTCGCGCTTTTAAACATCTCATCAGCGGGCACGTCCAATGTCCGCAGACATCATAGGGAAATCAGTTTGCGGACTGGACCCAGATATCACTAATTTCGTTTACCTTGTTTTTTGCCATTTCTTTAAAAACTACTGGTTGGATTGACACCAAATTTACATAAGCACACTTTCAGGACCAAGCCACCGCTCCTGGCGCACATTTGGAAAAAATCCGTCCAGCGGTTTGGGCTGTAGGCGTGAGCACATTTTATTTCCATTGCATCTATGAGGATTTCCACAAATGTTGGGACACCCCCTAAAACTTGGCACTCCCTTGATGAAACTAAACTGCAGAATCATTCTGAGGGGGCCATACACTTTTTTTTGCAAAGTTTGGTGAGGATTCATCCATTGGGGGCAAAGTTATAAGCCGCCCAAAAAGTGCTCTTCCTTTGGGTTAAGCAACTTAACCATAACTACAGGGCCGCTACTGCAGGCCCTGTAATGTATATATATATATATATATATATTCAGTAAAAAAAATGTGTGATGTCATCTTTAATGTCCTGGGTGTTAGTCTTAACCATGCACATTGGTGGCACGAGTTATGGTTGCTTAGCTTACCATAACTAGCGAATTTCGGTTTTACTTTGAACCATAATGTCCCTTTAACAAAGTTTTTTTACTGAATTTCATAGGTTTTTAGTAGCGCAACTTAACCATAACGTCCCTTTTACAAAGTTATTTACTGAATTTCATAGGTTTTTAGTAGCGCAACTTAACCATAACCTCCCTTTATCAAAGTTTTTTTTACTGAATACACATATACATAGTGTGAATTTGAGAGATATTTACTAGGATTCCCTTAATTTATATACATGTAACATAGAACATACCAAACCCACTGCTAGTGATTTTGATGTCCGTGCACTGTGCATATGTCCGTGGACAGACGCAGACAACAGTAACACTACCCAAAAATGTATGGGGTGTCTTACATTGTTCTATCATTTATTTATTTATTTATCACATTTGTATAGCGCGCTACAGCCCAAAGGCATTGAGGCGCTTGGTACAAGAAGGTGTACGTAAACAAGATTGCATAGGAGGCAGTAGTTACTTAGTTACAGCATATTGGCAAGTTACAGACAAGTAGCAGTTTAGACAAATAGCGTTGTTTTGATAGCTTTGTGGAACGCTAAGTGGGAGTCAATTCCCCTGATGTGCGATGGTAGAGCATTCCACTGGGTAGCTGCAATAGCAGGGAAGCTAGACCCGCCTGCACGTACTCTGCGTGTTATGGGTTTGGTGATCATTTGGTATAGGCAAGTCTGGATGGCCTTACAGAGGTGGGCATGGAAACCCGCTTCGTAGTCGCTCGTGAGTGGAATCAGCACCTGGGTGTCATCAGCATAATTAGTGTATGAGATGCCCAGTGAGTCAAGAAGGTTGAAGAGGGGTCTCGTGAAGAGGTTATAGAGTGTGGGCGCGATGCAGGATCCCTGTGGCACTCCGCAAGTGATATGACTTGGTGAGGCACATGCTGAGTCGGAGAATACTTTCATGGCTCTTTCCTGCAGAAAGCAGGTAATCCATTCACAGGCTTTGGGAGAGAAGTTGGCTGCAATGGAAAGGTGGTTGCATAGGGTATTATGGTCCACAAGGTCAAGAGCGGCCGATAAATCTAGGGGCAGCAGGAGCGCTGGTTTGCCGGCATCTCTAATGTCATCCATCTGATTTTTTAGGTCAAGAAGGGCAGTTTCGGTCCAGTGTCGTGGTCTGAAGCCAGACTGCCGAAGGGCAAGAAGGTGGTGGTCCTCTATGAATTCTTGGACCTGCAGGTATGCTGCTTTGTCCAGAATTTTGAGCAGGAAGGGGACAGTAGTGATAGGTCTGTAGTTCCCCGGTGCCGATGGGTCCAGAGAAGGTTTTTTGAGGAGTGGTCGTACCCAAGCCTTTTTGAGATCCATAGGGACCAGGCCAGACTGGAAAGAGGCATTAATGAATGCTGTAAGAAATGGGGCGAGAGTTGAGCCACAGTCTTTGTTGAGCTGGGCAGGGCATATGTCGCCCTTGCAGTTGGAGGGGTTGATCGTTTTTAGAAGAGAGATGACTTCGGACTCGGTCATGTCCTTAAAGTTGAATACCGGGGCAGAGTTGGCTTTAATGTGCTTCTCCTGGTTGTCGTTCTGTGAGGCAATAAGGTGAGAAAGAGCCTTTTGGTGGGCCAGGATTTTGGTTTGCAGGGTATTAAGTTTGTTGAGCATGGCTGATTGGATGATATTACACCAGTTTTCATCCTTCAGAATGGTTGGTGGGGGGTTGGGGTAATTCTAGCTCCCTAAAGATGGCGAAAATGTCTTTTGTATCTGATTTTGCATTGGCTACCCTAGTGTTGAAGGAAATGGCCTTGGCAATGATTATTCCTGATTTGTACTCTTTAGAGATAGCATGAAGGCTAGTTTGGTTGAGTCATTAGGTTTTGCTTTCCAGGCTGCGAGGACGGTTTGTTTTTTTGCGCGCAGCTGGAGGAGTTCCTGTGAGAACCAGGCATTAGTGTGCTTGTTTTTTTTTGGCTTTCCTAAAGGTGAGGGGGCGATAGAGTCAACTGCTTTGGTGATCGTGGACTTAAATGCTTTGGCTAGAATTTCAGGGTTAGTTGAGAACGGGGCCTGAAGGGCGGAAACTTTGAGGAGGGGAGTGATCCTTTCCACAGTGAGTTGGCGTGAACTTCTGGTGAAACCTTGGGGGAGGGGGATGGAGGGGTTGGGAGGTCCTTTGGAAGTGCTATATAAACACTGAACAAGTTCAAAAAGCAGCATATAAACACATTGGCCCTCATTACAACTCAGGCGTTAAGGGTTAACGCTTTTAGCAGGCGTTAAAATCCATGGCGCTAACCCGCCATGGTGCTAATTACGCCGCCGTAATTAGCTATACACTATACCTGTCCGTACCATTCGCAAGCAAGATGGTACTGTTCTTAGAACACACCCGGTGTCCGGAATGTTCGAAATGAACCAAAATGGAGGTGTCCTAAGGACACTATACCTGTCCATACCATCCGCAAGCAAGATTAAACTGTTCTTAGAACACACTCGGTGTCCGGGATGTCCGTAATTCACCAAAATAAGGTGTCCTAAGGACACTATACCTGTCTGTACTGTCCGCAAGCAAAATGGAACTGTTCTTAGAACACGCGCGGTGTCCGGGATGTCCATAATTGACCAAAATGGGGGTGTCCTAAGGACACTATATCTGTCCGTACTGTCCGCAAGCAAGATGGAACAGTTCTTAGAACACACTTGGTGTCCTAAATGTCTGCAATTAACCAAAATGGAGGTGTCCTAAAGACACTATACCTGTCCGTACTATCCGCAAGCAGCATGGAACTGTTCTTGGAACACACCCGGTGTCCAGAATGTTCACAATTAACCCAAATGGGGGTGTTCTAAGGACACTATACCTGTCCGTACTGTCTGTAGAACATCTACGCACATGTGCACCACACCCATAAGTCCTACGAACATCGTGCCTGTCTGCAACTGTCTGTCTCACTTGTGTCTCACTTTTATTTAGTTTGAGGACACAAACACTGTCCGTAGAACACCCGTGTGCACGCGCATGACCATTCCTGTGCATTTGGACGTGTTCGCAACGTCATCATGTGACCGCACCCATGCTGAGCATGTGTCCTGATTTGCGGACACTGTCCGGATCCCCGAAAAGTACTTTTTCAGACAATCCAAAGTATTTTATAGTACAAATTCACCAGTGCACATATCCCAGACAATGACCCTGGCTTTCTACATACTCTTTGGAACTTTTTAAGCCTTTTTGGGGTGTCCAATCTGTCCACGGAGAGTGCGGCTGTCCGCAAAGCGCACCCCAGCACCCCTATAAAAGGCCACACCCCAGAGCTGATCTTCATTGTGCTTATGGCTATTGCAGATTGACTTTTGCTGCCTTTGCTGCTCTTACTGAGATTTTCACATCAACCCTGATGGCATCCATGGCTGCTGTTGCTACATCTGCTTCCCTAACCCCTCCACCACCACCACCTCCCCAAGGGCCTGCAGAAGGGAACAGGCGTGAGGATGAAGAGGATGAGGTAGAGGAAGTCCCTACTACCATTCATGGTAACGTACCAAAAGCATATGCGAACAAGGTCACCTGCAACCGGTGCAAAATGGTGCAGAGTCGTGGGAGACCTGGTTCGTACAGCATTGGTACGACATCCATGAAGCGACACCTAAGGTCATTCCACAGTGGGGCTATTCGCAAGGTTGTACCTTGTGATCAATGTAGTAGGTTGAGTTCCTCTACCACATGCTCCGTTTCTGCTCCTTTCACCACAAGAGCCACTCCTGTGGGAGAGCACATCCCTCCAGCTGCCTCACAGGCCATTCACGATGCTGTTGACCCTTACCTTTCGAGGGTCACAATATTGCATATGTACTGCAAAGCAGTACTCTGCAGGGGGGAGAATCTTCGAAGTGCTTTCGAGACTGCGGTCATAGAGCACCAGAAGACCTGCTACCTACCTAAGTAAGGCCCACCCCGCATCTTACTCTCTCCACCTGCCCTTTCTTATCCCTGTGGTTGGTGTCCCTTCCTTACCCTCCTTTCCCCTCCTTTCCTTGTGTGTCGTGTGTAAAAAACAAAAAAATATATTTAAAAAAAAGCTCTTTTCAGTGCCGCCTTTCACAGTTTAAAAATAGAAGTGGCAAATAAATGGAGCAGGGCCCTGTGCATTTTTTAGAAGTCCGTGGACAGTCCGCAGACATCTAAAATTTTGGGGTGCTTGCACTTTTCTCTGGGAGGAAGTGGTGGCTCTGAAAAGAGCCTTTTGGTGGTGTTTTTTTGTGTTTGAAAAACTTGAAATGGTCAACACCTACTGCAAAATGGATCGCTGTAATTCCAAAAAAGGTTGCAATGAATTTTGTACATTTCTCAGAGAAATCTGATTGCCAGAATAAGTAAGATGGACTCCATCTCTGCGAAAAATGTATGTGCTACGAAACATAATATTTTCATTGTGAAAAGAGGACATGCCAACATCTCTTAGAAAGGCACAAACAGCCTTATTGACATTGCGCCTCGCTTTCTCCATTTGTGGAAAAAATGAAGAAGAACGCAGCCACATTTGTCTTTGCGCAATACAAGAAAAAATTACTTGGGAATATGGAAACATGTCCATGCAAATTGCAATGAAATTCCAGACACATGTCCTAAACTGCTCCCTCCACAATGAATTATAATTATGTCTGGATGATGCTGCGTCTCCAAAGTAGCACAGAGAGGTACCAAGTCCAGCCACTTCATTCCACGCACTCCATGCCAGTGCACTTCCACATGAGGGAATACAAGATCTACAGCTGCTCCACAGCGTTCTGCCTGCACCTCCAACCAATGTATCCATGAGTCTCCCAAAATCCAGATAATCTGTTTTCTGAAACACACAGCCATAGCTATCTGTTCTTCTCTCAGGAAAAAGACTTTCTGACAAACTCTCTCCTAACACAACACACCCAGTAAACTTTACTGACCAATCCCTTGCTCTGCTCATTCTCATTTGCATGCCTCTCCACCCCAAAATCCCTGTATGTAATAAGTGCTGTCCGCGGACTAACGCCATGTCCGCAGACATATTGAAAATCTGAACATGGTGAATGTAAATTTAAATAGTGTACCCCATTTCCCCTTTGAGGTTGGCTCTGAAAAGAGACGTTTTTTTGGGGGTTTTTTTGCAGATGCTTGACAGACACCTGCTATTTTGTATTTTTATTTTTTATTTTTCTTACTTTACTCCTAAAATCTTCACATAACCTTCTCCAATGCAACCCTTACATTCCAAAACAGAATGGCATTTCCCATAAAAGATAAGGAAGTGCCATCTTCTTTAAAATAAACAGCATTAATGGAATCAATATTCTCATTATTACAAAAGAACATACCAGCTATAAGCATGAAAGCACACACTCCTCGGTTGATTGCACACCCAGCAATGTTTTGCTGAGGACAAAAAACAGAACTATTGTCGCATATTGCCCTAGGTACTGATCCAGAAAAAAATACTTTGGCATTTGGAAAGATGTTCATTACTGCTTGAACCAAGTGTTCCAAATCTGCCAACAAAGTAGGGGCACTGACATAGCCCAAATGGAAAGCACCATAGTGCAAAACTACCACATGGGGACTGTTCATCCTGCCCATATCTTCACAAACTTGTACAATTCCCTGTACATTGCAATCAGGCACAGTGCTCCCCACCACCTCCATTCCTTTAACATTGAAATTGTTTGCCACATGCCTGCATTGAGCATACTGCTGTAAACCATGCACAAACATATCTCCAAGCACCAACACCCTGACATTCTCCACCTCTGCCATCTTCACTACACACAGTCTCTTTCAACACAAATCCACAACCTCAACATCTGATTGGCTGATCCCTACAGTCCCCTTTCCATGCAGGATTTGCTGGAAAACCCCGGATGTGGCACGCCCTGTCCGCAGACAGCCGCGGTGTCCGCAGACCGCGTAAGTCTTAGACAGCCCTCTACCATTTCCACATCACTCTCTGTGCCATTCCCTCATTGGATACAGCTAAGCAGTCACACCACCATCCACCAATCACATCCAAGACCTCTACATCTAACTCCATCATCAGAGTTCAGCACTTCAAATGTACCGTTGATCACTCTGAGTACAAGTCTCATATCATTGGAAACCACCTACTATAAAAACTACTGCACAAGTCTCCAAGATTTCTACTTGCAGCTGAATGCATATCCACATGCATGAATACAAACTACAGGTATGCATATTTTCTGCACAACTCTTATGAAAGCATATAAACATAGTAACTGCCACTTAACCTGTATAACATATAAAATGAATTTACTGTCATGTTTCCCATCTGCTATAATCAACTGTCACTTCCAAACCTGCCTGCTATCTAAAACATTTTTTACACACACAGCTATCTAAAAAACTATAATATTAGAAGATGGGAGAAATAACAGTATAATTGTAGAAAAACACTTAGTAGTGTATTATAAAATTACACACAGCCAGGATAAGGTCATGCATCTTCATACACTCACACAGAGAGACACTATCATTGAAAAGCTCCCAGCTGCAATAACACCACTGCCTGTAACTCACATACTTCTAATTTATTACCCACACCTTCGCAAATGCATACATGCCATGCTTTTCTATACAGTTTCTGCCATTTACTTATAAAAATTACAAAATAAGTATATCATTATTTCTTCTTTCTCCTAACATTCAATAACACAGCCTTAAAAAACCAAGTGAGTGTCATACACTTAGTATTCTACTCATTTGCAAAGCATGTTGAACTAACATATTGTAAGTAAAATATAAACGCTGCACATAGTCAAAGGAAACTGCATGCACACACTATGTTCAGATATCAAACAAGAATACTACTACAAAAACATAAAAATCAACGTCTAAATTAACACCAGTGCTATAAACACACAAAATTACTAACTTCTTTCTTTTACAATTGCAGTGAAGACCACTCTCCTGAAAAGCAGCAGCATCTGAAGTACATACAACAACTCAGAAGAAACCTGCTCATTCCACAAAAAAAGAGTAAGTACAATACTACCATAATATTCTTACTGTTACTCAAACACATGTGGAGTTGATTCATGGAATTTGCGCACCATTCTGCCCCCAAATCCCCATTTGTTAAACAGGGATTAGCAGGCAGAATGGCGCACAAATCCCCGTTTTTCGGTGCACAAATGACATAACTCAGCCCAACAACTGTTTTAATTCTATACCATTAGATTTAGTATTAGTGCTTCTCCTCACCACTAGCTTACTTTCTACTGTCATCTGAACCCCAGTATAGTAACACACAAATAGAAGAATAGCCTTCCCAACTAGTTGTAGCTGCCCAATGCACAATCACACACCACCACATACATCCTTACCATCACACTCAGACACTCATGCACACAGCATACATACATTGCAGAACAGCCCAACCCATACCTTCTTTTTTTTCAACAGACCCCAAAGAATGCCTACCAAAAAGCATAGAAAGCAACGCAGACGTAGAGCAAATGAAAATAAAAGTGTCCAAAATAAGCATCCATCTCTAGCAGAATTTGTACAAAAATTTCAAACAAAACAGCTAATACAGTCATTAAGCGAAACAAAACAAGCTTCCGGCACAGAAACCTTGCCTCCTCTATCAAAATGTAAAACGAAACAGAAAGTGATTAACAAGAATTCAGCTACCACTACTGCTAACACTGCTCCTACAAATCTTGATGTAGTGGCAAGTAACCATACCAAAAAAAAAGTATTTTAGCAAAAATGTTCCGCCACAGAGTCCTTCAGAATCTTATAAAAACAGGAGACAAATCATGCACAACCCTTAAAACCCACCGTAGAAAATTAATCTTAGAAGCTTTGATAGACAGTGCAATCCTTCTCAAAAGGAAGTTATTTATTTTAGTGTTAAACAGAATGAAACCACTAACAAAACTAACTACTAAATTACAAAAAATACTTCTCAAGAAATGGAATGTCAACAAAAATAACTTCTTAAATATCTGTGGAGGTGAATGGAGTCACACCACGAGCACAGAACCATATTTCAATGAAGAAGCATGCAAACAAAAGCAAACAAACACAATTGCCATACATAGCAGTAGACGAGGGTATGAAAAACGTAATAATACCATAATGCAACAAGAAATACAGCTTTCAAAAATATCCCCAGAAAACTCAGTATCACCTCTCCATTCGACTGAACCAGAACGTCCAGTATACAAATGGCCATGCACGTCAATGTGTAAAATTGCCAAAAAATCTTTCAAATCTTAACGCCAGTTCCTCAATCAGTATGTAAAAGGCAAAGACAAAATCAAAATGAAACTACTACAAAATATGGATACCTGTCCAGTGCGCAAATACACAGAACTACAAGGACATTCATTAGCCTGCATTTCAGGACCTATTTGCAAATGCACCTTCCATCATATCAAAATGATATCAACTCATCATTTAACTATAAGAAATCTAGACTATAAAGTCAATTTAAATAACAATCTTCTACATGGTACAGCCAAAGACCTACTCGAAGAAGTAGAGCATATCCAGAGAAAATATTTTGGAAGAGAAATCCACTTACAAAATGCCATCCCGTACCTTTATTGTACAGATGGCAACCTTCTACAACACACATACAAAAAAGAAATACTAAAATTTAAAAGTACATCCGCCGAAGTACCAAACCATGTGTGTGTGTTACAGCAGAACTTCTTATAAAAGTAACAAAAAAACTGTAGACGTAACATACAAAATAGAAGACAATGAAGATTCCAAATGGTTTGAATTAGCTCTCTACCTTATAGCAGAAAACAAATACGAAATAACAGGCCCCTTAATACTTTGCAATTACTGCACTACAAAACTTGACAACAACCGAACTCCTTCACGTGCTATCACAAATAACTTGGAATTATTCCCACTACCAAAACCCCAATGTATATGAGAGCATCATAATTCAAACAGTGCACCCATTTCAAGCAATAATACGCCTTCAACCAAAAACAGCAAAATGACCTCCCTCTGAATTAGTGAAAGGCATTTATTTACCATTAGATCTGAAAGAAAATGTGCACACTCTGGGAGTGCAACATCCAATAGAGCCATCTTTAATTGTCCAAGTAAATGGTGTACCTCAAAAGACAAAAATAATTGGCAACAACTCGTAGACCTACATAAAGTTAGACAAGCCTTGGAATATCTAAAAGACAATAAGGAATACTACAAAGAAATGAATATTGAAGAAAACTTGAGGGAAACCACTGAAATAATTCAAACGTCACCAGAAACTGGTCAATTTGAACTTCCAGATCCTGCTACAGTATCCAATATTTTAGACTATTATACAATTCATCCATTACACTCTAATGACACCATAGATGATGCACTAGAACAAACCAACGGATCACCAATCAGCGCATGAGAAAAAAGTATAGAAGCACGTGCTTTTCCTCTACTCTTTCCCACTAGGAAAGGAGGAACGTACGATGATAGACCCATTCAGATAACAGCATTAGAATACCGCTCGTTACAAATGTATTCTGAAGATCCCAGATTTAGAAAAAATGTGGAATACTTATTCCACCTACTCTTTGAAAGTGAACTAGGAGCTCTTTGTTACGGAGTTGCACACACATTGAAATCAGGTACCCACTTTTAACATATGTCAGCTATGCAATTACTACAAAAAGTGCAAGACAAAGATGAGGTTTTACAAGCAAGCATTACAAATCTGTTAGAAAACATGCGTGGTACTAAAGAGTACTGGTTCTGACGTCACAGAGATGTACGTTGTATGATAAGAAACCTTGGCCCACCCACTTGGTTTGTTACATTAAGTTGTGCAGAATATGCATGGGAAGATTTACATGATTTCCTACACATATCAAACAAAAACAAAACAAACATAGATATACTAACACCTGGAGAACTTTGCTCTCTAGATCCTGTTAATGTTTCAAGATATTTCCATCATCGCTTCATTGCTATGCTACACTTTATTTGTAATAAAACTGTTCCTCCCCTCGGAGAAGTGCAACAATTCTTTTGGAGAAAAGAATACCAAGCCAGAGGAGCACCACATATTCACATGCTTTTATGGATTAAATATGCCCCTAAATTTGGTCAAGACAGTGATGCCACTGTTTTACAGTTTATCGAAAAATATGTCACTTGTGAAATTCCATCAGAAGCAACAAATAGTGATCTTCATGCACAAATTGTACAATTTCAAAGACACACATGTGGGAAATATTGTCATCGCAAATACAAAATCAAAGGAAAATACTACACCAAATGCTGCTTTGGTTTACCTATACCAGTTACAGAAACAGGTGAAGTGAACAACTTCATGCCTTCAGTTAGACATATGGCCTCATTACAACACTGGCACTAAACCATGGCACTATTAGCACCATGGTTGGTGCCAGTGTTGTAATGGGTCCGCCATGGTTCAATGGGGAATTACCACCCCATTCCAAGGTTGGCAGGGCGGTAATTCCCCATTGAACCATGGCCCTTCCCCATTCCCATTTTCGCCCCATAGGGCTCTATGGGAATGGGGAAGGCGCTAAGTACGGTACTGCAAATTGTGGTACCGTACTTAGCACCAAGGTCCCTTTGCGGGTCCCTACTTTAACGGCTGGTCTAGACCAGCCGTTCAGGTCGGGTCCCGCAAAGGGACCTCGTAGTAAGGCGCTAAGTGTTTAACAGAGCCGCAGCCTTTTACGGCGCCGTTAAACACTTAGCGCCAGGGTCATAATGAGGCCCATAGTGTTAAAGGTAAATCACCTAACAACACATATTACATAAAAAGAACAGAAGAAGCAAAATATATCAATGATTACAATGCAATCATTGCCCTCTTATGGAATTCAAACATGGATGTGCAGTACATTGCAGACAAATCCACTGCAGTTGCACGATATTTTATATCCTATTTAACCAAAGCAGAAAAAACAGAGCTTCAAGACCTCTGGAATGACCTATCATCAGACAAAACACTGTCTCAGAAATTGTACAGCTTAGGCATAAAAATGCTCTCTCATAGAGAATGTGGCTGCTATGAAGCTGCAGATCGTTTAACCAGTACTACTTTGTATGGAAAATCTGAAAATATAGTATGGCTAAGTCTTGGTCCTGCTAAATCTAGAAAAAGTGTTCTCAAATCATACGACGACATAGAAATAATAGCCAAAAATGATCCCAACAGCCAAGACATTTTGAAAAACTATTTACTAGACACATACTACCCAAACAGGAGTACCACTTTGGAAACCATGTGTCTATACCACATAGCCCAAAACTTCACATACAAAAATAATATAAAACCTGATGAAAAAAAGGTAGATATAGAGTGACAAATTGTGAAGGCAGCTTAGTGAAACTTACCAAACAAAGCTTAATTAATCATATCAAATTGACATTAACAGCTCCTCAACATAAAGAACTATATTACATGTCCCTGCTACAACTTTTTAAACCAAACCATGGAGAAAAGAAGATGAGATACTAAATATCTATGACTCCTATGAAGACGCGTTCAAAGCAAATTAAAGCAATATAACCGATTTAAACTTTATACAGTACAAAACGATGTTGCAGAATGAACAGCAACACGAAGAAGAACTCCAGGCCCAACTAGATAAGGACACTCTCGACAGTAGTCGACCTTCTGTAACAGGAAGCCAAGAACCACTGGGACAGCCACTAATAGCAAATGAGGCAGAATTAGCTATGACAGAAGTAGAAAACCCCATGTGTCACTATGAAGAAGATATAGAAGACTTAACTGTACTACAATTAAAACTGAACAAAGAGCAGCATACCATTTTTCAAGAAGTAACAAAAGAAATTGCACATGGTGTACAACATGAAAATAAAGAATTTACCTGCCAAAATTACAAACCTATACCACTATACATCAGTGGTGAAGCTGGTTCAGGCCAAACATCCTTAATCAAAATCATCAGCAAGTTCCTTCAACAATTGACAAACAACAAACTGTCAGCTGTTGTAACTGCCCCCACTCGTTTAGCAGCCTACAACATAGGCGGTGTCACTTTACACAGATTACTACTCCTTCCAGTAGAACACCAAAACAAATTAGAATATTACAAACTTTCTACAGAAGCTACAATGGAACTACACCGAGTGTTAAAACAGATGTAAATGCTACTAATAGATGAAGTGAGCATGGTCTCCAACCTAATGTAGGCTTTGATTCACCTCAGATTACAAGAAGTACTCAAAACAAACTACGAAGAGCACTTTGGAGGAAAACACATTATTGTTTTCGGAGATCTTCTTCAATTGACACCAGTGAAATGTGAACCTTTTTTTAAAACCTTAGGACACAAACTCTGCTGTAAAACTGTTGGCAGCATAGGAAATGTTAACCTTTGGCAACATTTCCAATACAGAGAATTAACAGAAAGCATGCGCCAGTCTGCAGACCTCACCTACGCCAACATTTTAAAAAGTATTAGAGTTGGTGTACTATCTCATGAAGCACAAGCAATATTAAAAACCCGGCACATCCATGCACTTTTTGGCCATAACTCATGTTCTACTGATGTCATGGAACAATTAGCACACAAAAATGTCAATTTTATGTCCCTGATGCCACCTCTTGCAAGCTGTTCCAAATTCAATGAAACAATGTTGAAAAAAGAAATGCAACCAATAATTGAAATGTGCTCCACAGACAAACTGGACATACATGGTATGACACTACCCATATGTCAACAAGCCACAACAAGACTAAATACCTTAGAAAACTCTATCTCCAACACTGCTGGTTTGGAGAAAATATTAAAATTATCTTTAAACTGTAGAGTAAGGCTTAAACGTAACCTTGACGTGGAGCAAGGACTAGTTAATGGAGCACTGGTACATTTGTTGGCTTTCAAACATACCCACGTGACAACAACATTCAGTTTGTCAATAGTCTCTTTGTCAAACTATCAGAAGTAAATAGGATAGGATGCTCAACAGCTCGGTTCCTTCTTTTCAAAGACATGTATGTACACAGAGAACAATTTTCTCTAACTCTAGCATACGCAGTCACCATTCACAAATCACAATGTCTTACCGTAGATAAAGCATTGATAGATACTGGGAACACAGTCTTTAAAGAACGCATGAGCTACGTAGCACTACCACGCTTACGTACACTTGACGGTCTATTTCTAATCAACTTTGATGCAAGTAAAGTAAATGCTCATATTCCTTGCATTTTAGAATACAATAGACTTCGTCCACTATACACCCCCATCTAAAAACCTATCCTGTTCCACAAAAAGAAAATCGTTGTAAAAGAAAACTACTTCAAACAGAAATGCAACAGGATCTCACTGCAAATCCTCCAAAGAGAATAAAAGAAGCTAATACTGCATCAATTACTACAACCAAAGAAAAATGTACTACTCAAAGTAACTAAGGTACCTCTTCAACGAAGCATCACACACTCCGAAGAAATGACTTGGACCCAGAACTATCTGGTTCATTCAAATTTTCAAATATAACTGGTGTAAATTGCTACACAAATGTAGCAATAAATATTCTATTTCAATTGCCACCAATTGTTGACAACATTTACTTACACAATACAGACCAATTGTGTTTGTAAATCTTAGTCCTTCATAGAAATGCAAGCAACAATCCTGACAACACATATAGTGTTCATGGAATAAGACAAGATTTGGACTACTGTGCTGTAATGGTGAAATTCACTATAAACTCACAAGAAGATCCACAAGAATTTCTAATGTACTTACTACAAGTAATGGAAAACAAAAACATACCTATAAATGAAATATTGCAGATTTCATACATGAGGAAACATACATGCACTCTGTGCAACAATATGGCACAGGAACAAATCCCTAAAGAACGTTTTGTGTATGTATCCATACCTAAGTGTGAATCCGTTCCATATCAGCAACTTGTACAAAATGCAAACCATGGCAGATTATGTGCTACCTGCAATTCAGATAATCGCTACACCTTACAAATACAAACACATAGTAAATACATAATACTAATGCTTTTACGTTACAATGCAGATGGTACCAAAAACAACTGCAAGCTGACTGGATTCACACATGGTCAAGTATCACTTGGTAATTAAACCATCACAACAATAGGTATAATCTACCATGCAGGAGCCACAACCAATGCAGGTCACTACACTGCATATATAAAAAAAGAATTGTGGATGGTTTGAATGTAATGATAGTACCATTACTCTAAAGCAAAGATTACCAGCAAATCTTATAAATGCTTATTTAATATTCTTAAAACCAAAATTTAATAACTAATCTGTGCATAAACATTAATAAAAGTTCAATTAGAAAACTATAAACAGCTACAATACGCCAACAGGTATCTAACTGCCCCAAAATTCTGCAACAACCAAACAGATAAATCAATACCACTAAATTATAAAATAAATAAACTGTTACAATTCGACAACAGGTATCTAACAGCCAAGCCACCAGATAGAACATTAGCCAGAAACAACAAGTAAACACTGAAAACAAAGAAAGAAATGTACTGTACCATAACAAAAAAAGTTTTTTTTTTATCCAACATGGATGTTTTCCCCACAGACCCAATGATTTAAACAATAAACACAGAAACTGAGCAAATTGCACAGTACACTGGTTTGTAAACTACTAAATATGAGGGTCGAAATAAAGCAGAAATGGCTATTATTCTATATATTCTATAAACTACCTACACTAACATGATATTTTCTTTTATCACAGAAATTGAAAAAGAATATATCTGCTCCAGTTACCCACGTCATGAAAAAAATATATTCAATCACAAAAATCAAACAGTAAGTATATTATAATAAATACAACTCATACATACTGCTTCATAACACAACCATTGAAGCAAACATCTAACCATACACCACAATACAAAATGTTTACTTCCATGGATATGTTATACTGCAGTGCTTGTTACCAAACTCTACAATCTTAATGACATGACGTAGCCAAAACTTCACATACAAACTATACAAATCAAACAGTACACAAACTGTAGATTTGCAAATATTTGATAGATATTCAATTCTATGGGTGTGATCTATGGGTGTGATATGCCGCAGTGGTTGTGGCCAGGGCCTAGAGTCTTGGGTGCATGGCCTACAACCTACGGCCTTCGGCCATGCACCCAAGTCTCTAGGCCCTGGCCCAACCACCGCAGCATATCACACCCATAGATCACACCCATAGAATCGAATATTTTAACTGGCTTTATGAGCTACTGCATTGCATTTTTTATGTCCACGCACAGCCGCGGTGACCGCAGACATGGCGAACACATCAGGGGTGCCTGCCACCTAAACAAATACAGCATTTGACCCATTTCTTACTCCCCCACCCTCCCCAAGCACTCTTACACACCAACATACTTGCCAAAGTTGTATTTCTCCCCCGTTCGTCGCTGCGCTGTCCGCGGATGTCCGTGAATGCAAGATGGCGGGTGCATCAAAACAATACGACGCACCTCACGCTTCATTCCAGCCAATCAGCGAACATGTTGCATGTCCGCGGGCATGACGCAAGCCGATTAGCCATTATTTTTTTGTTACCTACTTTTTGATCTTTTTAAAAAAAAAATACTGGACTGATTTTCACCAAATTTACAAAAGCACGCTTTCAGGACCAAGTCGCCACTCCTGACGCAAATTTGGTGAAAATCCGTCCAGCCATTTGGGCTGTAGGAGTGAGCAAAGTTTTTTCCCCATTCAGTCGATGGGAAAAAAAAGACATTTTGGGACCCCCCCTGTAACCTTGCCCCCCCTAGACCAAATCTCACCAAACCTTGCAAACAAATTCAGAGTGGGCCATATACTTCTTTTGTAAAGTTTGGTGAGGATTCGTCCAGAGGGAGCACAGTTATAACCCATCCAAAAAGTGCTCTTTCTATGGGATTAGCAATTTGTGTAATGGGATGTCCTGTATGGAAGCACCCCCGGTGTCCCTTGTGCAGTTTGCATGCTAGCACCATTTTGGTTCCATTGGTATTGTCTGGTAGTGTGTGATGATGTCACACACACGTTGCGCTTTTGATGTCACAATCCTTTTAAATGATGTTTGCAAATACGATTGTTTCTTATTAGTGAAACCTCAGAATAATAAAAGATGTTATAGCTGCCCAGGAATTATGTGCCAGCCACTGTCTCTTTGACAACCATTAATTAAGCAACAAGCCCCGAGCCGATGGCCCTGGGGCATTACCTGACTCAGTAATGCCCCTGCGGCGAGGGGCGTATTGCTATTAGTACCGCAGCCTGCAAGACCTGAGTACTAATAGCATTGTTTTTGTGTTCCGTAAATGCAGCAGCATTTCAGAATAGAAAAAAAAAATGTTAAAAAAAGCCAGCCGGGAAAGGAAAAATGGAGTCCGTTTTCCCTTTCCATGGCAGCCATCAGGAGTGGACACGCTGGGGAAAGACGTGTTCCCAGCGTGTTTGTTCCCGAAAAAAAGGACTGAAAGAGAAGGTAAGTGGGGTTGGGAGGGCAGAGAGAGGATTGTTTGGATGAGGTGGGGACAAAAGACTTACCTGAATCCCTGGCGGGGGAGGATGGCAGCCTCCAGCCGTGTGGTGGCCCGGAGTCGGGATTACCCTGTTCCGAGCCTCCTCATTGGCTGAGGGGCTACCACACCCCCTGCCACCGGGGCTATGCAGGAACTTGGAAGATTCGAGGGATTCTGCATCAGGTAAAGCCCCAGCGAGGGCCAATCAGATTGTTTGTTATATTCTGATTCACCCTCGCCGGTACTAATAGTTAAGATTGAATTACTGGCGTGTTGTGTGAAATGAATCTAATTTGTGATCTAATTTGGCAATTATGTAAATCCGAAATGACAGTGTGGGTGCCATGGAGCAATAGATGACTGTTAAGTGTGTTGAATAGCTTCAAATGTATATGTTCAATCACTGGCGTTTGGGGTGCTTCATCACTCCAGTTTTACCATGTGTCATGAAACATTCCTCAAATATACTTTGGGTCATTTTGTGTTGGAAAGATGGGCTGGGAAGGGTGGGGATTTGGGGCACGGTAATCCATGGACATCACGGTAGTCTTCGGACAGTGTCTTGGCCGGGCAGCTTATCTGGTGACTGCAGGCAGGCTTTATAAGGGTAGGGGAGTGGAATGTTGATGATATGAGGATGTTTGCATAGGTTAAGAATAGGCATGCACCCCACAATCTAGGCACTGGCACAACTACCACAGTATAATATGGCCATGCAACCAGTAATCTGGCCAGAACCATTATAGTAGCAAGTGTTTGGTGGGCAGTTGGAGAAACACTTTTGGGGTTATTTGGTGACTACAAGAGGGTGTGTTAGAAGAGTAGGGGAGTGGAATCTAGATGATATGGTGATATGGTGATATGGCGATATTGCCATTGGTGAAAAATAGGTTTGGCAGTCTATTTTGATGTCTCCAGATGGTGTTTGAATTGGGAAGTTAAGGGCAAGTATGGTGTAGTGGTTGTGGCCAGTGGCCAGATTCTTGGGTGCATGGCGGTATTATGCTGTGGAGGTTGTGGGCAGTGCCTATATTCTTGGGTGCATGGCCATAGGCCATAGGCCATGCAACCAAGAATCTAGGCACTGGCCACAACCACCGTAGCATAATACGGCCATGCACTCAAGAATATGTCCACTGGCCACATGCATTGTAATAATATGTGTACAGAAATGGAATTCGGACATTGGAAACAACCATTACAATAATATGTGTATAGTAATTATACATACTGTATGGGCAGTGTATAGTTTTTGGAATATAGTGACACAATACCATTGAAGTGGAAATGGTACTTTTCATTGATGTAGCATTGGGGGTACAGGTTGACTTTGTTGTACATGTTAATGCAGGAACTATATATGCTTCTTTCTCTGTGAAAAAAACATATATGGGCCTCATTACACGGATGGCGGTGAACCATGGCGCTATTAGCGCCATGGTTCATGCCGGTAAAATACCAGCACCGCCTTGGTGGAAAGGGGAATTACCGCCCTATTCCAAGATTGGTGGGCGGTAATTCCCCCTTCCACCATTGCCCTTCCCCATTCCCATTTTTGCCCCATAGGGCTCTATGGGAATGGGGAAGGCGCTAATTACGGTACCGCAAATTGCGGTACCGTAATTAGCTCCCTGGTCCCTTTGCGGGTTGGTTTTTACTGCCTGCAAAAAGCAGGCGTTAAATTCCCCATCCCACAAAGGGACCTCGTAGTAAGGCGGTAAGGATTTACCGGTACCATTAAAATACTGGTACCGGTAAACCCTTACCGCCATCCGTGTAATGAGACCCATAGCATAATGTGTTAGGTAGGATAGTTCACAATGTCACATTGCATACAATCTCACATATTCATGTAGTTTTTAGACCCTCATAATTAGTACATTCCAAGTACTATGCTTCAAACAATATTACTGTGCATTTTGCACAGTTGCTGTGTTTGATTGCATAATCAGTGGGTCTGTGGGAAAAAGAAATCCGTACAGGATAAAAAAAAACTAGTACATTTATTTGACTTTCCGTATCACACTATGTTTGTTTGAAGTGTGCAGTACTTAAAGAAATGTTTTAGGTGCACAAACAAGTGTATTTGTTGTTACAAACAGTGTTACAGTAGGAAGAATTGTAATGGTGTACGTGTTTTGCTTTTCGAAAGTGCTGGTGGTATGGCTGCAGTTAGATACCAGTTGGCGTATTCTAACTGTTTATAGTTTTGCAGTTTTGAAGAGAATGTTTTCATGTAGTTTGATTCATGTTGATGGAATATATGTATTTTACTATTGGAAACTAATATTGCAGTATTATGGGTGCAGTTAGATACCAGTTGGCGTATTCTAACTGTTTATAGTTTTACAGTTTTGAAGGGTATGTTTTGAAGCACTTTCATTCCTGTTGGTGGATTTTAACTCTTTCACTATTGGAAAGTAATATTGCAGTATTATGGGTGCAGTTCGATACCATTTGGTGCATTCTAACTGTTGAGTTTTACAGGTTAGTGACTAGACTTTGTATGTAGACCCTCATAATCAGTACATTTTAAGTACTATGGGTGGTACAACATAAGTGTGTGTTTTACACAGCTGTTGTTTCTGTTTGCATAATCAGTGGGTCACTGGGGAAAAAATCTATATAGCATTATCAAAAATTTACTAAATGTACACCTGTTGGCATATTGAAACTGTTTTCCATTTCACAAACAGCATTGTAGCACTATGGATGTAGTTAGATAACAGTTGGCGTATTCTAACTGTTTATAGTTTTACAGTTGAGAAGGGTATTCTTTGAAACACTTAGATACATTTTGGTGTCTAAAGTGCACTAACGTACGATAGCTTTACAGGTCAGTGACTACATTTAGGTTTAAGGAATATTAAGTAGGCATTGTTAGATTTGCTGGTAGTTTATGTTTTAGAGAAAGTTTCATTGCATTCAAACCAACCAGATCTTTTGTTAATGTATGCAGTATAGTGACCTGCAGTCGTTGTGGCACCAGCGTGGTAGATTATGCCTACTGTTGTGAATATTTACTTGCCAAGCGATACTTGCCCGTGTGTGAAGCTAGTATGCTTGCAGTTGCTTTTGGTACCATCTGCGTTGTTCCTTAAAAGCATTACTATTACATATTGGCTATGTGAGTTTATGTGTAAGGTGGAACGACTGTCTAAATAGCAAACAGTGCATAATATGCCATGATTTGCATTTTGCACCAGCTGATGAAATGGAATGGATTCACAATTAGGTATAGATACACACACATCATTCATTAGGGACCTGCCCCTGTGCAACATGGTTGCAGAGCGTGCATCTATGCTTCCACGTGTTTGAAATATGGAAGATTTCATTTATAGGTATATTTTTGCTTTCTAGTACTTGCAGTAAGTACATTAGAAATTCTTGTGCATCTTCCTGTGTGTTTATGGTGAATCTTAACATTCCCACACAGTAGTCCAGTTATTGCCTTATTCCTAAAACACTGTAAGTGTTGTCAGGAATATTTGTTGCATTGTGTCTATAAAGGAGTAGCATTTGCAAACACAACTGATCTGAACCGTTCAAGTAAATGTTTTGAACAATTGGTGGCAATTGCAACAGAAGATTGATTGCTACATAGGCATAGCAATTTACACCATTTGTGTTGGCAAATTAAAATGGACCAAAGAGTTCTGTCTCTGTGTCATTTGCTGGACCTCCACTTGTTTTTTTAGAAGACATACTTCTCTTAGTTTCTGCTGTTGGATGTGCACATGTGTTTGCACTCTGGTTTTGTGCTTGTGCTACTTGATGGAGTAGCAGTTGTTTTTAGTTTCTTTGGTGGTACTGTTGAGAGATCTCTGTTTGCATTACTTTTCTTTTAAAAAGTGTACCTTTTTGAGAAACAGGGTACATATCAAGATGCAGTTAGATAAATAAAAAATAGGTTCACCTTTCACTTGTGTTAATTGGAGGAGATCTCCAAAAACAATAACGTGTTTTCCTCCAAAGAGTTCTTCGTAGTCCATTTTAAGGACGTCTTGTAAACTGAGGTAAATTAAAGGCAACAATAGGTTGGAGGCCATGCTCGCCTCATCTATTAGGAACATTTTCATTTGTTTCAGAATTCTGCGTAGTTCAGTAGCAGTTCTGTTGAAAATTTGTAGTACTCTAATTTGTTTTGGTGTTCTACTGCAAGGAGCAGTAGTCGGTGTACAGTAACACCTTCTATGCTCTAGGCACCTAAACCTGTGGGGGCTGTTATAACAGCTGAAAGCTTGTTGTTTGTTAACATTTGGAGGAATTTGCTGATGATTTATATTAAGAATGTTTTGCCTGAACCAGCTTCAACACTTGCATAGCGGAGTACAGGTTTATAATTTACTTTCATGCTGCAAACCATGTTCAATCTCTTTAGTCACTTCTAGGAAAATGCTAAATTGCTCATCATTGAGTTGTGATTTCAGCAGTGCCAAGTTTTATTCTGATTGCTCATATTAATACATGGGGCCTCATTACGAGGTTGGAGGTAGCCTTGCCGGTAAAACTCCAAGGCTACCTCCAAACTCGCACCGGGTCCGGCACCTGCGAATGGGTAAATACCAGGCTTTTCTGGCCCAGCCGGACCCCGTATTGCCCTTTTCCAGGTGCCGGGATGGTGGTAGCACTGGTACCGTTAATAATGGTACCAGTGCTACAGCCCTGTCCTACTCACGGGTGCCAGTACGGCCACCAGGTCAGACCTGGTGGCTGCAAAGGCACCCACAAGCAGAACTCGTAGTATGGCGGTATGGTAGCAATGGTGCCGGTAGCGTTACTGGTACCGTTGTTGCCTTATCGCCATACTTGTAATGAGGCCCATGGTGTTTTCTACTTCAGTCATGGCTAATTCTGCTTCATTTACTATGAGTGGCTCTCCAAGTGGTTCTTGGCTTCCTGTAACAGAAGGCTGACTGCCCTTAGGAGTGTCTTCATTTAGTTGTGCTTGAACTTCTTCCTCTTGTTGGTGTTCATTGTCCAACATGCTTTTGTATTGTTTGAAATGTACATTTGTTATACTGCTTTCATTTGCATTGAAAGCAGTTTCAAATGAGTCATGGGTGGACAAATCTTCTTTTATCCATGGTTTAAAAAGTTGCTGTAGGCACAGGTAGCAAAGTTCCCTATGTTTAGGTTTAAATGACAACTTAACATGATTAATTAAGCGGGTTTGGTAAGTTTGATGAGGCTACCTTCACAAGTTTTTGCTATGTATTTTCCAGTTTTTTCATCTGGTTTTACATTATTCTTGTAGGAGAAATTTGGGGCTATGTGGATTAGGCACATGTTTTCCAAATCACTAATTCTGTTTGGGCTTGGGTAGTGTGTCTAATAAATTGTTTTTCAAAATGTCCTGGCTGTGAGGATCATTGTGGTACGATTTCAGCCCTCTTTTTCTGGATGCAGCAGGACCAAGCAGCAGGACCAAGGCTTAGCCAGACTATGGGCGTCATTACGAGGTTGGAGGTATAAAATAGTATTTACTGGCATGGAGTAAATACTGTGTCCACGTAGGAAAGAGGCCGTTAACAGTGGCCTATTATGAGTTTGTGTGCACGGGCGTAGCGGCATACCGGTAACGACATTACCGGCATGCCGCTAAAGTCCCAAAAAAGCCCCTTAGCGGCTTCAGGGGAAGCGCAGACAGCACTACCGCTGCCATCTACCTCTAAACAATGGGCCCGGCATAAAAGGATATGGCATTAGTGGTGACCGCTAATAGCGGTCACCGCTAATAACGGTGACTGGAAGTAACCTCATCACGCCGGAATGGAAAAGGGCACGGCGGCCATCTTTAAAAACACAATCCATTGCCATCCTCACTGCACAGGACCTGGAGCATCATTCAGACAGAGGGAAAACATCTACAACACCGGCATCATGCCAAAGGCAGTGAAAAAAGCGGTATCCCGCCAGCGTAAGGAGCAGTTTTCGGAGGATGAGCTCACAATGCTAGCAGACACGCTGGCAGAAAATGCTGAGGTCATCTTTGCGAATGACCTCAAGAGAGCAGCCCAGCTTAAGAAAAAAGAGATCTGGCAAGAAGTAGCCCATAAAGTGAGTGCAGTTGGGAACACCCCCGGCACAATGAAGGACGTGCGCAAACGGTTGGATGACCTGCGCCTCAGAGTGCGAAACATCATGTCGGCCAGCCGGAGGCAGGGCCTGGCTACTGGCGGTGGCCCTAGCTCGCCTATTAAACTCAGCCGATGGCAGGAGACGTGCGCCAGCACTATCGGCATTGAGTCCATCGAAGTTGTGGGCGAGATGGAACATGGCGCCACATCATCCACAAATGGAGGTGAGTGTCCTAAGAAAACACTTTAATGCAAAGTATGATGATAGATCACCAATGTGACCGTGCCATGAGGCAATGCATGGCCCATTACAGACTCATGGACACATCCCTACCTAGATGCCGTCCTCAGCACCGACACATCCACATGCATGCAGCATGCCAATGCCATACCTGAGACACACCCCACAAACATGGAAACGGCATTAATCACACTGCACGCAGGCCACAACAGAAATCCATGTCACACAGCATACACCACCTCAAACATGTGTGACCCTGACGAATGCCTGCATGCTCTGCCATATAGCAAGAAACCTGAATGTCAAAATTCCAATACCTAATCCCCTCTAATGTGTAGAACAACAATGATACCAGTGTATGCATGATGCATGTAGAACCATCACTGATGCCCTCCCTCTCTCGGTCCGCCACAGGCTCATATCCTGACAGCGAGGCCAGCGACTCAGCGGCACAGGCAACAACTCCCAGGAAGAAGGCCAGGGAATAAGGCAACAGGCCTTCGACATCAAAAGGCCCAGGCAAGCCACCACTGCCACAGAAAGGGAAGGCACCACAGGATGCCACATCACTGCGGCGGCTAAGGGCCACTGCCCTGTCACACTCCCCACAACAGCTGAGTGCACTGCACAGGAGCCAGTGGCCGATGGGGCCCTTTCAGCTGCCAACAGCTCTGTCTGGGAGGCGGCAGCCACAGCACTCCATAGCAATGAGGATGACCAGAGCCAAGGCCAGGTGTGTGTCTCTGTGGAGGACGAGTCATCAGATTTACCTGCCACACCCAGTCCCCCAACATCACCACAGACCACACCATTCAGAAGCCCTGTCGAGAGCACACAGGAGCAGTGAGGCATGAGCCCCACAGAGGAGCCACATACAGCATCCACCTCCAATGGTATCCGGGTTGGGGTGCAGCAAATGACACACACGGAGCAGCGCCAGGAGGAGCTGACAGGCCTAGTCAGACAATTTGCCTCAGACGGTTCCCAGGCAAGGCAGGAGGGCCGGGACAACACTGCGTCCTTGAGACAGGCCATTGAGGCCAGCACAACTCGTATCTGCAAAGAGTTATCTGTTGTTAAGCAGGTCATTTGCTGTATAGCGGATGCTTTGGAGGCAGAGCGTCCTGCCCCGAGACTGGAGCAAGCGGGCACATCCTCCTCTTCCAGCTCCACTCAGACCTGCCCTCTTCGCAGGTCTGCGCACAGCTTGCGGCACTCAGACATGCCACCACCAGATGTGGGAAGTGGTAAAAAGTAGATGGGGCAGCATGAATATGGCAAATGATGCTGAAACCTCCAGCATTTGATTGGACACCATGTGTGGGGGAGTTGTGGGGGGAGGGGAGGGTGGAGAGGGTGTGTGGGGGAGTTGTCGAGGGAGGGAGGAGAGGTGGAGGGGAAGAGCACTTTTTACTTTTTACAGTTTAATACACCCATTGTGTAACAGAAAAACTACTTGAGTGGACATTCCTTATTGTTTTTGTCATTTATTGGTTTACAGTGCATAGTGTCCATGTACTCCCACACCCAGTGCCCTCAGTCCCACTTTCATGGAACCTTCTGCACCCATGTGTCTCAGAAATATTGGCCAATCACAGACTGGCGCACGGCACATACCTTCTGTGCATCGCCACCGGCCTGATGTGCGCCTACATCCTCTTCATCTTCTTCATCATCACCTGGTAGTTGCTATTCAATGTCAGGGGGCAGGGGCACGTTCCGTCGGATGCACATGTTGTGCAGCATGACACATGCCATGATGATCTTGGCCACCTTCTCATGCCTGTAGAGGAGTGCATCACCCGACCGGCTGAGACAGAGAAAACGTGCCTTCAACAGACCAAAGGTCTGCTTGATGACCACATGGGTACGGGTATGGGCACGATTGTAGTCCTCTTCATGCCTGTTCTGTGGGTTCCGGACAGGGTTGAGGAGCCACATCTTCAAGGGATAGCCACTATCACCTGCATGGGTGCAAAATAAGGTATGTGTCAGTCAAATCATGATGGACAGCTGTACTTATCACACTTGCCTGCAGATATTTGTGGTATACATGCACATGTCCCTGGTTGTATGCACTCATTTTACCTTGCCACAATGTGTGCTGTGCCATGGTCTTATGTTGTGGATTGCGTCTTCAAGATGATACACGGTGTACACTGCCTTGATGTTGGTCATGCACTGTGGACGCATACCGCTGTGTTTGTATTAAATCTGTGATGTGTAGTGTTCAGTATTATTTACTTACTGGCAGTGAAACATCACTATAATGACCAAGTGACAAGGACATACATAATTGCAGGTATTTCCTCACTGAGCATAGTTACTCATGATAATCAGTATGATTCTCTTTTGTAAGTACTCCAAATGATTTTTGTACTTTGTTTGTGTTTTCTTTCTTGTGCTATAGAAATTCACCCTGATGAAGGACCAGGCATAGGTCCGAAATGCATTGGCAAATTATTTCTGCTTCTCTTAAATTGATGAATTAAAGAAGTTATCTATAACAAAACTTGGTTTGGATTTCTTTTCCACACCATTTGTTGGAATAGCAGATATCCTGGACTAAACAAAGTCCATATTATATTCATCATCAAGATATATATTGATTCAACATTTTTCAGTAGGTTTTACTACAATTGGCAACCCAAGGTCTGATGACAATTTTCTTCTCATCAGACATTACTCAATTTCGTGTTTACCCAGTATAGTGTATACTGGTTCACTTGGTGACGCCATTAAACGCATACTCTAAAATAACTAATAGTTAATATAAACTTCAGATTTACCTAGCGGTGCCCGTCCCAACCTCTCTTCGTTCTTGCTACCCTTTTACACTAAACGAGGGCAGAGGCACGCGTTCTAATTAAACACCAAAATGTCATACGAAGAAATTTCTAAAATTACGGATAAACATGCCCAAACTATGGGATTTTCGACAGAAGAAGCAGCAGCAATCCTTAATTTGATCAAGGACTCTAGTACAAGCTCAGCGGACACAGATCCAACCAAAAAAATCAGACAATTGGAGTACCTCATTAGGAAGGAGATCAATCGCAAACTGCATGCTGTAACACTCACACAATATTATAGAGCTCAACGCATTCCTAGAGGATTACGGAAGCCTGTACGACCAACTCTATGCAAGGAGAATAAGGAATTTGTTAAATGTTAAATGTTAAATGTTAAAGGTATTTGTACCGCGCATCGTCACCAACGGAATTGGTCCCCCGGCGCTCTGGCGGATCTGTAAATGATAAGGTGGGATGGGTTAGTAAGGTGAAGAGGGAGTAGGATAGTGAGAGGAGTGGTGTTCTGTTGGCAGCTTCAGCTAGGTATACACCAGATACTGAGCTTTGGTGCGGGTATTGGATCGATGTCAGTCCGCATGTGCTGTTGCTCCGGCTTATGTGTTGTTGCAGTGTTGTGAAGTGCGTGCGGCTTGTTGTGCGAGAGATGGTTGTGTGAGTTTTTTGAGTGAGATAAGTATGGAGAGTTTGAGCTTATGTTGGTTAGTGGGTTACCTGACCTTTAGCTTGCTAACATTCACAGTTCTATCCAAGTCTGGACATGCTAATATTCACAATTCCATCCAACTCTGGACATGCTAGTATTCACAATTCTATTTAAGTGTGGACATGCTAATATTCACAATTCTATCTAAGTCTGGACATGCTAGTGTTCACAATTCTATCTAAGTCCGGACATGCTAATATTCAAAGTCCTATCTATATGTGACGCAGGCTATTATTCAAAACTCTATCCAACTGTGGACATGCTAATATTCACAATTCTATCTAAGTGTGGCCATGCTAACAATCATGTTTCACCTGAGTGCGGGCAAGCTAACATTCAAAGTCTGCAGGCCAATGTTCACAATTCTATCCAAGTGTGGACTTAGATGCTAATATTCACAGATTCTATCTAAGTCTGGACATGGCAATATTCAGAATTCTATCTAAGTCCGAACATGCTAGTATTCAAAGTCCTATCCAGATGCGACGCAGACCAACATTCACAACTCTATCCAAGTGTGGACATACCAATATTCACAATTCTATCCAAGTGTGGACATGCTAATATTCATGCTAATGCTAATATAATTTGTGTGCAAATAGGAATATATACTTAACAAATGTTCACTCGATTTGATTCTTCTAACTACACAGGAATTGGCTAATGAATTGAAATCCATCACAACTGACATTGAGACTATCAAATCTGAACTCAGCGACTGATTGAGCGATGAAGAGATGAAAAATATGCTGATTGATATTGACATGAAACTAGAACAATACAAATCAGAATTAGAAAGCAAAAAGATTCGCAAATTTTAAAGAGACACCTATGTCTACCACAGCGACGAGGTATAATTATAATAATAATTATAATTTGGCATTTATATAGCGCTAAAAACCCTCAGGTATACACCTGGATGGACAAGTATAGACAGCCTGGACAACCTCAACATTCCAGGAATACCTCTGATCATTCTAGCTCAGACTCAGACACACAATCTCGCCCAGGCACTTCAAGAATACCAACTCCTGCTAATGAAGAGCATACTACCGCTACAGAGGATACCACAAGAAATGAAGATCGAACACCCAGAGAAGAGAGACCACTCAGGCAGCCTTTTTTAGACAAAGCGAAAGGAAGAAAAGAACCAGGAGGGGCCACAGGAAAGGAAACCTTGCAGAGACCAGAGTTGAGGTATCCGAACAGGAGAGTCTAATTATTAATATAAAATGCAAAAAACTGTGTTACTTTAGCTAGTATCATGCGCCCTTATCATGTAGGAGAAAAAGAAAGACAACCATTGCCTCTTATTTTCCAAGTTGTAAGCTTTGAGCTTTTAATTGTGCAGGATCGGGGACTCTTTGAAACGGCACACGCTGACAAACAGGGACTTAACCCATGACTATCCAATCTAAGTATTCAATTTATGAATTGTAAACCGAACTGACTAGCCCTGATTTGAAAAAGACGCAGACGTCGAAACACGTGTAATCTTAAAGGGCAATCTTTCGAATCAATGCACAATTAAAAGCTCAAAGCTTACAACTTGGAGAATAAGAGGCAGTGGTTGTCTTTCTTTTTCTCCTAGATGATAAGGGCGCATGATACTAGCTAAAGTAACACAGTTTTTTGCATTTTGAATTCAAACGGAGTAAGAGAGCCAGAAATCTCCGTTGTTACTCAGTCATGCGACCGTGATTTTTTTAAGTCAACAATCATTAAGGAGGGCGCTGAGGTCCACTGAGGTAGGCAGCCAACAGAATAGGCTCCTAACTTACAAGAGAAGATAATTATTAATATATCCAACGGAATTTGAGCAACATAGAGAAACAAATTCCCCAAAAGGGACTTAGCTTTGTACCAACGTATAGCACGAGCCTTTTCAACACCAAAATAGAACTCTTCAAATTTGTTCGGAAATTGAAACAGAGGGCATTTTTTGCTGATGTTGAGATACCCGAGGAACAAAGAACCAACAATTATATTGAACTTAAATCCAAGAGCTCCTTTATACCACCATTACCTCACAGTACTATCAACATTTTCCATGAAGCAATCCTATGAGATTTGAGGAAGATCTCGTTTAAGACACCTAAACTTCGCAATCTGAACCGTAGGGATTTGTCAGTCATCAGGAATTTGTATGTGGATGAGATGATCACCATTTGACCAGCAGATAAAGGCGGAGCTCTAGTGGTAATGGACTCTACTGATTATCGTGATGAATGTCTGAGACAATTGAGCGACACTAACATCTACAAAGCCTTACCTTGCAATCCAATCAGAGAGATTTCAAACAATCTTCAAATTATGCTTGAAATGGCAGAAGAGAACGAATGGATAAGCGAAAAAACAAAAACATTTCTGACACAGAAATTCCCTCAAATTCTGCAGCCAATTATACAGAAACATCCAACCTACATCAAAGACACTACACATTTCTTGAACAGATTGTCTAGCATCCAATTGGAAGAACATGCTCTTTTAGTGACCATCGATGTGAACAGTCTGTATACTTCCATTCCGCATTGTCTGGGCAAATTAGCAGTGGACTGGCTGCTTTTACAAGAAGAAGAAATAGGGGCATCTAAAGAATGGATCATGATGCTACTTGACTTTATTGCACAAAATGCTTACTTTCAGTACGAGAAACAATACTTTTCACAAATCAGTGGCACGGCAATGGGGGCAACTATGGCTCCAGCATATGCAAACTCATTTATGTTGAAATTTGAAGAGGATCATATCATCAAACACCCAGTCTGGCACCGATACATCAAGAGCTGGGGCAGGTATATAGGCGATATCTTCCTAGTTTGGACTGGCCAACAGGCAAACCTTGATTCATTTCTTGGATACATCAATTTGATTGACAAAATAATTCAATTCACGTATGAAATAGGCCAGCCTAGTCTACATTTTCTAGATGTCCTAGTGACTCCAAATGGACCATCATTCAACACAGAAGTTTACCATAAACCTGCCGATAGAAACAACCTCCTTCATAGGATGTGTTTCCATCCAGCAGGCACTATACGCAGTTTACCATACAGCCAACTACTACGTATAAAAAGAATCACCAACATAGATTCCAAATACGCACAAGAAAAAGAAGATCTGCTCCATAAATTCAAAGGAAGAGGCTTCAAAGAAGAAGAACTCATACGTGCTGCAGAAAAAGCTGATACACAAGAAAGAACTCAATTATTAGAGACAAAGGGACCAAAAAGTAAAGATATCCCAATGGTCTTCATCAGTAAATACAGTGTACAGTCCTCCAAAATCAAGAAAATAATTCTTAAACATTGGCCGATGTTAACTTGCAATGACAAATTTCAGAATCTGTCCAAGAAAGACCATATTTTGCTAACCAATGAAGTAGCAACTTGCGGGACCTGTTAGTCAACACCAAACCCAAAATGATTAAGAAAGTTCTGTCAAAAAAACAAGGGACATTTCCTTGTATGTCATGCAGCAATTGCAATAACATCATAAAGGGCAACACAGTCACACACCCCAGAACTGGAGAAAAGATAAAAATCAAGGACTATTCTACTTGCATGTCAGAAGGTGTTATTGTACATTGGCCAGACTGGCAGAAAGGCACGAGTAAGATGGAACGAACATAAATCAAATGTGAGAACCAACAACCATTACTCTCCAGTTGCTAGACATTTTAATCAAGGAAAACATCAGTTATCACAAATGCGATTTCAAATCCTTGAAGTAGTACAAATGACGAATATCAGAACCAGTGCTGCCAAAAGACTAGAGCAACTCGGAGCACATTGGATTGAGAGGCTAGACACAGATCGCCTCGTGGGCTCAATGAAGAGTTGAAGCTGCATTGCTTCATATGAAAAAGACATTGTCAAGTTTATATTGCTTGGTTTGAATCTAAGTACATCTCTTTCTCCATTATTTCTCTATCATTTATTATTTTCCATTTTTTTCTTTCTTTTTTTCAGCAAATACTCACAATGCAATTTCACTGGCTGGAGTTAAGCCAGAGGTTATGTTGAAAGGTATGTTTAGTATTATGTACAGACATGAGTGTTGTATTGTTCTGCAAATGTTCTAATTAGGTTGTAAGCATTGACAAAGAAAGACTGGTAAGGTCTACATCACCTGGTTATTGTATCTACCTCAATATTCAGGTCTGTTGATCATCTGTATGAAGTCAGATTGTGTGTAGATTCAATGTGCATTGATTATCCACATTTTGCCTAAATATGTAGGAGGAATTAATGACTCACCACTTGAATTTTACCATTTACCATTAACATGTCCTGGCATTTATATGTTTTCATGATTACTGAAATAAGCATTATGCCACCCACTAATGGAACTACTCGCCTTAACAGTTTCTATGGGACAGAGTTTCAGATATACATCCAGTTTCTCTTGGTCTAATGATAGAATGACGCATATTTTAACATAAATAGGGTGCTTTACCAGTGAATTTTAATCCTGCAAGACGCATTGTTACCAAGCGTGTACATTTAAGATTTATGCTTTCAGCATCCCCGTACCTACGCATTTACTGCTTTAAGTTTAGTGTTCGCAATCTCACATCGGAGGCTTGTTGCAACAATTACCATAGACACATTAGCAGCAGACTTTGGAGTCAGGTTGCCATGACAACCTATCTCACAAACGCCGAGCAACGTAATCATGTAACATTCTACACAAGAACGTTTTCTTGACAATGTTCGCGCCTACTCAGATCTGTCCGCCGCGGGCGGATCTCAACAACGCTGAGAACGTTGAGAATCGTCTTCACAACTTTCACACGCCAGTAGGTAGGCAAATATTTTAAGTAATAGCACGCTAACTGAGCGAAGTACGGCAAGTCAGGGAGTCTGATTCCTGCAATTTATGTTCCTTACAATTGACAGGCGGTTCCTACTGCGAACCTGCATCTTTTTTACCAAGGGTTGGCACATATACATCCAGACCATCGGGAGCAGCGGGCGCCATGACATCCTTCGCTACCTCCAATATAGAACGAAGATAGTGCAATATTCTATGAGGTAAGCTCAATTCGATCCATGTATACTCTTTTCAACAACATTGAGATAAGTGCAATAAGATCAACTAGATGTCTAAGTACCATAAACAATTAATCTGTTTGGCAGAGAGGACTGCTATAGCGAATCTACCATAGAGGAATTATTTGAAATGTGCAACATGTGCGGCCAAGATCAGCAATGTGCATTACATGAGAGTTTCTTTACATATCAACATGCACAACGAGGTATGTGTACTTTTATTCAATATAATGCACAATTTCACATCGTAGTTCATAACAATATGAAATTGGATAATTTTATTCACAGGATTACATCTTTAATGTCTCATAGGCACAAAGCTACGTGTAATTAATCCAAAGGCGATCAAATGTGAAAACCAATGGGAAGTTTGCACTATAATTCATCCCAGGAGAAAATTCTCAGATTTGATTGATGCAAATTGAAACATCACTATAATGACCAAGTGACAAGGACATACATAATTGCAGGTATTTCCTCACTGAGTACAGTTACTCATGATAATCAGTATGATTCTCTTTTGTAAGTACTCCAAATGATTTTTGTACTTTGTTTGTGTTTTCTTTCTTGTGCTCTAGAAATTCACCCTGATGAAGGACCAGGCATAGGTCCGAAATGCATTGGCATATTATTTCTGCTTCTCTTAAATTGATGAATTAAAGAAGTTATCTATAACAAAACTTGGTTTGGATTTCTTTTCACACCATTTGTTGGAATAGCAGATATCCTGGATTAAACAAAGTCCATATTATATTCATCATCAAGATATATATTGATTCAACATTTTTCAGTAGTTTTTACTACAATTGGCGACCCAAGGTCTGATGACAATTTTCTTCTCATCAGAGATTACTCAATTTAGTGTTGGCAGTAGTCTCTGCATTATTTCACATTCAGCACTCATTATACCCATGGTGACATGCTGCACTACTGTGGTGGTGGCCCTGTGACAAACAGTGGATTCCCTTGGTGGTTTTGAATTGTGCACTCTCATGGATGCTTGTCCTGTGTAGTGATTTGCTGCAGACATTTACATTGTGCATACTCACAGCATGTTGCTGGATTGTGTTATGGAGGGTGAGGACTGATGATGGGTGTTGGACGTGTTGTGGGATCTGGGGTGGTAGGAAGTTCGACATGTTGTGCTTGGTGTGCAGCTTCCATCATTGCTATGGGGATTGGTTGTCATGTTCAGTTTGGGATGCTTTGGGGCACAGTTTTTTGGGATGTGGACATTGTGCAGTCACCACAACAATGACACCATGGTGCTGTGTGCATCTCTTCCCCCATTACACTGCCATGTGCATGTCATGCAACTTACCAAGCAGCCAGGCACGTCGTCCTGCATGTCGCTCCATGTAGCGTGGTAGCGTGGAATTGCGCAGGACCATAGAGTCATGAGTTAATCCGAGGAATCGGGCACAACAATGTGTGATGATCTTGCTGGAGTTACATAACATCTGTACATTAATGGAGTGATATAGCTTACGGTTGCGGTACACCACTTCCGTTGCATGTGGGACCTCAATTCCACATGGGTGCAGTCAAGTGCACCAATACAATTTGACATACCTGCCAGTGCATGGAAGCCAACTTTTGTGTCAAATATCTCCTGGGCAGTCCGTGGTAGGGATATGTAGTTCCTTGAGTGCTTCAGGAGGGCATCCAGCACTTGGTTCATATTTCGAGAAAATAAGGGTTGTTATATGCCATGCATCTGCCCCACTGTGTGCTGGTAGGTGCCTGTGGTCAGGAAGTGGAACACAGACACTACCTTCAGTAGAGGGGGGATGGAGGTGTGTATTTCGATAAGACTGACAATGGGCCTCATTCCGAGGTTAGTGGTAGTCATGGCGCTATTTGCGCCATGACTGCCACCAATAACGGGTCCGGCACCGGTCTAGTTCAATGGGGACTTACAAGTGTAGTCCGACCTTTGCAGGACCGGTAAATCCCCATTGAAAATGCCATTCCCCATTCCCATTTGAGCCCCCAGAGGGCTCAATGGGAATGGGGAGGGCGCAAATAACGGGCTCGCGTATGTCAAGCCCGTTATTTGCGCCCTGGTCCCTTAACGGGTCCCGTCCATAAAGCCAGGTCAGACCTGGCGTTAAAGGAGGGACCCGCTAAGGGACCTCGTAGTAGGCGGTTAGGGATTACCGGCACTGGTCTCCTTACCAGTGCCCGGTATGCCTTACCGCCCTACTCGGAATGAGGCTCAATGTTGTTGTGTATCATGTCCACAATGGTGGTGATGGTGTCCCAGTTCAGACGGTACAGGGTGTGGATCTGCTCAGGGGTTAGGTTGAATGAACTGGCTCTGATGCAAGGGATTGGGGGCTGCCTGCGTGGTACCAATGGCTGCACTGGTGGGGCTTGCTGGGCCTGTCTCATCCTCCTTCTCCTCCTGTGTCTCCTCTGTGGTGCCTGCTGTTGTTGTTGTTGCTGGTGTAGCAATGAAGCAAGTCCTCCAGCCCCAGTATTGCTACTACAAGTGGAATCATTTTGGTGTGGAAAGGGGTGTGGTGTGTGGGTGTGCCCCTTTTGTGCTGGGCCAGGCTCCATTGCCTCCCCCTGTGCTGATTGTGTGCATCTGTGGCAGTTGGGAACACTGCACATAGCTGTTTGTGAGTGGTTCGCGATGCCTGTATTGCCGGCATCCCGGTATCCCTTATTAGTGCCTTCATGATGCCGGTATTTGCATGTCTGTTTGACTTGCGATGTCCTCCTGTTAGCGGCATCCTGGTATTGCAGGCCCAAAGGGCCACGCGCTCGCGCGCATGCTGGTAGGGGGGAGCACGGTATCAGCAGTGCCGATAATACCGGGTTCTTGAGTCGGAATAGCCCGGAGTGGTATGCAGTGCCGGTAATCCCTTACCGGCATTGTTTTTCCATTACCTCCAACCACGTAATGAGGCCCTATGTGTTCAGATTTGCCATAGCAGCCTGTGCTTGTTTAACGGCCTGCAGCTTCGTAGCAATCACATTCTCTATGGGAGAGCATTTTTACGCCGAAGCTGCACAATTTTTGTGACAGTGTTTTGTCATCCCAGAGGTCTTTTATCTCTGTTTTCTCAGCATTGGTTAGGTAGGATGTGACATATCTTTCTACAGCAGTGGAATTTTCTGCAATATATTGTATATCTATGTTTGCATTCCACAAGAGGGCAATGATTGCATTGTAATCACTGATGTACTTTGAAGCTTTGTTTCTTTGAATGCAGTATGTGCTTTAGACGATTTGCCTTTCACACTGTGTCTAACAGAAGACATGAAGCTGTTTACTTGTCCTTTTGCTGAAACTGGTCTAGGGAAACCAAAGCAGCATTTGATATATTATTTACCTTTGTTTTGATATCTGCGTCGGCAATATATGCCACACTTGTGTTTTTGGAAGCGTACAATTTGTGTATGTATCTCACTATGTGTGCTTTCTGAAGGGATGTCGCAGGTTACATATTTGTGAATAAACTGCAAAACAGTGGCATCACTGTCATGACCACATTTAGAAGCATCTTTTGTCCAAAAAAGCATGTGGATGTGTGATGCTGCTCTGGATTGATATTCTTTTCTCCAAAAGAAGTGTACCTCTTCTCAGAGGGGAGCAATGGTTTTATTACAGATGAAGTGCAACATGGCAATAAAGCAGTGGTGAAAGTATCTTGATACATTTACAGGGTCAAGAGAGCAGAGTTCTCCTGTTGTTTTATGTCTATCCCTTCTTTGGTTTGGTTTGCTATGCATAGGAAGTCGTGCCAGTCCTCCCATGCATATTCTGTACAACTCAAAGTGACAAACCATGTGGGTGGGCCAAGGCTCTGTAGCACACACCGCACATCAGCATGACGTTGGAACCAGTATTCTTTTGTACCACGCATTCTTGCAAAGAGACTTGTGATACTTGACTGCAAAACTTCATCTTTGTCTTTTATCTTTTGAAGTAGTTAGGCAGCAGACATGTTTAAAAAATTGGAACCTGTTTTCAATGTGTGTGCAACTCTGTGACATAGAGTTGCTAGTTAACTTTCAGACAGGAAGTGGAATATGTATTCAACATTTTGACTGAATCTGGGGTCTTCAGAATACATCCGTAAAGAGCGGTATTCTGATGCTGTTATTTGTGTCCATCTTTCATCATATCTTCCACCTCATCCTGTAGGAAAGAGTAGAGGAAAGGCTTGTGCTTCTACACTCCTTTCCCATATGCTGATTGGAGATCCTTTGGCTTGACGCATTTGATATGTTTCTAGTGCATCGTCTATGGTGTCTTTAGAGTGTAGTGGGTGAATTGTATACTGGTCTAAAATATTGAATGCTGTAATAGGATCCACAAGTTCAAATTGGCCAGTTGGTGAGGAATCCTGAATTATTTTGGTGGTTTCCCTTAGGATTTGTTCAATTTTTATTTCTTTGTAGTTGTTACAACTGTCCTGTGGAATCGCACTGCTGCACACTTCCAGGAATCGATACCCGTGACACCCACGGTTCAACCCGGAATCGGGACTCTCAATGTGGAGGATCCAGAGACTGTAAGCCGCGCTCTAGTTGTTCCCGCTCCCCGGACCGCGGGATTAGCTCCGCCCCCAACTTCCGGAATGGTATTTCCGGCAACAGGAACTTCAGCACTACGCGTTGCTTCTCTATTCAGAGTCGCGTTGCGCATCGTAAGTTTGCTACCTTCTTATCTGAAGTTATTCTTCTGCTGCTTTTCAGTGGATCGTTCCTTGTAGCTTCAATCCCTTTTTCTCCTTACTTTTCCGTTTCCTGAAACTTAGAGATCTCGATTTCCTTCCGAGCCCAGCGGATCAACAGGAAGGCACCTCCCTGTGTTCCCGACTGTTCTCTCTGGTAGTGTTTTGTTCTGTCCAGCTATTTGTGTTTCCGTGTCTCTCACAGGGTTTTCTCCCTCTAATCTTGCTTATCTATTATGTCAACATTAGATTTCAACTTCAGACCTCCTATTCAGTCTTCAGTCCCCTCGAGCTCAAGCCCTCTATCTTGCTCATTACAATTCCTCCCTTGGGCTATCACCTGTTGGTAAGACTCCAATTCCTACAACATTCTTTGCATCTTCGTGTCTTTACTTTTGGACATATCCTAACCTCTTTAATATCATATAGGCGCATTGCCAACTCTTCACATCCGATTTAAGAAGAAAAGCTTAGAAGGGAATAGGCGTGTCAGGGTAAGCTGCCTTTCTTATCCCTACCACTCTACTATTAGAGATTCGGTATCTTTACTTATCTGTAATTCTATTCTGTTTCTATCAGAATCCTCCCTGCCAAGATTCCGGTTCACAGTCCAACCAGTGTGACCTTCCACCAGCCTCTGCAGGAATCCACGCTCCCCAGCAGCACCTCACGGGGTTTTTTTCCCTTCGGGGTTTCCCCTGGGGACTTCACTTCAATCTAGCCTTTGGCTGGGTTTGAGAGGGGTTTTCAGGTAATTCCCTCCTGCTTCTATTTCAAAGAGAGCTGACCATCACGGAGGTAGGTGTCATTCTCATTTGCAGAGAGATAATTTGCTTCAAGTGCTTTGTTAGTATAAAGTTATAACAGTAAGCAACGCCCAGTTGACCTAGAGAATTCTCTTATCTTCGGCATTTGTGAAGGACGACTTCTGTGATGGATCAACAGATTCAGCAGCTCATAGCTGCGGTACAATCTCTGACTTCAGAGGTGCAAAGTCTGAAACAAGAAAATGCTAATCTTCGACAGGCTCAGCATCAGTCTCAGCAACAAACTGCCCAGTTGGCTTCCCAACAGGCAGCAGCTAGCAGGGTTCTGCATTGCTCAGAAGTTCCTCCTGGTCCCTTACCAGGGGGTCAGTTTGATGGCAATCCACATAAGATAAAGGAATTCCTTGATGCTTGCGCAGTACAATTTGCCTTTAAGGCAGCCTTTTTCCACACTTATCGTGACAAAGTAGGGTATATGATTTCACAGATGGTGGGACCTGCCCTAGCCTGGGCTACTCCCTTGATCACAACCAATAATGCTATATTAGATTCCCATTCTGCCTTCTGCAATAGCATTAGAACAATGTTCGGTAGGCAGGAGATTCGGATAGCGGCCCAGGAACAACTACTAGACCTTAGACAGGGCAATCAAGACATCCTGACCTATATTACTAGATTCAAACAGATTGCGAGTGAATCTACTTGGTCAGATGATGCACAGGTTACTCTATTCCGGAGAGGCCTGTCTGAGGATCTTAAAGATGAAGTATCTAGGGTGCCACGTCCCACGTCATTGACAGAATTCATCGCTTTAGTCATGCAAGTTGACTATAGGATAAAAGAAAGGAGCAGTGAAAGGCGCAAAGGGAAACTCACTACTCGTACATATTCCACTACTCCTGTAACACACAGAGGTAACTCAAATGAGGAACCTATGCAGTTAGGATCAGCTAATCGAGGGCCTTTGTCTCCTGAGGAGAGATCACGCAGAAGGACTCAGGGATTGTGCATGTATTGCGGCTCAAATACTCACACTGTCCAGGAGTGCCCCATCACTCCCCCGAGACGATCGGGAAATGCCAGCTCCCGGTCGTAGGAGGAACCGCGTTCCGGGATTCTAAAGTGTCTTTAGGTTCCTCTCTAAATATGCCGGCCTCACAAGGAAACCAGCATTCTCACACTCTAATGTTTGTATTACATATCACCCTCACATCTGCTAACCAGAAGATGACCGAGATTCCGGCACTAGTGGACAGTGGCGCCGCCGGAAATTTCATTGATGAAATTTGGGCTAAACAACATCATCTACCTTTGTTTTCTAAAGGTGAAGCCATCCCTGTTGAGAGTGTAGATGGTAGCCCTTTAACATCAGGGCCAAGTATTAATGAAACCTGTCCATTAATCATGTCAATTCTTACACACGAGGAAGTCATTACCTTGGATGTTATACGACCTGCTCATTACCCTGTCATTTTAGGACTACCTTGGCTACGAATGCATAATCCCTACATAAATTCGGCGGCAGGTTCACTCTTCCGGGGATCAGAGTTTTGCCTCAATAATTGTTTGGGGAAAACTAGCAGGGTTTTTCATCCAAGACAAAAGGAGAACAGACAAGTCACTATTGTTGGGTCTGTCATCGGCCTTCCTTCTGAGTATCGTGAGTTTGCTGAGGTTTTTTCCTCCTCGGAATACTCACTGCTTCCCCCTCATCGCAGAGATGATTGTGTTATCGATCTTATTCCAGACCAGCCGTTACCCTTCGGAAGGATGTACATCCTCTCTTCATCTGAGAAGGTCGCCCTAAGGGAATACCTAAATCTCAATCTAAGGAATGGACTTATTACCGAATCTACATCTCCAGCGGCAGCCTCACTATTCTTCGTGCACAAGAAGAATTCTTCGGAACTTCGACCCTGCATAGACTTCAGAGGGTTGAACAAGATCACCATTCCAGACCGATACCCAATGCCTTTGATTCCAGATATTTTAGAGGCCGTCAAGGGAGCCCTCATTTATACAAAGCTGGACTTAAAGGATGCTTACCACCTTATCAGGATCAGAAAGGGAGATGAATGGAAAACGGCCTTCCACACACCTTTTGGCCATTTTCAATACCAAGTCATGCCATTTGGGTTGTCCAATGCCCCGGCCATTTTCCAGCGATTCATGGATCATCTATTTTCGGATTTACTATTACATTCTGTTATCGTTTATCTAGATGATATTCTGATCTTTTCAAAGAACATTTCTGAACATCACTCCCAGGTCAGAGAGGTATTACATAGACTCCAGAACAATCATTTATTTTGCAATCTGGAGAAATGTTTCTTTCATCAGCCCCAGGTGACCTACCTGGGTTATATTCTTTCGGCACAAGGTATCGCAATGGATCCAGACAAGGTTATGGCGGTTCAGATCTGGGCTAACCCTCGATCAATCAAAGAAATTCAACGTTTTGTTGGATTCTCTAATTTTTATCATCAGTTTATCCCCAACTTCCCGGCTCTTACTCAGCCTTTAACCAACCTTTTAAAAAAAGGAGTTCCATATGTCTGGAATGAGGAGACGCAAAAAGCTTTCGATACTTTGAAGAAGAGGTTCACTTCAGCGCCCATTCTCATGACTCCAGATCAATCTCGCCGTTTCATTCTCGAAACAGATGCCTCCCAATATGCCTTGGATGCTGTTCTCCTTCAAGAGGATGATCAAGGTTTGGAACGCCCCATCGCATATTTATCCAAGACTCTCTCTCCGGCAGAATTAAACTACACCGTTCTTGAGAAAGAGCTATTGGCGATCAAGAGGGCTTTTGAGGAGTGGAGACACTTGCTATTGGGAGCTCAGTTTCCAGTGGAGGTCCGTACTGACCATCAAAACTTAAGGATCCTTCAATACGCTCAGACATGCAACAGCCGACAGGCTAGATGGGCTCATTTTTTCTCCCCTTTCAGGATCATATTTTCATTCATACCTGGGAGATGTAATTTACAAGCTGATACCTTATCGCGTAAAGAGATCACTCATCAATTATCGGTCAAACCAGAACCGATTTTTCCCCGTTGTGTTCTGAACATCAAAAGGAATTACAAATCTACAGATTTTCTCAAACGTCTGGAACAAAGCTCTGTGCCCTCCATTTTGAAGAGGTTAACTAAGAAAGAGTTGAGCCTCTTGTCCAAAAAGGAAGGGTGTTATTTCCGTGGTAAACAGGTTTTTGTACCCACTAAATCCTTACAGAAGGAAGTTCTAAATATGTGCCATGACTCTAAATCTGCAGGACATAGAGGTAATGTCAATACCCGTGAATTGGCCTCCCGATATTTTTGGTGGCCTTTAAAGCGAAATGACATTTTAACATATGTCAAGTCTTGCCCTGTCTGCCTGCAAAATAAGAGTTCTAGACATTCTCCCTTCGGAATTCTGGTCAGAATGCCAATACCCACTCGACCTTGGGAGATTATTTCGACAGACTTTATTGTGGATCTTCAAATCTCCGAGGGATGTTCGACTATTATAGTTGTAATTGATTCATTTACCAAACTGGCTCACTTTCTCCCCTTCTCTGGTCTCCCTTCGGCGGCTCAAATGGCACGAACTTTCATTTCCCGAATTTTTTCTCTTCATGGTCTACCTGAGACTATCATCTCCGATAGAGGCTCTTAATACACATCAAAATATTGGAAACAGCTCTGTCAAATTTTGGGTATCACCCGGGCTTTGAGCTCCGGGTATCACCCACAAACCAACGGTCAGACTGAAAGATTAAATCAGACCCTGGAAGGATACCTACGGAGCTACATCTCAGCAGCTCAAGATAACTGGCTAAGTTTACTACCAATCGCTGAATACGCTTATAACAATGCGTATCATTCCGCGATTAAGACCTCTCCTTTCTTTTGTTCCTATGGATTCCATCCTGCTTCTTTCCCTGACAAAAGATCTTTGGATGACAAATGTCCAGATGTGAAGTCTCTCCTGGAAAAGATACATCGGGGTCAACACGCAGCCTCTCAGGCTCTTAAATCTACTCAGGAAAGAACAAAGAAGATGGCAGATCGCCTCCGATCTAAAGCCCCCTTAATACGACCTGGAGATCTAGTTTGGTTATCTTCCCGATTCCTACCTAGACACCTTAGGCCTTCCAAATTTTCTCCTAAATTCATGAGCCCTTTTCGGGTGATTTCGGCCATAGGGGCAGCAGCCTTCAAGCTGAAGTTACCCAAGACATGGGCCCGGATACATCTGGTTTTTCATGTTTCTCAGCTGAAACAAGACATTCGAAGTACTTTCCATCCTATGGTTTCTTCTCGTCCACCACCTGTTCTGCACCATACTGATGCAGAGTACGAAGTCTCAGAATTATGTGACTCACGTATTCACCGTGGAAGACTTCAGTATTTGGTGGACTGGAAGGGCTACGCCCCTTCTGATCGAACTTGGGAATCAGAATCCAGTATCCATGCTCCGCCACTAATTAAAAGGTTTCACAAGAGACACCCCGGTAAACCAGGGGGTAACGACTTTAAGAGGGAGCATACTGTTACAACTGTCCTGTGGAATCGCACTGCTGCACACTTCCAGGAATCGATACCCGTGACACCCACGGTTCAACCCGGAATCGGGACTCTCAATGTGGAGGATCCAGAGACTGTAAGCCGCGCTCTAGTTGTTCCCGCTCCCTGGACCGCGGGATTAGCTCTGCCCCCAACTTCCGGAATGGTATTTCCGGCAACAGGAACTTCAGCACTACGCGTTGCTTCTCTATTCAGAGTCGCGTTGCGCATCGTAAGTTCGCTACCTTCTTATCTGAAGTTATTCTTCTACTGCTTTTCAGTGGATCGTTCCTTGTAGCTTCAATCCCTTTTTCTCCTTACCTTTCCGTTTCCTGAAACTTAGAGATCTCGATTCCCTTCCGAGCCCAGCGGATCAACAGGAAGGCACCTCCCTGTGTTCCCGACTGTTCTCTCTGGTAGTGTTTTGTTCTGTCCAGCTATTTGTGTTTCCGTGTCTCTCACAGGGTTTTCTCCCTCTAATCTTGCTTATCTATTATGTCAACATTAGATTTCAACTTCAGACCTCCTATTCAGTCTTCAGTCCCCTCGAGCTCAAGCCCTCTATCTTGCTCATTACAATTCCTCCCTTGGGCTATCACCTGTTGGTAAGACTCCAATTCCTACAACATTCTTTGCATCTTCGTGTCTTTACTTTTGGACATATCCTAACCTCTTTAATATCATATAGGCGCATTGCCAACTCTTCACATCCGATTGAAGAAGAAAAGCTTAGAAGGGAATAGGCTTGTCAGGGTAAGCTGCCTTTCTTATCCCTACCACTCTACTATTAGAGATTCGGTATCTTTACTTATCTGTAATTCTATTCTGTTTCTATCAGAATCCTCCCTGACAAGATTCCGGTTCGCATTCCAACCAGTGTGACCTTCCACCAGCCGCTGCAGGAATCCACGCTCCCCAGCAGCACCTCACGTGTTTTTTTCCCTTCGGGGTTTCCCCTGGAGACTTCACTTCAATCTAGCCTTTGGCTGGGTTTGAGAGGGGTTTTCAGGTAATTCCCTCCTGCTTCTATTTCAAAGAGAGTTGACCATCACGGAGGTAGGTGTCATTCTCATTTGCCGAGAGATAATTTGCTTCAAGTGCTTTGTTAGTATAAAGTTATAACAGTAGTACTCATTGTTCTCTTTAAGATATTGTAGGGCTATTCTAACTTTGTTTAAGTCTCCTTTGGTTGCCGCATTTTGTTGTCTTTCGATGGTACATCATTCAGTAGGATAATCAAAAATTGATCTATTGGCTGTTGTACTCTGTAAAGAAATGCACTGGAGGGGGTGTTTGTACTCCTGCTCTCTATATGACAGAGGAGAGGCACAGAGGACCCCAGCCAAGATTCTCTATTATTGGTAACGTAGTCGAGCAATCAAGGATTAGCTTCTCAGGTGGTGATACGGGCTGGTTCTTAAGTACAGTGTCGTCCCCAAGCACCCACAAATGAATGTCCACACACTGTATTAGTTAAAACACAGTATTTGTATAAATAAGGTTCAAGGTTATATACACAATCACGATAATACACATTATGCTCCGACAATTTGAAAATGTTAAATATATACAGTTCTAGGTGGTACCATGATTACTCTGATTTCATTAAAATACATCAACTGTGCTCATTTCAAATAGCATACAAATCAGCACAGCAAAACGATATGAACCATAGAGTTAGGAGGTACACAAGTTGGTTAGACAATTGGCAGAATACTGAGCCCCTCCCACTATGCACAATTCTGTATGAGGATCCCCCCACCTGCGCAACCTGTAAATGAAAATGCACTACAAGCCCAGTCCATAGATTGTCTATTAAAGTCTTATCTTCTTCCATAGTTCTGCAACCCAAATGTACTTTGCATTGTAGAGTTCATCGTCAGGGAATCGACAGGCCCTTGAGTGCACTCCCTTTCAAGCAGGAGCCACAGGTCGTCGAACCTCTGAGGTGAAGAAAAGGGGAATGTTGTCGCTGAGGAAGCAGCTTCAGTCCTTGCGGTGCTTGTTGACGAGTGATCGAAAACATCCTGCAACAGAGGAGGCGTGCGGTGCACCTCGACGACGATGGTTCGTTGCCACAGAGAGTCAGTGAAGAAGTTTGGCCCAGCAAAGGTATCGAGTCATCGGCGTCTGGCGTCGGCGAATGGTATGTGACCACAGCTGGCTTTTGTGGCCTCTCTGAGGTCTTTGAGTGGCGGGATATCCACCGGCGGATTCTCCTCGGTCGTCGGCGGCCTTGACTTTCTCCGGCAGGACAAAAGCGGTCGATAAGGATGAACAAGAGAGTCCTTGGATCAAAATGTTCTTAGGCAAAAGGAGCATGGCGGCTCTGGTCGGCGACGGCAGTCGTCGATGGTGGATGGCTGTCTGGTGCTTCTCTTTGTTCTCCTCGGTGGTCCCCTTCTCTGGTCAGCAGCCTTTCGTAGGTCTGTCTGCCAGGGAGCTTTGGCAAAGATCAGCTGGTGCACGATGGTCCCTTGTAGCTCGGGGAGAGGTCTCCTTACCAGGTCCTCTCTTGGATCAGTTCTTGAAGACACAGCAGCTTTCCGATTACACGGAAGGGAACAACGGTTCACCTTCTTCTTCCGGCTCGGCTTCGAGAGTAAGCATCAAGTATCAACTTCAGCTTCTGAGTGATTTCTAGCAGTGAGAGGCCCCCAGATATACTGTTGATCTCCCATTCATTCTGCTGGGTCACACTCAGGCAATCAATCACTCAGAAGGGCATTCAGTCAGTCAGGCAGCCAATCAGGTGCACGGTGCGTCAGGCCATTCTTCTCCATTCATCCAGAGTGGATTTAGACTCTGCCATTCAGCACTACACACTACATTCATACGAGTTTTGGGCAGGGCTGTCTCAGTCATTGTGTCAAACACCAGATACTAGACACCCATAACACAGAATGCATATTCGTCACACACTCCATTCACCCAGGTCCAACCCCACGGCCGTACCCAAAACATACAGTCATTGGGAAGGCTCCAGCCAGTCTAGCCTGGACTTCCCCACAACACCGTATGGAACTTCCACCCAACAGCCAGACAGGGGGAAGGGACAGAGGCATTGGTTCCAGGGGCTTCAGGAAAATAAGGTAACAGGCGATAGAAAGCAAGAGGCCACAGGGGCCATCTTGTTTCCTATCAGTAATCCACTGAATCCAATTTCAGGGCCTGGGCATTCCAAAATGGAGGATGCACAGGACACCTGTCAATTCAGCACAGAGCTGCCACCAGCCCGTACCCTGCTCTGTGGGCCACACGCAGGTGCCCCAAAACATATGCTAGGAGTACATGGTCTTACTCCCACCCATGGGTACTATAAGGGTACCCCAAGGGTCTGTTCACCAAACAAAATACAGGAGGAACAGTACCGCCAGGAGTCCCATATGAACTCCTGCGCCATAAACAAGTCAGAATATACATGATAAAGCAATAAAGGACAAGGATTCAGAGGCCCTGTACCTCTGATGCATTTCCAGCAGAAGGAGGCAATGAAATGGGTGTACTGTGTGGATTATAATGCTCTCATACGAACCAAGATGTTTGAGAGGTTTTGGAAGTGGGAATATTTCCAAGTTAATAGTGATAGCCCGTGAAGGCATTTGGTTATTATTAAGCTTTGTATTGCAGTATGTGCAAAGTATTGAGGGGTTAGTAATCTTGTATTTGTTTTCTGCTATAAGATATAGAGCTAATTGGAACCATTGGGATTCCTCATTGTCTTCTATTTTGTAAGTTATATCTCCAGTTTTGGTGCTCTTTTTATAAAAAGTTCTGCGACAACACACACATACTTGGTTTGGTACTTCAGCAGATGTGCTTTTAAACTTTGCTATTTCTTTTTTGTATGTGTTTATTACAAGATTGTCATTTTTAATGTTTTTGCTACTCTTCTCGAAAGTTACTGGATTTTCTAAGTGATCTTCACCGCCAAAATATTTAATTTGGATGTGGTCTATTTGTTGAAGGAGTTCTTGGCTGTGCCATGTAGGACAATGTTATTAAAATGTTGCAGTTCTAAAGCTGGACTTTTTGCATAGTAAAGTCTCTGCCCAAGATTCCGTATAGTGGAATGGTGTGTGCTAACATTTTGATTTGGTGGAAGGTGCTTTTGCAAGCATGTCCTAAAATGCAGGCTAGTGAATGTCCTTGCAGTCCAGTGTAATTGCGCACTAGGCAGGAGTCTCTGGTTTGCAAAGTTTTTATCCAAATGTTCTATTTTACTTTCACATAGTTATTGAGGAATTGGCATAAATATTTGAAGGATTGTTTCCGTATTTTACACATTGAGGTGCGTGGCCATTTGTAGTTCGGGGGAATGAAGAGTTGATTGTAATTTTGTTGGAGGCATTTTTTCAATGTGGGTTTCTTGTGCCATAATGGCGTTGTCTACAATTTCATACCCTCGGCCACTACTTTGTATGGCAATTGGGTTTTTCTGCTCTTGTTTATATGCCTCTTCATTGAAATATGGTTCTTTGCTGCTTGTGTAAATCCATTCCCCTGCACAGACATTTGCAAAGGTATCTATGTTGACATTGTGCATCTTTAGAAGTACTTTTTGTAGTTTACTGATTAATTTTGTTAGTGGTTTCATTCTGGTTCAAATTAATATAAACAATTTTCTTTTGAGGAGCATTGCGCTGTCAGTGAGAACTTCCAGGATTAGTCTTCTGCGTTCATTTTTAAGGGTTGAGTTTGACTTTTGTGCTGTTTTTCATAAGACTTTAAAGTACTCTAAGGTGGAACATGTTTTTGGAAAATTCATTTTTTGTAATGCTTAACTGTGGTTATGTTAACATTGGTAGATGTAGTGTTAGCGCTATTAGTAGTTTTCTTATTTATACATTTCTTTTTATTTTTACTTTTTTGAAGAGGGGCCCTAGTGTTTTTAGTGCTAGCTGGTTCCGTTTTGTTGTCTGGTTGTATTAGCAGTTTTGTTTGAACTTTTGCTATGATTTCTGCAATGGGTGGATGAGTATTTTGCATACTTTTAGTTTCATCTGCTCTATTTTTTCATTGTTTTCAAAGGAGTTGCGTTTTAGTAGGCATTATGTTCTGTCTGTTGGAGAAAAAAGGAAAGTGTGGGTTTGAAAGTTGTGCAATGTATTTGCCGGCATTGTGAATGAATGTGTGACTATGAGGGCAGACATAAATAGAGGGCTGTGTGATTGTGCAATGGGCTGTTAGTTCTGGTTGGGAAGGTTGCAAGAGTAGCTGTGTGTGGAGATGTGTGACAGGCTTGGTTTAGTGTGTAAAATAGTGTACTGTGCATGAATAGGTAAGGACATTAGGATATTTTCATGATACTAGTGCTTGTTAGGATACTGTTGTTCGGATGAGAATACAAAGAGTGTACCTGCTGAAGTGCAATGAGTAAGAGTGAAGTAAATGCTGTTGGTTTGGAAATAATTTTGTAGGATAGTTTACGGCTACACTGCACTGTATGAGTAACAGATAGAATACTACTACACTTGTGCACTTACTTTTTAGGATGTGAGTAGTTTTCTTCCAGTTGTCTTCTAGAGAGAGGTTGTTGTCTTTCAAGAGGCTGTTCTTCACTACAATTGGGAAAGAAGAAAATGTGTGGGTAGGAGTGGTAATGGCAAAGTAATTGTAGTACAAGAAGACATTATTTTGCACTGTAGGAGAAGTTGTTGGGAAGAAGAGTTAGTAACATTGCACGTGATTACAAGTATGGTTGTAACACTTCCGTTGCTGCAGACAGGGTGCCACCAGATTCCTAATAATTGTTTGGCAGCTAACTTCCCCGTGTCACTAGGACATTACAGGTCATGTTGGCCTGGAAAGTCAGGCGGTGACAAATGTTAGTCTCTATTTGTGTGGAGCTGCATAGCACTGTATGGGAATGGGGACATGGGAGCACCAGCAGTGTGGGTAATGGGGCCGATGGCTGTTTTTAACACTCCAGATGTCCTTGCGGTGCACTCTGGAGGATTGTATTTTGGGTACATTAGTGCAGTAACTTTGCAGAGTGCAGTGAAGGAATTGCTAAAGGCACTAATGCAGATTTTCCCATGTGAATAGGTGATATTTTCTCACATACCATCTAGAGCACTATGGCACTACTCCAATGTCTTCTGTCCTCAACAAGACGCTTGAAGGTGTCTTGTCAACAAAGGCATATCTTCTTGTTTGTGCAGTGTTGGGATGTCATCTTTTGAGAATGAAAACTGCAGATGGAATTTACTTGTCAAATATTGGAAATGCAATTTTCCTTTATAATGTAAGGAATGATTTGAATAGATTCCTTTAAGTCTGTAAGGAAAAAAACAAGATAAAAGCAAAAAAACGATGAAAAAGGTGTTTGTTTACAAACCCCTTAAAAAAAGGTTATTTACAGAGCCACCACTAAAGAGTACATACCTTACCTTGGGCCTCATTAGGACCCAGGCGGTAAGGGGTTTACGCCGGCGTAAACCATGGCGCCCCTTACCGCCTGAGTACAAGTTCCCTTAGCGCCATGGTGATTTTAACGCCTGCTTTTAGCAGGCGTTAAAATCCATGGCGCTAAGGGACCTTGTTGTTAATTACGCCACCGTAATTTACGGTGGCGTAATTAACGGCTTCCCCACTCCCATTATGCCCTATGGGGCCAGAAATGGGAATGGGGAAGGGTAAATGGGGATTGGGGACTTACCGCCCCGCCAACCTCGGAATGGGGCGGTAAGTCCGCCAACCCCCATGGCGGAGTTGGCAGTTTAGCGCCATGGACCATGGTGCTAATAGCGCCATGGTCCTCCGCCAAGGTCCTAATGAGGGCCCTTGTGTTTAATTTCTCTCCCCTCCCCCTTAAATTGGACAATCTGGCCGTGGATATTGCAGTGGTCCATGGACAGCACATGCCACATCCAGGGCTTTTGAGGATGCCTGGCATGGCAATGGGACTGTGGAGCACAGGGGATTCACCAATACAGTTTCCTGGGTGTGGTATGCAAGGAGAGAGTGTTGCCGAACGTCTGTTTGCTGAGAGGGGTGCAGATGGCTACGGCTATGGCTGTGTCTTTCAGGAGGCAGAGTGTGTGGATTATGGGGGACTTGTGGATCCATTAGTTACGGGTGTATGGAGAGCAGTGTGGAGTGGCTAAACATCTTGGATTTCATCATGTTGATGTGAAATGATATGGTGTGTGCGGCATGAAGTGGGTGGACTTGCTCCCATTTTGTGTCAATTTGGTCATGCTCCAACATCCGGACATTATCATTGTTCATTGTGGAGGGAATAGTTTAGGCCATGTAACTGGAATTTCACTGCAGTTTGCAATGAAGGAGACATTTGGGGAAATGATGGACATGTTCCCGAACACCTGACTAATTTTTTCTCGCATTGTCCAGATACAGATGTGGCTGCACTCCAGTTCATTTTGTCTGCAAATGGAGAAACCGAGGAACAACGTCAAGGCTGTCAACAAGGCTGTTTGTGCATTTTTGAGAGATGTTGGCATGACATCTTTCGATAGTGAAAATATAAAATTTCATACTACCAATATTTTGCAGGGATGGAGTATATCTCACTGATGCTGGCAAACACCTTTTTCTGCACAATACTCAAAATGCTTTTGAAGCACTTTTTGTAAGTTTAGAAACCATTTTCCAGCAGGTGGAAAAAACATTTCATGAAAAGATAGTGAAAACAAAATGCCTATTATTGTACAAGTTGCACAGACAAATTTAGTTCAGTAAAATGTTGTTAAGTTTACTTTAAAACTCAAACTTTAAGGAGATTCCAAGATGCCCACCTGCTGAAAAGGACACACGTCCCCTGTGCTCCGCACCGGCAAACAAACAAAGGTGAATAAAGCTGATTAAATTGTCAGATCCTAACCAGCAGCAACTCCTGGGAGAAGGGGAAATTGCCCCCGTCTGCACACAGAGATCCGGAGAGAAGAGGGCTGTGTCGGAGCTCATCGGCAGTGAGCATGGAGAGCGGGACGCAGAGACCGGCCCCAGAGGCTGGGCTGACCCCGGAGAAGTCGAAAGACAACCTGACGGGAAGGCCACTTGAAAAGGAGAGGCCAAGTGGTCTCAGGCAATGACATTGCGCGGGGCTCTCCTTCCCCCCCACAGTGTAAGCAGTTTGACGGAGGACAAAGGTGGACACAGGCTGCACAGAAGATTGGTCAGCCTCCGCAACCTGCATGGAGAAAAGAAGGCACCGAATGCAGAGAGCAAAGCTCGGGAGACCCAGTGTGCCACACCGAAAGAACAGCAACCCCCACTCGGGCAAAGAAGAAAACAGGCACCCGTCACAGCCAGGGTCACAGTCGAAGGAGAGTGCAACGACCCCCACCACAGCACCCAAACTCTGGCCGACCCCCACAGGCCTTTATTATATTATCCCGACGGATGGGAAACGAGAGAGGTGCGGGCCCAGCCAGGGGATGGAGAAGACCCATCGTGGCTGAAACGGGCCCCCCTGGCCTAAGACCCAGAGCAACACTGGGGACGGTGGTGGAGTGACCCTCGATGCTCGAACGAACAGTTGCCGGACTGCACCATAAAGAATCACCTTCACCCGAGGAGACGGAGGTACTGAGGTGCCCGGTCAGGCGAGCTGCGGCGCACAGAACTGAGAACCCAGGAGAAGCAAGAGCAAGAAATATGGTGGGGAGAGCGTTCCCCTGGCACAAACACTAAGCTTGGGGGTGGTCCCCCTTCCCAAGAGAGTATCCACTGAAGGGGCTGCAAATAAGGAGGGAGTCACATAACGTGTCCCCATGGCCCTTACTCTCCAAAGGAGTGAAGAAAAGATACTGCCTGGCTGCTGTCACTACAGGGTGGGGTGTAAAACACAGTGGGACAAAGAGGAGAGCCAGCCACTGGGGATCTGCCACCCCAAACCACCCCAATCATCGCCAAAACGCTGACGAAATAAGGAGGCCAGCCCTATCAGACATAACCTGTAATTGGAGCCCAGACCGCAAGGCCCCATAACACTTGCCCTGAACTTGAAGCTGACATAGGCACCCTACACACTCACTCCACCGGAGGCCCAGACACGCAAAATGGCCCAGGAAGCTAACCGCCAGAGAGAACATAGAAAACAGAGATCTCATGTGGCCTAATTCCCCCTAGCTCTGCAGCTCAAAGACAAGCATTAAAGTGTGCCCACTTGCTATAAGATCCCAAGAGGTGACTATCTCCCTACGAGTAATGGTGCGGTAGCCTAGATGCCGGGTGCCAGAACCAAAAGTGCCCTCCAAAAGTGAAAGGTTCACCGAGAAGACAGGAGAATCAACTGGCCAAGTGCTGGGGACAACCGAAGCCATAGTAACCAAACCCCCATTCTCATGGCCGGAATCAACCGAACAAGCTCCAGGCTCACCCCAGGGAGCTATGGAAACCGATAAAGAAGATCTGTTGGCCTGTCTGAAGGGCATGGAGATCAGAATGACAAATGCATTTCAGGCCCAAATAGGTCAGCTGAGGGAGGACCTAAAGCTCTCTCTAGAAGAGGTCCGAAAAGAGGTAAACGAATTGGGAGACCGGGTGGACACGGTTGAAAGTGGTCTCTCCGACTTAACGGAAGAGTCTAAGCAGACTTGCCTCTTACTAGACCAAATAGCAGCAGCCATGAACAATCTTGAATTACAGGCAGAGGACTTTGAAAATAGGTCGAGACGATCCAACGTATGAGCCAAAGGCCTGTCTGAATCGACTCAAGATAGTGACACCTGTGAAACACTCCAACAGGCCTTTAGCAACATCCTACATGACACCACGCCTGAATCAATTCGGTCCGACAGAATACACCCAGTTGGTCCCAGAAGAAACGATCCAGGTGCCTGCCCCAGAGACGTGTTGGTGGCGCTCACCTCATACACAATGAAAGAAAACATACTAAGGGCGGCCAGAGATATTACTGACCTGACAATCAACGGAAATGCAATCCAATTGTTCCCAGACCTAGTGCTCTCCACCCTCCACAAGCGAAGACTCATGCGCCCGGTATCAAGAGCCCTTCAGAAAAAATGACTGTCCTACAGTTGGACATATACTTTTGGCCTGATGTTCAGCTGGGAGAGTAAACAGAGGGGAATTAGCACATGCGAGGAAGGTCTGTCCTTGCTGAATTTGGAGGAAGACCAGAACAGCCCACGAAGGGGCATAGCACGGAACCACCAGGCCTCAGAGACCAACCCCTGTGATTGGTCTACAGCGTGAAGAGGTAGAACCAGGAAATAACCAAAACGAAGGGGCCCACAAATGAGCCAAATGCAGCTGTAGGATTAGTAGCACCTAACCACATCTTCATACTCTACCCTTTAATGATCTGATAAGATATAACACTCAACGCTCACAAAAACCTAAAGGTAGGCTGTGCGGAGACAGGTGATGCCAACCTATGGAATCCAATCTGAGTCCCGGAACCTTCTGGTTACTCGGGCCTTGTGAATTGCTGGATGATCCGACACCCCTGGAAGTTAGTGGGGGGATTCAATGGAATCCTGGTCACTGTGGTCACAAGGGGGGGAGGGAGTAAGAAGGGTGTGGGGGTTAGAGGGACGAAGGGAATTGGGAAAGAAATCGGAGATCAACATACGAAAGTGAGACCAAGGAAAAGGGAGGGTCAAACGGGTCAGGAGAGGGCGGCACCAGTGCACCCCACCATACCATCACAAAAACAAGCAACCTCCCTCAAAACAGGAATGGCTGAGTCAAAGATAGCTTCCCTGAATGTACAGGGACTGAACTCGCCAATAAAATGTCGGTTCATCCTGGATAGGTTGAAAACAATGCAGGCAGAGATAGGGATCCTACAGGAGGCGCCCCTCCTCTCTAAGGAGCAGAGGCGCATGGCCCACCGAGCCTTTCCACATTAATACTTTGCATCTAGCAGGGGAAAAAAGAGGGGGGTAGCATACTAATAGGCAGGGCTCTAGACTTCCAAAGATCACAACTCTGCAGAGATAGGGAGGGAAGATACCTCGGGCTGAAGGGGCTGATAAAGGGTAACATATATACAATTCTGGCCATCTATGCCCCTAACGAACATCAGGATGTGTTCATAACAGAATTACTGAGCAAATTGGGCAGCTGGTGTGAGGGCCAACTGATTATAGGGGGGACTTTAATTGTGTTATGGACCCACTGTTGGATAAAACACTCCCTCCCACAACCGCTGACCAGAAAAATAGACGAGAACTAGGGGTCATCGAAACATGGCGATTCTTTCAAGGGGATAACAGAGAGTACACCCACTATTCGGCAGTCCACCTAGGATATTCCAGAATAGACATGATCCTAGTCTCCGCTACATTAATCCCACAAATAACAGGGGTAGAAATAGAAGTGGAATATCACTCGGATCATGCGCTGGTGTTGGTGGGAGTAGACTGGAGGGAAGAGGGGCGCAAGGGTAAACACCCCTGGAGGCTAAACGAAACTCTACTAAAGGACATAGCACTAAGAGCCCACATGGAGGCCCCCATCAACAATTACTTTAAAGAAAATGACAATGGGGAAACAAGCTGGTGAATTATATGGGACGCGGGGAAGGCAGTGATCAGAGGAGAATTTATGTCACAGGCAGCAGCGTACTACAGGGACAGGGCACTGGTGATGCACCAGCAGGAAAAGGAGGTGAAGGACGCTGAAGCCCAACACAAAGCCAACTGCTCAAGAAAGTCCCTACTTGCACTCCAGATTATTTTAGCCCAAATGGAGAATCATACAGCGGACCGGATTGCCCAGTCATTGCTACACACGAAACAGTCCTATTACATCCATGGGGGTAGGGTGAACAGATTCCTGGCTGCAAAATTCAGAAAATGAAAAGCCCGGAATTACATAGCGCAACTGAACAATGAGCATGGAACACCACACACAGCGGAGAGGGATAAAACTGAAATAATGAAACGCTTCCATGAGGCACTCCTAAGCAGCAAGAGCTTTGACCCGGCACAGCAAATCTCTTACATCAGCTCTCTCCCCTTGCCTCAGATCACAGAAAAAGACAGAGACCATCTCGGAAGCCATATCTCGGCACAAGAGGTCAGTGATGCCATTTCAGTTGTGCCGGCAAATAAAGCCCCAGGACCAGATGGCCTTGGTAATGGCTACTACAAGACTTTCCGCATCCAGTTACTTGGTCCGCTAACGAGGCTACATAACACAATTAGAGAAGAGGGGAGAGTAAAACCAGATATGGGAAGGTCCATAACCATACTGCCCTTGAAGCCAGGAAAAGACCCCCACAACTGTGCAAGTTATCGTCCTATAGCATTGCCGAACACTGACGCAAAAATCTATGCAAAGATCCTTGTCACTCGAGTGACGAACATCCTCCCGTACATAATACATGATGACCACGCGGGATTCATCATGGACTGCCACACACAGGATAATGTTAGGAGAGCACTAGACGTAATAGACGCGGGGCGCTGGACGCAACAGGTGTTTGCATTAGCCGCCCTAGATGCCACCCGGGCCTTTGATAGCATGGACTGGCGATACCTGAAACTGATCTTATAATGCTTCAGTTGCGGCCCAGAGTTCACTAAGATGGTGCTAGCCAACTATCAAACCCCATCGACAAGCTTCACGATCATTGGTCAGAGCACGGAACTTGTAGAGATTAGAAGAGGCACGAGACAGGGGTGCCCTCTCTCTCCCCTGATATTCGTGATGGCAATAGAACCATGCGCAAAGCAAATCCGACCAGATGCCAGCATCAAGGGTGTGACGTTGGGTCAGGAGACCCATAAAATGGTGCTGTACGTGGACGACATCCTGCTCTTCATGAGAGATCCGGGAGACACGATGCCCAAAGCAATCGCACGGCTGGAGGAATTCAGACAGGTATCGGGATCAACTTCTCTAAATCAAAAGCTATGAATGTTACGGCAAGGATGGAAGTGATCGAGATGCTAGAGATGGCATACCCAGTGTTCTGGGTAGAGGACTCACTGGAATACCTGGGGATCCAACTCACCAGAGAACCAAACAAGCTATTTCAGATTAATATAAAACCTCTATGGAAGCAGCTACAGGATGACATGCACTGATAGGGAGTTTCAGGAACTGTTGTGGCTTGCTCGCATCACCGCAGTAAAAATGACCATACTCCCTCACTATGTGATGAGTACCCACCCCTCCAGCCAAGACCAGAGAGTTGCAAAATGCAATATTCAAATTAATATGGCAAGGTAAAAAACCCAGGATCCAAACATGAATTCTAATGCGTCCCCCACTTCTAGGTGGCCTGGGAGTACCAGAAATGGACAGGTACATACTATCAGCACAACTAGCTCTGGTGCTGCAATGGGCTAGACACGAGAATCATAAAGGATGGAGTAGAACAGAACAGTTAGCTTCATCGACACCCCTAATATCCTTGTTGAGCCTGAAAGCGGAACACTGAGAAAGAAGGGGAGCGCTACTAGAATCGACAAAATGGTTGCTGCAAAGCAGGGACGAAGCCTGAAAAAGAAAACGCAATCCGCAAAGCCTGGGCCCATACACTCCGCTGATACACAACCCGGACTTCACACCGGGCCTCCAGTTAAAGGACTGGGCGTGCTGGCCCAGCGCTGAGACCCTGACCCTGAGAAACATGTACAAAGACGGTTCCCCACTACTCTTCACAGACTGTCAGCAGAAATTCAGCATAGGGGAAAAGGAGTGCTATAGATACGTACAAATAAGGCACTGGATAACCCACCCAATGGTGAAGTGGGCAGGCACAAAGTCGCCATCAGGTCTAGAACTGACCCTGCAGGAGGGTCAAACAACAAAGGGGGTAACCAGCCTCTAGTCACTAACGGAGGAGGAATGGAGTAAAATATGGGCACGAGCACATGGTATTTCCAGATGCACAACGATTAAAGAATCAGCTTACAAACTGTGCCTCAGATGGTACATGTCCCCATACCATATACATAAGATCACAAAGACGTATTCAACAAACTGCTGGAGAAACTGCGGTGATAGGAGAGACCTATTCCACATGTGGTGGACGTGTCCCAAAGCGGTGCCTTACAGGAAGGAAATACTAGGCCACATAAAAGACATCTCCGGAGTAGAGCTACTGATGTCCCCAAAGACAATCCTTCTAGGTGCCCCCATAGAAGGAAAATATGCAATGTCAGGGGCGACAGCCACCCTCATCATGCACCTGCTATCAGCGGTGAGAATGACTGTAGCGCAGAACTGGAAAAACGAAGAGGGCCCAACGACGATATGGTGGTGGGTCAAGATCTGGAGAGTAATGGCCATGGAGAAGATACGAGCACTCAGTGCCCGAAAATACCTAAAATTCTTGACAGTCTGGAACTCCCTCCATGAACTGTTGCGGGATAGAGAAGCCCAATACTTCAAACCACGTCTTCTCAAAAAACCTGAATGTTATATGAGCACCACTAAACGAAGGAGGAATTGGACTCAACCTTTAGCGAAGGAACTCGTATCTGTTGAACTGTGTATCTCAAGTTGTTGTTAAAGAAGGGGGGGGTTTGGGGGGTGGGGGAAAGGAGTGACAAAATTGAAAACACTCGAAGGCAAAGAGACTCTCATCGAACTGAAAGATATGAGCTCGAGAAAGTTTCTGATCTATAACAATTATCTATCGAAAATGTTCTGTTTTATTGCCCCTGTATGCCTTCGATCCAAAAATAAAGTTGTTTAAAAAAAAACTTGAACTTTAAAACTTGAAAAAAACATTCCCAAAACAAAAAATACAAAAAAGGCTCTTTTCAGAGCCACCACTTTCTCACGCAAAAGAGTGCAATGGTTTAGATGCTGCCACCACCTACATTTTTAGATGTTCGCGGACTCCTGCGTTGTCCGTGAACTTTTATTTGGTATTTCTATTTTTGAACTGTGAAAGGTGGTTCTGAAAAGATATTGGGTGGGCCTTAATTAGGTAGGGGACAGTGTTTCTCATGCTCCCAGACCGCAGCCTCGAAAGCACTTTGAAACTGCTCCACCCTACAGAGCGGTGTCGCAGTGCATACAGAGCAATGTCACCCTCGAAAGGTAAAGGTTGACTGCGTCATGTATAGACTGCAAGGCTTCTGCAGGAATCCTCTGCCCCACAGGAGTGTCTCTTGTGGTGGCAGGAGTAGATGATGAGGATGTGACAGTGGATGTCAACCTACTGGCCCTTCGAAAGGTACAACCCTTCGAGCTACTCCCTTGTGATTCAACCGTAGGTGTCACAGCATGGAGGTGGTCCCATACCTATACAGACCCAGTTTTCTGCGACTGCGTAAAACACTCACTGCATCGAACCATGTCTGCATGCGCCTTATGTATGGTGGTAAAAAGCCTCCACACCCAATATTCAAACTGTGAGCTGGTGACAGGGATTTCCACTACCTCATCCTCTTCATCCTCTTCATCCACCTCTGTAGCTGTACATTTCTGTAAATTTATGATCTCAGTTATATGTTTTCTGTAACTGTATTATTTGCACCCTGTAATTATGTAATTGTTATACATATCAGTGCTTCGCATGCAAACATAGTCATGCAGCATCTGTAACTTTTATTGTTGTCAATGCACCTTCTGTAACCTTCTATATAAGAAATGCGCCCAGATGCCTATGGGCTTGGAGCACTATATAAATAAACAAACTAAACTAAACTAGCTCCATGCCTGTACAGCTCTCCAGGCCCTCCAGATGGTGGTGGTGGTGGTGGTCGTGGGGCAGCTGCGGCAGCCATGGAAGCCATTCTCAAGAACGCAAAGAAAGCAGCGATAGGCAGTCTCCTAATCAGCAGCACGTGCTCACTCCTGGACAGCCAGAAACACAATGAGGAGCAGCGGTGTGTGTGTTCCTTTTAGGGATGCTGTCCATGGACCGCACCACTGTCCGCAGTCAGTTCGATCCACAGGTAGGGCTCACAAAATTACAAAAAGTCACAAGATCAACCAGGACATGGTCTAGGACCTCTGCAGCATCCTGGATTGGCCAAAAGTGCACTTTTTAACTGTCCCGGGGTACGAACAGTTTCCGTGGATACTCCTGATGCACAGCGCGGATGTGGTCACATGATGACATCCCTGGACGACCGCAGATAAATTGGCTGTCCTGCGGATACCTATTGCGCGGGATACTTACAGTGTGCGCATGCACTAAGGTGTGTGCAGGACAGGGGTGGGGCTCCCGAACTAAATAAAAGTGTGACACGTGAGAGCGGACAGCTCCAGGCAGGCGCAGTGTTCGGGGGCACAGTGAGATCAGATGCGCTTGTGCCCAGGTGTCCACAGGACGTGGGTGGGGCCCCCAAACTAATTAAAAGTGTGACACGACTTTACAGACAACTCTGAATTGACGCGATGTTCGGGGGCACAGCAGGGTCAGCTTTGCATGCGCCCTGGTCTCTGTAGGACAGGGGCAAGGCCCCCAAACTATTTACAGACATCTCCGGATAGGTGCGCTTTTCGGGGGACCTCCATTTTGGTTATGGACAGCCCGGACAGTCGAGCTGTGCACGGCCTCCAAACGGGGCTTTTAAAAAAATAAAAATACACACACCAACAGTACACACATAGATATTTAATAGGACACAGAAATACATTCAATTAGGAAAGGGAAGGGGTAGCAAAAAGGGAAACATATATGGGAGAATTGGGGTTTTCTGCAGACTGTTCATTAGGGGAGGAAGGGATTAAGATTTTATTGTAGTGTCTTTCATTGAAAGAATTTGGTGGGGATGATTGGCTGAGACAGGACGAAAGAGCACAGGTACAAGTGTGGCAGTGCTATCGAATATTGTCTTTAATATGACTTTTAACAAATGTCATTAAATGTACAAAATTATTGTTCAATTCATCCATTTTTGCAGACAGATTTAATAGTTAATTTTCTGCATATGGAGTGTGGGGCTGGCTGCGCCCATCTTCTTGGTCATTTAGTAGTAATTTGGGGCCACTTTCTTAATTTGCACTATGTACCATTAAAAAGAAAACCATGTTTTAGTGACATGTAAAACAATTTACATCACCTTTTCTACTTTAAAAATTGAATTCTGTACCATTCGAGTTATTTCCTTCACTCGTTTCATCATGGGGGGATTTTTTTCTCACCACTCCAGGGTGCTTGCCATTTCTTTTGAAAGAAAACAATACTGCTATTTCTTACAAGTCATGTACAGACAACACACTCTAATGTTACACGATGAAATACAGATTACTTATTACTTTTTGTAAGGGTTTCTTCTGAGTAGCTTGGAGTTACTTCTGAGTGTGTACGCAAGGTTGCACTGAGGTAATTCTGTTAGATGTACAGTTCAATGTTGTGCTTGGGTGCAATCCATTATGTTGCGCAACCTATGAACCTATGAAATTGTACTTCTGGTATCATAAGTACAGAATTTGTAATCATATTTAATTTATTTATTCATTTATTGGTTTATAAACAAACCTTTAAAATATCACACAATACAACACAAGACTACAACAAGTCTCTTTCAGCATTTATCACTCATCCCACTTTTCCCCCGAAGCTATAAATGTCTATTCATTTGCTCACTAATGAGTCCAAATTTAGCCGTTTTTCAATTATGGATAGCAGAAAAATTAGTGGAAATAGCAATATTAAATAAGTTCCGTTAAACATATTATGCCACCATTCGTCAGCACACAAAGAGGGATGGTTTAGACTCCAAGGTCCCAAATGATTTGTTCTTTCAGTTCGAAGCTCGCTGCAGAACAACACCAAGTGCTTCAGAGTTTCAATTCAGTTTTCACAAAATCTGCACGTTGCATTTAGGTTTGCGTGACTTGCCTATGCACGAAGACGCTCTTTAGTCCTGAAAGCGTTCAGTCGAAAGAGCAAGAATAATCTTCTTGCATTCGAGTCATGAAACCATTCGATGTATCGTTGTAAGTTATTGAAACCTCATGCTTCTGCTGGAGCATCGACCATCATTTTAGATGCTGCTCTCTGTGAACTAGTCTGGTCCCAATCAGCCCGCCAGATATTACATTTTTGAATGTGCTACATATATATGTTGTAGTTTAAAGTATATGTCTTTGTTTGTTGCAGGATATAATAATGTAAGGTAACCCCTGTGCTTTGAGGCATTGTGAATGCTGTCCGAAGGCAGTGGACAGTCGCACACTCTGTGGCTATCATGTTGGCGGCAGGGGGGGGTAGTATGATGTAAGGGACATGTAGAAAAATTAAGGGTATCCTGGTAAAATCCATGAAATTCAGTGAAATAACTTTGTTAAAGGGACGTTATGGTTAAGTTGCACTAATAAAAACCTATCAAATTCAGTGAAAAAACATGGTTAAAGGGACGTTATGGATAAATTGCACCAATAAAAACCTATCAAATTCAGTGGAAAAACTTTGTTAAAGGGGTATTATGGTTACAAGTAAAATTGAAAAACCCCAGGAATTCGCCTGTTATGGTAAGCTCAGCAATCATAACTCGTGCCACCACTGTGCACTGCTAGGACTAACACCCAGGACATCAAAGATGACATCACAAATGTCATTGATGAGATCACTGATAACATCACATATCTGGCCCACCTATTTTTATTCACCAACATATCTAGGCCAGGTGGTTTTGTTGACTACCAGTCAGAATATTAATATTCAAAAGGTACTATATCTAGACGTTAACATTGTCGTATGTTCTTAAAGTACTTTCCTTAGGGTTTGGTCTCAGCTCATGGTGCACATATATGGGGTAATAAGCAGGCCTCAAAAACACAATTCATTTGTATACATAAAGATAAACTTTAATGTTATTCATATTTTCTGGTGATGCTGTTTCTTTCTTCCTTACTTTAGTTTCCCTGTTTGTGCCTCTGATTTGGATGCATCAAGTCTTGAATTGTTAGCTAGTTATTACATGTTTAACATTGCTCAAAACTCTGATAAGGTAGCATTCATTATTTTACTATCCAAAATGACAAGATTATAAATATTGTACTTCTATGGTGCATCCTGCAGCCATTGCTTATGTTTATGTACGATTAGGTTCCTCTATTAACAACAACACTCCAATACAATGTTGTTTGGATCAGTACATTCTTTAATAGATTAAGTAGTTCATGATAGGTCTCCTGATCACCCCTGACATCTTTTTACCAACATTATAATCACAACCCCTTGTAGGGACTTTTCATCAAAATTAATTGCACATGTGATGTCATCAACGACATTTGTGATGTCATCTTTGATGTCCTGGGTGTTAGTCTTAGCAGTGCACGGTGGTGGTGTGAGTTATGGTTGCTTATCCTATCATACCTGGCGAATTTCTGGGGGGTTTTGATTTTACTTGTAACCATAATATCCCTTTAACAAAGTTTTTCAATGAATTTGATAGGTTTTCATTAGTGCAACTTAAACATAACGTCCCTTTGACAAAGTTTTTTCACTAAATATATATATATATATATATATATATATATATATATATATATATATATATATATATAACTGGGTTATATATAGTTGCTCCTTGTCATTGGCCCAAGTGACATCTTTCAGCCACATCTCAAATGCAGGAGGCAGTGCATGAGTCCATCTCATCAAAATAGTATATTATATGTATCACAACTGCTGCAGAAATCACTTCCTGTCAAAGCGAACATAAATAACACAGAGCGATTTGGGCAACCTAAAAACGTATCCCCAACCTGTAAATAGCTGTCCATTCTAATACAGAAATACATATAAACACCAAAGAGGGGTGTGCACGAGCAAAATTGTAGACTATTTTAAAGACAACCTACAACAAGAACTTTAGCCCTTTTAAATAAATCTCTAATTGATCTGTCACTGCATTTTCAGAGATGTGACCCCTATGCAAAGTGGGCATGGTGATGGAAATTTTCCAAAAGAGACAGAACCCAACAGTGATTCGGATGGTCTTCTACTTGGGCTTAACAGCCCTGGGAAAGGGGCCCAATCGCTTAATTCTTTGAACATGATGTTAAAATATCAGGCTTGCAGGATATGGAAAATTATTGCTACAACAATATAAACGTAACTCCTTCAACAATTACCTGGGGCCTCAATACCTTCAACTCTCTCTTCCTAAATATCTTCCTTCTCAAGCTCTTCACTTATCTGCCTCCAACTCCCTCAGCGTCAGTCGCTTCTCCAAGCAACAAGTGGTGGTAGTTTTCGTTCTTCGGCTGGGGCCTACCTCTGGAACAGCCTCCCTGCCTCCCTGAAACTTGAGGAGAGCCATCTCTGGTTCCAAAAGCACCTCAAAACCGTTCTCTTTGCTTCTGCTTTTTCTCCTCCTCTCCCCTGCTGACCTCCTGGCTGAATCTGAAACTACACTGGTTACCTGGCCACCCTCTGATCCTGGGCCCAGGTCCCTCCCCGGCCAGTCACACACACCTGCACTCCCTGCCTGCCAACCCCCGCACTTGGGGACTGTTTCTGTATCACTGCAGTCCCACTATCAGCACTTGACACTTAATGTCTGCACTTACCTTTGCACTTGCCACCTGCTGGCCGTTACTTTACTTATTGTTATTACTCTATTCCTGTGTACTGCACATTCCCTTCCCCCTCCCCCGCACCTTCCCCTTCCCATGCACTTGCGTGATCTGAATGACACCTAGCCTAGTAGGATCATTGTCTGTCCTCCGTTTGTTCCCCCTCCCTGGCCTCGTCATGCCTTGAAACACTTGTGTATAGGCGTGTTATAAATGCCACATCATATCATATCATAACACTGCACTTATTTTTAAAATCACTTGTGAAACTTTACAAACAGCAAGCATTGACCATCTCTTTGATGAAGCACTTTTTCAATCAATAACTGTTACCTAAACAATATGCATCCTTTAGCTTTGGGCAAGTAAATGGTAGGTAGTGGAACATTATAATACTTGACCACAGGAACCATTTGAAAGTACTTTGAAGGGGAAGCGAGTGGCAGTCCGGTGATTCAAATGTGACACAAAATGACAGGGTAGAGTCTCCTAATTATTTGGAGAATGTAGTTTTGATCTTTTGAACTGAAGAAGATCCTAGAGATGAATGTGACTCTATATGACCTTAACCCTCTTTTTGATCGTTGCTCAGAGGATAGACCAATGAATAAGAAGAAAAAGAAATAAAAAGGAAATATAAATGCCAATCAATCCAAAAGAAACCTTTTCCTCAAAATAGGGGCTGAGGCGTTTAAAACTGTGACATAGTAGAGGCAAGTAATAGAAAGTATGATCTGAAACTTGATACAAAACCGCCACACCACAGCAAAGAAGGACAAAGTAAAAAGAAAAAGAAGAATAGGCGATAATTGCGGAGTGCAAATCTTTTGACTATGTGGGCACAAAAATAAAATAAGAAAAGACAAGAGGACAATATATCTTCCCCTCCAGGACAATACTCAATTGTGAGTTTGGACTCCACTTTGAAAGAATATACACATTCCAGTGATGAACTCCAACAATAACTCACATGCCACCATCTGAAGTATGTATATTGACATTATTTGAATTGTACACATCTGTAACGGCCAACTTAATTTTCTCTTGATCTCTCCCACCAGGCTACCTTCTGTCGCACTGCTCTTAACAATTTTATCTTAACAATTGGGTACCTGTACACTGATACAGTGGATCCAATGCAGTAAGCATGTATTTTGTTGACGTATATTTTAACCTGATTATATACAACTTACATTTATTGAAAATTCAAGTAAGTAACTATATTTAGAAGTGTTTTATCCTGGTGAGAAAATAAAGTCAAATAACGCCATTGATGCTTTTGTCAAGCCGGTAGTTAGTGACATAGGTAGGAATATCTAATTAATACTTCAATTATTTCATGTTGTTCTTTTATAATTGAGGAAAGGCACTAATTTAATATCCCCTGCAACAACAATCCCGCCACACACAATCTGGGCAAGAAACTGGCTGTGTTAATTGCAATATTGTCATTTTAGTGAAATTAATAAAAGGGTCAAAACACAGGTGGTCCCCTAACAACGGGGGAAGTTGACCTGAAAGCATGATTTCAGACTACAATGAAAAATAAGGTTCCATTGCAGTGTGCTTATTTTTGTCTCACTATAGAAATATGAACGGAATACTGAATACAGAACATCTAGTTTGCTTTGCTTACTGACACACTCATCCATACTTTGATAAATATATATTTTTGGAATTCTATGTAACATGTATTTAGTTTTACAATATAATCATTTAGTTATTTATTTTATTTATTCTTAGCTTGTTCGGCACTTAGACAGCAAGTAAAAACCGTTTCAAAGCGCCCACAAGGCGAGGGAAGGGAACAAGGTATAATAAGAGCAGTGGCGGGAAAAAGGAAAAAAGGACGAACCTACAATGAGTTGTGAGTATTCAGTACATGCAAGTGCAACAAGGAAGAGGGCAGAAGGGGTAAGTGCTGGGGAGTCCAAGCTCATGGGTGAGCCACAGATGAAGTACTGGGTTGTTGAGTGCTAGACGGCCAGGAGCCATAGGTGTAAGTGCGACCCTCCAGGGCGGAGGGTGTGCCAAGGCGTATGCTATTTAATCCGTGCAGCAACCGGGAGCCAGTGAAGACTTTTTAGGGCAGGTGAGATGCGGTCTCTGGGCTTAAGGCCAAGGATAAGTCTTGCTGCCCTATTCTGGATTAGTTGGAGGGGTCGCAGAGTGGAATAAGGTATATTCAGGAGGAGGCTATCAAAATAGTCAAGCCTAGAGAGAACCAGGGCTCAGGTAACATTGAGCCTCTGGGGGAAAGTGAGAAAAGGGAGAATTCCTTTGAGAAGGAAGAGTTGAACTGGGACTTCCTGGCAATGTTCTGAGTGTGAGTGAGGAAGGAGAGAGAGAGGAGTCGAAGATGACCTAAGGTTTCTGGCTTCAGAAGAATTAGCAGTGAGAGAGATCATTGAGGAAGGGCAGAGTCTAGGGAAGAATGAGGGAGCAGGGGTCCTGATGGGAAGGATCTCAGTTTTACAGGTGTTGAGGCAGAGATTGTTGGAAGTGCACCAGGACTGAATGGCAGATAGGCAGTCAGGGATGATGGAATATGCATGAAGGTAAGCAGGAAGTTTGAAAAAGAGCTTTGTGTCATCTGCGTAACACTGGATGTTGGAGAAGGAAGAGATGAGGCGTGCAAGCATAGCGAGGTAGATGTTTAAAGAGCCAAGGAGTGAGGATAGAACACTGGGGGACACCACAGGTAGAGAAGGAAGAAGGAGAGGAGAAGGTGCCCAGGATGTCTTCAGAAGAGCAGTCAGTTAGGAAGGATGTCAGCCAGTCCAGTGCCTGTTTCGACATACCAAGTGTATTGTGGAGCCTTTGTATGAGGATGGAATGGGTGACTGTGTCAAAGGCAGAAGAGAGATCGAGAAGAATGAGGACAGCTGGGGAGTTGGAGTCCCGAGATGCAAGCAGTTCTTCACGGTTTTTCAGTAGAGCAGTTTCCGTGCCTCTCGATGCTCGGAATCCAGATTGATGGTTGTGGAGACCACCAACAAGTTCAGTCTGTGAGTTGAGTTGGGGCAATGCTAGCTCCTCCAGCAGCTTCCCCTGGAAGGGGTGATGAAAATAGGGCAGTAGTTGGCAGGACAGGTAGGATCTGTTGAAGGTTTTTTCAGGAGTGGGTGTTAAAGGGAGTGCTTGAGGGAGGAGGGGAAAGATCCAGTGACAAAAGAGTGGTTGCAGAAATCAGCGAGTGCAGGGCAAGAGAGCCAATGTTATCCTTCATGGTCCTGGATGAGCAAGGGGAAACCTGTTTAACTTCTTCAGGTGTGACAGGGGAGAAGGAGAAGAAGGTGGAAGGAAGAGTGTGCTCAGCCAAGGGAGGCAAGGGGGTGTGGGATGGTTTGGGAAGGTAGGTAGCAAGGGTGTTTAGGATTTCCTGGCAAAGTGAGTGGCCAGTGCGTTGCAGAGGGCCTGGGAGGGAGATGAGGGAGCAGGAGCAGACTTTGGAAAGGGTTGGCTAGTTCCCTGCAGATCTTGAAAAGTTCAGCTGTTTTGTTGGATGCACCGGAAACCCATGCTTGAATGTGGGCTCTCTTCTCGGCACGGATGGAGAGTCTGTGTTGCCTTTGGAGCAGGCAGCAGGACAGTTTGTCAGAGGATGAGCCTGAGGTTTTCCACTTCCATTCTGCTACCCTGCACTTACTTTTTAGGGCCGCAAGTTCAGAGTCGTACCAGGTGTTACGCTTAGAGGCAGATTTCATGCGGATCCACATGACTGGGGCAATGTATTTGTGGTGGACCGGTGGAGGTTGCTGAGAGCAGAGTCAGAGGTAGAGTCAGGGGAAAGGAGGTGAGGGGGGATGAAGGTGGAAGTGAAGCAGCAACTGACACTCGTTTCATCGGACAGTGTTAGTGAACGAAGTTGGCGGGTCTTTAGGGGGGCTGTCAGATAGCCAAAGGGAACAAGGTGGGAGGAGCGGAGAGAATGGTCTGACCAGGTGAGAGGGGTGACTATTGAGGTGGGGAGAGAGAGAGGTCAAAGTGTATGAGGGCGTCAAGAGTGTGTCCAGCTGAGAGGGTTGGCCCAGAAGGGAGAATGGAGAGGGAAAGAGAGGTGCAGAGGTCCGTGAAAAGTGTGGATGCAGAGCCAGGGGAGTCCAAGTGGAAGTTGAAATCACCCAGGAGGAGGAGGTGGGAGCTTCTCCCCTCAATCCCCCGTTTACTTATGTGTTAAACCGCACCCTAACCCCTTCCCCACCTCTTTTAGTCCCATATCCCCATGCCCTGTATATAATACTATTTTGGTATTTTTTCGGTAAAATTTGCCCCGGTAAAATATTTTCGGTAAAATGACTAGGTACCGATAAATGCTCTATAACTTTAACACTATAGTAGAGCAATGTCATCCATACCATCTACAAAATGTATGTGGCAAATATACATATGAGAATAGTATTTTTAGGAAACTATTTAAATGCAAACTCATAACATCATTGCAGCAAAGTTATATACCAGAAGGAATAGAATGGAGACCGGCACTCCTTGTACTTTTCTAAAACAAGTTCCCAGGAACGTGCTATGAAGCAATGTAACTGTATCTCTGCCTGGATTCTCAGGACTTCCACCTATCCTTCTTTTCCCCTTCTAGCGGGCCTTGTTGTGAGTGTCAGTTTGCATGTGGAAAATCAAATAAAATAATATTTACATATAGAAAAATTCAGGACAGATGTAATGAATGCACTAGAAAACCTCAACTTCCATCTCCTAGGCCTTAATTTCTATGCCTCAAAAAAAAATGAGATTGACATATGTTTCAGTCCTTTAAGTATTATACAAGGACTTTCATCAGGACACTGTCATCAGGACAACGTCACTGCTAATGGACATGCCTACAGTGGTTTAAGTTGATTTCATCCATGCCTTAACAAAAAACAGTTTACAGAGAATAATGCAGAAGAGTCCTCAAAGGTAAACAGTCAACTTTAGACAAGCAGAACCAACCTGCACGTGTTCATGCTAGAACCATATTCTCTCAATATTCTACTTCACCAACCAGAAAGCAATTAGCATACCACTAATAACAACTGGCAGAGAGAATGTTGAAATCCAGTGTGTCCCTTTGTTTTGGATTCTTATAGGTGGAAATACTCCTATGATATGTGTTTGCCTTTTATATTGTATTTTTAAGATGGCTGACAGTGATGTATTACATTACTGAATGCGGAGTGTTTATTGTTTTTTGATTATGTAATACAGTATTTGTGATTCTATGTATTGTATCTGTTTCTCTTTTGCCCATGATTCTGATGTTACTACCCTAGAAAGTTGGGCTGGATGTGTACCACATCCCTTTTAATGATGTATGCATGCCTGCTGGTTTCTTTTTCTTACCTTAGTAGTTACCCATGTATCCCATGTGCCATACCATTATCCCAACTATCTCTTTGTACACAACTAAGTCGAAGCATACACCATCATCAATGTCTGTATTTTAAGGGCGTTATGCTAGAAAGAGAATTAAACTTGACTAACGCACTATGGTAGCTTGACATCCACATTTTAAAGAGCACTACAGACAGTCATTACATAGCCCTTGTCGCCAGAAGACAGTTTGTCAGTTATATTACCTTGATAGGAGTTTGGGACAGTTTAATGTCCCAGTCACACTTACCAGTAACACACTCTTAAAGATATGGAACCAGTAAAGGTCAATTTGCTAATTTACGAAATGACATGCAATGTTATTGCTTCTATATTGTGTTTACTTCTGTGGGTACTGCATGTACCATGTGCTAGAAGAAGGAAAGGATCAAGCAAGTAGAAACAGTAAGATGGACAAAAACAATCAAACTGATTTACAAAGGAATTGCAGAAACTTTTACAAATGAAATTTAATGCCACAGTTAAAAAGCTTGACATTATCCATATATGCAAAAATGCATTACATACTTGCCCCAGACCTACATTGTAGAAAACCCAAAAAATAAGATTTTTTATTTCCAATCTCAATCTTTTCGAAAATATTCTGAAGATGTACAGTGGAACACAATTTCCTCTTCTTCAAGTTTCATTGGGGCAACACTTGAACTCCCAGCTTAAATCTTCATATCACTGGTGCGTATTCAAAAACAAAATCCAAATTATTGTCTGATCTTTCCTAGCATTGTCGTTCTGTACAATAGAACCATCTGCCGAAAGCGTCCTTTGAGAGGCGTTGTGCTTCTCTTCCTTAAAGCCTTAAACAATAATTCAGGAATTAAAGCGGTTTTACACAGCTCGTAAATAAAACTTTGGAAACGGTATATGCCCTTTATATGAGTGGACGTTTTTGATTTAATACATGTTCATTGTTTATTGGCGAAAGCTGTTGCAGAATACCTGAACATCACAATTGTACAAATTGTGCCACCACTTGTTGCCAGACCTATTTAGAAATGTCCACATGTATATCAGGGCCGAATCCTGATAAGAAAACCAAACTATCAATAATGGAAAAGCTTGAGCCACTGCTTTGCAACAAATGGCACAACCTCGGCATACTATTCCATTCCAACCTTTAGTTTGTCTATACCATTAGAGAAAGGGACCACACATACCCAACTCACTCTTGACCCTGTCTCCAAGGGCGTGGGGTATTCCGAACTGCTAGGGCACACACCCCTTCTACACAGGAAAAGAGGCAAACCAGGATGTGTTACATCTCTATCTAGCCTAATCAGTGAGGCGTACCTGCATCAATAGTTATAAGAAGTCTGGTGGTGGAACCTCATCGGAGCCTCCTCCTCCCACTCAGGCTGGCAGTGGGCCTAGAGTCACAGTGGTCTAGATCTACTTAAAATAACCTAGATCCAACTAGATTCGTGAGCAGTATTCTGAAGAGGCGAGTAGCTCGAAGTAGCCTGGCAAATAGACTATGCATTACATCTTGCGAGGATTTACTTAGAGATCAATTGCTTTTGTGATCTTGGAAGAAGTTCAGAATCTTATCCTCTCTTTTCGAGCCAAACTATTCACTGTATCCAAAACTGAAAGTATTATCGTACATAGATGTCATAAACCACAAACTCTGGGTTTTCTATAATAAACAACACATGTTGCAAAGCAGCTATTTCACCCTATTCTCTTTGGAGTTGTTCTCACGTGTTTGCACCATAAATCAGACATACGAATTAAGGTAAATTGTAGTCTTGGTTTCCCCCTGCCAGAGGGGGATGAGGAAAAATTGATAACTCCCTGGGGAATAGTGTTCTGATTTTTGGAATCACTTCTATTTACTGCTGTTCTTTTCCATGCGAAAATCTTGGACACATCTATATTAAAATTAATTATTGCAGCCTTCAGTGCATGAAGCATAATTGGAGCCACATAAAACATAAGCCTTCTAACATTTCCCATTCATTATAGTTATGTAAAATAAGCTTCATTTAGTAAGAGCTTGTGCCATTAGTCATTTTGTGTTTATAGCAAAATTAACCTTGATGAATTGGTCCAAGGATACAGAAATAGTTTTCTTATCAGGACTCATTCGAATGAAAATACATTTAAGTAAAACTTTTCTGTCTCTGAACATCCATGCCTAATGGCCTCCTTAGCAAATCTTGTTTATTTCACTCTAGGTTTGTACCACAATTGGCCATGCAATACAACATTTAATGAAATGACTACCGAGTTGATGTGGCCCTTTGCTAAGGAATTACCTCAAGTGAATCAGGTCTTCTTGTATTCAATCACACACACATAGAATCAGTGTGACTTAGCCCTTCATTAGTTTTGAATTTGTAAATTGCTTGAAGCACACAAAAAGGACACAGCGCACTGAACATTTGTTAAAATATTACTGACAGGCCAAAGTTTGATGTTGTAACTGGATGGAGCGAGCTCAAAGAGATCCCAGAGAACGTACAATTCTTTCCTACGTTGAGAGGCACAATATAAAGATCTGGCTACTTCAGGAAACACATGCCACTAAAGGATTGCATGTGACGTTTAATAGTAAACCAGATGCACATACCATCAAAACACTGGGTGTATATCTAGAACCCAGCCTCACCATGGACAGACAGGTTAATGCCGGCGCCTCTTCCGCAGCATATCACTCCAAACTCATCAATGCCATCAGGCCCTTCCTATCTCAGCAAAACTGCATCTCAATTGCCAGAGCCATTATCGGCTCAAGACTTGACTACTGTAATGCGCTGTTCATTGGAACCTCCCAAAAAAACCTCACCAAACTCCAGATTGCACAAAATAATGCCTTAAGAGCTGCTACTAGCACCTCTCGCAAGGAACACATCTCAGGGATCAGGAGGCAGGTACACTGGCTCCCCATCAAGGAAAGGGTGGTCTTCAAAACCTTGGCCCTTACACATAAATGTCTGCACGATCAGGCCCCCCCTTATCTGACACAGAGGATTACCAGACAAACAGTCACCAGACCGTCTAGAGTAGCCTATGCTAATCGCATCACTGTCCCGCACACGCGCAGAGTGCGGGCAGGAGGCACTAGCTTCCCCTCTATGGCGGCGACCCTATGGAACAACCTCCCAGCTCAGATTAAATCAATTGAGTCTGACACAGCCTTCCGCAAGGCCTTAAAAACCCAGCTCTTTGTATAAAAGAACCCGTCAGTCTAGGTCTGCACCTCCACTATATCACCTTGCACACGCTCTGTTATGCCTCGTGCTACCTAAAAAAGTATATGAGTAACTAACTGTAACCTTCACTGTATACCCGCTGCAACTATGTAATAGGACTGTATATCGTCTGTAACCCTGCAACTGAATCTACCTAAGTATACCATATGGGGCCGCTTATTGTAACCCTCAAGCAAGCCTTCTTTAAATCTCCTTATAGCGCCTCTTTGCCTCTGGGCTGTAGTGCGCTCTACAAATACTAAAATAATAAATAAAATAAATAAACATATGTACTACACAGATTACTCCTCCCAATCGTGATGCGTGTTGATATTAATACACAAGTCCATACATTTTCAATACATATCATCGATCTCCAAGATGGATCATTGTTCAAGGAGTTAGCCATGGAGCTACACTCTTGATGGTGAACACATATAGGCCCCATATTGACGACCCAGATTTCTTCCACCACATCTTTCATCTCTGTGACAAGACACCAGACATAACTGTAATCTAGAGTGGAGACCTCCACACAATTCTGGATTTACAGCTCGATCACTCTCCTTCTGAATTTAGATCCCTAACAAATGCAGCATAAATGATTGTGGTGGGCATGGCTGCTAGAGGTTGGGTAGATGTTTGAAGGTGTTTGCATCCAGAAGAAATGCACTCAGTTGAAAAGGAATTCTCCTACTACTTCTTGGTCCACAATAAGTCAACACATATCGATTATTGGGACGTGTCTAGGGAGCTAAGGAATCAAGTGAGGAGATGCCATACTCTTCCATGTACTTTCTCTGATCATTCATTGCTCATGTAAGAAATGGAACTGGGAAAGTGGGTACTTCAAACCATTGACCTTACTGGACTTTGAAATCAACATTCATGCCCATAATCATATGTAGTTTTAAACTAACCCAGGTTCTGTCCCCACAGTAGGCTACTTTCAGCAAACTTTCAAAGCTTACATTCGAGTGATAGCCATGTACACAGAAGGGAGGGTTCTTTGTAATATTCATAGAGAACTTGTCCCCTCTGCAAAGAGTTTGACAAATTTAGAGATGGCATATACTCCATCCCAATCATGGTCAGGTGGTATGTAGAAGCTGAAAGGCCTGGTAGACCATTGACCAGGATCCTTATGGTTAAAAATGACCTAGGTGAACCTTGATCTGATCGAATATCTATCTTGAATGCTTTTTTCCAGTATTACAAATCATTGTATTCCAGCGACCCAGGACAGTTTAGAGTGGAACATTTTAAGATTTTAAGATCTCTACCGACACCAATGTTATCAACTGAGACTGCAATGGAGCTTCATGTGCGATCACTCGTGATGAAATTAAAGCACCCATAGGCATGCTCCCAAGTAATAATGTTCTAGGCACAGATCACCTGTGCACACAGTTCTATAAACAGGAACTAAGCTCTTATCTATTACAGCTCTGGAATGAGTCCTTGAGGTGGGTTGCTTGCCGGCAACACTTAGGAAGGTGGTGATAATGCTTTTGCTGAAACCAAGTAAAACCCCAGAAGAACGGAGATCCTACCACTCTGTGTGGCACCTGAATGTTGATACCAAAATATTTGCTCATATCCTTGCAATTCATCTACTGCCGGTCATGCAATATCTGATACTCCCCGAACAATCCGGATTCTTTCCTGTTCACTCTATGTCATTAAATGTTAGGTCACTTTCCAATATGATGTCTCAAATTAACCCAGATATCCCTGTTGTGGCCGCCTCATTGGTTGCCGAGGAGGATTTTGACTACTTAGCTTGAGTTTTTATTTCACACTTTGGAACAGTACGCCCCTATATCATCTCCTGTTTAAAGTTGTTATACACCCAAACTGGGGTTTCCAGTCTCCAGAGATTATAACCAGCTGGTCTCAAACAAGGTTGGTGCCTATCTGCTGACCCTTTTGTTGAAACTCACCAGATAGACTCATCTGACCATGTCCTTGATAGGCAGAATTGCACTGAGTGAAGTGGCGTTAAGCCCCAGTTCCAAGGGTTGGAACTGGGATAATGGCCTGGGAGCCCAAGTTAACAGCCCGAGTAAATCGAGGGACATTAAACGAGGGCTCTGGGCCGTTACCCTCTGTTCCAGCAGATGGAATGGGGGCTTAAGGCCATTAGCATCCCGGGCTACCAATGCGGTAACCCGGGGTGCTAAAAAAAATTATTTTCAGTCATTGGATGGGGCGCCTCGCATGTCCCGTTCAATGACTGAAAATACTGTCTTAAGATGGCCACTACGGAACGGAAAGGCGGGGCTCCGAACGAAGCCCCGCTTTCCTTTCATGGTGGCCTGGGGAGTCATGGGGAAGGAGCGTGCCGCCACCAAAATAAGGCAAGTAGGGGGGTGGAAAATAAAGAAAAAAGGGGATGGAAGGGGGTAAAGATGGCGGGGGGAGCCAGCCATCAGGTGGCATGGAAAGCAGGCTTACATCGCCAATTCAAGTCTGCGTTCCTAGTCACCTGATTGGATGGCTCCCCCTGCCAGGGTGCTAATGAAAATTGTGGATATGACTAAACCCTAGATCATGGAGGTCTACAAGTCCCAGATTTAGAGCTTTATTATTTAATAGCACAAGTTAGTTACATCTCCTATTGAGATGAGAGCATGACAACCTACTAACATGCAAAAATTAAAAAAGGAGCTGCTTGCCCCATTAAACTAGGAGCATCCATGCTTAGCAAGGGATATAAAGACTCGTACCCATATGTCCCGCTGGGCACCACATTCGGGGCCTGGTTGCAAATACTGCTGCGCTTTTGAATAGAACACCCATATAGCTGTAAGGCACTTATATTATTATTATTCAGTGTTTATCGAGTATGGGTAATGCTTCGGGAAGCAACAGAGCACTTTACAATCATGGGGTAAGAATCCAGTGAGGGAAGCAGAGGAACAAAGGAACAGGGAGCCAACAACTGGAATGTCACACTGACTCTTGATGTGAGGCTCAGTTAGGCTTGTTCTAAGAGTGGGTATTGAGCTTTGGGAGACATAGGGGCCCAGTTCTAACGTCATACTTCCAATACTTAAATGACTGTGGCTATTAGCTCAAAATGGCCATCCTTCCCTAATGAACCAGAGATCCATAATTGTGTAGAATGTATGTTTACTTCTTTGTCATGCCACAACTTCTTATCCGTATTCTACAACTTAGTTCAGGCTAACCTCAATGGTGCTGATGTTGCTGCTAGAAGCAAGTGTGCAAGAGAGCTTGACATGCTATTTTCTAGCTAATATCCACACATATACACCAGGTTAACTCCTAAGCTCACTGAACCTTTGCCTTTTTTACATCAAAGTTTGTCTGATATTGCCCCTCGGTTTTAGAATGGGTTACCATTCAATCTGAGATTGATGGATAACTTTTTGTTTTACATAATTCTATCAAGACATTTCTGTTCTGATAAGTGTTTATATACTTAGAGTACTAGCAAATGAGATTTGAGGTCTTGACATAGTTTAGTCTATATGTGGCGCCTTATAGACATCATCAGAAATTCCGACATTCACCTGTAAGAAAATCATTAAGTAAGTGAAAAAGTAATTCCTGTGAAAACCTCAGAGCTCCTTCAGCTGCAGCATACAGCCCCATAGGTGCTCCTGGGCAGGCTGTGTTATTTGGGAAACAAGGTTCCCCCTTGAGTGAAGTACCCAAACGGCACATGTCCAATGAGCCATGCAAGACTGTAGTGTTTTGCTTCCCAGGCTTGCATGACACATTGGCAATGCTGGCTGTGGGACATCACTGTAGATACATGTGTATGGGGTGTTCTTGAGCATCCCTGTGTTTTAGGTGGGCCTAGTGGAGCAAGGGTGCACTGGGAAGACAATTCTGTGGTACTGCTGCTCGATTACAAGTTGGGGAGCTGAAGCAAGTCAGTGACAAAGCAGCTCAGCAAATTACAAAAGACCTTTGAGCGTATATATGTTTTCATGTACATGCAATAGGTTTTTTGTGTGCCTGTGAATGTGTTCATGAGTGCGTGTATCCATATGTGAATGTGTGCATGTTGTGAATTCAATGTGTGTGCATATAGTGTATGTGGACTTGGAGGTGGGAGGCTGTTGAATGTGTGAGTGAAAGAATGCATAGATTGTCTAGCGAATTAAGGCAGGTGAATGCATAGAGTGCATGTGATGAGGAGGGAGTTGTGCTGGTGAATGGATGTGGGTGAATGTGACAAGACCAGAGGGGGCATGCTTGCTGAGTAGTGCTGACACTAAGGGGCAATAGTGGTACTTCTTGACACAGCTAGCATGGGCATGTTTTCTTTCAGTGGCATTACTCTCGATATGGGCCAATCAAACGTGGGTTGTATTAAAATGGCACAGACAGCATGGACATGTTTTTGTACAATAGCATATCTCAATATATGAGCAAAGCAACAAAGCAAACATGTGTTTTTAAGGGGTGGCTAGTGTGCTATTTCGGTGCAGCCAGCATGGACATGTTTCCTATAATAGTGTTACTAGCGAAATGGCCAAAGCAAACATGAGAGTGTTCTTACATGGGGATAACAGCACATACTCGGGTAACTAGCATGGTCAAGTTTTCTTTTTGTGGCATTACTGGCTATGAGGGTAAAACAAACAAGAAGGAGAAATTACATATGGTTAGCACATATGTGTACAGCCAACAATAGCATTACTGACTATATGGGCCAAGTGGATATGAGGGTGTTCTTGCGTTGTGACACTGGCACATCTCGGTGCAGTCAGCAGGGACATGTTTTCTTATTATGGCATTACTGGCATTATAGGCAAAGCAAACATGAGTGTGCTCTTACGTTCTCATACTGGCATATATTGGTTCAGCCAGCATGAACATGTTTTCTTACAATTACATTACTGGCTATAGGGGTACATCAAACATGATTGGGTTATTGAGTGAGGATGCTGGCATATATTGCTGCTGCCAGCAAGGACATGCCTTCTCAGAGTGGAAATACTGGCATTAAGTGGCACAGCACGCATGAATATATATTCTTACACTGGCAGAATATTTGCATATTATTTTACAAAAGGGATCGTGAAAATGCATTGGGGAATCCATGTGTGCACTGTTAGTATACATGCAGCTGCTGCTTGTAAATTTCATGGCTTAGTATCCAATTTTTCACAGAATGTTTGCTCTGAAATGCACTATTAATACATACATTTCACAAATATGTTAGGGTAACACCCATCTAAACTCTCCCGACTCCTTGGTTAGTTCATGCTCGCACTCTTGCTCACCCTTAAAGATTTACCATTTGAACATAATATTTTCAAACATTTCTAAGAGGGGCTGAGGGGAACCCTGTGAACCCTTCTGGTTGGTCTGGACTCCAATGCTTCACTTGATTGCTCACAAACATTTGTGGAAAACACGTGTGCCTGTCTAATAAAAATGTTCACCAGCCACCACTGTGACTTGACAATTCTCAACCATGTATTTGCTTTTGCTCTACACCAGCCACGGGATCAGATACCAAGCCCAAGCACAATATTGGGATATTTGAATTGACAAAACCTGTAAATGGTTACTTTCAGGCATGTTAACAGTGACTCCAAATTTTACAAATGTTACCATTTGTTGGTTTCTGGGGCAATGGAGGAGGAGGTCCAACTTGCCATTAAAGAACAGCACCAGAACCTATGAGGCTGTATCTAGCCATGCCTACACCTAAAAGATGAGCCTGCATCTGGTATTTTATCAAAGTTCTTCGGGAGATAATTGAAGTACCTGAGTATTTTATTTATTTATTTTATACATGTCTATAGTGCAATAAACCCAGAGGCATCATGGTACTGTGACAGTTCAAATTAGGTTACATGGACACTGTTACAGGTGAAATCAGTTTGCACAAACATGCATATCTTGTTTTAGGGAGAAGAAAATGTAGACAGTTTGGGGGCAGTTCAGATGCTGCCCTCCATGAACAGCCAGGTTTTCAGGCATTTCTGAAAAGTCCAGTAGGATTGTTCAGCTCTCAGGTCATGTGGAGGGCATTCCACAGTTTGGTGGCCATGACAGGGAAGCTGGACCCCCCAGCTTTAGGAAATCTGAATTTAGGTGTGGGCAGACAGTTGGTGTACGCAGTTCTCATAGGGCTCCTTGAATGGATATCGCAAACTTCCTCGAAAGGTAGGGCAGTGCTGATTTGGAGAGGCATCTGTGAGTTATTGCTAGTGTTCTGTCTCAAATGGGTAGCCAGTGGTAATTTCTTCTTGCCTCCATGATGTAGACTTGCCTGCAGATGTTGAGGGTGGCATGTGGGGCATTGTTCTGTATGATTTGCATTTTCTGTATGTTGTGGGTGGAGGCACCTGCGAATGGTGTGTTACAGTAATCAAGTCTGGAGCCAATGATTGCTCTGGCAATAGTCAGACAGCTGTCAGAGGAGAGGAACGTCTGGATGCATTAATGAGTTATGTTTATGTTTATGTTTATTGGGTTTATATAGCGCTTTACACCAAAGCGCATTACAATATAACAACAACAATACATGAGAAAGAAGCATATTTACACACTTGAAACAAGCCAGTGGTACAGTACATAGAACAATTTACTCAAAGGGAGAACAATTTACTGAAAAGGGGGGGAGTGTTCCCAGGTGGTCATGACACTCACGGGTGGTTACAGTGGCTAATAAAAGGGCATCGGGAGGAGGGGGAGGGAGGAGGCACAAGGGTGAGGGGTCATGGTTGGAAGAGGTAGGGAAGGAGAGTCAGGGGGGAGAGTGGAGAAGAAGGACTTTCAGGGATCAGCGGAAAGATGGGTTTGTGGGTGAGGAGCGGATGGGGAGAGGTAGGGAGTTCCAGTGGAGGTGTATGCTGGTGAAGAGGTGATGGCGTACACTTGGCGATTGAGAGAAAGCGATGCATCTAGGTACATGCCCAGTGTTTTGACTGATGAGGAGACTGGAATAATGAAGCCTTCAATTGTGAATGAGCTGTAGAGGAGCAGCTGCATGCTTCTGCAGGAATTCCCACCTCCCTTCATCCTGGACGTTGGATGTCTGAGCCTGTGCCATACTTGACACCAGCAGTTGTGACCATACCCCAGAGAATATTCGAAAGTAGATACCCACTAAGAAAACCATATCAAATGTATTCTCGAAGAGATAATAATCTGATGGAGGAATTCTCTGAAGAAATCTGAGAATGAGTAAAAATGGAGCTGGTGATGTCAACAGAGACGAGCGTGACGCCCTGAGAAGACTACCTGAAGGCAATGCATGGACATTATAGAGCTGACGACGAAGTAAAGAGTCAAGTAAACTTTCATATACGAAGAGAAGATTGCACGTGTGTGGCACACCACGGAAAATACAAGCTGTTCAATAACTGTACAGATGCTGTAACGCAAGTAGACTAAGTGATCTTAGAAGCTGGCTATATGTAGTAAATAGACTGCAGGCGAAGCTGCCATTGCATAGAAGCTGGACATCAGTGTCATGAATTTTGTAAGCCCAGACCCATGAAGATGAAAAGCCAAGAACTGTGTCACAACAAGAAGTGGCTGAGATTGCAGACTTGAATGGCGATGGTGTCTGGCCTGATATCAAGGCAGTCAAGTTATCTGTTCATGAAGGCGGCACACGTGAGAAGCTGAATCATCCCTTGTTAAGGTGCAAAGAAAGAACACCATGTGTGCCAAGTTTTATTCATTTAAGACATTTAAATGCAAAATGATCTGAATTGTGGTCTCCTGTCACGTGAGCCAAGGATGCAAATAGAGTTGGGCTTGGAGTTCTAGAACAAGCGATAGTGCGTGCTCGCACTCCCTTATATTCTCACAGACAAGAATACACTGCAAGGCCAAGTTCAAAGACAATCTTCATCACAGAAGGTATGGGTGATGAGAGACGTTGGGCTAATTGGGTGGGGAGGGAAAGTCAAGTCCACCTCCTGGCACCTGGGTATGAGCTTACGTGCTGCTAAATGAATCAAATGTTCCAGACATGGCACGAGCATACCAACCAATTATAGAGGGCCATATAACGAAGGGCCTTATAGTTTGAAAGCCAATGATATACCGTGTACTTAGTAGTGCTGAAGATGACTTGCACTAGAGGTAGGCATAAGTTGTCCACCTGACAGTAGATATCCAATCACAATCCAACCCCATATACAAAGTATACTTGGATGTTCCCCTTGAGCCTATCACAACTCCTTGTAGGTTTTTCCCATTTGTCACATAGTATGACGTTACGTATGATGAATTTTTAGTATATAAATGTGTTTTTTTGTAAAGTACGCTGAGAGCTCGAACAAATGTCTGTTGTTGTCCGTTATAGCTCCCTGTTTAAGACAATTAATATTAAAACAGAAAAGTTTGCCATCTTCCTTAGTTGGTTTGATTATTTGGTGTCAGAGTTATTCTGCATCCCATCCATTGCATGCATGCTATCCAAAGGGCTCCAAGCTCACGTGGTAGCACTGCAAATGCTTAGAAGATCCAAACTAGGTTGTCTCCAGAGTTTCGGACAATCAGGCATCCTCTGCCATTAGCCAGAAGGTCGCAGGGATTCCTGTGGAGAACGGACACATAGAAATAAACTTGCAAGAAGAACTGAGATGGTGGGCATGTCCCACTTTGTCTAAATCCCTGCCCAGTTTCCACAGGAGCTGTGCGTATGGAAGGCAAGGTGGTCAGATTGGAGGAGACGATACCGAAGAACTTGAGTTGATTAACAAACGAATGCTGAGTATACTAAAGGGAATGGCAAATGAAGGGGATGGTATTGTGATCATTTTTGAGCAACGGGAAATACTATGTAAAGAGTAGAATAGAACCTAGAATCCTAGCTGATGTTTATTAATGTGTAAAGTCAAGTAGTCTGCATGTGGTTTGTTGAGTAAAAATATCAAAGAACGATAGAAACTGTAAAGTCATTGAGAAAAGTTGCAGAGCTATAGTAAATATCTAGTGAAGTGGTTGGTACCAATTCAAAGGTAGAGATAGCTAATTGAGAAATTAGAGGTATGAGCGGCGATTGATGGTGCATGCTCATATTTGTTGTTTTAAAGAGTTGAAATAGTGGTGATTTGCACAAACGTGCATACGTTATTTCATAGGTCTGGTAGGTACTGACAGTATATTGAGACTTGTCATTATGGGAGACACTCCTCTGATGCACTTATGTAAGACACTGCCAAAGCACATTCCCAAGCTCAAACAGTACAGTGCAGAATGGGTGAAAGGCACGGCAGATAAGATGTTCATGCCATGGCCACAAGGGGGATCGCTGTCAACAATGGTATTGCGACACATGACCACATACTTGCACACTGCATACATGGGGAAGAAATTAGAGAAAAGGTTAGCAATTCTAAAGCTCTGGAAAATGTACCAGGATGAAAGGGAAGATCAACCACTTGAGGAGTGGATGTGAGCCCTAGCGCCTTTTTCTTCAGGTGAGGTAGGGGGAGCTGCGGGCTCCACACCTTCCTCCTTTCTCTTGTTAAGAGAAAGGAGGAAGGTGTGGAGACCGCAGCTCCCCCTACTTCACCTGAAGAAAAAGGCACTAGTATGGAAGAGATAGGGTTGTATCCTTTAAAGGATTTGAAAGCAGCGACGGGGTAGAGTAATCCAATATACGAGCTCATAGCAGAGATGATAGTCCAGAGGAGAATAAGAGAAAAGAAGAGATCTGTAAGATCATACATACAAGACAAAGAAGAAAAGAGTGAGCAGTCGAACATATCAACAGAAATAGAAAGGGAATTTAAGAGATGGAAACGAGAGAAGGATAAAGCTGATGAGGTAGCGCTTGTGCAGAACAAATGGATGAGTGGACAGATATCACTCAAGTTAGATGGTAAAAGCATTGAGGAAGTTAGACAAAGAGAGGACAAGGATGAACAAGAAAGAAGGGATAAAGAAAGAGAGAAGACATTGACAGAAGGCTTATGGAAAAGGGAGAACAGGGAGAGATGAGAACAGATGTATCAAGAGGAGCAAGAGAAAAAAGAAGAATGGGTAGAAGAACAAAGAAAATATGACAATAGGCAGATAGTGATAGAAGAAAGGGAGATAAGAGAAAGGAAGAGAGAAGAGGAGGAAGCACGAAAATGAAGGGACAAAAGAATACAGAGTTTCTGGGTTTTTTATTACAGTTCATACATGAGACCCCTTTTCCAAGCTTTAAAGAAAGCACAAGTGAATAAGGCAAAAATAGAATGGCCTGAAGAAATGGATGAAGAGTTTGAAGAGTTGAAAAAAGCAATTCGTACAGCCCATGTTTTGGGAATTCCCAATTACGTGGAGGAATTTTATTTATTTTCACACACAAATGGGACAGTTATGACAGCAGTGCTTACACAGAGAACTAAATTGGGGTACAAGCCTTTAGCATATTACAGTGGAACTTTCGACCCATTTATGAGAGGACACTTTCCTTGCGAACAGTCATTGGCAGCCGCTAAATTCGCAATTGAGAAGTCTATAAGTATTGTCATGGACTGTTCTATGCCTCTCTTCGTGGAGCATGCTCTATTTGCCATTTTAGAGAAACCCGAAGCAACATTGACATGCCAAAGAGCTTCAGCTTATGAGGTAAGGATTTTGAATTCGACAATTAAAATTGTGAGATGTTAAATAGTGAATCCTGCCACGTTTATAGCGGAGCCAGTAGCAGACAGTGATCATGTGCATGACTATGCTAATTTTGTTGAATTCTATGATGATATACCCTGTGTGAAGAAAAATGCTTCAGCAGGAGGGGAGATTCTCTTTATTTATGGCTCTTGAAATATTGGTCCGACTAGTGGGGAAAGGCATTCAGGTGCAGTGGTGGTAAAACACAGATTAAATGGAGAATTTGAAGTTGTAGCAAGTGCAAGGCTACCGTCTCATTTTTCAGCGCAAGCAGCAGAATTGGTAGTGCTCATTGTCGCACTCGTGAAACATGAAGGGCAGGAAGTGAAGGTGTACAGTGACTCTGCCTATGTGACTTCAACCATACACGCAGAGCGAGCATGTGCGAAAAGTGGGGGCTACCTGCATGCGGACAGCACTCCAGTGCAGCACGCTTCCTTATTGGACAGGCTTATTAAGGTACTACAACTCCCAGTGACCATAGCAGTCGATAAGTGCACAGCTCACACTAAGAGAACAGATTTTCTCTCTTGCAGAAACAAAGCCGCAGATGAAGAAGCCAAAAGGGTTGCATATTCTCCAGATATCTCGAGTTTCGATACTCTGAGTATTAAAGAGAAAGTAGTTACAACCATGTTAGTGCAAGAAGGGTTTAATAAGTTATCGATAACCCAACTAGTGGAGATTCAAGGGAGTGCACCGCAGGATGAGCAGAAATTATGGAAGCAAAGGGGGTGTTCTTTATCCACCACTGAAGCCTTATGGTGACAAGATAGCACTGGAAAGCCGGTGATGCCAGTAGCATTATTAAAAGATACGCTTGAACAGCTGCATTACCCTGCACATGCAACTAGGGAAAGTCTTGCTGCTACAATTGCAGAAGACTGCTTCATTCAGAATTTGCTAGAACACCTTGCACTATTTTTTGTGAACTGCATTGTGTGTCAAATGTTTACTGCTGAGCATGCACTGAGAACAATTAGAGGGGTAATATCAAGCAAATGGTCTATTCCAGCATTCATATATTGACTATGTCGATATGCTGGCGATGTGTAATAGATATAGGTATCTATTAGTGGTGGTGTGTGCTTTCTCCAGAAGGATCGAGGCAGGACCGTGTACACACCCTGATGTCCGTTGCCCAGAACATTTTTTATTACTCAAAGTTTTCCAGAGCTGGGGTTTGTGTTAAGTGCTGAGATAATGGGCCACATTTTGTGAATGAGGTGTTTCAAAAGATAGGGATTCTATTGAATATTAAAGACATGTTTTCTTCTGCTTATCACCCGCAAGCAAACTGGATATGTGAGAGACTCAACGGCCTCCTTAAAGAAAGAATTGCCACGATTAAATTGACATTAAAGAAGAGATGGCTATACTGCCTACCTTTAGCTTTATATGCTCTTCGGAATCAGCCTGGTTCAAACCATCACCTCACCCCTCACGATCTAGTAACAGCGTGGTGAATGAGAACACCTCTTATCCCTCTATCTAGAAGTAGAAATGATGCCCAGAGTGTAGCTAAAATGTTAGGTGATGAATTTAACGACTATTTGACATGCATGACCTGTAGCATCTCTCTCATTTCAGATCAGCTCAAGCGCCGTGGGGGTCGGTCTCAGAACACAGATGAAGACAAATCAACAACCAGCACAGCTGAACTTTTATGAGCACCCAAGTTGTATGTTGTATGTTGGTGATTTTATTCTTATAAGGAACTTTACGAGAAAGTGGCATGAGCCACGCTTTAATGGCCCATTTTGTATTAAAAAAATAACCCCTTCAACTGTAAAGGTCCAAGGAAGACAAACTTGGATTCATTTAGGCAATGTGAAAGCCTATAAAGGTGAGACCCACCCTCCCACCATTGCCAATCCAGAAGCAAGTCAAGAAGAAGAATTTCAGAGTGTGCAGACTCAATTGATGACAAAGAAGAAGGATGATAAAGCAACAACCAACAAATGATGCAGCTTTAGTTTGGACTAGAACTCAAGTGATACTCCTTATAGATATTTTAGCAGGAGTTCAAAGACTTGCTGCATGATTTAGTAGGCCAAAAAATGAACTCTGAAATACATTGACGTATGCCTAAATGTCAGTTCTTGATCAGAAATTGGAAACAAGCACAGTATCGAGATTAATTTCTTGGTGCATACTTTTTCTAAGATAATTAGTTAGAGAACACACACACTTAAGAAACATCATTTAATACACACGTCTTTATGACCCTCATATCGTGTATGCAGTGCATCACATGCACTACATAATATACAACATTTCTAAAGACAACACTGTTGTTCCCCTTGCACAAACTAATCAATTGGATCATAGGGACAAAAAAAACCAACTTGGATTTAAAAAAAACATGCAATACTATAAAAAAGTATAAGAAATACCACAACAATAAACAAACGCGGATATATTAAATGGGTAAGAATAAACAAAGAACGTTATACTGGGTGGTTGCAGGACAGAAGACGGGGAAGGTTAAGTAAACTTGGAGCACCTTATAACATGAAATTGTCCTAATAGCTATATTTTAAAGCATAATTCTGTGCAGTAGATTTTTTATTTTGTGCACATGTAATGTCTCCAAATAGCCAGAATATATTAACACCAATAAGATTACAATCACCAGTTAGTTATGATTCCACTTAGTTAATGTTTTTGTATCGAGTGATGATATTTCAATCCTCATCCTCTGCCATTGTGTTACACTAAAAAAGCCCCCAAAAAGTTTTTGGTTGAAATCATTTTTAAAAAATGAAATAACAAGAGGATTACGATTGATATGTCATCACTCAATACTAGAAAATGTAATAAGTGGAATCATAACTAACTGGTTATTGCAATCTTATTGGTGTTAATATAGACTGGCTATTTGGAGACATTAAATGCACACACAATAAACAAATCAATTGCACTGAATTATGGATTGATATGTCATCACTCAATACTAAAAAATGCAATAAGTGGAATCACAACTAAATTGTGGTTGCAATCTTATTGGTGTTAATATAGGCTGGCTATTTGGAGACATTGAATGCACATACAATAGAAAAATCAATTGCACTGAATTATGCTTTGAAATATAGCTATTAGGATAATTTCATATTAGGACGTATTCAGACCTGAGGTCCTAATACAAGGGGTTATCCCTCTAGTTAAATATAAGTAAACTTGGAGAACAAGAGCGAATAGGGTCAGATAAGTAAACTTGGTGAACAAGGAATAGAACAACAATATCTAAACTGAGTTAAAATAAACAGGGGAAATTATACTGAGTAGTTGCAATAGAAGAGATGAAGTAGGGTATGTATATTTTGACCGCAAGAGAATATAGGATTGGATAATTAAACTTGGAATCTGCGCTGCTGTGAGTGGCTTAAGCTTTACCTCCATGAAAAAAGCTGGGTGTAAGCGGTGGTTGTGCAGAATCGAACTCCATACATTAAAACTGCTGCCACCAACAGCCAGAGATATTAAAATATCTGCAGCACTGGAACACTTCATTGAAGAATCATTAGAAATGCTACAGAAGTTCACAAAGAAAGCTTTTCATTAACTGTACCACTATGTTTTAAACATAGGTTGGCCTTTCACAGGACTTAACTGTACAGCATCTGGTGCAAGTCCATTGGGATGATGAGGGCGATGCAGCTACAACAGAATGCATAAATAAAAAATGACTTAAATGAACTTGCAAAACACCATCAAAACTGAAAACAGCTGAAAGTGCATTAGAATGACAACAAATACAATCAAATAAACCTTCAACCTCACTAACATGAATACAAAAATGAAATACCTGCATATAAATGCTATTGATTCACATATCTAATGTTGTAGGTCCATGTTCGTGAAAGTTAAAAAAGACATAAAAAATACTTGCTGGAGAACCACCAGGGGGCGCCGAGATGTTTTGACGCACCTCAGTCTTCCTCTCCCTTTGATCCGATTAAGTGGGATTTGAGTCCCCCAACACCCCTTCAACGAGGAACCTGGAACCCTGAGATGTTGTTCCAGACCCCCGTGAGCCTGGGGGGTGAAACTCTGACCTTCGGAGGTGGCACGGAACGGGAGAACTGAGTCAGCAGCTTCGGGCCGAGCTGAGCGCAGTGCCACCTCCAGCAGCCGCTCCACGGTGGTGCGGAACATCCAGCGGTGGGGGAGGAGTGCGAGGTCTGCCTGTGGAGAGCGCGCCTGAGGTGTAGCCCTGCAGGGGTTGGAGGGGCGCTCCGCTCCCCAGTGAGGAGGACCGGCTGTGCCCGTAGGACAGTGTGGATGGTGTCGGGCATCTGGAGAACAGCAGAGGAGATCCTGAGGGCACGCTCCTTCCTGGTGGGGGAGTGAGTCATTCGAGCCGGCATCTCTACAGTGAGCGCGTGCCCCTGGCCCTGCAGGCAGTTCCTGGAGCCATCTTTTTGGGAGCTGTATGTCTGCCGCAACCTTGGGCTCGTAACCTGTGACATCCTGCTGCACACCAAGGGCGTTCTGGGCGAGACAATGCTGTGTGAGGGGGAGGCACAGCTTGGCGACAGCCCAAGGTGAGTAGGCACATTGGTATTCAGGCTGCCACTGGGGGTGTCCTGTTGCTGCCCCAGCACGGGTGGTGAGGCCCCCTTGCCTATTCCCGGCATTCTTACCTGAGGGGCTGCCACCACCTGGGGGCCTGCTGTAGAGAGTGCGTCGAGCAGGCAGGAGGCACTTGACTCAGAGTTCAGGGGCCTCCGCAGCGGTTGGTGTTGGAGCTACAATTGGCGGGACGTTTCCATACGGCGGCTGAGGGTGTTGCCCCCCCCGCTCAGCTCCCTCTACCTTGCCCCAAGGGAACTGCACTATTTGGAGAGTGGGGTTAGGGGGTCTCATATCAACTTCTTCTGACTGGATTGGGTGCTCGTGGAGGCTCCCTGGGGGGCACGTGGTGATGCTACTATGTCTGCGTATGCTCCTTGGTCCAGAACTGGTATTGGGGGGCTGTTGCTGTGGTTTTTGAGGACTTATGGCACCCAGTAGGGGAAGACGCTGGTGGCCTGGCCTAGCGGCAGGGCGGAGTCACTCAGTTTTCAGGCGTTCTGGGGAGTGGTGGGTGGGAGGCGGGGAGGGTTGTTGGGGGTTGTTTATGGGGGTTTTGATTCAGATATGCCAAGTTTTCTGGGATTTGTTGGAGTTTTGAGGGGCTCGTGTACTATTATGAGCCCCCAAAATAGGTGGGGATGATGATATTAAGAGCTCCCCAAGGGGGTATGTGAGCTATACCTATTCCTCTGATGGATGATAAATTTCAGAGGTTGACGGTGGGTTCCCGAAATGTGCGGTTTTGAACTCCCCTACAGAAAGGTTGATGGTGTTGAGAAAATTTACAAGGCTTCAGCTTTATTTCCTATTTCTGCAGGAAACTCATTGGGTTAAAGGCAAAGAACCAAAGTTCAAGGTTAAGTCTATACAGCATATGTGTGCCTCCCCTTATGTTGTCAAAAAACGTGGGGTCGCCCTTTTGGTTTCTCCCAAAGCACACTTTACGCTTAAAGCCCAAAAATCAGACCCGGAGGGTCAGTATATTATGGTATATTATGGTGAAAGGGGAAGTTAGGGGCAGGCTGTTTACATTTTTATGTATATATGCTCGGAACAAGGCACAAGATATATTTTGGGAGGGGACGAAGGGGAAAATCGTGGCGTTCACAGAGGGTATTCTATTGGGGGGAGGGGACTTTAATATGGTCCTTTGTCCTGAAAGAGATAGGAAGTCGCCCATAGCCTGCCCTGACTGGCAAGTCCAGAAAAAACTGGCAACAGTCTTCCAAGGGGTTAATGGGGAGTTGGGTCAGTGGGATACAGGTGCTCCAGAGCAGGGTCGGGATTTGTATTTTACTTATTATTCTAAATTGCATGCAACGGTCTCCCGGATTGACTATATCCTGATAGTTGCTTCATTGAAGGACGAGGTCACAGAATCTGGGGTAGAAGTCATTCCATGGTCCGATCATGATATGGTCAAGATTAAACTAGGCATCCACCCTCCTCCTGCTGGGTCCCAATGGTGGTCCAATGACTTCCTGTTGCAGGATAAGGAAGTGCGACAAATGGCATTAGCCACTATCACAGATTATTTCTCCAATAATGACAACAGGGAGGTGGGTGTCATGGGAGTTTGGGATGCGTTCAAAGCTACCATTAGGGGGACCTTCATCGAGGTGGGCTCGAGAAAGAAGAGGGAAACGGACCGGGAAGAGAAACAACTGAGAGAAAAGATAGCCGCTATTCAACCTGGGGGGAAATTGAAGATGCAGATGTTTCGAGGTAGGTGGGAGGAATTACAACAGCTGCGCAACAGTCTTGCAGCTCTGCTTATGGGGCGACGGAAAGGAAGTTGTCCTTTTTGAAGCAGAGCTACATGGAGAAAGAGGAAAAAGCAGATAAGATACTGGCTTGGAGGCTTCGGGAACTTAGGAACAGTAGGAGAGTTAATTCAGGGGGAGATGGCTCTAAGGGATGGAGAGATTGCTTAGCAATTTAGGAGTTTAGGAGCGCCTATACTCTTCTAAGTACTTAGAATGTGCTTAGGATGTTAGTACTTAGGATGGTGCTGATGTTGATCATTTCCTGGAGTCCTTACCCATTCCCCGTCTTCCTCCTGATAAAGCTGACCCACTTGAACTTCCTATCACTCCCCAAGAAATAATTGACACCATTTCCTCCCTGAAGAGTGGCACCTCTCCGGGAGATGATGGTTTACAGTTAGTTTCTTTAAAACATACAGCTCCACGCTGGCCCTTTCATGGCTAGAATGTTTAATTCTGCTCTGGAACTCGGCACCCTCCCACGCACCTTGATGTCCGCCCTCATAGTGGTTCTCCCCAAGGAAGGGAAAGATCCCGCCCAATGCCAGTCGTACCACCCTATCTCCCTCCTTAATACGGATGTTAAAATCCTAGCTAAATTGTTGGCAAACAGATTGGCAAGACACTTTTCGTCCTTGGTACATGGGGACCAGGTTGGCTACATCCCTGGTCATCAGGGATTGGATAATGTGCGGAAGACTCTGGATCTCATGCACAAGGTTTTGAGGCAGGATGTGGAGGATAATCTTTTCTCGCTGGACTCAGAAAAGTCCTTCAACCGTGTTGAATGGCCTTACATGTGTAAGGTACTCCGAAAAATGGGTTTGGGGATAATTTTTGCGGGTGGGTTTCGGTATTGTACAACGGTCCCTTGGCGCTGGTCAATGGTTGCACCTCATCACCTTTGGCTCTCTCCAGAGGCACTTGTCAGGGGTGCCCCTTGTCCCCTATCTTATATGCCCTGGCAATGGAGCCCCTGGCCATCGCGGTCAGAGCCGATCAGGAGATTACTGGAGTTAGGTGTGGTGACTGTGAATTCAAACTTTCTTTGTTTGCGGATGACATCCTAGCCTATTTTACTAACCTCCAGGTCACCCTTCCCCCCTTGTTGGACCTATTAGGCCTCTTTGGCTCCTTTTCGGGGGTTAAGGGGAATGCTTCCAAATCTTGCATAATGCTGATGGGTACTAGGGATGGTGACATTCTAGGGAGAACTGAGATACAGGGCATGAGAATAGAATGGGATGCCACTCCGTATTTGGGCGTCATTATCCCCAGAGAGGTAACACATCTCTTTCAAGATAATTTCCCCCCGATCTTGGCAAAGATCAGTAGGGACCTTACACGCTACATGGTTTGGGCGTATGGTCACGGTGAAAATGAACATTTTGCCCCGTCTTCTCTACCTTTTCTCAGCTCTCCCTGTGGCGATTCCGGAGGCCTTTTTTGAGGTTCTGCATTCCCGTGTCCACCATTTCATCTGGAATGGTAAAAAAGCAAGAGTCACATTTGCGACCTTAACCCTACCAAAGCCATGTGGTGGCTTCGGCCTTCCTGACTTTAGGTTATACCATAAGGCAGCCCAACTTTGTGTGATGTTGGAGCATATGAGAGATGATTTGGGGACGTATTGGACCTATATTGAGGACTTTCACTCTCACCCGAAGAAAATTAGGGACCTGTTGTGGGCTCCTCCCAAATCCCTCCCTTCCCGCCTCAAATGTCACTCTACTTTTGCTGTTTTATGGGAATACTGGAAGCCTGACAAGATTAACAAACAGCTCTCCTCCTGGCCATCCCCCCTATCGTCAATTTGGGGTCTCCCTTTCAATCTGGGGTCCAGGGGTTTCCGCGACACCCAGGCGTGGTCGGGTGGGGGCTTGGAGAGGGCAGCTCAATGCTTCCATCATGGGGTTTTCATTGAATAAGGTCAAATATCCGAAGCGTTGGGTGACAACTCTCCCTCTTTCTTTGAGTATCTACGCCTGAAGGTAATACTTACACACTCTCGGTGGGTCTCTGATTTGAAGCGTCCCCTCTCCCCCGTTGAAAAAATCTTAGTCGACTCCCCGACCAGGAAGGGCTCCCTTTCCAGGATCTACAATTTTTTGGTTACGGCAGACTTGGAGGGTAGACAGCCTTTTAAGCAAATATGGGAGGGGAGTCTGGGCATGGCTCTGGAAGATCCAACATGGAGGGCTATTTTCAAAACCATTTTTTCAGGTGCGTTGTACACCTCGGCCATGGAGCATGGCTTTAAAGGTACTCCATTCTTGGCACCGTCCCCCAGTTACTCTGTCCAAAATGTTCAAAAATGTGTCACGGTTGTGTCCCAGGATGTGCTCGCAAAGAGGCACTTGGTACCACAAGTGGTGGAAATGCCCTGGGATTCAGGTGTTCTGGTCCGAATTACTTTGCTGGATCAAGGATATGGTGGGCACCTGTCCATCCCTGCTCCTTCTGGAGATCCTCTTGGGAACGCCCATGCCGGACGCCGAGATGAATGGCTTCCCGAAAGATGTAGGGGCGATGTTGAGAGCAGGGAGACTGGCACTTGCTAAAAAATGGAAAAGCCCCTTCGCCCCCTCTAAAGCAGAATGTCTTAATAAGTTAAGTGCTATCTTTATTTATGAGAAGCTATCGGCCATAACTAATGGTACCATGTCTTCCTTTGTGCAGGAATGGATGGCTGTCCTTTTGAATGAGGAATGGGACTCCATGAGACTGTGAAACCTAGATGCAAGTGGTCTCGCCGGAATGCTCTCTGTACCACCTTGTTTTCCTCTATCTGACTGAACGTTTTGGTGAGGGTTCAACCTCACTTTGTCAACCTGCTTGAATGGTTTTAGCTTAGTCTTTTTCATCCTTCCCACAGTTTTTGTAACCAGCAATTTTCCAGATCTTGGAATGTCTTTGTGCGGGGGTGGGTTGGGATCTAGGGAGGGGAATGGGGGGTCTCGGGTTAAAAAGAAATCAGGAAAAAAAAAACATCTTTTCCTCTGTGGATGTTCTAGTGCCAGGGAATCCCTGGGCACCTGTTTGTATGTTCAAAATGTTAACAAAAAAATAAAGTTAAAAAAAAAGAAAATACACAATCACAGCAGATGAAAAAAAATGATAATGAACACCATCTCAGAGCAGTGGTTAATATAACTAACACACACATCGCTGCAAATAAACCTTTAAATATGTAAATATTTATTAACACTTACTTTCTCATCAGCCACACTCCTGCCATGTGCACAGTGAGAGTTCTGCAATCAAAAGGATGAAACTGCAGAAAATTGAGACTTTTATACCTACCTACATACAGACACCTACACAAATAGAAAAGTAACAACAGCCAAAAACAAACAATGAAACTCACAGAAATCTATTTTATCCCCAGCCAGCATCTTTCATAGCTGCGGCTATTCGATACAGCTGGAGATCTTGCTTTGTATCTGTGGCTAAATTTACTTTTTTTGCAAGCCCAAAATCAAACTAAGCCGTCCTTCGAAACTTCAAATGAAAAAAGAGAACACCCAAGCAATTAACATAACAGACACAAATACAGTTCTGTGCTGTATCATCCACATAGCAATATGATTATTGCACAGAAAATGTATTGTTTATAGACACAGCTATAAATATAACTGTTCTTATGGCTACATCGAATAAAATGGTGAAAAGCGTTGACGCGCCTAATGTCAGATAGCCTTGGCTACCACACGTCCACACACACACAATGTGCCATTTGCCAGAATATAGTCATGGCTGCACAGGGTGCAAGGTTTACCCATGGGTAGCAATGGTGCATACTGAATGAGTGCTGGATAGCCGCGGTTAAATACCCCAGTCATTGTTGTTGCTTGGCGTGATCCTCTATATACCAATAACCCCCCTTTTTGCATAGCTGCAGCTATCAGAATTCTTTTCTTTTATCTGAGCATGGAATATAAATGACAAAAAAACAGTACTGATACAATGGTCCTTAAGGGGTATCAATACAATAAATGACTGCTCATGAAGTTATGTAAAGTGGATGATGATAAAGTATACATAGTAGTTAGGATATAAAAGATTGGTGTTAGGTAGGGTGGATAAAGTTCAAAAACAGGTAAAACATGGGTTGGACACAAACAATGAGAGTATAGTGCATAGAGAGTTTTACCAACAGAAGGTCAAAACTACATGAAGTGTTAGCTTTTATACTTTCCAAGATCATAATCACAAAAAGAGGACTACATTTACTAACCAAGATACATAAATAGCCCACACATTTTGAGTGTAACCTATCACAGACAAACACAGAATTACTGCAGTAACATCAACCAATTACAAACATCAAAACACAACATCATACATACCCTACTCATACAAATTACTAGAATTTCAAAAATGTAAATCATTTTCCTAGAAACAGAGAAAGACTACAGATATCATGGCTGGTTTGAAAACTGTGTGGCTTCTCAGAGACAGTTGTCTATTTTGGTTGCTGGCTTTTTGTGAGAAACTAAATATTAACATGGACCTTGGTTTGAGAGATTTTACAATTAAATGGTTTGGATTGTAGTGAATGCGTTGGTTCCAAGTTTTTTCAAAATTGTTCAGTCTGAAATGTACGGGCACCCAGACATCATACTAATTCATTGTGGAGGCAATGATTTGGGGAATGTACGAGGTGTGTCCCTTACTTTAATGATTAAAATGAAAAAAACTTGGAAAAACGTTCTCCCACTTAACCAGACTGGCTTCCAATGGGGTCAACTGTCTTGCCCGTCAGTCTATCATCCAACAGGCTTGGCTTATTCAACAGAGTTCTGTATAGACTAGATTCATAAACTACAGTGCAGTGTTTGACTCTGTCAACTGCAATAGGCTCTGACGGAAGCTTTCATCTTGGAGAATTCCACCTGGCCCTTTGTCCATGATTATTCTATTACACAATGAAACTAGGGTACAAGTCTGGCTGGAACAGTCTGGATCTACTTCCACCTGGATCCTAACGGCCCGCGGTTTGAAGCCGGATTGCCCCTCTTCTGTTTATTATACCTAGCAGATATGGGCCCGGTGTTGGCAAATTCTACATCTATTCCCCCCAAATTGGTGACTTTCCTCTCCAATGGCTGGGCTACGTGGATGACATTATCCTGCTGAACCTCACCCCTGCAGGCCTACAGGCATCTCCTGGTTCACTGAAAAGATACTCACATTCTCTGGACCTGGTGGTTAATATCAACAAGACCAAGATCATGGTATTTCACACTCCAGGTCATCAAAAGATCACAGTGCCTTGGCACCTGGAAGGGAATAAACTTGAGGCGGTAAAGGTTTACAAATATCTTGGTATTCACTTTGACGAGGGGCTTTGTGGTTACTCGTACCTTGCTCACGTTAAACTGAGGTGTTCTCAGGTGATCGGAAAAATGGCTTGTGCTGGTGGTGCTACTCTGTTGATGTTTTGTCAAAGCTATACCTGGCTAAGATCAGCCCCATCCTTATGTATGGTGCCATAGGTTTGCACCCTAGCAATTAGTCAGGAGTGGCAAGACTCAAATCCCTCCTTAAGAGGTTATTTAGATTACCTACACATGCTCCAGTTGAATACATCTTTTTGGAGTTCGGTACCTCTTCCTGCATGGCAAGATTACAGGTCTCTTTCTTGGACACATACTGGCGCCTGACCAAAGGCGAGGCTGGTTCATTGAACTCCATCATCTTTAATGGTGCCCTGTTTAAGATTGCTTCTATTCACTTTCTATCGGATTCTTTCAACAACTAGCAGATGGTCGAGCTTGATTCCAGACGCCTGTAAGAGCTGGTCTTACCCTAGGTTGAAGGTTGCTACAAATGTGGCTGTGTACTCTTGCTACCGTGAGCGGTATGTCGCGCATTTAGCCACCAAAGCGAATAGTAGTCTATTCATGGAATACATCCTTAGCCAGTATAGCCCTCTGAAGTATGTTGACCAATTTGTGGGCAACACTTTGGTTTGGGACTACTCCAGGGTAAAAACCACTCTGTTTAAACCTTGGAAGTGATGGGTGCTTGGGTCAACATTCCTAGGCCTTTGCACACGTGCCACCTATGTGGCACTGCTTCACTTGAGACTGCTAAGCATCTGCTAATTCACTGCAAGATGCTGGATACACTCTGATCTGTGGCCCTAATAGCAGCAGGCTTGGAACACTGATTCTCTGGCCAAGCATTATGGGAGTTATTTATGGGGTAGAATCACAAACCTTGCAGTGTGTTCTTCACCATTTTTTGAAAGAAGGTGGCATAAGTGTTGAAAAACCTCTCACCCCTGGTCAGCTACTAAATTGCTTTCTGTAACACTCCAGGTTTTTATTATGCTGCTATCTTGCATAAGTTGGTATGTTCTGTCTGTGTTAAAAAGCTGTTTTATACTGCTGTACAACACAGGCTACTAAAAATAAAAAAATGTAATGGTAAAATCAAAAAATCATTCAGTAATGTTAATAAAGTAGTTTCAGCATTCATGAGAGACCACAACCAAATATGGATTTCAAACAACAACATGCAGTTCTACATGGCCAATTTCTATAGACATGATGGTGTACACCTAACCGATGAAGAAAATACGGTGTTCCTTCATATCATCAAAACAGTACTCCAAATGCGCTAAAATACTACACTCAGTGTACCCCAACACAGTCCTTTTAAGGACTTCTTATCACATATAAATACAATAAAATAATACCCCAAAACATGTTTTTTAATATAACCAAGGTTACACATTGTTTGTTAAAGGGGGGGCTCACTTCTGTTTTATAATAAAATAGAAGGTAAAAGATCAATACAGTAAAACACTTCATGTACCTATGAAAGGTAGATGAAGATAAAGAAAGCACAGTATAATACATGACAGTAAACTAGGTTGAGATACATTTATTAGGTACAATTACACAAGATAAAACAGTATGAGTGACAATGCACGGGCTAAAATACGTACAGGGTATGGGGCATTTAAAACTAGCGTAGGGTGTCTCCTTTTTGTATTGATTTTTTTAAAACAATTTTCTTCTGTTTTTCTCCACAGTCTCCCATGTAAGAAAGTCTGAAAGCACACAGAGAAAATAGATAACACCTACTGTATCACAGTGATTTCTCACACTGATGTCACTATACCTATCAAAATAACTTTTAAAAAGAAATAAAACAGAGACACTACAAAGTGTATAGCCATGGACACGGAACTACTCTTACCCACGGTTATCTGTAGTCCTGGCTAACCCCAGATATAGCTGCAAATATCAGAAAAATGGCTGAAAAGATGTGCTTTCCTGCTCCCGCTGCGCCCTCACCAAGTGCCCCGCTCATCTGTGCCAGCTCCCCCCAATCCACAGATGGCCTCCTCATCTCCATCTCCCCTGCCCTCTCCCTTTCCCCCCACAACACACGCTGTTTATGTGACGCAGTTTGTTTTGAGATGTCGGCTATTCAAGGTTATAGCCGCGGCTAAAGAAAGCTTTATGTGGCACACTTAGTGCCTGGACCTCCTATACCTCCCAAATTTCCCTTGGTGTCCTCCAGCAAACTCCCCACCTCTAGACTAAGCTCATTTGCAATTATTTTAACCTGCAAATAGCTTTGTAACTACTTTTCTTTTCCCGTTATCTGCGACTATAACGCTGTTATCTCTCGCATCGATAAAAAAACAAGATGGCGACTGTTTCATTTCTAAGAACATCCAGTTTTGGGTAAATCCCCAAGATATAGCTATCTATTTTTGAGAAGGGGGCAGGCACCCCCTTCTCCGTCAAATATTTTAATAACTACTGCACAGAATAACCCCAATCCAAGCACTGAACGCGAGTGAACGCTTCGTGCCCAAGTTCTTTCAGAATTTAACCAAATTTGTCTGGTTTGGGCTGTGCACTTTGACAAATACTGACTTTGTTTGTCTATTGGAAAATGAATGGGAAGTAGACTGCACTTTGGAAGACATTTTTTTGTTGTACTTAATAACATTTTTATTTTTGAAGAATCTTTAAGAAACTTTGCAGTCTGGGGGGACCCACGGGTCCTTAATCACTTTTGAGATTTCGTTACTAGAATCAAAAGTTCTTAACAATAGAATTTTGAGGGGTTCCTAACAGAGTCCAACACATCTTAACTATAGGGCAGCTATTGCTGTCCTATAATATACATATAGATACATATATGATAACTGAGAACTTAACTCACTTTAAATTTTGCTACGTCCTACAGCCACTTTTGTGATATTGCAAAGTCAGGCCAGAGTAATCATGTCAAGATTCTGGACTCCTTGTGGTTAGGTACTTTGAGTTCCTATATGCTATGTGTAAATATTAGAGATGATTTGCCTTAAATAACAGAAAACTTGATACCGACGGTACATGTTTCTCCTGGGGGGCTGAAATAGACAAAATACACGCATGCTGCGTTTTTTTCTTTCTCTGTTTCTGAAAGGCACAGCCTTTCGTTTGCCAGCCTGTATTAGCAAAGGCTGGTAGGGTTTTTCTAGTGAGAGACAACAGCAACTACTTTACCTGCGGTAACTTCACGTCAGCCGCAGAGTTCACTGCCCTTCTCCTTGGAGATGTGAATCACCGACAGACATAATTGTGCAGGAACTCTCTCTGTGCCCTCTGCAATCTGTAAAATAACCTAAAGCAATCTTCTGTCCAAGTGGCGAAAGCCAAATCATGTTCAGACTTTCAGTGTCCTGGTGCGTGAGTCTGGAAGAGAAATTACTGGGTAGCAACAGTGACGCCACGCTGCTGTATCAGAAAAGGCGCCATCAACTGGGGTGGCATAAGCACGAAAACCCCAGGAACCAACGAAGACCATTCTTCACTCATCAATCTCGCAGCAGTCACTTCATAGTTACATGAGTCAGGCTGAAAAATGACGCACCGCTTTTCATCGTTAACTTGCAGTTGATATAAGGGGACGGGAGCAAAAGGATTGAGATGACGCCAGCAACGAAGGGGGGTCGTTCTAAAAATATCACAATATGGTTGATTTAGCAGCTGTGATAATTCATACTTCATAAATTTGACGTAATCTAAATCTGTAACCAATTAGACACCCAGGTAACATACTGGGACCACATGCATGCCACAATCATCTTGTCATCAAGGAGGATTCAACGATAATGGCTGAACCACAGCCCTGAAACTCATGCTTTTCTGCTCCTGTATGATACTGCATGTGCCCAACTTTGAAGATTACATTGGGTCATCCACGTTACAGTGGCATGATCAGCGCTAGCCTCTGGCTTGTGAGGGCTTAAGCCCTCCCACTTTAAGGCAGAGGTAACACTCTGCTGTGTTGCAGAGCCTGGGACTCTGTGGCAAAGTGCTGCTGGGCAAGAGCATGTCTAATTTCTCGATTGGGTGAGCGATATTTACATATATACAGAAATTAACTTGTTGGCAGCAGCAGCAAACGTACAGTGACTGGTGACAAAGGCCTGCCCAAGCAATATCAATAGAACCCCGATGATGGAGCCGAAGGGCTCAGCTTTTGGATGGCCCACACCTCCAATCATTAGTATCTCTTGGTGAAACTAGCCTCGAAATTGTGGTGAAAGATGCATTCAATGGGCCAAAGGAAGTTGTCTTAGCTATTCAGCCACCTAGGCTCAGAGGAAAGGGGTTGGGGAAGGGCAACCCAATAGGTTAAGGGTCCCACTCATGACCAGCTTTCAAAACTGTCAACCAGTCCCCTCCAGGCTCGCTCTGCCCCATGCACTGCGTTTCTCGCAAAAAGAGGATTCCTTCTTCAAAATAGCAAATAACTTGTGTTCCCCTTTCTCTGGCTCCTTCTCCTATCTTCCTTTCTTTTACCTCCCTAATAAGGGGCAGCCTTGTATTTAGCTATTCCTGATCGTACCCTATCAAAATTTACAAGCACAACATTTTTCCAGGGTTTAGATGGGGGATGTGAGTAAAGAGTCAAGGGACAAGGGAGGATACTAGGATTATGTGGGCTATGCAATTCTATTTTGACATTAAATCCTGGACTCCTGCTTCACCCCCTTCCTCACTGTTGGAGGACATTCCTTACATTAGTGACTTGGACCAACCAAACAAAAAGTCCAACATCGGTGAAATGCAACACCAGTATTTTATTTGACCCTTCTAAACTGCATCACGCTGCTCGCTGACCATACATAAGAGCACATAATAGCACAAGCCACATTTTCATCGGTTACACCACTGCTTGAAGCTTATAGTGAGAAGTAAACTTGGACAGAGGGGCCCACAAAGCCGCACTTCAGATATCAATCCATAACACTCGTACATCCTTTGGCCAAGATGGAGGCCCACTCTTGGTGAATCGACTTTGCACAATGATTGGAAAACATGCCCATGCCAACTCATTAGCCTGGGAATTACCTATCATAATTAGCAAAGCCACCAAGGGTTTGCTACCCTTATTTACTTTTCCAAAAGACACAAATAAACTGTCATATGTGTTCAATGACTTTGTCCTGAACAGGCAGATTAGAACCAACCTATTAACCTGCATGAAGCGCATTTGTTTTCCCATTCGCTCTTGGATATGGGACCTGAGAGCAGCCCAGATCAAGATAAAATGATGAATACATTTTTGGCAAAGACCACAATCATGGCATTAATACCAAAGCATTAGGTAACCCCTTAAATAAGGGGGCTTGCAAGACAAGGTGACCAGATCCCCCAAGATCCTGGTTAACAACACTGCCACCAAAAAAAGGACTCACGGTCATCAAAGGACTCAAAAGGCGTTCCTTGTAGAGTACCCAAAACTAACTTAAGGGCCGATGATAAAACCCCAAACTTTCTACTAAGATTCAGAAGAATAAAACCTGTTAATAGCTTCAGAATCAGGTCTTCCAACATTGACAAGCCACCCCCATGGCTGCTAGAAAGTTTGATCTCTGCCCAATGCACTTTAAGTGTATCCACCGCCAGCCCATTTGTTTTACATAACAAGAATTCCCAAATTCTAGGAGCTTTTCAGGCAAAAGATGCTTACCTTCTGGGATTAGGTCTATTGATGAGAGTAACCCATGGAAGTCAATATTTTGCATGAACTTTGAAGAGCCTCTGCTGTGTCTAGACACTATTTGTTAGATACCTTGCCTCGGAACAACCATAATGACTGGTCTATTTGCACTGGTGCTCTGAAGGATAATGAAGGTAATCTGAGAGGAGACAGGCATATTGATAAACTTATTACCAGAGCAACTGTCAATTCCTTGACTACAGGAAAAGCAAACACATTCTAGGCCAAAATGGAATCACCAATACAGTTATCAACTTTGTTATGCTTGAAATTAGGGGAAATGGCAGGAAATCATGCAGAAGAGTTTCTAGCCATATTAATGTCAATGCATCAGATCCCTATGCCATCAGCAATGGAGCTCTGAAGCAAAACATTGGTAGCAATGAGTTGTCTTGATCTGAAGAATTAGTTCCCCAGTGTTTGACATATTGAGTTGAACATTTCCTGAGACAAGCACACGTCTATCAAAATTGGAAGCACTCTCGTCAAATGACCTGTGGCCCCATTCAAGACCCCTTGTATGTGGATTGCCCTTAAAGTTGCCTTAATGTTACCAAGTTACACTTACTAGTATCAAGGATTTGGGCTGCAATTTGTGATTTAGCTCTGGATCCTCTAGAGCCCTGTTCGACCCTCTCGATTCGCATAAGCTTTTGCTGTGGGATTATCCATCTGGCCACCACATTTATGTACTTTGCATCCAATGTGAATGTCTTCATTAGTAGATGGATGACTGTGAGTTCTCTCCAGTTAGACAATCTCTCACTGTCCAGTTTTGACCATCGGCATTGGTTCACTGGCTGTCCCCACGCAGAACCCCACCAATTAGGTCAAAAGTAATTACTTCTGGAAATTCTGATCTCAGCAAGAAATAATTTTCAGGTGTTCCTTGAGCAAATAATGTTGCATCTAGTCTCTTATCTTCTAGAAGAGAGGTATTGTGTGTTTGAATTCTAGTTGACTAGATTATAAATTGCCAAGGTTTTCATGTGTGATGTCGCCCATCACAATAGCGAATCAGTTGCTGCCATGTCCCCTCAATTCTCAGCCACTCCCTTGCATCGACCTGTTTGGCTTGATATTCTTTTCATGCGATCTGAGTACGGTCTCCCTCGCTGGGGGCAGGGAGATGTTGTAATACTGGCTCCAAAGAAATCTAGTGTTTATGTTGCAGCAAGACAGGCCATCTGTGGTTGTATTAGAAAACCCAGTGGATGAACAAGATGGGAACTTTTCTCTGTCTTCAAGATCATTTGATCCCAAAATGTCACCGGAATAAGCCATGTATGAATTAACTCATGCTCCATTTAGGTGTGGACCGCTAGAGCCACCATGTGAAGGTTTAAAAGGGTGAGCTCAGGCCAAACAGCAGGATTTTGTACTCATATTGATGTCTTAGTATGTCAAAACAGAGCTACCTCTGGCGATGATGACATATTGGGATGTGATAAAAGGCTTCTTTTAATTCCTGATGTTGTGAATAGATCTTTTTCTATCAGTTAACTGGACAATCTCCATTTTGAATTCTATGTCCTGTATCCAGTTGTTCCGCAATTTACAGTGCAGAATGTTTTTGGCAACAAAAACAATGCTGTGAATAAGCCCTTCACCTTCTTTGCTTTGGGAAACTTTCACAGTAACTTCCTTTAAGATTAGGTTGTCAATCTTTGTCTGGAATGTAGACGTCTGCACCAGTCCTGAATTTGGTAGTAGAGTTTTGAACTCTATCGCATACCCTGCTGTCACCGGTTTGCACCGGTCTCAGGAGGAAAGCTCAGGGGCAATTTGCTCGCCTTGGAAGCAAGACGACACAGAGCACTATAGGTCCGATCCCCGGGTCCATGCTTAGAAACATCTGGGTTTTAATTGTGTTATAAATAACTTATCATATCACATCATATCATGCTCGGGAATCCTAAATGGAATGGTTGCATTCTTGTGAGAATGCTTTTAGATTGCCACTCATGGGAGTCTTCTGTTTCCTGTCCTCTCTGAATTAGTCAGGAATACTGTGCTTTATCCATAAGATTGTCAAATTCTGATTTGGTTTGGCTAGTCTGTGTTTGGTTTTAAAATTAGATTTGGGAATGCTCCTTATTTTCAAAATGGACTGTAATGTTGTGGATTTCAATTAGCTTATTTAGGTATCATAGCCACATTTTCTTGCAGGGATAAAATGATGCCCTACCCTCAAAGGATTTCTTGGCCAGCTCATCCAACATTTGGCCAAGTAGTCTTCATCTCATTAAGTTTGACCATAATCATGTTGCTGGGATCCATCTTCTATTCTCCCATATGGATGCCTTACAGCCCCACACACAGGGCGCTACAGACAAAGCTACTGCTGTGATGTCATTGATGCATGTTTTGGATGCTAGCTGTGCCTGTTGTACTATATTCAACAGAACTTCAGCAAATCTCCCCCTGCATTGATCTGGTTCTACTTGCATATCAGGTCATTAAGCATTGATTTTGCTGTGTACTTCAGTGCCGAGTGAAATTCTAGAGCCGACATATGCTTTATTTAATGGTGCAACTACCTTTTTTTTAATGCAGCATCGTAAAACATCATGTTTTCAGATACCATGGAAGGTTTCCCCGAGAGGTGTGGCACTGTGGAGACCATCTTTACTGACTCTGCAGATTTTCATCATCACATTTAATAAGGTATGTTTTGAACACATTTCAGTATCCCCTGCCTCATTACAGGTTTGGTGCTGATATTTGTAGGAGAAGTGGAGGATTTAACTCTAGCTTTTTGCTGGTGGTGTATCATCCACTTGTCCTCCATACTCGGAATTCAGCAGTGCAGTACAAATGGCATTAATTATGTTACCGCCAAATAAAGTGGTGGTAACACAATTATTGCAACAGAATTATTGCCTCATTTATGCTGCACCACCGAACTCGTAATGAGCCCATGACATTTTCCGTATCATTCATTTTTTTTTTACAGAATACTATAAACTGATCTGAGTACTGGGAGTTTAGAGAGGGCAGGGGTCATATCTGCTTAGGTCGTCTATTCAGCCTGAGGTTGAACCTCTCATTCAGGGAAGTTAAGGTTATTCACAGAGATGTTCAAAAATCTGGATTCTTCATAATTATTCCTACATTTCTGGATAGGTTCACTTTTGGCAGCCTCCTCGTCCACTCTTGCATTAGAGATTGTATGCATTTTGATTTCCAGTGTTTTAGCTGAAGATACTGCCTCATCAATTCGATTTTGCAATTTGATTTGAGAGGACAGCAATGGCAAGTGAGATGATTTGACAATTGCATCGTGGAATACGCGCGGACATGCACATTTCCTAGTGGAATTAGGCTCATATGAAACTTTCAATAAGGCTCAGGTTGCGTTCTTGCAGGAGACTTGGCTTCAGCATTCTGTTGTATATGATGGGTATACGGCATATAACAATCATGCTAAGAGAGGTACATTGGGGAGACAATTTGGTGGACTAACTACCTTGATATCTAATGTATTTGAATCCTGTGAATTTTGTATGGCTACTCCAAATGCAAACTTGTCAATTGTGGAGGCCCAAATGAAAGATGGTCATAAAACTTTGATGGTTAACATATATGATCCACCCGGTGATGAATGTATGGTCGCTATCCAATCAGCCATCTACGAATGTCTCATAGAAATATATATACAGGATGCTGAGATGAACATCATCGTAGGAAGGGATTTGTACACTAATATTTTGGCATATACAGATAATGGTATCATGAAGGAGGTGGCTCTGACTAAAGCTGAAAGGTGGAAAATGTTCATCTTTGATATTGAACTACAGGTTGCTAATAGCTTTGCAGTTAGTGCTGATAAGGTGATGCCCTCTTGGACCAATGGTACACCTTGTTCCACACTGGATTATATCTGTCTTAGTGATAGACTTTTTGATCAGATTCTGGAATTTGAAACCCTTGGTAATACATACAGTGACCACAGTGTGTTGAAATGCACTTTAAGAACTCAGTGCAAGGCAGAGCAATATGACTGAATTGGGGAAGCAAACATCAATAGTAAGTGCAACAGGTTAGGTTGGACTGATGCAAATTTAGAGAAAGCTAAGGCATGGAATATTGGTATACAGGTTGGGAGATGGGTAGGCCTTTCTGCTGATGAAATTATAAGCTGCATTTTGAGATCTATGAATGATATGATGCCTATAGGAAATAAGCTACATCCATATAGACCGGAAAATAACAAACGGTGTCACTATGACAAAACTATACGTGATGTGAAAAGAGAAATGCGACAAGCCCTTAAAGTTTGTGATCATAAATGCATGTGTTCTGAGTCATTATATAAGGCTAGAATGAAAAAAAAAAATAACTGTAGGAATGACATCAGGCGCTATCGAATGTCAGATAGGAATACTAGCTGGCAAAATATGGTGAAACTGCTGGTAACTGCTAATATGAAGAGATTTTGGGCCTGTTTTAAATCGATCTCTAGTGGCGATAAGAATGAGCAGATAATTCCTATTAATAGCACTGTCTGGTCTACGTTTCTCCGGGATAAATTCAAAGGGGAAGTCAGTGCTCTGTAAAAGAAACCTATACTTTACTTTATGATAAGTAAGGAAGATATCATCTGTACAATCAAAGGTCTGAAGTCCTCCAGAGCTCCCTGCCCAGGTGGGCTTTGCAATATCATAGTTAAGGAGAACCCAGAGGTTTGGGCAGATATTCTGTTAATATTATGTAGAAAAATAATTGACACAGGAATCATGCCCAACTCCTGAAAGTTGTCAATATAATTCCAGTCTATAAAGCCAGTGCACATAGTTTACCTCCGAGCTATCATCTTTTGGCTCATACAGATATATATCTAGCAAGATTTTTTGTAACTCTCTTCTGAATGACATCAATACTTGGATAGAGAAGGAGAACATCTTAGATAAGGCCTGTACAGGCTTTCGTGAAGGATGCTCGACGGTTGACAATATATTTATTGTCAAGACACTTGTAGAGCAAACCAAGGGTATGGATAAGTTACCTCTTTACATTTTGTATGTAGATTTCTCCTCTGCCTTTGATATGGTTGACCATGAAAGGCTCTGGAAGAAACTGAAGCTGCTTGGGATGCCGGAACATCTAATCTACATGTGTAGAATGATTTAGGAGGAGAGCATGGCCAGAATCAGATTAGATAATATATGTTTAATGCCTGACCCTATATTAATTGAAAGGGGGGTCAAGCAGGGGTGCACTTTGGCCCCTTCCCTATATAATCTATACATGGCTGATTTTGGCAATATATTTGTGGAAAAAATGAAAGCCTTTCCCAAAATAGGGGCCTGTAAAATTGCTTGGATCAGTTATGCCGACGACATAGTTGTGTTTGATAATGCATACATAGGCATAGGTAACAGTACAAAAGCTGTGTGTGAATATGCCAAGAATAATGGACTTAAAGTCAATCTATCTAAAACACAATTTATGGCTGTCGGCAAAAGATGTAGCAAGAATCCTTATATCAACTGCTCCCTAGTTGAGATCTGCACAGTCAATTGTTACAAATATCTAGGTCATTAAATATGCAATGATGGGAAGAAAATGAATACTGTTATCCAAGAAAATAAAAGAGCTAAGGTTATGACTAAGCTTAGCACAGTAATGTCTTTCTCAAAGAAAACTGCAGGAATAAAGTATTCTTGGTATTACCAATATCTATAAGAAAAAACTGGCTGCCCTTTTCCTTTATGCCTTGGAAGCCTCCTATTCTGATTGGACTAACTGGGCTAATTTTATAGAGGCAATAATATGGAGATGACTGCTGAGTCTCTACACTTATACCCCTATTCAGGCGGTGCGCCTAGAAGTTGGCCTTATATCTTTGTCCTCTCGCATTGAGTTTAACTGTGCCAAACTTTATTTGAGGATTAAATTTGCACGACCCAATTCATTGCTATCGATTCTTCTGGACGGTCTGACTGGGGGAAAGAAAAGAATATGCATTTCTTTGAGAAGATAGGATGGACTCCTACACGGGAGTATGGGGAGGGTTGGATGTTAAAATCTCTTAAAGAAGCTGCTGAAAAATGGGACTTGGTTGTTAGTCTTGATGCTGTAGCCAAATTGAAATCTCTACATACTTTTTCTAAAATATGTTTTGAATATAAAAAGGTGCAAAAGTGTCTAAAGCTATTACCCTCTCCTACGACCCACAGAATCTTTATGGAAATTAGATTAAACTGTCTGAATGTCCTAGAAGTGAGGGGAGCCTGGACAGGAATGACTACCGAGTCCAGAACCTGCAGATTATGGGCCTCATTATGAGTTTGGCGGTAGCCATGCCGTTTTTAGCGGCATGGCTACCCCCAAACTCGGGTGCGGGTCCCAAAAAATGGGAATTACCGGGCCATTCCGACCTTTGCGGGCCCGGTGATTCCCATTTGCGAGACCCGGTACGTCCCCATTCCCATTTGAGTCCCCATAGGGCTCAATGGGAATGGGGAGGATGCTAACAACGGTCCCGTTAATGCCGGGGTCGTTGTTAGCATCCTGTTCTGCTAGTGGGTGCCGCTCTGCATGTCTGGTCTGACCAGGTGTATACAGCGGCCCCGCGAGCAGAACTCGTAATGAGACGGTGAGGCAACAACGGCGCAGGTAGCACTACCGGCGCCATTGTTGCCTTACCGCCAGGGTCGTAATATGGCCCTATGTCTTGACCATAAAATGGTGGAATCAGCCAGACATGTATCGACTGGTTGTTCAAAAATGAGCCCAATATATAAAAAATATTTTTTGAAATTTGATTTTGAAGAAGATTATATTAAATCGGAAGCTTTTTGGCTACGCTGTCTCTTAGGTAATAATAATGGGCTGATAATTGCGATTACTCAGATATGGAAATATGCCAATGTACACCTTTGTAAATTCGAAGATGATGTAAAACTGTTGTTAAACCTTGAATTGATCTCTTAAAAAGTTAAGTAGGCCAATGTGATGTTTTTTTTATTGTATCAGAATTTGTGCTTGTGTATAATCTTCTAAAGCTAATTTTTATTTCCTTTTTTTATATATTACCATGTATAATGTTTTTCTTATGATGTACTTTTGTGTTTTTTATATATGTATTTTATGAATTTGTGTTAAAGTTTATAACTAAATACACAATAAAAAAAGACAATATTTGGGAGGATCTGAGGATGAGAAACACTTCCTTTACTCATGTGTCACTCTGTGCTGTGATCTTTCAGTGGTGTGCCTACAGTGATGTGAGTTTCTCAGTGCTTTAAGTGGGATGAGGAATCGAGGGTGGTAGGGAAAACACACTGTACAATTGTAAAACCCCCAATAGTGAATCGTCAAGTTAAAAAACAAAGTGATATTTTCCCAGAACCCCACATAATAATCTCTATGGGCATCTTTCTACACATGAGGTTTCTCACATTACTATCTATAAATTGTCCTTCTCCCAATCACTAGCCAATGTTTGACAAAGGACAGTGGCTTAACAGCTTTAACTGGAGGTCCGTTTTGTTTCAGCCATAGGTGTGAAACAATATTGGCCACATGGAGGGGTACTCTGCTTTGAGAAGCCAATGACGGGTCGTCTATAATGGGCAACAGGACGCCGACATGCCACCAAATTAGTCTAAGCCAGTCAAGTGAAAACACTGAGCACTCCCTCTGCTGCAGCTGGACTGGCTTTAACTGTGAAAGGGTAACCCAGTTTCCCCTTCACAGTTTCTGTTCCCCAGTGCACTTGTCCAATTGGCCATGAAAGGCCGGGGGCATTTTGCTTCCGCAGCCTAGGGTGGACAAATGGTGATGCAGACTGGCAGGAATCTGGGCGCTTTCCTTGCTTCTTGTTTTGTGCTGCTCGGGAGATGGAGGGCATCCATAGCAGATGGCACAAGGACCGATGAGTACTGACCTGGGCTGATGGTAAAAAAGAAAGTATGAATGTACGCATGTATGTGCATGTGTGCGTGCATGGCTTTTTGCCTGTAAGTGTGTTTCAAAATGAGAGAATGTATGATGTTTGTGTGGGTATGCATGTTAATTAGCAAGTTTCTATGAGAGTGAATGAATACTGAATGTTGTATGGGTAAACATGTGAATGAACAAGTGAATATTGTATGTATGAGCAAGTGCATTCTGCATGAATATCTGTGTGCTGCTCTTTCTGCCGGGCTACAGGGCGCTGATTCAGGGCGAGGGCAGTGGGATACTTATTTGGCAGTCAGTTTGGCTATATTTTCATTCCATGGCATGGTATTTTTTACAGGACATCGAGGGTAGAGCCAACATTATGATTGTTCTGATGTTAGTATACTTGCCTACATTTGTGCTGCCAATCTGAACATGTTTTCCTACAGTAGCATCGCATTTTGTATTTGTCATCAAGGGCAAAGCATCATTATGTGTGTTCCTATGTGGACATACTGGACTATATTGGTGCAGCCAATGTGGATAGTTTTTCACATTGGGGCATACCATTTTTATGCGCAAAGCCAGCATGAGCATGTTCTTACATTGGGAGACTGGACTATATTGGCAGACATGTTTTCTTATAGTGGCAGGATGTGTACAGTAAACATGCACATGTTGTTACATAGGAAAACTGGCACATATTGGATAAGACAACATGGAAATGTATTGACACAGCCAACATGAAAATGTTTTTGTACTTGCATATATTGTGGGAAAAGGCATCAAGAAAATGCAATAGAAAATGCTCCGGTGTATTATTTGTGGATTGCAGTTATTGTATTTTCTCCAGCATTGGATCTTTCATAGATTCAGATGCTTGAATATTCCCGGTCATCAGACCGGGAATCCTCAGTAATTTAAATCATTATTAACATTTTTAAATATATACATTATTTCCATAGAATATGAATGTAGATTGCTCCTTATGGTCTATGAGCCATTCACTTGTGTAGTCCCTCTACCTCATTTTGATCCTTTATGGCCCCAACCAATGAGGTAGCAGGGCTTAAGCTCCGCCCCAGTCAGCCATCTTCAGATTTTTCACTGCAGTCTAACAGACAGAGGGAATCCTCCAGCTCCATGAGCTTTTGAAATTTTTTCTCTTTGTTAGGTTATTTTCTTTTAAAGTATTCTATTTTATTCCCCTGTTCAGGGGCAATCTACTTTGATTTTTTGGGCTCAGAAAATGTATTTTCTCACCCTAAATTCGTCGAGTGAAATTCACCTTGTTTTATTAGGTCGGTCTTCTGACAAGGAATATTCCAAAACAGCTCCTATACATTCCAGCAAACCATCTGAGAGGCAAACTTCTAAGAGAAGGGCCTCTTCAGTGGAAAGGAGCATCTTGAAGAAAAAAGCACCTCCAAAGGTAAGGAGATGTTTTAAAAAAAACAACGGGGGGACAGTCATCCACAGAGAAGCCGTCTACGAGCGGCAATAAGGATAGAGGCCCATCGACGACCAAGCCGTCGACGAAACCCTTATCGTCCACGTCGACGACACCTCAAACCTCGTCATCAACGACTAAATCCTTGACATCAAAATCAGCATCCATGAAACAATCGTCAACGAAGGAATCCCATCACTCGTCCACGAAGCTCTCGTCCACGAAGCTCCCGTTGACGGATAAAGACCGTCAACCGTCTTCAAAGTCATCGTCCACGAAGTCGCCGTCGACAAAGTCATTGTCCACGAAGCTGCCGTCGACAAAGGCACCGTCGATGACACCACAAAGTTCTTCGTCTATGGAAAAAACGAAGTCTAAAACGGCCCTCGCGAAGGCCACTGCTATGCCATCCAATGAAAGCAGTCTTCCCAAACCAATGGGAACAGTGCCGCCTATTTCAGAAACTCCTGAACCAATCCGAGCACAATTATCTCCTTTAAGAGAGATGACAGAACTCCCAGACATCATTCTTCAAGAGGAGTTTTTAGACACAGAATTTGTTGGTGAGAAATCTTTTCTCATCCCCAAGGAACACAGTCCTCCCTGGCATCCAACTACGGAGGAACCCGCCGATCTTTATGATCATTCACTCATGGAATCGATGCAAAGGATCATTGAAGAATTTAACAGACGTCAAAATGAAAATAATAGGTCATCTATATCAAATGAATTAAGATCCCCTCAGAGGGACATCTCACCTCAGCAAAGCACACCAAGACATTCTATTACCAGGAGCAGACCACATAAAAGAACGCACTCATCCGAGCCTCCTTGCAGATCCAGGAGCAGGACACTGACTGCTTCACCGATGTCATGACCCTTAACCAAAACCCCCACTGGCATGTCCACATGGCCATTAGGGCCTCGAGAGCCTTGCACTACCTTCCAAGACTCTCTTGGGGTCAGTCCTGGCACCTTTGGTGCCAGGCTCATATTCAGTATAAGGAACATCTTTGATGGGGACTACTTTTCCTTGGGCCTGCAGCCAACATGGAGGCACCCACATAGTATAGTTTCTAGAACTAGACTATGCTGTATAGTGTTTTGGGTGTGGTTCCAGGTGCAAATCAAGCAACCAGTGCTGAGTGGCGTCCCCGTGGATACCAGGTGAGCGTAACAACCGACAGGGGTCCCATCTCTGGCATCATCGCATAGACCAAGATCACCGTTTCGAGATCCGACAATGGTGCCATCGACTGCATCAGTCTCAGATTGGCAGGACGACCCTTTCAGGGATTTCTCTGACCCTGAGGAAGGTGAGATCCCGCATGAGCCTGACACTCATAGGGAATGGGACGATTACATTGTTGATAAACCTAGAAAGAAAGACTCTCCAGGTGACTCTTCACCACCGCACAATTTAGTTTCATTTCAAACCATTATCGGCAAAGCCACAGACTTATTCAAATTACAAGTCACATCGGAAGAGAAAAAGTCGGTGCTTTATGAGCACAGGGACAAACGTAGAAGAACGGTCACTACCACTCCTCTTCTCAATACGATTGGGGAATCTGGGACTAAGATACTGGCCACACCATTATCCACTCCTGCTCTGATTTCAAGACCTGAAAAGAAATACAAACTCAGCACCACTTTGTCTAAGGGGACATACTAAGCCAGATTCTGTGATCACTATGGCAGCCAGGAAAAAGTCAGCCAATCCTTCATCACCATTCTTAGCCCTTCTAGACAAGGAAGGTCGTAAGTTAGAGGCCATGGGCAGAAAGGTATCCTCCTCAGCATCTCTCATTATCAATGCGGGCAACGCACTAGCCATGACAGCTAGATTTGACCGCAAACTCTGGCTTTGTATATCTAAACTGGTCAACAATTTACCAACTGATCTTCAGGAAGAAGCCAGATCAATCTTAGCAGAGAGGGAAGCTACCTCAGATCATATGATTGACGCAGTAGTTGATGTGGCTGAAGCAGGATTCAGACAAATGGCCCACGGTACTGTACTGAGGAGACAGGCCAGGATAAAAGCTACGAATTTCAGACCGTAGGTCCAAGCACAAATATTGGACATGCCATTTGGTGGACAAGACTTATTTGGTAAAAAGGTCGATGACCACCGGAAAGGGATAAAGACGTACACGGACACAGCGCAAGCTATCAGTTCCCTAAAGGACAAGGACAAGGACTGTAGATCTTTACATCCTTTTTGATGCTCATCCTTAAAATACAGAGGATTTAATCATCCCTCCTATGGCCAAAAGATGCAGGAAAACACATTACAGGACAACAGGTTCCACCAATCCTCTAGCAGGTACTCCCAGAGGGGAAGGCGTGGCTCCATCCAGGGCAAAGCCCAGAGCAAACAAAATTGACAAACCATGTCTTCTGCCTCAACGTTACACCCCGGTGGGGGAAGAGTAAGCTGATTTTTTCACCGTTGGCAATCTATAACATCGGACAAGTGGGTGCTGCAGGTGATCCGCGAGGGTCACACCATAGAATTTCTATATCATCCTCCATCCCTTGATCCCACCCCTCACAAGGTACATCTGTCATAGCTTGTCATGTCCGAAATTCACAAATTGCTGCAAAAAGCAGCAATAGAACCTGTCCCATATCAGCAGAAGGGAAGAGGTTTCTACTCCCGTTTCTTTCTGATCAAGAAGAAAAACGGTCAGTGGAGACCCATTCTGGATCTGAGAGTGCTCAACAAATACATCAAGCACATCAAATTCAAGATGATATCCTTGCAAAGCGTCCTACCGTGGCTAAAAACAGGCATTACTTCCTGGACACTCTGGACTTGGAGGACGCCTATTTCCACATTCCTATTCCCCTTGCCAACAGACAGTTCCTGAGGTTCACTGTAGGAGAGTTATATTTCCAAGTCTGTGTGCTCCCGTTCGGGCTAAAGTCAGCACCAATAGTTTTTAGCAAGTGTCTGGCACCCGTAGCAGCAAAACTCAGACGGACAGGAACGCAAGTCTTCCCATATTTGGACGACTGGTTGATAAGGGCAAACTCATCCAGACTCACACGCTTGCTGGTTTCGAGAGCAATAAACCTCCTAAAAGGTTAGGTTTTTCAATAAACAAAACAAAGTCCTGCCCAGTGCTCAGCAAGATAGTACTCTTCCTGGGGGCCAAATTCGACACCAGCATTCCCAGGGTGAGACCATCGGCAGACAGAATAACAGCTATTCTCCACTTGACCTCATGGTTCCTGGAAAAAGGGACAACCATGGCACGCTCTTTCAAATCCCTCCTGGGTATGATGTCCTCATGTATATTTCTCATACCAAATTGCAGACTTCGCATGAGACCAGTTCAAGAAGCACTGGACCACCAATGGAAACAAATACTTGGTTAATGGGAGGATATCATCCAGATACCGACGACCATGCACAAGGCACTTCGATGGAAGAACACACCTCAAAACCTGTTACAAGCAATTCCATTCCAGACCCCAACATCTACTGTTCTCCTCAGCACAGATGCATTCCTGTCGTGATAGGGGGCTCACCTGACGGACCTCCAATCCAAGGGCACTTGGTCCCCCTAGGAATCCCAGCTCCACATCAATGTACTAGAGCTCAGGGCTATACGGTGGGCGCTGAAAGCCTTCCTTCCAGTAATAGCTGGACAAGTGCTGACCGTACAGATAGACAATTCAACCTCCATGCACTACACAAACAAGCAAGGAGGCACGAGGTTAATGATTTTGTCACAAGAAGCTCAACTGTTATGGGCATGGGCCTTGTGCCACAGAGTCCAAATCAAGGCGGAACATCTTCCAGGAGTGGACAAAGTCTTAGCGGACAAGCAGAGCAAGGTGTACATGACATCTCACGAGTGGGAAGTAGATGAGAAAGAAGTCCAATGAATATTTGCCAAATGGGGTCATCCACAGATCGACCTCTTCGCCCCCAAAGCCAACAAAAAGTGCCACAAATTTGCCTCCAGGTACCCAGAGCATCGGTCAGTAGGAGATGCATTCTCAGTGGATTGAACAGGGAAATTCCTATATGCCTTTCCCCCATCCCGCTCATAGCGAGAGTACTGCGCAAACTGAAGGAACAGAGCTGTTCAATGATCCTAATAATGCCCGACTGGGCTTGGCAGGTTTGGTACTCGACCCTACAGCATTCGATTCACCTCAAAGTGCATCAATATCTTTTGATGCAACAGAACCACAGAGTCCTCCACCAGCGAACCTGTCCCTCAAGGCCTGGTTCCTGAGCAACGTAAGCTAATGTATCTGAATCTTCCTGCGGATTGCTCGGACATTATCAAGGCGTTGAGGGCTCCTTCTACCCGGATCACCTATATCCGAAAATAGACTTGTTTCTCCAAGTGATGTGAGACGTCATCAATCAACCCACTCACTGCATCAGTTGAACAAGTGCTTCCTTACTTATTGTATTAAGCTAAAGGAGGACTTTCGTTATCCTCTATTAAGGTCCATCTATCAGCCATAGCGGCATACATGACAATCCCAGAAAGACAGTCATTACTCACACAACCGGCTGTCAAGATCTTTCTGAAAGGATTGATGCATACTTACCCGCCTACGCCCACATCAGTTCCAGCCTGGAGTTTAAACACTGTACTAACAGCTCTCATGGAACCACCATACGAGCCCATTCATAGATCTGACATAAAATATTTATCTTGGAAAACGGCCTTCTTGATAGCCATCACTTCGACCAGGAGGATCAGTGAGTTGCAAGCTTTGTCATCAGAGCCTCCTTTTGCCTTGTTTCATAAGGACCGTGTCATTTTGAGAACACACCCTAAATTCCTTCCCAAGGTCTTGTTAGCAATGACACTCACAGAGCGCATTGTCCTACCGACTTTCTTCCAGAATCATACCTCTGAGGCAGAAATAACATTGCATTCTCTGGATGTGGCAAGAGTTTTGAAGTTTTACTTACAGAGAACTAAGGAGTTCCGCTCCTCCAACAGATTGTTAAATGGTTTTTCTGGCTGCACTAAAGGCCAACATATCTCCAAGCAAAGTCTGGCACGTTGGGTCTCTCAATGTATCATCCACTGTCACCAAGATAAAGGCGACCCCCCCCTCACCAAACCTCCTTCGGCTCACTGCACCAGAGGGAGAGCCGCTTCAGTAGCGTTTCACGCAGGGGTGCCTTTGAAATACATATGCAGACCTGCTACCTGGAGCACTCTGCACACATTTGCCAAGCATTACTGCCTGACAGAAGATACCAACAAAGAATCTGCAGTTGCCCAGGCAGTGCTCTGCCACCTCTTTACATAAGGTAGGATCAGCCTTCTCACCCGCCTTTCCCTAAGCATGTAACCTTTGTGTTGCTGTATGATAAAGGCTCTCAGAAATGTTTTTTTCTGCATATCTATTGTATATATGATGGGGGCATGTTCTTAACTGCTTGGTATTCTATTGAAGCATCTGAATCTATGAAAGATCCAATGCTGATGTTTTAGTTACTTACCTGTAACTGTGTTTCTCCAACATTGGTATCTTTCATAGATTCACATGCACCCACCAAGAGGTGAGATTCACATGCTATCCATCATACTGTAGTCTCTATGGCTCAAAATCTGAAGCTGGCTGACTGGGGCGTTGCTTAAGCCCTGCCTCCTCATTGGTTGGGGCCATAAAGGACCAAAGTGAGGTGGAGGGACTACACAAGTGAATGGCTCATAGACCATAAGGAGCAATCTGCATTAATATTCTATGGAAATAATGTATATATTTAAACATTTCAATAATTAATTAAATCACTGAGGATTCCCGGTCTGATGATGGGGAATATTCAAGCATCTGAATCTATGAAAGATACCAATGCTGGAGAAATACAGTTACAGGTAAGTAACCAAGACTTTAGATGAGTTACCCTACAAAACTGATTGCAAATGGTGTAGATTTTTACCCAATTTTTCACAGAAAGTGTGCTGTAAAATGCCTCATTTTAACCCATTACTTTAAAAAAAACCTTTCAAGAGGAGAACACCCTGATCCCTTTTTGCTTCTTTCGGGCTCTGGTGCTATGTTCGATCGCTCTGGCATATTTGTGGGAGACATTTACATCCCTCCAATAAAACAAAATCACCAGCTGCCACAGGGAGAAACAATTAGGTAAATGGGACTGAAATCTGCATTTCTTACTAGAAAAGGTTACAAGCAAACAACTCATTTCTTGATTCAACTATTCCGGGACTTCTTGCAGGGTGAGGCTAAATAAGCAGGGCGCTCTTTCAACAAGAATCCTGACTGACCGGGGTCTAAAGCAGGGGTGCATTTTGGCCCCTGCTTTGTTTTACCTCTATACCAGTGATCTGAGCTCTGTGCTATCTAAAACTAGAAGCTTCCCCCTACACCTGTATTAAATGCATTGCAATCATTTCCAGAGGCAAATCTACTAAAAGGTAATGTCAGGTAGTCCAATATTATGATCCTAAAATCATAAACATCAAATAAAACGAATAACTTTCAATGGCAGATACAGAACAGACAGGTTGCCTGTGTAGACTCTTATAGATGCCTGGGTTTTACTATGAATATGAAAAGTAGAGACTTGCATAATATATCAACCTTGAAACTGAAAGCCCAAGCCCTATCTGCCCAGGGACTGGCTATCCATATGAAATATGGGCGCTTCTCTCTGGACCCAGTCCCATTATTTTATAAGCCGAAAGTGATCCCTATGCTTACCTATGGGACGGAAAGAGCTCTATGTACCCATAAAACAATCTGGAATAGGATAGAAGTCTTGTTCTAGAAAAAAGTGTTATCACTACCGAACTCCAACCCGATTCAAAGAATGCAGTGGGAGCTGGGATTGTTGTCATTGCAGTTGAGTGTGAGTTGGAAAGCCCTCTCGCTATTTAGACATTCTTATTAGGTCATGGAAGCTCCCTATTTGGTATCATCAAAGCAGTCATGGATTTAGCCTGTGGCCATGCTGTGGGGGCATGTTCTCATGACTGTCGAGAATTGGCTGCAAAAGCAGAGGTGGAGTTGGGTCTTTTGATTCCCTCCCCCCCGGGAAAGGCCAAATCTCAGCACCAGCTATTTGACTGGATCAAAACACAGCGAGAATGCTTAGCCTATAAGTCTTCGATAATCCTAGAGCAAGAATCCAAAAGCTAGCCACTATACCCACCTATCTTACATATTTTCCTGATCTGATCTTTAGAAGCATTTTTTAAAGATTTTGACTGAATATTTTGCTAACCAGAGAGGTCGAGGGCTCTCGAGATAAATGGGATCATAGTCTTCGTACCTGTAGGTATAGCCTAGTATCAGGACAATTGGAGACATTGTTCCACATTCTAGTCGAATGTCTCAGCCTGACTGAAAAGAGCGTAACCTTGTTCGAGCTCAATTTGTTTTATATTCTAACAATTAAATGTGGGCCCTCCTTCGAAGTGGACAGAGGGTGGGTATCACGCTAGCTGTAGCTCAATTTTTAAAAAGAATTCAGCTAGTATAATAATTGTTTGCGATAAAAAACCTGTAGAGTGTAAGAAGTAAATACAATATGTCTGATTATGTTATGTATAGTTTTAATTTGAACCTAAGCTAGAAATATTATGAATATTGATGGGGTATGAGTTGAAACATTGCTCTTTATGAGATTTATGCTTTTAAACAAATGGCTGTTTCATTGATAAATAAGTATGTGCAAAAGTTTTGATTCAAGCCGTAACGCAATAAAAATAAAATAATAAAAAATTCTTAAATGCTTCAGGGCACCTATTGCCACCAAAATCCTTACACTATGTGAAGGCATGCATGTTATCTATTGTTTCCAGTTGAGATTGTGAAAACACAGTCTCTCCATGTCAGTTTCACTATGTAGAACAATTCCATTGGCATGAAGTCATGGGGGTCATTACGAGTTTGGAGGTAGCCATGGTGCTTATAGCGCCATAGCTGCCTCCAAACTCGTGTTCGCGTCCGGGTTCTTTGAATGGGGACTTACTGGGTCATTCCAACCTTGGAGGACCTGGTAAATCCCCATTCAAAATAACCATCCCCATTCCCATTCGTGCCCCCATAGGGCTCAATGTGAATGGGGAGGGAGCTAATAACGGGCCCGTTTATAACGGGCCCGTTATTAGCTCCCCGTTCCCCTTGCGGGACCCGCAAAGGACGTCTGGTCTGACCAGACGTTCTGAGCGGGTCCCGCGAGGGAACCTCGTAATGCAGTGGTAAAGGGTTAACGGCACTGGCATCCTTACCGGCGCCGTTAACCCCTTACCGCCGTACTCATAATGACCCCCATAGTGTATATACAGCACACCAAACCTGGCTATAAGTTCTTCGGTAGAGCCAGGAGCACACTTTTTAATATTTGTACCGGCGAGGGGGGTGGCGGCCTCCCAGCCAATGGGGAGGCTCAGAACGTGGGCGTTACCAGACGGTAACCCTGCTGGCTTGAGCCTCCGCAGGGCTGGCAGCTGCCATCTCTCCTCACCAAGGAATTGGTTAAGTGTTCTTCTCCCCACTCCTCTACCATCCTCCCCCTCTCCCTCTCCCTCCACAGATTTCCATTTCCCCCAACCCCTTCCCTCCACGTACCTCTTTTTTGGCTCCTCCTCGGAAGCAGACGTGCTGGAAACACTTCTGTTTCCAGTGCATCCGCTCCCAGTCCGTGACACGCGGCCGTGGAAAGGAAGAAGGGACTATGCGTACAAACAGTTTATTAAGCTATTTAGCTTGGTTGTACAGCAAGGATTGTATTAATACTTTCCTTATCCAATTACGGGAGACAGCTATGGAGCATTTTCAAAATATTGGTACAACAGTGGAAGAGTTGATCACGGCACCTGACAAGCATATTATTCTCAAAAGTAAAAATAGTCATTACAATTTTATTTCAAATATTTCGTATTTTACCAAAAAGATCAATTATACTGTTTTTAGCATGCATGGATTCGATCAGGATCACCTTCCCACCTATCTAAGTTATTGGGCCTCATTACGAGTTTGGAGGTAGCCATGCCGTCATTACCAGCATGGCTACCTCCAAACTCGGGTCGGGGTCCTGAAAAAAGGAAATACCGGCCATTCCGACTTTTGCAGGACCGGTAATTCCCATTTTTGGAACCCAGACCCGGTACGTCCCCATTCCTATTTGAGCTCCCATAGGGCTCAATGGGAATGGGGAGGATGCTAACAACATTGTTAATGACGGGCCCGATGTTAGCATCCTGGTCTGCTCGCGGGTGCTGGTATGCACGTCTGGCCAGACCAGATGTGCATACCGCCACCAGCGAGCAAACTCGTAATATGGCGGCCCGATATGAACTGTGCCGGTACCTTACCGGTACCGTTCATACCGCGGCCGCCAGGGTCGTAATGAGGTCCAATGTCTTCCGAGATCCGCAGATTCATTATATATCTGGTTTGAACATCCTCCCTACTCGTGAACATACAAGTTGGTGGTCTAAGCGCTGGCGCATAAGGAAAGTACTTGTTGCTTGTGTGATTTGAAGCTTGAGTCCTCCCGTCCTTTACATACTCAATGTCAAAGCTTAATGGTCTGTTATATTAAAAGCTACAGCTCTTTTGTACACAATTTATGCTCCGTTCAAGAAGATCAATTTTGGAGCTTAATATATGGAGCTGAGAGCATTTTCACTACTGTAGCCGCTTCAAATATTAAATGTCATAAGTTAAATATATTATAATTCCAATGACACTATTATTTTAAATTGAGGTTTTACATATTAACAGCTTTTTCTCTCCCCTTTTAAGTAGATATTTATATGTAATATATTTTATAAAGTTCTTATGATATTTATTAATTTTGTGAATGCTGTATGTAGACTTTTAATGATGTTATAGGTATTTCTTGTTAGCAAAAGGTTTGTTGAATAACCATATGCTAAATAAAAAAATACAAAAAATAAGAAAGCAGTCCCTTCACCTTTCCATGTTGGCCATTTTGTTTGTTTAATTTTTTACTATTTCCAACGGCCGCTAAGGAAAGGGAGAATGGACTACGTTCTCCGACCTTGGTGGCCATTTCTTTTCTTCGTTGCGAATCACGCAACAAAGAAAATTGTTTAGGGTACTAATAGCAATAATGCCCTTGCTACGCTTGTTCCTGTAACTATAGGCCCGGGGCATTACCTGACTCTGTAATGACCCCCCAGCTCAGGTATTATTGCTTAAATATTAACCGACAGACATTCATAAAATTGTCTTGTATTGGGTACTACAGAGTTCACCCTTCCATGGAAATATTCTTGAATTTCCCTTGCTCTCCTAGCAGAAGAAGCAATCTCCCCAGGAGCATACTTCATTGCAGGAAACTGTCAGCCTTCACCTACCAAATGTCTATGAGCATCAACAATTGTGATTTCCAATCTCTGGAGACCTTGAGATAGGTTTCCTTCAGTTATCGGAGGGTACCACACATCAGCACTAAATCCTTTACAAAAGAACAGCAGATAAACTTTTTGGAGTACACATTCCTATTTTCTTCATTCTTTCACAGGCCTGGAGATGTCCTTGGAAGCATGGTTGAAATGCTTACACATGGCAGCAAAGTAGTTCCAAAGAGTTAGAATTGCTCTACAACCTGATGCTGGCCATATTTTATCAAGCATTTCTGCAGCTGCAGACCCAGATCACCGGTGGTCATTTACAGTTGTTGTGTGTTTTTAAGAGGAATGCTGTATATGAAGTACAAGAAGTCCATGAATATTTTTAAATGATTGTCTCTACCTACTTCAACACTTCTGTCTGCTACAGAAAATGTGTGCATGTTAGCCAGGGAAATGTAAGCTAATAACAGAGTTGGGTATTCAGCTCTCAATAACATTTTTGTTAAACATTACAGCTGCCCAATAAAATCACACAGCAATCCAAACCTCATGCATTCAAGTTTTCATGATGCTAGCATTCCCAAAATAAAACCAGGAGAGCGGCCTTCATGGCCATGCCATTTGTTTCTTATAGCTCAGGGAGACCAACGAAGATGGCACTGGTTTACTCTGAGCCCCAAAAAGGCCCAGTAGATAAATAATGAATGTGACGTGTTTCTGATAGGCGTGCCCTCATCCACAAATACAGCAATCTTTGGCTTGTGCTCTTTAATGTATGTGCTCTTTAATGTAACATCCTAATTCCTGTAGCATTTCTAATGCAATATGTCTAACTATTTCAGTTGCTGTAAGATTTTTGTGGATGCCATTCACGTCCTGCAGGTAAAGATCACCTATGAATTGCAGATTGTTTTGGGCCTGATCGACGACAGTCGGCCTCATTACGAGTACAGCGGTGTGGGAAAAATATGCGGCATTGCAGTGGTAACACAAACTACAATTTTGGTGGTGAGGTGGAGGAAAACCTCAGGCTAAATGTTGCCAGTAATTTTGCTGCCTTACTGCCAAAGAACAGCCAACTGACTGCTGTTAGTAATTCCACCAAAATCCCCATGGAGTTCTCTGGACTCCATACATTGGGACTAAAACTGACATGACACTATTTCTAATCTGCTAGACCAAGTGGTGGTAATGGTAATTTACCACTGGAATACTGCCCAACTTGTAATGAGGCCAAGTGTGTTTGCCATTGCTTTGCTTCCATTGCCCTGTTATTGTCTTCTCTCGGTAATAATGTCATCTGCAGCCATAGGAGCGCCACTTCTCTTATGGTCCACAATCACCTTTCTAAGCTGCTCCTGCGTAGCCTGTTTTTCAGCACCTGAAGGACTCACCTATCCTTCAGCTCACACTATGATTATCCACACACAGTGTCCACTGGTGTGCACTGATAAATCACTTGTTGATTTAACTTCCATACATACACAAGCTCCAACGTGACCTGAAGCCAAATATAGTCATTGATATTGTGCTTTCAAATAACACCGCTGCCGCATGCTTCAAAAATCAGGGCTTTGATAAATCTCTTTTTCGGGCATGTGCTGCAGTGCATTTGGAAATGCACAGGCTCTACTGGGTCATTAGGCCGGACATCACGCATATCTGTGCATGGTCTCACATACCACAACTGGTATCATTGTCTGTGCCAGCATTATCGACCCACCACACCAGATATGGGGCAGCTCTATCGATATTACATCATTGTTTCAGTCAAGGCATAAAGTCAAATGCCAGAGAATGTTGCCAACTTCAGTTGTTATGAAAGATCTCGGGAAGACACATGACAATGGATCAACATTTCCAATCTAATCCCCTTTGTTTCTATCTGATCGAAACTTGCCTGCGCACAATGACAATTCTCAGCGCCATATCAGTAGCGAATAGAATTGCAAGTTGCTGCAAAGAACAGTAGATGGTAGAAATAAAGGTGGTTACATTGTATTTGCAAAGCAGATGTTATTCTACCCATAACATGCCACTCATAGATAGTGAACCAGGCATCAAAAACTCCATTGTTTCTGTCCTTCCCTAGACAACCATGTAGGGATGCATAGGTATCCATCAAGGAGTGCCCTTTTGAGTTTGGAATCGAACTTGGAAATACAGTATTCAGCAGGTTATATTTCACAAAAGTTGTAAAACTGTCTATATAACATGTCAAAATGCACCACGTGTTCTATGAGTTGGGTAGTATTCCAGCGGTAAATCCACCGGAATACCACCCAACTGAATTACTGTTACCACCACTTGGTTCGGTGGAATTACTGTCGGATTACAAGTGGCAGTGCCAGAGGTAATCCCCATTTTCTGAGAGTCCATTGGACTTTATGTGGCATTGTACCTCTGCGGTATTTCCACCGATTTTACCCCCAGCACAGTGTTGAAGGTAAATCCCCCACTCCAGGGACATACTCATAGTATAGCGTAGTGGGAAAAGTGGAGGTAATTCCATTACCGTCATTTTGTTCCCACTCCGGCATACTCGTAATGAGCCCCACTATGTCTTTCACCTGAGAAGTATTAGCCAGTATTAGAGAAAATAAGTAATGTGCCTGAAAGCAGGGCCATTATTTTCTGATAAATCAGTGACATTATTGGCAGGATTATGGATATAAACATTGGTCTGGTTGGCTATTTTCCATTTAATGAAAAATATTCTAAAACAAACTCCAATGTTTAATCCTGTAAACACAGTGGGAAATTATCCATCTTTTGCTTCCCCCTTGCTTTTGCTGTGACGTTTAAGTATTTTTCAAAAGTATAAACCTAACAAAAACTTGTATCAGCAAAGCTAGCTTTCTTTTAGATCGTTTTCTTTATATAGGCTTCTGCCAGACATAGCCCATGCACTAGTTATTGCCATCATTTGCTCTATCATTACTTCACCTGAGAGCTATTGCTAGCACATTCTAGCTATTGCCTTCAACAGATCAGATAAAGCATTCCCATCATTGTAACGCTGTGACACCGGAGTCCTCATTACCGAAACTTTGCACCAGTGCAAGTGCAATTTTGAACCGTATTAGCACTAGGGGAAAGATTGCACTAGTGCAAAAACATATTACTTCAATGTATTTTTGCACCAGGGCAAAAGCTTACCCTGGTGATGACATGGAATGCTATTATCAAAAGGTCAAACCGTGTCCCATTGCAAACATGGATTGAAAGGATATGGTTTTTGTACTAGGGCAATCTTTGCCCTAATGCTAATAGAGTTCAAAATCGAAATTGCACTGTTGCAATGTTTCTGTAATGAGCTCCTAAATGCTCAGGCACTGACAATATTACCTGGGATTACCCCCAGGTGTGCAGCTACTCATATAATCCCCCCTCCACTCTACCAGCAGTACATTCACTCCCTATTTTATTCCACCCTCATTCAGTAATGTAAAGACATTGCAGATGCCAATATTTGACAATGGGTTCAAATCAACTCGCTAATCGGCATTTGGTGGCTGTTCTCAGATATCATATGCAGTGTGTTGATAGTATGTGATTGGAGTTAGACATGCAGGCCGCCAAGACTACAGCTATTTACGAAAATGATCAATTATAGTCTACAAGGACAGCGTTTATTCTGATCAGCTGTGGGTTCTTTTATTTTGATTTTTCAAGCAATTACAATCATCATAATACAATCAAAAAAAGAAATACCTATACTAGTTAGAGTTTACAGTATTCTGCATGTACACTTGGAGCAACATCAGTTGTTGTGTGTGAATGTCTGGGAGAGAAGAGATGAGCGCGAGGAAGGCAGCTTGAGCTGGACACCACTTTGGGACTAGGTGGTGAACAGGGACATCATTTCACCAAAATGCCAGGGGTAGCAGAAGTGACATCACACCACCATTGACCTCTGTTGACATCACAGGAAGTGATGTCATTTTACCCCACCCAAAGTGACATCATGGGAAGTGATGGAACACAACCTTTCACCCCTTGACAAAACAGAAAGTGGCATCATATGGCATTGTTAAGTACACTACGAAAAATATGGTAGGCCTTAAGATTTCGTTTTGTTTACAGAACTATGCTGCAAAGAGTGAAGGAATGGGACCATTGAGTGTGTGGATGGTGTGTGTTCATATGGGAAGTTTAAACAGTAAAGTGTTTCTGACTTTGAATGAAGTAAGGAAGGTGCTGATTCGGCAACATTTTTAAAAAGCAACAGGGTTAGATGGTATACCATTGGATCTCTTTAAACATAAGCCAGATCTATGCGTACCTCTTCAAATGGTTGTATTCAACGCTATTTTAATTTCTGTTATAGTTCCATCAGTGTGTACATTTGGGTTGAGTGCACTCTTAAATAAAAAAAGAGAAAGAGGTGCTTGTCTGAATCGTACAGGCCAATTTCCCACCTCCCAGGCTCCACCAAAATATTTGGTAAACTCATCTCTTAAGACTAACAGAATGGATGGTGGAGCAGAACATTATGCGTGATTCCCAATTAGGTTTTTAGAAAGAAGCTGGGTAGCATATATCAAGGCTTTAATCTAGCCCTAATACTTCAAAAGTATTATTTTGTCCATAAAACACATGCATATGCTGTCTTTATAGACTTATTGACATCCTTTGATTTTGTTAACTGCTCATTAGGAATGGATGCATTGAAGGGAATGAGCATCTGAGATGCTCTGCAGCATATATTGCTGGATTACATAAGAACAATACTGCTAGAGTAAGGCGTGATCCAAATGGTAATGAAGGTCGCCGAGGAAGAGCTGAACAGCTGCAGTCACCTTGTGTAATCTCGGTATTATGTTTGATTCATTGTGTCGCTGGGATGCTCATATTACCAAGTAAGTCCTTATAATGTCCCCATCGAATTGAGCGATAAAAATTTGACGAAGAATGTTGGAATACAGGTGATTGGAAAGATTCTACAGGTATAGAAAGTGAAGACTGATAATGGATAATGGCCATTGTTCAGCAATCTGGGGGTATTCCGTGGCTTGTAGTAATACGCACACATTTTTAAAAATAGTTGTTTATGTTCACTGCTGGGTCTGCCCAGGGCAGCACCAAACTACTTTGTTCATAGAGAAGTCGATTTAAATTATATTTCTGATCTAATTGCAGCAGAGCCAGTGGTATTGTGAGAAGGCAGGGCTGAGAAAACTGCTGCTTAGAGATGCGATGAACAGTTTCTCCAGGAGCGATATTTCTTGGTTGCACTATATAAGAAAGGTGTTGCACAGTCTCGGCTTGGTTAATTGGTTTACTGAGGTGAACAGTATTATCACTGGTACTACAACATTGTTTAAAAAGTGAATGATAGTACGACTTAATGTGGAAAGAGAGAATACAATTTCAGGAAAAAATAATGTAGGTGTTAATATGATTGTGAGTGGGAATTTTAATGATAGCTACGCAGCTTAGTCAATGGAAAACAGAGAGAAAACAGTTGCTATGCCCTTGCTCTCCCACTCCTGACTCAAGAAATAAAAGCCAAAAAAAAGGGCTGCAAGGTATCTGGGAGAAGCGACTAGGTGAAGCCCCTTCTCCCTTTCCACTGCGGTCAATGAAATCTATGAGAAATAAAAGTAACAAAAAAAAACAAAAAAAAGGGCCACCATGGAAAGGGTGAAGGAACAGTCGTGGGAAGAACTCTGGATGCCGCACAGAGCTCAGAGCCTTCTAGGGCAGGTAAGGCCCGGGAGAGGGTCAATGAGTTGCGTTTTACAAGCTCATTGACCCTCTCCGGGTACTAATACTTTGTAAGAGTGCATTGTGAGCTCCAGGGATTGGTTGATGCTTTTCTATTCTTATGTACACTTGGAGCACCAATTACCTCTGTGGATTGGTTGTTCGCGGGAATATATGCATTGAGATGGTCTCTCCATATATTGAAATGCCCTGAACGGGATAAACTAATCAATCCAGTTTTGAATTGAGTGACAATCCAATGTCGTTTTGGCTTTTGGATATAACAGTTATAATAACAATTGTAACTCTTTGTTGAGATATCTTTTTGAAAGGACGTTGTATCCCCCTTTTATCATTTTGTCATTTTATACTTTTTATCAATACCTTTGCGTTTTGGGATTTTGTGGCTATGGGGGGGGGGCACACCCTTATTCTGAGCTGGTAACCTCCTGCAGAGTGCTTGATGTCACCTATGGCTTCTTGCAAGGTGTTCACACCTTTTCACATGAAAACAAGTTGCTGTCAGATGTTAAGATATGGGGGGGGGGGTGGGAAGTGAGCAAGGTAAGAGAGCTTGACCTGAACATTGCTTTTGAGTAGGTTGGTGGAGTTCATCAAGAAATGTATTGCTGCTAGTTGTTCTTTCCTGCGGGTCACACTCTGCTCTGGAGGAAACTATCATGGATACTGGGTAGTTGGTGTGGCAGTGGCATACTGGCACTCTTGGTGTCTTGACGTGGGCACCTGGTGGTCGTAAAGAACACTCCAGCAATGATGACTCCTCTGCAAAGAAAAAAGGAAATGGCATGCAATATGTTCACTTTTTTGGATGCTTGCCGGGCATGCATGCCTTGCAAGTGCACAAGTCTCCTGCAGAGTGTGTGCCCGCTATCTCGAGATCCAATGTAAGAAAACAGGCCCAAGAGAAATGGGTCATATGCTGGAGTAAGTGAGGGTTAGAGGGAAGAGCCTGGCCGAGCCTGGGCTCAAGAGCACTTTTTGCAGAAGCTGGGGCTCTGCCATGGCTACCACTGGCCCACTTAAAGCCAACTTCTTCTCCCTTAAAGAGATTAACTGCATTATTTCTTGATGAATTTAGCAGTTGCTTGTCAGTGTACCAACAAGCAATGCATATCTCACAGGGTTACTGCCAGCATGCATAGCCCTGTGGCACTAACCAGTACCGGCTGATGTGAAAGCCAGCTCCATTACTCACTGCTGTCCTCTGAAATCCTCTGGGATATCATTACTTTGCGAATGATATCTCCAAAAAAGACGAATTCTTGAGCAATGAGACGGTCGTCCCACAATAAGTGACAACCGCTTTACTTTTTTAACGTAATTTCATTTATTCGTTTTCAATATCTAAACTGAAAGTTCAATGCTTTTTAATTATTGAATATTTTTTTAAGCCGCGACATGCACATGTTTTGATCCTAAAATGGATTGTCTTCATTTGGCTGTAAAAAATTAACATACATTTAGGTATTGCATTAGTCATACTGCCAATACTTGTTGAGACTGTATGGTTGTAAAGCTTCCAAATCCCCAATTAAACGTCGACCACCTAATTCCTAAAAAATAAACAAGATTCATAAGATACCGTAATGGAGTGCGCTCGTGCCAAGAAAGGTTATGCTTGCTCACTATGTTCCTATCACCAAATATTTAAACCAGGAACCTATGAGAGACTCAATTATACAATTGAAAAGCAGAATTATATTCCTATACCTCCTTTGTTTTCCTTAAACATCTATGTTCGTCGAGACCGCGTTGAGGGAACCACCACGTTTACTTCATTACGAGGCTCAGGTCTTCCATACTACAAATGCAGTTTCTTCACCAAAACGAAAAACGGACTCTGGTGCTTCGTGTTGTGTTATGCGTCTATGCAAGGTGCCATCTTTGTACATATGATAAAAAATAAACAGGTCAATCCATGATTATGCTACGTTCTTTCTAACCAAATTGATTACTTTGCTAAAGGTCATCGAAATACTTATAACATATTAAAACGTATAAGAACCTATTAAAAGTATTATAAATTAGTCCTACTTAGGATGAACCCTGTGTCCACATACTCAACTGAAAATCCCCTACCTCTGCTAGAGATTCATATCTTGATGAAGTGCGATTTTCATGTCAACTTATCCTCTTCACCTTTACTTACATAAGTATGCCAACTCGTGTGAGAATTCTGGTAATGTTTCAAAATTCACAACTTCCAAGGCCATCATAATCTATCTAGATAGTATGATAGTATGACTCCATTGTAAATGATATATCGACAGTAGCCACTTGTATGTGCATTCTGAAGCGCAGACCTCACAGTACTGCGCTACTGTTAAAAGAGGACAGCCCACATGCTGGCTACCCATACTCTGTACAGCGCTCAGCTGTTCTCCAGCTGGTTGCGTGCTTTAAACAATTAAAAACAAAAAAAATAGTTTTCAAACAAAAAACAACTTAGGTTCCACTCTTCATTCCTCCCAAAAGGGAACATACTCTGTAATCTATGAATCCAGAATGATTCATCCTGCGATCTCCATCCGTGGGTGTCCTGAAATGGCATCAATGATTTCAAAGTTAAAACTGAGATACTTGATGTTCATGTTACATGACATGTCTTGCAACAGAAGATTTGGAATTCTTGTAATTAATACATCTATAAAGCCAGGCATCTTTGCCTTGCCAATTGTTTATCTGGTGACATTCTACATTGTTTTGAGTCTGTTAAGAACCGTATTTATTATTTAACACTTATACGGGTCATTTTGTTACTGAGTAGCAGGCTATGCATTCATTTAGGATCTCTTTTGTATGGGAGATATGCATTCAAACCAGACAGAACTTCCACAAGGTGTGCACCCTACCACTGGAGAGAGGTGCCAACGCTTAATTAAACTGACTGTGTTTACTTGTGGGGGTAAATGCATTCGTTTGGTGAGGCGGCGGACGCCCACTTTATGTATAGTTTTTGAGGTGCCATATAACTCTCCCAGCAGTGCATGAGGTGCAGAAAGTGCCATGCTTATGCAGCTTTACTTGTCATGAGATAGAATGGCTAGGACATTTTATTGTGCTGTAAGACATTACTTTATGCTACATTTCTTTCACTTCTAAGCGCTGCAAAAACATTATTGAAATGAATGGCATTCAATGTACCAAGCTCAGAAAGATTAAGGGTTCTGACAGCCTTGCAGCACGACTCGAACTTGCAAGGTACATACTTGCCTCATGTCAGAGGAGTGCCTATAAGTCACTCTCATTATACCGGGACATTTGAACAGCCATTTGAAATATGATTGCAATGCTCAAGTCTGTGACAAGTATCCTATCTATCATTACCACAGCCAGGTATAAGATAGCAGCAGTACTTGGCATTTGATCCCACAGCTGTCATACTGTGGAAGCATCTAGTCATATGAGGCTATATTTTTTATATGATATGATAACTGCACCTGGTATACGAGGCTTCACCTGCCATTGGACGTCTGTGCTTGGGAATTGGAATTAGAATCGCTCTTGTTTGTCATATCCCAATGAAAGTGCCATTTGCTCTTCTTAAATATTGTCCCTCTAACATGTGCTAGTGATAGCTGCCCTGGCTCAGCATCGGATCTAAACATTTGCTTTTGCATGGACTGGGGTTTTCAGAATATGTGTATGGCCATACATGACCAAGCACAGAAAGTGTATTTCTTACTGGTTGCCAGTGTGTTTAAGCAGAGTGGGCTCCAGACCCACGCACGGCCTCGTACATCTATGACGAGCTCCGGTGTCATGGCCCCAGACACTGCCAGAATGACGCAAGGCAACCCACCATGAAGCAGTGCATTCAGTTATGTTTTTGCTACATTGAAAAGATGAGTCACAAGAAGCAGATTTCGGAAAAAACACTTCCAGACTGACCCGCCAAAGAGTACTTTACGTATCACTTCCTAAGAAAGGACATGTCTCTGTGCTTTTTGCAGAATGTGTAACAAGAAAAACAGCCAGCCCATGCCTATATTTTGCTAGACTACTGTGTGACGACCGAGCAAGAATTTCTTATAAAAGAATGTATATTTTTTTAATATTCCACAAATAATTATTTGTGGTTTAGGGTGATTACATTGAATACATTAGGTGGAAGGAGAATTGGTTGAATCTTATTTTTTGACAGGTCGATTTTGCCACATATATATGCGGGGGAGACCACCGATATCAACTTCCAGCGACTGTTTCACATGAGCAGATCCTTCTTTAAGGGGTCCTGCTGAGGGGCGTGCACACCCCTCCCATTGTGACGTCACTCAAGCTTTCTGAGCAATCCTTTGTCCATACCGGACTTAACTAGTTCATGAGATCGCAGTGGCCGAAACATCCTGGCCTGTACTTCCTGCAAAACGGCATGTATCCACCCCCACTTTATACGCAGGCCCAAGAGTCTGTTAGTAAAGACGAAGTAGTGACCAAGCCAATGTAAGATGTCCATTGGGCATTATAATGTCTGCTAAAAGCGAAATCCCATCATAAAAGCCTTTACCTAATGAGACATTATTGGGGAGCTGGCATATCTTTCATGCTCATCCTTTATTTGTCTCCTTATCTGTTTGATTTTCAGTTCATTCTTCATTTTTTTTACCCAAAGGGGCAAGTAAGGAGAAAGAGCGGAAGCAATTGGAGGCACAGGTAGGGTGCATCACAGAAAGTGTGAGCAGAGTAGGGGACCTCAGAGATCGCGAGAGAGTAAAGAGAGATGCAGTCACGCAGGTTTTCTGAGGCCAAACCATTGTGCTAGGTTTGAAGACAAGGAGTAGGAACTTGAAGTGGGAACGATTGCGCAGGAAGAGTACCCCGGAATGGTGACAGGTGGTGATGGTCCAGGACGTTCTGGATAGTTTATAGTTGGTGCTTGTGGCAAAGGTGAGGACTTTGTTCATGTTCAGAGGGGAGAAATAATAGAGGGTAAGTTCAAGAGTAATCTCCAGCAGTAGTCAAGTTGGCTGGGTATGTGGCTAGAGATCAGAATGTTGGCTGTGTGGTGGGTGAGGTGGGGTGAATCTTCCTTAAAATAATGATGGTAATAATAACAAAAGGAAGGCGAATAATCATAATAACACCACTACATGCTTGGCTACTCTCCATACATAAGGGATAATCTTGTAGGTGTTGCCATTATTGCCATGTGCAGCACCTCTATATTGTTAATATGTTATGCATTTATATTCAATTTAATTTATTCAGAATGTAAGCAGAAATCCCATTGGGTCTGTCTCATGTCCATGCCTGCTTTAACACCCTACATATGATCTGGTCTACAGTTCTGCATTTCCCATTAGTTTAAAATGGATCATATATTTGTTGCACAATAAATACCACAAGATACCATGTTAGATGATTAAATATGATAAACTGGTAAAATAGCTGAGTAGACTAGGTAATCCAAAGCAGAGATCTCTGTGTAACCGGAAGCCCATGGTTTGAAATCATGACAGGTCACCTCAGGCTTTTATCCTTCCAATGTCAATAAAATGAGTATCATTGTGTTACGTGATAATAGCACCTGATATCATCGCACCTTGCAACTTGAGCAATGAAACACTATGGGCATCATTCCACGTTTAGTGGTACTTTGGCATAATTACTGCTGATCTACTGCCAAAAGTAATTACCGTTACCGCCACTTGGTCCCACATATTTACATCAGGATGACAAGTGGCGGGAAGTGGTGTACAGCTTTCAGTTCCTACCTAATCTGCCAGTTCCTTGCCCACAACTCCATCACACACTCTACTTACTTCATTATGAATGTATAGGTAAGTAGATGTTTCTGGACAATAAGAATGAAATGACCCATACAGTCTGCTAATGTTCAGACCTGCTACAACACCATACATCCTGCATACCTGCCAATCCTTCTTCGCTCTTAATTCTAGAAGATATGATATGTTTATTGCTTGAATCCATATAGAGGACAGGCATGAGTCATTACCAATCAGTTACCTGCTGCAACGCCATTTTTTCTTCTTAGCCTCAAGCTCTGACTATAATCCTGAAGATGTGCATAACTCCCAAGCCGTACCCATAAACATCAGAGAAATGCAGCATGTAACATATTGGTGCACACTGGAACTGTGTGTGGCTAACTTCAGAAAACAAGCAAACCGTGTGTTATTTATTTAATAAATCGAAAGCAACAAGTTTCAGTGGTATTTGATTGCATATCAAGCAAAAACATAGTGTGTAAACCTTGCTGGGCAATTTTGCCACAAATAATTGATGCCTTGCCTGAAGTAGGAGGATGGCTGAAGTGTACCTACCTGTTCCACAACCATAGCATACATTTAGATGTGAGCCTGCTATGGGACTGAATCTCCCCTACTCCTGGTGCAATCAACAGTGGTCTAGTATTATCAATTTTCCAGACGAGCTAACCTGATATGGGACTTAGGGCCTCATTACACGGTAGGCGGTCCATGCCGGGAAAATACCGGCACCGCCTTGGTGGAAAGGGGAATTACCACCCTATTCCAAGGTTGGCGGGGCGGTAATTCCCCCTTCCACCATTGCCCTTCCCCATTCCCATTTTTGCCCCATAGGGCATAATGGGAATGGGGAAGGTGCTAATTACGGTACCGCAAATTTGCGGTGCCATAATTAGCACCAAGGTCCCTTAGCGGGTTGGTTTTTAACACCTGCTAAAAGCAGACGTTAAAGTACCAATCCGCTAAGGGACCTCGTAGTAAGGCGGTAAGGGTTAACGGTCACCGGTACCATTACCGGTGACCGTTAACCCTTACCGCCTACCGTGTACTTGCCCAGCACTGCTAATCTTTTAGGGGTTACTTTGACATGTAACATTGCCTTTCCAAACATATGATATATGCCATGCAATAATGTAGTTTTCAAGCTGTTAGAATTGTGGGTTTTTGTATAAATGTATAAATGTAATTATAGTACAGTGGTTGGCACACTATAGTTAAGTTGGGAAAGATGCATTGAAAGATTATTAAGAAAGTAGAAAACGCTGCTTCAGCCTAGTACTCATTAATTTCCCCATAGAGAAAAAGTTTTTCTCCAATGCACAGCCAAAACCGCTGGATGGAAGTGGAACAGGTACAAAACAACTTGGGCACAAAGTGCTGACCCGATTTCCCTGGGAAAGGGGTTATTGCATCCAGTAGTTGTTAAAATATTTGACAGAGAAGGGGGTGCTCCTTCTCCCCAAATTACAGCTATAGCTCCCATGATACTTTGCAGCAGAGAGGCTGGCAGGATTTTCAGGAATGAAAAATCAGCAATTTTGCCCCCAAATTGTATTGCTAATAACTTTTGACTTGCTGGATGGATTTGGATGAAATTTTCAAAACAAGAAGTTTGGCAAAGCACCCCCTCCCCCAAACTGCAAATTCTAGGAACAATACATTATAAAAATGAAAAAGTCATTAAGAACACAAACACCACAGTTTCACAGTTATCAGCACATTCATTTTCCCATAGAAAAAGTGCAGTTTTTGAATAGCCGTAGCGTGACAACCACTGGTCAGATTTCAACCAAATAAGAAACAAATTGGCCAAAAAGCATTGAATTACATTTTTGGACAGGTTTGGGGTAAATATATCCAGGCGTTCTTAATATATTTAACAGAGAGGAAGGTGTCCCCATTCCTTAAAACCTTTATCTTGGCCTAGGTGATTTTCACAGCTGAGAGACTGATCGAGGCTAATAACATTTGACTTGCCAGACAAATTTAAATTACATTTTCAAAAGAAACTGTTTATCAAGAACCCCACTAAACTGTAAACTTTGGGAACGATTTGTTAAAAAATGAAAAAGTTATTAAGAAGATCTAAAAACGCTGCTCTCAGCATACTCTCAATCATTGACAAAGAAAAAGTATGGTTTTTGAACAGCCGTAGTGTGAAAACCGCTTAGCAGATTTGGACCAAATAAGAAACAATTTGGGCTCAAAGCCATTGCTTAATTTCCTTGACTGATTTGGGATAAATCCATTCAGTAGTTCTTAAAATAATGGGGTTCCCCCGGCTCCTTAAAATCTTTATATCCGTCTTGGTGCTTTGCAGCTGAGAGGCTGAGAGAGGCTAATATAATTTCCAGGATGGGTCTGGGGTTATTCCGTTCAGTAGTTGTTAAAATATTTGATGGAGAATGTGGTGCCCCCTTCTCCCAAAATTATAGCTATATATGTGTCTCACAATGCATCAGCGAGTCTTTTCAGAAATGAAAAGGCGTATAACTGGGGTTAGCCAAAAAAGAAAAGCAGAAAAATGCCAGTTGGAGGAGAAAAAATGATGACATGGCATCAGAGGTGGGGAAGCTGAAAGAAGACACCATGTGAAATTGTGAGGTTTGGGGCTGGGACCCAAGTTCAGAGCTTGAACGTTTTTGCACAACCAGGGCCATAACAGAAGGCCATGGCCAGTGTGCCCAAAGGAAACTTAGAGGTGCGGCCATGGCCGAAGGCCCTGGCTAGTGGGCCTGAAAGAAATTTATAGTGACCATGGCCAAAGGTCGTGGCCATATAGTGGGTCCAAAAGAAAGCTATTGGAGGAACCTGTACAGTGGACACAGCGCCTAGTGGGCAACATGTCAAAGGCCACAATGAAAGGCCATGGCTAATGTGCGCCCAAAAGAAACCTAGTGGTGTGGCCACGCCCGAAAGCCAGGGCCACTAGCCATGGCCAAAGGTCATGGCTAATGTGCCTGTTTAGGAAACATATTGGAGCAATATGCAGATTGGCCACGGCCAAAGGCTGTAACCAATGGGCAGGGCTGAAGGACATGGCTAGTGGGACGGGAAGAAAGCTATTTGGGCAACATGTGAAGGGGTCACGGCCAAAGACCAGAGCAAATGGTCATTGGCAAAGGCCATGGTTAGTGAGAGGGAAGGTCTCAAGAGCGCAGCAATTGCTCTATGCAGAATACTTACAACAACTCGGTACAAAGCTGAAACTATGGGCTGGACTCCCAATTTCAATGTATGGCTGTCTCTCCTTGCTGAAAATGATTGTGCCTCCTAAATTATTATATTTCTTCGGTAATATCCCTACCTGGCCTGGGAGGGCATTCTTCACGACATTGAGGTAATTGGCATTGGAGTTTCTGTGGGGGTCCGGGTGGCCAGAATCAGATGGGAAAGTTGTGGAACCATATGACAAGGAGGGTCTGGCCGCGCCAGACTTTGAGTTATATTATCTAGTGGTGCAGGTACAATTTGCAGCTCGTTGGTACTCTCTCATTTCAGAGGTGGGGCGCCTGCCGGTAGAGAGACATGCAATGGCACCTACCAGTCTGTAAATGGTAATTTTCGGTGACAGATATGTTGACGCCTGTACTTTCGATCCAGTTTGTACCACAGTGAATGCATGGTCAGGGCTATTCCGTATGTTGGGATTGACAGTCCTATATAACAGAGGGGTCCCACTATTTTTTATATTTTTATTTAGGTGCATATGGTTGATGAAACAACTGTTCTCACTACACAGTTAAAGGAAACAATGTGATCCAAAATTCATTGACAGTGTACATCAATCGCATCATATTAACGACATTAATAACATCATATGAATGACCTAATGAATATAAGGCCACACAGTACCTAAGAAATCTAAAACAGTTAGTAAACAGATAAATTGTTATAATAAAAAAATGGTACGGTGTCAATGCTTGTGATCAATTGACCACGCTAAAAGAGAATTAGTTAAGTACAGTTTGAAGTTATTGGGAAGCAATCAATTTGACTTTCACAATCTGCCAGATGTGAAATGCTACTGCAACTAAAACCAACGATTTAGCAGCAAATATAGCGCTCCAATATTGGTCTGTTTCAATGCTACGGAATTTAGAATAACCCTTATTATGCAGTGGGCGCAAATAGGTACATTGAGCGAGAATGTGGCGTGCTGTTTCTATTCTTTTTAGGCAGTATCTACATAGTCGCTGCTCCCTGGGGATATCTCTCCATGCATAGTATAAGCTGAGGTGAGTGAATTTTAGTTAAATAGCTGCAGGTACTCTCTGCGAATCTGCCTTGCCGAGAGAACTAAAGATATTTAGGTCGCTCAGCCAAGTGAGCCAAAGATTTTATTCGGTCCGAATATCTAGTTTTCTATTCGAACCCAGGTAAATAGAAATCAACAGCTGTTATAGGTGATTTGCTCATACCAATGTCAGTGAGATGTCTTAACACTTCAGCCTCCATATCTTTGAAGCAGATAGAACTGCTTTTCTTTCCCACATGTTCTGAGACCAAGAAGAGACATTTCAGCTAGATTGCTGAATTTGATCTTGGTGCAGAACCTGCAGACTTCAACTCTCCAGAGGTAGATCAGAGACTGGAGTCCCAACCAATCACCTCCACTGGTACAGCACTTGGTGGTCCCAAAAGTGACCGTAAGATCTTAGCCTCTATAGCAGTTAGCCAATGGAGTGCCCTTGCTGGAAAAGCTTGTAGGGCATACAGGATTCCAGAAGTCACAGAAATACAGTAGGCCCTAACCTTAGCTTCAATAGATGAAGCTGCTCGATCATTTATAACCCTCCTGCTTGACAACCACTTCCTCCAAGCCTTGGGTGGGATGGTGTCAGCCGGTTGGGAAAAAGATGGGCCAGCGCGGATGGTAATGCCCAGATATTTGTATTCCCTCAATTGCTCTAGCTTAATGGCACCCAGTCGCGTTTTACCACTGCCAAGGCCCTCATGGCATCTCCCGCATAGGTAGTAACTAGTTGAAAAAGTGACAGACTACTATAAAAGGTCTTCTTTCCATCGTTGTTGGGGCTGTCAGAATTAAGTGTGTAAACTGCTCACATACCCCCTATGTTGGTCTTCCGTTGTCTCCCTCAATGAGTATGGTTTTGACTTCTGTTTTAAATCTTTATGTGGATTGTCATTGTTGCCTTTTTTGTGAATCTAAAACATCTTTGGGATCTACATTGTCTTTTTCTCCCAGATGTCCAAGCTGTACATCAGAATCCATCCTATCTTGGCTTGGAATTTGGTATTAAATGTTGGTTCAAAGTACTACCCTTGCATTTGAAACATCTGGCGATCGTCCTGCTGTTGTAGCGACATTTCTGATTGTTTCTTCATTCAAGTCTTCTATGAAAAGATTTTTTTTTAAAATTGTGATTCTAGATGAGAGCGATTTTCTATTGTGTTACTTTTGCCCCTTCGAGAAAAATGATATTTCCTTTTTGTAGATGTTCCCATGTCAATATTGTTAACTGACTATTTCATTTTGGACCTTTTACCATTTCACATTTTTTATGGGTGTGATTTTTGTATGGAGACTACACTGTCCAAACGTCCTTAGTGTTTACTTGATAAAGGGTTAAGACAAAAATGCACTGTTGTTTCAACCCTTTAATTATTGGAGTTCGCCTGCAATGTTTGCCCGTCCAGCCTATTGTAATCTGCCTCACTGCTTTTGAACACAAGGGAGTGATTCTTTTAGAAGGAGCAGGCTTGATGTTCATCACTTTAAACCTGGCTGATAGCATCACTTTATATGCTTTACCAAATGCCTGGAAAAAAATCAGGGCAAGCAACATATGAGTGTTGTCGTTTTGTCACAAAGTATCTGTCGATTGTCCTTATACATTGAATATGTGATTATGGCACCAAGTGCTTTGCTGAACCCCTGTAGATATTGCTTAGAACGTAAATGTTTTTTTAAAAATATTTGTTGCGCACATTAACATACTCCAATATTCCACAAAATAAAACATTACCTGTGCTGACCTTTGCTTGATAAAGTTAAGAGGTCAAAAGCATGTCTTTCATTGTATTAAAAAGTAAAGGAAATTTGGCCAGAGTTTTGACTATATGCTATGTTTCTTATTCATTTAAATATTCAATGAACAGTTCCAGAAAACATGACATCTTATCATTAGTGCTTTAACTGCTACTAACACATTTTGTGAAACAAACGCACCTCATAACTTCATTCCACTATAGTCTGTTTGTGGGAAGTGAACATTTAAGAATACTTCAGCCAGCAGTGGAGATTATGACATATGCCCTCCAGCATTGGTGGAGTTTGCTGTTTTCATGAATGGGTGATGGAGCAGAAGCTTGCTGTGAGAAGATGGGCTGCCACACGCCCTTGAACATTGCTGGAGAACATATGGCTCTGGTGTTGTTCTCTGTTGGTCTTTGCTGAGAAGCTGCTCAAACCTCATTAAGATTGCCGTGTTAATTACCTATTCAAGGTATGTACCTTTGTCCTGGATGCCACCTATTCTATTCTATTCTAATGGGTGTGTATATCTTGGCAACACACCTGTAGGCCTCAGCGTGCTCATAAAACATACAGGCAAGCAACATAAAGATATCACGGGTAGTGTGGTTGGTTTAGTCTTCCTAATCTCCTCTCCCATCAAAAAGGTAAGTCTTAAACAGTGCAACTAATGGGAGCTGTCTGAGTGGCTGTACTAGGGCATTCCAAATCCTTGGGGCCAATGAGTTGAAACTGGCGCCTCCAAACCTTACCAATAGAAACTGTGGCTGTCTCATTAAGGCTTCTTTGTTATATAGCAGTGTGCGTCAGAAAGACAGTCTCCTGATCCATGAGCTGAGGTAAGTGGGGGCGTCACCAGCTAGACATTTGTAGACCAGATTTAATGATTTGAAATCGATTTTCTCATGGCCACGGAGGCAGTGCATGTCCCTGCAAGCGGGTGTTATGTGATCTTGATGCTTCATGCCACATACGGCTCTAACTGTGCCATTCTGGATGGTCTGAGACCTATTTACATTAGCTTGTGAAGTTTCCACCAGCAACTCGTTACAGTAGTCTATCCTTGAGTTGATAGTAGCTGCTGCAATTAGTGTTCTATTTCCCTCCGACAAATATGGACGTACTTGCTAGAGGAGCTGGGTCATGTAGGCACAGGTAGAACTTAGGTGGGAAACATGTTTTTAAAGTTCAGGTTGGAGTCGAAAATAACCACCAGAGTTTTTACGTGGTCAGAGACTGGTATTCTAGTGCCTCCAATCATGAAGGAATTGTATTGAGCATCTAGTTTTTTCAATTTTGCACCTGTGCCTAGAATCAAAATGTCGGTCTTATTATCTTTCAGGGCAAGTGAGTTTTCCCCCATTCATTATTTAATGGCAGCAAAGATCTCACTGTTGATAAGTCTTCATCATAGGATCCGGTTAACTCCAAGATGATCTGGGTGTCGTCCTCATAATTTGCAAACTTCACTCCTGAGCTGCTCAGGAGGTCAAACATTGGTTTAGAGTGGATATTACACAGCAGTGGTGACAGACTTAACCCCTCAGGGACACCACAACTGAGTTGGACTTGTTGTGACTGGAAATTCTCTTTAGCGACACTTGTCTTCGTTGGTCCTAGAAAGTATTTAAACCAATCCACTAGTCCTGAGAAATTACCCACCAGAGCTAGCCTATCTGCCATAATGTCATGATCCACCAAGTCGAAAGTGGCAGACAGGTCAAGCAATAACAGCATGGCCAGCCCACCCTTACCTATGATATCGGATTTGCATGATTTAACATCCACCAATGCTGTGTCAGTCCCATGCTTTTTCCTGAATACATGCAACCTTATCTATGATCTTCAACAGGTATGGTACATTTGGAATGTGCCTGTAATTGGCCGAGTCATTTTGATTTAGATTCTCCTTTTTTAGTAAAGGGGAGATCCAAGCCTCTTTGATGCAGTCCAGAACGTATCCTTCCTTGAAGGATTGATTAATGAATGTTACAGCTGATGGGCCGATAGACAAGAAATATTCTTTGAAATATGAAGTGGGAAAGGTGTCTCCCTTACATGTTGTGGGTTTTATTTTGGCGACAATGTCTGAGACTTCATCAACTGTTACTGCGTGAAAGGAAAACGTGCTGACAGTAATGTCTGTCTCGATGTTGACAGTGTTTGACTTACATCTTGAGTCTAATATGTTGTGTGTGTCAACTGAGATGTGTATCAGGTGTTGGCTGATTTTCTTAGTGAGCCCATTATGAATTCTCTGACACCAAGCATCATCAATATTCACCTGTGAGTCAGGGATAATACCCTTGAGCTTGTTCAGTATTATGAACAACTCTCTAGAGCTGGATTCTGCTCCCATAATCCGTTTCTCCAGTTTGTCTTTTTTGGCTTTAAGAATAGTTCTCTGGTAGCTCCTAGCTGCCTCCTTCTATATTGTAAGTGAGGAGTCTGAGGGTTTTTTCCTCCAGCTCCTCTCAGCCATACGCTTGAGCTTCCTGGCTACCATAATTTCCTGAGAGAACCACTGATTTATGATGGGTTTAGATTTAAGTGTTAGCCTGTGCCATGTATTGCTCAAGTGAACCTAGTTCATCCAGGAAGGCTAGCTGAGGACAGACAATCAAGTCAAATGCCTCATGCGAGATATTGCGGGTACTTCGCAAAAGGATAGGTTTAGGGGTAGCACATGCATTTGTCCTTGGTATCTTAGGAGTTATGATATAAAATTGTATAGTGTAGTGATCTGACCAACAGCAGGTTTGAAGATCCAGAGTGGAGATAGCTTGGTTTCTGGATAATATCCACTCTAGCATGTTACCCCCTTGGTGTGTGGGCACAGTTGCATGTTGTCTTAAACCAATGCTCTTAATAGGTTTTAACAGAGTACAGTCTTCATGGTCTGTAGGGTTGGATGCCCATAGGTTGAAGTCTCCAAGGACTAACAATGGTGCTTGAGTTTTAGTATAGGACCCTAAAAATGCAAGTAACTGACCTTCAACGAGTGGGGTAATGGTAGGAGGATGATAGAGAATGTGTTAATGTGGGTTTCAGGGTGAGCTTCACCAACATGGCCTCACAGGCATCGATTGTTGGGGAGTTAGAAAGAAAGATGTTGAGAGATTCCCTGAAGATTATGGCCATTCCCCCTTTTCCCACTCGGTCTATGTGCAAAGCCTTTTAGCCTGGGGTGTAGCTTACTGAACGGTGTGTACGTTGGTTTCCTGTAGCCAAGTTTCCATCAGGATAACAAGGTCCGACCTTGCAGAATCGATATAGTCAGACACCTCTGTGGCATGGCATACCAGCGATCGGGTATTCAAAAGCGTTGTCTTAAGAACATTGGGCGTTGTTGAATTGCAACAGGCAGCAGTCCGGGTCTCCTGTTAGTTCTTCATATTAGTAAGTCTTTCTATATTTGTTAAAGCATTATCATTATTTATGTCCAAACTGGACACTCACAATAGGGTACTTGCCAATATGTGTCTGTCCAGGGACCTCATGTGCACTGTCTCGAGCCAAGGCATCCAGCCTTGATTTGCGATTCCGCAGACTCTGCATGATGAAATCACTTTGTGACATCCTGATATCTAGTATAAGTGTTAATGTACAAACCTGGTGTTTATCTGTACTTACAGTGGGGGTCTATGAGTCGATGCTGCAGGGGTGATACTGCGATGGAGCACCCTCACTGCAAAGGAACCAGCACAAACCGGCTTAGACGCGCCGGCGCTGAAGCGCCTGTCAACGTCTAAAAAGGGTGGAAGGGACTACAAAGCTTCTGGGAAATGGAGTTCATCCAATTCACACACAATGCATGAAAGGATTATAAATCAAATCATATGGGTGCAATTAATGAGGAGCACAGTTTTAGTACAATAAAAATGTAAGTAGCATTCTAACCTCGCTTCATGCAATCGCTTTTGTTTATATACCCCCGGCACAATCCGGCTTAGACGATCCAGCCCTGATGCCCTTGACAATGTCTAAAAAGGGGGGAACGGGACTACAAAGCTTCTGGGAAATGGAGTTCACCCAATTCACACACAATGCATAAAAGGATTATAAATCAAATCATACGGGTGCAGTTAATGAAATCGGGACACTAAGCTCCTAAAATAGAATTAAAAAGCTAATATATTTTTAAAAGCAGAGCGGTCTAGCAAAACTATGCTGGTAAGAATATTAGAAATGTAGCAGCAATTAATTAAAATAAGCAGCAACAAAGTAAAATGAAATAACGTGGAGCACAGTTTTAGTACAATAAAAATATAAATAGCGTTTGTACCTCTCTTGATGCGAGCGCTTCTGTTTATATAACCCCTGGCACAAACCGGCTTAGACGTGCCTGTGCTGATGCACCTGACAACGTCTAAAAAGGGGGGAAGGGACTACAAAGCTTCTGGGAAATGGAGTTCACCCAATTCACACACAATGCATGAAAGGATTATAAATCAAATCACACGGGTGCAGTTTATGAAATCGGGAGACTAAGCTTCTAAAATAGAATTAAAAAGTGAACATATTTTTAAAAGCAGAGCGGTCTAGCAAAACTACGCTGGTAAGAATATTAGAAATGTAGCAGCAATTAATTAAAATAAGCAGCAACAAAGTAAAACGAAATAACGAGGAGCACAGTTTTAGTATAATAAAAATGGAAGTAGCATTCTATTTTTGTAAAGTGGTATCCAGTTTCTAATACATTTTAAATAGGATCGAAAAGAATTACAAAATATTCACCTGTCTAAGCTTAATACTGGCGATCCCTCCCCCAAATACAGCCCCTTAAAACAGTTGATTGTTATCTCAGCTTTCCCTGAGCTGTAAATTGTACCACTCACAGGACAATACTGCGTCGTTATAGAAGATTACACATGAGCGAAACACATGGTCCCCTACGAAAATAACTACTTGAAAAAACGATGATGATTTGATCGATTTTAAAGCTCCTGAACAAATCAAAATATATTTGACAAACAGACACTTTAATATTTGTAAAGACATAACAAACATGTGCATTGAAAGGTAATCAAGTCAGTATGTTGCAGTCCACGAATATAGACGGTGGTAGGACTAAATAACCTGTATGATCGCGCTACCTCTGGAAAAAATATTTCTTCAAATTGTATAGACTAGCTGCATATATGATATGCAGCAAAAGAGAGTTGGCATATTTCAAAATGCAATTAATCAAGCCAATGATATCAATGATGTCGCATATGACATCATTAGTGATGCCACCACTGATCATGTGTTATGGAATTAGTGATGTCACCAGTGATGTCACCTGTGTTGTCATCTGTGATGTCATTATTGTGGTCATACGCAACAGGGCGTGCATAGTTAAAGTGTACTTGCTTGAAATGCAAGTGTTCAATTCCATGGGGTTTGCTGTGTTAAATCTTATCAGCTGAACTCTCTCTTAAACAAGATTTTGTCACTGAATTTGAAAGGTTTTCTTCTATTATAGTTTCTTTGGGGACTGCTATCCGTGGGCTTTGGCCATGGCGAGTGGCCACTGGCTGTGGCCACTGTACACATTGCAGCAATAGGTTTATTTGTGGTCTTTGGCCATGGCCAGTTTCTTTGGGGCCCACTGTGAGTGTGCTGCTTTCCATGCATTTCTCTGAATTCTTTAACACACAGTTATGAACCCTCCCAATGGTATGTATTTTGCCATCCTCCGAAGCCTGAAAAGAAGATCCATGCAGGCTTGACATGTGGCCAACTTTGCATCAGACCTGCAGATGAACTGGTCTGCTATTAAATCTCAATTACCAGTTTAATGGCATCCACTAAAGAGTGTAATTTGCTTTCTGACTTTGCGAACATTCAGACATGTAATGTTATTGCTAGTTTTACTACAGCCAGTGAGATAGCTATAACCGGTAGGATAGCTCAGTGGTTTGAGCGTTCATGCTACAATGTGTGTGTGATCTCAGGTTGCAGATTTGAATCCAGCAAGGCTAGCTCAGCCTTTCATCCTTCTGAGATTGATAAATGAGTACCAACACAGGCTGGGTGATATTGTATGTATATTTGTTCTATATAAAGCGCTTAAGCATAAGTGCTATATAATAACACATCATTTTCATTTGGCCTTGGGCGTCTGCTTGCATTCACAGTAATTTGGTAATATGGGCCTTTACACACTGATATTAATGATACATAAGGTGATCCATTCTTGTAAGAAATGCATATCACATTACAGTGATATTGTAACTATATTTTTCACAGTGTACTTAGGAATAATGCTATGTGATGCCACTTCCTGTTTTGTCAAGCAGTGAAAGGTCGTGTTCCAGCACTTCCCGTAATGTCCCTTTGGGGTGGGGTCAAATGACATCACTTCCTGTGATGTCATCAGAGGTCAAGGTTTGTGTGATCTCACTTGCGCTACCACAGGCATTTTGGTGAAATGACGTCCCTCCAAGCATGCCTGGTGGCATTGCTGCGGTAATCTCATAAGTTTCCCTCAATAAGCCAAAACATTTTCTACCCATAACTGGTTCCCCAGACAATCCCGAACTTCACATGGTGTCCTCTTTCCCCCTCCCCATCTCTAGCCGGATGTAATTTCATCCCTTTTCCTCCATCAAACAGTATTTTGAGCACTTTTAATTTTTGGCCTCCCCAGGAATTATTGTGGTCATCGCTCGCATAAGGCAAAAGACAAATCCTCTTTGCTGCAAAGCACCAATGGAGATACATGCACGTTTTTGGGAGCAGGGGACACCCCCTTCTCCATCAAATACTACCCCAAACCAGTCTAAGAAATTAAGTCAAAGTTTGAGCCCAACTTGTTTCTTATTTGGTACAAATCCATCCAGTGTTTTTTGCGTTGTGACTTCCCACAGTTTGCACTTTTTCTCTGTGGGAAAATAAATGGGAGTAGGCAAAAAACAATGGGCCTCATTACGACCCTGGCGTTAACCATGGCGCTATTAGCGCCATGGTTGACGCCAGTATTTTACCAACTCCGCCATGGTGAATGGTGGAATTACCGCCCCATTCCAAGGTTGGCAGGCGGTAATTCCCCATTCACCATTGGCCCTTCCCCATTCCCATAGGGCTCAATGGGAATGGGGAAGGCGGTAATTGCAGTACCGCAAATTGCGGTACCGTAATTACCTCGAAAGTCCCTTTGCGGGTTCCATCCTTAACGGCTGGTAAAACCAGCTGTTAAGGTCGGGACCTGCAAAGGGACCTCGTAATTAGGCGGTAAAGGTTTAACGGCGCCGACACCTTTAACGGCGCCGTTAACCCCTTGCCGCCTGGGTCGTAATGAGGCCCAATGTGTTTTTGTTTTCTTAATAACCTTTTCATTTTTTTATGAATCTTTCCCCAAATGTCCAGTTTGGGGGTGGGGCATGATAAACTTCTTTTTGGAAAATGTCATCCAAATCCATCCTGCAAGTCAAAAGTTATTAGCAACAGAATGTTCTGAAAAGTTTATGTACAAATAACTTAACTACAGTTAAATCAACACTATCCACTATGCTAATGTAAAAAATGTTTGGGATAAATTCAATTGATTTAATGTTGTGTGTATCCTGAACAGCGGATATCACAATTATTTTGCGCCACTATGATTACTGGAAACATTCCTTATTGTTAAAGCAATTTATTGTTTTATACACTTCTAGAAAAAGCATGTTTAAAGTTGAGAAAACAGTCATGAATAATACATAATAATAAGAAAGAGTTCATTTGAAAAAACTTTGACTCAATTCACATAGAAAAAGACTTAAAAAACATGTGTCAGATTTTGAAGAGTTTGAAAACAAAAAAAGGGGGGGGGCATTTCTTTAAAGAAACCCAAATCTTGAGAGCAGATAAATACAAACAATGAATCGACAAAGAAAGAAAAAGAAAAGGATTATGTGGCCTAAATTAATATTACAGGTTCCACAGTTCCATAAATGCAGGTCTGCCGACGTGTTCGTGTTCGGAAGAAAACCTAACATATACAGTTTGAACTTGAATGAAGAATGGTTCAAGAAGTAGGTTCAAAAAATAGGGTCTTCCTATCCATAATGGAAACAAACATCCATGTCAAGTTTCGGATATGCCCCTTGCTGGGCAGATTAATTACACTGAAGCCTTCCTCAGGGTGGGAAAGGGAAAGACAAAAAACCAACTTGACCCTGTATGGAGGCAGACAGTGAAAGAGTTGAAAAGAAAAGTTTAAAGAATGTTTTCAGATACTAGGGCGCTTGTATGAATCAAATTTTTTATATTGCAACAGAACAGAGAAAAACCTGGTGGGAACAGCATCCTTACACTGATTATGGGCAGGGACTGAATCAGAAAACCACTTGGGCTGGGGTTGAAGTCTTCCACTGGTGACAAAAACGTATCATGGACCACAACGTCCCGCTGTTTGGATTGGTTCTAAAATGAGATGGAAAATGTCCATCAGGTATCGGAAAGGATAGTCGTTGACTCATTTATCCTTAAAGGAAAAAAAAAATAATTAATTTTATCCTACCTCCTTGGAAGGGGGTCGTTTTTCAGATCCTATATTTTGTTGGTCCTCAGATACCTTGAATGCAGGTGTTGTATTATGGCCAGCTGTACTTGCTACAGTACAGGGAGTAAAAAAAGGGGGGAAGGAGGAGGAGACAAAAATTAGAACAACATTGTCGTTACATCATCCTTAAACGCCGACTGAAGCGGGCGTTATTATAGTGTACATCGTTATATAGTTAAAAGTCACGTACTTTCCTTTATATCAAACAGACATGAAAAACAAGCTGTTGAAACATGGCCTCCCAATGCATCCAGTTGTTTAGTTTTCTTCGGGCAGTGTGGAAAATTACTCAACGCCAAAGAGCTGAATCACGATTTCTGGACGGGACACCGCCATTGCTGCAGCGGGTGTGTCTCGTAGAGCACGTGTTTGATTGGTCAACCAGCGTTTCCTGGTTTCCCAGTATGTTCGTACAGGGATTGGTTCATTCATCTGTCTATTCCTGGTGCTGGGAAGGTGTGTCCCTACAGCACCGGATCTGATTGGGCAGTCGCTGAATGATGGTATTACATTGTGTTCATGCATGCGAATAATCGCAAGTAAATGAAGCAAGCTAAAAGGACCTGTTTGCAAATTCCTCATCAGCCAATAGGCCGTGGTTCAGCTAAGTATGATAGTTTAGCATGTATTTAAATTGTGTGAGTTAGTGAATTGTCACGCAATCACGCTTCGTGTTCGATTGGTAAACCAGCATTTCCTGGTTGCCTAGTGTCTTCGCGAAGGGATTGGTTCAGTATTCTGTCAGTTCCTGTTGCTGAAAGGGTGTGTCCCTACAGCACAGAGTCTAATTGGACAGTCGCTGACAGATGGTATAGCGAAGTGTTCAAATATGCAAATAAACGCGGGTGAGTGAGACTAACATACAAAAACCTGATTTCAATTTTCTCATCTGCCGTAAAACCCGGGGTGAGTCAAGCATGTATGTTGGGCATGATTTGAATTGTTTAAATTAAATTAAAGACTTGTCATACGATCGTGCCTCGTGTATTGATAGATTGAACATGCATGTTCGGCATGCATTTGAATTGTTGGAATTAGTGACAAGTCATGCAATGGTGCTTCGTGTGTTGCCTGGGACATATTGAAAATTAGCAAGTATGTTTGTTTGTGTGACCACTTCTGTCGTACAAAAAGACAAACCAAATGGAACTGAGACACTGAATGTTCCGCTTGGTGTAAATGTCATTGTAAAATTGTACATGACAACAGGCAGAGAAACAGGGTCATCGAATAACCAATTTCTTGTGTATAACAGACTCTTGTGCTTCAAATTAAGGGCACAAATTCTTCGTTTAGTCCATGCATGTGACTAGAGAGTCTGTGGATCCATCTGGCTTCTTTGTGCTGAAGACTGCGTAGTGTGTTTGCAGATTCCGTAACTACATCTAGGATCCACCATTTAATATCATTCGGAGTATGGTGGTTCTCCAAAAAATGATTTACTAAAGGTGCTGATGTATTTTTGCATCTGATGCGGGGTCGGTGATCAGAGATTCTGATGTTCACCGATCGGCTTGTCTTGCCTACATACCGTAGGCCACACGGACATTCGATGCAGTAAATTGCTTGTTTTGTTTTGCAATTTGTCATTGAATTCAGGTTCCAAATCCTTGTCCCGATGTTGAAATTTTTCATTTTGCAAGAAAATTGTCAGACTGAGCAGGAACCACATGGGAAATGTCCCACAGTCGTCCTGAGGTCCCAAAGACCTGTTCTTTGAGCTGTTTTTTAAAAATTTGGAATGCGCCAGGGTGTCGCATATATTTTTTGCTCTTTTGAAAGCAAAGCATAGTATCGGGGAGTCCGGCAGACTTAATTTAACAATAGGCCAATATTTACAAATTAGTTTCTTAATTCAAAAAGTGTGAGGACCATGTGTGATCACACAGGTCATTTTGTCGGGTTCAGGATGTTGCCGCGTAATGTTTTGGGACAACAAAATGTCTCTATCCGTGAACCTTGCTCTTTTCTTAGCGTTCGAGGCAAGTTTTTTTGGGTAGCCTCTTTCCATCAAGCGATTTGCAAGGTCCTCAGATTGTTGGTAAAAATCTGCAAGTTTGGTACAAATCCTCCTTACCCGGAGGAACTGACCATATGGTAAATTTTCTCTCAGATGACGTGGATGGTTACTTGAAAATTGTAAGAGGATGTTGCGAGCAGTGGTTTTGCAGTACAGGCAGCATTTCAGGATTCCGTCCTCATGTCTAATTTTGAGGTCTAGGAAGCAGATTTCTTTATTACTGCATTCCATGGTAAACTGGATGTTGTTGTCAATATTGTTCAACCAGATGAAAAAAAGGTCGAGGTCATTTTCTGAACCACTCCAAATAAAAACGATGCCATCAATATATCGTTTCCAATATGAAATACAGGTTTTGTATGGGTTCTTGTCACACAGGATGTTATTTGACTCAAAGGTGGACATAAACAGAATCGCAAGGCTGGGGGCGAAAGTTGCGCCCATCGCTGTTCCCTTGGTCTGTAAATAGAATTGGCCATTAAATTCAAAAAAGTCCTTACATAAGGCCAAAGTCATTAATTCCAGGATGAAATGATGAGGCACCCTATTTTGTTGATCATAATGAATGAGTGTTTGATGTATACACTCAATGGCCTGATCTTGAGGAATACTTGTGTACAATGATTTGATATCCATTGTCACAAGTCTTTGAGACTGGGGATCAAAAGGAAGATTTTCGAATATTTGTATGGTGTGCGTAGTATCTCGTAAATAAGTTGCCGTTTTCACACTTAAAGGTTCTAAAAAGATATCAATGAATTTGCACACTGGTTCCAAAATTGAACTGCAACCAGACACAATGGGCCTACCCAGTGGATTAGTAGGATTTTTGTGAATTTTAGGTAGTGCATATAATGATGGGGTGCGACCTTGACTTGGAGTGAGGAATTTTAGTTCCTTGTCGCTAATCCATTGCCTTTCATGGGCATATTGTGCAACACCTTCTATTTCAGATTTCATTTCACTTGCTGGGTCCTTTTTTAATTTCTTATAACTTTCCTGATCTTGAAGCAAGTCATTAACCATAGTGCAGTATTGGTCACTAGACATAATCCCAATTCCACCGCCTTTGTCGGCTGATTTTATCACAATTTTGGAATTCTTAGCGAGCTCAGTCAGTGCTTTTTGTTCGGCTTTTGACAGGTTATGTTTGAGATGATTGCCTTCCTCTTTCAATTTTCCCAGTTCCTTCATTATGCATTTTTCAAAAGTAATGATTTCTCTGGGTATTTCATTATCTTGGGGTCTGAAAGTGGATGGGACATGTAAACCAGAGTCTGTGTCCAGTGGTTCTGCTGGAATGTCATCAAAGAATGCTTTCAGACGTATAGTCCGGAAGAAAAGCCGGGTTTCTGTTTCAGTTGAGAACCTGTCGGTTGTTCGAGATGGCACAAATGATAGGCCCTTCGAAAGAATTGATATTTGTGTTGGTGTCAAAATTACTTTGTCTTCTTCCCCGTAGTTGCCGACGTGGGGGTGCATATTGGGGGAATCATGGTTGACCCCAATATGGAATTCCTTGCCCTCCTCTGCCTAAAAAAGGGGGCAGTGGTGGTGTTTGGAAATTGGCAACATGGGTTTGTTGTGATTGGTTGTATCTCTGCTGGTCATCCGAACTGCTGCTACTGGAGTTGGAGAATGATACCCAACGGCGTTGCCCTTTGTTTGGCGTAGCTTGTTGTTTTTTAGCAGCCTCTGCAAATTCAATTGTTGTGTAAGGAAATATTTTTTCAAGTTTGAATTCCTGAATGTCTTTGTTTAGTTTTTTTTGTTTTTTTGGCAATTGTTGATGGTTTGAACTCGTCACCTTAACTACAGGGCAGCAACCACTTATGCAATATGACCCGAGGAAGGGTGGACCATTACCGGTTGGGTAATGCCGCCAGGGCCATAGTTAGAAGCCTGAGCAAAGCGAGGGCTTTAACAGACACCCAGGGGCATTACTTGACTGCTAATGGCCCTCCATCCGAGGGTCATATTGCCATTAGTACCCCAGCATGTTGTACTGGTGTACTAATTGCAATTTTTCTCGAGTCAAGAAATGGCGTTACAACTATTTCTCAACTTGCAAAAAAAAAAATCAAACTAAGTGGCCGCCTTGGATCAGGAGAAGGGACTACACGTAGTCCTCAATCCGTTTCGATGTAAAAAAAGAAACAAACAAAATGGTCGCCATGGAGCAAAGAGAAGGGACTCCATGTAGTCCCTTCTCCTTTTCCATAGCGGCTAGTCGCGGAAGGAACCCCATAGCCACGCCAGTGAGAGAGCCTTGTCTGCCGGGTAATGCCTCGGCGATGGCCAATGAGCTTCTTTGCATATAAATAAATATATATATATATATATATGTGTATATATATATATATATATATATATATATATATATATATATATATATATATATATATATATATATATATATATATAAAGATATGTTAGATTATAGTGCAGGTGATAGTGACCCTGAAGTTATGGTTACTTTGGACTCCCTATAGAAAGAGCACTTTTTGAATGTGCAGAGCGGCAGAAAGGAAATGGCTAACTTCAGGCTCACCCTCTGACAAACTGGCCTGCCGCCTGCTCAAAAGGCAATACAGAATCTCCATCTGTGCCAGGAAAATGGCCCACATTCAGGCACGGGTATCTGGTGCGTACAACAACATGGCTGACATTTTAAAATCTGCAGGGAACTTGCCAACCCTACCACAGTCTCCTCCTTCCCTCTTCCTTCCCAGGCCCTCTGCAATGCACTGGCCACTCACTTCACCACCAAAACTCAGGACATCCTCAACAACCTTGTTACTCACCCTCCGAACCCTTCCCACGCCCCCTGCCTCCCTTACCCCCTCACCCTCCTCCTTCCTCCTTCTCCTCCTTTGCCATTGTCACACCTGATGAAATCACCTGAGTTGTCCGCTCAATGAAGGTCTCTTCCAAACAGGTTTCCCTGTGCTCAACCAGAAGCATCAAGGAGAACATTGACTCTCTTGCCCCCTAACTAGCTGATCACGGCAACCACTATTTTGCCACCGGTTCTTTCCCTTCCTCCCTCAAGCACTCCCTTGTGTGCCCCTTCCTGAAAGAACCTTCAGCAGACCCTACCTGTCCAGCCAACTACCACCCTATTTCCATCACCCACTTCCTGGGAAAACTCCTGCAGATGTTGGCCTTGCCCCAACTCAACTCTCACACTGAACTTGTTGGTGGGCTCCATGACAATCAATCTGGATTCCAAGCATTCAGAGGCACGGACACTTTTCTACTGAACACCTGTGAAGAACTGCTTACATCCCTGGATTCCAAGTGCCCAGCTGTCCTCATACTACTTGATCTCTCCTCTGCCTTTGGCACAGTCAACCATTCCATCCTCATACAAAGGCCCCACGATGCCCCTGGTATCTCGAGTTGGGCACTGGACTGGCTGACCTCCTTCCTAACTGACAGCTCTTCCCAAGTCATCTTGGGAACCTTCTCCTCTCCTACTTCCTTCTCCACCTGTGGTGTCCTCCAGGGCTCTATCTTCTTCACGTGGCTCTTTAATATCTATCTTACTCAGCTGTCACTCCCCATCTCCTCCTTCTCCCCCAACTTCCAGTGTTATGCAGATGACATACAACTCTTTTTCAAACCTCCTGCCGACCCTCTTGCACCTTCTAACATCCCTGACTGCCTGTCTGCCACCCAGTCCTGGTGCACTTACAATGATCTCTGCCTCAATGCCAGCGAAACTGAGATCCTTCCCATTGGGACCCATGCTCCCACCTTCTTCCCTTCACTCTGACCTTCCTCCATGGGCTCTCCCCCTGCTCCATCTTCTGAAGCCAGAAACCTTGGAGTCATCTTTGACTACTCTCTCTCCTTCCTACCTTACACTCGAGACATTGGCAAGAAGTCCTACTTCCAGCTCTTCCTTCTCAAAGGAATTCTACCTTTTCTCCCCTTCCCCCAGAAGCTCAATGTTACCAGAGCTCTCGTTCTCTCTAGGCTTGACTATTGCAATAGTCTCCTCCTGAATCTTCCTTCTTCCACTCTGCAACCCCTTCAGCTGATCCAGAATAGGGCAGCAAGACTTATCCTTGGCCTGAAACACATGGACCGCATCTCTCGTGCCCTAAAAAGTCTTCACTGGCTCCTGGTGACTTCACAGATTAAATTCCAATCCCGCTGTATCATCCACAAGGCTTCCTGGGGCCGGGGACCACACTATCTGCAAGTCTCTCTTATTATTCTTCCTCTAGACCTCTGTGTTCCTCTGGCACCAATTCTTTGTGTGTAAAGAGCTTTGCTAAACAGAGGCCAGGAGGTTGATGCCTTTCCTCAGCTGACTCCCTTATATGGAACAGCCTCCCCCTCCCTCTGCATCTTGAGCAGGACTTCCTTAAATTTCAGAAGCTGCTCAAGACTTTCCTTTTTACCTCCTCCTTCCCCCTTTCTCTCCTCTGCTAATCTTGCAGTTGCTAGATTGGTGTCCAGGGCCCTTATGCATCATTGGGGCACTGACCTTCCACACGGAATCGCCCCCAGCCCCTGTCCATCCTCAGGACTTGCCTCGGCATATCCTCTGTCCTGGAGGCTTACACTTACCATACCTTGTACTTCACCTGTTGCTCACCCATGTGCATGGACACCCCAGCACCCACCCCCACTGCCCCTTCCCTTCTGCACTTGCACGTTCTGAATACTCACAAGGCATAGCAGGTTCGTCCTTTTTTCCCTTCCTCTGTCTTTAATATTGCTATGTATTTTAATGTGTCTCATTCGCATATGTCCCCTCCCTGTTGCCCTGTTTACGCTTTGAAACATAATTTACTTGCTGTATAAGCACCTAACAAGCAATCAATAAATAAATAAATAAATTATAACTCTGGTACCAATCGACACATTTTTACAAAAGTGTTCAAAGTAAAATAGACCCAACATGGCTCTAACTTGCAGCCAAAACCGTTGGATGGATTTGCACTAAACATGTCTGTAATGCTGTTAGCAGTTTCTGAAAGTGTGTGTTTGTTTAGTGTAAATGTCTCTCTATTAGTGCTTTGCGTGGTCTTTCTTATGCTCTATACTTCCTCCACCTTTCCATTTAGTGTGGACAGGGACGTTATTCAGAAATATATTTTCAGACACAAACCAAGGAAACCGTTACTCAGGAACTATATTACACAAAAGTGTTATTGTGTTCTATTTCTTCCTTGAAGTAGAATGTAACCAACAATTCATACATGTATCTTATTTTCTCACTCCTTCCTTTACTTGACAGACATCTCTGAGAGAAATTCTTTGTTTTTCGTACATACGCACACACACACAAACACAAACACACACACATTTAGGGAAAACAGGACTGCAGCCTGATGGATCCCAGAAATGTGTGGGGAGCTAAAGTGAACCGGCGTGAATGGACATAGGAAAAAGACTCTGGCACTGGCCTTGGGAACGCATATTAGGGATGGATCCTCTCTCTGTCTCTCTGCCTCTCTCACACGCTCTCTCTCTTTCTCTCTTCTAGGTCTATTGCGCCTTTCTCTTCTCCTGTAATGGCCTGTGGCGTATTTCAATAGCTGTGTCCTAGCAGTGCCTGGATTTCAACATCTGGTATTCTTCTGTCCGGTAATTTGTTGGCTATCTACCCTGGGTATCAAATTCCCCCCAATGCCTCAGTCAGGACTACCTCTGGAGGGGCTCTCCAAACAGAGCATAGCTATGCTTTCCATGGGTGAACGGGAGAGCATACCGTCGAGACACCTCTCTGGCTGGCACAGTAGGGGACATAGTGCACTCCCTCGTCTGGAATTCCAATGTCAATGAATGTGTAAGGTCTCTTACTTGGAAACCAGAGATATAAGCTGATGTATCACCTCTTGGTCCACCTCCCACTGGCTCAGTGCTTAAATTCTCTTCATGTCCCACCATCATTGGCATAGACCTTCCCGGGGCTGGGTGCCTCCGCCTAGCTTCTGGAACTCTCTTGGCTCCACTGACACCTTCCTCTATAAAGGCATCACAGCACTCTCCATGCTGCTACCAAGGCATGATGTAATTAATCGCATTCAGGGCAGAAATTAAATGATGACCACAGTTTGCTATGGAGACTTGCAGTCGGGCCAGATTCTCTTTATTCAGTCACAGACTCCTGCATTAGAATACACATGTTTTACATATAGATTGTACATAACAAACTAGGTGACGTCCTAATGTGTGGTTGGCTTGTCTCTTTTTCGAATCTTGGCCATATCAGAGAATTGTTGATGAGAATACTGCCAGTGGTACCTGTTAAATGCCACCTGCTTCAATGAAACTCCATTACAGAATGGGAAAATATCATCCACCATTAAAACACAGTCTGCTGGATTATCGCCACCAATCAATGCCGCCCGGTGTACTCACTGCACAAGCACAAATACGGTCACTAGAATTGTATTAATGCCAGATATTCCCATTGTGGAAGAAAATGCAGCCATGGAATGGCTATATTTACTGACCCAAAATAAGAACAGCGTTATCTGCTCAAAAGATATCACCAATAACTAACTGTTTCTGTGTTGAGAAATGGTGATGTGTAAACACAACTCACCAATCAGTTATTACTCCATTCAACCCTCTCCCTCTTTCTCCAGAGTTCCCCACTTCTGCTCAACTTACCTATCGCAGGCCCTATGCTACCTCTGCACCCTACTTGTAACCCTCCAAGATGTGTCCCGTATCTACAACTCTCTGCTGCTTCCAGGTATGCTTGTGTTGTATTAATCCCATTCATCCCATGCACACACACATGCTTCCTGTGTGATGGAGAAGTGGTTGTGATTTAGGTGTTGGGTGCTACCTCTTCAAATGTTTATATTTTATGACTGGATGTATTCATACCCACAGCAGTATTTACCCCTAGCGGTATTTGGTAGCTGCTGGAAAAGCATAAAGAAATGTGTGCCAGAGGATGTATTTTTACCACACCAGTATGTAACCCAACGGCAATATCATACCACTGGCGGTAAGATGTAATAGCAGTAACAGCGGTGGCATTAACCAGTAGTATGGAGCAGTTATTTACTTCCGGCAGTACTTTTTTCTGTAACAACGCCACCTATGTTTAGTTCTTCGGTAAAGCAGTCAGACCTTCCTAAGGACTGATATCAATTGCCTTTTGTGGGCATACATTTTTGTCTGATAGTGTTATTCCTCACATAAGTAGCTCGCTCAAAGCATCCCTCTGCTATATGTTAACTTGAGGAACATGTATTACAAGCTCGTTGAAAGAACAACTTCCTCTTCAGGTGGGAGGGCGGCGAGAATGGGGAATAGAGGAGGAGAACAGGAGAGCCTTATGTGTGTTTGTGGCCCCAGGCAGTGAGGTTTGTGAGGGCAATTACACTCGTGTTAGAGCCTCTCGCTGTCTGGCAATGGGGGCGGAAACACATGCTGAAATGGTTACAAAGGAGCCAGGCTTGGATAGCAGTACTTGAAGAGAATAATGTTTGCTTAGTACAGTGAGGGGCACAGCAGGTACTATGACGGGGTACAGTTGCACTATTTCCGGTTTGATGAAAGTGCACCTCACTTGTGAAGGTGGTGCACCTAAACCCTTCCCGCCTTACTTCATAATAGGAGCACCAAAAAGCTCACCAAAACCATCCGCAGACGTATTTTTATCAACCAACTTTGAAATCTTACCAGACTACTGCTGGCTGCAGGTTGCCATTTTGTACTGGTATTGGCACCAGTTTCCTGTGACCCTGTTGGCCCCAGAGAAGACATGCAAGTACCAACGTCAGGAGGTCCACAACAGTTTAAAGAATCAAAGATGCTGTCCCATTGTTAGTAGAGTTAGTAGTCTAGCCATGGGTGCACTGACAATGTCCTCTCCTGTACTGCCATTTCTCCCGCTACTGGTCAGTAGCTATCATATGGCTGTTCCAGGCTCCTTCTGTGCCGAGCTGCTTGTGCCAGGAACTATGACCCACATTGGCAAATGCGTGCCTCAGAGTGCCGATCAAGGGATGTAGCCGGGACGTAACCGAGGATATAGGTGCCACCCTCTTCTCCACATATCAAACATGGCATGAGCCAAACCTCTGCTAGAATCGACAAACGTCTACTTGGCCACATCTGTTGAAGTGTCTGCACCAGAAGCAAACAAAAGCGCAATGTAGCCATCTACTTGATGGGCCACATTGCCACCATATTACCATGCTTTCTGCGAAAAAAAAGCAGAGAACGTGTCAGTGTCCTGTGTGGACGCCATTGTTAGGAAAGTTTAATTTATGTGCAATAATCGCTCCATTTATGGACCCCCTAAACTTTTTGCTTTTGTTTGGCTATCCTAACTTGACTTTTTCCAGTGGAGCCCAACTTTCAGCTGAACTCCCCTGGGCTTTTGCTCACTTGTTATGGGGAAACTGACACGTCCTTCAGACTGCCAGTACAGGGAAACTATGTTTCACTTAGTCTTTGACTATGTTGCCATTTCTTGGTAACTTTTAAACAGTGCACAGTGTACCTTCCAGTACCGTGCGCTAGGGTCTCTTTTTGTTTAATGGCCCTAGACACCCTCGAAGTATTATTTGGTGATTGTCCGAGTGTACCTGGGACGAACTGGTGGCAGCAGTTACTTTTCATATTGTTTTACTTCTTTTTACTGGGTTAAAGCGCATTTACCGTGTTTGACTCAAGACTGTGGCCAGGTCCGAAAATGGCAGTGACACAAAAAATGTGTGTTCTCTCCTATGGCCATTTTGTCCCTTACCTTCACTCAGTTCGAGTAACCTGGGTTTTCCTTATTTGGTCATGCAGCCTCCTGCGAAAACCGGTCTGTTTCGGGGGCTTCTGCCTGTCAGGTATGTGTGCCCAGGAAGTGGGCTGGGACTGCCTCATCCCAAACCACACCACTGGTGTCAGGATGTCTGGAGTGCCTGAATGACAGAGACCACCGTGTGCCAGGATTGGTCCACATCTGAGATGCCTGCAAGAAAGCAGATCTTCTATTGGAAGTCATCGATTTGGGCGTGAAGCTAATCTTGGATAAGAGAAGGGGCTCTGCAGCCATTAAAGGTTGATCACTTGTGTTCTCACCGAAACTACAGAATGAGCCAAGTCTCCTACATGAAGAAACAAACTTGAGAAACTGCCAGAGACGCTTTGGAAAGGTTTGGCACCCTTTGCCCTCTGCTGTCCTTCAGTCCCCTGCTTTCTTCTTTGAACAAGAAGGCCTGACAAGGTGCTTCAACTCTTTGGAGTAGTGGGAACAACTATTCTTGGCGCCCCCTGCTTACCCACTGAATGAGCCCCTTCAAATTTGTTCCTGGGCCATCCAGTGAACTGTCCAGCTCTACCTAAGGGTAACTTGCAGCACTGCCTCCGTCTTGAGTGCAGACCTGAGACTTGGGGTATCGCTTGCTTGTGGTCCCGAGCATTCTCCCACCAAAATTCCAGGCCTAGCTCTTCTGGGTGCCGCATTAGGAGAGTGCATAACGCTGCCTACATCCATGATTCTGGTGTCACTACCTGGGGTGACAGCCGCTATAGATCCCCTGCTGTTCACTCTCCTGTGCCCTAAAGCCAGCTGCACATACCTCCTTCAGAAGCTGAGAAAAGGCACTGTCCCGTCATGGACGATCGTTTTCCACCACAGCCGCTGAGACTCGGAGCACCTGTGAAACTGCAGGACTCGAACCTACTAGCAACTTCGAATAAACTGAACTGTGCTGAGGGCCGGTGAGTACTTGCATCACTTACCGGTGGCCCCCTGGCACAACCGATCACTTTTATGCACAAGTATCCTCTAAAAGTATTCTAACTTGGCTGGGGTAGCCTGTGCCCCCTAGCTAATCTCGCCATTTGAACACTGCTTTGCCGCCAAGTGTAGGGCCTCCTCGAATAGTGGGAATCAATTCTTCATCACCTTAAGCCCCTTCCTGACTTGCTACAGCCCTTCCAAGAAGACCCACTTTGCACGATTGTGCTTTTTTATGCACAACTGTACTGTTGGGCACAAGGCTCCACTCTTCTTAGATTTGGGCTCGAAAGTTAGGGAAAGAACTCTGAAGAATTACTTAATGCCCTTTGTGTGTTAATGTAACCCTCTTTTGCAGGTTGTGGTTGTATTTTATCACTAAATTGCATTAGGAAATGTAATGTATGTATATTGGATAGTTTAAGGATTTGTGTGATAACTGTTTTCTCATTACAAAAGTTACTTGTGTCTATTTGGTCCAGCCGGCAATAAATGTACATATATGCTTCATATACACTTGTCTAAGAGTAATTTGTGGTTCATTGCTTTGTGTGTTCATTGTGGGCTTCCGATCACTCTCACCCCTCCTGAGATTTAGTCTTGACCCCCTGCCAAGCTACCTAAATTGGTCTGGCTTGCCCAGAATATTCCCCTGTTTCACTAAACTGAGGATGGCCTCCTAAACTTCTGCCACCCAGGACATAGTTTTGTAGAGAAGCAGGTATATATCCCTCTGCAGGAGATTCTGCCCCCCTTCATCCTGTATGTTGAAAGCCTGAGATTGTACCATGCTTGACACCAGCAGTTGTGCCAATACTGCAGCGGATATTCAGAAGAAGGTATCCACTGAGAAAAACCTATCGAATGTATCCCTGAAGAGATAACAATCTGAGGGAGGAACTCCCTGAAGGATTATGAAAAGGAGCAAAAGAGAGAAACTAGTGACGAGCGTGACGCCCCAAGAATGCTGGCTGAAGAGGATGCATGGATTTTACAGAAACTGATGACGAAGTTAAGAATCGAGTAAACTTTCATATGCGAGAAAGACTGCACGTGTGAGAAGTGTTGCAGAAAATCAACCGTTCAATAATTGTACAGCTGCTGTAACGCCAGTAGACTAAGTCATCATAGAAGCTGGCTATAAGTAGTAATTAGACTGCAGGCGAAGCTGCCATTCTGTAGGAGCTGGACATCCGCGTCATGAATTTAGTAAGCTCGGACCCATGGAGAAGGAAAGGTTGAGAATGATGTTACAACAAGAATAAACTGAGATTGTGGAAGAGTCTGGCGAGGCTGTCTGGTCTGGCATCAAAACTGAAGCAGCCATGGTCAGTTATCTATTCTTGAAAGCAGTGAATGTTCGAAGGATGAATCATCCCTTGTTAAGCTGCAAAGAAGGAACACCAAAGGTCTCAAGTTTTATTAATTTAAGACATTTAAATGCTGCAAAATGGACCAAATCGTGCTCTCCTGTCACCTGAGCTAAGGATGGAAATAGAGTTCAGTTTGGAGTCCTAGAACAATGATAGTGACAGACTGCACTCTCATATATTCCCACATTCAAGGATACTTTGCAAGGCCAAGTTCAAAGACAATCTTCATGGCAGAAGGCATGGGTGATGATTGATGATGGGCTAATTGATTGGGGATATAAAGTCAAGTCCACCTTGTGGCACCTAGGTTTAATCTTGCGTGCTGCTAAGTGAACCAAATGTTCCAGACATGGCACGGGCATGCCAACCAATTGTAGAGGGCCACATAACGAAGGGCCTTATAGTGTGAAGACCAATGATAAACCTGTGTACTTAATAGTGTTGAAGATGGCCTGTTTTTAGAGGTAGGCATAAGTTGTCCACCTGACAGTGGGCAGCTAATCACAATCCTAGCCCCTATGCAATGTATACTTAGATGTTCCCCTTAAGCCTATCACAGCCTTTGATAGGTTTTCTATTATTTGCCACGAAGTATGATATCACCTCTGACGTATTGTTTGCATATAATGATGTTTTTGTGAGAAAAGCATCGAGAGTTGAGCGAACGTCTGTTAATGTCCATTGTAACCTCCCTGTTTTAGATCATTATTAATAAAACAACAACCTTTGCCATCTTTTTGAGTTGGTTCAATTATTTGGACTCAGAATTACTCTGCGATCCCATCCATTGCATGCACATTATTGAAGACCCATAAATACAGTGTAGAAATCCATCTTAACTGCCATCTTGCTTCACGACTCATCAGAAAACCAACCGACAGCAATAAATGTTCTCAACCTAGCCAAAGCCTATGACACAGTTGCATCAAAGTCCAAATGGCAGGAGAAGGAAGGATATTAATGAAAGCAATAGCATGCAGTGGGCTTACTTGGTTATTCACTACAAACATAGCTAGGACCATTCCGCTCAAATTCACCCACTACTCACACGCTTGTTCGTGCACACCATGTCTTGTAAAAATCATACACATGTTAAAAGCCTCACGTTAGTCTTGACTTGATTCACCAGATGTGCACATGAATATTTTTCATCTCTGATTACGGATATGCCTTGATAATCACAGAATTGCAAGCAACAAATTAAACATTGCTGTTTTCTGGAAATAAGGTGCTTTTATTTCATTTGTTTCGTTTATATCAGCACACAAAACCCAGAGGCATCTAGGCGCGAGTAACAGAATGTGCATGGTACAGTTTGTAAAGTGCAAGAACATGCATATAGGTTACAGACAAAATTGGTATGTGTATACAGACTGGCAAAGCCGCACCTCATGGTGTGGGGGCGCTACTTCAGACATGCAGATAAGCATAAGACCCAAGATAGGTGCGTGTTAACAAACATTTGTAGCCTCACCTCCAGGTGCGGGGCGCTTTACACACTTATTTGAATTGTAATATTCACTGTTTTAACACCGCTCTCACTAGTGTCTCTCACCACATTGTAACACAGGTCTCACTTTGATAGCCCTCATTATGCTCGCGCTTCTCACTTCAATGGTTTTCATCTTCATGGTAAACTCCATATTTTGTATTCTCTGCACTGGTGTTTCCTTTGTGACTGAGTGCTCTGGTACATCCTGCCAAGCACTGTTCATTCAACAGCGCTCAGTGCTTTAAATGAGATACAAAATTTGAGCGGTCTCTAACAAGAGTGCTGGGCATGGCCTAAAGGAGGCACAGGCCTGACATCATGGACAGCTGAATGGCCCTTAAGGAGCAATTTAGGTTTTCAGCTCCCCTCTGACTTAATCATTATGAGTTAGCCAGTAAGATATCTCAATTACTGTCATGCCGGTGCTACCACGTCCGTGAACTCCAGCTGCCGAAAACACCGGCTGATTCCGTTTTAGCGTGAACACGCATTCTGACATGCCAGACACGGTGGTACCGGAATGCCGGAAATTCCGACAAACCTCCCACAAAATACCAACACCACTCCGATTATGGCATCACACTCCCGGGCCCACCGGCACTGGTAACAACGGTGCCGCAATTACCGTGACCGGAAATACAGTGATCGCCGCAACAGGAAATCGAGCGGCGGCCATTAATAAAACACAATCCACTGAAATCGTCAGAGGACAGGACACATACCCATATCCTGAGCACACATTTTGGTAATTGAAGATGTCATCAAGAGTCTGCGCAACCCGGAGGCGCAAGCCACGCTTTAGCGAAGCAGAACTAAACATGTTGGACAGCACTGTGGAACATGCAGACCAACTGTTCACCACCGACCAACACAGGCAGGCACAGCTCAGAAAAAAGGCCATCTGCGAGGTGGTTGAACAGAAAGTAACTGCAGTTGGCAGAACCTCCTACACGGTGCCCTACTTCCACAAAAGGTGGGGTGACCTGCGCTTGAGGGTGTGCAACCTTCTGTCTGCCGAATCCACCCATGGTATTACCACAGGTGGCCGCAGCACATCCCCCATCCACTTGCAGCAATGGGAGGAGATGTGCAGCAATGTGCTGCACCTTGAATCCATAGAGGGAGTTGGTGCTAAGGAGGCATTGCATCAAAGGAGGCAGGTGAGTACACGTAGCCCCAATGTCACATCAACCTCCCTGACCACCCTGCACACACTAGAGTTGCAAAACATGTCATGTGTGTTGTGCTCAACACCAATACAGCCGTGCTGCACCCCCAACCGGCAACCTGGTTGCATATAATGACATACACCTTCACCCCAAACCTCACTCATACCACAATCACACATACAATATAGCACAGACAACCTGTATTGCTAACATAACATGCTCCTGCTGGCACTCAGACACACCTCCCCCTGCCACAGCATAACTTGTGGTGTTGCTGCCATGCTAGCACAGGCAAAAAGTCACATCAGTGCCAAGCACCTACACCACCCATAAATGACCAGCATCACACTCAAAGGAAACATGTGACTCCCTCGTCCCAGCCAGCCTGACCCATGACCACAAAAATCCACTGGCGCAGTAGGTACTACAGGCAGCAGGCACATGGAGACCCCATCCATGACACAGCCCTCCACATCATAACATCACACAGCTTGTGTGCCCCACCCCTAAAACCCTACCCAGAAATCACAAGTGCACCACAACAGTATCTCCGACACAGCATGCACCATGTAGGCACATCACACATCCACTTACACAGTATCCATGACACAATCATGTGTGCACCATGCCATGTCCCCCGACATGTCCCTGACACAGCAGTGTCAAAAAAAGCCAAAGCATTAATGTCTGCCTCATCAATCCACACTCAACAATGACGCCCTGACTTTCTGACTCCCTCAGGCACATCATCTGGCAATAATGACGGCCATCCCAGTGCATCAAAGGGCAAAGGTGTTGACGCTGAAGGACCACCACCTCAACCCAGGACTCCACAGCCTCAACAAGCAGATGTGCAACTGCTACCCAAGCTGCATCTGTCCAGCAACCGCAGGCTACTGTGGACCCTGCACCACTGCCAGCGCAGGCCCCTGTGGCCCCTCCACCACTGCCAGCGCAGGCCCCTGTGGCCCCTCTACCACTGGCAGCACAGGCGCCTGTGGTCCCTCCACCACTGCCAGCGCATGCCCCTGTGGCCCCTCCACCACTGTCACAAGGCCATGCACATGAGTGCTTTGGAGACAACTCAGCAGATGAGGGTGGTCTTGAAACTGGCGGCACGACAGACCAGAGCATTGATGAAGCCCTGCCCTACAGCCCCATGGGCCCAATGAGCCCTAATGTGCCCTCTTCTACAGTGTGAGGGATATTGAAGGCTGCCTCACCAGGATGGAGCAAATGCAGGATGCACTCACATCCCTGGTGCAGCAGCACCTTCAGGAGACACTGCTAATGCGCAAGAGCGTGCAGGCCAGTTCCAGATGTAATGCACGTGCACTTGGTCGCTGCACACGTGCCATTGTCCAGATGTCACGCAGGGTAAGGGAGAACAACAGTGTCATATCTTCCATCGCTAAAACGATGGCCATGTTGCTCCTGGCTTTCCTGGACCGACGGCCCATGGCACTACCACCAGCTCCATCAACTAGCACAACACCAGGGAGTTCTGCACAGATTAGCCCAAGGAGGCGCTTCATGCGGCTGTCCTGCCCTGCACACAGCTGTACACCGGAGCCTAAAAGGGGACGCAAATAGGCTATGGACCCATAAATGCCATGTCTGTGACTCGTGCCAATGTACATAGCAAACAGGACAGGAGTTGGCTACAGACAGTTGGGGGGGGGGAGCGGGGAGGGATGGTTGGGGAGGGGGAATGGGAATGGATAGTGTGGGAGGGGGAGTGGTGAGGGATAGTTGGGGTGTATAGTATTAGGAGCTAAGTAATTTCACATTTGTATATATTTTCCTTTCACAAAATATAGTTGGTGTTGGAAAAAAATGTATGACTGGACATTGATTATTCAGAGTGAATGAGTTTATTTATGTACAGTGTCAGTGCGCAGTGGGTTACCTGTCCTGTGCTGTGTGTGTGACAGGTGATTAGAAGTAGTACTGTATAAGTTCATGTCATGCAACACGGCTATCCATGCCATCACTGCGAAGTGCAATTGCCTGATCATCATCACTGTCATCCTCAGCCTCTGGTGGGTGTATGTCCATGTCAGGGGCAGGGGGCCGTTTTGCCTGATACACATGTTGTGCAACATGGCACAGGCAAGCCCTATCTTTCCCATCTTTTCCAGGCGTACAGTGCTCCCCCTGATCAGCTCACGCAGCGGAACCTCACCTTTAACAGGCCAAATGTCTGTTCAATGGTGCACCGAGCACGTACATCAGCACGATTGTATGCCTGCTTGTGGATGTTGTGTAGTTGCCTCACGGGGGTCATCAACCATGGCATCAGGGGGTAACCAACATCACCTGCACGCGAGCAACAGAGAGTTTACAATGTCATTCTTCTGGCCATGTCATGTTGGCACAAGTTGTATAGTGTTCATTTGAGTGGTGAAACATGCACATGCAAAATGTTGTTTAGCTAGCATATGTCCTTTTTCGGGTACCCGAAATGCACTTTGACTGAATGCTTGTTGGGTGTGTGGTATGCAGTGGCAGTCACCTGGCCCATTCACAGACAACATAACCTTTGGCCCTTTTAGCACAACTGACACAAATGGAGTTGCTGGATATGTCATTATTGTGTTACAAAGAAATAATAGCAAGATGTCCATGTACTAGGGTACATTTAAATTTATAATGAGATGCATGTGTGATTGTGTGGTTCTAACATGCAGGGGAGCTGGCCAATTGGAGTGCAGACAAACGGTGTTATGTGGATGGGAGCATAAGTATTCTCTTTCTGTGCATCAGGTGTTGTAGGTTTGCTTGACTGTGTTTGTACTTCTTGTTATCACTTTGGTGTGGGGAATTCTGGTACATGTAGTTCTTTTGTTTATAGCTGTACGGAATTGATGTTGTCATGCATGTACTGGATCTATTTCCTAAATTGAGACACGTATGTCAAGTCCATGCACTCAGGCATGCTATTACTGTGTTGCACCTTGAGTGACACCTGTACACTTTCACATTTAATGCATGCACAACACAAATTAGGTACTTCTCACCTACATTTCCTAACTTATTGTACTATTGTCACGATTAATGATCCTCCCTATCCAGCCTTTGGGAACTTTCATGGTGTTTTTGTAATTGTATGAGCGCATAGAAGTAGGAGGAATGATGAATTGATGCATACACTGTGCACAGCCACTTGTGATGGCTGTTATACATGGCCAAAATTCAACAGTGCACGTGGCCTTGTAGTTAGACTCAACCAGTAGTCAGGTAAGCTATGCTGTTTTCTGCCCCCCCCCTCAATTCAACAATGCACATGGCCTTGTAGTTAGACTCACCCAGCAGCCAGGTAAGCTAAGCTGTTTTATGCCCCCCCCCCAATTCAACAATGCACATGGCATTGTAGTTAGACTCACCCAGCAGCCAGGTAAGCTAAGCTGTTTTCAGCACCTTCTCTTCCCCTCCAATTCAACAGCGCACATGGCCTTGTAGTTAGACTCACCCAGCAGCCAGGTATGCTGTCCACAGTGATGTTTCATGTACCAAGGCAGCGTGGAGTTGCGCAGTACCCTAGAGTCATGGGTAGAACCCGGAAATCTGGTGCAGCAATGGGTGATGATGTGGCGGGCATCACACACCATCTGCACATTCAGTGAATGGAAAGGTTCTCTGTTGCGTTACACTGCCTCCACAGCATGCCTGCCCACCAGCTCCACATGCGTGCAGTCCAAAGCACTTATGGCGTTAGGCATGCTTGCAGGGCATGGAAAGCTATTTTTGTGTCATTAACCTGGCCAGCTAGCCTGGGTAGGGTGTTGTGGTCCCGAACGTGAGGCATGAGTGCATCAATGACCTGGAACAGGACACGTGAAAAACAGGGTTGCGATATCCCAGACAGCTCACCAAAAGTGTGCTGTTATGTGCCTGTGCCTAGGAAGTGTAGCACAGACACTACCTTGAGCAAGGGGGGATGGCTGTGAGGTATTTATAAGGCTCACCAGGTCATCATGGATCAGGTCCACTATAGAAGTGATGGTGTCCCTATCTAGTCGGTACAGGTTGTGGAGCTGGCTTTGGCTCAGGTTGAAAGGTGTGGCCCTTAAGCATGGGATTGGTGGCTGTCTGCATGGTGCAACTGGCTGGACATTGGGGTTTTGCTGGGCCATGATGGGCCTCCTTCTACTCAAGCGCCTCCACTGTATCCTCTGCCTCCATGCCTGTTCAAGTAATAGTCCTGCAGGCATGACCTCCAGCTCCTGTTCTGCTACTGCTACTATTGTGGTGTTGTAAAGGGTGTGGGAGTGGTCATGTTGTGCTGTAGCACTACTCGTTTGGACCACCTGTGCTGATTTTGTGCAACTGTGGCATGTTTCTACACACCTGAATCTACTTAACGCCTGGTCCCCGATTCCAGTGTTTCAGGCATCGTTTTCACGTTGCTACTGCCATGTCCATGCCGGTAATTGCGTGTCCGTGCACCTTGGAATGTGCACTTACTAATGACATTCCGGTATGTCAGGCACAGCTGCAAACTATCTCTGCAGATAACGGTGTCAACGGATGTGGTGCGTCACTTGCGGTGCCAGTGTTACCAGTATCGCAACTCAGACTATGCCTGTCCGGAAAAAGGTGCAGGTACGGAACTACCAGCAACGCTATTTCCAGGCCAGCATACTTATCATAAGGCCCAATGTCTTTGTTCTGCTGTGCAGAGGCCAAGACATCTGTGCCATGATCATTTGCAGCCACTCACCACTGCCCTCCATTGCTTTGCTTAGGACTTTGCCACTGACTTAAGGCATAAGTCTACACAAACTATAGGCTGTTTCACTTTAAATGTGTATTTACTGACGAAAGACAGACCTCTTCAAAAAATGTTAAGTTTTACCTGCTTTCAACTCTTTGGTGAGGGGCAGGAAATATGCTTGGCTAATAAGAATATCCAAGGTGTGTTTTGTGTTATGCACCCTCAGTGATTGAACCAGGGAACTCACCCAGTGGAGTTTGTATAACGACAAATCTACATTATAATCTAATCGTCACAGAGCTGCCTCAGAATTAGTAAACGGTCGCCAAATATCATTATCAAATAGGCTGCCACTGCATCTCAGACGGCCCTGAAATTACCATTGAGAAAAGGGAGGTGAACAAATAGTACCAATGCAAGCTACTAGCTTCTTTGCGTAAGCTCTAAGAGCCTTTTAGGAACATAAGAATAGCCGCTTTTATATATTTTACAAATATGTTTTTGACCGTGATTCAAGCCTGCAACCCTTCCGAGCACCTATTGCACACTGGCCATGCTGCTCATTTAATTTGTGATAACATCTTAACATTAAAATGGTTTCATACTATGGGTCATATTTACCCATTTGCATAGTCTGAGCATTTGAGTTTGCAGCGTTGAATGTCTGCCCTGAGATGAAAACCCTGGTGTTTCTTCCCTACATGTGTGACTTTCAAAGATTCTTCTAATATAAACAAGCATGCGTTGTCGCCCTAGGTTCTGAAAAAGGGAAATGGTGCCACTATTTGTGAGGGACTGGGAGCTCCCCGGAGGCAGTCCTTTGAGACTCCCCCATCCCAAGTATGGGCCCGACAGTACTTGGCACTGTCAGGGCTTAAAGGGCCTGGAGCTGATGTAGTGGGTCCTAAACTGTTGGATTGCTGCCTCGGGTGTTGGGATGCGGTTGCAGTAACTGTGGCCAAAAGTGACAGCTCCTCTTCAGGCGGTATCCAGGATCATTAAGAAGGGCTGCACCCCAGATGGCTACCCACCACATTGGCCCCAGTGTCCACGGATCTTAGTCCCGTATAGGATAGAGGAGCAGCTCCTTAGCGTTTCTTCTGTGTGACCTAAACCAGGCGCTGCAAGGGGATGTTTGCAGCCACAGGACCACGCCGCTTGTCCAGAGAGTGCCCCCTTCAGTAGTATAACGGTGTGCGTGTATGTGTTGGTCAGACACCACCACATGTACATGCTCTTTAGGTCTGCTCTTTTAAATGTACAGCAATGACAAGCAGATCGTGCTTCACCCAGGGGATGGAAATGGGAACAAGTTTGAAACATCATACTTCCTAGCCCACGCACAGGAACTGATGAAAGATAATTGTGCACAAATGGCTACAAACACACGCATTTGTATACACTATGTGGCCCCTTTGCTCTACACTGTCAGTCGATTATGTATTTGGTCTGAGAAAAGTCAAATTTTGTGTCCCAGAAGATTGCTCATCACGTAAGAGCCCTCTGCGGATGGGTGAATGGGTCAACATTCGGTTGGTGGGGACTGGACTACCTAAGTAACTATGTGCTGTCAAAATTGGCATGAACAGTCTTTTTGCGTGTTCTCTGTAGCATCCCCATGCTTCTCAGTCCTGTCGGCTTAATTCATCCACATTACCTCAACACATGGCTCTCTCGGCTGTGTCTCTGCATCTCACCTTGTATGCTACTACCACCATGTCCGCCTATCTCTCACAATGTCTTAATTGCACCTTGTCTCTACTTATGTCGCTTCTTTTCTCTACCGCTCGTCCCTTTCTCCCATAATTGCAATAATCCCCATCACACTATCGCTCTGTCTATATGTATCCATATAGTCTAGGAGCAATCATAACACTTACAAAGCGCGTTAGAACAGCACAGAGAGCGCCCCACTCAAACCAAAACCCTGCCAGGCGTAGCCTTTTGCCCAACACGATGAAATTGGGAGGATGGGTGAGTGCCACACTCGGACAGATTTCTGAACTTCTGTTAACCTTCATACAACCGACTAACAAAAACTCAGCATTTCTGCAGACTTATCTCACTCAAAATCTCACACAACCATCTCTCGCACAACAACCCGCATGCACTTCACAACACCGCAACAACACATAAGCAACACCAACAGCACACGAGGACTGATATCGATCCAATACTCGCACCGAAGCTCAACACCCGGTGTATCCCGAGTTGAAGCTGCCAACAGAACACCACTCCTCTTACTATCCTACTCCCGCTTCACCTACTAACCCATCCCACCTTCTCATTTGCAGATCCGCCAGAGCGCCTGGGGACCAACTCCATTGGTGACGGTGCGCGGTACAAATACCTTTATCCACTGGCGTAACAGGGGCCCCCACAGCCCCTGCGGTGCGGGGGGCCCCACCAGCACATGTCCTGGGAGGGGGCCACAATTGAAAAAAAAATGTAAAAATATTTTTTTTTTCTCAACAAAAAAAAATAAGTTTCGTTTTGAATTCACTCTGAATTAATAAAGAAATAATTTCTGCAACAGAAATAATTTCTTTACAACTTTCTTTTTGAAGGTTGAGGGCTTCCCCCAACCCATGACATGGAAGACCCTAGGCTGGAGGGCTGCATGTCATGGGGTGGTGGGGAGCCCTATGACTTCAAAAATAAATAGTTTATTTTTGAAGTCACTCTGCCTTTATAAAGAAATTATTTCCGTTATGGTTAGCTCCTTAACTGAATAATTTCTTAATGAGTTAGAGTGACTTCAAAAAGAAACAATGGGGCTCATTGTGACCATACTGGGCCGGAAACAACGGTTCTGGTAAGCTTACCGGCACCATTGTTTCCGGACCTGCATATTACAGGTCTACCTGCTGGGGCTGCTGTTCCCGACAGGACTGACCCTGCCGACCACAGCGGCTATGGTAGGCAGACCCGTCACAGAAGCACCGGCACCGTTAGCAATGGTGCCGGTGCTTCCGTGTCCCCAATCCCATGGAGTCCTATGGGACTCCACGGGAATGGGGATTACCGAAATTACCGGTGCCTGAATTCCCGGCCGCCGGACTTGGAAGAGCCCGGTGGCACCGGGAAGTCAGGCGCTGGTAATTTTTTACAGGGCTGGTGGCAACCCGCTGGCACGGTTACCGCCAGACCCGTAATGAGCCCCAATTTCTTTTTGAAGTAATAGTGCTCCCCTCAACCCCATGACGTGTGCGTGTGTGAGTGTATGGTGAAAGGGTGCACATTTAAATGTATAGGTGGCTGCCTGTGTGAGTGTATGGTGAAAGGGTGCACACAAATGTATGGATCGCCTGGTGTGCATGTTTGCGTGTACGGTGAAAGGGTGCACACTTAAATGTATGGATGGCTGCCTGGGTGTGCATGTATGGTGAAAGAGTGCACACTTAAATGTATGGATGGATGGGTGTGTATATGGTGAATGGTGTGTGTGCTTGTTTACAGGGGCACAACAAAACCTGCATTTCGGGGGGGCTAACCCTTCAAATGTTTGGAGAAACGCTAACTTTATGGGTGGTGGGGAGGGGGAAACATATTTGTGTGGGGGCATCTAACTTCTTTATGCGTTTTAATGAGACTATTCTAGTGCAGCTTCAATGTTACAAGCAGTTAACTCTCTCCTTTAAGTCTCCTATTCCCTCTCTACCCTTCCAATTACTCCCCTGGCACGCAAGTACTAGACCCACATCGCAATTTCAATTGCCTAAAAAATGTGGCATTTGAATGCAGGTACAAACAGTGAAATGCTTTACGTTGGTAATTGCTGGGCCCTTATTAACAGTAAAACCCAGGTACCGTTTAACATCTGTGTTCCGTTCTGTCCGGAAACTGCTCTAAAGGTCAGCCAGGTCGAGTCAACATAGCCCAAAATGTCAGGGGGTGGGGTGGGAGTGCTGAAGCCCAGTCAACTCAATGGTGTTGTGCCACTACTTGTGTTTAATGCCTTGATTACTCCTAGCCCTATTCTTCCTCGTCCCAGTACTTGTGTATAAGGCAGTACTTGGTGTACTCTGCCTCCTAAACAAGTACTGGGATGAGGTAGAGGTACATGGAGGTAATCCTTGACTTATCTACCTGTAATCTTCATCACTCCTCCTCATCCCAGTACTTACCTATGAGGCAAGGAGCCTCATACGTAAGCTCTGGGACAAGGAAGAGGGACGTGGAGGTAATTCTTGGCCAATGAGCTGATTTAGGAGGTTGGGGTGGGGGGTGGGAGGGAGAGGGGATGTGTGGGGGGGGCGGGATTGTGCAATAAATCAGAATGGTTGTCCATGTCCAGGCTAAGCAGGCATGATATGTGGTATTAGTGGCTAGAGAGGCATTTTGGTGCAGCCAGTCTAGTCATTCCTCAGTTTGGTATGACTTTCTTTTAACTGGGAATTTCTGATAAAGCAGTCCTGCTAAGTGTAATTACCTGGCTAGATTGGCATTTGGGTCCTGCCAGTCTAGCCATTTCTTACTGCGGCATTGTATATTTTTCTGGGCCATTGTAATAAAATGATATGATAAATGTCATTTATAACGCGCCTGTACACAAGTGTTTCTATGCGTGACAAGACAAGGGAGGGAAGATAGAGGGAGGACAAGACAAATGATCTCACTAGGCATTGTGTCATTGTGAGAACGAGAGGTGCAAGAGGAAAGGGAGGGGGGAAGTGCAAGGGAGAGGGGAGGGGAAAACAGGGCTGCGATGCTCTGAGTAAGTGCAGCCAGGGCAGCGCAGCTGTGGGTAGTGCAAAGAGAACAAGGGGCTGCAGGGTTACAGTTACAGCCCCTAAGTGCATGATAGGCACGGAGACAGTGTAAGGGGGACCGATGTTACGCTCACCTGGACCCCACAGGGGTGTCGATCGGACCCAGACAGCTGCGGTCTCCTTCAACGTGATGCATAGTGCAGAGATGACTGTCTGGACTGGCCCGCCTAGTCTTGTCTGCTGGACCGAAGAAGTATTTTCCTTACGTTCGTAAAAGATGAGCTCTCCATCCTGCGTGTCTTGCAGGGGCGCGTAGATACCCGTTACTTCACTGGTTTGAAGGCGTTGGGAGAGTTCCGGTAAGTATTGAATCGAAGTCCCTGGCGGGATTGGTAAGTTTCAAGTTCAAAGAGTTCAATGTGCCCGATGTTCACTCTTGTCCCCTTCCTTCCTTAAGTTGCAACTGAGTTTGTGAGAAGAAGGTCTCGTAGCTGCTGCTGGCGTTCAGGTAAGAGTCTGTGTTACCCAACGCTGTGCGGTAACTATTGCATGCGTTAACGTGTTGTTTTTCTCCCTCTTTACAGATGCGGCATATGAAAATTTGGAGAGTTATGGAATAATACCGCCGGTGGTAAATCAGGTAAGTCTATGGTGCTAAGAGGTTGTATTTGTTGATTCTCTTGGCTCACCTTGTTTTTTCTTGTGTTCCCTAGGTGCCTGATTATGGTGAAGAAATGATGGAGACAGTGCCGATCGAAAGATGCTGTGAGAACTGGTGAGTATGGCGACGTGCTGGAGCTGGCGAAGCGACGCGTGCAGGACTGATGTACTTTCCAGGTCCGGAGATGAAATGGTTCCTGAATTAGGTGAGGAATTTGAAATAAGTTTGTTTTCTAACCTTGTCCTTTTCTTCTTCTTTATTATAGGAGCTCCGGATTCGAGGCGGGTATGGCAGAAGACTTGATGCTGGATGCAGAATAACGCGAAGCATGTGCTGCTGTTCGGGTGTGCTTTAAATAGCCTCCAAAGTAGTTCCAGGTAAGAAGTTCCCTAGAGCCACGCCCGAGTAAAAAATAGTCCCTGTAACAAAATAGACCCATCCAGGCCACATGTAGGCTTGGACTCTTTTGCAGCATGGTCTGCATCAGGTAAGTAAAGTCCATGAGCCTGGCGTCTATGGCGCCAGGACTGATTTCTATGATGAGCCTGGCGCCTAAGGCGCCAGGACTGAACCCAGACAGCCCCTAGCCGAGGCTGCTGAGGTTTAACCAAATGTCTGGATGCCTGCTCCCGGAGCTGAGGGTCTTGGTCCTGATGCCCGGGGATAGGCATCATGACAACCGATCAAGAAAGAGCCTGGACTCATACAGACTCTGAGGGTATGCAAGCAACTGGTCAGAAAAGCAGCAGACAGGTAGGTCAGCAGGGGAGGAAGAGAGAGAAAGCAGAGGAGAAAAGGAAAGTTTTGAGCTGCTTCCGAAACTTCAGATGGTCTGCTCAAGTTTGAAGGGGCAGGGAGGCCATTCCAGAGGGAGGCACCAGCAGAGGAGAGAGATCTACCCCCCACTATCTGCCTGGAGAAGAATCTAACACTTAGAGAGTTGGAGGTAGCTGAGTGAAGGGCTCAAGAAAGAAGGTATTTTGGAAGAGAGCGTTGGATGTAGTGCGGGCCCCTGCCCCAGAAAAACTTGTGACAATGCAAAGGGTCTTGAACTTGATCTTTGCAGCCACCGGGAGTCAGTGGAGAGATTTCAGGACTGGAGAGATATGATCCCTGGGCTTGAGGCCAATGATAAGTCTTGCAGTCTTGTTCTGGATTAGTTGCAGATGACGGAGAATAGAGAAAGGCAGAATGAGAAAGAGGCTATTGTAGCAGTCCAGCCTAAAGAGAACCAGGGCTCTGGAAACAGTGAGCTTCTGGTGGAAAGTGAGAAAGGGAAGAGTCCCTTTGAGGAGGAGCAGATTGTAGTAGAAACTCTTGGTGACATCCGAGATGTGAGGAGAGAAAGAGAGAGTGGCATAGAAGATGACACCAAGGTTTTTTGCCTCGCAGGAAGGTGAAGGAAGAGGGCCCAAGGCGGACGGCCAGAGTGAGAGAGGGAAAGCTGGTGCCAGGGACCCAATGAGAAGGATCTCCATCTTACTGGCATTAAGGCAGAGATCGTTGGAGGCACACCAATCCTGAATCACGGATAGACTGTCAGGAATGAGCGAGAGAGGAGAGGAGGCTGAGTGGAGCCTGAAGGAAAGCTGAGTCATCCACACAACAATGAAAGTTTGAGGAGAAGGTAGAGATCAGGTGGGCCAAAGAGGCCAAGTGGAGGTTGAAAAACCAGGGTGAGAGTATAGAGCCCTGGGGAACGTCACAGGTAGAGAGAGGTGGCAGAGAGATTGGGACCAGTTTGGACCTGGGAGGGCGGAGGCGATCCAAGAGGAAGGAGGTCAGTCACTCCAGGGCCTGGTCTGTGATGCCCAGGTTCTCACAGCATCGATTGATCAGGATAGCGTTGCTGACTGTGTTGAAAGCAGAGGAAAGAAGGAGGGTGAGGATAGAAGGAATGCTGGAATCAAGGTTAGAGAGCAGATCTTCACGGGTGTTGAGGAGAGCAGTTTCAATGGCCCTCATTACAAGTCAGGCGGTGGACCATGGTGCTATTAGCACCATGGTCCATGCCAGATTCCGCCATGGTGGATGGCGGAATTACCGCCCCATTCCAAGGTGAGTGGGGCGGTAATTCCCCATTCGCCATTTGCCCTTCCCCATTCCCATTTTTGCCCCATAGGGCATAATGGGGATGGGGAAGGCGCTAATTACGGCACCTTAAATTACGGTGCCGTAATTAGCACCAAGGTCGCTTAGCGCCTTGGACTTTAACGCCTGCAAAAAGCAGGCGTTAAAGTGTGAATCAGGCGTTAAGGGTTAACGGCGCCGACGGCGCCGTTAAACCCTTAACGCCTGACTTGTAATGAGGGTCAATGCCTCTGGCAGCTCTGAAGCCAGACTGCTGGTCATGGAGATAACCAACATATTCAGTGTAGAGAGTAAGCTGGGAGATGGCAAGCTTTTCCAAGAGTTTGCCCAAGAAAGGGGTGATGGAGATTGGGCAATAGTTTTCCGGGAAGGTAGGATCAGCAGACAGCTTCTTGAAGAGTGGGTGCACAAGGGAGTGCTTAAGGAGAGAGGGGAATATTCCAGTGGCTAAAGAGTGATTACAGAAATCAGCCAAGGCTGCAGCAATGGTGTCAATGTGGTCCTTGATGGTTCTGGAGGAGCAGGGGAGCACCTGTTTAGACGACACTTTCATAGATCGGACTTGTCTAGAAACCTTGTCAGGTGTTGTCAGAGACAAAGAAGAAAATGGAGGGGGAGAGGTAGAGATGGCCCAAGGGGGCCGAGAGAGGAAGAGGGAGAGGAAGAGGAGATAGAGGACAGGATGTCCTGAGATTTAGCAGAGAGCTGTACAGAGGGCCTTGGAGGGAAGAAGAGAGGAAGAGACTACAACAGGATTGACCAGTTCCTTGCAGATTTGAAAGAGTTTGGCCGTGTTGGTAGAGGCCGCGGAGATGCAGGCTTTAATGTGTGCTTTGATGAGTGTTATTGCTTTGACTGGTGTTTTGGTGCAACCAGTCTAGGTATGTCTAAATGTGGCCTGGCATGCTTTACTGTAATGTTATTACATGTCTACACTGGCCTACATTGTGCAGCCGGTTGGACATGTTTTCATTGTGGCATGGCATTTTTAATAGCAAAGCATTAATGTTCCTGTGCACTGTTGGTGACTTACATGTGTTGGAACAGTATTACCCCATAAAACAATTGCAAACCCTGTGGCTTTATAGTCAATGTTTCTCAGAAAGTGTGCTGTATATTGCATTAAAATACATATTTATATCTTTCTCCTAGTGCAATGTGTGGCATACCCCTTCAGCAGCACGTTCGTGTATATTGCGCAAGCGTGACAATCTAGGCCGGCTCAGAGTGTGGCGCGACCCGTGATTTGTTGCCGAGTTGGGGGGGGGCCCTCAGCATGGCTCGCAGGGGGGCCCCCACATTTTGTGTTACGCCACTGCCTTTAAGATTTTAACATTTTTAACATATCTGCGCACTTGACACTGAATATTGCAAGCACTATAATAAAAGATCTTGCTACCAACAGTAATCATGTCATCGACCTCGGAAAGATGAAAGGCTGAGTTATCTCTGACGGTATACGACACTGTGCCCTCGAGGTTACACACACATCTTTGCACGTGGCTCCAAAGGCAAGCGAATTACCTTCCCAGCGGAAAGATGGGGCTAAAATGGCCATAGTACACGGACAGAGATGCCTCTCTGGAAGTGACACAGAAGGAAGTACGGGGCATGCGCAGACACCTGGCACTGTCAATCAACTGAGGTGACTCCCTCCCACCCAAAAGAAATCATGAGGTTTGTGAAAAGGACAGCAGAGCGTCTCTGTATGAAGTCTTTTGCTTGCTCTTTCAACTTGTTCTGTGGCCAAGCAATGGACATAAAACATCTGTTGGCTTCAACAACATGTGGGAATGATACATCCCTGCGAAACATACCCAAACAAGTCCGGGCAAAACACCCACTGGCAGGACCTGAATAAGTCCTGGATCACGTGGAAGCCCTCTGAGTAATATGCACAGTTATGTGACGGCAGATATAGTGCAATCCTCGTGAAATAGTCAATCTCCCGAGAGTTAGTATGTGGTGATTAACATCAGATTAACATTTGTGCTGCCTAAAGGTATTGGAACAGGGTGTGTATATATCTCGCTCAAATGGTTAAGTGGCACTATTTAAAGAGGTTGCCTGCAGGAGTTGATGCCCGTAGTCACAGGGGTGTTGTACTGCAACATGGTTTTCATTTTGGGGTAGCGAGGCATAGCCACCCCTGTTGCTTTATCTTCAAACCCAAGGCTTAATCAATCTGACTTTTAATATATTAGCATTATTAGTCTCATTTCACGAGGTGCTTTCAACTAGACCGATCGCAATAAACTGTCCTGTAGACAAGCTCGCCACCTGCTTTTTTACCGTCTGTCCTGATTTTGTGAGAGGTTCTCTTACAAAGCAGGCAACAAAGCTGAAAATACTCCCTGTCCCCGCCCCATGACAGGAAACAGACAGCGGGCCTCATCACGAGTTGGGCAGTAACAACGGCGCTATTACCGCTGGCGCTATTAGCCCTACCGCCAAACCCCCTTATGCTATTAGTGCCGGATAACGGGTTTGGCGGAACGGTTAGTGCCCATTCCCTGTTGGGCCCAATGGGGAAAATTCGTGCTATTACAGCCGGCGGATTTCCCGCCGGCAGTAATCGCGCCGAAATTCGGCACATGATCTGGCGGACCCTAAATGCGGCAGTAATAGCGCTACCGCCGCATTTAAGAGTTCCCGCCAGACTTGTGATGAGGCCCAGCGTCTGCTGACCAGATGCAAGGGGGTGGCGGCCGGTAGCTCCCGAGGGAGCACTTCTGTTCTAAATGATGAAACGTCATTTGTTGCCTGAGATTTTTTCCAATGGGGATGCATTCACATTTTCCCCAAATTAGTGCAAGCAACCGAGGGCAGCAAGGGACCAGTAAGCATCCTATTAAGTGTTTGTATTTGTTATTGATTTGTAGAGTTAACTGCAAAAACATAGTCACTTTGTGGCATCCCAGAGGGAGGGGGCAGGGGGTAAGACAAGACAAAACGAGGGTTAGAATGATCTTATGGTACATTCAGATCAGTAAATGTAAGGTAAATTGAACCAGCCAGTTTTTTAACTTGGCAGAGCAGCTAAGAGAAGCAAGTACTGAACACTTAATCAAGAGCAGCTGTGGCAAGCAGGTCCACAGTCCAGGGGTGCAGTCTTTGGTAGGTGTTAGACCTATAGGGCCTAACGAAAGAAGGAAGACACGCTGAGTGTTTGTGTACGTCTATCTTTATTCAAGTTACAAGAGGAAGTGCCTGATCCCTTCTTCCTCCTCCCTCACCCTTACGTCATCCCACCTGACACTGTCTCTCCCTTAAAGAGATACTAGCCCTTCAACAACACTCCCGGACAAATGCCCTTGCTTCACGCTCAAAATTCTTCAACTAAGCATGTTGGCCTCTTCACGATCCTCTGAGGCCGGCTGCCTGAGCCTTCACTTGAGCTTTCGTCTGGTCGATCTGCTCCCTTCGCTTCTGGTCGAGGTGGGAACCGGGGAGGAGGCCATAGGCTATCTCTGACGTCATGTGGCTCTGGATCTGGATCCGGAGGTGGAAGTCTCTCACTTTCACTGATTACAACATGTTTGAACACTGAGCTGTTTCGAGTTACTTCTTTCTCCTCGTTTGCAGCAGTCAGCATGGTTTCCTTTATCGCAGTGACTTGGAGGGGGTTGAGGCAAACCGAGAGCCGGTTTTCCTGACCATTGCTTGTTGTACTAGCACTTCATCTCCGATGTGAAATTCTTTCGGCCGTGCCCCTCTTCTTTCGTCGGTCTCTATGCAAGCTCTCTTTTTCCGCTCTGCATTCCTTCTTAAGATCTCAGGGTCTGCTTCTGACTGACTTGCTGGATGTCTTATGATTCTTGTACTACTTGGCACTTCGCCATAAGTTCTGCTGGCGTCTTGTTCGTGGCCTCGTGCAGCGTATTGCGGTAGTCGCGAAGCATGCGGCATAGTGTTTGATGGGGGTCGACTTTCTCAATTCAGGCTCTCTGTAAGGTCTTCTTGATAGAGACCATGAACCTTTCGGCCATCCCATTAGCCTGGGGCCAGCGAGGTGTGATTTTCTGATGTCTGAACCCCAGGTGTTTGGCGAATGTTGCAAATTCATGCCTGCTGAACGGCAGACCATTGTCTGATTTGATGATTCCTGTATTCCCCATTCACTCACTACTTCATCAAAGACAGCGGCTACTTGGGCAAAGGCTGTGGACGTGGACGCTTTACAATCGGGAACCTGGAGTGTTCATTGATGAATAACGGTAGGTATTCACCTGATTCGAGTGGTCCGTAAAAGTCTACTGCAACCTTTTCCCACGGGTGTTCCAGGATCTGTGTTGGCTGCAAAGGTGTCGGAGCTTCAGGTTTGGCCGTGCATTGGCACGCTACACAGTTTTTTACCCAACAGTCCACCATGGCATCCAGGAAGGGGAACCATACGTGGTACCGTAGCTGCCTTTTGGTGTTGTCTGCACTGCGGTGCGCTTCGTGAGCTGTCTTGATGACTTCTGATCATAGGAAGGTTGGGACCACCAATCTGCATCCTCATAGGAGTATGGAGTTGTCTATCATGGCCCGTTCTGCATGCACTTTTGCTAGTCTCTTTAGTTCGTCCCTGCATGCTCCTGGATGTGTCTGTAGCGCCCGGCGATAGTCTTTCCACTTGTTGTTTTCGGTGAGACTGATTGCCAGGGCCATGGAGGGGTCTGCAGCTGAGGCTGAGGCAATGGATTGCAGTGAGATCGCTCGGGGAAGCGCGTTTGTGGTGACGTAGCTGATGTATTCGACATCTCCGGGTTTTGGCACTGGCTTGCCTGTGGGGTGTCTGGATAAATAGTCAGCCGGGTTGTTCTCACCCCCCGGACGATGAATGATCTGGTAGTCATATTCTTGGAGTCTAATGCCCTATCGTTATATCCTGGGGGGCATCTTCGTTCTGGGGTTCCCAAATAGTGATAGTAGAGCCTGGTGACCGGTGATGAGAGTGAACTTCTTGCCTATCACAAAGTTATGGAAGTGTTCACACGCCCATACTGCTGCCAAACTTTCCTTTTCGGCTTGTGAGTATGCAAACTCAGAGGGTGCCAGCGCTCTGCTGGCGTCTCCACTACATGTCTTGGGTGGGCATCAATACAATTGGTCTGTGCCAGTATGGCCCCTAGTCCTACGGGACTTGCATCCACTACAATTTTGGTATGCCACTCTGGGTTGAAGTAGGCAAGTTTCCTGGTCTCGGCGAGGGACTGTTTGATGGTGTCGAATGCATCTTGACATTCTGCTGACCACATGAAGAGGACATCTTTCTGGAACAACCTCCTGAGGGGCCCCATAATGTGGCATAGTGTGGGATGTACCTGGCACAATATCCTGCCATGCCAAGAAACGATCTGACTTCTGCGACTTGCCTGGGCTCTTGCAGGTTGAAGATTGTGGAGACCTTGTCGGGATCAGGGGTCATGCCATCCGCAGAGAAGATGTGCCGAAAGAATTTCAATTTGGACTTGCTGAATTGGAATTTGTCAATGTTGAGAGTGAGACCCGCCTCTTGGTTGGCACAGCAGGTGGCACGGAGGGCTGCATCATGTTCTTCTTTCGATTGTCCATACACAAGGATGTCGTCACTGTAGTTCAGTGCATTGCTTATTGGTCGGAGGAAACCATCATTGGAGGCGAAAGTAGTGATGCCTCTCGATTCCGGGTGGAGTACCATTTGATGGTACCCCTGGTTGAGGTCCAGTTTGGAGAAGAGGATCGATTTATTAAGCTTGACTATCATGTCCTCTATCCTTGGGCCTGGATGGTGCTCTCTCTGGATGGCGGTGTTGGCCATTTACATGTCTACACAGAGTCTGAGTCGTCCTCCTTCCTTCGGCACGATCACTAATAGAGAGACCCATGGGGTCGGGCCCGATACTGGTTCAATGATTCTGTCTTCCAGTAGTTGTCTGAGTACAGCCGACACTGATGCTTGCAGATGAAATCCAACTCTTCTTAGATGTTGGGGAATGGGTCGGACTGCCAGATCAATGTGTAGTTTCACGGGCATGCCCTTCATCTTTCCTAGGCCCTTGAATAGGAGTGGAAATTCTTTCATTATGGTCTCTTTGTGAGGGCCAGTATCGCATGTTGTATACGTGATCTCTTCCGTCGGGTGCTGGTGCCGTCGAGCAGATGGGGTCACCCTCTTGCACATGTATGTCTATGAGTCCCAGGCAAGAGGCAGTCAGATAGCTCAGGAGGCATTTCCCTTTGGTCGGACTCCGAACGACATGAATGATAGTCGTTGTAGAGTGATCACCATGGATGAGCCGACGTTCAAACGAGCCAATGGTCTGTAATGGGACATCTGCACCCCACTGGAATATCTTGGAGGCTGATTGTGTTGGCACTGGTTTCTCAGGGATCTGGTGAAACTCCTTCTCACCCATTATATTTATGTGGCTCCTGAGTTGAGTAGGAAGCAGAAGTGTCTGCCACCTATCTCCACAGGTATCATGGGTGCTTCTCAGGCTTCTCTTTCATCCATGATGAGATTGACGTATTTGTCTTGATAGTATTGGTCGTATTGGTCAATTTCATAGTCAAATCCTTACTGCTCTACACTGTAGTAGTTCTGGTGTGGTGGTGGTCCGTCATATTCATCTCTAATGCGTGAGATCTGGTCATGTGTCTCGGTTTCATGTGTCTCAGCCTTGGGTAAACATCTTCAACCACCTTGACGTAGCTTCTTGGGTTTTTCTGTTATGGGTGCATTTGATATGACTTCGCTTGTGGGTTCCTGTTGAATGTCTTGTATTGCAGGGTCGCAGGCATTTGTGATGTAGGAAAAGGTCTGCCTTCCCTGCAGACTGACTGGAAATGGCGTTCCCTGCTACAATTCCCACATCTTTGGGAGAGTGCAGGACAGGTCGCTGCATGGGGAAAAGCCATCCCGCAGTGGTAGCACTGACGCTGTGTTCTTGGAGTCGTCATGTAGCTGCTATTTGAGGGTCTGTCTGTTGTTCTGGTGTTGCTTGGTTGTATTGCTGCTATCATTTCATTCTTGTCCTGTTTAGCTGAGGTGTTGCCCGCTATCTGCGTTACCTGCTTGTCGACCCTTTTGAGAATCCTGGCCATCTCACTAACCTCTTCAATGGTGATTGGCTTCTTGAGGTCTTGCTTTTTGAGGGTTTGAGATACGCACCAGTCGATGACTCGTAGGCGGATGGCCTCATCAAGTGAGCAGACATGGAATTGACAGTGTGCACCTTTTATTCGTAGGTGAGTGATGAATTAATCCACTGTTTCATCAATTCTTTGGGTACATTGATTAAACGTGTACCTTTCATAGTCCCTGTTGGGCTCAATCACTAGCCTCTTGTTCAAAGCTGTGATCAGCGCTGGAAAATCAGGGTTTTCAGCAATTGGGATTGATTGATTGATATTTTATTTCTATCGTGCTCATACACAAGTGTTTCAGAGCGCGACAAGGCAGGGAAAGGGAACAGGGGAGAGCAAAAACAACGATCTTACTAGGCCCAGTGACATTGAGAACGTGAAAGTGCAGGGTAGAGGGAGAAGGGGAGAAGTGCATGGAAGGGGGAACAAAAGGAGAGTGTGGAGCGAGAAGGAAAAAAACAATAATAATAATAATAAAATAATAAATAAAAAGGCAACAAACAATGGGAGTGCAGCTAGCAAGTGGCAAGTGATGGGTTTATGGCAGCAGGCCGTGTAGATATGAAAGTGCAGGAAGAAAAGGGGCGGGCTGTATGGGTACAGATACAGACCCCAGTGCAGGGGTGGCCTGGAGGCAGTGCGTGAGGGTGGCAAGATGAGCATGTACCTGGGCCAAGAGGACAGAGGGTGGCCAGGTGCATGGTGCCGAGGGAGAGTAGAATCAACAGGGGAGAGGGGTGGAGAAGGCAGAAGCAAAGAGGAAGGTTTTGAGGTGCTTCCGGAACCGAAGATGGTTCTCCTCAAGTTTTAGAGTGGCAGGGAGGCTGTTCCAGAGGGAGGCCCCAGCCGAAGACAGAGATCTACCCCCAGCTTGTTTCTTTGAGAAACGACTGACCCTGAGGGAGTTAGAGGTAGAGGAGCGGAGTGCTCAAGATGGGAGGTTTTTGCGGAGGGATAGTTGAAGGTATGTTGGACCCAGGCCCCAGAAAGCCTTGTGGACAATGCAGAGGGTTTTGAATTTAATCCTTGCATCCACTGGGAGCCAATGGAGAGATTTCAAAGCTGGAAAGATACGATCCCAGGGCTTGAGGCCAAGGACAAGTCTCGCAGTCCTGTTCTGGATAAGTTGTAAAGGGCAGAGAGTAGAGGCAGGTAGATTAAGAAAGAGGCTGTTGCAATAGCCCAGCTTAGAGAGAACCCGAGCTTGGGAGACAGTGAGCTTCTGGGGGAATGAGAGGAAAGGAAGAATACCTCTGAGGAGGTGCAGTGGGAGGTTTGAATTTTTCGATACTTCAGCGATATGGGCAGAGAAGGAGAGTGTGGACTCATAGGTGACACCAAGGTTCTTGGCCTCGCAGGTGGGGATAGGAGGAGGGCCAAGGGAGGCCGGCCAGAGAGTGAGGGGAATGGAAGGTGATGGTGTGCCAATGAGGAGGATCTCTGTCTTGCTGGCATTAAGACAAAGATCGTTGGCGGCACACCAATCTTGGATGGCAGTTAGGCAGTCAGTGATGAGAGAGGTGGAGGAGGTGGCCGAGGGCAGCCTGAAAATGAGTTGGGTGTCATCTGCATAGCACTGGAAGTTTGAGCAGAAAATTGAATACAGCGGGAAAGAGTTGCCAGGTATTGGTTAAAAAGCCAGGGCGAGAGGTTAGACCCCTGGGGAACACCACAGGTGGAGAAGAAGACAGATGATAGGAAGGAACCAAGTTGGACCTGGGAGGGTCCATCAGAGAGGAAAGAGGTCAGCCAGGCCAAAGCCTGATCGGTGATGCCCAAGTTATCCCTGAGACGGTTGAGCAGGATGGTATGGTTGACCGTGTCGAAGGCAGAGGAGAGATCAAGTAGGATAAGAACAGATGGAATGCTAGAGTCAAGGTTGGAAAGCAGATCTTCACGGATTTTCAGGAGAGCAGTTTCCATGCTTCTGCCAGATCTGAAGCCAGACTGATGGTCATGGAGACAGCCAACAGAATCAGAATGAAGGATTAGCTGAGAGATGGCCAGCTTTTCAAGGAGTTTGCCTAAGCAGGGGGTAATGGAAATTGGGCGATAGTTGGTCGGACAAGAGGGATCCGCTGTGGGTTTCTTGAGGAAAGGATGCACAAGGGAGTGCTTAAGAGGGGAGGGGAAGGATCCTGAGGCAAAGGAGTGGTTGCAGAAGTCGGCAAGGGCCAGAGCGAGGGTATCAATGTGGTCCTTGAGAATTTTAGAGAACAGGGATGAACCTGTTTTGACGAGGCTTTCATAGATCGGACTTGTCTAGCGACCTCATCAGAGGAGAAGAGAGGAAAGGAAGATAAGGCGGGTGGGGGGGTGGCTGGAGGAGGATCAGTGTGTACCGAAGGAGAGGGAAGAGGAGCGGGGATGGAGGAGAGTGTGGACAGGATGTCTTAATAAGTATTTTGACTTCATTCCCTGCTAGACTGAGGAACATGCTGCGTAATCTTGGTGAGTTCTCTTCGCCTGCAGCTGCAATTAAGGTGTTAAAGTCTTCCAGGCATTCAACCCACCTCACCCTTTTGTCGGCCTGTGGCGTCATGGAGAAAGGGGGTGGCCGGGGGAGTTGGAGCTTGTTGCACTGGTGGAGAGCTCATGGTGGCTGGGTTTATCAGTGGTCAGTGCTGATGACGGCTGTTGGTTGATGGTTCTGCAGGTGCACGCATGTCCTGCGGCACACTAACAGGATCGTTGTGCCCCTCTCTGACTCATGACCTGTGAGGTAGTTATGGGTGGCCAGGGACACTTTTGGGCTTTCATGCACTCTGTGCGTGTCTTTTGGCTCTGTGAAGGCTTTAAGTATGCTAGTTCCTTGGTAACGGGTGCTGTGTAGCGGCAGGAAAAGTAGGGCCCCATCCACCTGAGTTGTTTTTTTTCTCTTTACTCTGCTCTGTCCGTGACTGCAGGCATCCATTGAAACCAGAAACCACTGGTGGGTTGCTGTGCGGTGTTTGTATAGCGCACTCCACGTGTGCACACTTTCAGCAGGGACTGCCGTGACTGCAGGCATCCGTTGGAACCGCTGGCGGGTTGCCGTGCAGTGTTTATATAGCGCACTCAACGTGTGCGCACTTTCAGTAGGGAAGGAGTTTGGCAGCATGTTGCTACAGCCCCGTCTGCACGCATGGACTGTTTGCAGCCGCCGGAGGAGGAGGATGGAGGTGGGGCCTGGGATCGGGTGCTCGTCTGGCCCGGCTGGGATCAGTTGGCCAGACGCACTGGAGCAGGATCGCTCGTGTGGAAAGGAGGAGGAGGAGGGACTCTGTGGTCTGGGAGCAGACTCATCACCAGTTGTTAGACCTGTAGGGCCTAACGAAAGAAGGAAGACACGCTGAGTGTGTGTGTACGTCTATCTTTATTCAAGTTACAAGAGGAAGTGCCCGATCCCTTCTTCCTCCTCCCTCACCCTTACGTCATGCCCCATGTGGTCTGGCCCACGTGACACTGTCTCTCCATTAAAGAGACACTAGCCCTTCAACAGTAGGTAAGAGGCTTGATGCAATACAAAAGGTTCCCAAAGCCATTATGACAGGAAAACCTATGGGTGTGAGGGTTGGAAGGGTTCTCATAGTAATGTACTAGCATGGTAACTACTACCATGACCTCTGAAACATGTCTGTAGAAAGGCACAGGACCTCGTAACTGCTCGTATTCCCATGCCCTTTTCAAGCCCCAGCCAAGAAATAATCAAAATCTCCTGAAGTGGACTGTGGAGGCACACATGATCCGCTCGGTGTTTGTATGGCTCAAACAAAATGAGCCTGTAGGTGTGCTCTCAGCTTTTTCCACTGTTTATGGGTTAGTTTGTCAGGCTCTGTACTGACAAACCTGCCGCCCTAACACTTTGGCAAGCCACCCACGCTGACAAAGACAAACAAGACTTTAAAGCACGCTCAAAGGAGTACAAGGAAGCCATCCTTCGCGCCAAAGCTAAATCCTTTGAAACCAGAATCTCTGATACCAAGTCTAACACAAAAGAAATGTTCTCCATATTCAGAGAACTAGAGACTGCCACACCCACCCCCCAAAATTTCACCAAATATAAGACATGGTGTGACAACATCCAAACAGCCATGCGTAACAAGCTGTATTCACTACAAACTAAAATCCTAAACACCAAACACACGCTCACCAGCCAACCCACACCCCCTCTTCTCCTGACACCTCTCCCCTCTTCTCTTTCAAGGCCATACAGGAGCAGGACATGATCAACCTCATGAAAACTATAAAGCCTTCCAACTGTAAGGGTGACTCCTGTCCTGCCACAATTATCAAGGACTGTGCAGACACCCTCGCTCCATTCCTAACAGCCTTTGTCAATGCTTCTTTTGCTATTGGGAAAGTCCCCTCTTGCCTCAAGGAAGCCTGGGTCCGACCCCTCCTAAAAAAAAAACACACTTGACCCCACCTTACACAATAACTACAGGCCCATCACCACCATCCCTTTCTTTATGAAGATATTGGATAAAGCAGCATACATACAAGTACAACACTTCATAGAAGAGAACAAACTCCTAGCGTTACGACAATCCAGCTTTCGCCCCAGGCACGGAACAGAGACTGCTCTACTTGACCTCAAAAACCAGATGGACGATGCGAGAGTCCAAGGTAAACCAGTCCTACTCCTACTTCCCGACCTCTCCGCGGCATTTGACCTTGTAGACCATAATGTCCTATGCCACCACCTCACCTCCACCGCCAAATTCTCCCCTGATGCCACTGCATGGATCACCTAGGACCATGCAAGTCTTCTCTGATCTAGCCTCGGCCTCACCCACCATCATCCTTTGTGGAGTACCCCAAGGCCCCTGCCTCTCCACTACTCTCTACAACATCTTTACACGTCCCCTCTTTCTCATCCTTGACGCCATGGGTATCTCCTACACCAACTACACTGATGATACTCGGATCCTCCTCACACTCACAGGCAACTATGACACAGACTCCACGACTCTTAACACCATTTACAACACCATCCAAACGTGGATGGCTGTCAACGGATTCTGCCTCAACTCAGACAGGACAGAACTCCTACTGGTAGGATCCACTGAAACTCTCAAAAATCTTGACACCCAGTTCAGCCACTTCACCATTGACTCCATCAAAATCCGAGTATCTGACACAGTGAAAACCCTCTGAGTCTATCTGGACTCCAACCTATCCATGACGAGACAAGTCAATGCAATTGCCTCTACTGCAGCCTACCATGCAAAACTCATTAACGCTGCCAGGCCCTTTCTCTCCAAAGAGAACTGCACTAACAAAGCCAGAGCTATCACCGGCTCCAGGTTGGACGACTGTAATGTAATCTTCCTAGGGACCTCCACAAAAAATCTAGAAAAACTGCAATTACTCCAGAACAGTGCTCCGCGTGCAGCCCAAGGTATCTCTAAAAGAGAACACATCTCGGCCGCTAGAAAATCAGCCCATTGGCACACAATAGAGGAGAGGGTTATATTCAAAGCCTTGACTTTTACCCATAAATGCATCCACCTCTCTGCACGGCTTACCTATCACAAAGAATCCACTCCACCACATATACAAGGCCAACCAGAACACCCTACGCAAACATGCTCACTGTGTCCAGAGTAAAAAGAACCAGGGAAGGAGGCGCTAGTTTCCCCTACCTTGCCTCCTAGCCTGGAACGCTCTTCCAATGATGCTTTGTGCCGAAACCTCACTCAGTACCTTCCGCAAAGCCATAAAAACCACTATGTTCGCCTGATTAACACCTCAGTCGCTGGGGACTACTCACCACATCTCTTGATAAACCTGCAAATGTACCTGCAGCTAGCTGACTGTACTAATTTGCTACCAATGTAAAAAATGTATTAATGTGCTACAAATGTAAAATGTAAAAAAAATATTTTTGTACCTCCCTGCAACTAAGTTCCCTACAGGTAACAGCGCCACGATGCCCATAGGCTGTTTGTGCGCTATACAAATGTAAAAAAATAAAATAAATAAATAGGTTGTTTGTGCCTATAGTCAAACATTGTTTATTAACATGATGCATCTTCGACCTTTCAATAATCAACAAACGATTTACCATTGCTAGTCACCGCGATCAAAGAGCAAGCAATGTCACTTCCTGGAGAAAAGAACCAATAAACGTCAACATTAACTCGTTACTGTCTCCCAGTATCTCCAAATTACTACAGCAAACCATTACAGATCCTCTTCAACCAGAAATAAAGATCAATCATTCCAAGCAAGATAACTAAATATTGCATTTGTCTGAGGTAGTGGCACATTATGTCATGACCTATTGTACAGATCATAGATGGTCAAGCCTATGACCTGCAGTAGAAAGCAAAGGCTCATGGGTTCCTTTGTGGCCATTATCATCCATCCATTCAATCAGGCCCACTCTCTCATTAAGGTAAGGCAGAACGGTCTAAGCGTCGCTAACCGGTTCTGAAAAATGACAGGGCTGGCTAATTAATGAATTAAACTATGCAATGAGGGGAAGATGATCCATACAAAGGCGTGAAGATGACGAAGGAAGGAAAGTGAGGGGGGTTTATAGTGGCAGTACAGATTAGCTCACAGAAGAGAGATAATTCAGATGGAAAATCTGTTGCATATTTACAAAAATTTGTTTGCCACATATTGTGACAGATCACACTGAGCCATACCCCAGTCAATTCAATGTTTCAATTGAGATTCAATACAGACAATTATGGCTATTACAACCTGCTTTTTGTACCTATGTGTTAATTTGTTGCTGTTTTGCAAGACACCTACCATGAACACATTTGCTTTCTAGTGTACCAAGATAAGGAAGACGGGCAAGGTAAAAGGAGGGTGAGGGAAAGGGGGTCTATTATTACAAAGCCTTTAAACATTCCAGATCAGTTCTGTGCAAGGAAAAGGGGAAAGAGCAGTACCAACCAAGAAATGTAGTATTACAGAAAGTGCTAGAAGAGCCATCTGGTGAGGGTGGTATAGACTGAGCTTTTAGGATTTCTAATTAAAATATGATGTGGGTAATTCTGCTTCTTTAAGTGAGATCTGTTAATCAGATCCCACTTTCATAATGTTGCATGCCAAAAACAATAATGCAACCAAGTACTTTCCTATGACCTGGAGTCCTTTTGATGTAGGCAACGGAGGATGGGAGAGGAGTTAGAGTAGCTATGGAGGCAGCTTCAAGCCACAGAGCGGTCTCACCACCTTGGATTTTGCAAGGGCCTCCAAACCTCCTGTCCCACTGTCCCTTTTCTGTAAACAAGGCACTCTGGGTATGAGAGAAGGCAAAGGGCATTTGATGGAACAGTCTGGATTGGACTCTTAACAACAAAACTGCTATGAACCAGCCTGGAGTGGAATGTTGCCTATACAAGGGGGATAACCTCCCGGTTGAGGATTCACCTTCGGAACACTTATTTAAGAAGGATTCACTGGAACCTGATCGGGAGTACAGTCTACTCCAAAATACTCTGCCAGTGAGGTGAAGACCAAGAGCTTGAGGGAAAAGTAAGCTCTTCTCCCTAAGCATTCCAAGAACCTATTTGGGATGACCAGCTGTTTGGACAAGGCATAATGCAACTGAGACATTGGTACTTAGGGCCCTTTCACTGAAGGTGACAGGACCCTGCAAGTTATCTCTACAAACCTTTCAGGTTGTGAAGGGCAGAAGAAATGACTCACCTTGCCCCCAAGACCCTGGACTGGGTCTCCCAGCAACTGAAAAGGACAAGAAGCAGTGGTGCTGCCTTTGGTACACCAAGTACTTCCAACCTATAGAGGAGCAGATGAATAAGTCCTCCCTAGCCCCCCCCCCCCTCTATCATATTGGAATAGCAAGAGAAGAGCATATGTGGCACACCAGGTATTGTCCCAATACCGCTCAGAGTGTATGAGAGACGATGTGCACTCAGACAACCGTACCGAATGTGCCCCCGCGCTGAAAGGTTGGAAGGATGTCTGGACATCAAAGAGCTATAAGTAAAATGTGACGAGAGCAGAGTGACATCATGAGGAAAAGACGCAAAGATGCACTGAAACGGTATGAAAATACTTAAAGGATAAAGATGCAACTGGAAGTGATAAGAGAAACAAAAATTCAAAGAGGAATACATCAGATGCACCAAAGAAATAAGTGAGGAGAGATGAAGTTAATGTACATACGCAGACACGCAAGGTAGTTGAGACATATGGAAGCTTGCTGCAGAAGAAAATATCACGTGGCTAAGGCGGCCATGAGAAAAAGATGGACGCTGCACTTGTGTTGAAACCAATCAAGCTACCTCAGAGACAGGCCAGGGTTGCAGAGTTTTGAGACGCAGGAAAACAGCTTTGTGTGAGGAATACAGAGGAGTCTATTAGCCTGGGATCAAGGATGTCACAACAAGGAATAACTGCAAGGCACAAAGGGAGTCAAGAGGATAGGCCATGTACATAAGCCATGTTTCTCTTAGATTAAGCGAAGACGAAAGCATATGCAAGCGCCAAGTATTGGACAATCAAAGTGAAAAGCCTATGCAATGTGGAGTGAGCAAGTCTCCAGAGGCCAAGAGGAGTAATGACACCCAGCACAATTAAATCAAAAAGCAGTAAATAAAAGGTCGAAAATGGACAAAATTGAGGTCTCCTCACACGTGACTCAGAAGTTGAAAACAAGGGCTATTAATTCGCACCAGACTAAGAAAATGGTGTATATACACTCCCTTGGAAGTCCCACAACCGAGAACAGGCGGCAAGATCAACTATAAAGAAGTCTTGGGGCCTGACCGATGAGAGATGATGGGCTAATTGGGCAAGTGGGTAATAGTCTGACTTTGCTCTCTGCACCTGAGTTTCATTTTGCTTAGGTGCTGCTAACGAGCCTAAAGTCCAAGGTTGGGAGAGAATGCCAACCAATCATAGGATCTATGTAGCAACATGGTATCCAATGTTGCACAGGCCAACCCGCTGCTATTATTCTGCTATAATTTGTATTATACATAGTTTGAGGTGGTTCAAGGCATGCCTATTAGATAAGGGCATCCAGTGATATTACTAATACTTATATGATATATAGGCATATATGTTCCCTTAACCAATCCCTCCCTTTAATAGGTTTTACAGTTTGCCATGTAGGATGACATGTTAGCTGACGTACATTGAGATATAAAACCTTCGTGTAATCAAAACTGTAGTGTAAGTGTGTGGATTACAGTTTGTTGGTCGCCAGATTGCCCTACTTTATTTCAGCTGCCAATAATGTAGTACTTTGTCATATTCTTTGAGTCTTTTCAGATATTTGGGTCTGAGATCATTATTGGTCATTCCATCTAGCACATGAGATGCTTAAAGGTGCTTGAGCACATTTCGGTGGCATTGCAGATGGTTCTGGTCCAAACGACCTGGGCCTAGATTTAGTCTCTCAGACTATCAACTGCTTTCGCAATTAGCCGGAATATTGTGGAGCTTCCTGTGGAGAACGGCACGCAATACATGTGTGAAAAGAACCAGTCTGCAGGTGCCCCTTTGAAGAAATTCCTGTCCAGTCCCTGCAGGTGCCCAGCAGACTGAAGGCGAACTGGTCGATTGGGGAAGAGTTGATTCTGAGGGACTCAGGCTATGGATGTACGTAGAGCATCGAAAGTGGCAGATACGAGGAGAGGGACTGTATTGTAAATATATATATATAAGTAACAGGATTTTGGGGGATTAGAAAGAAGAGAAATAGATACCTCGATTCCTGGTTACAAGAGGTGGAAGGGTATCTGCTAAAAAACCCAAACATGGGAATTATTTAAGTGTTCCTGAGGCGAGGCCAAAAAGAAGAGCGTATCGAACTCCAAAATGGGATAAAATGGAGATGAGATACATTTACTAGAGATAGTAAAGGAAGGCACACGCAAAAAAATGACAAGTGCACATGTGTATGGGGTTATAAATATGTTAGTATAAAATGTTTATTGTGTCTAGATTAGGAGATATAAAACGATAGTAAAGAATTAAGGTGGTCATCAGATTGTTAAATCAAGAGATTGATGTCAAGCAGGAGGATACAAATCAAAGGAGAATAATAGATAAATAAAGAAGAGATTCTTAAGGTGTGTCAATAATAAAACAACGAGACAGCAAAAATTGACAGAAATTGTAAACAAAGGGATAAAGAGAACACCATTGCATAGATTTTTTTAATTGGTTAAAAAACGTGGGTTTTTTGGTAATGGGGGCCATTGATGGTATTTGCTCAAATCAATCAGTGTGGTATATTTGATAAAGTAAATAAAAGAATAAAAGATCTGGTAAGTATTGACAGTTGAAATTGACTTGTCACCATGGGAGACACTCCCTTTTTACATCTATGCAGGACACTGCCAAGAAATACACCCAAAATAAAGCAGTATCACGCCGAGTAGGTGTAGGGCATGACTAATAAAACACTTCTGCTAAGGCCCCAAGAAGGCCCATTGTCAAAAACAGTATTGCGTCATGTAAGGGGAAGAAGTTACAGAAAAGTTTGGCCATTTTAGAGTTATGGAAAATGCATCAGAGAGAGAAAGATGACCCGCCTGAGAAGGAGTGGATGCTTAATCAGCATAAAGGGTAGGATCTAACGCCTTCGGCTCCTCTTTCCCCTTCTGAAAACAACAGTGCAGATACAGAGAAACAGGGATTTTATCATTTAAAAGAACTGAAAGCAGCAGCAGGTATGTTAATCGGACATACTAGTCCCCCGCTTAAAACAGTGAGGTTAATAGGGAAGAGAGCAAAAGCAGAGAACTCAAATATATGTTAACATGCAATCATAGTAAACAGAGTGATGAGAGAAAGGACAGACAGGTAGAGATAGAGGAAGAAGCAAAGAGACAAAGAGAAGTGAAGGACAAGGCTAAGGGAGTGACAATAGCGCAGAATGAATGGATGGGAGGACAGATATTACTCAAACTAGATTACAAGGGCATTGATGGGGTTAGAGAAAGAGAAAAGCGGGAAAAGAAAGAAAGAGAACAAGAGAAAGCATACAAGGAAAAAGAGAGTAATTCCAAAGTAAGAACGAAGAAGGTATGAGGCAAGTAAAGAAAAGAAGAGACTAGAAGAGAAGAAAAGAGAGGAGATAGAAACACACAGATTGAAAGTACATAGGTTACAAAGAGGGCAAGTGGAAAAAGAGATGAGGGAGATGTGGAGAAGGAGTGAAGAGATGAACAAAAGTAGGGGATAAGGGATGATGAAATAGATCATCTATTCAATAGAAGCATGGTGCCGATCGAAGCACAAAAATGATCTGAGGAAGAGAGAGAGTCGCAACAGCCCCGCTGGGAGCTGCAAGGGATACTGAGAATACAAACATGGGCTGACGAGCCGGAAGCAGACAACATAGGGAAAATAATTGGGGATTTATATAGGAAAATAAGGGATAAAGATAGGTATAAAACCAAAGAGAATGCAGAAGGATCCATATGTAGGGAAATAGGAGGAAGGTCAGAAGACATACTAACAGATGAACATAGAACGCTGTCTTTAAGTAGACTAGATCTTGATGATGTGGAAAGGGACAAAAGCCACACAAGCTGGGGCATAATGATGTCAGATGAAGAAAGTGAAAAATAAACAAGAAAGCATGAAGAGAGGGCTCATGCGGTTTTTTGAAAGACTCAAGTGCAGAAAAAGGGGTAAAATGGTCACACTTAGATGACCTTAAAGAAAAAACACCAGAACCAACACCATGCACTGAGCGACCACAAGCACAACTGTGCAGTACAAGGGGATATATCCATGCCTTATGTAAGCCGATTAAGATCACTGCCAGGACGGAGACAAATGGGTAAGACTAGCCCACCTGGAAAACATAAAGTGTAGGTGGGTATGATTATGGTTCAAAATGTACACAATTCCCATTGTTAGGGAAAGGGGGAGGACAACCACAATGTATACCATAGCCACAAATGGATAATGATAATTTGAAATGTAAGTTACCTAGTTTGACTTCAGGTATAGGAAAATGGATTCATGAGTTAGAGAGAATGACATCAGGAATGACTTTGGCAATAGGTGACATAAAAGGCCTGCTGGCAGCCATTCTGGGGGAGAGGGTTGATACAATTTGGAAACGAGCAGGGCATGCGGGTTTGACTGCACAAAACTCAACATACGATGGAGCGTCATTTAACAATTGCAGAGCAGATGTATGGTGGGCACTCAGGGTATAATATTCCGATACATCAGACATGGGTTTGTTTTTGACTAGGAAAATGGGTGAGGATGAAGATCCCGTTGCCTTTATTCAAGATATTGAAGATCAATGGCATCTCAAGAGAACCGTGGGATAAAACAGTGGCATTATTTTACCACATTTTATGTCAGGGACTGTACTAGCCAATGCAATGGCAGATGAAGAAACAGGTAGGGATGGAATCAAAGCCATGGCTAGAAATACAGTAGACCATTGTACACCATTGTCGATTGTTGCAGGAGAATAAGAAGAAAGCTGAGAGTAGAAAACATAAGGAGGCGTAGTTAGTGCAGACATTTTTTATCAAAACTAGCCACAGAGGGAGCAGTGTTGATGAGTGGTTTAAGGTGTGATGACACAGGAGATGCGACCAGCGCAGCAACAATGTAGTGTATCCTATGGATCAGAGTGGGTAAAATGAATGGCCCAGGGGGAGAGGGAATGGACCCAGGGGAGGACGAGGTGGATTTCAAAACCCTCAGGGAGGAAGAGGATTTAATGGTGGAAAGTCGCAACAATGTTGGAATTTTGGGAGGATGGGACATATAGCCAGAGCATGTAGAAGTAGAGGGGGGATGGAGCAAAATTAGCAAAGTTCAAGAGTGGGGATGGGCAATGTTTAACAATACAATACAGAACCACAGGACTATTATGGCCAAGTTCACATACAGAATCAGACACGTACGCCATAAACACAGCAAGCTCCATTACAAATGAAACCGCCACAAGGGCAACCACAGCAAGTGCCCATACAAACACAACAGATACAAATTCAGCAAGCGCAGACAAAACAACCAATTATACCACAATGGAATGTGAAAGCAGAAGGGAGTCCAGCAAGTACCCACACCTAAAATAAGGAGTGTGACCATGGCAGAAGGAAATCCTTTCAGAGGTACAGGGATGCATTTATATCTACAATAGGACAGCCCACAGCGTGACCTGATGTCTTCAGTACTATCAGTGACACCAGAACCCCAAGAGGAACCAAGTGTCAAAGTAACAATAGGAGGCAAGACATTTTTGTTCCTTGTAGACACTGGAGCAACTTGTTCCTGTGTCCTTGAGGGAAAATACCCAATGTCAGGCATTGCCATGAATGCGCAAGGATTCTCTGGGGTGATGATCTTCGTTCCTTTTACAGACGAATTACCAATCTCTATGGGAGAACACGGCATGTCTATGCCATTATTATATTCTCGCCAGACACCAGTTAACATATTAAGGCATGATTTAATAACAAAACTTAACATGACAGTAATAATATCTTTTACTGATAAAGAAATAGTGTGCACTACTCCAGGGATACATTATATGAATGTGAAAGAGTTCATATGAGCCTTTAGAGGCACAAATGTATTAGGAGGAGCCCCTTTATATCCAGATGTATTTGTTTATGAAGTGACTGTTTTATTAATGTGGTTACCCAAGTTGGTAGGTAAAATGTTGAGAATATCTGAAGAATGTTTGTTTAGACCAGAAATACAGATGATGAGGGAAGAGGATGGAGAGCAGTTATAGTCCTCAGTGAAGGATAAAGGCTGACAGATTTGACAGAGAGGATCTTTTCAGGGACGATTATTCAGATGATGAGTTGGTATTTTTCATAAATCTCACTTATTGGATTAAATTGGAGAATAGAGAAATACAGCTGAGAATGTCAAAGGTGAAAAAGAAGCCCTCATTTTTCGAGGAAGATTTAGAGAAAGTACCAAATATTGTGTGGACTAACAGTTCATATGATGTGTGTTTATTGAAAGGAGTAGGAGCAGTTAAAATAAAGCTTAAACCAGGAGCAATTTTGCCATGAGCAAAGCAATATCATATGTCCAGAGAAGTGGATAAAGGGATATTTGAGACTATTTCTGCTTTAATGAATCAGGAAATATGGTGCCATCTGAGTCCCCATGTAACACGGCTGTGTAGCCAGTGAAGAAATCAACTGGGGGGTCATGGAGATATATTCAGGATCTCCGTCCCCTAAACAATATTGTCCAAACAGAGTTTCCTTTAGTTCCAAAACCCAATACAATATTTTGCAACATCATCCCATCTAAGGCCAAATATTTTACAGTTATAGATTTAAAAAACAAGTTTTTCTCAATTTCCCTTCATGAGGACTCACAAGATTTGACTTTATTTTTGCATAGAAATAAGCACCTGAAACATACTTGTTTGCCACAGTGGCACTGTGAGTGCCCCTCAATCTTTAACAGGGTCCTCCAGATGGAACTAGGTAATGTACAGCTTGAGAGTACAATAATTCAGTGCAGAGATCACATATTAGTATGCAGTGAGACAGAAGAAAGATGCAGAGAAGACACAGTGCGACTCATGACCATACCAGCAGAGAAAGGATACAAGGTAGACAAAGAAATGTTACAATATTGTCAGGAAAAGGTCCCGCAAGAAGGCGAAAAAGTGACACCTGAAAGAGCAGAAGCAATTATGAAGACTTCAGAACCTAAAACAGTGAGGGAAATGCAACCATTTTTAAGCCAATGGGCCTCATTACGACCCTGGCGCTAAGTGAAAAACGATGGCAGTAAATGGTTACCGCCATCGTTTTCCGCTAGGTCCGATCATGACCCGTGACCGTTAACTACGATGCCATTAGCGGCATCGTAGTTAACGCTGCCGCTAACTGCGCCAAGGGCGCGCGCACGCGACCTCCCATACCGTACTTAGCGCCATGGCGGAAAGGTACATGAATGCCGACCCAAGCGGACATGCACCTAACGCCATCACCCAGCCCGTTAAGTGCCTTACCGCCATGGTGCTAATTATGCCATCGCGAACCAACCGTAAATGGCCATGTAAAGTGAATGCAGCTGCCACAGGTGCACAGTAACAGCACAGGTGAAGGCAATACAGATTCAGGAAGTACAAAAAGAGCACACCCCACCCCTTCCCACTTCCCACACCCAGTCACACTCCACAATGATACCAATACGACTAGCAATGTTGGGGCTGGAGGACCTGATAGCAATGCAAGTGCTACAACAGCAACAACAACAACAGGCAGCACAGAGGAGATGCAGGAGGAGAAGGAGGGCAAGGCAGGCCCAGCAAGCCCCACCAGCACAGCCAGTGCCACCACGCAGGCAGCCCCCAATCCCACGCATCAGAGCCAATCCATTCAACCTCACTGCTGAGCAGATCCACACCCTGTACCGTTTGGACCGGGACACCATCACCGCCATCGTAGACATGACACACAACAACATCGTCAGCATGATAGAAACTCCATCCCACCCCTACTGAAGGTAGTGTCTGTACTCCATTTCCTGGCCACAGGCACCTACCAGCACACAGTGGGGCACTTGCATGGCATTTCACAACCATTATTCTCACGAACACTCATCCAAGCGCTCGATGCCCTCCTCAAGCACACAGACGACCACATCTCATTACCACGGACTGCCCAGGAGATTGCAAACACCAAAGTGGGTTTCCATGCACTAGCCGGCATACCTGGTTGCATTGGTGCCATCGACTGCACCCATGTGGAATTGGTGGTTCCACGTGCCATGGAGGTACCGTACCGCAACCGGAAACAGTTCCACTCAATCAACGTGCAAATGGTCTGTGACTCCAACAAGATCATCACACATTGTTGTGCCCGATTCCCCGGATCAACCCATGATTCTATGGTCCTGAGGAACTCCACAATACCACGCTACATGGAGCGACATGCAGGCCCAAGATCCTGGCTACTCGGTGAGTCCAATGTCATGACCATGGAAATGTGAAGTGGGTAGGTGAATGACGTACCAATGCATACCTCACCTGGCTGAAAGGGGGGGGAATGATGCATACTCCACCTTGCTGAAAGGGGGGGGGAATGATGCATACTCCACCTGGCTGAAAGGGGGGGAATGATGCATACTCCACCTGGCTGAAAGGGAGGGGGAATGATGCATACTCCACCTGGCTGAAAGGGGGGGGGGATGATGCATACTCCACCTGGCTGAAAGGGGGGGGGAATGATGCATACTCCAATTGGCTGTGAGTAGCAGAGAGAACGGAGACAGATGATACCCTAAAGCAACCCAAACTCCACCCAACACCAGTAAAGCCAATACCCAATGTATGCAGCCCTACCATGTGAATGAGCTTGTGTCCCAACCATGACACAACCATCTGCAAGTGCATTCTACCAATTCAGACCACATTGTCAACAATGAAATGCACCTACATGCACATCACCAAACACCATCAACCGATAGGCCTGTCCCCCATAACTTCCCACGAAGGAGGCACATGACGGACAGAAACATCAACACACCATTACACAGACAGCAGGGCCCCCAAAATGTCCCTATCTACATCAGCATTGCTCACTGGGGTCATGATGAGGCCCACAGCAATGTTGCAATGATGTGCGCATTGCCATCACAGGACATGTGCCAGGCCAACTAACCAAACGGCATGAACGGACACAGTGGATGGGCACTCACAATGCACTCCACCCCTCTGCATACATTGGGTGATGGCATGCAAAACAGGCCATGAGAGCCATGAGCATATACTGGTTGCATTGTGTGAATCAATTAGTGCACGTAGAAGTGAACCAAAGTAACAGTTGGATGCAAGCCATGGTGGCACATCATGTTCTTGATCAGACGTCATGACTGACACATATATTCTCGCCTACATACAGGTGATGCAGGCTATCCCCTGAAGAGGTGGCCCCTTACACCAGTCCGGAACCCGCAGAACCAGCACGAGGAGGACTTCAACCGTGCACATACACGTACCCGTGTGGTCATAGAGCAGACATTCGGCCTATTGAAGGCACGGTTCCGATGCCTCAGCAGGTCTGGTGGGGCACTCCTGTACCGCCATGAGAAGGTGGCAAAGATCATCATGGCATGTGTCATGCTACACAATATGTGCGTCAGACGGAATGTGCCCCTGCCCCCTGACGCAGAACTGCAACCACCTGACGATGAGGATGAGGAGGGTGCAGATGGGGCGGCACCTCATGGAGGAGGCGATGCACAGGAGGGGCGTGAAATGCGTCAAAATATCATCGACCACTGCTTCTAGCACACACGGCTGGTGTGTATCACATGGAGACTGCACTTGGGGCACTGTGTGTCTCTGGGACATGCACACTGTGGACTGTACACCAATAAAGCACACATATGCAATGAAAATGTCCACACATTTCATTTCGGAAAAGGAGAAAGTGTATTTCAATCATAAATTGTCGTGACACACCCCCTTCCACCTCCCCCCTCCCCCCTGCACACCCCAACACACCCCATGTAAGTGTCTACAGATGCCTGTGACAGTGGCCACAGGCTGTTAAGAGCTCCCTCTCCCGGCCCCCGGGGCACCCCTGGCTGTGGAGCGCAGGTTCCGTCCGGAACGTCGGACGGGGCTGCTCTGTGCAGAACTGGCAGCAGAGGATGTCCCTGCCTGCTCCCGTGCATGCACGTCCTGTAGGGTGTGGGAGAGCTCAGTGAGCACACAACGCAACCCGGCAAGTTCGCCACAAATGTCCCTTGACATGGCCTGCATAGCATCCCTCAGGGTGGCAGTGCTCTGCGCAATTTCGGCCCTTAGGGTCTCCGTGGCCTGTTCAATGGTTGCCCTAGCCCCCACACATTCCGCAGCATGCTCAGTCAGCAGCGTGGACAGATGTTGCTGCCGTTGTATGATGTCCTCGAGGGACTGCTGCCCCTGCTGGGCCATGCCCAGTGCTGGTGGTGTGATGGAGGGGCTGCTCCCCTCCTGTGGACTAAGAACTGGGCATGGGGTAGAAGGCCACTCCTCTTCCTCTGTGTACCCCTGTGTGTGATCCTCATGGGGGCTGGCATTTGACAAACAGGGGGAATGTAGAAGGTCAGTGGGGCTTCTGACGTCGTGCTCCTCAATGTCAGAGTCTGAACATGCAGCAATTGCAGCTGTTTCACCCATGTCGCTGCTGGCCGCAGACCCGGTGCCTTCTGTGGCAGGCAATGTTGGTACAGGTGGTGCTGCTGCTGCTGGCCTGCTGCCTACTGGGGTGCTTGCCGGTGGGCCGTCCAGTTTGCTTGCAGTGGATTCTGCTTGTTGTGGGGTCTGCCTCACTGCAGCTGAGGTTGAGGGTGCGGGGATGGTATTCTTGGCCTTCTTGGCTCTTTTCGTCGCAGGGGTGTCCTGGTCCTCGGGGTGTGATTCTGTGCCTGTGGTGGAGCAAAGGAGGGAGGGCGTTATTGATGGGTCTGCGGACTTTGGAATGACAATGATTGACATGATTCTGGTCAGTAGATGAGGCAGATTTCAGGCAGGGCCATGCAGGTTGTCTCCTTTTTGTGTGGAATGTGGATGGAGGTATGTGGGTGCCAGCAGTGTATACAGGGTGGAGCTCGCATGTGGCTGTGGGCAGTGTCCAGCTAATGTGTTGCATTTACACTCTAGGGCAACATTGTGCTACACATGAATGGACTGCAGTGACTATGGCATGTCTTGTTTGAGGCACCTACCTTCATCGCCTGATGTCGGAACTCCCCTTTCCATCCCTCTGACGCCTTCAATGCCTTCCATGCCAATCGTGGTTGCACATATTTCCTCCCACGGTTGGAGTTTCAGTGGGGATTCCGAACCTCCACCGGTACCCAGGGCAAGGTTGCGGTTCGCAGAGATGACGGCTCTGACCCGTATGCGAAGGTCATCCCAACGCTTCCTGCACTGCTGTGGGTTGCGGGGTACGGTCCCCACCGCGCTGACGCGCTCGGCCACCAGGGCCCATATGGCCTTCTTTTTTGCTATCGCCGGCCTGGTCATTTCCGGCGAGAAAACGACAGCTGCATTGTCTTGCAGGGTCTCCGCAAGCATGCAGAGTTCCTCCCGGATAAATCTTTCCTGGCGCTGGCGGTCACATGCCTTCTTAACAACTTTAGGCATTTTTGGGTGGTTGAATGGGTGGGTGATGGGTTGGGACAGGTGTCAGGGTTGGATCTGGTGTTGTTCGGAAGGATGGCAATGGATTGTGTTTTTAAAGATGGCCGACGTGCTGTTTCCCGTTCCGCCGCGATGACGCTATTTCCGGTTCTGCTTTTTACGGTGACCGCTAATTGCGGCCACCGCTAATTACGGTGGCCGCTACTTACGGTGGCGGAAGTGCACCTTGCTCGCCCTACGATGCCGGTAGGGGCCCTTTCCGCCATGGCGTTATTTACATTACCGCCATGGCGTAATGCTCGTGCGCGATGGGTCGTAATGTGGCGCTCTTTACGCCATCGGCCCACGGCGTAAACGCTCATTACGCCATGGCGGTAATGTCGGCAGATTACCGCCTGGGTCGTAATGAGGCCCAATGTAATTAATGCAGGGCCTGGATTTTCAATTACAGCACATATATTTAACCACTTTTAAAAGTACTTAAAGAAGCACCAGTAGACAAAATTAAGATAATATGGACAGATGAAATGACTGAAGGATTTGCGGAATTAAAAAAAGCAATCAGTACAGCCCCTGTGCTAGGAATTCCAGGTTATCATGAAAAATGTAACCTATTTTCCCATTCAAATGGAGAAGTTATGACACAAACCATTGGCTTACTATAATGGGATTTTAGATCCAGTAATGAAAGGGCATTACCCTTGCAAATAAGCGTTAGCTGCTGCTGCATTTGCTATTGAAAAAGCTTCAAGTATTACAATGGGTTTTCAGTGACATTATTTGTTGAGCAAACATTATTTACTATTCTAGAGAAACCCATAAGTACATTGCACACACAAAGAGCATCAGGGTATAAGGTAATTATCTTGTACCATGCGATTAAAATTGTTAGATGTAGAATAGTGAACCCAGCAACATTTATAGTGGAACCAGTAGGAAAGGATGACTATGTACATGACTGCACAACGTATACTGAGTTTTATTAAGACATTCTCCGTATTAGAGAAAATGATTTTGGAGGGGGGCAAATTCTTTTTATTGATCGTTCTTCAAAAATTGACCAAACAACTGGTGAAAGGCGTACTGGATCAGCAGTAGTAAGGCTGAACCGTGAGGGTGAATTTGAAGTAGTATCAAGTGCAAGATTGGCTTTGCATTGTTCAGCACAGGCTGCAGAATTAGTGGCGCTTATCGCCGTACTTCAAAGATATGAGGATGAGAAAGTGACGGTGTACTCTGACTCCGCCTATGTGATGTCAAATGTACACGCAGGTTTGTCATCCTGGAAAAGGAGAGGCTTCCTCTGAGCAGACGGCACACCAGAGCACCATGCGTCATTATTGGATAAACTTATTGAGGCACTATGACTCCCATTGGCTATCTCAGTTGTGAAATGCACCGCCCACACTAAAAGAACAGACATGATTTCTCATGGTATGAAGCCACAGATAAAAAAAATATTAAAAAGGCAGCATATTTTCCAAATATTTCAGATTTTGACGTCAAAAGTGTTAACTAGATGTCAGGATAGTTTATGATGGTAAAGGAGGATCTTAGCATGTTGTCTATTGTTCAGTTAATTGAGTTACAAGGACGAGCCCCAAAAGAAGACCAAGATTTATGGAGAAAGCAGGGGTGTTCTTTATCCGACACTGAGGCAATATGGAGGCAGGATAGCACTGGAAAGCCAGTTATGCCTCTAGCATTATTGAGAGTAGCGCTGGAGCAGCTTCACTACCCTGCGCATGTGACTCGAGAGAGAGTCTTGCTGCTACAATTACGAGATGGGGTGTGTGCAAAGTCCTGTCGTCTGACAATAGACTGCATTTTGCAAATTAACTATTTGAGCAGTTAACTCTTTTATTAGGTACATTTTCTTCTGCCTATCACTTAGAGGCAAATGGGATTTTTGACTCCTTAAAGAGAGGATAGCAAAAATAAAGATCACTTTAATGAAGGGGTTTCCTACCCCTTGCATTATATGCACTGCGTAATCATCCTGGCTCAGATCACCACCTAACTCATCATAATTTGGTGACTGGATGCCATAGGAGAATACCTCTTGTTCCTCCTACTAGGTTAGAAACTGATGCCTAGAGTGTAGCGAAGACATTAGGTGATGAGATGCATTATTATTTGGCAACTATGACAGCTAGTGTCTCTTTTATTTCTCAACATATCAAGAACCAGAGGGAGGGGTCAAAGAGGATTGAAGAAGACAGCCAACCAATTGATCTCGACAACCTGTTGAAGCAACCTAGCTTATATCCAGGGGACCAGGTGCTGGTACAAAACATTTTCGCACTTGGAATAAACCCCGTTTCAAGGGACCATATCAAGTGGAAGAAGTTGCTCTCACAACTGTCAAGCTACAAGGAAGATGAGTCTGGCTGCACCTGCACAGCACCGAACTGTACAAAGGAGAGACCTTGACCCCCCTACATCTGCTGACAGTGACGCAAGAGAAGAAGATCTGCTTATGCAGACCAGATCGGTAACCAAGAGCAAGGATAAAGAATCTATGGAGTACAAAAACACTGTGGAATAAAAATTGAAATTTCTTAAATCTAGTAAGGAATGATATGATATGATAGGGCACTTATAACGTTCCTATACACAAGTGTTTCAAGGCATGACGAGCCAAGGTATGGGGAACAAAGGGACGGCAGAGACAACGATCTTACTAGGCCAGGTGACATTGAAATCGCACAAGTGCAGGGAAAAAGGGTGGGGAAAAATGCAAAGGGAAAAGGGGAGAGGGCAGTGCATTACATGGGATAAAACAATAATAGAAGTACGGCCAACTGGTGGCAAGTGCAAGAGTAAGAGCAGACAGCAGGTGTCCAAAGTGCAGGTAGGGGGACTGTAGGGTTCCAGTTACAGATACAAGTGCAAGGGTTGCCAGGGGGCAGTGCAGGTGTTCAACTGGCGAGCAGGGGTTGTTGGCCCAAGATCATAGGGTAGCCAGGTGACCAGTGCAGTTTCAGTTTCAGCCAGTTTCAGCCAGGTATTCAACAGGGGAGAGCAAGAGAGAAGACAGAAGCAAAGAGGAAAGTCTTGAGGAGCTTCCAGAACCAGAGATAGTTCTCCTCAAGTTTCAGAGAGGCAGCAAGGCTGTTCCAGAGGGAGGACCCAGCTGAAGAAAGCGATCTAGCACCAAATCGTTGCTTGGAGAAATGACTGATACTGAGGGAGTTGGAGGCAGAGAAGTGAAGAGCTCGAGTAGGAAGATATTTATGAAGAGAGAGTTGGAGGTATCGAGGCCGCAGACCCCAGAAGGCCTTGTGGACAATGCAGAGGGTCTTGAACTTAATCCTCACCACCACTGGGAGCCAGTGCAGAGATTTCGGTGCTGTAGAAATATGATCCCTGGGCTTGAGGCCAAGTCTCACAGTCCTGTTCTGGATGAGTTGGAGAGGGAGGAGAGTAGAAGCAGGCAGATTTAGAAAGAGGCTGAATGGACTTGGCGCTATTTTAGAACTATTTTTGCTAGGTACAAGAGACAATCTATTGACCTAATGGATCCAAAGAGAAAGAGCACACTGCATCTTCTATGCTGCCAATAATTATAACATTACACATATTCTTGTATGCTGTTTCTACATATATTTTGTATTCTTACCCAGCCCTGATAAGACACATGGACATTGTGCATTTCTTGGCAATCCTAAAAACAGTCATATTATTTTCAGAATCATTATCACTATTATCCTGCAGTTTCTGATATAAAAGTGTGATTTACAAAGAATAACAAAATCACATATTGAATTAAAACAAGATGGGAAGTTTCCGAAATATAAGAGACTCACTACCATCTTGAAAGTCGTTGAGTTTTTATGGTATGGTAATTTCATTCTGCCTCACAATTTGTCTTTTCTTCCTTATTATTATGGAATTTAGACACATAATGGTTAAAAATGTAGATACAGTGGTTGACAATGAAACATTTTTTATAATCCCTAACAAAAGCACAAGTGGCATCTTCCCTGATTTTATCAAACAAATTGTTCTACTTAAAAGGGATTCTGGTGAAGAAAATGAAAATATAAATACATATCTTGATATTTCAGCCCATTTAAAGAATGACATGTGGTATCAGCACATGAAGCAGGTGGGAGAGAGAATATCAGATGAAAACTGCTACATATGTTCTCTCATCCCCTATGCCATGAATGCAGGTAGAACATTAATTGAGAGAGAAAAACCTGCACACGGTGCAAAGTGCCTCAGTCATCTAACAGCTTGCACAACCAGAGGACAATTTGAAGGAAGATGGGCAACCCTACGATGGTGATCAAGGTAATTTCCATATCAAGATCCTTATGTGAAAACACAGAAGATGAAAAAAGAGATAGGCTGGACGAACCAGATGTGTTTATATCCATCCCTGGCTGGAGAACAAATAAAGCTTGTTGAAAGAGGATGGAATGCTCAGACATACAGGATAAATCAGGAGTACAAGGATGCTGAGAGAGACCTCAGCTATTGGTATATGGGCGAATTGCCACCAGCAGAGGATGGGATGAAGGGATGTTAACCTGCACCGCCCACTTATTGAAGAAGGAACCAGTAAGCATAGTGCAAATAGTAAATGACATATGCCTAAAGTCATGGGAAACAAATATTCTAAGATACTAACATGGGTTGACAATTAAGCAGGATTGGTGTCCATAATGCCAGTAAATAATGCAACAACATGCTTCAGGAACAAGGGCCTTGTTCTAGTTGGAGAAAATAAAGGATGCAAGCAGATACTCAAAGTACCAGGAATGAATGGAGAAACTGCTGTGCTGGTGGATCGATATTGGGCATGTGGATCCAGATCTTATATGAAGTTGTGCAAGAATTGGGGAGGAATATGTTCTATCGTGGTCATACATGTTCCTGCATTATATATTGAACAGTTCCCAAAAATGAATCAATACCGGAGAAGGAAAAGGTTGCTCAACCTCCATCTACTAAGTGGGAGAATTATTTCTCATCAAAGTCAATAGCAGCCTATGACAATATTCCAGCAGAGCACAGATTATTCAGCAAGATGGCAATGATATCTATATCAATAGTTATGCCAGGACTCCAGACTGCAGTGAATGCCAAGTGGTTACAAATCACCAGATGGGAGCTGCTACAAATTATCAACGCAACAATAAAAGGATGTAATGCAATCAAGGGAGAATTGAGAGTCATCAGGCTTATGACACTCCAGAACAGGAACCTTATGTCTAAATTAAAACCTACTAACCACAATTACAATCCTATTCCTTCATATCTGGTTAGAAGACATGTGGAAGCTTTAAGCGCACCCATGTTAGCTATTGTAAATGCTTCACTAACACATGGTTTTATTCCAAAGGAATTAAAAAGGTCTTACATTACACCCCTGTTGAAAAATAATACATTAGATTCCAAGGTACACTCCAATTATCACCCAATTGCAGGCTTATCCTGGTTATCCAAGATTCTGGAGAAGATTGTTAAAATACAATTACAGGCTTTTTTTGAGGACCAGGGCATTCTGGACCTGTTCCAGTCTGGTTTCAGAGCGGGTCATGGGACCAAGACAGCTTTATTGTCACTCTGGGATGACATTCTAAAGGCAGCCGATGGGGGTGGCATCAGCATGCTAGTCATATTGGACCTCTCGGCTGCCTTAGATACAGTAGATTTTGAGATACTCATCTCAAGACTCTGTGCTATGGCCCATGTCTCTAATGCTGAATTGCAATGCTTCACCTCTTTTTTAAATGACTGATTCCAACAGGTTAAAATGGGGACTTTTAGCTTTGACTTTCTGGCAGTTAAATGTGGAGTCCCTCAGGGCTCCTCACTGTTACTGTTGCTTTTCAACATTTATAGTCTCCCCCTACTGGAAATGTTTGCCGAATTTGGATTACTCTGTCATTCTTATGAGGACGACACACAGATTTATGTGTGGCTAAATTAACCCTTGGAAGCCACACAGAAGTTGCTTGGATGTGCCAGTAAAACTCAGAGCTGGATGGTTGCTAAACTGCTCCAGCTCAACCCAAACAAAACAGAGATCATTTTTTTGGGCCCTAAGAACAAACTGGCAAAAACTCTACCATATTTGCCTTGTCCCGAGTTATTTGAGGCTTCTACATCATTTGCCTCAAAAGTAAAAAAACGTTGGCTGCATCTGGCAGGCAAATTTAAGCTTCAACTTTCAGATGAATGATACCGTGAAATCTGTATACTACCAACTTAGATTGGTAAAACCCCTATTACCATTGATCTTATCTAAATATCATCCCTTGGTGGTCGGTGCCCTGGTTAATTTGAGGCTCGAGTATTGTAATGCTCTGGTAATAGGAGTTCCAAAGAAACAAATCCAGCATCTGCAGGTTGCACAGAATTCAGTCGTTAGGTAGATTTTTTCATTGCCCCTCTGTTTACATATCTCACAACCTCAGAGAGATCTCGATTGGTTGCCCGTTCAACAGAGGGTGCTGTTTAAGACCCGCTGTTCCGTCTTCAGGTGTATTCAAGGGACTGCCCCGTGATACTTGGTGTCAAAAACATTAGCCTATCAATTAGAACGCTGTTTGCGTTCTTCACAACAACAGCTCCTGGTGGTTCCCCATTCGAACTCTGCAACATGGGGCAACAGACCTTTCTCCTATGCAGGGCCAAAAGCGTGGAATGCTCTACCCCATGAACTTCGTAACACCAAGTCATTGTTGGATTTCAGACAAAAATGGAAAACCTATCTTTTCATCTAAATTTAGTGGACAACCTGCCTTTTCTGTTTCTGTGTTGTTCTAACATCTGCGAGCAGATGCAATATTTTTTGCCCAGTTCCCTTGTGGATATGCACTCTATAAATTTCAAAATACATACATACATACACACAGGAATGTCCTAGACTTTATTATAGCAATGGAAGGAGGCGTGTGCACCAAGATCGGGCCTTCTTGCTGTACATTCATACATGCCGATAATGGAGAAAATGGAGCCCTGGCAGAAGCAATATCTATGCTGACAACCCTGCCCACAAAGATGGAGGATGAAGCTGATGAGCCAGAAGACTATGATTGGTTTACGTCTCTGTTTTCATGGATTCAAACTTGGCTGGTAAATGCCTTCAAACTACTTGGAATAATACTAGTGTTGGTATTGCTAGGATTCTGTCTTATATGGATCATTTTAGGACAATGCAAGAAGAAAGCAAAGAAAGCTCTTTGGATGAAGATAATGATCAATGTGAATACTGAGGCTGACGCTCACATACATATTGAAGACACCACAGTGAGAACATAAATAAGAGTTCTCTGGCACACCCAATGATGATGTTTTATTACCCAAAGGATCATAAGAATTATATTGGAGGTTGGGTATTCTGTCAACTGACTTGAAAATGCTGTCACATGACCTGGAGTGTGGATGTGCATACAAAGAATGCAGGTGACCTGAGGGGGGTGACAAAGGTATGGATTTAAAAAAAACAAAGTATGAAGAGAAGATCAAGAAGATAGAAGAGGAGGAGGTGTCGAGGGCTCTACCGAAGGGAGAATGTAGAGGAGCAGATGGATACATCATCCCTACCTCCTGTCCCCTCACCTCCATCATATTGGATTAGCAGGAGAAGAGCCCTATGTGGGACACCAGGTATTGTCCCAATACCACACCAAATGTATGAGAGAAGATGTAACTCGCAATGATAAGAGAAATATGTAATCAAAGATGAAGAAATCAGAGGCACCAAAGAAATAATTGGGGAGAGATGAAGTGAATGTACATATACAGAAACACAAGGTAGCTGAGAAATATACATGGCTAACGCGGCTATGAGAAAAAGATTGATGCTGGACTCGTGTTGAAACCAATTAAGCTACCTCAGAGACAGACCAGGGTTGCAGAGTTTGGAGATGCTGGAAAATGGCTTTATGTGAGGAATAAAGAGGAGTCTATTGGCCTGGGATCAAGGATACCACATCAAGGAAAAATTGCAAGGCACACTGGGATTAAAGAGGATAGGCCATGTATGTAAGACATAGTTCTCTTAGATTAAGCAAAGAAGAAAACATCTGCAAGCGCCAAGTACTGGACAATCAAAGATGCGAAAAGCCTATGCAAGATGGAGGGGGCAAGTCTCCAGGGGCCAAGAGGAGTAATGAAACCCAGCACAATTAAATCAAATAGCAGTAAATAAAAAGTAAAAATGGACAAAATCGTGAGTTCCTCACACGTGACCCAGAAATTGAAAACAAGGGCTATTCATTAAGCTCCAGATGAAGACAATTGGTGTACCAGCGCTCCCTTGAAAGTTTCAGAACAGAGAACAGGATTCAAGGTCAACTGTAAGGAAGAAGCCTTGGCTTAGGGCCTGACCGATTAGAGAGATGATGGACTAATTGGGCAAGTAGTTAGTAGTCGAACGCTGCTCTCTTCATCTGAGTTTCATTTTCGTTACGTGCTGCTAACAAACCGAAAGTCCAAGGTTGGAAGTGAATGCCAACCAATCAGAGGGTCTATGTAGCAACATGCTATACAATGTTGCACAGGACAACCCGCTGCTGTTATTCTGCTATATTCTGTATTATACGTGTTTGGAGTTGGTTAAGTCACGCCTATTAGATAAGGGGCATCCAGTGATATTACTAATACTTATATGATATATAGATATAGCTGACGTACATTGAGGTATAAATCCTTTATGTAATCAAAATAGTAGTGTGACTGCATAGAATAAAGTTTGGTGTTCGCCAGATTGCCCTACTTTATTTGAGCTGGCAATAAAGTAGTACATTGCCATATTCTCTGACTCTCCTGGTTATTTGGGTTTGAGATCCTTATTGGTAATTCTATCTAGCACATGCAACGCTTCAAGGTGCTAGATCACAAACCACTTCTATGCTTTTCAAGCCATCTCAACGCCAACTTGACCCCTTGTGCTGCATCATTCTGTCTAGACTCCAAGTCCGTAGAAGCAAGTAACTCGCCACTTCTTGACCACCGACACAATCCAACGGAACCATCCTCTTGACATGACTCGATCACCAGCTTGACCTGCTGAAACCAATGACTCACAATTTTGAATGACTGACTTGACTGCACAGAGGACACAACTCGACACGTCCCAAATGCTCACTTGATCCACTGCAAATCATCTTGTATTTTGTATTTTATTTGGAATTTATAAAGTGCTTTAACCAAAGCACTGTAGAAAGTTGATAAAAACAGTACAATAACGTGAAAATGCATATAAAAAGCACTCAGCCTTGTAAATGAATTTCAGGAAGATGTGCCTTTAGTGAAGAATTAAATAAAGAGTATAGAGAGATAGCAAGAAGAGAAAGTGGGAGAGAATTCCAATAGGAAGGTGCGAGTAGTGAAAAGGAGCGAAAGCGAGATTTAGCACAGGGAGGGCATGGAACTGCAAGATGAAATTGAGACTGAGAACTAAGAGAACGGGTTGGAGTATAAAAGATACCATAGAAGAATGATAGATTGAAGCAAGACCATAAAGAGATTTGAAGACTACGCACAGAAAATTTAATTTTAGATGTGAATGAAAAGAGAGCCTGCCAAGAGAAGAAATAATAGAGTCCCGAAGAGGAAGAAGATAGAGAAGACAAACAGAAGCATTGAACACTGATTTCAGTGGGGTAAGATGACATAGAGGACGGCCAAATAAGGAAACAGAACAGTAGTAGAGATGAGAGAAAATGAACAAAAAGATCAAAAGTTTGGTAGCATCAAATGTTGAAAAACGGACGATCGTTATGGATGTTATAGAAATAAAAACAACTGGCTCAGGAAAATAAAGAAATATGGTGCTTAAAGGATGAATCAGAATAAAAATAAAGTCGTAAATTAAAAGTCGTAGGGGAAATAGGAAGCTGAGAGGGAGGAAAAGAAATAAAAGAAGGAAAAAGGAGGGTTGGAATGGTATTAGCGGGGAAAAAGAGTTCTTCCTTTTTAGTAGTGTTTAAAACAAAAAAGTGCTCCATCATCCAAGAATTAATAGCCGTTAGACAGGTAGAAGGTTTATTGTGAATTTCAGGAGTAGAGAAAGAAAAGGATAGGTAAAATTGAGTATCATCTTTGTAAAAGTGATGAAAGAGACAGGGAGACTAAATGACTTCTGCATTAGGGGAAGTATAGAGGGGAAAAAAGGAAAGGGCCGAGAACCGAACCCTGGGGAAGACCATGAACAAGTGGCAAAGTATCAGATGTCAACCCATCTGAGGAGACCGATAAGGTCCTTTGGGATAGATAGGATCAAAACCAAGAGAGAATAGAAACCTAGAGCCAAAAAGAAGAAACTGATGAGAGCAACAAAGAGTTATCAACAGTATTGAATGCAGCAGATAGGTCTAAGAGGATAAACAAAGGCGACTGTTTCAAGTAGCGTGAAGAAAGTAATGAGTTAGTGACACAGACAAGAGCAGTTTCTGCGGAGTGAAAAGGGTGGAATCCGGAGTAGAAGCGAGGAAGAATGGAATTATTGGAAACAAAAGTAGTCTCTTGAGAATAGACAAGAGGTTCGAGAATTTTAGATAGATACACGCAAAAGAGAAATAGGGTGAAAGCTAGAAGCCAAAGAGGGATCAGCAGAATGTTTTTTAAGGATAGGAAGAATAGCAGTATATTTAAAAACAGCAGGAAAAACAGACGTCAGAAGACAGGTGTTGAAAAAAGAAGTTAGATAAGAAACAAGAGAAGGGTAGATTTGGGGAATAAGAACTGATGGAATAGGGACAGATGGAGATGCTGTAGGCTGGGCTTGGTTTAATACAAGTGGAATCTCCTCATTTGATATGGAAGAAAAGCTGGAAATAGTGGAATTAGGAGAAAATGATGAAACAATAGTACTAGACGTAGAGATAGAGGAATCAATGGTAGCCCAAATAGAGGCTACCTTTCAGGAGATGAAAACAGCAAGATCAGAAGCAGACAATGTCAAACTCATAGAATGATCAGGAGTGGCCAGAGTAAGAAGACACAAAAGGGTTTGAAATAGAAGTTTGGGTGAGCTGACTGAGAATATAAAAGATCAGAGAAGTAGGAACGTTTAGCGGAAACCATAAGGACCATCATAGAGCACATGTTAAAAAGAATAAGACCGATAATCCCCTTCAGACCTGGACTTGCGACAACAGCGTTCAAGACAACGAAGTGCCCATCACATCGCGCAAATATGTGAGGAAAGCCAGGGTTGAGAAGGTTGACGGGAAGGATAAAAAGCATGGGTTGGGTAGAGGATATCCAGTGAAGAGATGAGAGAAGAAGATAAAATAGTAGCAACCTCATCAGCAGGTAAGGGATAAAAGGAAGAGTGAGAAGGAAGAATAGCAGTACATGATGGAATCAACAACGGGGTGCTGAATGAACGAAGATCCCATCTATGATAGGATATTGCAGATGGGTGTGAATCAGATACTAGAAGTGACAGAGAAACTGCAAAGGAGAGAAGATGATGATCAGAAAGCTAGACCGTGAGTGCAGTAACAAGAGAGGTAGAAAGAGGACATGTAAAGATAAAATCAAGAGATGATCCTGACATATGAGAAGGAGGCGTAAGAAGAGGAGAACTACGTGTGGACAAATAAAGAATACATTCACCTAAGAGAATAAAGGGGACACTGGAAGGTAATAAAGAAGAGAGAAGAACATCAATATCTTCACAACGTGGCCCTACAGGACTAGGCAGATGATAAATGAGCAAGCAAGATATAGGATAGGGCTTAGAAAAAGAAGATTGTGAATATTCAAATGAAGAAAAGACAGGGAGAGTCAAAAGAGATGAGACAAGTAGAGAAGAAGAAGGATAAAGAATACCAACACCCACGTCACAGGCAGATGGGCATGGGGTGTGACAAAAAGAAATAAGAGATCTTGATGCCGACTCACATTGGGACAAACCAACTTGACCATCTCAACACTAGCTCAACTGCAGAAAAGTGCCCAGAAGCCCCACTCAAAGCTATTGATTCCTGAGAGACAATAAATAAAGGTATTTTGAGAGACTCTGCCCACTGATCTGCTTTAAGGGATCCTAGTAACTTGTAAGCCCCCTTCTCGACCTCTTGAAAGACATATGCAATAGCCTTGACATTTTTCTCCTGTAATGTTTTTCTGGGCACCTCTGTCTACAATCCAAGAGTGCTCCATCATTTTAAAGTCGGCTCTCTTTATTGTTTTCATTAGTTGTATGCATTTTTTGTTAGATTGCTTAAAGATCCTATTTTTTATAAAACCTTGGTTGGACATTGTTGTACTTTGGTAGAACAGTACTATTGTTGTGGGATCGCTTATGTACGAGTTCAGACCTTTCCTGAAGTGTATATACTACCCTCAGCCTGTGATACCCTAAATGATGGAGGATGAATACCTGTCAGGCTGGGCCTGTTTCACTTTTATGATTGGTATCACTGCTGGTTTAGTAGGAGTGTGGGGCTAACTAGGAGATGTATCCTCTACTTATCCCTCACCCGCAGAGCAGTAGTACTTTCATCACAATCACAAAGTCAGTCCTGCATAGTATAAAGCCAGCTGACTAAGAATAATCTGCAGCTATCCCCAAACTTTTCACATGACCCGCCTACCACCGTCTCCAGGACAGCAGCAGCCGGACGTATCTACAGTTAAAGGAGAGCATAGAAAAATGTCTTCTGTTTTTTCCTCAACTTTAAATGATTGTTCAGCAATCTCAGTGTGGTGGGGCGCTTGTTCTATAAGGTGGCACCCGAGTGTTCAGTAACCTACCCCCAGAATTCTTCTTCCTGATACAGGCCAGAGTAGGGGAAAAGGTAACTGCTGATCCTAAAATGCTGTAAGGGGACTGCTAGATGAGATGTTGCTGCACCCTGGCTCACTTTCCCAATATGGTACAGGAATGATACACAAAAGTTGGAAATAGATCTGCCTGTCCACTGGGAGGCAGAACAGGGATTTGAGAGCTACTGCAATGTTTTTCCTGGGGCTCAGGCCCGGGATCAGGATGAGTATCTTGTTTTGGATTGCTTGAAACTGATGTGTGAGGCCTCTGGGGAGGCCCAGGTACAAACTATTACAGTAGTCTATTCGGGAGAGCACCAATCACATGGTCACCTCCACTTCAAGAGACATATTTAGGCAAGGCAAAATGTGTTTCAGCGTATAGAGGTTAAAGTATGATTTCTTAGTGAGGTCATGTATTTTGGGAGCAAAGGAGAATAAGCCATCAAAGGTGATAACCAGTTTTTTTTTTTTTGCTGGGGCAAGAGACGGAGTGGTGCCTGCAGTGATGTGTCTGATGATAAGTAGGGCAGGGGTGATGGAAGAGCCTAAATAGATTAACTCTGCCATCTGACATGCTGAGGCAAACACTGTTGTCGACCACACAGACATTAATGCTTGACAGCTAGGCAGATACGAATTCTGAAGCTGTGGTTGCACTATCAAGCTTAAAAGCAATCTGGGTATAATCAGCAGAGGCGTGTAAAGAAGCACAGAAGAAAGCAATTGTGTCTGCCAGTGGCTTGAGCTTGACTTTAAAAAGCCAAAGTGAGAGGACAGAACCTTGGGGCACTCCACAGTCTAGGGAACTTTGCTTGAAGAGGAAAGTACTATACCTCGCATGCAGTACTCTGTCAAGGAGAAAAGAGGCAACTCAATCCCGAGCCTGACCACTGATGCTGAAGGGCGCCCTTGGGAGATTTAGAAAGATGCTATGATTCACAGTACCAAGCACCACTGACAGATCAGGATGGATGAGGATGGGGGAGGTGTCTGGTCCAGAGAGCACCACAAATCGTATGCACCTTGAAGAACATCCTCCCATGTCTATCCAACCCTAGTATAATTAGAGCAGTGAACTCCTTCATTTCCAAAAAGGCTCAACCCTGGCAACAGCCTTTATCTCGTATACCCTCTTCTTTTTTACAGTGCTTTCTAAAATACAAACCCTATGGCTTGTATGCTACTGGGTCTTAGAAAGTTGGACCTCATCTTCGCTATCTTGTTTTCTTCCACTGGCTCACCCGCACCAAATATATGAAATCCACGTCACTCTGTATTGTTCATCAAAACTTCTGCAAATAAGACCTCCCCAAGAAATGTAACCATTGCACACATTTCAGGTTCATAAATGAATACTCCTTCAACATCTATGTTCATAATCCTCACAACATGATTCATGCCAGGAACTAACCCTTTTCTAGGCCTGCAGCATGCCTCTAAATCAAAAAAAGGTCTAGGATCCCCTCTACCGAGAGCGAACATGGCCAAATACCCTGGCCCACTCGGCGGCTCTACAACCACGTTTTAGCTTAGAGAGGCACAGCTTCACCTCACTGATGAAGCCCGACTAGGCCGAATCACATGGCTGGGGTTAATGTTGGTACTCTAGTACAGAGAATTGCCTAGCATTTTTCTGGTGGACTGCCCTTGTGGGTGAGACAAAGACTGATATGCAAACGGATATTTCTCCTCTATGAAATGTACAGTGATCTAAAACGTGGTTGTAGATCCTCCCCAGTGGGCACCTTCAATAGAACAGGTTTCTTGGCCATGTTCGTTCTCGGTATAGGGTCTCCCAGACCTTTTTTGTGCGCCTCTAAATACGTTTCCACTTTCCATCTGATGCATGGAGCATACAGTAACTTTTCCATCTGTATTACCATCAATCACTCTGTCCCGATTTTGAAGTATGATTTGGACTGATTGAAGGACAATGAATTCAACCAATGTGTGGCCAGTCACATTAAACCAAAATGAATTGCAATGAAAAGTGTGAGATGAGGGGTATGCATCCAGATGCTGCTTCTTTTTTTTTATTTATTTGTGTTTTAATCCAAACGGATTTTTTGACAAAAAGCAGAAGTAAAAGGTGAGAGACGTACTTAAGATAACATTTCGTTTTATATGAATAAATAAGAAGGAAAGTCTTAAATTGGTGTAATCAAGGCGGTGTTCAAGTCTTGAAGGCGGAGCATCACTTTAGTGATGTGTTGCATGATGTTCACTGCTGCCAGCAACCAAGTTGGTTTGTCCCCTCCAATCAATTTGTACCAACAGTTTTCCTCATCCTGGAGAGTAAAATTGGAAATAATTTTTCCAAATATAACAAGCGGATATCCTGCATCGCAGGGCAAGTCAAGAGGGGGTGATGAATGGTTTCCTTTTTCGATGTGGATTTACAAAGCCGACAACAGTTTCCTGAAGCTAAGCCTCTAATTGCTCATTTGTTTCCAATAGGTTCAGGCGAATTTTCAGAAAGAAGTTGCGCGCTGCTCTACTCGGGAACATTCTAAGATAGGTTTGTAAAGTATCCAATTTCTTGAAAAACGGGGGGAGATGAGTAGCCAGTTTGTTTTTACTTGCTGTTTCAAGGGTGTTTATCCAGTCTAGTTCCTGGATCTTTTTTGTGACTTTGACCAGGTTGTTTACAAGCTCGTCTTCACTGCTTTCCACTGAGTGTAGAAGTGCCATGTTCTTGGCTTCCCATTTAGACAGCATTTTACAGGATCCAAGGCGAATTTCTTGGTTTATCAAGCCATAGACATATGGAGCGTCTTTCAAAATACATTTCCTGTATAACATAATGCTGTTCAAGTCTACTGTTGTTTCCAGTGATGAGAGGCTGAGTTCGCATCTGATCAGTACGACAGAAGTTGATTTTGGTAGGCTAAAGATGGATCTCCAGAAGATTGCTTCTAGTTTGGACCATAACTCTTTAGGGAGATTAGGCATTGCAGCTGCACTGTAGGTTAAAGATGGTATGACCTTCATTTTATAGAAGTTTCTGACCGGAATCGAGGAATAGCGTCCATATTTGATGTCAATGGCTTTTCCTTGGGCGGCCAACTTTTTTGTTTTCTCATACAGTACCTCTTGCATAGCTTTTTCCTTTGCCGAGCTATCTAGTTTGACACCTAGGTATTTAAAGTTGGTAACTCTTTCAACAATGACTGAACCCAAGCGAAGAGAGATCTTTTTGTTCTTCTTGGTTGATTTTTCAATTATCAACATTTTCGTTTCCTCTTCATTCATTTCCAGGGTATTTTCCACCATATATTGTTGTAAGTTGTTAATTTGGCGTTGGAGGCCTATTGGAGTGTGATCTAGAAGGATCAGATCGTCGGCATATAACAGTCAATTGATCTGATGCTCCTTCTTTTTAAATGCAAAGGGGACGTCTCAGGAAGAGGGTCAATGGCCAGGTAATGATGCAACTTGATTTCCAAAGGAAAAGGTGCAACAAAACCCTTTAGCAAGTGGCCCTCTTTCAACCAGCCTGACATAACTCAGAAATAGAACAGTCTAAATATGCAGGAGCATAAAAACATGTCCCTGGAAGTGGTTCCTTCCCCGCAAGGTCTGACACCACTGTCAAGGACAATTTTTAGTTTTTAGTTGTTTCTCTCTTTAGGGCTAAGCGTATTTCCTGCTTTCAATGGGACTTGTGCCACACGCTACTTGCATGTGTGATTTGTTGTGAATCACAATTTGATAGCAAAATGTGCGTGGTCGCAAAAGCAAATTGTGTGTGCCACGTGTCTCAGACCCAAGTACCTTTTTTCAGGAACCGAGCCCCTTTACTGATTACCTCTCCATTCTTGGATGACTTGGATTTTTACTTTTACTATTCTTGCTCTCTACGGCACCAATGGTATTTCCTGGTAGGGAACAGCGAGCTTTAGACATTTTCTAAACAAGTGCAACGGTTAATTCACCTGGAGAATATTCTGAGCTTTTATTTGGAACTACTAATGCATCTATATACACATTTCTTAGTGATGACGTGTGCACATATCACACACCCAGACATCTGTTTGTGTTTTGAAATGGAGGCAGAAAGATTATTTGATAAAGTGCTTTTTGAAAAAGCATGATTTAGCATATGAAGGGCTACTTACAATGGCTCATTTCAGTCATGATCAGTTGACCGTGCGGTAACGTGCCGATATTAAACGTATACCAGCACGTTACTGCACCAGCCAACTACAAGTTTGCCGGTGAGGTCCCTGATTTACCTCCAGTTAAGAGGTGGGGCTAAGTCAGACCCCTTACCTGCAAAAATCGCTGGTATTACCAGCAAATCCCAACATGAAGTCCAATGGGACTCAATGGAATGGCGATTTACAACCATTGCTGGCACTTGTAATCCGGCAGTAATACCGCCGGACCGAGTGCCGGTAATGGAATTACCATTTGCTGATATTCTGGCCGGTTCACCGCCAGGATACCGGCAAAGTCATAATGAGGCCCACCATTTCTGTTTTATGTTGTACTTTATGCCACAGTGGAGTTTCTTCAGACCTTTTTCACTCATAAAATTCACAAGATGTGGGAGTACGCCTGCAACAACACGGTTACTTTCAAAAGGTTCAACATGATGTGCCCCATCACAATTGTGATAGGCCAGCTTAAACGTTGCACTCAAATACTAAACACAACTCCCATGACGATACCAAAACATAGCAAGCTTGATCAAAGGTGATAGAGGTCAATCAATAGCAGAAAAATGTCACTTTCAATATGTATCAGATTCATAAGAAAACCATAGCTTTTTAGAATATCACATCATGGAAATGTCAGGAGAATATAGTTAAACTAAACCTTCGTGTTTGAGATTCCTGAATAATTCAGTCTCATAAATAAATCCAGTCTACTCCAAATTCCAGCTTATTGCTAAGAGTTATTTTGAGAAACATGTATGAATGTCTTGCTTCTTTATCACATAGTCACACACTGCTCAAAGAACGGGTATTATTTAGGACGTCCCAGGGCACAGTTGAAACATCACCTGCTTTTCACATGCAATGCAAGAACTCTGCTATTGCATTAAATAGATATGTTTCCCTTATCGAGTATGTGTACAAAGCGCTTCCAAACAGAACTTGATCTTCATGCCAGTCAAAGTACTTTGTGATTGATACGGAAGATTAGCGGCTTGCCGTGAGAAGGGTCAGTTTCTGCGCATAGTAAACAAAAAATTAATAACACGCAATCATGCTGCATCTAAATGAATAAAAAGGGAGTGTTGCAGATATGACACTGGATGAACTATGCCTTCCTGCAGCATTAGTGTTAAAAGGCAGCCCTGAGGAAGTGTTGCATGGCTTGAAACACATTTGCAGCATGGGCTTTACACTTTGCATTTGCAATTAATAAAAGTCAAGAATTGATTTTATCTTCCTTGCAAAGTATTAATTTAGTGCATGATTCTTATTTTATGTACCATAGTACTGAGTATAGGAGTGAACGTTTCTTGCGGCACATTGATGTGGTATTCATGATGGTGCCAGACAGTCAAGATGGACTAGTTGCACCAAAATGCTAGTCTAGCCATGTAATAATACTTAACATTCTTATTTTAACATAGATGCCCAGAATAAAAAAAAATGTCACAGTAAGAAAGGGCTAGACTGGCTGCCTCAAAATGCCAGTCTAGCCAAGTAACACTTACCATGCTTGGTTTATCATAGATGTCCAGTAAACAATGTCAAGATAGAGTAAGAAAGGGCTAGACTGGCTACCCCAACACGCCAGTCTAGTCAAGTCATAACACATACCATGCTTGGTTTATCGTAGATGGCCAGTAAAAAATATGTCATGAAACAGTAAGCAAGGGCAAGACGGGCAGCCCCAAAATGCTGGTCTAGCCACGTACCAACAGATACCATGCTTGCTTTATAATAGATATCCAAAGTCAAGCCACCGCAAGAAATGGCTAGACTAGCTGCCCTAAAATGTAAATCTAGACATGTAACAACACATCATCCTTTCTTTTATCAAACAAGGGTTGATAATAGAGAGGATGATGATTTTTTACTAAGCATCTATGATAGATGCCCAGTAAAAATCTGTTGTTGGCGTGCCCCACGGGGTATCAGGTATTAATATCCCTATGTATATGGTCGCCGTATATAAGGTGGCTGGGAAAAGGTTGTGGCAACATTATATAGGTGACTATATATATATAGAGATAGGGATGGGGGAGCGGAGGTTGCGGGGGTGTCCCCCACTCTCCTTGAAAAAGAAAAAGGATTTGGGGGCTGCAGGGGTGTCCCCGCATGTTGCATATAATAATGTCCCTGCAAATAACTGCAATTGTTTGGCAAATCTTTTGCATGCCGATATTTCTGACATTATTACATGGAACCCCCCCATGGCACCACCCATCCACTCCCCGACCCAGTACAAACACACACATACACATTCACAGAGCACATTCACATACAGCATTCAATCACCCATTCACACGCATCCATACATCATATGATCACTCACTCACACACACATTGTAAAACATTATAAAATAATAGAAATCTTACTTGCACACAGCTATGGTCCGGACGCGAAACACCCCAGCCTTGCATGGCACATTCGACATGCACGGCTGGGGAATAGTACTGTAAAAGGGAGGTTCTGTTCCACTTTGATAGATCAAGCCAGCCCAAAAGAGCTCCCACAGCTGCAACAAGCAGTTCAGGCAGTGCTTGTGGGCTGGCAGGGCTCCTCCATGATGGGCGAGGGTTCTGGTGGATCGACGCCCACTCACCCATTATGCACCAGCTGCCCCTTCCCAGAGCCTTGAATAAGGGTGTCAACCCAGAAACAAGGAATGAGGAGGAGTTGCAGGTACTTTACAATTCCACTGACAAACTCCAGTTTAAGGATTCCAAGCAAAATGTCAAAGTAATGAAAAATCTAAAAGACAGACCGCTCCCAAATATTGGTAAATATGATCGGGGAAACAGAAATCGTCGTTTCTTTTTTTTAATTGTCGTATGTTTTCATACAAGACAAACCATTCACAAACATCAATAATAATAAAAAGGGAACACGCAAATTACATACATGAAAGAAAACAGAACCACACAATTATTATTGAAAAAATGTATTCGTGTATAGCTATGCCCCAAAATTCCAGACACATAATTAGGTGCCACAATAGTTAAAGAAATGTTTGTGCCGTTTACAGTAACGCTTCCAGAAACTTGACAAGCAAAGCGAAAAAGATATGTTGTACCAATCTAGCAAAGTAGAAAATCAGGGCATTCAAAATAAGGTGTTGCAAAGTCTTGATAAATGTAGGCTTTTTACTAAATCTACAAAACCTCAAGTTCCTAGGGATGTTCACTCGGGCGTGTTGGATACAAATTAAATCGTAATCTTACAAAATGTATTCTCCCCCTTCTATTAGAACATTTCCTCGGATATTTAGGAAGTTCGTCAATAATATTTTCATCAAGTGAAGGATAAGTAAATAATGAATAATTCCAAATCTACTCTCTTGTGTTGATCCAATCAAATTACCATAATGTTTTTTTTTTTTTTACTGCAGTCAGATTTGTGACAAGATTCCATGCGGACATATTTATTTTGTCTAAAATGTTTCCACACCTTGTTTCCTATTATTAAGGACTGTGCAGGATTGTTCCACCATGGCAAAGAGAGAGTATGTAGGCGGTCCACTTTTTGCCATAAAGCAGCAACGCTTTTCAGTCAACTAAAGCTTGAAGTGTGCGAAGGCCCAGTTGATAGCGAATAGTTGCAACAGGGAACCCATTGGATGGTTAAGCTTAAGTCTCCATAACTACCCCTCAATTGTTGACAAGTCAATAACCACATGATTCGTCTCAACTCCATATAATAAACAAGGTTCTATTTTTCCTCTATGTAGTTTTATCATTGGTAGCAGAGAAAAGTTGGCATATTTAATATCCATTTTTTTCATTGGTGCCAAGAAAGACACCAAAGTAGGGTGCAGGTCTCTAAGTGCTTTCACAGGATAAGAGGTGTTTTTGATAAGGGAACCCAGAGACTTCCAGCTGTTTACAGTTTCTAACTGCCTATTTTCAAAATGCCACCTACATTTCAATTGTTTAGCTTTCAGAAGGTTAATGATCAGGATTTTTGACTTGGTAGAGTTCCAGATCCAGATCCTGTAGAGTATCTAATAGTCTTTGAAGATCGATACATGGTCGATCCATTAAAAATATGTCATTGGCATAAACTAGATGACAGATTTGACAGGAGCATTCCCAAGATCGGATATATATATTAAACATAGTGGGCACCAAGACACAGCCTTGGCACAATTTGGGATGGCGAGCATTGCATCTGATAAAGAACCCTCCGACTCTGGACCTGGGGATCTGAATGAATATATCTAAGAAAATTGATTGAGGACATAGTGCAAGGGTCTGCAACCTTTGGCTTTGCGGTTGTTTTGGACTGAAAATACCATCAGTCCTAGCTATCATACCTAATGGTGAAGGATCATGGGATTCGTAGTCCAAAACATCTGGAGAGCCTCAGGTTGCAGACCCGTGACCTAGGCACCCTTGATAACATATTAGTTCCCACAGCTTAGAATGGTTTACCTTATCAAAAACCTGGGTAAGGTCCACAAATACTAAATACAAGGGATGACATTTCAAGTGAGCTTGTTGCTGGAGTAAAGAGAACATTAAACAATTTAAAGAGGTGCCTATTACGTTCTGAAAACCTCACACAGGTTTGTCCAATCTTCCAAATCCTTCAAAATAAAAGCCACAAATATTTTACTGGAAGCATCCAGAATGGCTATGGCTCTATAATTGAACAGGTCCACCCTGTCCCCGTTCTTATAAATTGGGATGATACAGGAGGTTTTCCATGAACTTGGGGTAGACTGCATCGACAAATTGGTCTTGTAAAATGTAAACAAAATAACTATCCACAAACCAGAGTTACTTTTAAAAGTGTCCATAGCTAAGCCGCCTAGTCAGGGAGCTTGAGGTGGTTTTGCTTTGCTAATCAAATTGTATGCATTGCCCAGCTCAAAGTTAAGATGCAAGGAGGCATCTGCCAAAGGAAGCTTGAGGGTACTGTGATGACAAGGAATGATGGGACTGACTTAGTGGGGCAGTGCTGATTGCTATAAACATTTATTCAAAAGACAAATAAACCTCTTTATTCTTAACTTTAATGGGGTTTCCCTACCTAACCAAAAGAAACTCGGGTGCTCATCAAGAAGTCTGTGAAAGTCCAAGTCAAAAGCTCCTACACTATCTCTGTCACTAAAATACACAATAATAAAGTTCGGGGTCTGCTCAGGACCCAGGAGGATGACTCCCTTAAACTGCATGTAAAGTGTCCCAAAGACGCTGAGTTTTCTCAAAACAAAAGTTCCATACAGCTCTGGGTTTTTTGGTAACACCCAAACAAAATCAAAACAGTTCTTCAGGATCCTCATGGGACTAGGACAATGACTCCCTTCTCATAGCTGGTTCCCCAATGTTCCTTTGCAAAAGTTTTTTTGCAAAACTTGGAATTCCTTTACAGAGGTTTTCACACATTTGACTTTCTTTATATTCTTTATTCCACCCCCAGTGGGACAACAAAAATGCTCTCTGAGTTCCTCTCAACTCTCCAGCGTCACACCTTTGAGGAATTGGCCAAGGAATTGTGGTTCAAAGTGATTTGCTACTTTCCTGGTTTCTTCACCTTTAAAGTCTCAAGTATTCTTGATTTCCCAGATGCTACCAGGTACCTTTCTAAAAGGAAGGGCCTGATTCTCAACTTTTCAAGAGAGAAGACAACGACAAAGACAAAGACAGTGGTTTTCTTCTTATTTCAAAAGGAAGTGTTCACCCCCGAGCATTGAAAGGACTGGACTTTTGACAGGATCTGGTGTTGACCAATCATAAGCTTGGAATAGCCTTTTGATAGAGGGTGATTGGTTTTTGCTCTAAAGACCAGCACTAGATGATTCTGGGGTGTGTGGATGAGGGCTTCTATTTCCCACGTGTTTTAGGATGTTACATCTTTGTCAACGATTGTCCTCTCAAAACCTCTGTTCCTGCCAGTGATTCTCCAGATTACCCCTTGTGACGCTATATAGTTTTTCTCTCATTGGGCGCTTGTTTCCTGGGCCCTGTACTGCTGGTTGTTCTGATGTTGGTAATGGACTCAACCGTCCCTTCCCATGCTGGTCGTTCAGCCACCACCACTACGGATGTTTCTCCAGCCCGTCTATGTGGCTTTGGGAAAGGCCAGGGTTAGTGGTCTCTGCACAGTTGTCGGACTGTACGAGCCATCCACTACAGGTCACGCCACCACAACTAATCTTCATCCTTCTTTTGGGCAGGTTGCTGGCCGACTGGTACAATGCTTTCCAGGCATCTCACAAATGACTGACATTTGTGTCGCTGTGTAGTTATGCCGATTCTTCTCTTTCTCTGCCTTACTCTCGCCCACAAGCCACCAGTTTTCACTTGTGTAGCGTTTGGTGTTCTGCCTCAATGCGGGATGCCTTCTCCACTTTCTGCTTCCAGTACTGCCAACACCATGTCGGCCGACAAGACATTCATGTGCGTTCTGTTGAAACACACCCTCCAAATCTCTCCCTCGGTCCTCTCGAGTCATCCTTCTGCTTCCAACTCCGCCTTGATCTTGCATTCCAACTCTTTCTTCCTCTGTGCCTCTCTCTCTGTCTCCATCTCTCTTCTGCCGGTGTTTGTTTCTTGCATCTTGATATAGCAGAGTCCATGCTTGCATAACATCTGTTCCATTGACAACGCTAGTTGAGGGTTTCTCCCGCTTGACTGTAGCATTCTCAAATTCTTCCTCGTCCCTGTACTTATCATGTTAAGATTATCTGACCCAGTACAATAACACATGGTTTCCGATATAAATCTAGGACAAAGAGGTTTGGGCGATGTCACTGCCTTACAGGGTTGGGCATTAAAGGGGCTGTGTCCCCGATTCGCATCCTTGTCCCCACGAGGGGAGTTCCACTCCAAGAGTTCCTCCGGCATATTGCCACCACTAGAGGAACTATTGGTTAGTGGCTGCACCTCTCTAACCTCATGGAAATGTTTTACCCCCTTTAGAAGAGGAATACTATCTGAAGGATTGTCACATTACTTAAAGAGCCAGGCATGGCATTCACTGTATCAAAGTGTGCATTCCAAATAGCCACTGAAATGGGAAGGATGTTTGTGTTGACCTGAAGAGAATCTGTCTTGTTACTTAGATACCAGAAGCTTTGTTCGTAGTAGGGTCTCAACTTAATATATTTTCTGCATCTCTCTCTAACAAAATAACTTTGTGAGACTTCACCCAATTTTTATAAGTTTGTTTAAGTTGTCCTTAGTAAAGTAGAGTTAAAATAATTTTTTTTCACTCAAGAGACACAAATTGCGTCTAAATTTGTTTTCTCCTCTGGTGAACCACCTCATCAAAGCAGCGTGTTTTAGAGAATTGGGTTAATGATTTAGTTAGATATTTTTCTTTTAGAAGATATCTTGTTAAATCACTCAACGAATCTGAATACTTAGAAAGATCTACAAAAGCCGCTGGTTCTATTTTTAGGAGTTTGCCTAACTTTGTATTAAATTTGTCAAAGACCATTGTTCTCCAAGTTAATCTTGTAGCCTGGACTAATGACTAAGGACTAATGGGATGAATAGTTCTATTGTTTTTGGGGAGGCAGCATTTTCTTACACCAGAAGGCCTCCGTGAGTTTCCTGAAAGTTCTCAGTGTCAGATTTGTCAGCTGAATGGTGACCTTTAACAGTGAGGGGTCTGGAGGGCATGTTAGGTTGTTCCCATTAGGATCAGGTGTTCATTTTCTTGTCTTGCAAGACAACAATAAAGCTTTTTATGTTCGTCATCACACTAAATCGGTGTGTGATCCTGGTTTCTCTAACACTAGATTCTCACAGAGTGCCTTGTGGAAAATGTATTAAACAAAAGTAGCTCCTGAGGCAGCTGCCACCACCAATTAGGTGGTTCAAAATACAGCTTAAATCTACTAATGAAGACCTGTGTTCTGAGCAAGCTGTCAGCTGCCCTGGGTAGTTCTTCGCCGCTACACTTTGTATCCCAACTCTCCACCTCTTCCCTGCCACCTTAAGCCACCCCTCAGACATAAACACCCTTCCACTTACCTGACTCATGCTGATTTCTCCACACCACTTTCAACCCCCTGCTGGCAGCTTGGGAAAATAAAAAAGGACACACCCAAAAATTCTTTATTTTCCTCTGGTTGCATATTTGTATGTCCTATTTTGTGGGAAACCTTGTGTGCAGCCCACACAAAGCCTTTTCCCACAAAAGATAATGAATGCCACAATTGTATGCAGTCAGGCCTATTAAATTGTGCTGGCAGGCTGTTGCCGGTGAGTGCAGCCCTTAGAACCATCCATTGACTCCTCATTAAAGGAAAACATCCGGGAAACATGGAATTTTCACAAACATCGCTAGAATGGCCGGTCAGAGATCTGTTGTGTATTCTGTTACATGAAACTTCTAAAGATTGAAATGGTCATATGCAGGAGAAATTCAGACTTGAATGAAAAATGGCAATATCTGAAAAACCCCTCCAATATGTGCTGCAAGTTTATTTTTCCATTTCAGGGTGACATTTCATAGAGTGTACTTTAAACAGAAGCCACACTGCTTAAGTCATATTTTAAAAGAGTGACCCTTAGCAAAAGAAGGGATGGGGTCTCGTGCACAAGGGATGTGGTCTAGCAGTTTGTGGTGGAGTGCCCTTTTTGGGGTGAGAGCATGTTTGATTTGCACATGGTCTTTCCCCTTCTGTGATGACTTGGCAGGCTGAAAAGCGATGGTCCGGAGGGTTGCCAAGACTTCTGCCACTGGTTATGATTCATTCAAAACCTTCCAGCCATCACGTTTTAGTTTCAATAAAATCCTCAAATCATTCTCCCAGGTTAGGTGAACCGAAATTAATCAATAACACTGCTTTCAGAATCCAAAACCTGCAGAGTTCTAATGCAAGTTTTTGCAAGCCGATTTGAAACTGCACACACATGTTAACAAACGTCAGCACAATATTCACACGGGAAACAGGAAGGCATGCAACAGTTCCCTGATATCGGGAAAAGTAAAACTCCTGCATATTATGTGCACGTGTAACTTAAATTAAACGATGCTAGAATATTAGAGAAAGTAAAATTTGTTGACGAACCACGTTGTTGTCATGACCCATCTGGCATCTTGATTGCTATGAGGTACATTTAAACCCAATAGCCGCTAAGCACCATAGTCACAATTACAATGTTTTTGTTATTGAGACTTCAGTATGTATAGAGGAAATATTATGGAAATGAATACTTATGCGTGAGAAATAGGGAGAAATGTCCATTTCGTTTTTGCAGATAAGTTGTCTGTGATTGTGTAACATTGTGGTGACTTCCCATGCATAAAGCTTGGTGTCCGCATTAGAGTCCTTTATTTAAATAAATGCGAGTTTCTCTCAAACCGCCTGTTTCTTGCACAAAATTGTGAGGTAGAACTGTAAATTAGGGGGCATTAGATTGGTGTTGCCCGCCTAATAAAAGTAGCAATACATTAAACAAAATATATCTTTCAGTTCCAATTGATGTTTAAGATCTGCAGTTGAGCGTTTTTTGTTGTTGTTTAGATTAAAGCAGGTTTGCCCAGGCTAGGACACAGTTTTATCAGAGATGAGCGGTGACAGAATGGTGAAAACACACACTCACTTGCAAAACTACAGGCATAAGTTTACATTTTATTTAGCACAGTAATACACCAGTTGGGACTCTGACTGGAGATTTAGCAGTTTAGCATACTTGGAACGCAGGCTTTATCTCTCGAGCTTTGCATTCAGAGATGGTGTTTGGGTTCTCGCTAGGCTACCCCAGGACTTGCCTCCCCATTGTTCACACTCATTTGTTTACTGCTGCCATAACCATTACTAATTCAAATGAAAATGTACCTGATGTACCACCGCATTTCCTGCAGACAGAACCTGCCTCTTCCGTTTCCTGTTTGCTGCATTCGAAAGAGAAAAGGGACTTGCTTATTTTTTAACAGGTTCTCTTTTCAGTTTACCAAGCAGCTAGCATTTTACCGATTTCTGCTTCTTGCTCCTCCCTTTCCCAAAAAGAAATCCTGCGAAGATGGCAGTAATGCTTTCCATGGCTGGCTATACCCGGCAATAACTGCTCCGCCCACCCTAGTTAAAAACAGGGCTGAACTGGCCTAGAAGGTACTCGTGAGATTTCCTGGTGGGTCCCTGCACCCTGGGCCTCTTTTGTACTTAATTACCGCATTTTATCATAGGAAATGGGTTGGGCTTGCTTAAAATGTGTTATATGGGGCCACTTTGAACATTATGTCCAGGGCCTCTTTTGGTTCCAAGTCCACCCGTGGTCACAGACCCTCACTCTGCTCTGACCTATTAATTAGAACGGTCAAACTGTATCGTGCAGACAGCCATGGCCAGAATTATCCACAAAATAAGAAATGTAATCAGGGTCTAAAAAGAATGTTCAATGTGTGAGTAGACCTACTTCATATGATTTCCCCATGTACACATTTGCAAAGAGTTTAGGGAGAAGTGTTTCAGAAACTGCTTAGGATCAACATCGTGTAGTTGCTGAATAATTTTGGGGGGTAGGGAGTACACCCAGAATATACCTAAGGCAGCAATGATTTGACCTTTGAACCTTTTATAACTGCTTGTTTGGAAAATACAAAACTCTGAAAATATTGAAGACTCCCTACTTTGAGCATTGGAAGAATGAATTAACTGAGAATTCCAGGGTAAAATGTGCAGTTAAAAGTTAAAAGGAAGCACTTAATTTTGGAAAGCTGTTCATTTGTTTCTAGATAATGAGCGAGGATGATCCGAAACAAATGCATAAGTATTGTCATGTATCGTCATGTACGTCATGTAGTGTCATGTATTGACATGTACGCCTTTTCGTCATTTATATTGTGTAAAAAAAGAAAACTTATCAAAGAAAAATTGAGGCTTTTACACTCTTATTTATAAAATCCCCACTTCAAAACTCCCCAAAAGTGTGCAGACTTCAAATTGCTGAACAAACGAAACATAAGCCGTCCCTAAAATGTGAATCGCAAGTTAAATATGTTTTTAAATCATAAATCCAGAAGAAAAATCATATGATTGTGTAAAAGTGTACAAAATATTTAGTTCAGTGAAAACAATAGTCATTTCCTTTCTTTCAGAGTTGCAATTTTAAAGTAACTGATGCGGATGCAAATCAAATAGGAATGATTATAATCAGATGGAAATTAAATGATTTACGTCTTTCTTAACTCTTACAATACGCACAGTAAAAACTGCCCTGCATTCAAACTAAAAAAATAAGCAGATTGACCCCGGATATTTACAAGGCGTGGGGAAAGTCTGTTTATTGAACAGTGCAGTTCGGTAAAAGAACATAAGGGGGCGATAAGAGAAATGCTTGAAGCTGACAGAAAAGCATCCATGCCAGGCACTGTGAGTGGTCATGAGCCGCTGCCTACTGTTAGGGAGAATTCTCTGTTTAGGCTGAATTTCCTAACCTAGTGAGTCCCCCAGCAGCTTTGCTGGATTTCTGGAGTTTGTTTTTTTTCCATCCTGCCAAGAGTGAGACTCTTTTTCTCCCACTCTTGGACATGAAGGTGGTTAATTCCTTTGAATGTCAATGTGTTCTATGGGCTATGGGGTCTTTTACTCCATAGGGTCTCATATGTTTTTCTATGTGTGTTACACCGCACCCTCCGTGCCGTAACACTGGGGTGTCCTAGAGGATCCCCACCATAGACTCCATACCCGGGGACTGACTACTGTCTCCCCGGGCATGTAAAGTCCCCATTGGCTTTACTAGACCTAAATTTATTAACAGAACTAGTACAAACCATCCTATTGTGGACGTACTAGTAGGGGTAATTCAATTACTCCTGGGTCTGTTATTTGAGGGGGCACTGTCCCGTCCCCCCTCGTCAAGTTTTGGCTGGTGGCAGTGGAAACTACTTGTTATATTCGACCCCGAATATAACCCTATGGGATACTTCCCATTGTTGGAGGTTAATACTTTTTCTTGTTAATCTCTAACATACCACCGGTTTATTTATCTTAAATAAATCTATCGGTTGGTATTTTCTGCCAGAACTTGGTTTTTAAAATGGCGTCTGTGTTTGTCTCTGTGACTCCTAAACCAAAGGTTGAGCCCTTTGTTCCACTTTTGGCGGGCTTCTGCACAGAGGTCCTCCAAAGTGGTGCCATTCTGTCTGCGTAACCACAGGGGGTGTGGGAGGGGGTTTAGGCACCCTGGACTGAGTTGCCTTGCCAACTCAAGTCGCACTCTGGTGTGATTGGCCCAAGTGGTGATCCACCCCGCTCACCACTTAGCGTGTTTTGATTGACAGCTAGGCTGAATGAATGGGGGTTTTCTGCATAAAAGCAGGGCTTTTGGGACTGGATCTTCAGAAGTCGCCACAGGACCTAAGAATCCGACGAGGGTAAAACTGAGCCGACCTGCAACGACGACACCTCCGGTGGAGCCCTGCTGAACCGACTCACCACTTCCCAACGACAGAGGAGATCTCCCCGCCGGAGAGTCTCTTCCCCTGACTGGTGGGAACAACCAGTCCCCTTTGCTTTTTCTTTGTTCTAGGACGTAGTGGTCGAATTGCCCGTGCAGAGCACCCCGGCAACCGGATAGCCACTACCCACTGTACCGCGACCAAAAGGTGGTGCCTTGTGACGGAGCACTCCGCGGCTGGTCTCTTCCCTGGTGGTGCAACGATCCTCAACTTTCCTTCGACGACGAGATCATCTCTTCTCTTGGCAAAGCCCCGACGTGCATCCACCACCAGGAACTACTGCCCCCGCCGGAGCTGTCTCTCCACAAACAAGGTACCGTGTCCGCCTGGCTTCCCTTGTGTCGGTTAGCGTGAGGTGTCTTAATCCTCGCCTCTCCATTGTGTCGCCTCCAAGCCTTCTTAACTTTCTGTTCTGAACTGGTCCAATCTTTCTATAACAATTTGCGACAAAGACTCGAAGTGCATTTCCACTGTGATGCTTTTTGGGACATATCGCCTTGCCTCTCTCCGAGTGGGCCTGGCCTCTGAACTTTGCGATCTACAGTAGACCCTGCCTTACTTGCCTTGCATTTGTTTGTAAAAGTGTTGGTACCGAGTTGATTTCATATCCTGCCTTTTCTCTCCCGTCCTAACGAATATTAGAGTGCCATCTAGGTTAAAGCATTCACCTCTGTCTGCAAATAAGTGGTGCCGTTGAACCTAGACTTGTCGAACTATTGTTAGGGGGATTGATTTACTTATAGTAATTGTGATTGAAGTTGTTTGCCGTATTAATGCCAGAGTGTTTTCCATAGATGTGTTTTTATGAATAAATAACTATATATCTTTACACCGAAGCCTTGTTCCGTGTTTGCTTGTTCTACTGTGTAAATTGCCCTATTTTGTATACCCCACATACACCCTAACTCTTCTTGAGGGAAGTCTGGCTTTCAGCCACAGCTACCAAGTGAATCTGTGTGGTACAGACTGCTACCAAGTGGGTTTACTGCCAAACACCTATAGTCCTAAATCTTTTGCAGTGGTCCCAGAGGGAACTGCACAGGTTTCCGCCTAACACCTACAGAAGAAAGTGATTCACGTTTATTCATTGGCTGAAAAGTGAGGCTATGTGCCAGTGCACTAACTTGAACTTAAGGGGGTCATCCCCAACCTAAAATGATTATATTTGCAATACACAGGGACTCATTACGAGTTGGCCGCTAGCAGTAAAACAGGCAGTATTTCTAAATACTCTGGTTCTGCTCTGCCTGATAACGGTTTTTATAAGTGAAATCCAAAAAAATCTAATGTTATGAGTGGTGGCATTACCTCACCGGGTGCTAATATGTATTAGCAGAATGCCGCTCCGAAAAGACTTACACCGGTGCCTTCTGTTGTGTCGGCAATCCCGAAGGCAGGTACCTCACGTTAGAATTGCGCACAATAGACACAGGAGCAGGTGATGCCAGGAGTAGGGGAGAACTGGTGGAGACATACACACAAGGGAACAGAGAGCAAAAGGGCCCCTGTTGGGCAGCCAGAGCAGTGGGAGAACAGAGGAAATTAGTGTAAGAGCATTGAAGGGAAGGAGGTTACCAATGTTGGGGGGACCAATGTTGTGGGATAGTCTGAAAGCTCTCTCACTGTTTAAGAGACAATGTTTGAATGAATGAAACACATTTACTGGATGCCCTCTTGTGACCCTAACGTGCCTCGAGCCGCTAATTATCTCACCATAGCCTCAGAACCTGCATTCCTACTCAGTCTATCAGCTGCTTGAATAATGGGTCTTCCTTTCATTTTTTTTCTAAAGAGGACAGCTTTGTATTCAAGCCCCGGTCCATCGGTAAACTGTTCCATATCCATTGGTCCTGATCCTGAAACTCCTAAGGCCTATTTAGGCTTTGCTACACATGGAGACATGCCTAATACCTGCGCCCTGTGATTGCAAAGCTGGGAAGAGATTTAAGGCCTGTTTCACAGAGCGTGTTTCAATGGTAAAAGCCCATTGAAAAACGTTTTGCGAATCAGGCCCGTAGGGTCAGATCCTTTTTCAGATGGCTTGGAGAAGTGCTTTAAAAGCATTTGTTCACCAGGGATCATAAGTAAAATATGATTCAGGCACTAATAAGAACCCAATGAAGCAACGTTCCCAGGGCCACCAGCCAACCTTACTACCATGTTTTGCACGACCTATAGCACAGGTATCAGGCTCTTATTAACCCCTACATAAAGAGCATCGCAATAGTCAAGATAGGCGTTACTAAACACTACCGCAACCACTCCCTGTTTGATTAAGGAATATTATGTGCAACCGCCCTTAACTGGGGAAGCTGGAAAGCCCTGATTGGACTACTTCGGCCTGGACTGACATATTTATTTCTTCATCAAATATTACCCCTAGATTGTTTACTTTACTTTTCACCTGGATGTTACCAGAGACGAAAGGAGGTAGGACATTCCACGAAGGTTGGCATTCCAGGATCCTTGTGTCTCCAAAATAAATGACCTTGGTTTTGCCAGCATTCAGCCATAACCAGTTATCCCGCATCCACCCCTCTCATCAGTGAGAAAGTAAGATAGTACATCTATACAGCCCAGGCTGCCATTCATAGCCAGATGAATCTACATGTCATACACATATGTGCGATAGGCTAGGGTGTAAGAGCGAATGGGGTAAAGGTGTGGGCACATGCACATGTTAAAAATGGTCAGGGAAAGTGGTGTCATCTCAGGAACTACACAAAAGTAGATGTGCTGGCTAAACAAATCATCACTCAGCTTAATCACCAAAGTGTTGTTGACTATGCATGATGAAAAACCCCTCAGTGTGTCAGAGCCCATAGCCACAACCTCTGACGACCATTATAATTAAAAGGAAAAGTCAATCATGTCAAAAGCCGTAGATATGTCGAGCAATATCATTAGAGTATCACTCCTGTAGTGGGCCAGAGATAAGGTTATCCCAAATTTCCACCAATGCCAACTTCATCCTGTGACAGGGTGCAACACCTGATTGTAAGAGGTGAAAAAAATTGTCATCATGTAACAAAAGAAGTGACCCAAAACCCACATAAAAATAATCTAAGAGTTCAAAAAATACTGTACCGTTTTTGGAAGGTAAAACAACATTTATTACTTGCAAAAAGGTCCCAGATGGTGCAGTAGAACCGAATTCACACAGTGCTTGTCACGCCCCAAGAAGTTAAAGGTTATATAGCAGAAAAACGCATATTAGCATACATAGGTTAGAGTGTTATCCCACTACCCTCATTGGCTGCCACCGATATAACATGCTAATACCCCCCTATAGTGCCAGGACCGATTGCCCACACCTTATATACACCCATTACCCTATCCATGTGGGCCACTACATTGAATCCACGTACATGATTGGCCGACAGGTACAATAACACACTCATTAATTGTGACCGTCACATGATATGCACACCTCCGACCCAGACACGTTCAAAGCAAGACTGGTGAGGCCAACTCTGCCTTGATAAGACAATAGGCCTTCTCATTATACCACATGCCGCGGCGCGCACAAGCTCCACCCCTGACATTGGACTAAATTTACTGACATCACCTCTGCTCCGCCTATCCCAAATCAGGGAACATTCCAAACACGGCTTCCCCTTATCTCCTACAAAGCCGAGGTGCCCATTAATGATGTGACCAGGGCAGCACTCTTGAGCCTGAATTTCAGGAATGTATTTGCTTTTGATTATACGTCTACTTTTAATTCAAATGGATGACCGCTTCTTGGGTGAGCCCAATAGTGCTCTAAATCCTTACCTAACCCATTGGCATCACAAAACCTCATGCCCTATTCTCATGAATTTGTCCTTTAAAGGGAGCATCCCTACCTGCCCTCAGCTAACATTCCGCGGCCACCACTTTCAGGCTTGCAGCTGGGTACAATTAGCAGTTATCTGTGCACCGCGAGTGCCTCTGGCCTCGGCTTCTCTCTTGGGGGATGGAAAATGGATTTATCTTGGAACTAAGCTAAACGGAGCCGCAGCTCCACATCAGGGCCTACATTGTACGTACTAGGCCATAAACCACCCCCTCCACTTACATGCGCACGTGGACTGTTTTCTGATATGAAGTTGGATCAGTGTCCCAGGTGCCCAGCAGGCAGTCTTGTGTGCCTCTTTACAGTGGGCCTCATTACGAGTTTTACAGGCACGACTACTGCCAAATTCCCTACTGGCACCGCCACCCGCGATTGGGCAATAACTGGCCCATTACGAGTTGAATGGGCCGGTAATTGCCCATTCGCAGGTGGTGGTAATGCCTGGCTCCCGATCCCCATTCTGCCCTACAGGGCAGAATGGGGGTGCGGAGCATGCTTGCACCGGCACTGTTGATAATGGTTCCGGTGCAATTACGAGTTCTGCTCACGGGTGCCGCACAGCCCGCCAGGTAAAACCTGGTGGGCTGTCAGGAACCCGCGAGCAGAACTCGTAATTCAACAGCACGGTATGAACGGTGCCGGTGCCTTACCAGCACCGTTCATACCGTGGCCACCAACATTAGAATGAGGCCCAGTGTCTTTTTGTGACTGATGTTTGTATTTTCTCATTCAGGTGATGTGAATCGGAAATTATGAGCATTTTTTATTTGCTACTCACACATCTTCTTCAACGTCAAGTTTTCAGTGCAAATACCTGATTATTTTCTAAAATGTGCCACAAGTGAAATTCCACGTGTGGGGTTGTTTCCAAGTGCAGTCTCATTTATTGGGAGTGGTGGAGTGATTTGTAGGTCATATAAAGGAACTATTGGGGACAAGATTTATTCCAAAAGTGGACTTCTGAGTGAGTTTGAGGTTCCTCTCTTTGGTGAACATGTCAATGTCCGGGAGCCTCTTAAAGTTCTGATGACTAATCTTTACCTTACATGTATTTACCTCTCTGCTTAATTGGGGGCAGATCTAGGCGAATATATAAATATTACACATTTATAAATAAAGCACTTTCCCGACCACAGTGGCTGTGGTTTATTCTTGTGTTGCTCAATTTGTATTTGCCTCTATCAATTAATCAAACATTGTCCAAGGAACACATTTGTTAGGCTTCCTGTAGTAGCTGCTGGCTCAGGCCGGAAGCTCCTGGTCAGAGGACAATCCCTGACACTCAGGAGCTACTTTCAGCTCCTGCGCCATGGATCGCAGTTTCGACCCTGAAGTGCATCCCAACAATCATCAAGCTGTTTTTTGTACTTACCTAAGATCCTGTGGCTCCAGGATTTGGACAATGACGGGAGGCTGTGATAGGCTGACAATCACTGAGGATGTCAAGATCCAATTATTATGTTTAACTGCAGTCTCATCAAGGCCTTTTTGAGTGCAACGAGAACCACTCCCTGTCACTGAGCAGGTGCATATGTTAAGCATACATGGGGCAACATCTGTCAAACAGAATTTCAAGTCCACCCTAGCATAACTTTGGTAGACCCCATAGGTTTGAACTTCTGAGGTCCAACGTGCTTATTTCAGACGTTATCCATTGCACATTCTTCTTAGTATGGTAGTAATTGGAAATGTAACCTGCTTTTTTCAAACTCATGTTTTATCTTTCTCCTGCTTACGCAACGTCCATAATATGAGCTATCCCGCTGCGGGACTGTCAGTTACGAATGCCTTTCTCCACATTGGTCGCTGGAGACCACTTCTGAAGGGCATGAACTAACGGAATCTCCTGTAATGGGGAGTAGTGAAATGGACTCACAGGGATATGTGTCATTAAGGGTGAAGCATTTGAGACGTTTTTCGTGCTTAAAATTCACACTGATGCCGATTCACCAAAATGCCAGGGGTTGCAGAAGTGACGCCACAGTCCTGATGACATCACAGGACGTGATGTCATGTGACCTTTGATCCAGATGTCATTCGTTCCTCTTTAACCCTGTTGACATCACCAGTCGTGACCTAAGGGCATACAAAAGTACATACGTGTAAACAATTTAAAATACCAAATTGGTTCTAAAGCAGACAAGAATATTTTAGATACCAACCACATTTTAACAAGGGTACTGCCTTCATATTTCATGGATGGGGCATGATATGACAGGATTTATTTTATGAATGCATTTATTTCACCGCACAAAGCCCTGAGGCATTTAGGCACTAGTTACAGAAAGTGCATAGTACATTAGCAAAGTGCAAGAAAACGCATTTAGGTTACAGACAGAATTTTTGTGTGCATACAGATTGACAAAGCGTCACCTCATGGCGCAGGGGGCTACATCAGGCATGCAGACGAGCATATTGGACAAAATAGATGTGAGAATACAGATTGGCAAGCCTCACTTCATGGTATGGGGGCTGCATCAGGCATGCAGACAAGCATATGGGACTAAATAGGTGCGAGTACACAGACAGGCAAAGCATCACCTCATGGCATGGGGGCTACATCAGGCATGCGGACAAGAGTATGAGGCAAAATAGGTGTGAGAATACAGATTGTCAAGCCTCACTTCATGGTATGGGGGGCTGCATCAGGCATGCAGACAAGCATATGGGACTAAATAGGTGCGAGTACACAGAGAGGCAAAGCATCACCTCATGGCATGGGGCTACATCAGGCATGCGGACAAGAGTATGAGGCAAAATAGGTGTGAGAATACAGATTGGCAAGCCTCACTTCATGGTATGGGGGCTGCATCAGGCATGCAGACAAGCATATGGGACTAAATAGGTGTAGGTACACAGAGTGGCAAAGCCTCGGCTCATGATGGAGCGGGCTCTACATCAGGCATTACAGGTAGGTAAAAAGCAGCATTGGTATGGATGCACAATTTGCAGAGCCCCACCTCATGGTATGCAGTTACATGAAAGTAAAGTAAATAAAAATCAAGTGCGCAATTACAGGTAGGTAGTACAACTGGAGCATCGAAGAACACAGGTATAGGTTACAGCGTGTATGTATACATACTGGGACAGCCTCATCTCATGGTACAGGGGGCTGCTTCATGCATGCAGACAGGTCAAGGGCGGGGGGCGGGGGAGGTCTGAACTACACAAGCTGGTAAAGCTGTACCTGGAGCAACAGGGGCTACCTCAGTTATGTGCAGTCTTGGTGGTGTAGTTAAGGTAACAATAGCATGGTGCTGGTGTCAAGGTATGTAAGCCTTACGGCTGGCTAACATCATGGTACTTTAATGTGCACAATCGGTATAGTATATGGGTTGCTGACTTCATAATATACAGGTGCAGCGCGAGACTGATAGGTATGCGTGGGTAGGTAGTAGAGATCATGCAGTACAGGAGCAGGGCAGACTGATTGGTTATAGAGGGTGCTTACAGCTGGAAGTTCAAGGCAGCGCGATGCTGAACAGTCATGAACCTGCTAGATAGAATGTTAATGCAAGTTGGATACCAGCTGCATCCAGGCAACATGAGGCCGCATGACATTTTTGAGTGGAGTAAAGAACACACGGCTAGCAATCAGAGGCAAGTAAGGTACAGCAAGTGGGGAGGGTGGTGGTGTACCAAGGGAGGTGCAGGGGTCAGAGGAGGTGATCCTCTTACCTTTAGGTGATGTGGCTAATACGCCACAGGAAGTGTGAACTGCTGCTGTGGATCGGGTAAGTGGCGCTGCGCCTCCAGCAAGGCCTCATTGCGACAGAGAGGGAGAGTGACCTCGGGCTGGCGGGCACGGCTGTGCATGAACAAGCACAGACAGGCAATGGCCTTTCTTGAGGGCCTTCATGTGCAGACACGGCAAAGCCTGCCAACTCAAATCGCACTGACTGGTAAAACGGTTGTGTCGCCAATCAGAACTGGCCAGGGGTGGGACATCTGCCATGAATACCTTGTTGAAAGAGGCAGTGGCCATCTTAACGTGAAGCCCAAACTCAGGGGCTGTGGTGCAAGGAATCCTGGCATCATCCTCTGGTCTCATGGGGATGCCACTTCAGGCGTCAGTGTTGCTCTTGGAGGGATGGAAGGCAGACTGAATTAGACCCAATACAACAACATAGGCCGAGACACTGCCATAGATATGCCGTGTTAGCATTGTATGGCTAGTTATTTCCATATTATGCCAATTATTGATGCATGTCAGGTATTGTCACTATATGAAAATTAGATCCCCTACATTCTCAATTGCTGCTATAATACAGTATCCAAGAATTCAATAGATGCAAGTCATTAAAGGAGCACAGGAGCATTCATGCTTTAATTCATTATGACGATTTGTTATTTATACAGTGCTCTCACCAAAGCACTGAACGTAGCACATAGTTGCATACAACCATCATCCCAACTGAAGTTGGGACTCGTTTATGAACCTCAAAAGAATGAAAGGCTGTGTTGGCCTTGCCAGAATTCAAACCTGCAACCTGCAGATCACATATAGATTGCAGCATTGAGCGCTCAACCTTCTGAGCTAATTTACTGCTTTGCTACTATAAATGCAATGCCACAATTAGAAATCATGTCAAAACAGGCTGCACAACGTAAGCCAGACACATAACACTTGTCATGTTTGTTGCAACCTTGATGAAGAACAATAAAAGAAATGTCATGCCACAGTAAGAGATACCTAGACTGGCTGCCCCAAAATGCAAATCTTACCACGTAATAACACTTATAATGCTTACTTTATTATTATTATTGTAATTAACTTTATTGTTTTTGGTTTGTTTTAAACCTTTAAAAAATAATTTTCACAAAAGTATATTTTTCAAGACTTTGAAAGACACAAAGTAAAAGCAATAATGCTTACTTTATCATAGATGCCCAGAAAAATATGAAAATATGCAATGCCACAGTAAGGACTAGCCACTCCTAAATGGCATTCTAGCCAGGTAATTACACTTATTATGATTGCTTTATCAGAGATTCCCAGTAAAAATGTCATGCCACAGTAAGAAATGACTAGACTGGCTGTACCAAAAGGCTAGTCTAGATAGGGAATAATACCTATGATGCTTACTTCATTATAGACGCCCAGACAAAGATGCCATGACACAGTAAGAAATGGCTAGACTAGCTGCACCAACTGCCAGTCTAGCCAGGTAATTACACTTATCATGCTTACTTTATTATAGACGCCCAGTAAAAATGTCATGCTACAGTAAGAAATGACCAGACTGGCTGTGCCAAGATGCCAGTCCTGCCAATAATATTCAAATCCATTCCTCACCTAATATGGCTGCCATTGAACTGGAATGCCATCGGTGGAGACGGGTGAGGCACGGCTCCTCTCTCTCCCACCCTCATTCGCCAATCCCCAAAATCAACTCCTTGGCCCAGCATTACCCCTTGGCCCAGCATTACCTCCACATCCCTCTTACACATCCCACTACTTACATATGAGGCAAGGTGCTTCAAAGACAAGCGCTGGTATGAAGTTGAGAAGGACTAGGAGTAATGAAGATTACTGGTAAGTAATAAAGGCATTGAACACAAGGACACACATTCACACAGCATTTTACATGCTCATTTACATGTGCACCCATTCACTCACACACACACCCAGCTACCCATATATCATACCCTCACTCATACACCTTGCATAATATGCATATACTTGCATTCATGCATGCACACACATTTACAACAAAACAAATGTCTTACCTTTGCTGGAATCCTTTGTTGTCCCGAGGAACTCCTCTCCAGGTAGGCCTCTCTGGCTCACAGGCTCCACGCATGAAAGGAACCAGCTCTAGTTCCTGTCATGCGCAGAGCAGGGGAGCCGGAGCCTTCCATGTCCTGTTGGGGTGGGAGGCCTCAGACTTAGGAATTTATTTATTTTTAAGTTGTTCAAAGTTCAATAAGAAATTATTTCCATTACAGAAAATCAAAACGGAAACAATTTATTTCTGAGGTCAGAGTGTCTTCAAAAATAAATTAATGTAAAGAGGGCTCTCATTTGAGCCCTCTTGACTTTTGGTTTCTCTTGGCTTCTGGAACCCTCAACCAGGGTCGCAGAGGCAGTGCCGGGGTTGCATGGGGTTTGCCAGGGGTCACAGTTGCAACCCCTTGCGACCCCGAATGACGTCCCTGCTGATGCTATGCCTTATGGTGTGAGGTTTGTGAATGAAAAGGTCAGCTAAATGCTCACATAGTTGTAAAGTTCGAGAATTAACTTGACTGGATCCGGGTCTGAGGAGATTTCTAGTCATTAAAATAGTTTGTGTGGGTGGTTGCACTCTTCAAAGATCATTTTCTGCCACAAGGCACATTTACCTGCTCACATGGCATGATGGTAGCTGTTCACTGTGGCTCGTAACATGTTCTACTGGAGATTGTGTAATGTTTCCTCAATGTTCTCTTTGCCTGTCAACGCTGTTGTTTCATTTGCTTTACCACACTTGGCCACCAGGGTGCCATTTGGCTTTTCAAGCAGCTCCTATTCAAAGAGTGCAATGTTGGCAAGCTGCATTGTTCACAATATGCGTGAGGTGGTCCAGTTAGAAGCAAGAATACCCACGTGACCCATCCTGGTTCAGAACTGACAGACTGTCGCTGAGTGATACCACCTTGAAAAGGTTGCTTTTATAACGAACCTCTGTGGGAAGTGATCCTGGAAGAGAAATGTATAAGGGGCAACGAAAGAGTCAAAATGAATCATCGGCCCAGGTTTGTGGAAGGAATTGCAAATCATGTCAATTTTGATTGATGGATAAAAGATGGTCAAACGTGTACTGTCCCACACGTGTAGTATATTGAATATATAATGAACGTTTTAGGGCATTGCAAGATTGAAGCAAATCTAAAGCCACCCCATCACAGAGCACATCTGCCCAGACATGTAGGTCTTTAATTTAAGCCAGAGTTAGCTTGTATGAAAGTTGGCCACCACGAAGTCCATTCGGCCGCAGAGAGGGCTTGGTTATCTGAATTTCACCCAGGAGTTAGATAAAACATGCCTGAAAAAGGTTGTTTCTCACTGTGATCCTTAATGAAGTGATGGATAAAGGCAATTTCACACTTTCTTGAATTAGCTCAATCAATCTCTAGGATGTTGAACCCTTAAGGAACCATGTCACCTAAAACCATGCCCACTGCAGCCTGGAACTAGGTTTTGGCTAATGCTAAAATCTTTAGGTTGTGATTTAACTCTAATAATGTGGTTTATATCCAGTGAGGGTTTAACAGCATATACCAAAAGTGCAAGGGTAGAGAAATATGAAGTGGTGTGAACGAGTGCCTAGGAAAGCAGTCTTCTTGTGGAGTAAGCACCAAGCTTGGAAAAAGCTGATATGCCCCTATGAGTGCTCCTGTGGCTCTTCCCAGACATCCTTACCAATGACTGCAAAAAAAGTAGAGCACCGAGAGAATGTGACACTGATAGAGCATGAGGAAACTAAAATAGCTCACTTTCAGCAAACAGGCATCCAAAGGTTCTTAACAGCTGTCCTTCAATACCGCACCAGTGAAAGTGGGCCCTGCAGGGGACTTCACTTTATCTTCAGGGGATACAGAGTTCCAGTGGTAGGAGGCAAGGCGAGGAACCAAGGGGGTCTGCAGGGTGGGTTAGAGATGAGAGTGATTGGGAAGGTGGACCGAGTGAAGGGTGTGAGGAGGAGAGTGACAAGAGACGGTAGTACTCGGTCGGGGTGTAGTCTATGGATAGATTTAAATATCAGTAGCAGGATTTGGAGGGGAAACCAGATAGGCACGGGCAGTCGTGCAAGATGGCGGTGATGGAGAGAGGGTGATGATGAGCAGAAGAGATTTCAAAAAGAGTCAAGGGGGAAATAGAAGCAACGAGTATTTCTGTACACATTCCCAGGAAAGTTACATTTAGAAAAACAATTGGCACAACTCTATGCAGTTTAGCGGTTTGAGGTTTTAAATGTACTTTATAATGTACACGTTCACTAAAATGAGGCACCATACAAATGTTTAAATAAAAAAAGACATATATGGGTATTCAAATGACAAATCAAAACTCATAGTTGTGCTTAGCTAGAAATTCAAACCTTTATTGAGTAAATTAATTGGTCAGTAATCAGGGAATACCAAAAAAGAATAAATAATTAAACAAAAAAACTAAATTCAGCATATTCCGTGGAGTCTACTGTATATGGTGACAAAATAACATTGGGGAAGAGGATTGAAACCTGGTGGCCAGTTGATTGAGGGGTTTACTTTTCTATTGTGGTACCTGTGACAAACACTCAACCTCAGGTACACCCATGTTTTAGGTAATGACTGGCGCCTGAACACTTAAATGATATGATATGACAGGTTATTTATAACGCGCTTAATAACAGCGCGGACCCGGGTATTGTCCTCTTGCTTCCAAGGCAAGCACGTTGCTGCTGAGCTATCATCCCGGAACATGCATGCTTTGAAGTATGTTTACATCAACCTATCCTCCGCCATACAGTGCACCAGTCTGTGCAGGGGGCAGGCAGGACGTTTAGGTGCGACCGATTCGGCGCCTGATGTTCTGGCCCGACTGTTTTGCCGCAGGTCCCCTTTCGGCGCGCCCTGGTGCGAGGACCTCCTGGCACAGGGATGTTTTGCCCAGACAGAATGTACAATTGTGCACTTTGCTGACATCTTGTGGATACATTTGGAAGTTCCGCACTCACCAGATAACTGAAATGCCATATTCTTATAGCATGATTTGTAAACCAATCCAGCACAGTCTGCTGTGATTCTTTATTTTTATTCTTTTATCTTTTATTCTTGTGTTTAATCATTTAAGATTTTTACAAGTGTTGAAAGGAAAACAATATTTTTTTTTTTTATATAATCTTTGTTAGATTTTTACAAAAGAAGTTCTCGTGATCACATATAGCTGACAAAAAAAAAAAATGTAGAAGGTTATGTGCTAATAGGTGATTGGAGCAATATTATTGTTATTGTTTTCACCGTCCACAGTTTATCAAAGTTGAGGCGAATTTCTCGTTAAATGTCAGAGAGATGGGAGATCTTTTCCATGCTGATATTTAGTAGTTTTGCCGTCGCAATTAGCCATCTAGTTTGAGCTCCTGTAATTAAGCGGTTCCACCACGTGTCTTCGTCATTGATGAAAAAATTTATAAGCAAGGGACCAAAAAAGGCATTCCTTTCCTGTGCGATCGCCGGGCAAACCATCAGGAGGTGTCTTACAGATTCTGTAATTTCAGGATTTTTACAGAGACGACATGTTTTCTCGTTAGTGGCAGCTCGGATGGCTAAAATTTCTTTTGTAGGAAGCAAATTGAGACGGGCTTTCAATAGGGTTTTCATTAACAGCTTGCAGGGATATCTTTTGCAGTACTCCATAGGCTCTTTGAGTTTGTTAAAAACGGGTGGTAGATGATTTAGCAACTTGTTTGATGATGCTTTTTCATTAGTATTTGTCCAATCTAACCACTCCATTTTTGATTTTATTCTTAGAGGATTCCCGAGTAGTTCATCTTCTGAGCAGGCTATCTCCTGCAGGTTTTGTTACGGGATTTCAACCCAGTTTTTAAGTAGCTTATTGTTTCCCTTACTGATATCTTCATTGATCATACGGTATATTTGAAGACTCTCTGGATGTCTTATTTTTCTGAATAGTTGAATCGTACTTTGTGTCACCACTACAGCTATAGAAAGCAATCCTAGTTCACGTCTTATTGCTGCAGAAGATGTAGATTTAGGAAGTCCTAGTACTGTTCGCCAGATGTAGCCTTCTAGTTTGGTCCAGAGCGTCGACGGGATTGTAGGCATTGCATCCATGCCGTATGTTAAAGACGGGATTACTTTAGCTTTGTAAAACTGGATTGCAGGGAGGAGACTGAATTTGCCATATTTTCTGTGGACTGCTGAAAGGAAAACAATACTATTTTGTACTTAGGACACCACTTACTTAGTAGAAACACAATCTGCTTTAACATTCGTAGCAGTAACATAAGTAGAAAGTAAAGTAGTCAAGTGGAAGAGAACTGGAAAAGTGACAGGGGAACGATTATAGTTCTGAGGTTTCTGGTACTAACATTTGCTGTTTGGTCTTTTTTAGGGCCAGGTCCAGGAGTTTTGCAGCCGTCATGGTCCATCTGGCACTTTCACCAGCCATTAAGCGACTCCAGGAGATTTCTTCGACCATGATGGTCAAGTTTGCCAAAAGTGGTGCTAAGTACGCCTCTCTCTCCTTGCTCATTTGGGGGCATACCATGAGTAAGTGTCTTATAATTTTTGGTCGCTCAGGATTTCCACATAATCGACACTGATTTGAGGCCACCGATAGTCTGATGGCCGAAACTTCCTGAGTAGGAAGTAAATTTAGGTGTGCTCTCATGAACAGTTTCGTCAAGGATTTGTCCAGGAATTTTTTGCAATACTTCAAAGGGGATTTTAGTTTGTTAAACAGTGGTGGAAGTTGCTTTAGCAGCTTATTGGCTATAGCTTTGTCGTTCGTGGTGATCCAGTCTTGATGCTCTATTTTGGATTTCACTCTTTGGGGATTGCTAAAGAGTATATCTTCTGTGCAGGCTAGATCATGTAGTTGGTCTTGGAGGCTTTTTGCCCAAGCATTGAGAGGCTTACAGCCACCACTCTTAATTTCTGCCGCCACCACCTGATATACTGGAAGACTATCAGTCAGCAGAATCTTTCTGTAGAGTTGCATTCAGCTCTGTTCCACCACTGCTGCTAAAGACAACAAGCCCAGCTTCCGCCTGATTGCTACTATAGAGGTGGACTTTGGGAGCCCTAGGACCGACTTCCACAAAAAACCTTCCAGTTGAAGCCATATCAATGTAGGAATATTTAAACTTGCGTTCATTCTGTATGTCAGTGTCGGGACTACTTTGGACTTGTACAAATGTATAGCAGGGGTTAGCGAGAATTTGCTGAATTTATTTTTCACTTCTCTGGTTTGAGCCGTGAGTGATCTTACTTTGTCCCACTTTAATTTTAATGTTGTCCAAATACCAGGCTAGGTGGTCTTTTTTTCCCTTTTTTTTTTGAGTTTTTGAGAACACCATAACTTTAGTCTTTGACTTATTGACTTCCAGATTGTTACTTTTCATATAATTTGCCAAGTTGGTCAATTGGCGTTGGAGCCCAATTTGGGACTGGTCCAGTAAGATCAGATCGTCTGCGTACATCAATCTTGACACACTCACCTTGCCAACTTTGGGAGGGAAGGATCTAATTTTTTTACTCTGAGTCTTGAAAATTTCCCAAGAAGGCAATAAAAAGTGCCAGTGCAAGTGGGCAGCCTTGCTTTACCCCTCGCTCTGAATGGATTTGATCTGAGAGCAGGCCCTGTTGGTTTAGACAGACATGCATAGTTGTTTTTGTGTGGAGTGCTGTTATTGTTTCTAGTATAGCTGGAGGGAAGTCCCAGGTTTTTAGTTTGGACCACAGTTTGGAACGGTCGACCTTGTCAAAGACCTGCGAAAGGTCGACGAGAGCAAGGTATACCTTAGGAGCGCCGGACTTGGCGTTGGATTTTATTATATTCAAAAGAAGTAGATTTACTGCAGTATTGGAATCATTTAGGAATCCTGTCTGGAAAAGGTCTGCACTCGGGAAATGTCTTGCCCATTTCCGGAAGTGGGAGAGCAGGAGGGTTGCGAAAATTTTGCTGATAATATCAAGTAGCGCTGGCTGTCTATAATTAGCTGGGTTTTCTCTGCACCCCTTTATATGTATAGGAACAACTACGGCTTCTGTCCATGATGTGGGTATTAGCTTTGTTTTTTCGCACTGTGCGAAGATTTTACTAATCACCAACACCCACTCGTCTGGATGCCTTTTTAGATCAATATTTGTAAGGCCATCCGGGCCTGGGGCTCTCGAGGTCTTGAGTTTTAATATGGCTCCTTTGATGTCTTCTTCATCCGTCAAGTTGACCCAAGCTGTTTGCACAGACTGGATGGAAGTATGTTGCAAGAGAGATGGGCACTGGAACAGTTCCGTAAAGTAACTGACCCAGTTTAGTTCGGAGACTGAGTTGGAAAGTGTGTACTTTCTGGCCATTGACGCTTTTGATCAGATTCCAGAAATCTCTTGATTTGTTGGTGGCGAGAGTTTTGAGCATGGCTTCCGCATCATTCTGGTAGAGCATGAATTTGTGGTGCTTGATCCAGCATTTGTACTTTGTTAGTTCTTTACAGTATGCAAACCATGCTTCTTCTGTCCTCCAGGCCAGTGCCGTTCTTTTCAGTTTTCTCAAGTTTCGGCGGTGGAGAACGACCCTTATATCGAAAGCATGTTTATTTGAGGATGGCTTCTTGTTGGTTCCGGAAAAATGGACTCTATGAGCCGTCAGTAGGGGTAGATAATCTGGTCTCTGAGTATCGGTCTTGGATGCTTTAGCCAGTGATACGGAGGCACATTTTTTCATTTATCGCTCAAAGATTTCCTGATGTTAGGCGAAGACGGGCTTGCTGTTTGTTTGGTTCCACTGTCGACGCGTAGATTTCTTTTTCTGGCAGGTCCCCACCCATGACATGATTAGCAGATTGTGGTCACTTTCACTGGTTCTCCGGACCTCAAAGGAAGCTATATAGGTATCAGAGTCTGGGTTATAAATATATAGTCCAGAGTGGCTTTTGAGTCTTGCCGTTCCCATGTTGGAATCACCGATTCGCTGGCTTGTAAAGAAGCCACGTTGTAGAAATTTCTAGATTTCATTAGTTTAGACCGAGCCTGGCCTCTTTCGTCGGCTGACTAGCGCAATGGGTCGCTGTTTGAAGGTGTGTCAGAATATGTGCATTTTGCATTCAAATCGCCACAAATGATTATGTTTGTGAAGTCATGATCCACATAAATGGCGTCGATGACATTGGCGACCGACATACAGAATGTTTAGTAGTAGTTCTTTGAGGGTTCCAGTATAGGTTGATGATAACCAGGTTAGAGGTGGTCCAAGCGTTGAACCCTGGAACTTGGTGGTGCCATGAAGTTGAAATAACCAGCATTTTGTAAGATTGCACTAGTTTGCTTCTTATGGTGAGCCCTGAGCCCATTCGAACTGCGGTCAAAAGGCCCGATGACGGCCAGCTCATCGGGGCCCTGGTTGCCGGCGAATGTTCTACGCAGAACCCGTCCAGGTAAGGTTTGTCTGCTAGCCATGTTTCCTGGAGGCATAGAATGTCGAAAGCCCCCAAGTTTACGTCACTAGGACGGGTCAGGTTGGTGTGCCCTCTAGTGTTCCAGGACCCCATCATCGTTGGTTTCTTAAGGGCTTTTGTAGGCGGTGGTTGTCAATAGACATGAGGGATCTTGATGGTCGTTGCTATCTCCCTGGTTTAGTGCTGAAGGCTTTTTGAAGCCACTACCAGGGCCCTTTTGTGGAATTTTCCGCAGGTCGTCTTTTTCAGTTTTTACTTGGCGGAGAATGTTTTGATCTGTTTTTCGTTCATTCTTTTTGAGCATATTTCCGAGGAAGATCTGGTGATTGGAGTTTGGTAATATGAGTTTTTGTACGTGTTGGGCTCTGATGAGGCTGCTGGTGCTCACCTCTTCTGTAGTCAATGTTGTCCCCTCTGTGAAAGATATAGCACCTTATGCGTTCTTCTTGATGTTTATTTGTCTTGTAGTGCCGATTTTCTGGGCGATTAGGACTATAGGCCCATCGGTTCTGTTTGTAAAGATCTTCAGTTCGCGATACGTGATACAACTTTTTAGACGGTTTCTTATTCGTCATTTCAGCCTTAGCCTCACTAGTGTGTGAATCATGCATTTCCAGCAAATAGAAGCCCAGAAGCTGTAGATGTTGGTAAACTTCTTTTGGGACTTCCCGTAGAGCTTTGTCCCTAATATGCAAATAAGCCTTAGCTTTATGTTCCCTGTGATACGGTTTGATCAATAAGAAATCCTCTGTTTTCAGCTGTCGAAGGCTGGGTACTTTACTTAGGATTTTTAGAACGGTTTTCCTGTTAAAAACGAAATATCCCTCTCAAAATGTGTTGAAGTTTGAAAATGCGGATTTCTTTCAAATTCTCGTCAGTCGTATTTAGGGTTACATTTTCTTTGTTATCGGTTGCTACTATATTGACCAGATGTTTAGATGGTACTTGGGATTTGCCGTAGTCAGATGGTTTGGCAAATTCCACCGTTTGCTTTGGCGAGCGATTCTGCTTGGGCGTCTTTTTTACAGAGTTTTCTCCACTGACCCCACTCGGTGAGTGCCTTCGTTGGGCTTATGTGTTCAGGAGGAGAGGAATTCGCTGACGGGCCCATTGGTCAGCACTCACCCTCTAGAACTTGTAAGACAAGATAGCTGCACCATGTGAGGACAGGGGGTGCAGGATTCACTTACTCTAACACGACTCAATAACGAGGACTCAGTAGTTTGGCAAAGGGAAGTCCGTTTAATGATACATACATCAAACAGGGAAACAAATTGGAATCAGCTGTAGTGCGATCACCGGTCTCGCTCCGACTTCCACGAACTTCAGTTGAACAACAATTTGTATAGGCACAAATAGTCATGATTGACGTCTAATTTCTATTAAAAAAATCATCATGTAATATAATTGGTTAGGAAAGGTAACTTAAATATAGGTGTTATATCTGTATATGATAATGGAGCATGTGGATTGGATAACTCTTATCGGGTGGGCGTCTACGCCCATCCCTCTATATCACACGTGACTGACGTCACTACAAGTACGACGTCACATTGGCTACAGTGTCTTTAGGACCCTAGATTACATGGTCCATTGTGATTGGGCAAGTTACACCCCTAAACATAAATCTCCACTTTAATTAGCAGCATGCAGAATAGACACCCCTGAGCCTGGTGTCCCAAGTTTCACCATGCCTCCCTTCCATCAATCAGTGTTTTAGGGCAACGTGTCAATTAGCTGGCTAGGGATGGCCTCGAAACTGTAGTCTCTTATCGGGAAAAGTTATGGCATCCTCGGGTCCTGGATGGCATCAGGCGATGGTACTTCTTCGCGCCTGGCTGGTCACGTGTTAGTTCACCATGAATCTGCTTCAGTTTCCAGCTTTTAGTGCATTTAATTCTGTGTCGGCCTAGCCACCTGCATGGGCCCCCCTTATCTTGACCTTCATGAGGCAGGCTGGTATGCTCTGAAGTTGGAGTCTTGTGAGCTGACGCTCTCCTCCCCTTCTCCGGTTGACCTTGATTTCCTAGGCATGAGCCGCTCTTTGTTGAGTTTCGATTCCGCTCCTTCTCTTACTTTTGGCTGGGTTTTGAAACTTGGCCTGGCAGGCCTCTGGCCGCCTGGGTACCTTTTCTGCTTTTCCAAAAAGGAGTTGCACTTGTATAATGTGCCTTATTGAGGTAGATATACGGTTGGCGCTTGCCGCTCTATCTTCTACTAAGCATTGCAAGCAATATCGATTTCTTAGCATCTTGCGTTTCAAGCCTATTTACACACGTTTAACAGGACGGTTGCTTCCATCTTTTCTCGTAACACTGTTTCCTGGTGTTGTAACATTGTCTCCTCTCTGTGCCTATTCCATTCAATTTCGTAGTTACTCGCACTGGCGTGTTATCTTCGATAGCTGCTCTTGTTCATTCTCGAATCTGTTCAGGCCCTTGTGTCATTTCCACTGGCCTTCTGTTAAGGCTTTTGGGGTCTCTTTGTGGACCATGTGTAGGTACTCCTCATTTCGTATCAGCGGCTGGTATGGCTTTCTGATAGGGTACCGTGCTGCCCAGGGTTGTCTGGTTATGGGTGCTTCAGCCGGTATGGATCTTCTGATGTATACTGGGCAGAGTCCCACTGCAGCTCTTTGTAGGTTCATTTGCTCTTCATACGTCACATACCTTAGCGAGCGCATTCCTGGTACCTCGAAATGAGGGGTAGGGGTGCAGGCCATGTCTGGGACCTCCTTTACACTCCCCCCTCTGGTCGGTTCATCGACCACTTCTGCAACCTCCTTTGCAGTCATTTCTTTCGCTTCTTCAGTGTCATGCTCATTGTCCTCTGTGTTGGTACATGATGGCGTGAATGTGTGAGACTTTGGAGTCCATATTTTTATCACTCCCTTCAAGCTCCCTGCTGTCTTCACATGTTCGTCTTTGTTCCACGTCATTAGCTGACATTGTCCATTTGGGCTGCAGTAGATCCATTTTCCCTCATACCTTCTTCATTTCTCAGGGTATGTGAACTTTGTTCCTTCTGGCGCAAATTTGCTGGCCTTCACAAAGTCTCTTATCTCTTCATCAGTCAGGTCTCTGAGCTTCCATCCTGGTTCGACTTTAGCCATTATTTTCATCCCTATGGCTTTCTTCGCAGTTTTCTGGCACTGTGACATGATTATCTTGATAACACAGGATCCTAGCAATACCATTGCTAGTAGAGCTCACAGAAACTTGAATATATCTGCCATCCATTGTGGGACCCACGAGAATAGGTCTCCAAACCAGCTGTCATCGTCTACTTCATCACTTTCATCGATCATCTGGTTTTTTAGGCTTGTCAGCATGCTTATAGCCTCTCTTAGGGTTCAGTTTTCTTCATCGTGTGATGGTACGAATGTGCAGCATGATTCTCTGATTTGTGCACAAACACCTCCATCCATTGCTGTGATCATGTCAAGCACATATCTGTTTTGGAGGGTCATCAGTCTGATTGCTCTCAGCTCTTCATTGATCGCGTTGAATCCTTTTATAGTGGTATTGATGGTCTGCAATAACTCCCTTCTAGTTATCTGCAACCATTTGGCATTCACTCCAACTTGGATGTGGGGCAGGAGCAGTGTTGTGAATACTGTTGAGGTGAGGCTGAACAGCCTGTGTTCGTACGGGATTGCATGGAATGCCTCTTCTGATTTGGGAGAAAAGTAATTTTCCCTCTTCATCCTGGTTATCAGTTCCACAGATCTTCTTCTTCTTAGATGAGCATCTGCTTTCAGGAAACTGTCCAACTTCAGGTCATTTTTAGGGATCACTAGTGCGAGAACGTGGACGTTCACTAGTGTGCATATGCCTCCCCAGTTTTTGGATAATCTTATGTATGCCTTGGATCCACACGCCCAGTAATGGTCCATAATAACTGCGGTTCCTTGTGTCATTCCCGGAGCTTCAAAGATTCGTCCGCAGTTTTGATTCTCTCCCATCTTCCTTGGGCCATTGTTTCTGAAGGATAGTTTCGGGCTCTTCAGTGGCACTATCTGTAGGGGTCCCCCTCTATCTTCGACCCATGTTAGCAACTTTACTAGTTTTGGTGCGAATTCTCTATTGCTTACTTGCATGCTCCAAGGACCATCCATGCTCGGCAGATTACTACTTCATCCTCCCATCCATCTGGGGAGACCACTGACCCCCAGATCTGTATTTGGCCTCTGTTTTTTCACATTTGAGCCTCTTCTGCAGTCTTCCCTTGAACGTTCAGTCTTGGGTTTATTTCCCATCTTATCCCAGATCCTTTGACGCCAGGGTTCTCGTACCTGATCACATGATTTCTGGCGTGCCCTCGGTTTCTTATTTTAATGTCCTGGACGTAGCCATCTTCATCCGGGTAATCCTTTTCGTTGGCCCATATCAGCGAGGTGTCTCTTCCCATAAATTGTCCTCTGGTGTTGCACATAACTACATGTGACATACAGTGTGCTGTAGGGACATCTTTCTACAGCCACGAATATCTTGGACATTCCCATGCTGTATGGTAGGAGTGCACAGACGAAGCATTCTCCTTCTGACTGCCTTCGTCCTACTTCCTTCATGTGTTGGTACCATATGTTGTTTCCGAGATGGGCTGTGCTGTCCAGGTAGTCATTAAGTTCATTGTTATCTTCATGAGGGCTTCTCTTGATTCTCAGCGTTCTTCTGTAGTTTGCTATGACTACGTCTCTGAATGTATCTGTGCTGCTTTTCCACTTCAGATATCTCGATGGAGCAGGCTGCCTTGACTGCATCGCTGTGGTAGGAGGGGGATTTGTGCTTCCTTTCCTTCCCTTTTGCAGTCTGTCATAGACTTCCCGTAACCACCATTGGTTCATCAACCTCCCAACTTGTGGCTGTACTGTAGGCCTGCAGATTGTTCCTTGAGTTGGAGCAGGTGTGCTTGCAGTTATAGTTTCTATAGTTCTGTTTTTCAGCTCCTCGTGTAGTTTCTTTGCTTGGACTATACATGGGAACCAATACTCTATTAGCTTGTGGGTTTTCTGTGTGAGTTCTTTTGTGGCCACTTCTGTTCTTTTGAGGGATCTTGCTATTCCCTCCTTCTTTGGCATTTCACTTGGCTTTTCTTGGTTATCTCCACTATTCTCTGGAATTGAAAGTTCGGCAGGCAGTCTCTCCTTTTCTGCTGCCTTCATTGGAGGCCTTGTAGCCATTGACACTTGCCCTTGTTTGTAAGCATTCTGAGTGTGGTGCGTGCCGTAGCCAGTGCTACATTATCATTCATACCGTGCTGACCCTGTCTCCAGCCTTTTCTCTCATTCATCACCTTGTGTGTATATGTATCACTGCTAATTATATTCAATTTTACATCATTTTCTTCACCATTAGCTTTTCTTGGAACTGGAATTACTATGTAGGGTCTGGGTGCTTTTGTAGGCCCCATATGTCCATTATCTGGTGGGTGTACTGATTGGGGGACACTTCGTGCACCAATAAAGAAAGCAGTTCTGATTGTTAATAATAGAAAAAGAATTATGATCACAGTACATATGCACATAATCGTTCTGAGTGAAAGTTTGCAGCATTTTCTTCCAGGAAAGCGGGGGAGCCCTTCTGTTGGGGGTAAAACTAAGTTACTGTTCTGGGCCCCCATTTTGAATGAGTTCATAGTCAGTTATGTATTCCTTCTTTTGCTCTGGTCTCACAGTTCGAAAGTTTATTACTACTAAAGTGTCGAGTGCTTTCAGTGTCCCCCCTCTTGTGGGTGTTGATGGCAGTCTCTGGGAATGTAGAACGGTTCTGTTCGCTAGACTATGGAAAAAGGTTAGGCTATCAACTCTGGTACATCACGTCCATCTAAGCATATCGATACTAGGTGAGGTCCAAGTACACGCCTCGAATTTGCTTTGGTCCTGAGGACGTGCTGGAAACAGTTCAAATGTGAAAAATAAAACGGTGGAACTGCTACAAAATCACACAAAATGAAATGTTGCAAAAATAAAAGTAAAAATAAAAACAAAAGCAAACATGAAAAATAAAAATAAAAAATAAAGTAAAAATAAAAATAAAATAAAAACTGAACGTGTGGCTAAAATAGGAAAGGATGAGCTAATCGTACAAAAATAAAGTTGTAAAAATAGGAACAAAAATAAAAATAAAAATATGGAAAAATAGAAAACGAGTCAAAATTGAAAAAATAAGATGTTGTACCAACAGGAAAAAAAATAAAAGCAGAAGTCAATATATGAAAAAATAGGAAAAAATGAGAAGGATGCAGAGCAGGGAAAAATACAATGGCGAAGTTCTTGTGTCTGCTCCTTTCGTTCGGTCTCTCGGCGACAAGTTGAGGAACGGTGTCTCTCTTCTCCATCTGCTCCACAGTGAAATGATGACGACAAAGTTCTATTTTGGATTTCCTCCTTCTAAGGCTCTCCTCAGCAGTGGATGTCCATAATTGCTTCTTAGTTGCGCTATGATAGCCCTCAGGAGCCTGTTCAGTTGCGCGTTTTTTGCTGGATTACTGAGGAATGCGGGTATGTCAACATTGCTCGGTCTACCCACTAGTTCTGGAAAGTTTTCAATGAGGTGGAAGAAAACACGGTATGCATATTGTCTGTCTTCTGGTGTTAATGACATTTGCTCTGTTTTTCTAGCCTCTAGATTACAGGCCTTTTTTTTCAGCGCTAACAGTTTTGTCTCCTCGATCTGTCTCTCGGCTAAAAGTCTCACTGGAATCTCCTTAGGAATTTTCGCTGGAAGTGGGACAGCTCCACCTGGAGCATTATGCCTTGGAGGAGTGTGCCCATGTGTGGGGCGTTGGCCGGATCTCTAAGAAAGGTGATGACATCAACATCTGCAGGCCTCCCCAGCATCTCCGGACAGTCTGTGACTAATCTAAACAGGACATTGTGCGCCAGCCGGGTGTCCTCGGGTGATAGGGACATTTGCCCTGTTTGGTTGTGTCCTGATCACAAGCTTTTCTTTAGATTCAAACATTTTTTATACTTTCCTGCTGCGTGGATTGCAACCACGTAATTCAATTTGTACCATACTTGGTTGAGGAAGTCATTGTTTCTTGGGTCCCTGATAAAGGTTAGGGTATCTGTGGTTCTCCCGACGAGTCCTGGGCATTCCTCTATGATGCGGAAAAATAGGGTAAATGTAAGTTCATCAATGATCACTTGAGGTGGGAGCATTAGTGTCCTCTTCGCTGTGCTAGGGCAGTTTGATGAAGGCTTCCGTTATGATAGTCAGCAGTTGCCGGATTACCTTCAAGTTTGCAGGATCTCAAATAAAGTCTGTGACACTGGCTCCTCTCCCTATGAGTGACGGGTATGATAACACCACGAGTTGAAAGTAAGTTAGCACATCCCACTTGAGATTTCTGCTGGAATGTATCATGAATTCTGTGATTAAAGTCTCAATACTGGTTGCTTCAGGATAGTGCATTGCACTCTCAGGCAAGGTTTTAGTTACAGTCTAACAGGGTCTTGATTCTTGTATCACTTTGGGCATTTCGTGCTTTCAACAGTTCATTTTACCAATGTTGTTGTGGCTTTGATTGTGCTTCCCTTTACCCTGCAACTGGGATGTACAGAGTGTTCGTTATGCCCTTATCCCCCTTTGCTTGGGGAACTTGTCCAGTTTTATGCCACACTTGCATTCGGGTTCTTTGTGTTGGTTTTCTGCTCATGCGTCCTTCTTCCTCGCCATGGATCTTGTCTGCACGTACTGAGGTTCTTCCCTGTTGTCTGTTGCTTCTTTGCAGTTGGATGTAGCAGGAGGGCTCTCTCCTATGTAGGGTTTAATGTCATTTAGGAAGATCCATGCCCTTCTACCCTGGAGCTTGACGGCGGAGGGGGTGCAGTCCTCAACGATGAATGGGCCGTTAAACCGTGGTTCGTCCCACCTTGTTCTGGTGAAGTTCTTCACCAAAACGCTGTCACCAGTGAAGACGAGGGGCACATGTACACCTTGTTCTGTGTCTGCTTCAGCACTTCCTGCTGCGTTTTGTGCTGCACCACCCCATTTTCGCCACAGTTGGCCTGAAATGACAAAGGTGCTGGATGTCAAACAGTCCAGATAGGCTTTCATCTCTTCTCCTAGTACCTCCCTAGTTGGCTGGGCATCACATCTAGCTCTGTCTCGGGGGGTAAGAGGGGTCCTCATCCTTCTACCAGTAACTATTTTGTGCGGCGTGAGATGATGGTCGGAGCCTTACTGGTTCCGAAGAGCATACAATACCAGTGGTAGACAGTGCACCATCCCTTCCTCAAAGTGATCTTCAACTTGGCTATCCTTTCCTTAAGTAAGCCGTTGATTCGTTCACATATCCCATTCCCCTCAGGATGATACGCTGACGAGAACATGTGCTTTATACCAAGCAACAAGCTGATCTGTTCGAAAACTGAATTTACAAAATGGGCCTGTGATGCTGGAAATGCATCAGAGGGACAGGGGCTCTGTATCCTTGTCCTTTACTGCTTTTTATTGTGTGTTCTGTCGTGTTTTCCACGCAGGAGTTCATGTGGGATTCCTGGCTGTGCAGCTCTCTCTCTTTTGGTTTGGTGAACGGACCCGTGGGATACCCTTATGGCACCCATGGGTGGGGGTACAACCCTGTGCCCCTAGTGTATGTTTTTGGGCACCTGTGGGTGGCTCGCAGAGCAGGGTATGGGCTGGTGGCAGCTCCATGCTGAATTTGACAGGTGCGCGGAGTATCCTCCATTTTGGGATACCCCGGCCCTGCCATTGGGATCTGTTGATTCCTGATGGAAAACAAGATGGCCCCTGTGGCCTCTTGCTTTCTATTACCCATTACCTTGTTTTCCCAAAGTCCTGGGAAGCCCTGACTCTGTCCCTTCCCCCTGACTGGCTGTTGGGTGGAAATGCCATATATGGTGTTGTTGTGAAGGCCCGGCCAGACTAGCTGGAGCCTTCCCGGTAATGTATGTTGTGGGTACCTCCTGTGGGTGGGACCTGGGTGAATAGAGTGTGTGACGAATATGCATTCTGTGTTGTGGGTGTCTAGTATCTGGTGGTTGACACAATGACTGAGACAACCCTGCCCGAAACCGGTATGAATGCGGCTTGGAGGGTTGAATGGCTCGGTACTTGTCCCAATACACATAACTTGTTGTGAGTGTCAGGAGAGAAGTGAATGGCCTGAATACCTTGTGTGCCTGATTGGCTGCCTGCCTGCATGAATGCCCGTTGTTGTGATTGGATGCTTGAGTGTGAACCAGCGGAATGAATGGGAGATCAACAGTATATCTGGGGACCTCTCACTGCTAGGAATCGTGTTCAGAAGCTGAAGTCCACTACGACGAGTAACTGGAGTAACTGACGCTTGACCTTGAAGCCCTGCTGAACGAGAAGAATTGCTGTTGCTCTCCTTCGCAATCTGAAAGCTGCTGTGTTTCCAAGGACTGACCCAGAGAGGACCTGGTAAGGCGCCCTCTTCCCAAGCTACAAGGGACCATCGTGCACAGCTGATCTTTGCCAACGCTCCCTGGTAGACAGACCTTCGACAGGCTGCCAACCCGATACAGGGACTGCTGCGGAACTCCAAGGAGAAGCACTCGGACTGTTGTCCGCCACTGTCGACGACTGCCATCGCCGACCGGAGCCGCCGTGCTCCCGTTTGCCTAAGAACTTCCATTGATCATCGGACGCTCTCGTCTGCATCGTCACCCGCTTGTCTCCCGCTGGAGAAGGCCCGACCGTCGACGTGCCGAGGAGTATCCACCGGGGGGTTTCCCGCCACCTAAAGACCACAGAGACACCAACGACTTGACGCCCTTGCTGGGCCACAGTTCTTCCTCATCTCTTTGCGGTCCAGAACTATCGTCACCGAGGTGCCCCGCACGCTCTGTCGTCGACGAACACCGCTAGGAACGAAGCTGCCACTTCACGGCCATAGTTCAACCTGTTCACCGTTGGACGTTCGACGACCCATGAATCCCGCCTTAAAGGGAGGGCACTCAAGAAGGGCTGTTGATTCCCTGACACCGAACGCCGAGGTCCTCGACACCTCTCGACGATCCGTGGCTCCTGCCTGAAAGGGAGTCCCTCAAGAAGGATCGGTCGACGCATCGTCGGAGACCTCTACTCCACCAGGTACATTGGGGGGTAAAACCTTAATAGGAAGAAGTGAGACTATTGATCATATGGACTGGGCTTGTGCGATATATCTTTATTTTACAGGTTGCCCAGGTGGGGGGATCTCCACCCAGAACTGTGCCTCGTGGTAGGGGTCAGTATTCTGCCTATTGTTTCAACCATCTTACGTTCCTGCCTATCTCTATTGCTGGTTTCCTCGTTATTAATTAGTGTGACATTTTAACCGTTCAGTTGATGCACTTTAATGAGATTCGATAACATTAGTGGTACCACTTTAGAACTGTATATATTTATCATTATTGGCTTCCAAGTACAAAGTGCGTTATTGTGATCGTGTACATACTTTTGAATATTAATTATATAAAGACTCTGTTTTCAGTAATACAGTGTGTGGACATTCCTTTGTGGGGCTTGGGGACTACACTGTACTTAAGAACCAGCCCGCATCACCTCCTGAGAAGCTAGGCCTTGATTGCTCGTCCATTGCTACATTATAGAGAACCTTGGCTGGGGTCTTCTGTGCCTCTCCTCTACCATATAGAGAGCGGAAGTACAGACACCCCCTACCAGTCTTTACAGGGCCCCATTATCTGATCTCATTACCTCGCACACCCCCCATCTAGGGAACACTTCCCTCACCAGGAACTTTACAGCACAGGCAGCGTCGGGGTGTGTACAGGGGCCTGCTTCTATCCATCTAGAGAAGGGACACACCACCACAATTAAATACCTGTACCCGTTACACACTTGAATCATGTTGACATAGTCGATATGTAGTACTGGAATGGTCCATTTGGCCTGGGAATGATTCCTCTCACTACTTTTAATGTGTGCTCAGCGGTGAACTGCTGGCAGATAATGCAGTTCACCATAAAAAATGCAACATTCTCTGCTAAATTCGGTGTGAACCAGTCTTCTGCGAGCGTTGCAGCAATATTTTCTTTTGTCATGTGGATGGGGTAGTGCAGTTGTTCTAATGCTACCTTCGGCAGGGCGACAGGCATTACTGGTTTACCAGTGCTGTCTTGCCTCCACAGCCCGTCAGAGGGGTTTAAAGAACACCCTTGATGCTTCCATTAATTTTTCTTCTCCTGAGGTGCCTCCCCTTGGAGTTCCATTAGCTGAGTCTGCCCCATGTTACTATAGGCCTCAGGTGTGGCTCATGCTACCATCATCCTCTCATGGGTACGTGCCACCTCCACGTCCATGATTGCTTCAGTTTTTGATGCCATGCGCTTGGCTTCCGTGTCCGCTTCATGATTTCTGAGTGACATGAAATCTGTCCCCTTGGTATGAGTAGCGCATTTCACGACCGCTATGCCCAATGGGAGCTGTAGTGCTTTTATCAGCCTGTCCAATAAGGCTGCATGTTGCACTGGTGTGCCGTCTGCTCAGAGGTAGCCCCTCCTTTTCCAGCGTGCTAAACCTGCGTGCACTGTGGATGTCACATAGACGGAGTCACTGTACACCTGGTCTGCATGATTCTCAATGGCGAGTATCAATGCCAACAGCTCTGCAGCTTGTGTCGAATAATGAGAAGGTATTCGTGCACTAACGAGTACTCGAAACTCCCCATTCGCTAGGTGTTTTATCACGGCAATGCCTGTATACCTTTGTCCGTCTTCTTGGTCGATTCTTGAAGACCCGTCAATAAAGACGATCTCCCCAATCGCCACGGCATTGTCTTTTACCCTGGGGATCTCATCATAGAATTCCTCATAGTTCGCACAGTCGTGTATAGGTTATCCCTCTGTGACTGGTTCAGCTATGTTTGTGGCAGGGTTCACGGTTTTACATCACACTATTTTGATCGATGGGTTGGAGATAATCACCTCATAGGCGGATGCTCTTTGAGATGTCAGTGTACCCTTTGGCTTCTCTAGTATGGCAAACAGTGAGTGTTCAACATACAATGTCATGGAGCATCCCATCCACAACGGACGATGCCTTTTCGATAGTGAATGCTGCAGCAGCTAGGTTTTGTTCGCATGGGAAGTGGCCCTTCATGACTGGGTCCAGATTCCCGCTGTAATATGCTAGGGGATTTTACCCCAGCGAGGTTCGCTGTGCGAGGACTGCCGTCATAAAACTGCCATCGGTATGTGAGAACAAGTAGAATTCTTCTGCATAATTAGGAATTCCGAGCACTGGGGCCTTACAAATTGCCCCCTTGAGCTCTGTAAGCCCTTTCGCCATTGCTTCATTCCATTCAATTTCTTCTCTTGTTGCCTGTGCCTTTTTAAGAGCCTGTAGCAAGGGCTTGGTATACAAGCTGTAGTCAAAGACCCATGCTCGGACATAATTGCACAGTCCTAAGAAGCTTTGCATTTGTTTTATCGTGCGCTGCTTGGCCGTGTTCATGATAGCTTCAGCCCTTTCTGGGGTTACCTTCTTGCCCTCATGTGAGATCAGTTGCCCTATGTACAACACCTCCTGTTGGCAGTACTGCAACTTTTCCTTGTCAACATTGTATCCCTTCTCAGACAGTATAGTCAATAGCTGGACAGAATCACGCCTGCATTGCTCTTCAGTGGTGCTGCAGATCAGAATGTCATCTACATACTGCAAAACAACACTGTCTACCGCGATATTGCTTAGGTCCATTTGCGGGACCCTGTTGAAAATTGACGGGGACTCACAGTATCCCTGTGGCAACCTTGTACTTTTCAGGCGCATTTGTCTGAAAGTAAATGACGTCAGGTCTTGTGAGTCACGGTGCAATGGAATCGAGAAAAACCCATTTTTCAAATCGATCACCGTGAAATATTTTGCTTCAGTTGGGATATTGAAAGTATTGTGGATGGATTAGGGACTAGAGGGAACTCGGCTTCGACTATATCGTTTAATGCTCGTAAATCATGGATTAAACGCCAGGACCCTGCCTTTGATTTCTTGACAGGATAAATCACTGTGTTGCAAGGTGATTCTGACATCACTAAGATGCCCTGTTCCATCATGGTGGAAATTGTCTTTGTGATCCCTTTATCCGCTTCTGTGGACATGGGGCATTGTTGCGCTTGCGGCAAAATAGCTCCTGGCTTCAGCTTAATCTTTACTTCACCTGCCCCTTTCAAGAGACCTACGTCATAGGGCCCTGTAGTCCAAACTCCTGCAGGCACTTGGGCCATGTCGTTATCAAAGTACTCTGGGCGTATTAGTGCCAACATCATTTTCTGTGGCACCTCCCGTTTGATCATTTTGACCCAAAATATGAGACTCACTTCCACCCTTGTCTCTTCTAGGTCGGGGTGTTCTTCGAACAGATCGTCATCGGTGACATCAGTCACTCGATACCCTTCTTCAATGGCAACGATTGCACACCATTGTCTGCCTTCATCGTCATATCCTTCAACCAATACAACTCTCCCTCGCACTGCGGCAGATTGTACCATTAGGAGGAATACTTGTCCCTCCTCTTCGTGCATGGGTATTCTTGGTCTGATTAGAAATTCATCAGGGGTTCTCACAGTTCTGTCTGCGAAGCCCGGCAATCCCGCCATAAGCACTCGCATGCCATATGTAAAGACTTCTGGCTCCAGCGGTATAGCCCTCATGGCTGCACGTCCAGAATATGCTCTGATCATTTTGCACACGTTTGAGTAGTGCATTCCTGGGGTGGAGCACACTATACCATTCTCGGTAAATGAGATGGTCATGTTTAGTTTAGTCATCAGGTCCCGACCCAGAATATTTACTGGGGTCTGACGCGAATACAATAGAGGTACATTCATTTCGCGCTCTCCCACTGAGACTGGGAGTGCATCTGTAAAAGGGAAATCTACTTTGAGCTCCAGTGAAACTCTGGGTATCTATGGCCTCGCCAGACAAGGAAAATTTGTCTTCTCGTATGCGCGAACGCGTTGCACCCGTGTCAACAAGAAAGGAATATTCTTTACCCCCTATGGTGACATTCACCCTAGGTTCCCTATTAGGGTCTGGTGTCACTGATAGGATAGAACACATCAGGGTGTCCCGTGAGCTGTCCCATTTAATGTATAGGTTCGGTCCACTGTGCACTTGTGGGTTTCCCCCATTTCCAGGGTTAATTCCCCCTCCGGGATTATTGCCCTGAGCCATCTGCGGCGGTGCCTGCTGGGGTTGTCCTTGTGGCATACTCCCCATGTTCGGTGGTTGAACCACTTGCTGTGCACCTTGCTGCAATTCTGCCGCCTGCTGCCGCACCGTGTAATTTTGGGCACCGCCCTGTTGCGGGATGGCAGGTTGATTCGCCATGCCTGCCCCCATCCCTTGGTTATTTTGCTTCATGCCATGGCTTCTGCACATGTGTGCCACGTGTCCAGTCATTCCACACAGCCAACATACTGGCGGTGGTCAGGCCATCTGTCCATCTGGCATAGTTGGATTGCCCATCTGTGTGTTCTGGAAGCCACCTTGAACATTCTGAAACCCTCCTTGGTTACCTCGAAACCCTCCCTGATTACTCTGCCATCCTCTATTTTCAAACCCTCTTCCCCTCGGGTAAAATCCTGTGCTACCTTGATTATTTTGTGAGGGGTTAGTCGCTTGCTGTATGCTTGGTTCGGCCGGGCTGGTGAGCATTGCTTCCTCGAGAGAATACTTCGAGAGCTTCCTTTGCACCAGCTTTGCTTCCTCCCCCTTACGCGTTGCCTCCTTTTTGCGATTCTTTTCTTGCAGCAATCTGCAATAATTTGCAATTGTCAACTGGATTTCGGCCCATGGTTTAGCTTCTATTCCTACCAATTTCTTGAGCTGTTTTTGCACCGGTTCTGGTAACCCTTGGCACAATATATGATAGAATACAGGGATGGATTTTTTCCAAGATTCATGCGTTTCGAGCACCCACGCGTCTTGAAAATTCTGGATATAAAGCAACGGATCCTCTGACTCTTTCATTTTTTGAGTCATTATCGCTCCCATATCAGACGTGTCTGGATATAGCGTACGCAGTGCTTTCCACACTGCTGCTCTACAGTTATTAAATGGCGCTCCATCATGGGAGGTGTCAGTTAGGGTTACCCTAGAGTAGCCTGCCCGTTTCCATATATCATCGGCTCTTTCACACAGTATGGCAATTAGGAGGCCCTTAATGTCCCCTATAGCTAAGGTGACACCCCCTGTCATTTTCTCTAACTCATGTATCTACTTTCCGGCTCCCGATGTCAGCATTTGAAGCTTATTTTTAAGGTTCTCTTGGTCCATGTGTGGCCATGGAATATATTGTGGTCTTGCTCCCCCCTTTTCTAGCAACGGGAATTGGAAAGCACAGTCCTCCTTCTCTTTCCCCATAGTTCTCCGGTCTACCGCCGGGATTACGTTCCCACCTTGCCGTCTGCCTGGCAATGCCCTTAACCTGTCTTCATAGGCAGGCGCCGACGCCCCCCTCTGACTGCAGGGTTTTTCTTCATGTCGGCTGGATTGTCCAGCGGACTTCGGTGTCCTACTTGCGGACCCGCTAGCATCTGACCTTCGTACCTCTCGGTCCCTTGGGAGCCGTTTTTCGCACTGTCTCTCTTCGTCATATGCCACTTCCTCCATTTCCCCACCGGAGTCAGACCCTGAATACTCCCAGTTTACGCAACTTCTTGCATCTTCTTCATTCTGCCCAATCTCTAGCCTTTCTAGGGACAGTCCCCTGCTCCCACTACTTCGGGTGACATCCTCAGTGTCATATAGCAGAGTGCTCTCTAAGCGCTCATCCTAACTTCCCCCTTGGGAAATTAGTTCCAGCCCCATCTCATCATACATTTTATCAATCGTTTCCCCGATGCTTCTGGTGTCGAAGTCATCTTCAATATTTGTCCCGCTTGTACTTGGTACCGCATTGCTTGCAGAAAAGAATTCTTCTATGTCTTCCCATTCTACAACAGGATTGGGTTTTTTAACTTCCCGTTGTAAATATTCTAAATCTCGTGCCCTCTGTCTGTACTTACGTTCCGCTTCCTCATCTATTTCCTTTCGCTTCTTTGCTTCTTCTCTAGCCTTATCTACTTCCCTCATCCGTTCATTTCTACGTTCTTTTGCCCTTCTACTTTCCTCGTCTTCCCGCTTCTTTACCTTCCTTTCTTGCACTCTCCTTTCTTCCTCTAACTTTAGCATTGTGTGCGACTGAGCGGCATTCCTTGCTCTTCGCGATATAGTTGTTCTTGCCTCAACCTATTCTTCTTTCTTATCCTCTCGTCTCTCATATCCTTTTCTTTCTCCTTTTCCTTTCTCAGCACCTCATCAGACCATTCCCTTGGTCTTATATCATCACTCCCTTTACCATCAAGTTTTAGTAATATCTGACCTCCCATCCACTCGTCCTTTGCGAATGCTAACTCGCTAATACCTTTCTGCTTCTTTCCCTCTCTCTCAAGAGATGTACTACTCTGTACCTGATCCTTCCCTTCATCACCGCGTCTCTCCTTGTCCCTCAGGATTACGAGGCAAGATTACTTTCCTGCCCTTTTTCTTTGATGTCGTCACCACTGCATGCAGGCGACTCATATGCCGGGTTGCTGTATCCCGTGGCTGCCTTAAGTTCTCTTAGCCGGTAAAGACCCTCTGACTTACTCCCTTCGATTACTGGTTCAGGTGGGGCAGGTGGCGCGGTAGGCGTCTCACCCCCCTCTGTACATACATATCCAATCTGCGGGTGGTTCTTCCACCTTTGTTTCTTCAAACATTTTCCACAGTTCCAGCACAGCAAGACGTTTCTTTAGCTTTTTGCCAGTATATGTGGCATGTAGGAAGGTGGTCATGTGCTGTAAAACAGCCTTAGAGAGTGACTCATTCTGGGGCCACGGCATAAACATCTTATTTGCGGTGCCCTTAACCCACTCCTGGCTATATTTCTTCAGCTTTGTTGCATGCTTGGGCAGTTGCTTGCATAAATGCGCAACCGGGGTAACTTCCTCCATTCTTAATTCCGTCACCAATCAATAACTATACAGTTCTTTTACTCTTTTAATAGTACGAGCGAGCACCAAATACGCAAGCTCCAATCCAATCTTTTCCCACCAAATTTTATACCAACAATTTACTCAAAACTCATCAATTCAGTGGCGATTCCCTCTCAGTTACAGAATCGCGATAAATCCAAACTGAATTTTAAACAATCACCAATACAATTATTTTACATTCGACATACAACAGAACATATATGACAGACGTTTGACAGACTAGACAGACACCAGCTGGTCATACGTATACCTGCCTTCTAATTAATACCCCGTCATGGGATTTGAACGAACCCCCTTTATGACGTCTTTAAACATCACCGTAGCCTAAATTGTCCCCCCACTGTGGGCTCTGGGTTCACGTTCCTTCTGACCACTCTTTAAAGTTCCGGAACAAGGCGAATCTTTACATTTTTACTTCAGGTGCCCCCCTGATTTACGTTTTTACTTCAGGTGCCCCCCTGATTTACATTTTTACTTCACGTGCCCCCGATTTACGTTTTATTTCTCATGCTCGAGTAATTAACCCCTATATATATACAGTCTTCTCGACTTCTAACTATTTTATTGTTTCTCCACCACCCTCAGTTACCTTTCCCTTGCTGGCTCTAATGTCTACACGACATTTGCCAAAGTAACAAGTTTCTGTTTCACTCACCGATCGCATCGTTTCCTCTCTGGAACTTCGGGATCACCGCCACTTCCTCTTCCTGCTTTTAAGGTTTTCTTCCGATCCGCTGCCCATGGGAATGAGAAGGGTTATGCTTGGAAAGGCGGGTTCCTTCAGACCCACTGCATATTTTTTTGAAATGTTTACTCTACCATTGTCCACAGGAAGCTTCTCAGTCTACTCAGCCGGAATGGCGAAAGGACTTGTGATCTTACCGAAGGCCCAGAGTTACTTTGTGCCTTTGGTCTAAGGGTGTCTTACGACTATATCAATCGACAATCTATAATCGATGGCCGTGACCATCCTCTGCTACCAAGTGTTCAGGAGGAGAGGAATTTGCTGACGGGCCCATTGGTCAGCACTCACCCTCTAGAACTTGTAAGACAAGATAGCTACACCATGTGAGGACAGGGGGTGCATGATTCACTTACTCCGACACAACTCAATAACGAGGACTCAGTAGTTTGGCAAAGGGAAGTCCGTTTAATGATACATACATCAAACAGGGAAACAAATTGGAATCAGCTGTAGTGCGATCACCGGTCTCGCTCCGACATCCACGAACTTCAGTTGAACAACAATTTTTATAGGCACAAATCGTCATCATTGACATCTAATTTCTATAAAAAAATCATCATGCAATATAATTGGTTAGGAAAGGTAACTTAAATATAGGTGTTATAGCTGTATATGATAATGGAGCATGTGGATTGGATAACTCTTATCGGGTGGGCGTCTACTCCCATCCCTCTATATCACACGTGATTGACGTCACTACAAGTACGAGGTCTCATTGGCTACAGTGTCTATAGGACCCTAGATTACATGGTCCATTGTGAATGGGCAAGTTACACCCCTAAACATAAATCTCCACTTTAATTAGCAGCATGCAGAATAGACACCCCTGAGCCTGGTGTCCCAAGTTTCACCCTGCCTCCCTTCCATCAATCAGTGTTTTAGGGCGACGTGCCAATTAGTTGGCTAGGGATGGCCTCGAAACTGTAGTCTCTTATTGGGAAAAGTTATGGTATCCTCGGGTCCTCGATGACATCAGGCGATGGAACTTCTTCGTGCCTGGCTGGTCACGTGTTAGTTCACCATGAATCTGCTTCAGTTTCCAGCTTTTAGTGCATTTAATTCTGTGTCGGCCTAGCCACCTGCATGGGCCCCCCTTATCTTGACCTTCATGAGTCAGGCTGGTATGCTCTGAAGTTGGAGTCTTGTGAGCTGACGCTCTCCTCCCCTTCTCCGGTTGACCTCGATTTCCTAGGCATGAGCCGCTCTTTGTTGAGTTTCGATTCCACTCCTTCTCTTGCCTTTGGCTGGGTTTCATAACATGGCCTGGCAGGCCTCTGGCCGCCTGGGTACCGTTTCTGCTTTTATAAAATGGAGTCGCACTTGTATAATGTGCCTTATTGAGGTAGATATACGGTTGGCGCTTGCCACTCTATCTTCTACTAAGCATTGCAAGCAATATCGATTTCTTAGCATCTTGTGTTTCAAGCCTATTTACACACGTTTAACAGGACGGTTGCTTCCATCTTGTCTCGTAACACTGTTTCGTGGTGTTGTAACATTGTCTCCTTTCTGTGCCTATTCCATTCAATTTCGTAGTTACTCGCACTGGCGTGTTATCTTCGATAGCTGCTCTTGTTCATTCTCGAATCTGTTCAGGCCCTTGTGTCATTTCCTCTAGCTTTCCGTTAAGGCTTTTGGGGTCTCTTCGTGGACCGTGTGTAGGTACTCCTCATTTCGTATCAGCGGCTGGTATGGCTGTCTGATAGGGTACCGTGCTGCCCAGGGTTGTCTGGTTATGGGTGCTTCAGTCGGTATGGATCTCCTGATGTATACTGGGCAGAGTCTCACTGCAGCTCTTTGTAGGTTAATTTGCTCTTCACACGTCACATACCTTAGCAAACGCATTCCTGGTACCTCGAAATGAGGGGAAGGGGTGCAGGCCATGTCTGGGACCTCCTTTACAGATGTATGGGTTTCAACAGTTTAGGTCGAGTTTATTTCTTGCAGTGAAGTGGATTGAGTATCGGCGGAAAAGGTTTTCTCATTGTCGTTATGCTTTAATTTATCCGGCATGTTTGGGATGCCTCTGAGGAATACCAATGTTGAGACAGGATCATCAGTTCACTGGTAGTCTGAAACTCTTCTATTGAACAGAGTGAGCAATCGGGCTTCGGAAGGGTCTTAGATAGATTGCTTAGCTTTTTAAGTCTTTCACCCATAGTTGCTGTTTTGGATAAGGAATCGTCATAGCGCAAGTGAAGAAAGACGTGTGTCGACTTTTCAGGTATTTGTTTCACAGTAGTTTCCTCTTTTGAATGTTTCCTCTGGTACAGTTTTTTGTTTATCTGCTGTTTATCCTTTGACTGAGATGTTGCTGGCCTCTCTGTCAACGAGGAGAGTTTTGGGACGGATGGCCCTGTGCTGGTTTTAGTAAAAATAGAGGCCAGTTCACAGTGTATATGATCAGTAGAGGTTTGAATGTCCCTCGTAGTTTTGTTTACTTGGGTTTGAGGTATCTGGTTTTTGTTGTTGAGCTTTTCTTCGAGTGTAGTAATTTTTGATTCGAGCAGGCTTTGATGCTCGATAGTTTTGGTTTCAAGAGCTGTGATATATCCTTCGACAAAGGTCAATTTAGCGGTCATTGTAGAAATCATTGTGGTGTTATCTTTTAAAGAGTCATTGATTGCCTCATAAAGTTTTCCAAAAGGGGCTAGTGCAATCGTTACTGCTGACATCAGTGAGAGTAGATCCCATTTTTTACTGGAGGAATACTTTTGGACTGACGATGGAATTTCGCTAAGTCGTCTGTTTTTGGTAGGAGTTCGAGTGGACGATGTCCAGAGGTGAGATTAATGTAAGTCCGGTGGTACTGTCTCCGGTGGGGTGATAGCCTCTCAGACCGGAGTAGCCTGAGTCGATACTTTCTGGGAATCACAGGACTCTACAGTTTGGCCTGCTGTTTTCACTCTGTGCCCGCCCTGTGTGTGCGATTTCGTCCAAGCAAGTTGGGCTTCACTGATCTCCCGATCTTTTGCTAGCTTAGCTGGGGTGATCATCGTTGGAACAGCCCCAATCAGGGCATTCTTTCCTGAGCCTGTGAGAGATAGTAGACAGTCTTTATCATAGTCATCGTTCGGATCTGAGGTGCGTGTTGGAGAGGGCTGTTTTGACGCATGTTTCCCAGTGGTTGAAGTAATTTGCTTGTCCAGGGTCACAAATTCGGGGAACTTGATTTGTACTTGGGCATTGGAAGATGGAGTTTCTTGGTTGTGAAGAGAAATGCCCCTGGCTTGGTCTGTTTTGCATAATTTATTCACTGGGGGCGTCTCTTGGATCGCCTCCAGAATCTCTGCGTCTGACAATTCGGCGTCTCGGTCAAACTTCCTTTTATGTTGTTTAATAAAATATTCTTTTAAAGAGGTTGAGATCAGCGGCGTTGGCAGGGACTTATTCCCTCGAGTGGGTTTATTGCACCCCTTAAGTTGCTTTTTCATGAAGATTTTATTTGTTATGGGCTTTGTCACTTTCGGATTGACTTTCGACGTAATTTCCTTTACGTTGGCAGTCCCCTTGTCTTTGCTATTTTTTGTTTTTCTTTTTTCCAGGGATGGCAAGGTAGGTGGAGTCGGATTTGAAGGTGACTGGTTGGATATTGCCATGGAGGGAGTCTTAATTGTGTCTCTGTCCATGTCCGGAGTGACTGTGATGGCGTGACTGTCAGCGTGATTTCCAAACACTTCATCCTCTGAGTTTGATGAGTCATGTATTTCAGATTCGTCTTCCACCCCTGAGTTCATAGAATCGATCCTTATTGAAAGGACTGAGGTAAATCTCGGTGAAAGGCTGTTAGATGCAGCCCTCCATGAATCTGAGCTGTTGTCTTGTGTGCTGTAGAGAAGCTATTGCGTTGGTCAGATGCACCCATTACTGAGAGACGCGTGCAGGCTCTTCTCTGTGGGCAGAGTATGTTTGTCCCTTGACGTTTGCACCCCCTCGTAGTGGGGTGGGCGGTGATTTGTTGTAACCGACGGGTCTGCATCTGGACAAGTGAGGATGCGATCCTCGGTTGCCTCGATTGCCTCGATTGCCTCGGTTTCCCCCGCCCTGTCAGGGGCCCGCCGAGTCCGTCCTCCAACAGCCTCAGGCGGGACACCACTCGCCATTGCGGTAGACGGGCCGGGGACCGAGGTACGAATCTGAGGTCACGGATACTGTCCGATGGCAATCCTCTGTTGGTCTGACAGGAATATTGGCAAGACCCTGTCGGTACCCGTAAACCCCTCAGGCAGAGTTACCTCAACATTCTGAGCGGGAGGTGTAGTTGGAGACTGTTCGGCAGGCACCTCCAGAGCCGGGAACAAAGCGATTTCCATAACTTCCGGACAGGGGGAGTTCGGGTGAGTGGCTGACGCGGACATCTTACCCCTTCCGGACGGCTTCTCGGATACGGGACGGCTGCTCCTTAGGCACCGTTTTCCTTGCCTTCAACGAGGGAAGTCTGCTTCCCTCGTTGAAGGCAAGTCAGTGCTCAGAGAGGGTGAGGCCATCCTCCCCTGACTCTCCGGTAGACTGCAGGAAGACTGCTCACCCCTCTGCTCACGGCTCTGCGTCCCGCTCCGCGGGCCGTAGGGCTATTTCACTGTTAGTGGCAAGTGTAGACAGACTTGCACAGGCTCATGAACCACAGGGGAAGACTGCAGGAAGACTGCTCACCCCTCTGCTCACAGCTCTGCATCCCGCTCCGCGGGCCGCAGGGGTATTTCACTGTTAGTGGCAAGTGTAGACAGACTTGCACAGGATCAAGAACCACGGGGGAAGACTGCAGGAAAACTGCTCACCACTCTGCTCACGGCTCCTTATTTCCTGGGACAAAAAACGGATGTGATATTTAGGGCATTAAATCACCATCAAAACATTTGCAACAAGCATTATTTGTGGTTTATAACCAGATTTCTTCTGCTGCGAACAGTCAGAGAGTAACAGTGTTTATGTCGTGCTCCAAACACTCCTGCAATGTTTTTCTCTCTAGATAGGACTACACTTAGCAGTGGGCCGGTGCCAGCAGTGCGGACCTGCTGAGACACAATATGGCAAGCGGGCTTGCTCATTACCATGTATTGCTACAGTTCTTTTCCTTCTATGTAGTGCTGCTGCTACTGAAAACATCAGACAGCAAAGCATCAGTAATATTATAAATGTACAAACTATAGATGCTATGGCGACGTCAAATATAATGGCATGGGATCAATGCCGTCATTTGTAAAGTGCCATGACATTTCATGAATGAGAAGATTTTGCACATGATTAGCCCCCCAGTCGTTAAGACTGTCCAGCTACTGAACTGGTGAATTCATGAGGGTTTGCATACGTGCCAATATGTTCCATTCCAATTGGGAGATGCTAGTCCAGTCCCGGTTTTACCTTTGCATTCTGGGACTTGTATACCCGGATTTCCACATTATAAGCCCAGGACTCCAAGTCCCAGAATGCAATGTCAAATCAGGACCGTACTAACATCTCCCGACTGGAATGGTGCACGTGTGCATGCGTGGGTTTGTTCCATTAACCCTATAACCTTAACGTCTCTTAACATTCATTTCTGGATATTTATGGGACGGTGCCACAGGACATGTCCGCAATCCACGCCCAGCGAGCACTGCAGTCACTGGTGCAGATGATGGTTAAGTGACTTCCTGAATGATGTAATTGATGACCCAGTTTGTGATGTCATCTGTAATAACATAAGCAGTGTATGGTAATGGAGTGATGGGGATGGTGATGGAGTGGGGGGTTACTATTGCATCGGTAACTAAATCTACCATATGTCAGTATGTTGTAAGTTTTGCATTATGAGCATAATGTTCCTTCAACAGAATGTTTCTCTCGAATTGTGTTTTTCTTGCATTAGTTTATATCAATGCAAGATAATTCGTAACTTCCTTTCCTTAACACATTTCCTTTAATAAGTTTACTCGTGAGACATGTAAGGAGCCACAGGATTTCCCTCTCGGTGTCATAAAAGACTACCATATAACTTCTTTAAGTTCAATCCAAATACGTACATCAACTAAGCACAACGGGTCTTGTGTTTGCCAAGATAAAAAGAAAGTCTACCATGACACGGTTATTTTTGGAGCAGGCCAGACATGTTGGCACTTTGCACTCTCTTCATGAGGAGCTGGTTAAGACCTCTGGTTGACTTTTGACAGGAGTTAATAACAGGGAAGTCATTTCACTAAAATGACTGGGGTAGCAGAAGTGACATCACATGGCCCTTGACCTCTGATGCATCACAGGAAGTGATGTCATTTGAACGCACCGTGAAGTGACATCACGGGAAGCGATGCACCTGAACTGTTCCCCCTTGATAAAAACAGAAGTGGCATCACATACTATTGTTCCTAAGTACACTACGAAAAATACGGTTGGGATATCACTATATTGTGATATTTATTTCGTACAAGAATGGATCACCATCTGTATCGTTAATATCAGTATGTATAGACCCATATTATCAAATTACTGTGAATGCAAGCAGACATCCAAGAACAAATGATAATGATGTGTTATTATATAGCACTTACGCTTAAGCGCTTTATATAGAACAAATATGCATACAATATCACCCAACCTGTGTTGGTACTCATTTATCAACCTCAGAAGGATGAAAGGCTGAGTTGAGGTGTTTAAGAACAGACTAAATCAGTGACTCACCCCCTGAAGCGTGCCTGAAATAAACCTTTAATGAGTCTAACAATTATTTTATAGAATTCCAGACAGACACATTATTTGTTATTCCTATTCTTTCTTACTTAGGGTCACTGCTCGAAGGGTTAGACTTGTGGAAACCCCTCTTTTTTTAAGAGGCCTGAACAAGAAAGACAGCCCCACTCTAGAAACAAAGACCCACATGGTGCTGGCCACTGTCCAGGAGCTTACATTAAAAAAAGAAAAAAAAACGTTTTTTTGTTCTTTTTTCTTTTTTTAGGGTATCAAGGGAGACCACAGGTGTGGCAAGGGTGATCTCAGGGGTCACAGCTATGACTCGTAGTGACTCCCAAACAGGCTCGGACTGGCCTATAGGGCAATAGGCCCAAGGCCAAAACAAAAACACAAAATGCTGATATGGGCCAGTTTTTTTGGTCAAAGTGGGCTCCTTTTCTGCCCAATTATATGGGCCCCTTTTCTGCCCAATTTGGGCCAGTTCGATGAGTAAATTCACTCTGCAGATAGTTTTTTTGACCAGTGTTGCTGAATAAATATTCTTTAAAATGCACATTTTTTATATTTTTTTTATTGTAACATTAGTTAAATTAAAAAAGAAAGCAAAACTTTAAGTTACATTTCGTCACAAAGAAAAATAAAAAAAAGAAGAAATGCACAATTTGCATCACACTTTATCAAAATACACCCCCCTGGACATGGGCGTAATTTTAGGGGGGGACAGGGGTGTTTGTCCCCCCCACCCCCAACTTTCATGGCACACCATTTTGTCTCCATTAATTTGGCTTGGGCACCTTTACTTCAGATGTCATGTCCCCCCCAACATTTTCAGAAAAGTTACTCCACTGCCCCTGGATACTATTCAAACAGTGACACAAAAGGAATGAATAGCCATTTGCAACTGTGGGCCCCTTTTTCATTGGTGCCCCAGACAATTTTATGTCCCAACCCGACCCTGCTCCCAAACGACGTCCATGTGTAATAAGTCACGACTCTAGCATGCCAATTGCTGGCGGGACTGCAGGCTGGTCGTGCAGGACAGCTGTGCGCTGTCCACATACACGAAAGTGGGCGGGTTCTGAATGGCTTCATTAGCTAACGGTTTGTTTGAATTCTCATCCGTAGAACGTTCTGCAATGTTGCCACCATTTCATTATCATCGTTACAGAACTTAAGAACTGTTACCCACAGTTCATGTTTGCACTGGTTACTAACTAGTCTTTGTGAACACATTTCCATCTCCTCTGCACCTTCTGTAGGGAAATGCCAGTGTCATAAGTGCAGAGTTGAAAGCAGTTTAGCAATGAGGTTTATTGTAGAGCGCTTATCTAATCCGGAGCAGGACGTTTAGGCACGACTAACCTTTGGCATTAGGGCTGTTTACACAGAAGCTGAAATGTCAGCAGCCTCTAAACGACCCTCGTGCCAAATGACCACCACCAAATTCACTTGTGCGCCACCCTGGCCGCGCCAAAAGTCGCTGTGCAGCCAGAGTGTGCACCAAAACGGCCGGCGACAAAAGGCTCACGCCAAAACATGCCGTACCGGCACATGCAGGTACTTCAGCCCTCAGTGAGCGTGAGCAGACACGTAGAGGCAAAATGATAAACAGCATCTCAAGAGGCTTAATTCAGCGTGTAATGGAGAACATTTGAGGTGAAATGTGATGATGGAATGGTCATTTTAGCTGATTAAAATAAGCAATATTTACAAATGTCACTCAGAAGTAAATCAGGAGAGAGTTAAATTCAAGATGAGTATCTTGCGAGATTAGAGTAAGACTGAGTGCACCCATGAGGACAGTAGGGGCTCCAGCAGGAAGGGTGTCAAGCAGGAGGTACAGGTTAGAAAAGAAAGACATTAGTGAGCTAGGGGATCTGCAGATCATTAATGAGTGCAAATAGTTGAGTAGGTGCAAACTCAAAAAAAGAGGAAAAATGTCACACTTAAAGGAACTTTCTTGGCCACTAGGAGGAGTGAGTACACGTTGGTATGCAAAGCAGTAAGGGTGGCAGCCTCAAAGAGTGCAGTGCATGTTTCAGCTGCAGCCAGTGAGTGAAGGACTGTGGAACCCACAGTGGTCAGCGTGAAAGAGGTTTCCTTACAGATGTATTGGCCATTACGTAATCCAAAGGTGAGTGTGATATGGGAGGTGGAGATGCCTGGGGGAAAGCATGGAGCAGACACAGGGAGACACGTGGGATCAATGAGGTTTAAGTGTGATTGTGAACCCAAGTTCCGTCTATGAAGTACACAGAATAGGTATGAGATAGGAAGGGTTTGAGAGACATGGGGGTTCAAGGCGGGGGTGCTGTAAGGCAGGGTCTGGAGACATCAGAAGAATCATAGAGAGAGGATAGAAGGCAACAGCACTGGACATTGCCGGGGAGCTGTTGGGGTGGTATCTGAATCGGGGCATGGGTAGCTCCAGCAAGGCAACATTTCCTTTCACTGTCACTACCAGAGACAATCTTCTTCTCTTGTCCTCCTGTGCATAACTCCACACTCCACTAATGTTTCATCTCTCTCTGCCCTGCTCCTAGTCACTTTCCTGCTCATTGCCCGTGCTCCAGGGAAGGTTTGCAACATGGAGACAGGTCCCAGGTCGTAATAAGTGAAATCCGGTGACTGAAATCAAGCCAACCGTTCAGAAAGTTCATCACTGCCAGGCTGGTGGAAGTTGTAACATAGATTTATGTTTGCAATAGAAGGCACACCCAAGGGATGATACTGCTCTGGGTGTTCACATCACTTTTCACCTGCTCCTATGAAGAGGTAGCATTCCTCCCTGGTGAAAAGTGTGCCGTTCCTCCACAATGCCACTTGGTGTCTGATGATCCCATCTGCTCTGATGCCCAATGTGCCAGTTCCCCAAGCAGGTATTATACCCCACCCCCCAGGCTATATCAAGGTCCATGTCAGAAACAACCGTACAGGTTTTCAGTGGAAGCAAAATGGAGGTGACAAACTACTTAGCTTTTTATCTGGCAATGCCACAGAGAGTCTGGCCACCAATTGGCAAAAGACACCCTGAAGCTAGGGGAAAGGCAGTGATCTGAAATACAGGGGGCTGCCTCTGCATCACATCCTGTGATGGCTCTGCCACTGGTTGGGTGACACAATGTTCCTTCTGTGCACTTTCTCTCTTGGCTCCCTTTCATACTCAACCTCTGTTGAGAAGATCCCCTGGAGAAGGAACCAGAGATGGGGGTCCAGATCGTTGTGTTGAGGTGGGTAGAATGTTGCAGCATGGACGCTTGAGGGTTCCTCTCTTTAGTAGCTTGGGTGTTGTATGTAGAAAAGATGGTCCTGCGAGGGAAGGCGCTGAGCCTTCCTGTGACTCCTATATCTCATGAGAATTCAGCTGTCCTTCAAAGAGCTACTTCTGTTGGTCACTATTTGTTGTCTGGAGACAGGGGTACTACCAACTTAAGAACACCGATTTGAATTTGCCTTGGCTAAGGACATGGACCATCTGAAGGCAGACCACTGGAGGGTAACATTGGTTCTTGGACTTTCTCTGTGTTTTCCTGCAGCTGTTGCAGCTGTTGTGGCGATCGTTGACAATGCATACAACCACATACCGAGGATCCAAGGAGATATGAACAGCAGTATTGACACCCAATGCCCCCATCAGACTTAACACATTTATCAATGAGGGCTGAGATACTCCTTTTAGCTTTAATTAGCACCCGTGGAGTGGGAAGCAGCCAATCAGGTTCCTTGGATCGCGGGCCGAAACTGCTGCTCTAAGCCCGCGTTCCATGGAACCTGGAGACTGCTTCACCCACCCCACGGGTCCATTTTCCCCCCTGCTCCCCATGCCTTTATTTTTCACTTTACACCACCCCACTTACCTCTTTTCTTCACCGGCAAGGGTGGCGGCCCCTCTGCTGGATGGAAGAGGGGCTCTGTATGGAGCCTCGCCTTCCACATCCATCTAGCCATAGTATTTTCGTTTGTTGAATGGAAATAAACATTTTTGAACACATTGGTTTTCTGGATTGGAAACGCGAGGTACTAATAGCGTTGAGACCCAATCCGGCCTGCTGGATCGTGTCTTAGCGCTATATAATGTCTGTTTCTCTCGCCTTTAGTGACAAGTCAGTTTAAATGGACAAATAGGTTAGTAGTGCCTTTTTCCATACAGCATTAATCAATCTCATGCAGTCCTATATCAAAGTGTGATAAAAGTATGCATGTCATAATATTATTGCAATCATTCCGTGAGGCTTCTGGCCAGCACCTTTCCCAGGCATCTCTTTGGTAAACACAGTGCAGGAATCCCAGTTGAAATCCTAGGTAGAGAACAACATCTCTTCGTTGCTTGCCAAAAGCTCTGACAGCTCCTAAAATATACTGCATTGTTCATGAATAGTATCCATATGAAAATTCAGCATTGAAGATAATGCCCATTTTCTGACAAAGTCTCTGTTTGCTTTAGTCCCACTCACTTAACAGTCAAAGCAGTACTTTACAAAATCCGATCAAAGGAATTCTGAACATATGCTCACTGTATTCTGCTATGTTCATCAATTTTTGGAAGTTTTGAAATAATTGAAGAAATGTGACCCTATTCATCTTATTTCCGAATTTCAGTTAATTGTGCGGGTAAACCTTTTGAAAACGTACAAAATATGTTTTAAAAATTATTTAAAAATATGTTTGAGTATAATTTTACATTTTGCATGTTTCGATCAATTCGAATGGTTCTTTACGGGTGAAAGGTGGAGGTAGGGTAAGAAAAGATGGTCTAACATGGGGATTCTACCCATTGAAAGTCAGCCGCAGATTACTTTAATCATTATACTAAAATCTTTTTTTTCAAATGTCAGAATGTACTTAAGTGATATTTTTGGGGTGTAGTGGACGGTTGTTTGAGAAGTTGATCTGGGTAGTGAGGTTAACATGTGGCATGAGGTTCCCGTTTGAAAAAATCGTCATTTTGGATAAAAAGTGTAATTTCAACATAAACCAAAGAAAACTTCCCATCAGACATCGCACTCAATGAGGCTTTCATTTAACATGCCAAGACTTTGAAAGGATGCGAAGCATGTAGACAAACGGTTGGGAAGTCTAACTCTTCCTCATAGGAGCCCTGCAGCAGGCCTAAGGCCCTCAGCCTCGTCAGGCAAGTAGACTCTCTATTGTGTGCTCTAGCATAGCCCAAGAAACCCCCCTACTTCGCGAATAAGTCTTGCACCCTGTCCTCCACAGAGGAGGTCACCTTCTCAGTGAGCAATACAGTGCACATTCACGGCCGCCAATCCCCCACCATGGGAGGCCTCTTCGTCCTCCAACAGGCCACGAATGTGACTTTAGCCATCATGAGCATAGTACCAAGGATGTGACCACTTGTGTTAGGCAATGACAAGGTGTCAGGAGACATACAACTGGCTCCAACCGAAGCGACTATCCTGCAGTCTGAGCGTGGACAGCACTTCTGACCAGTACCTGGTAAGCTTGAGGCAACATCACCAGATGTGTATATAAGCCCCTTGATCTTGACAACCCCTCCAATACAATCCGTCCTTCGCCCCCCTCTGCGTCAAATGCTTTCATCTAACTGGGGTTAAGTAATCCCACGCCAAAAATGTAAAGCCCATTTCCGCAAACTGCACACTGTGAGCAGATTTAAGCAAGCTCCTCCATATCTCCCCCCGGGTCTCCTCCAGTCGCACCACCCACAGTTCCTTGCTCCAAGCTTGGACATACGATGGAGCAGACCAGAGGTGTAGACAGGGTAGGCCCTGAGCGGGCAAGGCCCACCCAAAATCTAAAAAATGCCCACTCACCAGTGCTGTATGGGCATTTGCAGATGTTAATGTCACTGCGATAGGCCCACCTACATTAGCTTCAGACTCCACTTGTTAGATAATCCTGGCTACGCCTCTGGAGCAGACGTACTATGTTTAGCACCTAGACAAATATACAGATGGGATATCATACCCACAGATTCACTACAGGAGAACGTAATCTTCTCAAATTCGGTGAGTGTCCTGGAGGTGGATTTTTTGTTATGCGGCTGCATTGCTCAATGCCATAGTTGCCAGTGCTGGAATCACTCGCCCACCCAGACCTCGAAAGTACACTTACAGAATTCAAAGGAATGAATCTGGCCCCCTTCATAAAGATGTGCTAGGAACTCACACACCCTGCTCGCCATCTAGCAATAGTCACGCTGTCATAGGCGGGGAGAAAGTCTGCATTAAAATCTATTGGGGTGACCAGGGAGGGGAATGTCGAGAGGCCCTATCTGATTACTGTCCCATCCCACACCTGCATGGTTGTTTTATTAGTTGGGAACTCATACATAATCAGAGGTCTGCCCGCCCTCGGAAGCGATGACCTCTATTTAAGAGGCTTTACCACCCTCTCCTCTTCAAAGTGAGACCACCTTTTGGTTGTGTTCGGGTTGACCCACTCATGGATGGTGCTTAGCTGGGCAGCCTGAGAATAATGCATGTATTTATTTACACATTTATATAGCACCTTAGGCCCATGGCCCAACAGGCGCATATACAAAAAAATACAGATAGCTGATCTGAGCAGCCAAATCATAGTCAAAAATAACACCCCTGCCCGTGGTCGGACCATCATATCCTCGGCTTCTCCCTTCCGGCGTTCAACCAACTGCCGCCCTCCCTACCCTCGCTTCCACCTACAATGACCCATAGCTCCAGGAAAATCTCTGAAGAGTCGATCTCCCCCTCCCTCTGGCCTCTTAGCCCTGAACCTCTTAACATTTCTGAACCACAAAGCCTAGCAGACATATATGTTAACGCCTTGACCAAAGCAGTTAACTTGGTGGCACCCCTTCTCCCTATGAGATCCAAACCTATATACTACCTCAACCCTTGGTTCACTACTGACCTCAAAGTCCTGCGCTCTAAGAAGAGCCAGATGGAGGCCATTTGGAAAAACTACCCTTCTGATCTCCTGAAATGGGCTTTCAATAAGATCACTAAGGAATATAAACAAGCCAACTTCGCAGCCAAAGCGGAAGTCTACAATTTAGAATCGGGAAGGCCAGTTCCATCTTGAAAGAGCTTTTTAGAATCCCCAGAGAGCTAGAGACACCCTTAACAGCTCCAAACACCATCACCAAGGATGAAACTTGGTACACCAATATTCAGAATGCCATGCATGCTAAAATATGCATGCTACAGCAATAAATTGCAAACTAACAATTTTTAATCAGCCCCCCTATCCCTCCTCCCATCGCTAAAATACTCACCACACCATTGTTCCACTCTAGAGACATCTCAGAACTGGATCAGAGAATATCCTCAGAAACCTTTAACCATCTAAATGCAAAGGAGACATCTGCCTAGCAACCATCATCAAAGACTGCTCTGGTGACCTAGCCCCTTTCATCACTAAATTCATTAACTCCTCGTTCTCAGCAAATTTGGTCATGGCAAGCCTCAAAGAACCCTGTGTCCTCCCCTTACTGAAAAAAATGCCACTTGACCCAGTGATGCCAAACAATTACCATCCGATCACAACAGTACCCTTCCTGCTCGAGATCCTGGACAGAGCTGCCTATAACTAGTGGTTGAAATGAGTGGGAGCGGTTGGGAGCGGTGAGCCTCTACTTTTTTAAATTAAGTTTTACTGCTCCTATACTTTTATTTTAAAAAGAAACCGTTCCGGAACGGTTTCGTTTTAAAATAACAGTGTAGGAAGAAGTTGAAACTTGCACTTTCAGTGCAATGCACTGAACGTTTCCTTAAACAGCAGGTGCATTTGTTTTTTTTAAATTATATTGTGTGTGGGAGGTGGTGTGTTGATGGGGTTTGTGGGGAGTGGGTGCAGGCTAGCAGGGAACATAGACCCACTACTTCTTTTCATACACTTCGACCACTGCCTATAACCAGATCCAACAATTTCTGGAATCGCATCACATTTTAGGGATATGACAATCAGGTTTCTGCCCAGGCCATGGCACCGAATCAGCACTATTTGACCTCCAAATCCAACTGGATTCCTTCAAAGATGAGGGCAAACAAGCAATCCTGCTATTACTGGATCTCTCGGCCGCTTTCAACCTAGTAGACCACGGGGCGCTGTTGAGTGGCCAACGGATGCAGATGTAGTTCCCTGCTGCTCCGTCTGGGCTGCACGTAATCCTGCGAATATCCTGACTTTAATCCAATATTAACTTTGAAAGATACCATTTTCCGGGAGCGGTGAGATTTGACAACATACGGCCGAAATCTGGGCAAAAATCGGAGCTGCCCTGCAGCAGAAACACTGACCAATGGCTGCGACGGCACAGCGCGGGAAGGAGGCCAGACACCACCGCCGAAGAAAACTCAGCCTTCTGGCCGGGAAGGGGATTCCCAGTGGAGCAGCATCGCCACCCTCTACCAAGCGGCGGAGAAACAGTGAAGAACTCCTCCTCCCTCCCCGGACCTCAGCGAACCAAGCGCGGGGTAGCCAAGCGGCTGAGACCTCAGGGGGAGAGAGGCGTGATACGATGAGACCGGGCGGTCACAAGAGACACTCGGCCCTACGCGGGATCCTGAAAGTGACTGACTTGAACGGTCCAACCTTCGAACCCACGGCCCCCCCCCCAACACACCAGGAAATGCCTGGGTGGCTCTGCGGGACTGAGGCGCGACACAGGGGAGGACTGGGCAGACCCAGGTGGAGCCCCAATAACCACCACCAGATCCCGGGCCCCGATCCGGGCTGAAAAGAACCCCCCCCAAGCACCGTCCCCCTCTAAACCTGCCAGGCCACTTCAGCAGAGGGAGGAGCGGCCGAGAGGAAGACAGGAACCGCGAAAAGAGGGAGACCGGACGCCACAGGAGTCACTTCACCCTGCGCGGGAGCCTGCCACAGCCTCTGTGTGGCCGAATCCGAACTGCCAACAATAGACCCTGGGGCTGACGAACCAGGCCCCCACAATCCCCCCCTGGACACCATTTTCCTGCCGGGCTGCCACCATGGGGGTGGAGCGCAGCCAGGGTATGAACCTCGCAAATCAGGCTGACCCCCCCAGGCACCATCTGTGATGGTTCGTGGAATACACAAACCTTGGGACAACGGACGAGATGTACGGCATCCATTTTACTCATCCAACATGGAAAATCCCATTGCGGCAAGTTACGGTCTGCAACCTTTGGCTCCCAGATGTGTTTGGACTACCATTCCCATCCGGCCTGTACAGCATAGTCAATGTCAGGAGATCATGGGAGTTGTAGTCCGAAACATCTGGAGAGCCACAGGTTGCAGACCCTATAGCCAATGGGCCACATGAGGAAGAGGCTGTAGCCACACCCCCAGACTGGTGAGCAGTACTTCCGTATCCAGTACCTTCACATCGGCGCATTGCTACTCTCTTTCCAGAGTCCAGCCGCGCTTCGCAGACGTAAGTACGCACTCGTACCTGCAGCCTTTCCACTTCTTTCCTCGTACAGCTAAGTGGTTATCCTGTGTCTGTTTCTCTGCTCCTACTTATTATTGAAACTCCCTTACCGTTCGCTTTAGGCAATCATCTGATCGCGGCTTAGATCCTCCGCCTTCTTCTCTGCTTTCCATGGAATCCGAGGAGTCCCTGTCTTTACAAGACGATCCTTCTTCCAAGGATCCTAGGACGCAGGTCTTGGTACGATCTTTGATATAGAAGTCAGATTTCCTTCAGTGACATTTCCTTTGCTTTACCCAGGATTCTTCCATTCATCACAATCTCCTTTCTTTAGGATTCCTTCATCTCTTTACACGGGCCATTACGCTGCCTACTTCTTCCCAGTACTAGCAGGGGGTCAGTCTCTCCTTCAGGAGGTAAGCTAAGTTACTTTCCTTCTCAGTTAACAAGATCAGGATTGGGAGGGGAAAGACTAAGGGCCTCATTACACGGTAGGCGGAGAACCATGGCGCTATTAGCGCCATGGTTCATGCCGGTAAAATACCGGCACCGCCTTGGTGGAAAGGGGAATTACCGCCCCATTCCAAGGTTGGCGGGACGGTAATTCCCCCTTCCACCATTGCCCTTCCCCATTCCCATTTTTGCCCCATAGGGCATAATGGGAATGGAGAAGGCGCTAATTACGGCACCGCAAATTGCGGTACCGTAATTAGCTTCCTGGGTCCCTTTGCGGGTTGGCTTTTAACGCCTGCAAAAAGCAGGCGTTAAATTCCCCAACCCGCAAAGGGACCTCGTAGTAAGGCGGTAAGGATTTACTGGTACCGGTAAAATACCGGTACCGGTAATCCCTTACCGCCTACCGTGTAATAAGGCCCAAAGTCTAATTTTCTTTACACTTTGTTAGGCTTTGCAACTATTCCCCCTGTTTTCTCCAAAACTGCCATCCAGGAACTTAACCCTCCGGTCTTCCCTGCCTGATTTAGGTGTTCCTAGGGTAAGCCTTTTATCCTCTCTTTGGTTCTGTTACATCTATCCTTCGTGTCATTAATTCCTCTCTGTGTATACTTGCGCCTAGCACTTATAGAGCTTGGAGGAGATTGGGAAGTTCAACCGAAGGAGCTGATTATTCTCCACCAGAAACACCTTCAGGGAGCAGTCTTCAGGAAACTACGCTCTCTAGCAGCCCTTCACAGGGTTTTTTCCCCGTAAGGGGTTTTTCCCTGGAGGCTCCACCACTGTCGGACTCTCCGAAGTGGGATGGTGGAGGGGTTTCTAGGTATTTTCCCACTACTCCAGAAGGTTACCGAACCATCGATCCCAAAGAAGGGAGAGGTAGGAGTTTTGTTTACCTGTATTTGAGTCTGAGTACATGTAATGATTTTGAAATATCACACCATCCCCCTTCGGAGCCTGCCAAGCCACCTCAGGGGAGTGAAGCGCAGCTGAGAAGAAGGCGGCCCCAGAGTGAGGGAACCACGAAACGAGGGAGACCGGGTGGCCACGAGAGGCACTCCGCCCCTGTGCGGGAGCCTGCCGTGACCTTGGTGTAGCCAGACCCCAACTGCCCACATCAGACCCGGGGAACCACGAAATGAGGGAGACCGGGTGGCCACGAGAGGCACGCCGCCCCTGCGCGGGAGCCTGCCATGACCTCGGTGTAGCTGGACCCCAACGGCCCACATCAGACCCGGGGGCCGCCGATCCGGGCCGCTACGACCCCCCCCAGACATCATCTCCCTGCCGGGCTGCCTCTGCGGGGGCGGAGCACGGCCAGAGTGAAGACTGCACACAACTAGGCCATCCCCGCCGTGTGGGCCCCGGACTGGCATCAAGGCGCATAAACGGCCATACACGGAGCACTGGACCACCCCGGAGCTACGGAGGCGCTGCAAGGAGACTCCCTCTCCGAGACAAACTTTGTGTGCATTTCAGAGACATGCGGGCACCTGCGGGTGTACACCCAAGAAAACTTCGGACCCCTGGAACATCCCATACAAGTGAGTGGGGGGCTCCTGAGATAGAGGGGGGCTACATTGGCTTGGACAAATCGCGGCTTTGGGCGCAGGAAACAGTGCTACCCATCTTGGCCACGTAGCATAACTGTCCAGAGACCCTGCGCAACCAATGGCCCTGCACTAAAACCCACACTTCACCCAAACTGCCCCACAGGTCACCAGATTGGGGGTGAAGAGAGCCGCACTACCAATATCTACACGAAACGCACTCGAGGAATGAGGGTGCTAACCACCGGCATGGTTGTTGGGTGGATGGAAAGCACTGCACAGAACTTACTAAAGCACGCTCAAACCCAGACCCAAAACCACGCAGAGGTCACAGGGCATACAGCACTACCCCCAGCCACTAGTGGGTCAGAACGTGACGGGGCAACAGCCAGCAAAGGATCCAAGACTCCCCTCACCTCAACCACGCTACTTGAGATCCCTGACACCTGCCAGTGCCCCGCGGTGCACCAGACCTCGGACAAGCGGGTCACAACCATCCCCCGCCCGCGGACCAACATGTATGGGGTGACACATACCCCGCAAGACGCAAAAAACAAAAAACAAAATAGACAAATACACTATGTCTTTCCCGGTGAAGGCCCCCAACACTGCTGACCAAACTGGAAAAGATACCCAATGTAGCAACACATGGCAGTTGCTGTCCCTCACGGATATAATGGCCGCCATCGGTGACTCCAGGACTTCTGTGGAGATGAAAAATCGACGGCTTAACCTCACAAGTTTCCTTCCTACGCCAAGACCTGCGGAACCTGACATCTCGTGTAAGGGAAACAGAGCAGAGAATCTGTGATACCTAAGATGGACCAAGAAAATGGAGGAACGCCAAGCGAATGTGGAGAAGAAACTCACTACCCTAGACCCCAGGGCTGACGACAGTGAGGGCCGATCTCGCCTCAATAACCTCTGCATACTCGGGCTCCCGGAGCGGGAGGAAGGGCCATCCATGGAACTCTTCTTAGAAGACTGGCTTGCAGACCTAATGGCTCCCCAAAAGCTTTCTAAGTTTTTCTCCATCGAAAGGGCACATAGGGTCCCAACGGGCAGACCGGTGCCTGGAGCCCCCCCATGCACAGTGATTGCCAAGCTCATGAACTATCGAGACCGGGATACAATTCTCCATATGGCACGATCAAAAGGCCCAATCACCTACAACGGGAGCCAGATAGGGTTCTTCCCTGACTACACGTGGGAAGTCCAAAAGGCCCGCCAGTCCTATGACTCCGTCAAACGAAAGCATAGATAGCACAGAAGACACCTGAGCCGCTCTGAAGGTGAGCCCACACTGGTTCTCTTACCTTACCTTCGCCCTGGGTATGGTACGCCTCACTCGTAAAGCACTCTTACACAGTACGGGCAGCCCGGAACGGGAAGGAAGCGCAACAGCTTACCTCTGAGGAGTTCCCGAAATAAGTTCTTATTGTTTATTGTTACACGTTTGGGCGACAGGTGCTTCCAGTTGGGAGGGAAGTACAGGGTGGGGGGAGTTCATAGGTGTTGTTTACCAAGATGTACAGAAAGAGCGCCCAAGACACTCGCTATAATTGGCACAACTAGCGCAGATGCATCATCTGGTGGGATTGAGGCACCCACAATGTCCTGGGTTAAATCACACAGCTATATGACAACCCCTAAAAGGGCCTTCAGGAATGTCACACTCGCATACACAGAGTTCATCCCACATACTGGCTTGACAACGGCGGGAACAACGGGCAAGGAGCAGAGATACGGAGGAGGGGAGGAGACACATACATGGGCGGGGGGGGCCACCAAGGTAGAAGATCCTTCTTGACACCCTAATACGCTGCACACGCAAATAGAACGCACACTGCTAAACTGTCTTTACTGACCTGGAACGTCAACGGCCTTGGTTCCAGTATCAAACGTAGATTAGTGCTCCAATACCTAAACAGATACTCACCTGATATTGCCCTCCTCACAGAAACCCATTTGATTGGAACCGGCAATGTTTTTTTTTTAAAAATCCAATTACCCACACACATACCAAGCTGGGTTCTCAAGAGGCACCAGGGGTACAATTATACTTATCCACAAACGAGTACCGCTGCGGGTTGACAAAGTGCGGGCCGACCCCCGCGGCCGATTCACAGTAGTACTCGGTGACCTATGGGGTGAACGATGGGGCCTTATTGCGGCCTATGCCCCCCCCACGCTCACGAAGGAACTCCTGGGTGAACTACAAAATATATTAATAGAAGAACAGGCAGACCAATGGGCTCTGGGTGGGGACTTTAATGAAGTTATGGAGGTGGCTGTTGATAGATCGTACAGGGGACCCGGGACTCTGCACGCCCCGACTGCCCTATACACCTTTGCTGAAACACTAGGATTGTCCGACACTTGGAGAACACTACACAACACCGATAGCGGGTTCTCTTTCTACTCCAATGCACATAAAACATTCTCGAGAAATGATAATTTTTTTATCCCCCGCAATATGTCCCATAAGCTCATATCCGCTGAATTTTTGGCAAGGAGTATTTCGGATCATTCTCCCCTACTAACAACCCTGAAAAGCTCACACCATCAACCAGACACCATCTGGCATCTAAATACCTACTACATGGGGATGCCCGAGATTGCCGAGGGACTAGAGGACAAGACCACAGAATGCTTTGAAACAAACGAAGGCTCTGTGGACTGCCCGATCACGATATGGGAGGCATATAAAACAGTCCTCCGCGGGGAAGCCATCGCCCTGGTTTCGGCCCACGGTAAGAAACACACTCAGAAGATTGTAGATGGGGAGAGATTGGTGACTAAGAGGGAGGAACAATTCCTGATGCATGGAACCGAGGCCTCACAAGAGGCCCTGATAACGGCCCAAGAGGCCCTTAGCAACATAGCCTCAGACAACATCCGGACTGCTCACTGGCTTGTCTGGAGCCAACTCTACGAGAGAGGGGATAAGGCAAGCAGGACCCTAGTCTGGCAAGAAAGACGCGAACAAACCTGATCGCCCACCGGGGAGCTATTGACATCAGACTCTAACATAGCGGAGGCATTTGCCACCTATTACGAAAAACTCTATTCCCCTCCCGTGGTGGATCCCTCATCCACTCAACCTAACTTCCTTGACCAAATAGAGATCCTGAGGCTCTCCACTCAACAGGCGGAGCTCCTGGACACTGAGATCACTGAAAAAGAAGTACAAGAAGCACTAGCAGAGCTCCAAACCGGGAAGACCCCGGACCCAACGGCTTCCCAGTTGAGACTTGGAAACGCTTGGGCAACGCATTAACAGGGCACATCCACCGCATGTTTCTCTGAAGCAAAGAACTGGGCGTACTCCCACGAGATCTTAGAAGAACATGCATAGTGGTTATTCCTAAACCCGGGAAGCCTCAGAAGACTGTGCCTCTTATCGGCCCATTTCGCTGATCAACAGAGAGGCTAAAATCCTAGCACGGGTACTCACCAACAAGCTACTCGGAGTGATAGAATCCCTCATTCACCCTGACCAATGTGGGTTCATGCCCAACAAGTTCACCCGCATGAACCTACGCAGAGTTCAACTCTCCCTCGACAGGGCCCAAGAGATACCGCACCCACTAGCCTTGCTGGCGGTCGATTTTGAGAAGGCATTCGACTCGGTTCCTTGGGAGGCTCTATGGGAAATCATGGGGCGAATGAACTTCGGGCAGGGCTTCATCTCCTGGGTTAAGCTTCTCTATGCATCCCCGGAAGCATCTGTGAGGGTGATGTAACGCTCACCTGGTATCCACAGGGACGTCACTCAGCCTGTTCTGACCTCTTACAACCTCGAACCCTTCCCTGGAGACTGGGCCTGAAACACAGGATTGGTAGAGTTTAACTCTCTATTGTCTCTGTGTGCTTGAACCCCTTCTTCCCCGGGGTCCCACTCTTCCCTTTGATCCACAGCTCACCTTGTTTTCTTGGATAGTGTGCTCTCCGTCCTGCTTTCAGCGCAGGGGCACATTGATTGATGCAGACTCGTTGCTGCCTAGTTACTTCATTGGCAAGAGTCCGACAGGTAAGTATAATGAGTCTTTTGAACAGTTCTCTAACTTCGTTCCTTGCCTTCCTTAGATAATGGCCGGCATCCGGAGATGGCGGCGTGCTGCTGAGATGAGTAGCGCTCAAAGTGAGTGAAAGCGCGATGCGTGATGCACCCCTTTCGTATTTGTATTGAACTGAGTTCTTTTTCTGTGTCTTTTAGGTGCCGCAACGTTTTCAGCGTGGATGCCGGTTATGAAGAACAAATGCGGTGAGTAAGTGTGGTATGCGGTGCCTCTAGATGTTTCCACGCTAACCTGAAGTGTCCTTTCCCTCTTGCAGATGGATGAGAAGTTCCGGAGACAGAGTTCCCCCAGAACGGCTGGGATTCAGGTAAGCGTTTGAAGCTCGTACAGTCTTTAAAAATAAGCCAAGATTTGCTGAATGCTTACTAATGCCTTTTTTCTGTTCTTTTCCCTTTTCCTGAGGAAGCCGCGTGCCTGGATGGGAATGACACCGCCGAAGATGCCCGCAGAACAGAAGGAGTGATGAATGATGGGCAGAAGCGCTGCAAGGTAAAGCTGTTCCTAACGGTGTTCTTGTTCTTGCAGGAGCTGAGCGCAGAAGAAAGATGCAGGCATACTGGAGACCGATCTGAACACGGTGAGTGTCACGTTGCAGGTGCAGAAAACACAAAGCATGTTTCTCAGCCTGGGTGTGGCTTAAATAGTCTCTGGGTATCCCAGGTGTCTCTGGGCTGAACCACACCCAAAAGACTATACTGCACATGCAGTTCTGCGAACCGAAATATGTGGGGGAATCCATCTTTTCCCATCAATGCACTGCAAGTCCAATCCCCAATGTTATCCTATGGGAGTGAGTGAGCCTGGTGTCACAGGCGCCAAGTCTGACTCCAAATGGGTCTTTGGAGGGATGGAGAGGCCCTTGAGGGTCATGTAGGTGATTGTGGCCTGGCTCCAGGCTGACATCTTGGAGGGCTGGGGACATGAGGGGCAGGAATCATGACAGGTGAACAGCAAGTCGTCCAGACTGTTCCCATTGGGCCGTGGAACCAGGCAGGGCTGCCCTTTCTCCCCCCTCCTATTCCTATTAGCTATCGAACCACTAGCAATTAAACTTCACACCGACAAAAACTGGTCTGGATTCACCTGGCCGGGGGGAGAAAAGGACTGACTCTCATTATATGCAGACAACCTCCTTATATATCTCAGCAACCCTGTGAACTCCTGCCCAGTTGTGACACACACTCTTAGGGAGCACCAAAACATCACCGGCCTAAGGGTGAACAATCAAAAAACCATGTACTTCCCGATTCAGGGTGGCGATGCTGCGATCCCCGAAATATGTCCCTACCATGTCTCGATACGAGACTTTACTTACCTAGGTATTCGCATCGGTCCAACATTAACCTACAGCCTGTACTAGACAGATTCAGGAGGGACGTCTCACACTGGCAATCACTCCCACTATCACTAACGGGCAGGGCAGCACTGTTTAAGATGATGACACTCCCGAGACTCTTGTACGTTTTACAAAACGCCCCACTCCCCATCCCCCTCGAAACCTTTGCAATAATAGACAAAAACGTACGTGCACTGCTTTGGGGGGGGGGAAACAATCCAGGATCACTCTAACAACACTGCAATGCTCAATATGGGAGGGTGGCATTGAGCTACCTTGCATTCGCACATACTATCTAGCGGCACAAACGGGGGTAGTAAATGAATGGCTACATGGTGACGCTACACTACCACACATCCGCATGGAGACAGCAGCCATGCGCCCCATACCTCCCCTCCAGGTTCTATATGCGGATAACAGACAAGTAGCAAAAATACCAAGAATGTCACTGTGCATCCGGCGGACCTGGAGAGAGGCACATAAACACATTGGATGGGGAGCAAAACCGACACTAACTCAACCCTTATGGCACAACACACATCTCCCAGAAATACAAAAAATGGGCTACTTTGAGAAGTGGGAAAAGCGAGGGATATCCACCCTGGCACATGTGATACAAGAAGGACGCCTATAAGAGTTTGAGCCCCTCAATGACAAATTTGGCCTGGCTCCTATGGTCCGGTTTAGACATGCACAACTGGCCCATGCCATACATACTCAATTCCCTGACACAACTACTATACCCCAGTGCTCCCCTCTGGATACCAACATTCTCCCACAACGTATTGCTTCCAAACTCACCTCCACGCTTTACCAGGCCCTTAACTCCTTCGGAACCCAAGAACTCACCAAATTGAAGGATAAATGGGAAAGGGACTTGGGGGAGATGGAACCGGAAGATTGGGTAGAGGCATTGATGTTCCCCCCAGAGAAAGGCATTGAGGCTAAACTGAGGCTGATACAATTTAGAATACTTCACCCTTCCTACTATCCTCGAACAGCCCTGGCCAAATGGGCAGGGACAGGGGAGGGGACTTGTCTCTGATCTAAACATGGAATAGGCATCTTCTTCCATATGATCTGGGACTGCGATGTGTTACAGTCCTTCTGGGATGAGTGCATTAATGAGATCACTAACATAATGGGAGCAACAATCCCGAAAGACCCCAAAATGATACTCTTGGGAATCAGAGGAGAGGTGGACCTCACCAAACATGAAACATCTTTCCTAGCAGTGGCACTGGGAGCAGGGAAACAGCTGATCGCAGCAACGTGGGATTCAACGGAACCTTCACGCCTGAGCCGATGGATCAATGAAGTAAGCAGATGTGCATCTATGGAAAAAAGCATCTACAATGCAAGAGGATGCCCCTGGAAATTTGAGAAGATTTGGGGGAAATGGCTAGATATACAATGAGAAATGTCTCCTTGTTTAACCCCTTCCCCTGCCCCTTCTTCACCTCCCCCGATAGACTCAGAACTTCCAGCCCCTGTGCTCTCTGGATATACCCAATGTACCCCCAGATCCTTCTGCCTCTTATTATCATCACTGCCATAACTTTTGCTTGATTACCTATGTTCATGGTGCGTGTTGTAAAACTCAATAAAAAGTGTTTTTAAAAAAAAAACTAGTAGACCACAAGACCTTATGTCACTACCGCACCTCAGCAAACTTCTCCCACAGTCACCTCCTGGGTTGCCCCTTTCCTAGGAGGCCGATCCATGAGAGTTTTCTCAGCCACTGCAAGTGCCCTGCCCATCTCCATCCTGTGTGGCATCCCCTAAGGCTCCTGTTTCTCCCCTTCCCTATACAGCATATTCACCAAACCCCTTTTCAACCTCTTATACCAAGGTTGTCCAACATACGGCCTGCGGGCCACAATGCGGCCCTCCAAGCCATTTCATGCGGCCCGCGAGGCTTTACAGAAAGCATTGAACAAATAAAGAAATAAACCTGACTGTTACTGCCTCTGGTGCCCCCTAAAAGGGGGTGGGGACACCAGAGGCAGTAACAGGCCATGGCCCGGTTTATTTATTATTTATCTCTGCAATGGTGGTGGAAACAACATTGCAGAAATAAATTAATTAATCGGGTCCACGGACCCGGCAAACATTGGACAAATAAATAAATAAACCAGGCCGTGGCGGAGGACTGTTACTGCCTCTGCCACGGCCCGGTTTATTTATTTATGTGTTCAATGTTTGTCGGGTCCGTGGGCCTGATTAATTTATTTATTTCGGCAATGTTGGGTCCGACCAACATTGCATAAATAAATAAATTAATCGGTTCCACGGACCCGACAAACATTGAACAAATAAATGAACCGGGCCAGTTTCAGGGGCGCCGAGTACGCGGGTGCTCAGCCCCCCCCAGGCCAGAGAGAAGAGACGCAGTATGGATGGCCCTTTGTTCCATCCATACTGTGTCTCGCTCTGGTGGCCCGGGTGAAAGCCGGGTTAAAAACAATGTTTAAAAATTGAGGGATGGATGCAAAGCAAGAGGCTCTTGTTTTCCATCTGTCCCTCAAATTCTAAAAATCGTTTTGGTTTGGGTATACTTCTACATCTGTGTGCATGGATGTAGCAGTACACCCAACCCAAAACGATTTTTAGAAATAGAGGCACAGATGCAAAGCAAGTCTGTCCCTCAATTTCTAAAAATCTTTTTGGGTTGGATGTATTTGTACATCTGTGCACCCCTCTTGGCAAGAGGGGTGCACAGATGTATAAGTACACCCAACCCAAAATGATTTTTAGAAATCGAGGCACAGATGCAAAGCAAGTCTGCCCCCCAATTTCTAAAAATCGTTTTGGGTTGGGTGTATTTGTACATCTGTGCACCCCTCTTGGCAAGAGGGGTGCACAGATGTATAAGTACACCCAACCCAAAACGATTTTTAGAAATGGAGGCACAGATGCAAAGCAAGTCTGTCCCTCAATTTCTAAAAATCTTTTTGGGTTGGATGTATTTGTACATCTGTGCACCGCTCTTGCATTGCATCTGCTGGGGAAGGTAGCAGGGAGGGGGCAAATTAAACTGTTTTCATGTTTCTGAGTGTGTACGTGAGGGGAATGCTATGCTATGGGCGGGGAACAGAGGTGTTGAGGGAGGTAACTCCCCTGAATTCTAACGAAGGTAACAGCGTGGGAGAGGGTGGGAGTGTGGGGTGAGGTGGGATCACCTTCTTGGGGGGGTTTAGCAGGGTGGGTGGGCAGTAGAATGTGATAATTCGGCCTTTTGACCACACAAATCGGCCGAAATAAACCGGTCTGTTTTGTATTTGATCTTCAAAATGCAGAATTATCACATAGAACCCAGTATGGACCTTGCCATAGTGTTGACCTTGTTCAGTGTAATAGCATTCAATGGGACATTACTTGCAGGGCCTATTGGTGCAGAGCTAATGGGCTTCTGTATTTTTAAAGAGACAGTAACAGCACTTCTCAGCAGGGCTATGTAATCTATTTTCTACTAGCGCTGCCATATTTGAAATGGGGCAATGCTGGTACTCCTCAGTTAGCTTGCTGAACAGGGCTTCTATAATTGTAATACTATGCTTTTGTTGAGGCAATGCTAGTTCATCTTAGTGGGGCTGCTATACTTTTGATGGGACAACATCAGCACTTCTCAGTTGAGCTGCTAAACTCCTATTGACAAGGCCCTAGCACTTCTCAGCAGATTTATTTTTTTGTATTGGTTATTTATAATGCGCATAATATGCCCAGAGGGATCGAACCTGTGTTGCTCCATGTCGTCTTCCAAGGCGAGCACGTTGCCCCTGAGCTATCCTCCCAAGACTCTGAAGATCGGAAGTACATTTAATGATACAGAACCAGAACTATTGAGCAAGTCTAACATCTTCATCATCATCAGAATAAATCAACACTGTATAATATATTTAAAGGGATGGAATTACTCAGAATGTAGCAGCACTATTCAATAACCCAAAGTGCTTAAGCATAGTTAATGTGAAAATACGACAGTTCTCACCATTGGGACAGTACTGCCTTGGCCAGAGTTTCACACTGAAGAAGTGAGCAAGTGATCCGGGGTATGCAGCCCACACACATGCATGGGATTCCCAAGCACCCACTTGCGAGATTTGCACCAAATTAGTGAGATTGTGCTCCAAGGTAGGAGGCACACTTACAGTCTTTGCGCTGAGGTTTGACACACTCACAGGATGGGATGGCATTTCGTTCTCCCATCCTCATTGTGTTGCTCTTCCTTTTGAGGGCTACTACAACCTGGATGATTATAGAGGGGTGGAGTAGGGGCAGTATTGGCCTACTGAAATGCAACTGGGAGGCTTAAACCTCCTTCTTACTTGACTTTAGTATATGCAGTACATGCTAGCCAATGTTTCCACTGTTCTGCACCCCCCTCCCTCCACGCACCAAGTCGGCGACTACGTGCAAATGCGGTCATATAACTGCTGGTGATATCACTTCCTATGTTTGGGCACCCCCCGAGAAATTCATAAATAGGCTATCCTGCCCGATTTATTTATTTGTTCAATGCTTGTTGGGTCCATGGACACGATTTATTTATTTATTTCTGCAATGTTTGGTCCGACCAACAGAGCGGGCATTGGGGGATGACTTTTACTGCCTCAGGTGCCCCCTGGAATTGGATTATGCTTCTTTCATTACCACAGAAGTAATGAATGTGTATTACAGAGATAAGCTGGCATATGTATTGGGCACACTGCACATGCTCAGGCAGCATCAATCATGCTTTGTAGAGGACAATGCTGGCCTAAATTGGGAACAGCCAGCATAGACATGTTGCTACAGAGGCATATTTTGGGCACAACCAGCATGCCAATGTGTTACATCAGTGCTGTCTTGCACTGTGGACACATTGATCATTAAAATGTGTTGTGTTCTACAATGTTCTTGTCTGCCGTTGGTGACATGGAATGTACATGTTCCCCTTTAGAACTGATTGTAAACTTATGGCTTTTTGGTCACTTTTCCTGCTGTAAAATGCACAATTTCAGCCCCATATTTGGAAATGAAATCTTGGGGTGGGGCCCTCAATCCCTCCCTAGATCGTCATAGCTCCCTCGCTACGCTGGGTCGCCCCCTCTATTTCAGAGAAATATCAACACATACACACTGGAAGAAATCACGAAGAAACTAACCTTTGATCACTGCCCCGACACCAAAAGCTAGCTTTGTGACTGCATGGCTATGCCTGTGATGCTATTGTGTCAAAGGTCACACACCATCGCTTTTGAATATACTGCTTTGGTTAGGGTGTTCACTTTTGGCTCGCCGGCCCATCGGGTGACAAAAAGTTAATGCTTCGGCCCCACATTCAAAAAGGTTGGACAAGCCTGTCTTATACCAACTATTCTGATGATAAAATGAATCCCTGACACCAGCGAGCTGCCTGACTATTGCTAGAGCAATCACAGGTTCGAGAATGGATTATTGCAAGTCCTCTTTGCTCGGACCTCTAAACAGAACATCAACAAACTACAGATAATCCAAAACAATGCCCTACGAGCAGCCTTAAACATTCCTAAAAGAGAGCAAATTTCAGCTGCCAGAAGAAAGGCCTACTGGCTCCCTATTAGGCAAAGGATTATTTTTAAAACGTTGTCGATCACACACAGATGTCTGAGCAACACTGCAGTGCAATACCTTGCCCAGAAAATTGAAAGATCAAAGTCAAACAGACGGGTAAGGTCCCACCACGCTCATCGTCTGGCCCCTCCAAAAGTGAAAAGAGCTAAAGGAGGGGGGATTAGTTTCCCTACGGTAGCTGTTATGGGCCTTGGGGCTTGCCGGGGCCTCGCTCGCACATACACACACGCATGCATGCAGGCATACAAAGAGGGGACGCCGGAGACGTGTGTCTGCTCCGGTCGCCGGCGCGAACTGCCGGCGCACCGCCTTTATTATTCTCTGCGCATGCGCGAGCCTCGATGCGGCTCGCGCATGCGTATACAATTGGAATTGCTACGCAACATCCCTCCTTTTACCCCCAAAACAAAACACCATTTTCAAACATGGGGGCCAACAGGGCCCATCATAACGTTCACGATACCTCTGCCTTAATTAAGAGGTAGGGTCCATGATGAAGTCTTTGAACCTCAGCGGCGGCTTGCGCTCCGCCCGGCTCGGGTACCTGCGTGCTCCGGCGTCGGGGTCCTCGGGTGCCGCTGGAGCCTCTGGCGGCCCATCGTCTTCCACCGGCACTCCCGTACTCGGGTCGGGATCATCTCTGACGGCTGCTCCAGGGGTTTCAGGTTCTATGAGCTTGAAGAACAAAACATTTCTGGTCAACGTCCCCCTTGCATTGGCGGCTGTGACCATCGACCCTTTGACGTGGGTCACGCCCCATGGTTGTGGTTCATATGGCAGTGATAGCTTCCCCTCCGGCTTCCTGTTGCGCACCAGCACGGTGTCTCCTATTGCGATCGCCCTCTTGGGTAGTCTCCGCCGTGCGGTCTCTTTCTCATTCAGAGTGGCCCTCGCTGTGCGCACTTTGCTGTTGTCGATCTCTCCTGTTGTCCTCCTTTCCACTTCGGGTAGTAGGCCTCTTGGTAGTCTTTTGAAAAGGGCCTCTGCGGGGGCCACTCCGGTGGACTGATGTGGGGTTGTGCGATATTCTCTGAGGAACTCGACCAGATTTCGCCTGAGATCTTCTCCCCCATTCACCGATATGCGGAACACTTTGTTGAGCGTTCGCATGAATCGCTCCACCTCGCCATTTGCTCTCGGCCATAATGGTGTTATTTTGCGATGCTTTATCCCCCTGTCCTCACAGTATTGAGCAAAACGCTGGCCCTGAAACGGCGACCCGTTGTCCGAGCAAATTTCGAGAGGGAACCCATGTGTGGCGAATATTTTGTCCATGGCCAGAATGGTGTGGTCGCTGGATGTGGATTCGACCAATTCCACCTCTGGGTATCGTGACCACTGGTCTGTCACCACCAGAAAGTATAAGCCACGGCCCGTGGACCTGAAATCCGCGTGCACTGTCCCCCATGGGCGGTCACTCCTCTCCATGGCCTGAATGGGTGGCACCTTCTCCACAGGGCTGGCGGCTTGACATGGGATAAAGGCCTTAACAAATTTCTCCACCCTTTCTTCTAGATCTGGAAACCAAACTTTCAATCTGAGCCGAGCTTTCATCTTGGCCATTCCTTGATGTCCCTTGTGGGCTAGCTGTAGGACTTTCTGAACCAGCACTCCTGGTATTACGATCTGGTGCCCTCTCAGCAATATTCCATCATCCGCCACCGACAATTCGTGGCGTGCCTTCCAGAGTGCTTGTAGATCTCTTTGAGCTTCCGCGGTCCTTCGGGAGATGTCAAGGAGGACCTCGCGCCATTCCCCTGTGTCTACCGCCTCTTTTATTTTCCGGAACGCTTTGTCGTTATTGGACTCATCTGCAATTTCCTGACGCGTCAGGGCTACAGGCAGTGCTGCCTCCACAACTAGATGTACGGCTTCCACGCAGTCCGCCACCTCCAGTGAGTCCCTGGGCCTCCCTTTGCCCGGATGGCGTGACAGGTAATCCGCCGGGTTGTGTGTCCCTGGTCGATATAACAATTTGACCCCATATTCCATGAGGGCCAACATCCACCTTTCGATGCGCGGTGGTGGTTTGGACGATGTTCCAGACAGTATGGGGATGAGGGGTTTGTGGTCAGTCACCACCACAACGGGCTTCCCCAGAATGTAGATTCTGAAATGTTTACACCACCACAGTATGGCCAAGGCTTCTCGCTCTATTTGGGAGTAACGCCTCTCCGTGTCGGTCAGGGCCTTGCTGGCATAGGCGATGGGCCTCATGGTCCCTTGCTGGTCTGCTTGCATGAGGACTGCTCCCAGCCCTACCAGGCTAGCATCGACTACGATCTCCGACTCGCGACCGGGGTGGAAGTATGCCATTGTTTCTTGCTCCGACAGGGCATTTTTAATGGCGGTGAACGCTCTTTGTTCCTTCCCTGTCCATGTCCATGCCGCATCATTTCTGGTGAGCGCCCTCAGTGGTTCCGATAGGGAGGCTAGATCTCGGATAAAGCGGCCACAATAATTGACCATCCCTAAGAAACTTCTTACTTCGGCTGGGGACGCTGGTGGGGATGCATCTCTGATGTCTTTCACCTTCTCCGGATCAGGGGAAATCCCTCCAGCATGAAATATAAATCCGAAAAATTCAAGCCTGTCCTTCAGAAATTCGCATTTCTCCTTATGTAGGGTTAAACCGACACTGCACAGTCTCTCCAGGGTATGCTCGAGGCGCTTCAGGTGTTCCGCTTCTGATTTTGCAAACACTAGGATGTCATCTGACATGTTGATGACCCCTTTTAGTCCTGATAGTGCCCCCCTGATGGCATTCTGAAAGACCTCTGCTGCGGACGAGATCCCGAAGCTAAGTCGTTTGTATTGATACAACCCCTCATGGGTCGTAAAGGTCGTAATATACCTGGACTCAGGGTGGAGTTCCAACTGGTGGTAGCCTGACCTCAGGTCTAGCTTCGAGAAGACCCTGGCTCCCTGGAGCTCTCCTACGATGTCATCTAGGGTTGGTGTGAGATGGTGTTCTCGTTTGATCGCTACATTGGGCAGCCTCATATCTACGCAGATGCGTACTGCCCCTGGTTGTTTCAGCTTCGGGGCCACCACAATTGGGGAGATCCAGGGAGTGGGTCCATCTACCCTCTTGATAATGTCCTTATCCACCAGTGACTGTAGTTCTTTCACCACTTGTTCCCTGAGATGAAAAGGGATACACCGATGTTTGAGCGCAGTCAGCCTCACGGACTCATCTATGTGCAACCGTATGGGCTCTGCCTTGAGCTTTCCGATGCCAGTGAATATCCTCTCAAAACGCTGTAATAGGCGGTCCAGATCTGTGAAGTACACAGCAAGGGTGAAGTGTACAATGTTGAGCGCTTCTGACGCGGCACAGCTTAAGAGGGAGTGTGGACTTACGCTGGTGACGAAAAACCTCGCCTTTATTCTGTTTTGACCATGAGAGACCGGGGCCACAAACACTCCTTGGATGGGAAGAGGTGTGTCCCCTCCGAATGCGTAGATTTGCGCTGTGGAATTCGTCAGCCTTGGTGGGCCAGGAAGAGCATTGTAATGTTTTGTTGCAAGTACGCAGACGGACGCCCCAGTATCTATGAGGACCGGAGTTGGCATCTCGCTAATGTTGACGGTACATTTGGGTTGTGGACTGACCCCAGGGCCTTGCGCAATGCTTGAGATGAAAAATATTTCTTCATCTTCCTCCTCCTCTTCCGCGATATTGAGATCTTGCATGCCTTGTTCGACAGAGGACACGCCACTTACTCTTCCAGCTACACCCCTGCGGACTCTCTCTGGTCCTCTCAAAACCGTAACTGGCGTCGTTGCCCTGCACACTCTCGCATAGTGTCCCGGTGTGCCGCATCGACCACAGGTCCTTGACTTTGCTGGGCACTCTTCCGCATGCGGCAGATCGTATCAACAGTATGAACACGATGAGACATTCCCTTGCGTTGTGGGCCCTTCACTTCTCTTTGGTGTCCATCTTGCCTTCCCCATGGCTGAGCGTCCTATAGCGTATGCCTCTTCCTCCTTCCTGGAGCATGTAGCAGCATCCATTTTCGCCCCTCTTGCCTCCGCCAGTTCGTACGCTCTCCCCATGTCCAGAATCTGCGGCAGAGTCAGTCCGGGCTCTCTTAGCACTTGTCTCCTCCGTTTACCTGAGCAGCAACCTTGCAGCAGTTGGTTACGAACCATTTCTTCCTCGTTGACCCATCTGCAGGAGCTTGCTAGTTGTCTCAGTCGAGCGCAAAACTGGTCCAGTGATTCCTCTTCCAATTGTTTCTCCGCACCCATGACAAACCTGTCAAAGTCAACATTCGCCATAGGAAGGAAGTGGCCACGGAAGGCTTGCTTGACCGCATCATAATTCACTGCTGGAATATTGAGAGTGTCATAAATGCGTTGAACCTCGGTCCCTGCGGAATAGACCATGATGGCAATCTTTGCCTAATCTTCCGTTTCCCCCGAGGCTCTAAAAAACATTTCCAGCTTCTTAACCCATGTGATCCACTTCGGCCCTAACTTGGATGGGTGGCCCGTGGTGTCAAATTCCGGCATAGGAGCTAGAGTACTGTGCATTCTGCGAGGTATTGGGGCGACAGCATTTTCTTCTTCCTCTCCTTCTTCCCCCATAGTGTACTCACAGTGGTCCTGGTCTGGTAGGAGCCAAGGTAACTGATGGTCTTCAGAGTGCAATCACACTCTCTTTCTTGTCTTTACTACAACCCTGTGGTGTCTGCGCTGTGGTGGTTCCAAAAATTTCTCTGGAGCAGTGCAGGAGGCAGATGGCGCACGAGCACCCTCTCGGGCCGCAACCACCGCACTCCGCGTGTAGAGAAGAAGAAAAGAAAATGGCCGCTGGCCGTGCGCGTGGGTCCGTGTGCATTCTATCAATACACACGCAGCAGCGTTCCTTCACTCTGATGCCGTCGGAGCAGAGGATGGCTCCGTGTCCACCCTCGTCGCCAGTGTTATGGGCCTTGGGGCTTGCCGGGGCCTCGCTCGCACATACACGCACGCATGCATGCAGGCATACAAAGAGGGGACGCCGGAGACGTGCGTCTGCTCCGGTCGCCGGCGCAAACTGCCGGCGCACCGCCTTTATTATTCTCTGCACATGCGCGAGCCTCGATGCGGCTCGCGCATGCGTATACAATTGGAATTGCTACGCAACAGTAGCGGTGAACCATTGAAATGCCCTCCCCCCTGCTCTAAGAGCCAAAAACTCTTACTGGTCCTTCCCAAAGGCCTTGAAAGCCTGGCTATTTGCCTAGCTGGTCCTCCCCCGCACTCTCTATGAATTTTTACCCTTTGCCATAATATCTAGCATTGCTTTGTTCTCTGTTTCCATGGCAGGATTACTATCCACCTTTTAAGCTTATGTACCTTGTAACTGGTTTGCAACAGTGCCCTGATGCCTCAGTGTGTAGGCGCTTTACAAATAAAAAAAATAAACAAATAAAATAAAATAAATAGGCATTTGCGTTTTTCCCATGCAAATAACCCTTGTAGTAAATGATCCAGATATTCCATGTGTCATATTAGCAGTTCTAATTGGAGAGTGATGAAGCAAAGTAGATCCACCAGAGGTTTCTACAGAGTCTGTCAAAGGAGCTGGCATGTACAATGAAGAAGCCAAGTTACCCTGCACTCCAACACATTCTTCCCTGACCGCCCTATTACAACCAACTTCATCGAGGGCAGTTTGACAGTATTTATCCTCAGTTCCCAACGGGTTATTTGATCACACTTTGCTTCAGAGATTCGAGCCACTGGCGGAACTCATTTACATGACCAAACTGATTATGGTTAAATAAAATACTCTACTTAACAAGTTGCCAGTCATTTGTTTCACAGTCCGTCTTAACCTGTATTGACACAAAACTCTGAGAAGACTTGGGGGGAATGGGTTTAGGAGGAACTATACCCAGCTCTCCAGTTAGAGATGGCGGTGAAGAACACACAGTTGACCCTATTCCATCTGAGGATCCTACTTGGATTCCTACCGATAGAGCCCTCCTGGACTGCTCAAAACCCTCCTGATGGACAGCAACATTATAATCGCTGGGATTCTGCTCTTCCACAACATCAATTGGATGGCCTCACTATCTGCCCTTCTTAATTCCTGCAGTCGCTGCCTTCTCCTGGCACTCCTCTCCAGGACCTCAGAGAGCTAATTTCAGAGCTGAATTAAATCCCCCAGTATTGGACTTCTTGAGAATCATCCCCCTCAACCTCCCCCCGACCACCATAACAGAAATCCTGAACCAAGTCAAAGAGTCAACTTCAGTTTGCCTATTAACAGCACCAACATGCACAAGTGTCAAATTTGTGTTATTGGATCTTGTGATAGGCATACTAAAACAACTTCGGAGCTCAAACTACACTGTACCGACTCACCACCAAAACATATTCACAGATTCAACAGATAAAGCATGGTATCTACCACATGCCTTTAAGCAAGCCCTCCAATGCTCCAAAAGTTACCTCATATTAACTGTGCCTGGTACAATGACGCAAAGAAGAGGAGGGCAGGAGAAACAGTTAAGGACACTACTGAGCTGATAGGTTGCTAGCCAGAACAAATAAGTACACAAATCAAGAAAATATAGTATTATAATCTGAGGGGCATTTCAGGTGCAACATGCCACCTGCCTGAATGTGAAGGAACCCACATGTCGTCAGAACTCCATTTTCAGAGACTCTGCTTTTCTGCAGCAAGTGGCAGCCATTTCACTACAAAGCGAGAGCCCCAAGGTGACACAGCAGGTCTCCCACAAACAGCGGCTACACAGCAGTCGGCCAGGCAGCACAAGCAGGGACCAGCAGAAGAGCAAGGTACTCACCGCCAACAAGCCGCACTGTGAGCAAGCTACACTGTGAGCCTGTGGCAAGAAATGTGTGTGCACTCCAACGGCCGCTACTGCTACACTACATTTAATGTTTGGCAGTGCTAGGCCCCCCTTGTCCCTAGCTCTGTAGAGTGTTGCCCTAGCTATCCTGGCACTCCCATTTTGCCAGCTGAAGGATGGAATGTCTTGCAGCATCCTCTAAGTACATGAGATAGATTGCTACCAGAAGAGTTTGAAAATTGTACAGCAGCCTGGGCAGGCCATTCATCTTTACTGTGGAAATCATCCCAGACCAGGAGATTGCACATGATCCTGATGATCGCAGATCCGACCTAACCATTGTGAACAACCCTGGCTAATTTGCCTGACAGAGCCCCGAGTTGTGTGGTGTCAACCATATACCCAGGTATTTTAACTACCATTTGGTCCACCAAAAGGGAGCAGTTTTCGTTAGGTGTTCAATGGTTTTCTTGCTGTAGTTTATTTTAAGTGCTTCACTGTTATCAAGGTTCGCCATGAAGTCTGAAGTTACCCAAAATACCTCAAGAATGCGTACGAGCGAAGGAATCAACATGGCCACCTCAGTATTGTATTGTATTGTAGGGGAATTTGTAGTGCGCGAACAAAGACAGAAAGGCATCAATGCGCTGAGGAGAGTGAGGTAGTTATAGACCCAGGGGGTTAGAAAGATGAGTCTTCAAATGTTTTCGGAAGAGAGGGTAGTCAAGACTGTTGATGAGCTCAGGTGGCAGGGCATTCCAGAGTGTACCATAAATGATGTTCCTCCTGCTGTGGCTCGCTGGAATCTGGGGATATTCAGCAACAACTGATTTTCTGAGCGGAGGAGCCTACTGGGTTTGAAGGGTACAAGTCTAGATTGAAGAAACTCGGCCCCAGCGTTTTGAATGGTGCGATGAACAAGGCACAGAATTTTAAATTTGACTCAGCTCCTGACAAGGTTGTTGTAGTAATGTCTCGGGTTGACCTAGATAGATACCATTACAGTAGTCTAGGGAGCCCATAATGGATGTGGTCGCAATCTTAGTCCTGGATTCAGACGGAAGGAACAGAAGGACTTTTTTCAGTATTTTGAGTTTAGTAAAACCAAATTGGCAGACAGACGAGATTTGGACTTCTCTGGAGCCTGAGGACATAACTTTGATCCCTAAGCTCTTGACTACTGAGGTGGGTTCAGGGCATGGTCCGAGTGAGATGGGACAATACTCACAAGTCCAGGGCTGTCCTGCATTGTTGGACCCAACCAGTAAGACCTCGGTTTTGTCTCCATTGAATTTAAGCCAGTTATTGGCCATCCAGTCCCCAACTGCAGATAGACAATCTTTCAGTTTCTGGAGGTTGGAGGGTGCGGACGAGTGGACATTGAGTTGGAATAGATTCTGCGTATCATCAGCATAGGAAGAAAAGTGTACCCCATGGCTGGTGATCAGTTTGGCCAAAGACCACATATATAGATTAAATAGGAGGGGAGAGGGGGCAGGTCCCTGAGGAACCCCACAGTTCAGAACAGCAAGGGGGGTTGAAAGGGGGAAGGGAAACTGTTTGAAGCCAGTTGGATAGAAAGGATGAAAACCACTTCAGGGGGATACCTGAGATGCCAGACTCTTGGAGATAGTGGAGCAGCTTCTGATGGTCAACAGTATTGAAGGCCGTGGAGAGATCAAGAAGAATAAGAGCACCCACCTCTCAGCGGTCTTGAAGCAGAGCAATGTCGTTCATAAGAGCCACCATCACAGACTCCGTTCCCATTTTAGGGCGAAAGCCGGCCTGAAAAGGGTGGAGAAGGTGGTTGGCTTCCAAAAAGGCAGAGAACTGGAGAGTTGCAATGGACTCTAACAGTTTCACGATGACAGGAAGCAAAGATATAAGGCGATAGTGCTCAACAATAGCCGGATCAAGATGTGCCTTTTTCACTAAAGGAGAGATGCCAGCATGTTTGAGGGGCTCTGGAATGTATCCAGTGGAGAAAGAGTGTTGAAGCGCTGCCGTGAGTAGAGGGATACGTTTATGAGAGACACTTTGAAGAGTATGAAGTGGGATAGGATCAGTGGGGGAAGCAGATTTAAGTTTTAACAAAGCATCTAGGATCATAGTGTTGCTCACTGTGTTAAATTTAAAGGCAATGGAGGGAGTCTCTTTTGGAAAGAAATGGGCAACAGAGGTGCTAGTAGAGACAGACCTTTCTGTGTGTATCAGATTGCGGATTTTGAAAATGTTTTCCCTAAAAAAGGATGCAGTATGGTAGTAGTGAGTTTGCGTTTGCAGAGTCGCAAGGGGGGACATGCAGGAGTTGTCAATTCCTTAGCCACACGAAACAGCTCTTTAGTAGAGCAGGAAGTGGCAACGATGTGAACAGCAAAATGACAGGCTTTTGCCTTTTTTTTGGCGGTCTGATAAAAGTGCGTGTCTGTACATGGGTTTCAGCTTGTCGACATTTTATTTTCGACAACCTGCGTTCAGTAGAGAACCAGGGAGCAGAAGGTTTAGCACATATTGCAGAGAGCCTGGGGTGAGCTAGAGCGTCAGCTGTTTCCTGCAAAGTATCAATCATTATAAGACAGGCGTTTTTATCACCTGTGATGCCCGTTTCAGAAAGAGTTTCATTTGAGTTAGAGATAGGGCTTCATCACGAGTTGGGCGGCAGCGCCGGCGCTAATAGCGCTGACGCTATCTGCCCTACCGCCAAACCCACCGGCTCTATTAGCGCCGGATCACGGGTTTGGCAGATTTGGAATTCCCCATTGAGCCAATTCGGGAGTGCCCATTCCCCATTGGGCTCAATGGGGAAATTTCGTGCTCATACCGCCAGCGGGAAATCCGCCGGTGGTATGAACGCGAATTTTCGGCAGATTTCCCCCCAGCTCAGAGCTGGGGAGAAATCCGCCGAAGCCCTGATTTGGTGGACCGTTAAATCCGGCAGTAACAGCGCTACCGCCAGATTTAAGGGTTACAACCAAACTCGTGATGAGGCCCATATACTCGAGAGAGATATTAGACCAGTGTCATTGGATTTTAAGTTGGAATTTAGGCCTGAGTTTAGGCCTTGAGAGGAGAATGGAGAAAGGGAGCAGGTAGTGATCAGACAAGGGCAGCGGCCAGGGGGGAAAAGTATGGAGATCATTGACTTCAGAGAAAAATAAGATCAAGTTGGTTTCAACCATATGGGTTGGACTATGATTTCTCAAGATTAAAGTACAATCCACCAGTGAGGAGACCAGTTTATTAGCTTGAAGATCAAGGGGGTTGTTAGGTTGTAGATTAAAATCACCAAGGATGACTATTTTTTAATAAGTCAAATATAGATCAGCAACTAGCTGTGCAAAGTCAACCAGAAACTGGTTAGTCGCATATCCAGGGGGGTGTTAGGTGATTAGGAAGTGTGTTGAATTTTCAGGAGAGACCTGGATCCTGACTAAGAGTAATTCACAGGAAAGATTGTGGGTAAGGGCAATAGTGGAACAAGTTAGGGACTTCTTAAACACAATGGCAAATCCAACTCCCATTTTGGGGTTAGGTTGATCCAATTGCAGGATGCAGTAGTGAGGAGGGAGCATTTGGATTATCTCTGGCCCAGAAGTAATAGTGAACTAGCTTTCTGTTAAACACAGAGGGCCTCATTACAAGGTTCGCAGAACGGGTTAACGGGCTCTGCTAATGGAGGCGGACCCGTCAAACCCGCTCCGTGAAATTACGAGGTCCCCTCGTGGGACCCGGTAAGGACGCCTGGTAAAACCAGGCGTCGTTACCGGGTCCCGCGATGGGAAGAGGGACCTAACAACGGGCCAGTTGTTAGGGCACAAATGGGAATGGGGAAGGTCTGGGCCTGGGTTCCCAGAGGGAGGAATTACCGGGCCCTTCGAACTCGGAATGGCCCGGCAATTCCCCATTCTGGGAACCCGGTAAGAGAGCCCGGTTTGGCGGCAGCCATGGAGCAAATAGCTCCATGGCTGCCGCCAAACTCGTAATGAGGCCCAGAATGTCAGGCGTGAGGTCGTCAAAAATGGAAGAAATCTTGTCACGGTGGGCTACAGAAGACCTGCCATTAATAAGAAGATCTTTCAGGTGGGGGTGCATAGGCTATTATCCACAACTGGTATATCAGAGAGTTTGATAATAAAGCCTTGAGGCCAACACAGATTGTGAGGGGCCAGTGCAGTTACCTTATTATGCAAGTAAGTTAGGCAGGGAGGAGCACTGCAGTCGCCTATTACAGCTGGATGGGCCCATGGACCTGAGTGGTCCCAGAGGGGCACATATGGGAGTGCCTTAAGTGCGCTTTAGGCACGTTGTCGACATGCCGGCTGCACCGACTGCTGCGCGGGCGTTCTCTCTAGCACATTTATGCCGTGAGGGATAGAACAACTGATCGCGAAAGAGAGCAAAATAATAGAAAGAAAGAGAACTTGCTTAAAGTGCAAGTGAATACAGCAGTAGAGGATGGAACCTCAGCTAATGGGGGTTATAAAAACAATTTAAAACAGTCACAGTACATCAAGGTATTTAAACGAAACCATAGTAAAAGCAAACAGAACGAGTGGCTTTAAAAAAGCAGTCCCTCAGGGGAACAGCCTCACCTCTCGACTAAGCGTGCACTTCTCCGGGCACATTTATGCCGTGAGGGATAGAAAAGCTGATCGCGCAAGAGCATGAAATAATAGAGAAAGAAAGAGGACTTGCTTAAAGTGCAAGTGAATACAGCAGTGGAGGAGGTAACCTCAGTTAATGGGGATTATAAAAACAATTTAAAACAGTCGCAGTACATCAAGGTATTTTAATGAAATCGTAGTAAAAGCAAACAGAACGAGTGGCTTTAAAAAGCCAGTGCCTCAGGAGAACAGCCTCACCTCAGTCATTGACAGGATAATATCATCTGCAAACAGGGCAATTTGATGGGGTCTGTCCCGGTTCGGAATGCCCTTGATGTCCTCCTCTGCTCTTGTCGGCACGGCAAGGAACTCCACTGCCAATGCAAAAAGCAGCAGAGAGAGGGGGCATCCCTGTCTAGTTCCCCTGTTCAAGGCAAACCCAGTGGAGTAAAGGCCATTAGTGGAAACTCTAGGACTTGGGGCAAAGTACATAGAGAAGACCCCAGTTATGAAACTCTCTCCTAGATTGGCACCGCACTTGACCTTGCAGAGAAATGGCCATTCAAACCAATTGAACACCTTTTTGGCATTCAGCCCCAGGAGTAGTACATGGATGTGAGTCCTGTGTGCTATATCAGTAAGGCCAGTGATCTTTCTAACTTTAGCAGTGCCATGACTCCTCCTAACAAAGCCTGCCTGGTCTGACCCCACTAAGTATGGAAGGACTTTATCCAGCCTTGTAACCAAGATTTTGGCGTATATCTTTATGTCTGCATTCAAGTCCGCAATAGGGCGATAAGAGGTGCACACAGCTGGATCCTTGCCCCATTTTGGTATTAGCATGGCCTCTCCCATGGTGTTAGAGCAGTGTATCAGGCAGCATATCGAATTGAAAAGGGTATGGAGCTGGAACATCAGACTGTCCGAAAATTATTTATCAAAGGCTATGAACCCATCCAAGTCCTGGGCTTTGCCCACTTTCAGGATTGAAATGGCCCTCAAGATCTCCTCCTTGGTGATTGCCTGATCGAGCTGTGAGCAGAGGAAAGGAACAACTATCCAGAAGCCCCTCTATGTTATGTTATGTTATGTTATGTTATGTTATGTTATGTTATGTTATGTTATGTTACGTTATGTTACGTTATGTTATGACATTTATATAGCGCCAAAGCCCTAGAATCTTCTCATGCTCTGGGTGCTCAGACGCATACAGAGATCTATAATACCTATCAAATTCCCCCAGAATGTCTCTGCCAGAGGGTAGCATGTCCCCTTTCTACCTGCATGTTCCTATACTGTTACCATAACAAATCTTTTGCCTGAACTTCCAGGACAGGATTCTCCCCACCTTGTTACCCTCGTCAAAGTATGTCCGCCTTGTACGGACAAGTGCTAATTCAGCTCTGGCTGCCTCCATAATGTTGATCTGCCTCCTTGCAGCCTGCAGTGACAAGAATGCCCTGCGTAAGCCTGTATCCATGTATTCTCATCTTTGGCTTACACGTCCAGACTGAGTAAGAGGGTCTGCTCTTTCCTTAGTTTATTAAGTGCTGCAGCACCCTTGGAGGTCAGTATCCCTTGCATGTAGGCTGTAAATGCATCCCACCTAGTTGTCTCCAAGACTTGACCCTTGGGGTTGTTGACAATGAAGTCCCCAATAGCTTTGCCTACCTCTGCACATACTACAGGGTCCCTAAACAGGGTTAAGCATCCATTGTCTGGGCCTGGGGTCGCAGACCGGCAGGGTTATGCACATCTGCACTGTTGCATGATCTGAAAGGTATATGTTTCCTATCTGGATCTTCCCAACACTTGGGATTAGGTCCCTGCTCAGCCAGAAGTAGTCTAACCTAGAAAACATGCAGTGCAAATGAGAAAAGAATGTCTAGTACCTGACAGCGTGGTTTGCTTGTTGCAATGTGTCTACCAGGTGAGAGTCCACCAACTGTTTAAGAAGATCCATGGATGGCGTAGTGGCTCCCCAGTACTGGCCTTTCACTGTGTCCCAATTTGGACCCATGGGTACGTTTAGGTCCCCTCCCAGTATTATGTGCCCCATCGTGAATGCAAACAGCTTCCCTAGTATGGCACGGAGGAAGCCATTCTGCCCGGCAAGCCCACATCTTACCACTAGTGTCACCTGGACTCATCCCAGCCTTCCTGCCACAAATAGGTACCTTCCCTTCCTATCAACTTTAGTCTTATCCACCTAAATATGAACCCTTCCACTCACTACACTCACTAAAATACCCACTCCCCCCCTTTTGTTTTAGGCTGTGAGGTGCCACCTTTAAGCCAAAACTATTTTCATTATAATGAGAGCTTTAAAATAAGAGCTTCAAATAGGACTGTGAATGAGGGTCGCTATATGTTAGTGTTTCTAAAAAAATATTTGACTTGTTTTTTCATTAAACAAAAATATATACTTGTGCTTTTAAGATATGTAATATATTAGTATTTATTTTGTATTAAAAATAAACAACTTACTGTTATAGATATGTTTTCTTGCAAAATGTCTCTGAAAATGTCCTCTTACTTGTGGGTGTTGGTTAGTGTTTTTTGAGGTAAGCAGTACTTGATTGGATTTGCAGTGTATTAGTGATGTCACTATGATTTGATTAGATGTGGAGTCTGTGTGTGTTTGCTGAAGGTAGCCATTTTCTTTTACTTTGTTTGGCGATTCAAAGGGAGTAAGGCTTGTTTCTCTACATTTGTATTAAATAGATAATGGAATTTCTCTAGGGAACATTTGGGAATGTTATTCAAGTTCTTCACGAATGGGTCTGTCGCAGCCACGTGCATACAGTGTGCACTATGGAGGGCACCACATGTTGCACTGCTGAGGGAACAGAAGTATGTTTGCACCACCTCCCTGGCCTTACAACTTCTCGGGAATCTTGCCCTTCGGCTGCCGGTTAATTGAGATCTGAGGCAAAGATCGGGTCTTCCGCAAAGCACCAAACTGAAAGACAAACTGATTCGTATTGCTTGGGCTGTGACTCAGAAACAACTTATGTACACAAAGACTGGAGGGGGAGTGTCAGTGATATTTCCTCTGCCAAAGGCCATATTAGGTCAAATGTGGCCCTTTTTTTGTTGTTGAACTTTATGTTTAGTCAGACAGAGAGACAATCAAATCATAATGTTTGCATTATTAGGACAAATTGTTGGGTTCCCCCCTCTGTGCTATCAGACTAACATATTCCTTTACTGTGTAGAAATTATTTGTATTGTTGCATGTTTACATTTAATATGTAGTTTGTCCATTGGATCACATGAATAAATATATATATATGTATTTTCTAAATATCCAAAAAGATGATGTGTCGAACAAATACGTTTGCAAAATAGCTGCAAAATTAATATCTTGCAATATGCAAGGCAGAAAATAATGACCTGCATACTTGAATTTTATATGGTTGTGATGTCCAGAGTTTTGATTAAAACTGCCAGGGATGAATACAACTGACCGAGCACTCTGCAACCACCTACACCTATGAGTCTTTAGGAATTTGCTTCCTTTTAAAAAATAATTTCCTGACAGAACATTTCTTTGGTTTGAACAGCACAGATTACGCCCTGATCAAGGACCAATTGGGATCCGGCTGAACAAATGCAGTTGTGCCATAATAAGGACAACTGCTCTGCAGAATATGAGAGAATGTGGCCAGAAAGAAGTAGTTTGCAGGGCTCTCGGTTGGCTTGTTCCCAATAAAACCGTAAAAAATGTTCCTATGGGGAGCGGTTTGAGTAGGAGAGACAATCCACTTCTTAGTTTGGGATACTAGGTGGCAGCGCCACCTATAAACCAAAACTATAGCATTACACTATAGCTTGTGGCAAATGTCATATGAGGAAGGCCACAAAGCTCTTAGGTGTTGTTTGGTTATTTGCCCACCCATTGACTGCCCATGGTCATGTTAATCCTTATGGTCATTCTCACTCAGTTGCTGCCACCTCCTGCCTAAAACACTGCCTCATGGGAACTGTTTGAGCTCGCTATAATCAAGCCTTGCATCAAACTTTGCACTCGTAGTGTCTGCCAGTGTTGTTTCAAATCATTGTTCTTAGAGTTAATTACTTTATAACGAGTTGTACAAGTGTGCTATGTGTGTAATAAAAATGTCTTAACCATGTCTGCCTTCGGCCACTCGATTTATAAGCACTACGTGTGTCCTTCACTGAAGTCCTGTTAAGATTCAGCATTGGCAAAGCAGTTTTGGCTTGTGTAAAACTATTAGGCATTTGCCAGGCACTGCTATTAGATGCCCAGGTACTCACACCATTTTGCACCCTCTGCCCTCAATGGCCAGTTAATACCATGGCAGTGCCTGTGAAGTGTCTTTCCCATGTCTACACAAAAACCCAAGTTGTTGGCATTGTGTGTATCATTACAAAATGTAGTAAGCATTTAGTAAGGCCGTTAGTGGGTCTTTTTTAGTTTTGGCTATTAGGTGGCACTGTAAGGGCTGCAAATAATTGTTTTGAAAGAAAATAGTTTCAAGACAAAACTGATGGCTTTGCCAATGCTTGTTTTTTAATGCAAGAGGAAAATAACTGATGTGGTTACAAGCGTGACTTAAGCCTGCTCGTGTCAGCTTTCTTAAAGTGCGTTTCTTGCAGGAAGGCCACATCTATTCGCTGCAGTTTCAATCTTTGGAAAAGGACGGTCCACTTTCTGGGAGAGCTTAGGCCCCTTATGTTACATACACACAAACATCTGGGAGCCCCTCTACCAAGAACGAGCACAACCAAGTAACATGCTCTATGAGTAGGTGCCCACTCGGGAGGGTCTATAACCACATTTTAGCTCACTGTACATTTCACAGAGGAGAAATATCCATTTTTTGTTTATCAGTCTGGAAGAAATTCCATAGAACAGGGTATTTGACCCTTGTTTGTTCTCAGTAGAGGGGCTCCCACAATCCTTTGTAATGTTGTGAAACTTGGGTTACACCCTAAGTACCCCAAGGTAATCCAGACATGGACCCCTTGCTTGCTGTGCCTTAGAGAGGCTCAGCTTCACCTCACTAAGGTGGCCCAACATGGACGAAACACATGGCTGGGGTTGTTGATGGTACCTTAGCTCAGAGGCAAATTGCCTAGCATTTGGGTTCTTGACTGCCCTTGTGGGTAGGACCAGGGTGATATGCAAATAAATTGTTCTCCTCTGTGAAGGGTGCAGTGAACTAAAACATGGTTGTAGACCGTCCTGTGTGGAAGAAATTCCAAAAAACAGGGTGTTTGACCCATGTTTGTTCTCAGTAGAGTGGCTTCCACACTCCTTTTCAATATAGCAAGACATCACTCCAAAATGACCTTTAGTTGAAATACTATAGGCAACCTTTAAACAGCCCGTTTAACACATTAGCTGCTTTTAGTGAGGAAGGATGAAAACTCAACCTCCTCAATCATGTAATTCAGAGTTTAACCTCTAAAGTACTTCTGAACTGCTACAATCTCAGATGAACTGAATCCAAGACATTATTACATAAATAAATACAGTGATATTATTGTGCTGTAAAATTCCAACTGATGTTGACCATGCCATAAAAGGCATTGCCTTGGGCTGTGGCACTCTCACCCTATGAAACTAATATATTTGTAAGAGAGTGTTTTGGACTGTGGATACCTCACTCTCAGTGAACATATACCAGTACTATAGCATACTGCTAAGGTACGTTCAAGTTATAGACATTAACCCACTTCCTGATTACAGTAATATTCTGCTCTATAAGGCTGCCATTCAGTCTGTCTAGACATCTCCCAAAGGAGCCCGATTCCAAAATCCCACCAGTTGCTCAACCCAAACTAGTACTCAGGTAGCCTTCCTCTTGGGTGGCTTTCTTCAGGAAACTGTGAGACACACAATCCAAGACAAGTTTCTCATTGTGAGTTGAGGGTCACCCCCCATTTCTTATGGTGGGTGGGGAGTCTCAGGATCTTTAGCAAGGGAAAAGATCCTAGTCCTGGGACATATTCAGATTCGATTCTCCTTTACCCGACACCCAAACTGCTCTTCTCAGGGCCTGGTTTCCTTCTTCAACCTCAGGGATCTAACTGTTAATCCCAACTGGCTGTGGTGACATACTCTGTCATTAGTTGTAAACACCTGTCAATCACAGTCTCTTAGCAATGCGTCCTTCATTATTACACACTCTCTGAACACCACGCTGACCCCTGAGGCAATCCAGACAGGCTGTCCAATGAAACACCAATAATGTCTTTCACAGATCCAAATGAGTCAGGGAAACACCATGAAACAACACATTAGAAACAAGCTGTTGGTCGCTTGAAAATTACCAGGGGGGTTAGATGTCTGTAAAGTAGTCTCATAAATAAAGATTATAGGAATCCCGAATATCTGACTGGATTTCCCTATGAAGTTGCCAGATGAGCCCAACTTTAAACTCAATGGTCAATAAACAGCTGGTATTTGTATTTTGTGTTTGTATTGGGGTTTTTAATAAAGTACAAACATAGCTGGGAAGCAACTGAACGCTGTACATATTGCTGAAGGTGACATATAAGGTAAGGAGGGGAAGGAGGATTTACAACATGTGGCACGTGTTGTTCCAGCCATGGGAGTGGGATGTGATGTAGGAATGCAAGGAGTTTTGGTGTCACGTAGGCATTAACTGAAGCGTAAGGATTTGAGTCCCTTCATGAACTGCAAGAGTGTTAGCGTAGTCCAGATTGCCCCAAGAATGGTGTTCTAGTAGGCAGGGTTGGCAGAGTTAGGGGGAGAGGGGGTTGGTCACCCCCTGGCCAATATCTGGTGCCTGGTACTCAACTGTTGTGTCCCATCAGGATTTCATAAAAAAAATACTGTGTGTGCTGCACACTGAGTAAGCAGCATTGCACACCGCTTTCCAGAGGTTACTTACCAACCACATTGCTGAATGACACAGCACCTGCATGCCCTGGGTGTTGAAGTCCTTCTGGCCTCCACCGGCTCAGCATGCCAGGATTCCTTCCCGTCTGTGCCCGTGACCCTGCCGTCTGAAGATACAAGGCAAGACCTAAGGAAAAAAATGTTGTGTGATGTGTTTGTATGCTTGCCTGTGTGTTTGAATGTAATGCAGTGTTCGCGTGTATGTATAAGACTGAGCCTGTAACTGTTCATGCATGTATGTGAATATTAGCATCAGAGTGTGTGTTTGTGTGTGTATAAGTGGGAAGGCATGGTGCATGTGTATGTATGGTAGAGGTTGAGGGTGGGGCCATAGTAATGCTAGAGTGACTAGTGCTGATTTACAGTGACCACTAGTGGCAGAGATAGGTTTGGGCTGCAGCTTCATGCATGTGATTTACAGTGGCCATTACTGGCATGGATAGGGTATGGCTGCAGCCTCTCAAAATTGGTGTGAAGTGATCCTGTGTAGTATACACTCAGTCGCTTGCTCTAATTTAAAGAAATATTTAGACCTCTCCACTCAAAATAGTCACAAATGTCCAAGAATCTTGAAAATTGCTGGATTTATTTAATATGTTTCCCACAAGAACCTATTGTAAATTGTATGCCTTGTAACCCATTGTTTTAAACATTGTGCTGCAAAATGCTTGATGTTAGCACATTATTATAAATAATATTTGGGGGGAGAACCCCAACACCCTTAAATATGTTGGGCTCTCTTGCTACACTCAGACTAATTTGAGGAATAATTTACGCCTGTACACCGCAAACATTCACCAGACATGACTGGCCGTGAATCATGAAATGTACTGGATTTTTTCCATTTGGTTCCCTAGTGAACCAATTGCAAACTGTATGGCTTTTTACTTGATTTGTCTCATAATTTGTGCTGTAAAATGAATCATTTCATCACTTTATTTTGAAAAACGGTCGCTCTTACTAAATCGTAAAAATATATAGGCCCCTCCACCGAAAACATGCACCACATGTGAGGGCTCATCCATGAATCATTTGTAATCATGGTGCCCCATCAGGAGCTATCTACCGCCCTGTGACCAAAAGGTGTGTCCCCCTCTGGCAAAGGCATATCAAGAGAAGGCCTGTTTCCTGTTTGTTTCCTGGTGTGCCAGTTTTGTCTTGAGCCTAGCGATGTCCTGGTTATTGGAGGAGTTCTTTCCACCTGAGCTACAGAGTTTCACAGGTAGGTTGGCAGGTGGGCGAGCAGTGGTTGAGTTATACGTGATGCAGGCAGCCTTAAAGAGTTTTATTGCTCGGATGGGGAACCATTGCAGCTTCCCTAGGATGGGCGAAATGTGGTGGAATTTCTTGTTTTCTGTTATGAGACGCACCACAGCATGTTGGGGTCCCCTAAGTAATCTGGGTGTGTCACAGGGGGGTGTTTCCCTAAAACCTAAGTACCTTCACCCTCCACTCCCCACATTACATGAGGCTAGTCTATTTGCACCGCTTTCTTTCCCCCCCTGGTTCATTGTAGATCCCTTCCTGCCAAATTGCCTGACCCCCTTCTCTGCCGTTGTTAACTCCCTGCTCCCTTGTATATTTGCTTTCCTCAGAGTGTACTTCCCTCTATGACTTGTAAAGTGCTCCGTAATAATAATAATGATGAGGGAGAGTACCAGGGCTCAGAAGTCCTTTTGTGGAAGCAAAGAATTCACCTTCCGAAAGAGGGTTATCTGGTACTGGGTGGTTTGGGCCTTTTTGTTGGTGGGTTTTAAGAAGGGGATAGTGCTGTCTATAGTGAATCCAAGTGGTATGGCAGTTAGGGCCAGATGAGGTTTGAGGCGTCAAGGTACCTGACATTTACCTGAAATAGAATGGTATCCTGTTTAGCTTGGTGACAAAGTACAACATATTGCCTCTTTGAGGAAATAAGCTTGAGGTATGTACATGTCATCCAGGCAATTTCTGAGGCATGCAATATCCTTGTACAGGTATTATTGGATATTATCCACGTATTGGTGGAGTGTGACATTGAGAAGTGATCCCAATTGCTCCATCTATAGATTGAAGATCAATTTTGAGAGTAGTGACCTATCTGGGGCTCTGCAGGTGACTGGGTGAATGGGAAGTGGTCAGACTTGAAATTGACCACTTGGACGACTTGGTGTTATTTCGAGAGGTATGAAGCAAAATAATTGAGAACTGTGCCCAAGAACCCAATTCTGTGCATCAGTGGGTTCGTCAGTTTGAGGTGGTCAACAGTTTTAAACATGGTAGGCAGGTCGAGGAGGACCAGGATGCATGAGTCGTGCTTGTGCATTACTTTAGGAGCTTAATCTGACTGTTTCATGGCTACATTTCAGTCTGAATCGAGGTTGGTAATCGCAGAGCAAGTCATGTTGGTTAATTCGATCATGGAGTTGGTTGGCAACTGCCTTCTCAATGATTGCTCCAATGAATGGGAAACTAGTGATAGGTCTGTAGTTTGTGAGATCGTCTGTGTCCAAGGTGTTTTGTTTGAGGAGAGTGCAGATTAATCCTGTTTTTAGGATCCTTAGGAAGATGCCTTGTGTACATATACTATTTCGAGGAGGGACGTGATTTGCTTTATGATGGCAGCAGAGAGGGCATCATCATTGTGTATGATTGCTTTAGGTGGCGTGACGGCCAGGGCAGTGAAGGCGGTTCAGGTTTGTTTTATGTGCCATGGATCGAGTGATGCAGTGACTGAATCTGCAGTATCAATCTGTTGTTAATATCATTGCAATTTCCTGTAGACTCTGGGGTTTCTCATTCAGGCAATGGGTTTGAATAGTGTTTGACTGTTGTGAAGAGATAGTTCCTCCTGTTGTTAGGTGCTGAGATAGTTAATGAGTAATATGCAGTCTTGGCTTAGATGATGAGTGACAGTCGCATACTACATGAGGCCTTGAGTTTGAGGTCTTCATTTCTCTGCATTTTATGCCAGCGTTTTTCATGTGACAGCATGGTGCACTTATTGTTGGTTAGTTGGTCAATGTCCAGGGGTCAGAAGGTTTAATCCTGATGCAAGGTAGTTTCAAGGGTGCATGCGCATCAACCATCTTTTTCTCTTGCTAACTGTAAAGGTTGTGCAAACAGCACATTGTTTGTACAGCTTCTTCATGCCTTCTATGTGCCACTTTCAGTGACTCCTGCTACAATGCAGTGGTGAAACCATCTTGCTCTTTCTCTTGTCCCTTTGACATTTGGGCTTGTGCTCCATTCCTGCTATAGCCTAATCATTGATTTTTTAAGATGACCAGCCATACTGAAATGGTGGCTCTCCTCTTAGAAAAGGATTTCGTTTTAGGACATGTACTCTATGAATGCAGAATTTAAAATTAGCTACTGTTAGGGTCATTGCAGAGGAAGTGGTCATTTGTATATGGGTTTTCTGAATAGTAAGGAGAACCTTGACAAGAAACTCTGTGATGGAGCATATATGGCTAAATGAGCAATTTCATGGATTGGTGTCTTACATTGGTAAATGCAATGTATAGACAGTTACCTTAAACAGATGTAGTAGGGTGGCATTGAGACAGCACGAGGGAACTCGCTGACATCTGGTTACAAACGCAGAGTTGCAGGATTAATATTTCGAGGTATACTCATATGTGACAATATTACTATTCATAGTATTTACAACCTTGTACAGATGAAAGGGAAGCATAGGAGCTCAGGCGGGGTCATAACAACAGGTTGTCTGTGTGCACCTCTAGTCAAAGGAGGTGACTTTTGAGGAAAGCATTGAAGAGCATTACAGTGGGGATATACTTGATTTCAGGTGGTAGGGGGGTCTAGTGGTGGGGCAAGTGTAGAATCAGGGAGCAAGATGTAGCATATGGAAAAGGTAGAAAGAGATGTTGAGGAGGGTTTAAAATATTGGTCTAAAAGGGGGTGCATAGCGATGGGAGTTAACCAGGTATGGGTGACTAGTCTATTAATCTATTTAAAGATAGGAAAAAGGAATGTATGGTACCAAGGAGATTGTGTTAGATTCTTTCAATATTGGTGTAACAAGTCCTTCTTTAAGTGTTGCTTATATAGAAACTCCGAAAAGGGATAGGTTTCAAATATTTGTAAGACTTGGTGCAGTGTTGTTGTTGTTTCTATAATTATTGAGACTATGCATTGGTCAGACAGTCTCATATAGCACAGCACAAGGTTATAGCCATGCCCAACATGTCCAATGATCTACTGTTTTGCAGTGTAGGCACTGACTGGCACCAAGTGCATAGTGAAGTTTGGTGCAGTCTTTACTTTTTTATGTGCTTGAATAAGCTTCATAATAATAACATTTGCAGTGTAGATAAATGGACAGTGAGTTTTAAAACAATGCCATCTGCCAGGTGAGATGGAACCAAACCTCTCATGCAAGTGATATTCTTTTGATTTTTTATTATTTGTTATTATTTGTATCTACTCTGTTATGGCCTAAAAGACCTAGAACTTGTGTGTTTGGTTGAAATGTGTGCTATTGTTTCTTAGACAGATTGCCTGAGTGCAGCAAAATAATAAGCATTAGCAAAGCCAATAGTTTGGGCTTTTGGTTCTTTATATGATAGGAACGATGCTACTATCTGGCCATAAGAATACAACAGCTGGCAAATGATGTGATTACAGGGACATTTTCCTTCTCGTACCTTCTTGAGCATCTTATCTATCTCTCGCCCTCATCCCAACTATCTGGCCGACTTTGCTCCTCCCTAACATTACTGAATGTTCTATCATACTCCACCTTTACCTCTCTCACAAGCAAAATCACTCTGACGCCATAAACTATGGCACGAGGCACTATATAAACGCAAGATAGCATAACATATGACAGCTGTGCTTGGCACATGGCTAATACAGATACGTGAGCCCCAACTACTGGCTTTGTCAATGCTTATTCTTCACATCATTTCAGTAGACGGAAGATATAACAATCAAGTTGATGACAGCACACTTGATTAGGACATGTTTATTACACCATTAGCCATTTACTGCTGGATCAAAGTCATTAGGTCAGCAGACTGCTTAGAAATAACTCTGACAGGCTAAGGTTTGCTTTTTCTGATTGATAGATTGAGCTCCAAGAGATCCCAGGAGGATGTGTTATGGGCAGGTAGTGGATGGTAATGGCCATAGGAAGTACCGTGGCCATGGGCAATCAGTGGGTGGTCCCTACAAGCCGTGTGTCCCTCTCACATGCCATCTCCCGCCTAGTTATACTCTAATGCTATAATTTTGACTTATTGGTGGCGCTGAAGCACCACCTAATAGCCAAACTAAATTCAATAAAGCTTCCAGTGTTAGGCAGAATCCTGTGCAGTGCCCTTAGGGACCACTACACAGACTACAGGTGGCAATACAAGTTTTACCTTTGGTACAAGCCTGTACTACTATGTTAAAGTGGTAGCAGTAGCGGAGCAGCCAGGCTTATCTCAAGAGTATATGAGCAGTAGCAGAGATTACACAAAGGGACCACAATTACTGTGACCCAAGCAAACACTAACTCAAGGTTTCAGGTAAAAAATATAAATACATTTATTTTTAAACCGTTTGTTATAAACACAACACTTCTATTAATTCAAAATCACATGTAAAATACACTACAACCAACCAATTCACTTTGGTACACTCTAACTCAAGGTAAGTACCCTATGTTTCAACGGACCGGTGTTGTGAAACAAAAGACGTTACCGGGAATACGTATGCGATCACTTTTTGACAGTAATGACAGTTCGGTCTTACTAAAGAAACGCATATCCGTGGCAAGAAATGTTACCGGGGCAAAAACACACTTAGCACCTGAGTTAACCAGAGAGAGTTGGGGGCAAAAATCATAGGTAATACTTTTGTCAAGGCAGACAGAATCAGAGAACACTCGTTGACAGAAATTCAAGAGTCAATAGGCCGGAGCCAGTGTCAAGTGGAACCGGGGTCCTGTTGTCGAGGATCGCACAGTCGGACAGTTCAAGATTCAACGGTTGCCAGGAGTACTTAGATATTGTCAACAGAGGAAGCAAAAGTTATAAGAAGGAGGAAAGACAAGGGCAAGCCTTGGAGTCAAGGAAAAAGGATTCACTCTAATTCCTCTAGCAGAACACAGTACCTTATTCAATGAAGAAGCTGGTGCCACGGCAGTTGTTCCTGGTAGTTTCCTGCAGACCCACGGTTGCTGGAGCTTCGCTATGAAGGAGGACGTCTTGAGGGGTCTTCACCACACAAGGATGAAGCCGGCAGCAGCGACGGTGAATAATAAGTGCGCTCCTTAAAGACAGGAGAGGCTCTTCAGATGGCTACCTGGACCACTACAGCATTGTGCAGCGATTTCGACCAAGAAGAGGATCCTCTGGCTGTGGAAGATGAGCTGGTTAGCGCCACCAGGCTCAAGGGAAAAAGACTCTGGACTGGATCTTCTCTGGTCGTCGAAGGCTAGATAGCTCAGGACTGCGGCAGGGCTTCACCGGGATGGGGTAGTTGCAGCAGCCGACTTCTTCTCCGCTTCTCTTCGGTTCCTTGTAGTTCCAGTGGCGACTCTGACTTCTAGCCCAAGAGACCTGCCTTTTATGCAAAAATCCCCCATTCACACAGCCTGGCTGTCAATCACGCAGCGGGGGGTTGTCCAGCCCAGACAACCACCTCAGCCAATCATGGCAAAGTGTGACTTGGGTTTCCTAGGATACCCTGTGCAGGGGGTGACTACACCCCTCCCTCACATTCAGCCCACCTAGACACCCAGGCGCCTGGAGGAGGGCTTCTTGGCAAAAGCCTGCCAAAAGACAATGAACAAAGAAGGCAAACCTTATTTGCCACGCAAAGTAAAACACAAGAAGGACTTTAACAAAAAGAAATGGTGAATAAACCCGACCGGAGCCAAAAGAAAAAGTATTTGGTCAAGCGGGTTTAAGTTCGAGGCTAATATAATAGTCTAAAACAATACCACGATTATATAGTATAATCACGGTAGAAAAGTTAGGGTAGATACCACTGCCACCAGCAAGTCTAAATGTTAAAACAATGCTCTAGGAAGTACAGATGAAAAGGGCTAAGGATTAACCCTTTCCAGTACTCCATGTAAGATGGGGTGTACTGGATCTGTGGTTAAATGACTAAGTAAAGTTTATGGCAACTTTACCCTTTTCTGGGGGACAGAAGTCAGCCTCAGAAATGGAGTCGGTGGGAAATCTAAAAGACAACCCTGTGTCACTGCACTGAAGGTGCTGTGTAACACACAAAAGAAGGGGGCTACTGAAGTGGTGTACTCCAGAGTCCACAATCACAAACGCAGACGAAATACACATGGCAAAAACACAGGTAAGAGTGGGGAAAAAGAGACACACTCTTACAAAGTGAAAAAAATAAATCCAGAAATCCAGCAAAGCTGCTGGAGGACTCACTAGGTGAGGGAAATTAGGCATAACATGAGAATTCTCCCTAACATCGATCACAGGGAAGTGATAGGAAAATCCAGTGATTGTCTTTTTTGATTTTAATAAACTGGGATTACGAAAAATGGCTTATAATGAAAATAAAATATACAAAATGAAGTGTCCATTACAGGGAAGCATTGAAAGGCAATACGCATGGGAGCTGGTTTAAAAAGCTCTGCCGTTGCTCGACAATTAGCTTTTTTTAAAAGATCAGGGCACAGCCTCATGATTAGTCATTGTGCTGTTTTTTGTCGGGGCTGGGTGGCCTTGCAGTTATGCCTGTCTCACATGCAATTGTAATACTAATTGGAGCACCCTGCTGATAAGTAATTATGTATTTACCTCGTGCGAAGTACAATGCACTGCATTGAGGTTATGCAGCCTCAGGCCTCTTGCCCAGCCTCCGAGTGGCCTTTGGGACAATGCAGCAAAGGTACGCAGCACTGCCTACTCTGGCTAGCAGAGACTAATGTTGCGGGACAACATGGACACGTTTTGTGATCATATAGTATTGACCCCTGCTATTGTCACATTGTGCACACACTGAGCATTCAAATGCAGTACGCGCCACACATTTTTCGAAAAAAAATGTGAATGCAGTTAGCAGTCAACCCCTTTGTGGCAAAAAGTAACGAAAAGTAATGTGTGATGGCGGCCTTTTGATTGGTTTGCAGACCTTTATGCAGCTCCACTCTTACCCTGCTCTTTCCTCTTGCAAGATGTGGATGCTTACCTTTCAGCTGGGTGATTCCTGTCTTTCAGAGCTGCAAAGTCCAAGTGGCACGCATAATTGAGGCACCAAACCTTGAGAGCTGCACTCGACCCAAGGGACGAATTAAACTCTTTAGAGCGCCTTGTGACCCTCTTCTACAAGATTTGAGGACCCCTTTGTTCCTTTGTATATTAAAACTTGGCAGCTACTATACTTAGCCCTGCTACCCTTTCCAGTTTTCTAGTACTGCACAATTTAAAATGATAGGGTCAGTGATGAGCGCCAATCTGGGGGAGATTTTTGCCGATTGGCATAGCATGTCTGGGATCTGGTAATAACCACTGTATATTGGAATTTCCCCAAATGGCCTGCTATCTGGGGAGAGTATGCCACACTGTGTTTAAGAAATCAAATACCTGTCTCAGGTGTTGAAACACCATTCCCTTTCATGTTCCTTCACTATACTCCACGTGTTCAATTATTGACTCCCTTCTTCGGGAGGAATGACGAATGAACTGCACCACAGCTGAAAACTCTGCTGTCACAGGATTCAGGCCGTATGCAGTGTAGTATATTGTGGTCGGAGAGCCCTGGATGGAAATAGCACACTGCAACTTACGTTAAGCTGTACTGTGCTTATGTAAGCAAAGAAACCACCCTCTTCCTGGTACAAAATCTTCCTCCTGGGTGCTCGGAAATGCTGGATGTTATGTGCACAGTATTGTGAAGCAGGGCATTGTCGTTCTATCTTCTGTCATTCCCTATCATCAGGAAAAATAAATGTGGTCTATGTACTGCATGAGAGGTGACTTGTTTAAAAACAGGTGGCACCTGTTTTCAAATGGTGGCAATTGTGAGATTGTGTGGCTCCTGTGATTATTGATATCGAGGAGGAGCGGCGATACTGGGTTAACATGAGGTTGCAAAGCCTCTAACTGTAATTCGAATTGAATAGAGTCTCCAATCATTGGATTCTATTGTTACATATAACAAATTAAGCTTAGATCTTGGATCCTCCAACAAAATTCTTGCACGAGGACTTAAGCACAGCTTGGCGAGCTAGTACAGTACCCTTCCTAACAGAAATGTATGATGACATCACGAATACCCTAGAAAATCTTGGCTCTAACATGGAAGATCTAAAGTTCAAGTCTAATAAGGTAAATATGAAAATTGCTCTATGGGGTTGATCGATGCAGCATGGCGAAATAAGGAAATGCAGGGTGTAAACTCATTATAAATGCATGATAACATGATTGAACACCCTGCCACTCCATTGTGGTGTTTTCCCCCCGGACTCACAAATATGGTCGACGTTTCTGAGGTCCCAGCTAAATATTCTTTCCACCTTGGACATCATCGGGTGCTGGAGAGGCATTCCCTGCTGTAGAAGATTTGGCCAACTTTGGATGAATGAGAATGCCAAGAAAAATTGGAAACATCTCTTGCTTGAATGTGGAGAGACCTTGTCCATCAGGTTTCATTTGTTAGGTAAATACATTTGCAGAACAGGTTCTGGAAGTAACAACATATTGTGGATCCGACTTCCAGTGGGATCCCACAAGTATAAAGTACACTCAAAGAAATGTATGATATGGCGGGTGAAGGATATATACAGGGTTACTAATCAACAGCTGTCAGTTCTTATACAGTGCATTATAGTCATAAACAAGGGGGGTTCTGGGAGTTGCTCACTGTTCTTAGAGAGGCACAGCTCCACCTCACTGACGAGGCCCAACCAGGCCGAAACACGTGTCTGGGGTTTCTGTTGGTACTCTTGTTCAGAAGAGAATTGCCAGGCATTTCGATGCTGGACTGCCCTTGGGCAGGACAAAGGCTGATAAGTAGTAGAAATGTCCCTTCTGTGAAAGGATGGTGAGCTAAAGACTCTGGTTGAGACTCTGGGATATAGGCCAGTAGTAGGGAAACTCCCAGACCCCCCCCTTGTTTTTGCATTATACTCATATCCATTTCTGTACTGATATCATTGATTCAACTACATGTTGAAGAATTGTATACAGCATCTGACTATGATATTCTGCACAATCCAGTTCTGTTTCTACACATCTGATTATGATAACGAAGAACGGTAAATTGTTTTATCATGATGTTTAAGAATAATATATTTTTCTTTTATGTTTTGTATTGGAAATTAAAATGTGTAAGGTTTTGTAAACAAGATCACATAACCGCATAATAAAAAATGCAAATAATGTGTGCTTGTGCGTAGTGATGATGTACAGAAATGGTGTGTTTTAACTGGTAGATCTACACTCCACGTTACACATTTTACCAGTCAATTTTTGGATTCTGCAAAGTTAACCATGGCATTCCCAGGATTAATCTTAGCTGAGTGGTGTCTGTCAAGTCAAACCTTAATTTCCCCCAATGCGCGCAGTACCCTTCAGTCCCAACAAACCAGTGTGGTGGTCCTTTGAAAATAAGAATGGTTCTTTAAAAATATGAAAATAAAGTATTTCAAAAACATACAAAAAAGTCCTTCAAAATATGAAGGGTTCTTGTAAAGCGCACTTTAAACTACATACAAAAATCCTTACTTGGGACCAGGGCTGCCTCTAAGGTCCGAATTACAAGTGTGGCAGTTCTGGAATTAAGGGTGCCGGTAGCACCGTACCAGCACCCATTTCCAGACTGCCACACTACAAATCTGCAGGTGAGGGCCATTGCGCCCCCCGGAATGTCAGAACAGTTGGGCGTAATGGGCCCCAACCGCAGAGTTTTCATGGAAGCACTGGCACCATTTGGAATGGTGCCAGTGCTTCCGTGTCCCCATTCCCATGGAGTCCTATTGCGCTCCATGTGAATGGGGACTAACATTTGCCGGCGCCTGGCTTTCTGATACGCCGTGACTTGTAATGTTCCGGTAGCACCGGGAATTCAGGTGCCAGAAAAGTGTTACGACTCTGGCGGTAACTCGCCGGAAGCATCTGCAGGGTTACCGCCGGACTCTTAATGAGGCCCTAAGTCTTTTTTGCTACTGTTCTTTGTTTTTCTGTTGCTGGGTGTTCGGATAGCAGACAGGGCAGCAGAAGCATGAGGGGGGCCTCCACGTCCTTGTTGGTGGTGCTGCGTATGCCAGAAGCTGTGTATGTCAGGTGAAGCCCGACATTAATTGCAGCATGAGGGCCCGCAGTTATGCTATCGACCCGGGCCACATCCACCAGCAGTGGCCCAGGTGTCTCTAAGGTCTGCCTTAGCAGTGGGAGGGCCTGAAAAAATTACGCTGCGCTCCCCTCCCACTCAAGGGGAGCACCACTTATGGGCCCTGGGGTGGTGAGGAGCAGCGCCTAGAGGCGGCGTGACTTTGAGATAGCGGGTTCAACCAGGTATTATTTCATGTGTGTCTTGCAGCAAGTGAGTTCTCCTTGGAAGCCTCTGATTGAGGAGTTTATCATCAGCCTCATTTCGACCAGAGTGATCATATGCTAAGGATGGGAGAACTTTCGAACATTTATATTTCTGATTTTCAATCCTGATTCTTACACTTTAGTTATGGCGCGCACTCCTTACAACAAGACATTCAGTCAGAAACGCGTTCACGTCCTTTTTCATAGGTAATTGCATCTGCTTCAGGTAGATCATGATGTATTATTTAAACGTAACTTCTGAAATACGATGGTTTAATTTTGCTTCATTTGGCCTGCTCTAATTATATGTACTGTTCCTCCAACCTTCCCGACAAAAGGGTTGCACTCGGGTCACATTACAACAGACAGCACATTTCTCTGGTGCCTTTGAGTAGGTCGTGTTCTCAGTGGAGGCTAATTTCTACCTTTCACTGAGTGCTTATTTTGGTGTACCAAACTGCTAGATTTCAAGACGGCCAATTGCCCTTGGCTAAGCTTGAAAAAACGCACATCTGATATCCTGCGACGACGTCTCTGAATATGCTCATAGGGAGATGTTTCAGGGGGCGTGACTGGAAGCATGTTACCAGTGTTAAAATACCCGTGCGCGTGCATAACCCCCACCCAGCATTTCTCAGTGAGTGGTGCATACCAATTTCACTTTTTTGAATTTTCACTTTGCTTTTGTCAAAGCCCTGTGCATATTTGCAAACGTTTTACATAAGCAACGGATGAACAAATATGTATAAAAAACGTGAGGTCGTCACATGACTACCAGGGAGAAAGGGTTAAATCAGACCGCATCCAAAAGAATGTCGGTGTTAATACTTGGCCTCTGGTCTCCATATCACTTGCAAAACAAGTCTCATGGCTGATGTCCTGCCTCCCCACTCCCATTAACAAAAAACCCATACCTGCCTTACTTCCTCCATAGCCCAGCCGGGCTTTTACACGTAGAAATCCGAGGCAATTCAAGGATGTGTGAGGCTATGATCTGCACAAGATGTGCAGGTTGCTAATTGGCAAACACCCTGACATTACCAGAAATGACAACAAAGAAAATATCACAATGAGTAACAATAGTATTGGTTATTTTAGGGCACTTTACAGTACAATACACTACTGTCTGTGTGCCAAGAGAAAAACTAGCATTAGCAAAGCCAATAGTTTGGGCTTTTGAATAGACCCTGTATAAGCATTGTCAGTAATTAGTATCAAATGCTCATCTACTCGCATCTTTGGGCAGCTATTTTCCACATAAGTACAAGCACTTACATTATCGCCAAGAACAGACTAAATGACCAGGTATATCAACTATTGATTGTCATGGACCTCTCTGAAAATGCCTTGGAACTCACAGCATTGTGTGTGCATGTGTGTGTATGCATGTGTGTCATATCTTTGTAGAGGGATGTGTCTGTGGGGGGCACAGTGCCTGGTGTGGTGACAGTGGTTGTTTGGGGAGTAGTGATGTCTGTGTATGTAGGGGCAGTGTGTGTTGGTGTCAGAATATAGTGAGTGAGGGAGCCGTGTGTGTGTGTTTTGTGGCAGTGTGTCTGGGTGGGGTTCTAGTGTCTGGTGGCAGTGTTAGTGTGTGGACAGTACGTTTATTTTGGGAGTTTGTGGGGGCAGTGTGTGTGTGGTGTGTGTGTGGGGGGTTAATGGGCATGATGGGACAGTGTGTGGGGCTGCATGTGTCTGTGTGGGAGGCTGCATGTGTGTGTGGAGGGTGTTGCGTGTGTGTGCAATAGCATGTGTGGGGGTAAATATATGTGTGTAAGCAGTATATGTGTGGGGCAGTGTGTGCATGGTGTAGTGTGTGTCAGAGGCGTAGACAGGGTAGGGCCTGTGCCGGCAAGGCCCACCCAAAATCTATAAATGCCCACTTGGCAACACTGTGTGGGTATTTGCAAGTGTTAATGTAACTGATGTGGGTCAACTAGATTACCTGCAGGCCCCACTTGTTAGACAATCCTGGATACTCCTGGTGTGTGAGCATTTCTAGTGGAGGTGAGAGGCAGTATGTGTGAGGGCAGTGTTAGTGTGTGGGGGGTAGGGTGTTCAGCCAGCGTGTGGGGGGGCAGTTTTGTGTGTGTGTGTGTCTGTGTTTGAGGAGAGGTCTGCATGGGGCAATGTGAGTGGGGGTGGTGTATTTGTGGGGGCACTGTGGAGGGTAAGGGGCATTGTGTGTGTGTGTGTGTGTGAGGGGAGGGAGTGTGCATATGTGGTGAGCGTGTGTGTGTACAGTGTGTGTGGGTAGGGCAGTGTGGAAGGGCAATGTCTTAGGGTACTCTGTGGGGTCAGTACATTTGGGACAGTGTGTGGGCGAGAGCTGTGTGTGTGGGTGTGTGTGTGTGTGTGTGTGCGTATGTGTGTGTGTGTGTGTGTTTGGGGGCAGTGTATGTGTTAATGGGCAGTGGGTGTATGTGGGTTAGCTTGGTGGGCGTGTGTGTGTGTCTATGGGCAGTGGGTATGTGGAAGTGTGGGCAGCCGATGAGTGTAGAGGCAGTGTGTGTGGAGGGCAGTGTGTGTGGGGGGGCTCAGTGTGTAATGGAGCAGTGCATGTATGGGGGAGTGCGTGCATGTGGGGAGTAGCAGTGTGTGTTGGAGGAGTGGCAGACTGTGTGTGAGAGAGTGGAAGTGTGAGTGTGTGGCACTGTATCTGTAGGCAATGTGTGTGTGTGGGTGTGTGTGTGTGTGTGTGTGTATTGGGGTAGTGTGTGTGTTTAAATATGCATGTAGGGGCAGTGTGGGGTATTGTGTCTGGGGGCAATATGTTTCGAGCAGTATATGTGAGTGTTTAGATCTGTATGTGTAGAGAACAGTGTGAGTGGGCAATGTATGTGGGGGCAGTCAGTGTGTGGAGGCAGCAGTATGCCTTGTGGTATTTTATGTGTGGAAAGTAGTGTTGGAAGACAGTGCATGATGTGGGATGAGGGGCAGTGTGTGGGGACAACGTGTGTGCGTTTGGGTGTGCATGTATGTGTATGGAAAAGGTCCGTGTTTGTAGGGCAGTGTGAGTGAAGGAGAAGTGTGCATGTATGGGAGAGGGGGCAGTGTGTGTGTGGGTCAGTGAATGTGTGGAGGGGCAGTGTGTGTGTGTAGGTGGGGGGATTGGAGCAGTCTCTGTGTCTGTATATGATAGAAATCAATCTGCTCACAGCTCCCTGTATGTCTGTAATCTCCACAGTCCCTAGAAGTGCTGTGCTAAAAAAATCTCTAACAGTTGGGAAAAGGACCCAAATAACCTAGCACCATAAAACATAGCAAATCGACTAAAAAGAAATGAATGAGCGAATGAGTTGTTTGGGCATTGGAGTAGTTTTGTGGCTCTCTTCCTTTATTGCCTGCAGGTAGCCTGACGGTAGCACATTGCTCTTGTCCGAAGGTCTTGGTTAGCTGACCTTCCTGGATGGTAGAGTCCCCTCTACGTCTTGGGACCGGATTATGACCCTGATGTTGCAACCTAAGCCATCACCCCAAGATTGCAGAGCGTGTTTTCTGAAAACATGTCCATGATAGTGCCATTGCCATCCAGAGATTGATTAAAGCTCAGAGATGGGTTTATGCCATGTTGTCCATGATGGTGCCATTATCACCTGGAAAGTGGTGGGAAAGCAGAAGCGGTGGTCTTGAGTGACTGACGAGCCAAGTAGGTTTCCTGGGCCTCCTCTCACCACAGGTAGACCGGACATATGTGAGGAACCATTTTTATTGTCTACTAGCTGTCCCCGGCCACGCGCTGCAGTGGCTCAGTCTGGTTAAATGGAAAATAAAGAAAAGAGAAAGCACACGTTTCTAATATGTTTAATTTCACAATGCTTGTGGGTCGTTTTTAATGGCTCTGGCGGTTCTCCAAGTTGAGGCAGTTTAATTTTCCTGGCTGTGCAACACATTCCTTTAGTTTCTCCATTAAATTTCAGAGCCTTGCAATAAGGACACACTTCAGTCATGGTGCCGATGAGAACATGCCAGCTCAAACTATAATCATCAGCTGGGTTGTACCGGAATGCAAGGCGATTGTAATTGCGTGATTGCTGAGCACGGAGTCATGTTTGACGCTGATCTGCTGTTTCTCATGGACTTCTTTCAGCCACTCTCAGACTGTTGCGTTCATTCTGTTGAGAACGAAGCAGATCTGAAGCTGCAGAACGCGATCGCCGTGCTCGCAACCGTGCATCCTGAAGACTGGCTGCACGTCGCTCTGCCGCTTCCTCGGCACGTATTTGAGCCATTCTAAATCGGAAACATTGAAATAGAATCGTAAAATATTTAGTGTAGCGTGTGTTGCTTTTACGTCCAACAGATGGCGCCGTTTTTCAGAAAAAGCATGTTTTTACCTGTCACAGACACAGACACATGATCACGAGACACATAACTAACAATTCCTGCTTATTTTCAAGGTACCCGGCTGTCGATTTTTGGCATTCGATTGGACTGTGCTTAAATCTCCCTATCCTTTGTTATCCACCAACACCCACCTTTTTACAGTCTAAGCTAAGCCTGACTATGCCACACTTGGCCTTCAAGCTTTGGCGGTTCCAGAATTAATATTATGTAGTTTGAACTAGTGCATACATTAAAAATATTCCCATGCAAATTAAACACCAAATCTTCCAAGATTGCCTGAACTCACCTCAAACCCTTCATGATTGCAACATTACAGAGTGCACCAATTTCCTATTCTCTAAATCTACACCGAAGCAGAGTGAGTCAAATCTATTCCGTTAGGACATATACTTGCTACTACATCATGTATTTATTGTTACCTGACAGGACAGAAATGCACCCACACTATCACAAAACAGTCTTCCCCCCACTGCATCTCTCCCTCCCTTTTTGTATGGGGCATCTATTCCCACAATCCAATCCTCTTATTGTTCCACTGATCCTTTTCCTTCCTCAGACTAAGGTCAGATTACCACTGGTGAGGGAACGCCGTGTTACAGACAAGCCTAAGCATTCTGAGACTACTATTGTGGTGACTTGGACAGAGTATAAAAGTTTCATAAAATAACAGTAGAAGTATCTGTCCTGATTTCAGAGGGTAAGTTATTCCAGATTTTGAATCCCATCACTTCCCATGTGTGGCTGTTTGACAGCTCCTTCTGAAGATTAAGGTGGACAGTAAGTTAAGGTTGCTGAATCTCGAGTTTATTTTGGATTGGTATTTGCATAGGTTTATTTTCAGGTAGACAAAGTAGAGGTTGTGTTTGGTCCTGAACTTTGTTGCCAAACTTTGTGAATAAACACCCCGATGGGGACACAAGAAAGCTAGAGAAGAGCAGGAAACCTTGCCAAGTCAGTACAGGAGTAGAGAAAAGATTCAATTGTGGTAGTTTAAAATTAGGTAATATACTTAAGTTCTTATAGTAATACAAGTGGACTCTACATATGGTCTAAAATGTGTCTCAAAAGGAAGAAATTGCTAAAGACTGAGTAAAGAGGAGGTGTCACAGTGAAAAGTCAATGCACATGCATGAAGGGAAAATGTACACGAAACCAATGAAAAAGAAGTGCACAAATGTTAGAAGCCCTAAGAAGATGGACACAAATAAATAGGTAAAAATTGGTTGATGAGCTTGTGAAAGCAAGCAACCACATGTTATTGGCATAATGAACCTGGAGGGGTAAGATGGCACAGTGGAAGTCTTCACATCAAAAAATGAGATCTTGACTGAAGCTACCACAATTGCTAACCTGAAACCTTTGTGCTGTCTTTGACACACAATCATTTAAGTGGTGTTTTTCAAAAAGTAGCTACTAATGTTTTGTGTTCTTTACAAAACAATCACAGTGGAAGGACATCCCCAATGTACATTGACAACAAGAAATATTGTATTAACGACCGTAGCCCATCTTAGCCTTTCATGGGAGGAAATTAGTCAAAACCATAATTTAATTATCAAAACAGCCAAGGAGACAAAATTGTAGTAATGAATCAAAACAACTATAATTTGAAAAGCCTCAGGCAACTAAACAAAACAACTTACTATGAGATATTACCTAACAATCCCATTTCACATACTGCTACTAGCCAGCTGAAAAACTCTAACAATGTAACACCATTGGTTTAATTGTTATAGATGAGTATCGCTAAATATTACCCCAACAACCCTTAATGTGTACCTTCTATCTCCTTCCAAAAACGTTCAAACAAGACCCTGATTTTCCCCTGTACAGACCTATCATTAGTAGTATAGGTTCTCTAATGCAAACTACATCTGAGTATATTGATAAATGCTTAAACTCATTAGTATATATCCTTTCCTCTCACATGAAAGACACTTCATCAACTCGATAGCTTAAAGGAGTCTGCAACCTGCGGCTGTCCAAATGCATTGGCCTATGAATCCCATGAATCCTCACCATTGACAATTCTGTCTAGGGCTGATGGGAGTGGCAGTCCAAAACATCTGATGCGCCAAAGGTTGCAGACTCCTGAATGTCATGGCATGGCGATGTTATGCTAGTCACACTTGACGTTACATAATTGTACAGTAGAATCTCACATTTATTTATTTATTTGTTTATTTGTATTGCGCCGAACTTCTCGCAAGCATCGGGGCACATACGTGGAGACACGGACAGACAATAACAGGACACTTCATTACACATCAGGATTAGGCCATCAAAGGACATAGGGTCTTATCTAGGATTACTCAAAAAGCATGGTTTTGAGTTTTTTACAGAAAGAATATAGGTTAGATTCTAGTCTGAGGCTTGTCTGTAGTTTGTTCCAGAAAGCTGCCGCACGTGTGTGGAATGCTCTTCCTAGACCTAGTTCTTTTTTGAATTTAGGAGTTGTTATCAGTCCGTTGGCTTCAGATCTTAATGTTCTGGTAGGGTTGTAGGGTGTTAGTTTGGTCTTGAGGTAGGCAGGGGCTTTTCCACAAAGGCATTTATGGGTTAGACACAAGGACTTGAATTGTACGAAGTCTTCCATTTTCAACCAATGTAGGTCTCGTCTGGCTTCGCTGATATGATCTCTCCTTGGTTTTTGTTTGATAACTCTTATCGTCTGATTTTGAATCAGTTGGTACTTGTGTAAGCTTTGTTTGCTGGCACCAGCAAGGAGTGTGTTACCATAGTCCAAGCGCGATAAAATGGTGGCTCTGGCTATAGTGGCACATTTTTTTTCATTGAGAAGGGGCCTAATTGCTTTGAGGAGTCTGATATAGTAGTTGCAGTTTTTGCTGACATACATGGCTTGACCATCTGCATTGAGTGTAGCTTCCAGGGTCATGCCAAGTGTTTTGACTTTACCAACTACATCAATGCAGGATTCCTTGATTTGGAATGCCTTGTAGTCAGATGTCAGTTTAGCGTGAGCCTGGGTGGATCCAAATATCATTAAATCGGTCTTGTTGCTGTTAAGGCACATCCAATTATTGTTCATCCACTCTTCTATATTCTTATAGATGGTATTCAATGTAATACTGTCTTTCACGTAATCACCGCTCAATTCCATAACTAGCTGGGTGTCGTCAGCATAGTTAGTGAAAAATACTTGAAGTTGTTCCAGTAATTCACACAGGAGGCGTATGTAGATATTAAAGAGCAGCAGTGATAAGCTGGCTCCCTGAGCAACTCCACACGAGATGTTATGTCCAATGGACACGTGAAATTCTGTTCTCTAGAAAGAGGTAAGCCAGCTTATTGCTTCATTGGAGCAGTTTGCCGTTTTCACTAGTGCTTGTTGTAAGAGTTGGTGGTCTAACAAGTCAAATGCAGCACTTAGGTCTAAAAGCACTAGTAATCCGGTTTTACTTTTGTCCATGATTTCCAGCATTTTTGTTTGTAAGTCTAACATTGCTGTCTCTGTGCTATGTGCTGCTCTAAAGCCGGATTCTTGTGGATGTAATAACTAATTTTTATCTACGTATTCCTGTAGTTGAGCTGTAGCGATTTTGTCCATGATCCTAAGGGTGAAATTGCAGTTCGTAATGGGCCTCTAGTTGTTAGGCTCGCGTTGGTCTAAGTTGGGTTTTTTTGCCAGTGGGGTAATGGTGACTTTTTTATATTAACTGGCACTGTTTTATCTCTGAAAGATGAATTTACAATTTTAGTAAATAAAGGGGCAAAAATGTCAGTGTTCAAGAATGATTTTCGGTGGAAGCTTGTTTTCCGCACAGGACGACGGTTTCATAGATGCCAGTGTTTTCTTCATGGTATCAATAGAAATTTGTTGAAATTGGAATTTCTCTATCCCCATGTCAGTCGTCAGTTCGACTGAAGGGTTAGGTTGTGGCTTGGTCTGAAGGGTGGATCCAATTCGTTCTCTCGCTTTGATGATTTTATTGGCGAAAGCTGTCTGAGTGTTATCACATTCTAGTTGGGAGGGATTGAAATTGGGAACCAGGGCCTGGGTTTTGTCGCTAGATTTTAGTATGTCGAAGAGTTTGCTTGCTGAGCTTGTAGATGCTTCGATTTGACTGTTGAAATAATTCCCTTTGGCTTCATCAATGCGGTTCTTATATGATTTTTCTACTGACTTCCAACTAATCTTATTGTCGTCTGTAGGGTTTTTTTGCCATTGAGCTTCTCTAAGGTTTTATTCCTTTTCAAGTTTGGTCAGTTCTGGTGTATACCATTTTTGATGGTTGGAATTGGGCCTTACTGTTTTTTCGTGATTCGGTGGTTTTTGGTTTATCAAGCTTCGCATCTGATGGTCAAATTTGCTTATGATGGTGTCACAGGAGTCTGTTTCCTTAATGTCGGCCAGGATTCTGTTAACACAGGATTGTAAATCTGTGCTTTCGATATTTTTAAAGTTTCTTGAGTAAACTTTCTTGGCATCGTTAGCAGGTTTTTTTGCTAACTGAGGGATCAATAGATTGAAAACTACTTTGTAATGGTCAGATCATATACAGGGAGTAGTGGTAACATTGTTTGTTTCAATGTTATTGGAAATAACCCAGTCCAATTGGTGGCCATTAGCCATGGTAGGGACATGGTTTAAGTACATTAAACTGTTTTTTTTGGAGATTTTTTTCAAGATGGATTGCTTCTTTATCTTTGGAGTCACCGCGCCATCGGTTCAAGTCTCCAAGGATAATTGTGGATTTGTTCTGTCCTATTAGTGAATTGGCATGGTGTATGAGTTCATCATTGAACTCAGAGTCGAGTGATGGTGGTCTGTAGACAAGTAGGAAGTTAATACAGTTGTTATTTGTAGGGCAATATTTAAGGTGTAAGGTTTCACAACCTGAGCATATTGTAGTCATGGGGAACACAGGTATGGAGTCTCGTGATATTATGGCTACCCCACCCCCTTTCCCACTGACTCTATTGGTGTAGTGGATTTTGTAGCCTGTGGGGACTGCTATAGAACATGTGGGACCTATTGGGTCCTGTAGCCATGTCTCAGTGATGCACATGATGTCTATGTTGTCTTGCAATATCAAGTCATGGACACATTGTGCATGATTGTTAAGGGATCTTGTGTTTAGTAGACATACTTTTAAGTCATTCAAATTAGGGGGGATAGAGTTTTCTCATTTAGTTTGTGAGTGTTTTGCGCCTTGATATTTTTATTGATGGTATGTGTAATATGTGCTTTGGTAAGCGAGGTCTGAGTGCTAAGTGGCGTCGGGCTGGTGTCATTGGTGGAGTCCTGCTCAGTGCATGGCAATTTACTATCAGGTTTATCAAGGATCTCTAATATATGCACATGTATAGCTTCAGTATTTTGTAACTCTTGTAGCTTGACAAGGAGTGCATTTACTTTGGAAAAGCCCATTCTTAACAGAGATTAGAGCTTGATATCAGAAAACCTGGTAGATGCAGAGTTTCTGGCCGAGGGTGACGGGCTCGGCGGGACCGGCGCAGACCGGCTTGCCCCAGAAGCGCCAGACGTTTCCAAAAATAGGCAGATGTGCTTCTTGGAAATGTAGTTCCCGTTCAGAAAGTGCACACAAAACTAGGTACGAGTGCTTTGCTCGTTGCACATGTGTTTCAAATCAGGTACAGTAAAGTCACAATACAAATAAACGCAATCACAAAGATGCAGGTAAGTAAAGTAAAAAATTATGCCCTGGGCGGTGAAAAGGTCAAAATAGTCGAATTTAGCTGTTCTGATGTTTTAAATGCTAAATGCTATTTTCTCGTTACTTCTCTCCCCTGGCTACAGGGTAACTAACCTCTAACATGAACCTATAACATGAACTTGGACATGAAGCCACAGAGTATTTCTTAAAGACCTAATACATCTGATTATTAGAACACAATATGCTGCTTCAGATGCTCACTTTTATATTGCACAACATCATTTTCTGTTTCAATGCGATAGCATACAAAAGACTTTAAGCAACAGCCATGGGACCAAAATATGCCCCCCATGCTAATCCTTTCTTGGTCCAATATGAACTTGAACATGCTTGACCCATGGAGCATTCTCTGCCAAATATTTTATATTGGTGCAAATACATTGACAATATCCTCCTTATTTGGAGAGGTAATATTTTAAGCTTAGAAAACGGTTTCCTTTCTGACTGACAATCCATATAATGTACATCTAACTGAGCTTAGAGCCCTTTGGATAGAACGCATGCAGTGGATGGGATGCAGAATAACTCAGACACCAAATAATCGAACCATACTACATGGCAAATAAGAGAAACCTACGAGGGATTCTGATACACTCAAGGGGAACATGTAAGTATACTTTCTATACTGAGTTGGGTTGTGATTGGGTGTCTACTGTCAGGTGTACAACTTGTGCCTACCTCTAGTGCAAGTCATCTTCAACATTATTAAATACACAGGATATAATTGGCTCTCAAACTATAAGGCCCTTCATCATATGGCCCTCTACAATTGGTTGGCATGCTTGTGCCATGTCTGGAACATTCGGTTCACTTAGCAGCACATAAGCTCATACCCAGGTGCCAGGAGGTGGACATGACTTTACCTCCCCACCCAATTGGTCAAACATCTCTCATCAGCAATGCCTTCTGCCATAAAGATTGTCTTTGAACTTGGTCTTGCAGAGTATTCTTGTCTCTATGCATATAAGGGAGTGCGAGCACACACTATCATCATTTCTAGTACTACATGCTCAACTCTATTTCCATCCTTGGCTCATGTGACAGGAGACCACGATTTTAAACATTTTGCAGCAATTAAATGTCTTAAATGAATAAAACTTGGCACGCTTGGTGTTCTTTCTTAGCACCTTAACAAAGGATGATTCAGCTTTGCACGTTCACAGCCTTCAAAAATAGATAACCAGTCTTGGCTGCCTTCAGCCTTGACACCAGGCCAGCCAGCTTCACCATTCAAGTCCGCGATCTAAGCTCATTCTTTGCTGTGACACAGTTTTTGATCCTTCTTCTCCATGGGTTTGAGCTTGCTACTGATGTCCAGCTTCTATATAATGGTGGCTCACCTTCAGTATATTCACTACGTGTAGCCACCTTTTATGATAACTTAATCTACTTGTGTTACTGCATCTAGATATTTATTGAACGGTTTGCATTTTCTTCAGTGCTCATCATAAGTGCAATCTTCTCTTCATATATGAAAGTTTACTAAATTCTTAACTTCGTCATCAGTTTCTATAAGGTTCACATATTCTCTTCAGCCAGTCTTCTCAGGGCATCACGCTTGTCTTTTATGACATCACTAGCTCCTTGTTTGCTCTTTTTTATACTTCTTCAGGGAATTCCCCCTCAGAGCGTCATCACTTTGGGAATACATTTGATGGGGCTTTCTCAGAGGGTATCTTCTTTCGAATATTCACCACGGAATGGTCACAATTGGTGGTGTCAAGCATACAGGTGGTAGGGGGCGGAACTTCCTGCAGAGGCATTCAGCTGCTTCTCTACACTCCCCCCTCTGGTTAATTCATCAACCACTTCTTCACTGGTTTCCATATCTTGATACTTTCGCTTGAAGAAGTGCTTCTTAGGAGACCAGATCTTCACACCCCCTTCAGGGTGCTGTCTGATTTTACATGTTCATCCACACTCCAGGTCATATAGCTGCTCTGTCCATTTGGATTACAATAGACCCATCGTCCCACAAACTTCTTATGATTCTTCGGATAGGGGAACTTTGTTCCCTCAGGTACTGTGATGCTGGCCTCTATATATTTTATGACATCTTCATCTGTCAATTCTTTGGGCTCAAACCCTGATTCGACATCAATCATGATCTTGATTCCTACTGCTTTATTTGCTGTCTTGTTACACTGCAATTACTATCCTGATCACACAGAATCCAAACATCACCATCACCAATACTGCTCCAAGAAACTTGCAGATGTTTGCCATGCACTGTGAAATCCATGAGAACATGGACGCAAACCAACTGTCATCTGCAATGTCCTCTGTCTTGTCTTCCATCTTGTTATGCAGATTCATCAGCAATGTTATTGCTTCTGTCAAGGTCCCATTCTTGTCATTGTGAGAAGGTATGAACGTGCAACATGATGGCCTGACTTTGGCGCAAACTCCTCCTTGCATCGCTGTGATCATGTCAAGGACATATCTGTTCTATAGAGTCATAAGCCGTATGGTCCTCAGCTCTTCTTTGATAGCATTGACTCCCTTCATGGTGGTGTTGCTTGTCTGCAGGAGCTCCCATCTGGTAATTTGTAACCATTTGGCTTTGGCCATTGACTGGATCCCAGGCATGAAGATAGTTGTGAATATTGAAGCAGTCTTGCTGAACAACTGTGTTCATACAGAATAGAGTGGTATGCTTCTATTGATTTAGCTAAGAATTAATTCTCTCTTTTGGTCCGATGGAGAAATTCAAGCGATCTTCTCCTTCTCAAATGGGCATCTACCTTTGGAAATTCTCCAATGTTCAAGTCACTCTGAGGAATCACTAACGCTGGAACATGAATGAGCACCAAGGAACACGTTTCTCCCCAATCCTTGGGCAGCTTTGTGTAGGCTCTAGGCCCACAAGCCCAATATCAATCCATCAGAACAGCTGTTCTTGCTCCCATTTTGGAAACATCAGCTGTAGTTTTGCAGCCTTTGTTATCTCCCGCATGATTCTTTACATGTCTCCGGAAGCACAATGCCACATTCGCCAATGGGATCACAACCATAGGACCTGATTCATCTTATACCCATGTCAGTAGTTTGGCATGCTTTGTCAATGACTTGAAACATCCATTGTTTACTTTCTGCACCTCTTGTACATATTCTGGCTTCAGTAGATGAGCTGCACAGGGCATCAGTCCCTCTTCTCATCCCTTCCTGGATTTCACTCGTCCATAGACTAGACTTGAGTTTGTTCCCAACATCCAGGCCATCCAGCTATTTCTGTTCTATCTGGGCGGTCCATTCTCTTCATCTCTTTAACAACTACCTCTTCCTGCCCTGTCGTCGGATACGTAAGCATTTTGCTCTTCCATGCGGGCTCCTTTTCCATCTGTGTAGTCTTGATATAATCATCTCGGAATGGAAAAACCATTTGGATCTCCATCGTAAAGTAGCCCAAACTCCTTGGAACTGTCCTCTGGTCATACATGCTGCAAGATGAACAAGGCACATGGCATCGTGTTCTGAAACTTCTCTAGAGATGAAGGTTCAAACTGTATTCAAGGTATAGGGTATGAGAGCACAGACATAGCAACTCTCTGTCACGGTTTCAGTTTCCAGGCTCAGGAGTGGCACGAACCAACCAACCCCTCCACGGTCTAGGCGCCTGCAAGTTGGAACTTACACAAGCCTCTGAGACCCTGGCGGGGAAAGAGGGTTTGGATCTCGTTGGTTGGATGGGTTCCGTAGCAAGGGTAACCGCTGAGAGGGCTAGGATAGGGGAGGTGGACAGGGAAGGGAACATAGGGTAACACAATGAAACATAAGCACAATCACTAGCATGTACAATCCCACCTCACACCCCACAACAAAGGCTGAGAGCCAGAAAGAGACTTATCTCAAGGGGTGAGTGCTGGCCTCCTGCCTGCGCACTCTCAGGTCTGGAGCCCGGAGCAGTATTATTGCTGAAAAGAGAGTAGAAATTACCATTTGCGTGTTTCTTCACACACCAAACTTTTGCATACTTTCACTCACACAAGAGGTTAATTGCACCCTTGCATGCTCAAGGTGCGCCGTGCACTGTTTGTTAAACGCATTATCCCCTACACGTACGGATTGTAGCCGCGCGTGGCTCCGCAACAATGGTTTGCCAAAAAGGTTGTAAATGGGAGCTTCAACTTGGAAATGACCCGTGTGGTTAGTCACACGTGTCAAATTGCGGTTATTCAGAAAGCCGCATATTGTTAAATGCGTTCACTTCCAGCAGTACGGCACATGGCTATTAGAATGTTAAAGACATGCACGGTCCTCGGGCTGTGGGGCTTCTAGAATCCGCGCGTGGTTCCGAGTTATTTTAGAAGAGACTATGGCGCTGGCCATCAGGGCGCTAAGACTTAGCTTTCGCTGGAGCAGGGGGACGTGAGCCCGTTGGGCAATGCCCCCTGCACGTGCCCCTTGCCGCAGCTGCTGGGGAGATCAATCGGTACACTGCGGTGCACTGCAGTGGTGAGCGCCTTCCCCCCGGTCTGCTTGGATCCCCTGAGGCTGGCTGTACTTATCTGTAACAGGCGAGGGGCCTGGGTGGTGGATTTCTGGGGTGTGGCCCCTCATGCGCTTCCCCTTGCTCGGAGCTCCAGAGAACACGTCTTCTCTGGTCGAGCATCTGAGCACAAGCCCCGAGCCCTAGAAGTTCCTGTGCGCTCGCACGCACGTGCCCCGCCCGACGTGGGCTTCATTAAGTAGTTCTTGGCCCCTGCAAAAAGGACATAGGAGCCTTCTGTAAGGGAGGATTCTCCTTCCAGCAGCATGTTTCTTTAGTTTGCTGGCTACCAATAGCTTATGACCCCCTCCAGTAGCTGGCACACCATGATTGTTGACTTGCCCCATGACACTCTCCTTAGATGTTCTCTCTCCCACCTTCCCCATGTGCTGATACCACATGTTATTTCCTAAGTGTGGTGCATTGTCTAGATATGTATTTATACCCTCACTAACTTCCTCTGCATTTCTCATATATCTCCCATATTCAAGGTTTGTGTACTGACCAAGAAGTGAATCAAAAGTCGTTTTCATAGTGGGGAGAACCCTAGGGGCCTTTGTCTCAGCAGAAGCACCAGTATAATCGAGAGTGTGAAACAGGAGGAATAGAAAGACAAAGAGTGTAATTGTACAGGCATATACTATGCACAAGACCATAGACATCCACCTTTCACGCCAACCTGGTACTGGCTGCACGTGTTCATTTCTTAAACGTGCCAGCATCTACATGTCTAACTTTTAATACAATTTTGTCACATTTCTTACACCTGTAATTGCAGTATCTGTTCAATGATGGCAATGAACAGCCTTCTAATCCCAGGGCCATCTTTAGGATCCTGTAAAAAAGTGTGAATATCAACATCTCTTCTGACAAGAGCAGGATAAGCTTAAAGGATAAATAGAAAAACAGGAAGTACAAGCCTATGCACATTACTGTCATTGCGAACCATTGGGGTTAACTACTTAGAACAAGTATGTACTAAGAAACAATTCTGGATACTGAGCTTGTTTCCAATTTGTGATCAAGAACTGATGTTTAGGCATAACTTTGATGTTTCAATGTATCTCTAAAGTTCATTTTTTCAAAATTCCTAAGATTCTCAGCAAGGGTTATGCACTCCTACTAAAATATCTATAAGGAGTGTTCATTCGAAACTTAGTCCAAATAGAAAATCTGCATTACCAGCTGGTCGCCTTATGGTCCTTCTTCTTTGTCATTAATCGAGTCTGCACATGCAAAAATTCTTCTTCTTGGCTTGCTTCTGGATCGGCAATGGTAGGAGGGTGGATCTCACCTTTATAGATTTTGACATCGTCAAAGTGAAGCCAAGCTCATCTCCCCTGGACCTTCACAGCTGAAGGGGTTATATTTTCAATGCAAAAGGGCCATAAAAATGTGGCTCGTGCCACTTCCGGGTAAAGTTTTTTATTAAAATGAAATCACCAACATATAGCTTGGGTGCGGATAGAAGTTCAGTTGATCCGTTTGTTGAATTTTCTTCATCTGTGTTCTGAGACTGACCCCCCTGATGCTTGAGTGGATCTGAAATGTGAGAGACGATAGAGGACATACGGACATACATGTCAAATAATCATGCAGTTCATCACCTAAAGTCTTAGCTAACCTCTGGGCATCACTTCTACTCCTAGACGGAGGTGTAAGAGGCGTTCTCATTCGCCGTCCTGTCACTAGTTCATGAGGGGTGAGGTGATGGTCTGAACCACGCTGATTCCCAAGGGCATATAAAGCTAAGGGGAGGCAATATAGCCATCCATTCTTCAATGTCAATTTAATCATGGCAATCCTTTCCTTAAGGAGGCCGTTGAGTCTCTCACATATACTGTTTGCTTGCGGGTGATAAGCAGAAGAAAACGTGTGTTTAATATTTAAGAGGAGCCCTATCTGCTCAACTACCTCATTAACAAAATGTGACCCATTATCAGATCTCAGCACTTCACAAACACCCTAACTTGGAAAGACTTCTCATACTAAAAACTTCACTGAGGAAGTGGCATCAGGTTGTAACATGAGTCCCACTACCCGTGTAGGAGAACTTCTTCCGTCTAAAATTATTTTGAATAACAAAACACTGTTCCTCCCTTTTCTTATTCGCCTGATTGATGCTAGCTTTTGGGACCATTGTGTTCCTGAGGCAATGAAGAGGGTATCTGTTACCCCTTTGTTGAAGAAATCTGGCCTCTACTCAAAAGACTACTCTAACTTCAGGCCTATTATGAATGTCCCGTTTTTTTCTAAGGATCCCGGACAAGGTGGCTACACTGAAATTTCAGGTTTTCTTGAAAAACTCTGGGGCTCTTCATCGTCGCAGTCGGGTTTTCGGACCAACCATGGCATGGAAACTACCCTGTTAAATATGAAATTGGAGATGCTCCAGGTCATGGATCAAGGCATGGTCGGGCTGCTGATGTTGTTAGACTTATCAGCAGCCTTTGACCTTGTCGACCATGACAAACTGCTGGATAGGCTGATGATTTCCAGTGGCATGTAAGTCAATGCATTGTCATGGATCAGGTCCTTTTTGACGGGTCATATATGTCAAGGATTGTTTTGGCGAATGCACTTTCTCCTGAGGAACTCCTGAACTTGGGCATTCCTCAAGGTTTGTGCATGTCTCCCTCTCTCTTCAACATTTACTGTTGCTCTCTGTGTGATCTGTTGCACGGGCTGGGAGTCCATTTTACGAACTATGCTGATGACACCCAGCTCGTTTTCCAATTCAGCGGCAAGTACACAGAGGATTTGGACCTAATAAATAAAGTGTACACTTCTATCCAGCAATGGATGACCTACAACGTAATGTGCTTAAATGCCAAGAAAACTTAGATGATGCTCTTTGGCTCATCTCAGGCCAGATCCAAGTTGGATCCTCAGTATGCCACCTTCTCGGTGGAAGGCCATGCCATTCAAACTGTTGATAAGGTCAAAATATTGGGAGTAGTTTTTGAACCCTCATTGAATAGTAATGCTAACATCGAGAGCATTGTCAACAAGGCCCAGTACACTCTACACCTCCTTAGGCTAGTGAAGCCCTCTGTTTCAGAGGCAAATTGTGCCACTCTGGTACGTGCACTTGTGATGCCTCAGTTGGATTATTGTAATGCCCTCATGTTGGGGGCTAGTAAAAACAACTTGAGACAACTTCAATCCTGCACAACGATGCAGACCACATCGTCAAGAGCATACCTCGACACAAGCCTATTTCCATCCACAGAAGAAACCTTCTTTGGCTCCCTGTGGAGGCTCATGTCTACTTTAAGGCAATGACATTGGTACACAAATGTATACATGGTCAGGTACCTACTTTTCTCAAAGATTATGTCAAGATCCATAATATGCCTCTCAGCCCCCAGAAGCAAGCGGGCTAGAGCGCTGGGTAAGTCATTCATCTCTCAAGCCGCCCCTTGTGGAATAAGCTTCCTAAACCTTTACATGCTGAAACTGATCTTCTGAAATTTCAAAAGGGAGTGAAAACCATTGTTTTTGGTTAAGCTCTTTTTGTATACTTCTGCTTCTTTGTTCTATCATCTGACTGTTTTCTGCGCCCTGATGCCTGCAGGCCGTCAGCGCACTATAAGTGCAAAAATAAAATTAAAATAAATAAATATACGGACCTGCCTCGATCCACCTAGAAAAAAGACACACCACCACTAATAGATACCTATAGCCATTACAATCTTGCAGCATATCGACATAGTCGATATGTAAATGCTGGAACGGACCAGTCGGTCAAGTTATTTTCCCTTTAATTGTTCTCAGTGTATGCCCAGCAGTAAACTTTTGACACACGATGCAATTCACCATAAAGAATGCAACGTATTCTAACAAATTCGGAATGAACCAGTCTTCCACAATTGTTGCAGCAAGACTCTCCATAGTCACATGCGTGGGGTAATGCAGCTGTTCAAGCGCAACCTTTAACAATGCTACTGGCATCACTGCACTGAAACACATTGTGTATAGGCGCTATATAAATAAACGATCATATCATATCATATCACTGGCTTTCCAGTGCTATCATGTCGCCACAATGCTTCTGTGAGGGATAAAGAACACCCCCTTCATTTCCATAATTCCTGCGCTTCCTGCAGTGCACTTCCTTGAATCTCCATTAATTGGGTCATTGCCAATTTGTTAAACCCTTCTTGCATTACCATGGTCATAACTACCTTTTCCTTAACATTTGGAGTATCAAACTCGAGATATCTGGAGAATATGCAACCCTTTTGGCTTCTTATTCGCTTAGTGTGAGCTGCGCATTTAATGACTGCTATGGCCACTGGGAGTTGTAAAGAGGTAGCTCCTCCTCTTCCAACGTGCTAGCCCTGTATGTACGATTGACATCACATAGGCAGAGTCACTGTACAGTGTAATTTCCTGCCCTTTGTGTTTCTCGAGTGCGACAATAAGCACTACCAATTCTGCTGCTTGCACTGAAAAGTGAGACAGTAGCCTTGCACTTGCTGCAACTTCAAATTCTCCATTTAATCTGTGTGTTATTACCACTGCATCTAAATGCCTTTATTCACTAGTCTGATACATTTTCGAAGAACCATCAATAAAGTGAATTTCCTCTCCTGACAAAGCATTCTCTTTCACACGGGGTATTTCATCATAAAATTCAACATAATTAGCACAATCATGCACCTGATCGCCTTCTGCTATTGTCGCAGCTATAACGTGGCAGGGTTCACTATTTTGCATCTTACAATTTTAATTGTCGGATTCGAAATCATGACCTCATATGCTGAAGCTCTTTGGGATGTCAATGTGCCATTGGGTGTCTATAAAATAGCAAACCGAGCATGCTCCACGAATAGAGTCATAGAACAGCCCATAACAATACTTGTAGATTTCTCAATTGCGAACGCAACAGCTGCCAATGACTGTTCGCAAGGAAAGTGTCCTCTCATAACTGGGTCTAAAATCCCACTGTAATATGCTAAAGGCTTGTATCCCAATGTGGTTCTCTGTGTAAGCACTGCTGCCATGATTGTCCCATTTGTGTGTGAGAACAAATAAAATTCCTCAGCATAGTTGGGAATTCCCAAAACAGGAGCTGTACAAATAACTTTTTTCAATTCCTCAAACCCTTCCTCCATTTCTTCAACATGTTCTATTTTACCTTATTTACTTGTGCTTTCTTTAAAGCTTGCAAAAGGGGTCTCTACATATCCTGCTGACATATTTCAACATATAAATAAAATAAAAAACAGGGATAAGTCTAAGTTGCATTGCACATTGTCACTTTCTTGGGGAATTTGAGAATCACTTTCTCAAAACTTACTGGAGACCTTACTGCAGTATCACAGTGGAAGCTCTGTATTTCACAGTGATCGATTTGAAAAAATATGTTTTCTCGATCCCGTTGAACAAAGACTCACAAGACTTGACTTCCTTTACGTTCCGCCAAACTCAACTGAAAAATAATCGTTTGCACCAGGGGTACTGCAAGTCCCCATTGATCATTAACATAGTCCTACAGATGGATTTGGGCAATATTGATCTTAAAAGTGGAGTGAAAGTGAAACAGTATGTGGATGACATTTTAATTTGTAGCACCACAGAAGATGATTGCAGGCAATACTCTATTCAGTTGATGACTATTCTAGCAGATAAGTGATATAAGGTGGACAAGGAGAAGTTGCAATACTGTCAAGAAGAGGTGTTGTACATAGTGCAGTTGATTTCACATGAAGGAAAGAAGGTGACTCCTGAAAGGGCTAAGGTGATTATGAAAACTGCATAGCCAAATACAGTGAAACAGATGCCATAATTTCTGGGGCTATGCAACTATGTTACAGCCTGGGTGTTTGATTATAGTTCATACACGAGACCCCATGAACGAGTAGTCCCAGTGTCTAATAGAAAAGAAAATGATTTGCCTCTTATCGTCAAATCGACCCTTGGTTCCTCTTGGGGTCACAGATAGTACTGAACACATCAAGTCACCCTATGAGCTGTCCTATTGTGGGCACAGACGTATTCCCATCCCTGTGAATGGATGTCCTCCTACCACAGTGGCACCTCCTATTCTGGGTGTCAGTCATGTGTTTGTGTATTGCTGTGTCTGCATGGGGGCTTGTTGTGACTGCCCTTGTGGTGGATTCATTTGCACTCGCTCTTGTTGCTGTAACCACTATACTCACGTTGTTGTGTCTGATACAATGTCTGATCTTGGGCATACCCCTCTCTAATCTATGTGCTTCGTGGCGAAGGATAAACTGCCCTCCCTCTTGAGAACGGGCCATTCTGTACATTCCCTTGGCTCCCACATACTTGTGCAATGTGCCCTGTCATCCCACTAGTCCAACATATTGGGGTGCTCGTCTGACAAGTCCCCCTTGGTTAAATCCTGCCTGAGTATTTCGATTCTCATTCTGTGTATTCTGAAACCCACCTTGATTATTTGGGAATCCTCCTCTTCCTCTATAGCCCATACCTCTGCCTCGTGGCACAAATCCATATCCACCTTGGTCCATCGGGCTCTATTATTCGCCTGTGATGCACCCATTGCTTCCTGCATTCCCAATCCTTCTCCATTTGTCAATACCGCCCCTTTCATAGCTAATTTAGACAATTTCTTCTGAACTAACTTGGATTCCTCAATTTTCCTATTCTCATCATTCTTCCTATTTTTCTCTTGCAACAGCCGACAGTGATGCACTATCATTGCTTCCATTCCCACTTGTTTCTTCATCTGCCTCTGCACTGGCTCAGATAACCCCTGACATAAAATTTGGTAAAATAACACCACTGTGTTTTCCCACAGCTTGCGAGTTTCAAGTTACCACTTCTATTGAATATCCTGAATGTAAGAAGTAGGATCTTCATCTTCCTTCATCTTACTTGTCATGATTGCACCCATATATGATGTATCAGAGTATTGTACCGTAAGAGCCCTCCACACATCTGCTCTGCAATTATTAAATGGTGCTCCATCATGAGCCGTGTTTTGTGCTGTCATACTTGCATACCCTGCTCTCCTCCATATGTCATCAGCTCTCTCCCCAAGAATGGCTGACAAGAGACCCTTAATGTCCCCTATGACCAGTGTGTTTCCTCCTGTAATTTTTTCTAACTCGTATATCTATTTCCCAGTTCCCAACATCAAACTCGGGAGCTTGCACCTTAAATGATCCTTGTCCATCTGTGAACATGGAATATACTGTGGTCTTGCTCCTCCTTTTTACAATAAGGGAACTGCGTAAACCCTAACCCGAATTCAGCTCCCAACATCAGCCTATCCATGGCAGGAACAGTCGTCCCTGACCGTCTTCTTGACGGTAGCGATCTCAACTTGCTCATATATTGCAGTGATTCTCCCTTCTCACTATACGCTCATCTTCGGGGAGGTTCCGGGTATGCTATAGGATATGAAATCCTATCCTCAGGTTGTTCCAAATTAGACTATCTTACTTCTTACTTCTTTGTCTAACTGCAAGATTCCCTCAGGGGTGCACGCGCTCCCCCCTCCTGCCTCGAGGATGGAGTCCTTGTCTGACCCAAGAAGTGTAACTATCTTCCCCTTTACCCTAGTCTAAGTTCAGTCTGCTTAAAGACAATGCTCTATGTTCGTGACTAAACTGAATTTTTTCTTCGCTTCATGATTAAATGCTAGGGATTGATCCCTCCTCCCTTGACTTCCATAGTTGCTACCTTCCTTTAATTACCCCCCACATCAAAGTTTTCTTCTTCCAATACTACGCTAGATGTTCCTGACGTTGCTTCCTTTATCGGAAGGAACCCTTCTGTTCTGTCCCATCATAATGCTGGGCTTGGCCCTACCCTACTAGTTCCTTATGAATAAGGCTAAGGTCAAGATGTAACTGTCTGCTTCTTTGCTCTAGTTCTTCATCCAGTTCCCTTCGTTTACTTGCATCCCTTCTAATTCTGTCTTCCTCTTGCCTTCATTGTTCCCTCTCTTCATCTCTGTATTCTTTGTCCCTTAATGTCTGTGCTTCCTCCTCTTTTCTCTTACTTTCTCTTCTATCCCTGTCTTCCATTGCTCTCTGTCTATTGTCATACTTTCTTTGCTCCTCTGTCGGTTCTACTTTTTTCTCTTGCTCCTCCTGATAGATCTGTTTTCATTGCTCCCTGTTCTTCCTTTTCTTCTCATCCTCTTTCAATCTCTTCTCTCGTCCTTTGACCCTTTTATCATGTTCGTCCTTACCTTCTCTTTGCCTCACTTCCTCGATGCATCTCCCATCTAGCTTGAGTAATATCTGTCCACCCATCCATTCATTCTGCACGACAGCTACCTCATCAGTTTTATCCTTCCTCCCTTTCCATCTCTTAATTTCTTTTTCTATCTCTGTCGATATATTCGACCGCTCTCTCTTTCTTCTTTGTCTTCTTTGTATGATCTTATCAATCTCTTCTTTTCTCTTATTCTCCTCTGGACTATCATCGCTGCTGTAAGCGGGCGGTTCGTATATTGGATTACTATACCATGTCACCGCTTTCAACTCCTTTAAAACATACAACCCCATTTTCTTCTGTGCTATTGCATTTCACTTCGGGTGAGCTAAGGAGAGCCGAGGGCTCAACACCTTCCACCTTACGCTAACTAAGCATCCACTCTAACCTCTTCTCTAATTTCTTCCCTGTGTACACAGTGTGCAAGTACGTGGTCATGTGTTGCAATGCCGCTTTTGATATTGATCCCCTTGTGGCAATGGCATGAACATCTTATCTGCCGCGCCTTTCACCCATTACGCACTATACTGTTTGAGCTTGGGCATGTGATTTGGCAGTGTCTTGCATAAGTGCATAAGAGGAGTGTCTCCCATGATGACAAGTCTCAATTGACTTTCAATACTTACCAGATTTGTAAAGTAATTTTTAAATCGCCACCTTTTCAACACCTTAAAACAACAAATATGAGCACGCACCATCAATTGCAGCTCAAGTCTCTAATTTCTCAATGAACTCTCTCTACCTTTGGATTGGTCCCAACCACTTCGCTATGATAGTTACTATAGCTCCTCAACTACTTTCAATGACTTCACAGCTTCGATCGTTCTTCGATATCTCTACTCAACAAACAACACAGAGACTAGTCGACTTTACACACATTAATGAAACACTGTGTTACACTTTTTTCTCCTTCACCTTTACTTAATACCCTGTACAGGGTTTGAGACGTCACCTTACACAAACGTGTTTGTGCCTTATATTTTCTGCTCTACCCCCGTTGGGATTTGAGATGTCTCCTTCTGAAACTGTCTTGAGTTTAGGACTCTAGGTGCTAGCTCTTCTTCACACAATATTTCCTGTTACTCAAAATGAACACAACCCCATTCCCTTCATTTGCCATTCCCCTTAGTATACTCTTCTTCGTTAATCAACTCAAGGCCTTCGGTATCATCTCCTTCTTGAACAACCCCTTTGCCTTCCATCCGCAGAGCGCCCATGGAAACTGGGCAGGGTTTTGTCCAAGGTCGACCAGCCCACTGTCTCGGTTCTTCTTGCAAGATTATTTCTATTCAGCCGCTCTCCACAGGAAAACCCTCGATCTTCCAGCTAATGGAGGAGGATCCCCGATCGTCCGAAAACTCTGGAGCAGAACTAGTTTGGATCGTTTTGAACCATCCTCTGCTACCACGTGAGCGAGGAGCCCTTTGGATAGCACACATGCAGTGGATGGGATGCAGAAAAACTCTGACACCAAATAATCAAACCAACTCACAAATATGGCAAAGTTTTCTGTTTTATTATCAATTGTCTAAAGCAGGGAGTTAAAATGGACATCAACGGACGTTCGCTCAAGTCTCTCATACATTTCATAAAAATCCCAGTAAAAATCCCAGTAAATATTCACCAAATGTGATGTCATACTATGTGGCAAACAAGAGAAACCTACAAGGGATTGTGATATGCTCAAGGGGAACATCTAAGTATACTTTCTTTACTGGTCTGGGTTGTGATTGGGTGTCTACTGTCAGGTGAACAACTTGTGCCTACCTCTAGTGCAAGTCATCTTCAATATTATTAAGTACACGGGATATCATTGGCTCTCAAACTATAAGGCCCTTTGTTATATGACCCTATACAATTAGTTGGCACACTTGTGCCATGTCTGGAACATTCGGTTCACTTAGCAGCATGTAAACTCATGCCCAGGTGCCGGAAGGTGGACATGACTTTACCCCCCCCACCACCCAATTAGCCCAACGTCTCTCATCAACCATGCCTTCTGCCATAAAGGCTGTCTTTGAACTTGACCTTGCAGAGTATTCTTGTCTCTGGGAATATAAGGGAGTGTGAGTATGCACTATTGTCGTTTCTAGGACTTCATGATGAACTCTATTTTCATCCATGGCTCACATGACAGGAGACCACGATTTTGGGCCATTTTGCAGCAACTAAATGTCTTAAATGAATAAAACTTGCCACGCTTGGTGTTCTTTCTTAGCACCTTGTAGAGAAAAAAGTGGGGGCTCCAAACACATATCAATTTGTAGACACTATATTCCTATTTGTATGCCTGCTAAGTTCTGTTAGTTTATTTGCGTATTCATTCTTCAAAAGTAAGTTAAGTATCCCTTGGTGGAATAGCTTTTTCTGTGGAATTAATCCATGCACATATCATAGAGCAACAATGTTGGCTCAAGTAACTGCTTTATTATGTTAGCAGGTAAAGCCGAATTACTAGGCAAACATCTTTTTAGTATTTTACTTCATACTCATTGGGTGAAAAATGCAACCAACATGAAGAAAGGTACAATACTATACATGGCATCCGATGTCTAAATCATGGGTGTGTTAGTACTGTCCTTGTGGTGAGTATTACATCATATTAAATCAAAATAAAAAAATAAAAAAAAACAAAGACAAAATCAACCATTGTTTAAAAGAGGGTACAGTGGTGTGAAAGTGACAAATAGTTGGTAAACACTTAATTCAAAAATTATTCAAAACAGAAACATCCTAAAGGTCTGAGTCTGAAAGATATAGGTGCTAGTCTACTGTTTTAAGGCTAGCTTTGGGGCTGGGACTTGAAAAAGGGACCAGCTGTAAAGTGGATAGAATGTTCCAACAGAGGACCACACCGTTGGTCTACGCCAAGGGAATAAGCCCCGTTAGAAGTTCATGTGGGCTGGAGAGCTGGCTCTAAGCTCTGGCCACAGGTGTTTCGGCTCCTTGGTGAAAAGCCTTCATCTGGGCCTCTGGGTTGTCTCTCCGAAGGGGGGTAGGGGAAAGAAAAGGATGACAAGAGAGAAAAAAGAGAAGTTGAGACTAGTAAATTGTCTCTAATACTCAATGTACACCATACAATAAAAGCTACTGAGCAGCAAATGGCCTACACAGAACAGGGGATAGCCAAAGGTTAAAAAAATGGGTGACAAACCATCCCTAGTCTGGTTTCTTAGCACATTAACAAGGGATGATTCAGCTTTGCATGTTCACTGCCTTCCAAAATAGATAACCAGTCTTGGCTGCCTTCAGCCTTGACACCAGGCCAGACAGCTTCACCATTCAAGTCCGCAATCTCAGCTAATTCTTTGCTGCGACACAGTTTTCAGACCTCCTCCTCCATGAGTTTGAGCTTACTAAATTCATGACTCCAATGTTTAGCTTCTCTATAATGGCGGCTCCACCTGCAGTCTATTCACTTCATATAGCCAGCTTCTATGATCACTTAATCTACTTGCGTTACTGCATCTGTACATTTATTGAACGGTTTGCTTTTTCTGCAGTGCACTTCACACCTGCAATCTTCTTTTCACATATGAAAGTTTACTCAATTCTTAACTTCATCATCAGTTTCTATAAGGTTCACGTATTCTCTTCAGCCAGTCTTCTCAGGGCGTCACGCTCGTCTTTTGTGACATCACTAGCTTCTCTTTCACTCTTTTTTATACTTCTTTGGGGAGTTCCCCCTCAGGGCATCACGCTCGTCTTTTGTGACATCACTAGCTTCTCTTTCACTCTTTTTTTATACTTCTTTGGGGAGTTTCCCCTCAGAGCATTGTCTCTTTGGGAATACATTTGATAGGGCTTTCTCAGGGGGTATCTTCTTTCGAATATTCTCAGTGGAATAGTCACAATTGTCAGTGTGAAGCATGGCACAATTTCAGGCTTCCAGCATACAGGTGGTGGGGGGAGGGGAGACTTCCTGCAGAGACATGCAGCTGCTCCTCTAGATAGTCCAATTGCAAAGACCAGATTTCATTGCTTTATCTGGAACTATATGTACACCAAAACTGCTTCCACACAATATTTCAAAGGAAACCAATGGCTGCTAATTTTAGTTTACATGATGTGAGCTGTCACTCCCATCATACTATATGTAGCATAAACTAGGGCTTAAAAGAAATTGTAGTGGCTCTAGTGCATTTGACAAACATGTGCATGACCTCACTGTTACATTTTCCAAAAGAGGTTACAAAAGACAGTTTATCAACAAAGCCCTCTGACAAACGGTTCCTAAAAAAAACAAGCATCAAATACAAAAGGACGACAGATATCAAAAACGTCATCATCAAACATTTCCTGACCAAACCAACTGGTTTCCAAAATCAACGCTCTTAAATTGGTATCAAAGTTCATTGGTTTGGCATACATCATTAAGAATTTTATAAATTCCAGCACTACTCATATTATGTTTGCAGTCAGATGTAAATATAATTTTTGGTATATTGAGTGTATGATTTACAAGTTGAAATTGCGTACACATGATTAACTAAGAGCACTTAGGCACAATGATACTTAGGATACTTTGGCAACTCACTAAAACAATAGAACCATAAACATGCGTAAAACACAAATCTACAATTACAGGTCTTCTAAATTGAAAACATTAACACACATGCCAGAGGTAGAAATCATGCACAACTCCTTAGAAGAAAGGAAGGACTTTGGATCAATATCATGGACACTATTCATCGCAGACTCAACATTGCTAATGCATTTTCTTTTTTCTTAAAAAATTAAGAAAAATTAAGAGCATCGTTTACAGATATGTTTACGTGATTTTTGTATTTTAGTCTCTAACAAGTTACTGCATCATTGCATTTACTTTCTCTATTTTCTACAGTATTTTCCTCTACTTTATATGCATTATTCGTGTCACTGCTACCCTTCTCGATCCCTCTCGCCCAATTACAACAAACTTTCTACCCTGAACTTATTTACCTACACATCTCATTCGATTTCAACCTCCACCTGTAGTTACATTTGACCATTGCAGATTTTTGATCATACACATGCCAACTGAGCTACACATCTCACTAAACGAGGCTCACAAAATGGCAGCCAACGTCTATTTCCCTTATCCTGGGGGGGAGTGCACTTCTGCCAGCACTGCATTTGATCATACACAATGCCAATTAACTGCACATCTCACTAAATATCAACATGCACCTACACTCCGCCATGTATAATACACATGGCAATTTGGTATCATCTCACTAGTTATCTACCAACGGCAATTGATATTTGTGTCCACTTTTTGCATTACTTGTATCACCTTCGTTCAAGAGACATGCACATTTTCTCTGTCATCCAATTTCTTTAGTCCTGCAGCCCGGGATCAATTCTCTGTTGGGATCAATCTTGCCTGCAGTTGGTTATCTGCTAATCTATCTCTAGGTTGTACTGGACTTCCTCTGGTCTCACCAATATCATGGCAGTCATTTGGTTGGCATCTTAACTAATATTAAACTTTCTGGTTTCTTAAACGATTTGTCAACCAGTCTTTATTGAAAGCCATATGATTAATTATTAGGATCTTCATTATAAAGTGGTTTTCTATATGCTCTCTATTGACTTGACATATCTGTTTGCTATGACATCTATTATGTGGTTCTGTTATGTGGAAGCCATGTGATTGGCAATTGTCACTTGCAGACCACTCTCAATTGTTGGCAATTTTTTCAACTTTAATTCTGAGAATTCCGAATCTAAAGGACAGAGGAGCTCACAAAATGGCGGCCACCATCTATTTCCCTTATCACGGCCAGAGTGTTCCACTGCAAGCACCATGTTCGCTGACTACAAACTTCAAATAAGGAATGTATTGGGCTGTACTATCCTACCTCCTCAACACCATTCTGCCATAAATGTAGTTGCTTGCTTTCACCAGCATACCAGCCCATTTTGTATTGTATTGTTATCCACCCAATTGGGGCTCCTAATATTTGTACCCCCTCTTTTCCATTGCTTGTCTGTACATATTCCTTCATGTAGATGTAGACAGGGTGTCTCTCCTCAATCACTTTGTTACAGGTGTATTTGCATTTCACTGTTATATCATCCCCTGCCCAGTAGCAATCTCTCCCCTTTAAGCAACTGTCACTTTCAGACTGTATACAGAGTCTTCTTGTATTATTACAATAATATACATATTTGACCTCATTTTGCCCCACCACAATTTACATTTATTATTTTCTTCATTCCCATATTGAATTGGTGACTTTTCTTGTTCTCCCTATCCTTCTTGTTTCCCGATTTTGATTTTTGTATACTATAGTTATTCTTTTACGCCTGATGAAGCTGAATTACAGTCAAACAAATGCCCAGAATTCATAATTATTTGCGAGATCTATTGTGGCCCTTTGTGCTAGTAAAGAAATAATTTTCAAACCACAAAGGACTGACCTCAATGTGATTTATTTGCAATGTGTGAAAACCAAGCACAGGACCAAGCACTTCTACTGTCTTTACTCAAAAGCCTGCCTTAGACTTATTGGCTTTAGTTATCTGTAGCAAATAGTGCCTTCTCTTTTAACACTCTTAGGCAATACTTTTGAGACTCTTCAACGTAAAGAATTGACGTAGGCATTGAACAACCAAGGGGATATGATCAAGCCCAGTGGAACAGCACAGGTTAATGGTCTTGTTTGGTATATGAATACTCCACCATCTTAATTCGGGTAGACCACTCTAGGAGGAAATCGGCTATCTGTTTAGGTGCATTGCCCAGAATCTCTATGCTAGTTTGTCAATTGATTGTAAATGTTTGACTGTGTTCTGTGTTATATCTTGCAGGATAGACCAGTAAGAAAACCACGACTGGTTTGTTCTGGCCTAAACCTGAAAGGATTGTGTCCCTCGTGAAAGGTTATATGAAGGACATTTTTAAAGTCAGTCAACCACATTAGTTGAGTGTGGTTATTTCAATGATTTTTCCTGAGAAATGAGAAAGGGGTAGTGGAGATAGGGTGATAGTTGTCTGCTATGTTTGGATCATTATTTCGTTTCTTCATCTTCAAAAATGTTGTGATCATTGCTGATTTGGTGGAAGTGGGGTCTATGCCGCTACCTAGGAATCCATTGGATAAGTGAGGGATAGGAGGAGCCCATAGAGCAATTGACCCCTCTAGTAGGCTGGCACAGCATAGCTGGCATTGTTCAGACGAGGATTTAAGACTTTAAGTCATGATTATTGCCACACCTGAGGAAGCGTCAAAAAACCTGTGAAACCAAGCAGTGGTTTGGTTGATGGGTTTGGGCAAGAAAGTGGATCTAGTTTTTTGCTTGAGAATTTTCTGCTTTTTATCCTCTTTGTCACAAAATGCTGCAGCCAACTTGTTTATCAACTCAGCAGATGGGACTGATCTCACTCTGCTGAACGTTGTGAAACTCTTAATAGATTCTCAACACGTTCACAGATTTGTTGTCTGCTGGTTTTGGAAGAAGTATTTATTTTTTCACTTGATCAACAGGTGATAGGCCTCATTTCTAACCTTGCATTTCAACTTATTTGGATCACTAAGGGACTTAAGCCCTTTCGGTTCTAGATTTCTGACTTCTGTTTTATGCAGGCATTTTCAAGACAAACCATGTGTGCATTCCGTATCATAGCTCGGAGGGGTTTTGTGGTTTCTGGGGAAAATACATCTCATGATCTCACTAACTTTGCCTCCAATGTGTGGAGCAGTCGCTCTAGGCAATTAGAAATTAACGTGTTTGTATGTAAGGACTCAAGTTGTCTTTAAATTGTTGTCTAGTCATTTTTGTTTAGGGTCTCAATAACATCTTGGAACCTAAAAATGCAGACTAGCCTTGATTTTGTGTGCAAGTGGTTGATTGTGCGTTGCTACTGCAGGCTTAAAAACTATTATCTGGGTTTTGTAACTATACTTTCAAGACACACATCAAATGAAACTGTTGTAGTCAGTGTTTGGAATGCACAGGCAAGCAGATTGCTATGGGGCATGAAGTCAAGAAAAAAAGAAATTGAAATAAACTAGACAGTTCAAATCTTAAACTTTGGTTTGGTGGTTCACTTTTTTTAGAAAAATGAAACCGGGCCCCTGGAGACCATGAAAATGACAGAGGTGCATGCTATAAATCACAATAGCATAACATTTGGGTCGCTACCTGGGGAATTGGGGTTGTTTTACCATGGCAGAAATAATCGCAACTGAAATGACTGAATGAGAAATGTACGTAATGCAAAATTGCTTGTACATTTCCCATTTGGTCATTCAAGGTAAAACAAATATTAAGAAACCTTAACCCCCCTCCCACCTCGATCCCCCACCCACACCCCCACCCCACTACTTACCTTTCCTCCAGTCTCGCTGATCCCTGCAACACCAGTTCCCTTTCACTTCCGTGATCGGGAACCGGCTCCGCAGGGTGCTTTTTTTTTTTCTTTTTCGGGTCAGCTGCAGAGGTGTCCCCCGCAACCCCCGCTCACTATACTGTAGAGTATAGTGAGCGGGGGGGTGTTGCGGGGGACATCTCCGCAGCCCCCGCAGCCTTTGTGTTTCTTTTTTTACCTACCCCACCAAAAGACCTAATATACATACCACAAAATATTTTAACTTTTGGTAGTTCGAACCTTTTGTGGTATGTATATTAGGTCTTTTGGTGGGCTAGGTAAATTGGATTCGGTCATTTTGGCCGAATCCTACCTGGGGATATAGGAGGCATACCCGTGCAAATGCACCTATCATAGTTCTCATCACAAAACATGCACATTCATTAGCATTTCCAGGACCACCTGTCCTGGACACTCGACACTCCAATGATGCATTGCCTTTGTTAAGGACACGGGTGGGTATTGCCAGCATGATCCCAGCCACGTCCTTCTCATAAGAAGGCTATGGGAACTCAGTTAGTGCAATGCTACCCAATTATTTAAGCGACTGCTTCTGGGGGTTATGGGAGATGTCTGGCAATGATCGGAAAAGGATGGGTAATGGCTTGAGAAACAATCAGCATGTATTTAATTTTTTTTATTTTAGAGGCAGGGAGCAATGGAGCAGCCTGCCATCCTCTGCATTGACTTGAAAGGGAGTGGCTGATTAAGAATTGTGTCAGAAGCATTGGCTTGGGATTGGGGACCATTGTATCAGTGGCATTTATGCAGTAAGGATGGGGGCTGAGCACACCCATATTATTTTAGAATGTACTTTATTTGGCCCAAGCCAGCTGGATCTCTGCCTGGCTCACCCACCTCAGAGCGGGGAGTGGCAGCAGAACAAATAGGCAAAGGATGATTGGTGGCAATCAGAGAAAAAACAAAAATGGGACTAAATGTGAAGTGGACGTGGAGGATCAGCCAGAATTTTGTGGCCTAGTCTATGTTACAAGAGGGAACATACCCTTTTACCAAGGCAGGAAGATGTGGTGGGGTGACACGAAGTATACACTTGAAGAATACAGAGGGAACACATTTGAAAGCAAGAGTGGAATGATATCATGTCTCGTGAAGAAAGAGAACAGTATTATAAAATAAGCAGTAAGACTGAGTAGAAGAGTAGAGCAATACTCAAAATGAGAGAAAACCAGAAGGAGTCTGAAGGTTTTGCTTGCCTGCCATTTTGTTGAACAATATTTGAGATTGTTTCATTGCTGATGCCTGCAGCTCTGAATACAGAGGAAATATGGTCAATAAAGATGAGAGAGGATTCATTGAATGTCCCATGGCTATGATCAGTAGACCAGAGAGAGAAAGGGGTCTAGGGGAACTAATAGATGCTGTTGTAGGACAACCATATGGTGAGGCAGAATGGAAACAAATAATATTTGCTTCATTGGCATTAGATTGTCAAGCACCATCAATTAGATTATTTTTTAATTGGAATGAGGTCATAATAGAAATGGTTAGGGAACAAGCACATTGAGAGGCAGGATTGCAGAAGATGTTTGTTACTTCATAGGGATTAGATTCAAATGAAAAGTTATTTTAAGGAAAGTATATGGAGAGGCATCAGGGAAAACAATACATTTGGCTTCATTGGAAACAAGCAATGACAATGCCAACAGTTTGGGCTTGTTTGTAGGCATGGGAAAGGCACTTGCCAGGCACTGCAGTAGTGGTATTAACTGGCCATTGATGATAGCAGGTGGAAAATAATCCGAGTAACTGTGCATCTAATAGCAGTGCCTAAAAATGCCTAATACGTATATACAAGTCAAAACTGTTGGGTTGGCCAATGCTTGATTTTAACAGGATTTCAGCAAAGAACGCGCATAGTGCTCATAAATTGAGTGGCTGAAGGCAGACCGGGGTAAGAATTTTTTTTACACCTGTAGTGGGTTTAGAGCTCCAATTAAGTCTCAGAAGACTGTTTTGAAAACACACTGGCAGGAAAAGTTTGATGGTAAGGCTTGATTAAAGTGAGCTCAAAGAGTTAAGATGAGAAAGTGTTTTGGATGGAGAGAGGCAGGAAGTGGGTGGGAATGGCCACAGGGATTGGCATGGACATGGGCAGTCAATTTATGGGAAAATAACCAAACAACACCTACAAGCTGTGTGTCCCTCATATGCCATTTCTCCCTATCTGTACTCTAATGCAATAGTTGTGGCTTATATTCCAAGTATATATGAGAGACATACTGATACACACACTCTCTCCTGAATATCAGGAAAGAACAGTAGACACTGTTCTTCAACTCATCACTCCTTGACTCCTGATAGCACCTCTAAGTCCTCCTCTCCCACGACTCTCTTTGTCCTCCCTCTCTCTGTATTCTCTCCCTTTCTGTCTGCTCTTTTTTGCTTTCTAGCTAGGTGCATGCTACATAAACCCCAAACCATCATACACTCCTTTCGAAAGGGATAGGTGGAAAGGATTATCACATCCAGGATGATGAACAAGTGCAATTTGAAAGGTACAGAATGAAGCAAACCAAAAGAAATCGGAAATCCTAATAGAGGAAAAAGAATAGAATCGAAGGATTGCTTGAATTAAATCTTTCCAATCGGTCAAGGAGAATAAGGAGGGAGGGCAGGATGAAGTTGTGGATTTAAGAGTAGAGAGAAGAGTACATTGAGTTGATTTATCAGACTGAAACCCAGATTGAACCGAGGAGACAATAGGGTTAGCATCCAGACAGTCCAGACAGTGAGGCAGCTAATCATAGGCCAAACGGTCACGTGGCTTGGAATGACAGGAGGAATTGGACAGAAAGTGATGGTACGAGAGGAGTGCTTTTCCCCATGAGTCGAATAATTTTGCATTTGAAACATATCAGTCGAAAAAAGCTGGATTGATTTTTAGGGCAAGGTATGAAAAATGAAATAGGTGGAGAAAGAGAATGGGGAAAGGCAGTGTGTCTGTTGCAGTGGTGGGATTAGCATGTCAGAGATGGCCTCTGGTTCAAAGACAACCGCAAAGTCAGAGCCAGGCATCCCCCTACCCCCTGAACAGGATATCCACTATTCCTTCCAAGCTACAACCAACTATGGAATAGTGTTGGGCATGGATGGGACTGTCGGTGCTGCATGTGTGGCTGTAGACAGCTCTGAAACATGACTAATTCTCTTCCACTCACTTTAGTGGGGTACCTGTTAGTGGCAAACGAATGAGTTACTCTTTTTGCGGCTCTCAGGGGCCGTTTTACAAAATGGGACTATGAACAAGAACATTTAGCCTTTCTAAATGTAGCTTCAATGATTGCTTTAGTCTCCTCAAATCATGATTGATTATGAGTATGATTATGATTTTTTATTCATATCGCGCTCGTACACAAGTGTTTCAGAGCGTTACCAAGCAAAGGAGGGGAACGCAGGAGAACAAAAAACACTTACTAGGCCCAGTGACATTGAGAAGATTCAGAGTAACTTAACGCGGAGCGACAATAAAGTCTGTTATGGTTTCCTATCTAGCGTTGCAGATATTTTTCAATATCTGGCTGATATTCACAGGCATTCAGATTTCCCGGTTACATGTGATTTTTTCGAGAAAAAAAAATAATTAATTTTTGACAAACCCAAAACATTGAGAAAAAAAATTACGAATTTTACTTTTGTTGGTTTTGGAGGATTCCACCCCCCACCCCCAATCCTCCGAACCCCCATTTGTTTGTATACTTTCCCCCCACCCCAAAACTAATAATCCCATTCACCACTTCATTTATACACTTTAAAAAAATATATTTATTTTAATTTTGGTTGTTTTGGGTTCTTTTAAAAAAAGATCACTGCATACCAGATTTCCCCAGTTGCTGTTTTATACTCTGTGTTATTTGAAGTCTAGTATAAACATGTTTGTTAAACCTACTTATTTGTGGTAATTCTGAACACAAATTACTGTTCGTTCTTGCTCGGGCTCATGCGACCCACACAGAGGAAGCATGGCTCGCCTGTGATCATTTGGTGAATGGGAACAGTTATCAGCGGGGAGACCATGCAGGGCACATGGCGTCTCTATCAGGGGCCTTTCTCGGAGACTCCTATATTTACTTTACTTTACTTTAATGCATTTGTACTGTGCAGCAATGAACCCGTGGGCATGATGGTGCGGATGAGACTAAACAACAAGAAACAGATATGCGTGGAAGAGCAGGGGGCGAAAGACAAAAATTCAGCTAGGCTTTATTCAAAAAGCCATGTTTTTAACTTTCTTTTGAAGGCCTCGAGGGTCGATTCCAATCTGAGGTCCAGGGGAAGGCGGTTCCAGGCAATTGGGGCTGCTATGGCAAATGCACCCCTTTCCACTTTCCGGGATTCACTTTTAGGGATTATGAGCATATTAGTATCCTGAGACCTGAGTGCGCGAAGGGAACTCTTGGGCAGAATAGGTTTGTTAATGTAGCTGGGCATAGTGCCCAAGAGGCTCATGAATGTTAAGAGCATGAGGCAATATGAATTCTAGCCTCTACATGTAGCCAATGCAGGGCTCTTCTTGCTGGTGTAACATGATCCCGCCTAGAGAGGCCAGTAACTACCCTCACGGCACTATTTTGCATCACTTGTAGCCGGTTGATTTCCTTTTTGCTGATGCCAATCAGCAGGCTGCAACAGTAATCCATTTTTGCACCTACTATGGCTCTCGCCAGTGTTTTAGCGTTGGCCTGGGAGATCATAGGTCTAAGGTGAGTGAAGAGTTTTAAGTAGTAGGCTGCCCCTGATACAACACTTCTCACATGAGCATTCATAGAGCGGTGTTGATTGAGAATCACTCCTAACAACGTAACTTTCTTAAGTGTGTTTAGTTTAACTCCGCCAAGATGAATTTGGCTGTACCTGGGGTCAAGGTTTGAGATCCGATTAGGGGATCCCACAATCATGAGCTCCGTTTTAGTTCTGTTAAGCGCCAGTCCATTTTGTACCATCCAATTCTCGATACAGGTGTAAACTTTATTTACACGCTCTTCATCTTGTATGTAGTCTCCCGTCAGGGGAATGATACATTGAGTATCGTCTGCAAAGTTGGTGAACCTGATGTTTTTTATGCTCCAGCATTGAGAAAAAGGGGACAGTAAAGATGTTGTAAAAACAAGGTGAAAGGCTTGCTCCCTGTGGAACTCCATACTCGATTGGGATTGTGTCTGCTTCAGCTAAATCTGAGATAACACAGCTGACCCTGTTTTTGAGAAAGGAAGCTACCCACTGCGAGGATTCGATAGAGAAAGCTGCCACTTGTCCGAGCCTGGTGACCAACAGCGTGTGGTCAACCAGGTCGAACGCAGCTGAGAGGTCCAGCAACATGAGCATGGTAGATAATCCCTTATCTATGTTGGAAAGAAGCCTGGATTTTAATTTCAGAAGGGCAGTTTCAGTGCTATGGCCCGCTCTGAAGCCCATTTGCCGACAGTTAAGGATCGGGTGGCTTTCTATGTGTTTGGCTATTTGTATATAGACAACTCGGTCCAGAATCTTCATCAAGAAAGCCGAGTTAGTGATAGGCTTATAGTTCAAAGGGTCGTCTTTAGCGAGGCCTGGTTTTTTAAGCAATGGAGTAACGCAGGAGTGTTTCAGTCTGTCTGATATGGCATTCTCTTTAAATGAGGCATTAACAAATTGCAAGATGGACTCTAGTTGTAAGGGGGGACATGCTTTAATTATAATAGCTGAGAAAGGATCACCCCTACAACTAGTTATTTTCAGGTGTTTGACCTCCTCCGTCAGCTCTTCCAGCGTGATTGCCGAGAAGGAAAAATCTGGAATTAAGGGGCATCTAATGTGCTCTTGAGGTTCTGGACTATTACCTTTGTTCGGGGTGTTAGCCTTTTTAAGGCTAATATTAGCTCTGATTCCCTGTAGTTTTATGGCCATAGCATCCTGGATAGCCTGGCACCATTTCTTGTCTTTTACAACTTTGTTGACCTCAAGGACAGGAGTCAATTATTGCTCCTTACGCATTTTGAACAATTCCTTGGCCTCTGATCGTGCTTCAATAATCCTGTTGTTAAAGAAGTTCTTCTTTGCATCTAGGATGGCCAATTAATACACTCTCGCTGCCACTTTGTAGGCCAGTCGTAGGTCATCTGAGTAATTAATTTTCCATTTGAAGTACAGTTTTGCCTAGCCACTTTTAAGGTGCGTTGGGCTGAGGTAAACCAGGATTTATTGGGGATGACTAGCTTGTGTTTTTTCACTTTCTCCGGATCTAAACAATTGGTAATGTCATCAAAGGTTTCCAAAAGTGTTGCGGAGAGTTCCTGAGCTTATTCTGGAAGTAGGTCATTGGTCAGGTGTTTAACTAGTGGGGAGATATGTTCCAATGTGAGCAATTTGGAATTACGTCCCTTTATTGGAGGGGAGATTTTGCTTTTCGGTTTGACGGGAAAGAGCAACTGAATAGCAAAGTTAACAAAGTAATGATCTGACCATGGACAAGGCAAGGTGGTAAGATCAGTAATGGGTACATTCATTGCTGCAAGCCAGTCCAAGGTGTGTCCCAGTTGATGGGAGGGATGACGATTGAATTGAACAAAACCGAGAGAGCCCAAGGTGGCTTCCAGGTCTGCTCCCTTTTTATCATCTTGGTGGCCAAGCCAGTAATTTAAATCTCCCAGTATGATGAAACAAGTGGGGGGTTTGAGACAGGCCATAAGATGGTTGAGTAGGGCAGAGACAATGTCCTCAGAATGAGAGGGAGGTCTATAAATAAGTAATAGATTGATGGTGGGCTTTGCATTAATGCCTATCTTCACCTGTAGGGATTCTAGGCCTTCCAGAATGTTAACAGAATTCCCCCAGATGGGGATTATGTGTTTTGAATATTAGTGCCACACACCCCCCCTCCTCGCGGCCCTGTCTGCTCTCAACATGGAGTAACCCTCTGGAATCGCCAGGTTGAGAGAGGGGCCCGCGGCACAACGTGCCCATGTTTCTGTAAGGGCGCAAATATCAATGTCCTGCTCTTCAATATGCGATGCTAGTTCTGTGGAATGTTTTATCAGAGATCTAGTGTTGAGAGGGAGACAGGACAGATGGCCCTGGGATGAAGCAGGACTAAAAACCCTGCCTCTCCCCTCTTGGTCCCCGTGAACAGCACTGCTTGCTAACAGACCTATGGTAAGGGCATTATTATGCATAATAGCATTTGTGCCGTCCGGCAGCGTGAGGAGGGGAACACCCCCAACCGCCAGCGGTGTGTTCCCAGGGGAGTTTTTACAGGGTTCCAGCGAGGAATCATAGTCCCTTGTGTGAGACCCATGGACCTCCTGACTTGAGCCCTCAGCGGTCTCATGGGAACCAGGAATCACCAGGTGACTAACCCTTGTGGGGATAACTGGCTCTGCAGACTTACCCGCATTCCTTGTGGGTGGCATACCAAGGCGTTCACGCGCTAGGATTTTCTGTTTTTCTGCCTCAATTACTCTAAAGACTTCTTGCAGGCACATGGGGCACTATGTGGAGGCACAATGTTAAATCAGGGGAAAGTCGAGGAAAGTCTGGCCTGGTCCGTCGTCCGACACAGACTGGCTAAACTCATCCGCACCGGCGCGTTCGCGCCAGGTTTCCTCTGAAATTCACTTCCGGACTACAATCCTGCTAAGGATTGTAGTCTGAGGGGGCTTAATAGTACGTGCAGAAGGCAAAAAGCCTCCGTTTCGAACCATACCATTTCAAGATTGTACAAAAGCGAAAGTGGATGTTAGAAGGAAGCACTGCACAGTGTCAGTGTCAATACCTACAACCAGAACACTTTACAAAGACAAATAGCATTTTAAAACAAACGTGACAAAAGCACAATTAAATAAAAGCAGATTAGGGCAGGCATATCCACTAGAACCCTAATTAAGATTACAGGACGACAGGTGACGGCTGACGTTCCTACAAACATGTCTTTTTGGAGCGCTCCACGTTTCAGTGATACTGACCAAAGGCACTGGAAGCAAATAATGAGTGTTAGCAATAAAAATCCGCACACCTTAGGAAGAACCTGTCAGAAGAAGGATGCTCAGGCTTCCTATCCAATTCTCGAATATGCTGTTGGCCAAATATAGTTTTGAGGAGATAGGTCCTTTTAGTTTGAACCTCAATTGGGTTGTAAAAAAGGAAATGCAATTTCAGAGTACAGAAATGGAAATTAAAATAACTCCATTCTTGTACAGAGTATTTGGAAGATTAAGCGCATGCTTCTTGAGAAACTATACATGAAGAGAGGGGAAAGCACAGCATATGAAAAAGGGGTTTAGTATTATCCCGCGCTGATATTGTAACTGGGCAGTTTTGGCTGACCATGCCATGGGTGTATGTCCTTGCAGTTTAATATTACCATAGCAAAATAAGTCATGTTTCATAAATGTATTATACATTCCTACAGAAAATGATCTTAACGTGCAATGTTGGTTTCAGCACCTCCATTTAGGAAGGAGGGTCCATGCTTCCCTCATATAGAGCCACACGCTGTTGCATCACATGGCTGCTCTTTGTGACTAGATACTGCACTGAAGAGCTCAGATTGTAGTCACTTAGGTATTGCATAGTAATTATTCACCTATTTATTGTCTGAGACCGAAAGTTCCAATTTGCACTTCTGGGATGGAGCATTGAGAATGTTTTATTTTCTTTCACTACTATTTGTAATGCTTACTTTCTCGAAAGTGCCTTCAAGCGAATTCATTTTCACTTCAGATCCATGATTTATTTTATCTGGATCAACCTGCACCCATGCCATTTCAAACATCATTCCTTAACCTGCCTCTGTTTTATGCCTGTGCATTGTTCCTCGCCCTTTTACCTCTACCCCTGCACCCACATCCCTTGTCTTCCTCCTATGTAAACTACGGTCCAGTTACTCCAGGTGGGGACACAAAATGGCGAAACAAAAAAAGTCACATCACTTCTGCACGAGACCAAAAGCATTCCCAAACATGGGACCCACGTCTGGGCATACCTGTCCCACTCCTGGTGACTATAAAAAAACAAAAGGGGTCATGGCTGGAAGGTTTACAATGAATCTTATCCTCTGGCATTGCTCTCTGCAATCCTCCAGACTTTCGTTCTTTGTCTGCCAAGCCATCACCTCTTTTGTTTTGCTGTAGTCTCCCTGAGTGTGACAGGTATGCCCAGACATGGGTCCCGTGCCTGCTGGGCCTAGAGTCCCGAGCATCTCCTCACTGAAGAAACACAACGAGGCTGAAACATGTTTGGGGATGCTTGTGGTCTCGTGAAGAAGGGATGTGACCTCGCAGTTCAGGGCTGCCTGCCCCTTTTGGGGTGGGACCAAGCCTGATTTGCATATGGTCTTTCTTCTTTTGTAATGGTTTGGCAGATGAAGAACAATGGTCTAGAGGGTTTCCATGAGCTATGCAGAGTTTAAGATTGATTCAAAACCTTCCAGACATCACTCCTTTTGTTTTGCTGGGGACACAAAATACCAACTTCCAGACGAGCATTGGTCCTCTGAGACTGCTGTGGTTATGTTTTGGTGTAGTATAAAAGCATTATTAAATAACAAAACATCATATTTACCTGACATTTCCATGATGAACCCGCCTTTATAGCCTCAGAGATGTAACTACTCTCACAGGGTTGGCACCCTGTGAAAGTCTAATTGCAGAGTTGGCTGTGGAGGCCTCACTGGTTGGTGGTAGCCTTTGCTAGATTCTAGTTGGATATAAGCTACTGTACGCTGTGAGTGGCCCTATTAGGAACCCCTGAGTGATATTTGGGTTGATTACGATTTGGGCGGTATATGGTAAAAGTGTCAGTAACGAAATTACCACCACTATTACCATACCGCTGAATTTTGAGCTGGCAGCAATACTGCCGAGGGAATTAGCACCGGGCAAATACTGCCAGTGGATTTACTTCCAACACATGGTGAATTAACCCCCGGCACTAATACCGCCGACAGAATTACTGCACAAACTCAAAATGGTATTTCTGCCGTATCACAAGCAGAAATACAACCAAAATACCACCGAAAATGCACAATAATTCCAGCAAAAACACAGTGCAGTTACCTCCACCGTTCAGGTGGAGGTCAATGCAGACAGGTGCCAGAAATGAAGCCACAGGTGCACCCAATCCACTCAAGCAGGCTACATAAAGCAGAAGACCCTCCCCAAAGACACTTTCCAACACCATGCTGCCACTAGCCATTACAAACTGGGACATGCAACTGCTCATGCTGCGCATTGACCTACATAGGCAAGAAGAACAGCACAGTGCACAGGGTGAAGAGAGGAGGAGGAGGAGACACAATGTAAGGTGAGTGCATATACCCCGGATCAGGCACTCACCCTGTACCGGCTGAACAGGGAGACCATAGGTGAGACCATAGGTGAGCGGCTCGCCTTAATCCATGATGACCTAGAGAGCAGGATAACCATAAGAATAGCTGTATACCCGTTGTTGAAGCTTGAGTCCATCCTGCCATTCCTGCCGACTGGCACCTTCCAGCACTCTGTCGCCATACTGCACGGCATGTCGCAGCCCACATTCTCCAACATGCTGGCGGGGGTGCTAGAAAACCTCCTGCGCCATGTGTCCCAGTACATTTCCATGTTCACCACCCCAGCACAGGAGTATGCCATGAAGGAATGGTTCAATGTGGTAGCCCACATGCCCAACGTTGTTGCTTCCCTGACTGCACCCATGTGGTGTTGGTGGCCCCCCAAGAATCTGAAGAGGTATAGCGCAACAGGAAGCAGTATCACCCCCTCAATGTCCAGGTGACCTGCAATCCTGACCTCTGCATCCCACACTGGTGTGCCTGCTTCCCTGGATTCACCGACAATACTATGGTCAAGCGCAAAAGCACACTGCCTGCATACATGGAGCGGGACAGAGGCCAACGGACATGGATATTGAGTACACGTGCTATCCCATAAATTCATCTTGAAGCACTGCAGAGAAGCAATGTGAAGGGGGTAAGGGGGGTTGCATAGGCACAACTGAAAAATGCATGCCCTGTGAAGGCCCTGTACAGACGCTGTGCATGAAGGACTGGCTCTCTCACTGCACAAATGACAGTTTACAACCCACATGACTTGGACATGATGAAAAATACTGTATGAAATGGCAAATGCACATTTCCCCAACAGGCTACCAACAAACACACATGACTACAGGTGCCACAATGCAACATTAGACATCCCTATTCATTTCACCACAAGGTACAACACTGCACCAACCACCAAGAAAAATATAACACTGGCAGTAGTAATGCCATGTACTCAGGTATATGATGCCATTACGGAGTAGAAGCAGACAATAGAAACTTGCTGACCTACAACTCACCAACCATCAGGGCACATGCATGAGAGCAATGCATATACCCACAGAAGGCACCATGGCATCCTGCCATGACAATCACAGACCCTGAAAGCGACAACTGCTGGCTGTGAGCTGGGTGCATGGCGTTACATGACAATGCAAAAACTGAATGATTCCACTTGCTAGTACTGTGATTGTCAGACATGTTGTCCAATAACACCTGTAGAATGCATGCACAGAATTTCCATCAACATGCCATTGTAAAAGGCAACACATTCACAATGCTCTGTGACTGACAACTTTCACCTTTGCCCTTTCTCTTGGAGGTGACTCTTGATACCTCCAGCTAACATGGCTCATGAGACATGTGCAGGATCCACAGACACCACAAGAGGTCGCCTACAATGAAGCCCACGTCCGAACCCAGCTCTGTACTGAGCGGACCTTTGGCCTGTTGAAGGTTCATTTCAGGTGCCTACACTGGACTGGTTGGGCATTGATGTGCAGGCTTGAAAAGGTTGGACAAACTGTGCGCCTGTGCCATGCTGCACAAGATATGCTTTAGGCGGAATGTCCCTCTACCGCCTGATAAGGATATGCCACCCCCTGAAGAGGAGGAAGCACTGCCTGTTGGTGATGCACAGTGCCACGCAGTGGATGGGAAGAGGGCAGGGATGGACAAATGGTTCTTCAAGAACTCATGGACAATTTATGTTAGCACATTTAAATCCACATGCTATGCACCACTGTAAAAATTGACAATTAAAGAATCAAACACATGTACACAAAAAAGGTAGGTCCTAACATTGCTTCAAGTTAACTCATATTTAATTTTGAGCAGTGCAAACCACCTCTCCCAAATCCCCCTCCTTCTTCCTACAACACCATCCCCAACACACCCTCCCAACCCACAACACCCTCCCCAACACAGCCTCTTCCCACCTTCCCCCTTGCCACAACATCATTCCCAATACACCACCCTCGCTCCCAACTCCTCACAACACCATCCCCAACACACTCTCCACCCCACATCCTCCCTCCCCACAACACCATCCCCAACACACACACCCTCCCCTGTGCCTAGTATATACAAATGAGCAGTCACTTGTGTGGCTTCTTGCCCGTACTGGTGTCCTCCAGCACCTTTGGAGCCAGGTTGCGTGCAGAGCGGCAACTTGGGGTACTGGGCAGTGATCCCTCTGTGGGGGTGACAGGGGTGGATTTATCAGAGACATGGCTCAAATGCCTCTGCAAAGGCCAAGATGCCCTCTGCCATCTCCCTCATACTCTGTCCAACAACAGTTAGGGTGGCAGATGATGAGGCTGACTGCCGTTGGTCCCGCTCCATGGCCTTCACTATCCTCAATGAGGCTCCCTGTACACAGTCACGGTTGGCATGTAAATGTTGGATCTCTGCTTCAACAAGTGTCTCTATGCACACCTGGCGCTGATCCATATCATCAAGCCTCCACCATATTTATTCCTGTGATGGATGGATGATGCGTTGTGGGGTATGGGAATGGCTGGGCTTGAAACAGGGTGAGCCATATGACCAACCCTCTGACTAATGGCCACAATGACCTAGTGGATTGGTGTCTCGCCCAGGTGATGTGGGGGGTTTCATGTGCCAGGTGGGTGGGTGCATGCACAGAGTCCTCTATGTGCCTGCCACATCTGGCTCCCCTCTCACATACTCAGTGGCCAGCTTTGGGGGGTGGTTGCAGAATGGGCTTGCAGAACCTGCAGCAGTGTCATCAGATGACATGCCAACGCTAGCATGTGTGGTGCTGCTGGGCCCCGGTGTGGTGATCCTGCCCTTCCTCTTCCCATTCCCATCTCTGGGCGGTGCATGGGTGGGGGTTGTTGGCATTGCCCTCATGCCCGGTCATGGGATGTGGCGGTGCCTGCATCCTCCTCCTCCTCCTGCTTCGCCTGTGAACCTGTTGGGTGAACAATGGCATACTGGTACTCATCATGCATACTTGTACACAGGCTTGCCAGTGACACATGCGGCATGGTAGAGGCACATCCTACACATGTGGTCTGAGGGGTATGGTCGATTGCAGGCCTATGCATATAGCCACTGCAAGTTGGGGGCAGTGTCTGCTGAGGGTGTACTACCCATTGGCATGTGGTGGCATATTCCCCTGTCCATCTGTGCTGAGGGATACATGCTTGGGATGGTCATTTGGCCTGTGCATTGTCAGGGAAGGGGGGCCTCCACACTCCTGACTCCCTTGATGCCCTCTATTTGGAAGATGGAGCTCACCGTCTCCTCCCACAGGGTCAGGACTACGGAGTCCACACTGCTACCCCCATGGTCAATGACTCCTGCTGATGTCTGGACAGGAGGAGGCAGTCCCTGCCCTTGAAGTCATTCCACCTCTTCCTGCAGTCCTATCCATCCTGTGGGACTCTGCCCACAGCTGTCACCTTCTCGCAGATGTCAGCCCAGATGGCAGCTATTCCATCGGCAGAATTACCATCAGTGGAATTACTGTTGCGCCAATTGTACAGTGGTACCGGCAATTCTGCTGAATATTGACAGAATCAACGTCTTGGACCCAGTTTTGGTGGTAATTCCACCGGACGGTATTACTGTTAACGTCAATGTTGTGTGAGCACTCCCGCCAAGTTGTAATACGGCAGTGATTCTGCCCAACACCAAAGCGGTAACCGTAATTCAGCTGAGGTGGATTCACTGCCGTATTACCAACCAACTCGTAATGGTCCCTTCAAGAGAATGATTGGAGAGTGTATTTCGCCACATATATCGTCCTGGCTACCATCTGCATCATAAATATGGAGGGCTACAATTACTATAGTAATATCACCCGTTTGAAAATGGTGATTGGATTCAAAGTCTAGACAACAAATTAATCCCATGAAAGTTAAATGCAGCAGCACCCAGTGATTGGGAAGCTGACGCAAACTTGAATAAGTACAGCCCTATCATTATGAACACCATTACCCCCACAGCTCAAAATCGGCTATTTGACCTGTGGGTCTACAGTCTTACTTTGTCAAACCTGGTATGAGACCAAGCACAGGAGAAGATGTCAACGTGAAGAGTAATTGTGAGAAAGCTCTGCTGGTGTCTACACCCTTCTGAAAACTGCTCTGACCCAGAAGCACTGCTTGGTATTTGCAGGCTTCTAATGGCTAGATGCAACCGAGGAGCTCACATTTCTTTCTCTTGAATGGGTGGGTACATCTCAGTCGCAAGTTCTCAAGGATTCCCTCTTTATAGGAAAGCCTTGCTTCCCAGACCATTTTCCGACCAGACATGAAGCAGCAGAAGCACCACTCACAAAGAACACGAGCAACCAACACCGACTCAGAACCATGAGCCTGTAGTTTCTACCTAGGACAGAGACCTAAATTTTAGTTAAGTCTCAAGACTCAACCCATGTGCCCTACAGAAGCCTTGCTTGAGCCGATCATTGTGCTGACCCCACAAGAAAAAAGTAAATGCCCATGCACTCGGAGTCTGGTAATTTGCGGAGTCAGTAGCCTGCAATGAAAGAACTTAGCCTAGGACAGTGCCAGTGAGGGCACCAGAACGAGTGCCCTCACCGCCACTGCAACATACAAAGTGTCTAACACTAGGTGCCACTGCAGATGTGACCATATCTATATTCATCCCCATTGGGACTCCATCAATGTATGATTTAACAGAACTGAGTTCCACAGTAACACCAATGAGGACATAACATTCCAGGTCCAACAAACACTCAACTAATACTCCTTTACTCTATGCAAACTCTCACGAATGAGACTCCAATCTTGGAATGAGCATATTTGAATCAACATAAAGTAACCTGTGCTTCCCCCGCAAATAATACCAGCCTCATAGATACTGAATAACAAACACCCTTTGAGATTTTCAGATCCTACAGTACTTACTTGTAACTGCCACTGCATCGTTACTTACTTTAACAAGCCACAGGATGTTTTCCTAATACCTCAATACGGAATTTCCAATATTCAATGTGATATTGTATTATCTGGTTTTCTTTGATGGCTTACTTTCCTTCTAAACGTCATCATTGACTGCTGCGAGCACAATTACCAACAGTATGTCAATGTTTTGATACATTCCTAAAAGATATTCACATAATATTATTTATCATTTAACTATACTAATTAATTTACAGGTGGATTGGTCTAAAAGAAAATCTACGACTACCCAGCATAAAAAGTGACAAATCCCCTGGAACTCGATAATCACAAATGACACATTGGGAACTATTTTGTTTGCATTGCCGATGATGAAAATTGGTGTCTTATGAGGGCAGCTACATGCATTTAAATGGAGATTTGCTGCAAGCTAATACATAACATTAAATCCTTTGTGGCAGAATCAGAGAAGGGGTGATAAGTGCTGTCAGGGACTGAAGAAAGTTAATCATATTCATTCATTTGTAATAATGAGTCAAAAAATCTCCATTTTCATATTCATAACTTCTAGGGTAGTAAATGTTGTATGTCATTTATTTAATCAGTCACTGACTCAAGATCAGTCAAGGAAATTGAAAACACTACAAATGTTAGCATATCTTCAGCCGCAAGATGTTAATTGTCTTAAACTCTACAGAATAAAATGGAGCATTGTAAACTCTTGTGATTAATGGAAGTACAGTACATCATTTAGGGAAAATTATACTGAATGGTTGAATCGTTCTAAAAGAAGTCAACCTATCACAGAGAGAGACAACGAGATTAAACACATTGGCCCTCATTACGACCCTGGCGGAAATCGCGGTGCAAAATGCACCATGGAGCACGGCGGAAAGCTGCCGATAGCGCCATGGGGGTTGGCGGATTTTCCGCCCCATTCCGACCTTGGCGGGGCGGTAAATCCCCATCCCCCATTTTACCCTTCCCCATTCCCATTTTTGCCCCATAGGGTATAATGGGAGTGGGGAAGGCGTTAATTACGCCACCGTAAAATACGGTGGCGTAATTAACGACAAGGTCCCGTAGCGCCATGGATTTCTCCGCCCGGAAAAACCAGGCGGAAAACGCTCCATGGCGCTACGGAAACTGGTAGTAGGGCGGACGGGTCCGCCGCGAATAACGCTGGCGTAAACCCACTGCGCCAGGGTCGTAATGAGGCCCATTGTGTATTGTGCACAAAGTTACTACCAAGATACTGTTTTTTTTTTCTCCATGAAAATGCTTTCTTTGTTTCATTTTCACACCCTAGAGGTGTACCTTCGCCAATCAGATTGCTCGGTATGTGAGCATTAACCAATAGCTCCCAAATTTGGGGCCATCTCAGCAGCTCAGAACATTTTCAGATGCCATATTCCCGTTAACACCTGTGACAAAGTGCCTTGCTTTGCTCTGGCGTTAAGGATAGGGTGACGAAGTGGGCTGGGTAACACAAACAAGTATATTATACAAGACCCAGGAATGGTGTGGGGAGGATCCCCGTATCCACGCCACAATCTTCCATGAGCTTGCAAGGAACTTGCAACAAGAGCCTGTCACCACTCTTCCTGTAAGAGACCAGGTTCAGTCTCTGTAGTAATTGCAAGATGTGCAAGCAATGCCTGTATAATGGACAAGATATCTAAAAATTCACTTACAGAGTCAAAGTCCACAACCCCCACACCCGAACAAGCCTGTTAATGGGCAATGGGTCTTGCAAACCAGAATACTCTGGCAGGCACGCTGCCCCGTTCCGAGGAGCACTCAACACACATACACAACCAAGATTGTGCTCAACCTTTATATAAACAAAATACAAAATGGAGCACATCCAATTTATGATGATAGAAAAAGTACTATGATTTTACAATCATTTTGGGTGCCACGACCTAAATGTAACACTGGCCACAAAGTTAACCATATATTTCCTCACTTCACTGAGCCATTTAGGGAGGAGGGGCCTGGAGAGAGGACCGAGCTCCGCCTGAGCCAGAGCCCTCAAGCACCACTGCGATAGCTCGCCTCTCAAACACGGTGTGTTTGCCATGCAAAGCCAAGAATTACGCACTCACGGAGATGGGGATAAATACGACTTTATTCAATCATCACATAATGGCCAACCCTTATCCCATGTGATCCCTTTGTTCCACCCTCCTCCCTAACCCACAGTTCCTTTGGTGGCTCAAAAGACCTCATCTGAGGGCCACCCACATAACGATGTGGTGCGGCTGTATAAGCCCTTTACACCATGACATCTCTTTCCCTTTTAAAGTTTAACTAGGGCTTCATGTGACTGTGCTGAGGTCTTCCTCGGGCTGGAGGTTCTAGGGCAGATAAGCAAATCCCATCAGGTAGATCTTCTTCGTCAGAGGGTTCACTGTACCCTTGATAAGACTCATCCAAGTATGACTGTTCGTCCATGTCTCTGGCTGATTCCCATCTATCAGAGATGCAACCCGGGAATCTTTTGAAACATGAAGAGTTCCTGGTGACTTCTTGGTGGCGGTCTCCGTTTGCCATCACCATGTTGCCTTTTTTCCCGGTCACTACCAACACCTGCTCAAAAGGTGTTTCCGACTGTTTCTGTGGATTTTCCGGTAGGTGTGTACTTATGATTCGTCGGAATATAAGATCTGATGGACTCACTCTTGTGGTGCTATGAGGAGTGTGGCGGTAGTCATGTAGTAACTGGTATAGTGCTTGTTCAAAAGGTTTGTTCACTAAATTAGCTATCTGTAACGTTTTCTTTATGTTTGCCATAAAACGCTCCACAATGGCGTTGGCCTGGGGCCATCAGGGCGTTATTTTATGATGTGTGAAAACCATGTATTTAGCAAATTGTTCGAAATCATAACTTTTGAAAGGTGGTCCATTGTCTGTCTTCAGTATTTTTGGTATGCCATAGACAGATAACATTCGCAGGAATAACACAGTGTGATGATGTTGAATCTATAATCTGTGCATCTGGAAATCTTGAATGTTCGTCCATCATCACAATTGTGGGATATTTTGACCCACTCAGATGTGCTTCACTACATCACTTTACTTCCTTGGTGCAAGAACAGCACAAAATGGCCATGCTAACTCCTGTGCATGCCAAGATCTTGAAATTGCGTCTTTGTAACAACCAGAAAATGGATGCACCTCCCTACCAGACACATTTCAGGTGGGGTGAAACAGAGTACTCACTGCAGGAATGTGCCAGTGTGCTCTGCAACATTTTACATGGAGCGAAGTGAAAGAGGCAGAATTACATTGCTTTAAACCCAAAATGCCTCTTTAAAATGACACTTTTTCAACCTTAAAAGTGCAGCTTGGCATCAATTTATCAGGAACCACTGTGATTAAAAAGGCCCTGCAATGCCCAGGATCATTCATTGTGTCTCAGATGAACCGGGCCTTATTTGAATGACAGCTACTGTCAAATGTATCCTTGAAAAATCAACCCAGGGTTTTGTTTTCATTTTACATGGGAAACGCATATATTTTCTTTGCAACAGTATCAAGAAGCAGCTGCCCAGAGAAAGACTCTAAATATATTCCTGTAACTGTATCCATGCTGCAAACCAACTCCAGCACTCAAGAAAAGAACTATAGCTGCACAAGGTGTATATTTGCTGGAGATGAAAACCGAATTTAAAGAAATAGTAAAATGTGATTTTTCCTGACTGAAGGGGGAAAATCGCCTATTTAAAAGTACATTGTTGTGTAAAGGCCTGATTACTTAAAAATGTGAAAGGATTTGTTACTGTTAAAAATACACTTATGAACTGTTTTAGTTCTATAGGTTTAAAGTTAAGATTTAAAAGGAGAAAGTCAAAACTAAAACCCAGGCTGAGTTGGCAAACTATATAATAAAAAAACTCGCTCTGCCAGTTGCTAGCCCTGAGAAAGGATGACACCTCATAAACCTCTGAAACAGGAAAGGCTAATTGCTAGCTTGGAGGCTTTGAATGAGCCAGGACAAAGGGACTTCCCCATTCGCATCAGACATTCGTCTTTGCTCCAGGCATGGACAATAGCAGATTGAGACTGTCACCTTTCAAGTGTGAGTGGCAGTAAACTTCGATCAAAAGAGAGGCCCCTCATCCTGCTTCAAAGGAATTGGCATTTGCTTGCAGTTTGGGAAAAGAAAAAAAATGATTAAGTGACAATAGACTTCCTGTTGGTTTTAAAAAGCCTATTTTGTAACTGAACTTCAAGATATTTAACGTTGCAGCCAGAATGAGGAAAAATATGAAAAGTTGTAGTTTTAAACCTAATTGTATGCTCTTTCTGTAAAGACTTGGTAGAACTCATTACTGCATAAGGAACAGAAGTTGTAAAGAATAACCGAGTGTGGGGAAAGTATTGATATTGCAAACATAACATTTTGTTCACACATCCCAGTGGTAAATGCGCATCTGTGTACAAAGCTGGAACATTTTAGGCCAAATCTTTCATGGTTAAAATTGCCAAAATATAGCAGAAAGGCAAAACCAGGTCCCACAGACTTGGAGTTTCAATTGAAATATGACCCACAAAATATGTAACCTGTGTATCTGATTTCCTCAAAGGTTATAACTGTATAAATATGTATTTGTGGTAAAATGAGATTTTGGTTCCTGTAGCTAAGGGAGGCTTCTAGTCATTGTAAAAATCATCCCATAAACATGGCATCCTCTTCTGTGATCCAATCAGCGAAGAGCAAGGCGGAAACTATGCTCTTGCCCAATCCTAGCATTATGGTTGTGGGTAATAAGCCTGCCCCTGCCATATACTGTAGTGATGTCATTTGGCATGATAAATAAGGAAACCTGACAACACACACTGATTCCTGACATTCTTCATGATTTTCTGCGTGGTGTCCTGTTCCTGATTTCTCCATCCTGCTTGATCCTGATTCCAGATTTCATTGCAAAGCCAAGGCCTATGCATTGCTGAACCCCTTTTCAGCTAGGCCTCAAATTCTAAAAATCCCAAAAACCCAAGGGAAGCATCCTGATCCAGTCTGACTTGCTACTGCTAGATGCATGCCTGCTGCAAACTCGCTATCCCACTGATCTCGAGTCTCCAGTAACCAGAAGGGCCAGTCCAGTGCAGTCCGGTGACCAGAACGACCTAGATGATCCTCTACTGCCCGGTGTGCCCAGCTGTCCTTGGTTAGACCCAATCCGTGTGATGACAAGAACACTTGACGGTCCAAAATCCTAAATTAAAGTGGACTGTAAGTATTAATAGGAATCATAGAAAACCATAGTATACCTTGCCCTGCCTTGCCTTGCCTCATCCCAATCTCTAAACCATCCTATCATTACCTTAATAACCTATAACATTGTCAGAATCCTTATTGCAATCCTGTCTTTGATTTATCTTGCTAAGCGCCATTTCTTTAGTCATTTTTATTTTATGTAAATCTTAAATTATAAATCCTACTTCGAGTGATCCGACTGGTTCCGCTGGGGCAGACACTGCGGATCTGGTGTTGAAGTCATGAATCAACTCTAGAGCTTACTGTGTCCCTCCTTGATGTTCTTGGCGGAATGCTCTAGCATAGAGTAAAATTATAGTAAATATTTTCTTGTCCAAACTGAGATTCTTTTCTGTTTTCACTACCCAATTTTTCTAAAAATGCCTCTCATTCAACATTTCCTATCTTCCTCAGTTTAATAGCTAGAGACTTCATTTCAGCTCTGGATTATACCTAAGACCTATGGCTACATCCCAACCCAAAAACAGTGTATTTCACCCGTTTTTCTTAAAAAAAACCTTTGGTTAATTTTAGCTGGGAATCCACAATTTTGCAAAGTTTTACATGTGTGATTTTTATTCTAAATCATTGTTGACCTTCCATTCAGATTCAAAGTGTTTACTTTTGCTCAAACTGTAACTCATGATTGTTAGTATCTTTCCCATGTTGCTCCCATAGAGATTTGTACTGATTTAAGGATTTGTGCACACATTCATTGTTTTACCCAGCCATTTCCGAATGTCATTTTAAAGTATACGTTTTCAAATCTGTGTTTCTCTCTTGTTTGGGGAGGGAAGGTTAGATTTGATTTCTATTTTCTATTCCTTATTGCTGATTACCTGCTGCTTCCTTATATCTAGTTAGAATTGTTTATTTGTAGGTTGAGGAATATTTCAGGGGGAAATCCTAACTTCGGCGCTATCTTTCCAAACAAGCAAAAAGTGTTCTTTTCTCTGGTGTTTTCCTTCTGTGTTGCTAAAGAGTGAATTTAAGTGCATTACATACCTTCCTATCTGTTATTGTCACCACATTGGTGATTGCTGCTCCCTATTAAAAAGCATGTGTTTGATTTGAATTTTAAATAAATAAATAAATATTACCTTTACCAACCAGCCTGATTCCTAGTCCATCGTGACCTGGGGTATTTGAGAAGGGGTGTGATTTGAGTGGTATATCACTCAAAATATTGAACCTATAGATATAATAAAATAAGCATTTCAGCTGTGGTCTGCATAGTAGGCTGAGACCAGGGTGTATCGCCTGATTGAAATACTTACAGATTTGGGGGCTCATGCAATGATTTTGAGTTTGAGTTACCACCCGTGACATTCTAGCACAGCGGACTAACCTGCAGCTAGTGACACCTTGCTTGGTTGGTGTACTGTGCTACACTGTACAAGCACCTCCCAAAACAAATGCTGCCAAGACCAGGCCGGTCTGTAAAAGTAACATTAAATCAACCCTAAAATAATTAATAAAGAAATTGATATTTCCAAAATGGCTGTTCCTGTAGAAATCAGTATGACTAGGGAGCACCTCCTGCACAAACTGTTTGTTAGGGGTGAGTGGCCAGAACAGAATTAACATGTCTGGCTGCTGGAAATCACAGAACAGGTCATTGCCCTGAACCTGGATACATGGCAGGACAAGGGCCCATTACACCAAGCTCTCAATGAATTGTACATGGCCCCAAAAGTTAAAGAGGAACAAAGCAAAATTGCCAGAATTGCGGCCAACTATACCTCCACATAGGAGTGATGCGGGAAAAGCACGCTGAAAACATAGTTCTGCACAGAATCAAATTGAATCACTAGAGAGAATCCAGAATGATCTAGACTCTGCAGAACAAAGGCTAGTGAAGAGCCAAGAATTAGAGGCAGAATCTAGAGATTATGTCACAAAATTAAAAGAAGATCTGGCTCTCCTACAGAGAGAGAATGCAGAGCAAGACACCGAAATACAGACACTAAAAGAGGAGTGCCAGGAAAGGGTTGACTCTCTGCAACAGAGTCAACAGAAACTGGCGCAACAATTAAATTATAATAGACCCTGCGTAGAACCTACAAAACCAGATAGAAACTTTGAAAGAGGAAAATAATAAATTAAATTAATTATGAGAGACCTACACTCTCAAACAGAATTTGATGAGGAGCGCCAGAAATCCAGTGTAGTCAAAAAACAAAGGGACGACATGGCTGAACAGAGGGGCACCCTAAGTCAGGAGAGGGATGCCTTAAGCCAGGAAGTAAGCCAATTAAAATCTGAGTTAGAGGGAAGAAAGCTGGCCCTCCAGGAGCTCAATGAATTAAAGACAGAGTATGGGAAGCTACTAGAGCTCACCGGATGGGTGGAGGATGCTCTGGAAGAGAACACCCAGACCAAAGATGCTAAAACTCAAGAGGTGAGTCTCCTGCAGCAGAAATTGGCCCTGTATTCCCAGAACAGGCAGGAAGCGCAGAGAGACAATGAGGCTTTCTGTGAAAAGAATGATTTGCTCCACCAACAAGTAGCAATGCAAGAGCAGATCATTGAGACCAGTAAGGCCTTGATAGAGGAACAAAAGGCTCAGATCTTTGCTTATCACCAGAAAACAGGGGCTGAAAAAGAAAAGGTAGAGAGGGGCAGAGCAAGTCCTGATCATCGCAAAAGGACCCCTGTACTCAGGGACTCTAACCCCTTCAATACCATGAACTCTGCCAGCTTCATGTCTACTGGCTCATATGAACCAGGGGCCATCAGATGGTAGAATTCAATAGAGTTGGTAAAATGGGACTGACAGATCAGCGCCCCCTAGAAATTGTTGGACGGCGTCCCTATACAGATCCCCAAATGTTAGGGCTAATATCTCTGACCTGGAAGACTCCTATGAGGGGCGATTCAGGGAACTGGATCCACAAAAATACTGCCTTTCAAAAGATCTGTTTGTGAAATTTGGTGGGGAACTCTAGGAAATAAAGCCCAAAAATAGTATCCTGAAGACCTCTACCCAGTTAGGGCAGTGGGGGGGTGGTACTCCGCCAATCCTTTGAGCAGGGGAGAGTCAGAAGACTCTTCTGAGCACCACAGGAATAGGGAAACTAGGCCCCCACATTCTGCAAGCCCTTCTCAAGCTCGCAGAACCAGGGAGTGCCTAGAGGATCAAGAAGCCACCTCCAGTAGCAGTGCCTCTGAGTCTGAGGATGAGTGGACTCGGGTGACTAAAACCAAAAAGGCAAACAAAATTAAGAGAGCTATGCAAAAAGATCCCCTTAGGCAGATCAAAGTCATTAGGAGTGTAATAACTCCATATCATACAAATGCAAAGTATTCTGTCTGGGAACACCTAGAATGATATGAACAGATGATGGACACTTTTCATCTGAAGGACAGCCAGAATTGCATACAGTATGTGAAGTGGACATTCTCTCCTGAATACTCCAGTTTCTTTGTGGGACTGGAGGATCAGAACCATTCAAGATGGTCCATCAACAGGGCGGCCATCTTAAAACATTTCTCTGCACATAGAAACCCCCAAGAGGCCCGCAAGGCGGCCTACAATCTGCAGTGCGGGGAAGATCAGGCTCCACAAGAATTTGTGCAGGAGCTCAAATGTGCCTTTGCGCAGACCACCAGGAGGGTGCGCACAGATAGTTGGGAGTTCATCATCACCTTCTTCCATTCACTCCCCAAATATATAATGACCCAGCTGGTGAGGGACTTTCATGAGAAGAGATCACTGGACTGGGTCATACAACAGGCAACCCGTATTTATGAGGTACAATAACCTGTAGACAGGTTGCCACCATTTTAGATCTGGAGATGGGGGGGCCTAAAAATACCAAGGATTGGCCACCCTCCCACTAATGTGCAAGATCTCACCACAGACAACAGAACTTTGCTTCACTAAACAAACCAAAAGAGTTAGGCCCTGAACTCTTTAAAAACAATTCATTTGAGATGTCTTTTTTGCCTAACCATAAAGTCTTGTTTATAGTTACCAAACGGCATATATAGAACAGAATTCACTGAATCTTGGTTATCATTTTCTGTTTGGTATCATTGTATCACAATCCGTTGTGCTAATACTGGATGTACTATAGTCCAGCTATGTTTTGTTAGAAGACTACAGCATCAGTAAAAACTGCTTATGATCGCTTTTTGTTTTCGGTTTGAATATTAGGATCCAATTGTTTTCCTCGTAATGGTTTTCATGAAGAAAGCAATCTCCTGTTAAACCCAGTATTGTTTTCCATTCCTATTTCAGAACCCATGTTCTGTCTCAGATGTGGATAAACCTGGTTCTAAACATTGTCTCCATTCCTTGTTTACACACAATGACAATGATTTCTTCTTGTGTATATATGTTGTTAATTTGATTTTCATTTACAATACATGTAAATAAACACATGTCCCCTGAATTAAGGGATTTATAACAGTTGTTATGATTTATTCAAATATCTTCTGTGACTTCCTTAAAATGTGAGTATAATTTAAAATACTTGCATGCTGGGAATAGGGTGATTAGGTATAACACCACTACAGTTCCCTGTTAACAACACAACATTCTACAAATTAAGAATGGTTTAATTCTTTCAGCGGTTACCAACCCCCCCAGTTATACATTGCCATTAATTTGGACCTGATAAACTATAAAGCCTGGTTCCAATTAGGGGGTAATCCCATGGAGTTTGATGATTCAGAAAAAGCATTTCGGTCAGCCCAATTGCTGCCATATGCAGTGGAAGTTCAAATTGGAGAGGAAGTCACCATCCCAGGACGGACACGACTGTTCCCACTTGAATTAAAAATTAAAAGAGGACAGAAACTGTAAAATCCTGACGCATATGTTCACCTCAACGCCCATCTCCAACAGCAAGGGATAGGGTTAAACCCAACACCATTAGTCAATATAGAACACAACACCATTCCAAAATTGATGGATAACAGCGACCTTAGGAGTATCACTCTGGGCGCAGGCACCATTATTGGAATGGCGGTTGATGACCAACATTTTTCCATAAATTTAGGTAATGAATTTATAGGACCAATCCCCAATGACTGTTTTGACAGTGATAGCGACAATGACATAACACCGGACTGGATCTGTACCCAGCAAGAGGGGAATTTCCTGGTGTACTCTTCCTGTCCTTATGCTAAGGAAGAGATGACCTGTGACTTAGGAGGGATGAGATGATCTTCCAGGTCCACAAGGACTGCCTCCCCTGCGTGGAACCCTCTGTCGAGGTCAATACTTTAACCAGGGACCTCTTCATCCAGCTGGATGAGACCCCTGAAAGAGCTAAACCAGAGGTATTTCCGGGCTTCAGGCAAATGGTTGATGAGAGAGTCAACCTAGCTGATCCTGTGAGACTCTGGAGCAAAAGCAAAAGCTGAAACAAGTTTTCTTAGATTTTCAGGATCTCTTTGCGGTGGACTCATATGACTGTGGTCGCACCGAAATCCATACAACAATAATTCCCACGGACCCTGGTATGAATGCAGTGTTTGTGAAGCAATACCACTTGCCCCTCGCATCCATGGAGTCCCTCACGGAAATAATCAAAAACCTTGAGTACCGTGGGATAATTTGTCCAGTCCACAGCACCTTCAATAATCTGGTGCTGGGGATTTTAAAACCCAACGACCAGTGGAGACTCTGTGCTGACCTAAGGGAGCTAAACACATGGGTCCACATGTCCCGGTGGCCTCTCCCCTACATTGACCAGGGGCTGGCCCAGATCCTGGGGTCAAAGGTATACACTGCCATTGACCTGACCAATCGGTACTGGACCGTACCTGTCAGTAGGGAGGACCAATATAAACTGGCCTTTACCTTCGGAGAGCAGCAGTACTCATTCACGCGCACTCCCTTCGGATACATCAACTCTGGCAATTAATTTAACACAAGGCCATATCCGACTTTGGTGAAAGGGGTAACCTGGCCTACGTAGATAATGTTCTGATCAAAAGCTCAACTGTGGAGGAACACATAGCGGAAATTCGTTATGTTCTGACGCAGTTGAGGGTTGCCGGAGCAAAACTATCCTTCCAAAGGGCACAGTGGTGCAGGACACATGTCAATTTCTTGGGACATGAGATAACTCCTGAGGGTCTCTGTCACCAGGAAAAGAAAGTGGAAGCACTCCTGAAACTAAAAGACCCCACAACTGTGCGTGAGCTAAGGAGCCTCTTTGGACTGACTAATTACAGTAGGAAGTTCATTGAGGATTACGGAGAGATCACAAGACCCCTGATCCATCTGTTGAAGGGGGGTCAAGTGGGAGTGGGGTCCAGAACAAGCTGAGGCAGTAAAGCAACTCAAAAGAAGCCTCTCACAAGCGCCTTGTCTAGCTTACCCTATCAAAACAAGGAGTTCTACTTGGAGACAGGGTTCTCAAATACATGCTTGACAGCAGTATTATATCAAAACCACGACAAGGTCAATAAAGTCATCTCCTCTGCAAGTAAGACTTTATCCTCTGTGGAGGAAAAATTCTACGATTGTGAGAAGGCACTCCTGGCAACGGTGTGGGCTTTGAAAAATTACCGCCCGTTCATCCAGGGGGAACACATCATAGTGGAGACTCCACACCAGCCTCTGCAATATCTCCAAAGTGACAGAATCCAGGCCGGAAAAGTGAGTTATTCCAGAATTACTTCCTGGATTCTGTCAATGCAAGGCTTTCCTGTGGAGGTCAGATATGGCCAAGACAAGAAGAGTCCCCTCGCGCAAGGTCTGGCTGACTTGCATGATTGTGCCAAGGAAAACTGTCTCGAGGACGAAAGTCTTAAAACCCAGGACAACATGGAGGCGTACCTGAATTCCCCACACAAAGTCTATGAAGAAGACAAGTGCGAGGGAATGTCCACTGTTTATGTGGATGGGTGCTCCTACCATGTTGACAACAACGGGGAAAAGGAACTGGTGGCCGGTGTTGGGAATGCCTCGGTGAAGGATGCCCGGGAACCCTCCACTGGGTACAAAATTGGTTGCCGTAGTAGTCAGGTGGCAGAGCTGATGGCAGTTCATCAAGCCATCCTAACTGCCATCCAACACCAACTCCACGAACTGGTCATAATCACTGATTCAGATTATGTCGGGAACGGGTTCGTAGAGCACCTGGTTAATTGGAAAACCAGAGGCATGCTATGTGCTAACAGCAAACCACTCAAACATGTCAAGCTGATACAAAATATTAATGATCTGGTCATCTCTAGTGGGATGACCATCTACTGGAAAAAGATCAAGCGTCATTCCAGAATAGAGGGGCCAGACAAAACTGGAAATGACCTAGCTGATCAGCTGGCCAAAAGTGGAGCCATCCAGGGGAATCACCTTGAGATCAAGTCCCCGTTGAGGGAAATCCAGGTCACTACTATCATTAGGTCCCAGACTAATGCTCACAATGAACTCTCAACTGCTCAGTGGAGTAAGGAGACCCCAGATGCTGATTTAATCACGGCTCAAAAAGGGGATCCAATCATTGGTAAGTTTTATCAACACATTGAGGACCCTGAGAAATTTCCCTTGACGGATACCGATTGCATTGGGAAAGAGGACCGCAGACTGTTGATGAAATATCCAAAAATGTTCTGAATCCAAGGCGGGCTGTTGGTGAGGAGATCCACATCTGGCTGTGACCAGTGGGTGGTCCCTACCTCATTCAGAAGCCTGATGCTAAGTCACGCCCATGATGCAGCCACAGCTGGACATTGGGGGTTTCATACTACATTCAAAATCTTGCGGGAGGTTGCATACTGGCCACACATGGGGCAGGACCTCAACCAATACTTGAAGGGGTGTCTTGTGTGTGCACAATTCCAGCCAACTCACACACCAAGCTCCCCTCCAAAAGAGGAGGATGACACTGCCTTGGTCAGATTTACAAGTATATTTCATCAGGCCCGTGATTCGCTTCTCTAGGTGGAACAAGTACATGTTAACCATAACATGCTTGTTTACTAAATCGGTGGAATGCCTCCCGGCCCCAAATTGCAAGGCAGAAACAGCAGCTGCCCTGATGATTAACCACATCTTCTTGCGTTTTGGACTACCCCAAATGATTGAGTCAGACCGAGGTAGTCACTTCACCAGCAAAGTGATGACAAAGATGTGGGAGATACACGGGGTAAAAAGGAAACTACACATTGCATACCGTTGTTCTCTAGTGATGGAGTTGAGAGGTAAAATAAAACCATTGTGCGCATACTAAAAATGTTTGCGGCAGACTCGGGCCAAGTTGGGACATCCGATTACCACTTGTCCTGATGGCCATCAGATCTACCCCATTTTCTGCAACAAAAATGTCTCCATTTGAGCTGATGACTGGACGAAGGATGGTGCTACCCCAGCATCTGCTCTACAGAACACAAGAGCAGACACTAATAAATGCCTCCACAACTCATGAGTATGTTGAGAATCTGAGAAAAACCCCTTCAGCATGCTTTTGCGTATGCTCAGCAGAATCTAGAAAGATCTGCAGACAGCATGAAGAGCCACTATGATCTAAAACAACCAAAAAGGAATATCAAGTAGGAGACAGGGTCTACCTGTACAATTTACAAACGAACTCAAGAGCGATACTTCTTGCCTAGCTAGGGGGGGGACTTTTGAAATTGTGGACACAATCTCACCAGTCGCCTACAGAACCTGCATCCCCAAAGGTGACTTGACAGAGAAAAAGTGGGTCCACATCAATCAGCTCAAGGGTTGCCACCCCAGGCACACTTTGTAGCAAATAGAGGAGCCTACAGAAGATACTTCTGAAGCATAGGAATATTTCAAATTGTCACTGAATGCATGCGTATATCCCACTGCTGTCATCCCGATTGAAGGACAGTTAGTGGGAAAATTGTCATAACCAGTTTGTGTTCTATTTTATAGATTTGCACTGGTTATACTGTTATAACCAAGGAGGACCTCCTCAGGGACCCGGAAAGGAGAAAACCAAGGAAATCCAGAGTGTCACTCCACACCAGAAAAGAAAACCTGAGTGAAGGCTGGGGGTATCATTCCACATTCCAACCAGAGGCAGCGAGGAGAGCGTGTTGCATCATTCGCTGATGGAAGAAGGACTCATTCCCGATTGAACCTGCTTTTTCACGAAAAGAAAAAAAAATCCCACTTGCTCAACTCCCCCACAACTGGAAGTCCAGGCGAAGTCGGGGGGAATCTGTTGTATATTTTGATCCACTCGGATGTGTTTCACTACATCACTTTACTGCATTGGTGCAAGAACAACACAAAATGGGCACGCAGACTCCTGTGCGCACCAAGAGCTCAAAATTGCGTGTTTGTAGCAACCAGAAAATGAATGCACCCCCCTGCCACACACATTTCAGGTTAGGTGAAACAGAGTACTCACTGCAGGAATGTGCCAGTGTGCCCTCAACATTTTACTTGGAGAAAAGTGAAAGAGTCAGCATTACCTTGCAGTAAACCCAAAATGCCTCTTTAAAATGACACTTTTTCAACCTTAAAAGTGCTACTTTGCGCTAAATTCGTCAATTTATCTGGAAATACTGTGATTAAAAAGGCCCTGCAATGCCCAGGATCATTCATAGGGCTTTATTACACGGTAGGCGGTAAGGGTTTATCGGTACCGGTAAGGGCACTGGTACCGGTAAACCCTTACTGCCTTACTACGAGGTCCCTTTGCGGGACCCGACCTTAACGGCTGGTGTAGACCAGCCGTTAAAGTTAGGACCCGCAAAGGGACCTTGGTGCTAATTACGGTACCGCAATTTGCGTTACCGTAATTAGCTCCTTCCCCATTCCCATTGAGCCCTATGGGGCAAAATTTGGAATGGGGAAGGGCCATAGAGAAAGGGGGAATTACCGCCCCGCCAACCTTGGAATGGGGTGGTAATTCCCCTTTTCTCCATGGTGGTACCGGTATGGTACCGGCGGCAACCATGGTGCTAATAGCACCATGGTTTAGTGCATTCCGTGTAATGAGGCCCACAGTGCCTCAGAGGAACCGGGCCTCATTTGAATGACAGCTCCTGTCGAATGTATCCTTGAAAAATCAACCCGGGTTTTTGTTTTCATTATACACGGAAACGCGTCTTTTCTTTCCAACAGTATCAAGAAGCAGCTGTCCAGATAAAGAATCTAAATAGATGCCTGTAACTGTATCCATGCTGCAAACCAACTCCAGCACTCAAGAAAAAAACTATAGCTGCACAAAGTGTATATTTGCTGGAGATGAAAACCGGATTTAAAGAAATAGTAAGATGTTTTTTCCTGACTGAAGGGGCAAAATCGCCTATTTAAAAGTACATTGTTGTGTAGAGGCCTGATTACTTAGAAATGTAAAAGGATTTGTTACTGTTAAAAATATACTTATAAACTGTTTTAATTCTATAGGTTCAAAGTTAAGATTTAAAAGGAGAAAATCAAAGCTTGGCAAACTATATAAAAAACAAATGTGCTCTGTCAGTTGCTAGCCCTGAGAAAGGGTGACACCTCATAATCTTCTGGAACAGGAAAAGCTAATTGCTGCTTGGAGGCTTTGAATGAGCAAGGACAAAGGGACTTCCCGATTCGCATCAGACATTCGTCTTTGCTCCAGGCATGGACAATAGCAGACTGAGACTGTCAGCTTTCAAGTGTGAGTGGCAGTAAACTTCAATCAAAAGAGAGGCCCCTCATCCTGCTTCAAAGGAATTGGCATTTGCTTGCAGTTTGGGAAAAGAAAAAAAAACTGATTAAGTGACAATAGACTTCCTGTTGGTTTTAAAAAGCCTATTTTGTAACTGAACTTCAAGACATTTAACGTTGCAGCCAGAATGAGGAAAAATATGAAAAGTTGTAGTTTTAAATCTAATTGTATGCTCTTTCTGTGAAGACTTGGTAGAACTCATTACTGCATAAGGAACAGAAGTTGTAAAGAATAACCGATTGTGGGGAAAGTATTGATATTGCAAACATAACATTTTGTACACACATCCCAGTGGTAAATGCGCATCTGTGTACAAAGCTGGAAAATTTGAGGCCAAATCTTTCATGGTTAAAATTGCAAAAATATAGCAGAAAGGCAAAACCAGGTCCCACAGACTTGGGGTTTCAATTGAAATATGACCCATAAAATATGTAACCTGTGTATCTGATTTTCTCAGAGGTTATAACTGTACAAATATGTATTTGTGGTAAAATGAGATGTTGGTTCCTGAAGCTAGGGGAGGTTTCTAGTCATTGTAAAAATCATCCCATAAACATGACATCCTTTTCTGTGATCCAATCAGCAAAGAGCAAGGCAGAAACTATGCTCTTGCCCAATCCTAGCATTATGGGTGGGGGTAATAAGCCTGTCCCTGCCATATACTGTAGTGATGTCATTTGGCATGATAAATAAGGGTACCTGACAACACACAAACACACACTGATTCCTGACTTTCTTCCTGATTTCCTGCGTGGCGTCCTGTTCCTGATTTCTCCATCCTGCTTGATCCTGATTCCAGATTTCATTGCAAAGCCAAGGCCTATGCATTGCTGAACCCCTTTTCAGCTAGGCCTCAAATTCTAAAAATCCCAAAAACCCAAGGGAAGCATCCTTATCCAGTCTGGCTTGCTACTGCTAGATGCATGCCTGCTGCAAACTCGCCATCCCACTAATCTCCAGTCTCCAGTAACCAGAAGGGCCATTCCAGTGCAGTCTGGTGACCAGAACGACCTAGATGATCCTGTCCCGCCCGGTTTGCCCAGCTGTCCTTGGTTAGACCCGATCCGTGTGATGACAAGAACCCTTGATGGTCCAAAATCCTAAATTAAAGTGGACTGTAAGTATTAATAGGAATCATAGAAAACCATAGCATACCTTGCCTCATCCCATTCTCTAAACCATCCTATCATTACATTAATAACTTGTAACATTGTCAGAATCCTTATTGCAATCCTGTCTTTGATTTATCTTGTTAAGCGCCATTTCTTTAGTCATTTTTATTTTGTGTAAATCTTAAATTATCAATCCTACTTCAAGTGATCCGACTGGTTCCGCCGGGGCGGACACTGCGGATCTGGTGTTGAAGTCATGAATCAACTCTAGAGCTTACTGTGTCCCTCCTTGGTATTCTGGCTGGAATGCTCTAGCATAGAGTAAAATTATAGTAAATATTTTCTTGTCCAAACTGAGTTTATTTTCTGTTTTCACTACCCGATTTTTCTAAAAACCCCTCTCATTCAACCTTGCCTATCTTCCTCAGTTTAATAGCTAGAGACTTCATTTCAACTCTGGATTATACCTAAGACCTATAACTACACCCCAACCCAAAAACAGTGTATTTCACCCATTTTTCTTAAAAACCGTTTGGTTAATTGTAGGCGGGAATCCACAATTTTGCAAAGTTTTACATGTGTGATTTTTATTCTAAAGTATTTTCGACCTTCCATTCAGATTGAAAGTGTTTACTTTTGCTCAAACTGTAACTCATGATTGTGAGTATCTTTCTCGTGTTGCTCCCATAGAGATTTGTACTGATTTAAGGATTTCTGCACACATTCATTGTTTTACCAAGCCATTTCTGAATGTCATTTTAAAGTGTAAGATTTCAAATCCGTTTTTCTCTCTTGTTTGGGGAGGGAAGGTTACATTTTAATTATATTTTATATTCCTTATCCCTGATGACCTGCTGCTTCCTTATATCTAGTCAGAATTGGTTATTTGTGGGTTGAGGAATATTGCAGGGGGAAATCCTAAATTCAGTGCTATCTTTCCAAACAAGCCAAAAGTGTTCTTTTATCTGGTGTTTTCCTTCTGTGTTGCTAAAGAGTGAATTTAAGTGCATTACATACCTTCCTATCTGTTATTGTCACCAAATTGGTGATTGCTGCTCCCTATTAAAAAGCATATGTTTGATTTGAATTTTAAATAAATATTACCTTTACCAAAAAGCCTGATTGCTGGTCCATCATGACCTGGGGTATTTGAGAAGGGGTGTGATATGAGTGGTATATCACTCAAAATATTGAACCTATAGATATAATAAAATAAGCATTTCAGCTGTGCGCTGCATACTAGGCCGAGACCAGGGTGTATCGCCTAATTGAAATACTTAATACAATAAAATATTTTCTATTTTGTAACGGTCCAAATAGATCAACTGCCACTTGTTCCCAGACATCTTCAGGTAGTTTTGACATTTGCAAAGGGTTTGGGGGTGGGTTTGGAGCCACTAAAGCACATATTTCACATTTCCCCACAACTTCGTCCACTAAGGTGTCTAGTTTTAGAAACCACACCTTTTCGCTCAGGAGTCGTTTCGTTGAGGCTAGACCACGATGACTCTCATGAGCGAGTGCAATTACTCATTCTCTTAATGTAGAGGGTATGACCATTTTTGATCCGTTCATCAGTATGTGGTTTTCAATGACTGTCTGCTCATCTTTCACATGTATCAAGGCTTTGATGTCTTCTTTCCCTGACTTTCAAATCTGGCTTGTTATTTTACATGCGACATGCGACATCCTATCAGTATGCAGACACAGACAGCGATGTATTAGGTAATTGATATGATTGTCCACAATGGAAGGATTGGCACCAGGAGATCCAGGTGGGTGTCTTTACAGATAATCTGCCGGGTTGTCCTCCTTCCCAGGACGGTGTATTATGCTGAATTTGTAGTCCAGCAGGCGTAGACCCCATCTTGCAATTCTTGGAGGCATTCTTGATTTAGGATTACCAAAGGTGGTAAGGAGGGCTTGGTGATCAGTGATTACGGTAAAAGGCTTGCCGTAGAGAAAAAGATGAAAATATTTCCATGCCCATACCACTGCTAAACTTTCATTTCTGCTTGAGAATATGCTTCTTCTGTAGTAGTAATTCTCTTGCTTGCATAGGCCACTATACATTTTTCATTCGGTTCGGTTGGGTTGTATTGTTTTAGTATAGACCCCAATCCTACGGGGCTGGCATCTACTTCCACTTCGGTCTTTTTCTCTGCATCAAAGTATGCTACATTTTCTACTCTTGTGATGTTATCCCAAATGGTTTCAAAGGCTGCTTGACATTCTATTAACCATTCAAAAGCTTGATTTTTCCGTGTCAGGAGGTTTAGTGGGTTGCTTACAGCTGAATAATCTGGTATATATCTTGAACAGTAGCTGGCCAAACCCAGAAGGATCTTAGTTCTGAAATGTTGATTGGTGTTAAGGATGAGTTTAGGGCAGCAACTTTTTCACGGTCAGGCCTCATCCCTTTTTCAGAAAATATATGTCAAAGAAATCTCAGAGAGTTTTTCCGGAACTCGCACTTTGATTGATTGAGTGTGAGACCTGCTGTTTCGAGGGCTGTGCATACTTTGCAAAGCGCTGCATCATGTTCCTCTTTGGTTTCTCTGAACACCAGTATGTCATCTGAGTAGTTGAGACAATTTGGGACATGACAAATGACCTTACGTATATTTCCTCCTGAAAAATCTCTGCTACCGATGATATACCAAAAAGTAGTCCTTTGTACTGAAAAAGGCCTAAGTGAGTCACAAATGTGGTGATGTACCTGGATTCTCGAGCAATCTCAATTTGATGATATCCTTTTGTGAGATCTAATTTAGGAAAAACATTTGGCTCCATGTAAAAGATGAATCATGTCTGTAATTCTTGAAGCTTGCTGTCTTTTTCTTTCGATGGTCTCATTAGCTCTTCTCATGTCCACACATAATCTGATTGTTCCTTCTGGTGATTTTTTAGGTACCGGCACTATTGGAGATACCCATGGGGTTGGCCCTGTTACTGGCTCTATGACGTGCTGTTTCAGTAATTTGTTGATTTCATCTTCCACCTGGTAGTGTTGTGCAACGTTTTTCACATCTGGATTAATGTGGGGTTGAATTTTCCGATTTCTGAGTTTTCCTAGACCCTTGAATAGTTTTGGAAAATTACAGGGCGATTCATGGAATAAATGTGTGCCGAAAATCTCTGCGCAAGCGTGCGAAAGCGTGCGAATCACAGCGCAAGCGCGAAAATCGCCGTGCAAGTGTGCGAAAGCCGCTCACATCGATTCATGGAAGTCCATGCACGTGTAAATCCTGGGATGTGCGCTAAAATCCTGCGTGGCGCACGCGGGCACACACGTCATCAAACGGCGTGCGATATGCGCACAGCGAAAGCGCCCATTGCGCGGCTCACACAACAAAAGTAGGCGGAACACAGGACGTAACACGTGGAATGGGGAGCAACGTGTGAAAATGTGGGCGTTACGGGGGAAGTACAGGAGTAAAATGCGTGGAACGCCCACACGCGCACCTACAACACGTATTCATGGAATCGAACAGGGGAAACGCGGGCGCCAAAAAAGACGCGCTAATCCAGAAACATGTACGCCAGCAGGAAGCAGGCGTACGCAGCCCCTTGCAGCATAAAAGTGCGCGCAAACAACAAACAAGCTCAGACGCTACGATGAATATACCGTTCCTCGCAGCAGTGGTCGTGGGACACCGCAGGAGGAGGAGGATAGCCAGGCCCAGAATTTTTACACCCAGGACCAGCCTTTTTGGGATGCCTGATGACCAGGTGTATGGGAGGTACAGGTTCCCACCACACATAATACTCGACCTGGTGAGTGAGTGGGAGGATGACCTCACATCACCCACCCTGTGCTCCCAAGCACTGAGCCCCTTGGAAAAGGTGCTCAATGTACTGCACTTCTTGGCCACTGGTTCATTTCAGCGGACAAGTGCCATAGTGGGGGGGGAGGTGTCACAGGCCACGCAGTCACGCTGCCTACTCCAGGTGTTGCCCATCATGACTGCGCGCCCCTCAGTCCGCAGGCACATATACATGCCCAGAACACCTGAAGAAAGGCAGGCTGCCGTCCAGGACTTTTACGGGATGGCACACTTCCCCAAAGTGTTAGGTGCCATTGATTGCACCCATGTGGCTCTACGTCTTCCCAGGGCAACTGAGCATATCTATAGAAACCGCAAGCACTGGTATTCCATCAACGTGCAGGTAGTATGCGATGCCAAGGGAATCATCACCTCAGGATATGCCAACTATCCAGGGTCTACCCATGACAGTTTCATTTTCAGAATGTCACCCCTAAACCGGGACATAGAAGCTGGGCGGCATGGCGATACATGGCTGCTTGGTGAGTATAATTGCCTCGGCACATGCATGCATGTCAGATACTGAGTAATGTCACAACCCCACTAATGATACCCATCATCACCTCCCGAGGGGACAGTGCCTACCCTCTGAGCACCCACATGATGACGCCAATTCGGAACCCCACCACACCACCCGAGGTAAGATACAACACAGCCCATATTGCAACCCGGGGCATAGTGGAGCGCACATTCGGAGTGCTCAAGTCACGCTTTCTCTCCCTTGACCGCTCTGGTTGGCAGCTGCTATACGCACCCCCAGTAGTGTGCAGGATCATAGTGGCAGCATGTGTCCTGCACAATGTTGCAACACGCTGGGGCCTGCTTGTGGACATGGTGGTGCCCCCATATCCCCAACCACATGCACGGCCGCTGCGCATGGGAGGGGAAAGGGCACGTGGTGAGGCAGCCCGTACGCAGCTGGTGGCTAATTACTTCACCTAAAATGACACCCCTGTGGAGTTCACACAGTCCTGGCACATACCAGCTGACAATCAATGATGATGACATAAGGGACAGTCAACTGTCACAACCATACCAGCCTCAGATTGGGCACCTGGAAGTGTTACATTGTGTGCATCCCTACCTACTGAAAGACAACCAATGCTATGTCACAAAAAGGCACACATTTATACTGCATGAATGACTACCCCCTTGCAAAATACAAAATGAAAATAGTGCCATGTCACCCAACCCCTCCCATCTCAGCTACCCAACACACCATGGCATGTCATGCAATGTGAAATCAACCAAATGAATGCACAAGACATGACACAAGTGTCACAAAGAGCACTGTTCAAAATGGAAACAGGCCACAGACAATATGCTCCCAGTAATCATTAACAAACAGCACACATGAACAAACACTTACCAGCAACACAATACAGCAACACAGGATGAAACAGGGCCAAATATGACAGTACAAAATCAAAGTAGTGCAGGTTTTACAACCTGAATAAGGCAGCAGATCGGCCCCTTCCAACTGCAGAGGGTTGCTGTCAGGCAAATGTGTCAGCGTACTGCATGCAACATGAACTGCATCTGCAAAGGAGACGGCCTTGTGAAGAAATGAAGAATGTACCTGTGAATAAGGAGGAAGACATGGATGCACAAGCACATATCAATACACCATGCAGTGTTCAATACAACAACAGTCCCCACTAGGGATGTCCACACAGTTTTGACCACAGACTGCCCACACAGATCATGGGAGCCCAATGTCACTGTGTAAGTCACTGTCACTTGGTCACACCATTTGCAAGCCCATGGAAAGGGGAAGCAGGATGGGTGTGTGTGTCAGGAACCCAAGCATCTAACCCAAACACAGGACAAGCCTGCATGTGCCCAGCTGGAATACACAGTGGATGCCCACAGGAGCCACACAAGGCAACACACTGGAAAAAAAAAAGAAAATAAAAATAAAAAATGGCCATGTGTGGGCCGGGGTGGGGGAGGCCACCCAGGAGGTTTGAGGACAGGGTGCACACCAACACCCAACTGCGTGGATGTTGCGAGAAAAAAAAATACCTCAATGGGCTCATGGCCTGCATGGCTACGCTAATGTGGGAGAACTGCTGCTGTCGCTCTCTTCACCCTCTGCTGCTATATCAGGAGGTGGTCGTGCTATGGGAGGCAGCCCACGCCAAGCCCTGGTATGGTCCTCCATGGCAGCAAGCATGCGGGTGTTGAAGGTCTCGTTCTGGAGGATGATAGTACGGAGATCCCCATGCAGCACCTGACAGGTTGCCTGCATTTCTGCACGCATGGCCTCGCGTGATGCCTGAATCTCCTCCCGAGTTGCCTGCAGCTCAGCTGAGAGCGAACGTGTCAGCTGCTCCAGCTGCTGTTCTGACCTAAAATTTCGGGAAGCCTCAAGTTCACTTAGATTCTCCCTGAGGAACTGGAGTTCTAACCTCAGGGCTTCCCTGTGGCCCTGTGACTCTACAGAAATGGCTTCCCGCAGAGTCTCCAGTGCCGCCCGTCGGTCCCTGTTGGACGCCAACATGTCTTCCCTGTGTGATTGGCAAATGGAGTCTGTTGCCTGCTGTTGTTGCTCCATCTGCCTTTCAGGGGGGAGAATGGAAGTGACCACCCTCTCCATTGCCTGAGCCATCATTTCAACTGATGCTCCCTGTGGTGCTGCTATACCTTACATGGAGTTTTCCCATACAGTATTGCCTGGTGGCGTACGGTCACCGCGTCGGCGGGCACCAGACCTGTTTGGGGCAAGGCGATCTGCACCTTGCTGTGCTGGCACTGCCTGAGGCTGCAGGACTGCATTCCCCCTCTGATCTGCTGGCCCAGGAAAAGGATCAGATGTTGTGGAGTGTGACCCTGCATCCGTAACCGCCAATGTCGGAGTTACCAACACTTACATCCCTATAGAGGGGTCTCCCCCTGGTGCAGGTGGGTTGGTCAGAACAGCATCCCTCCCAGTAACACTCACCTGCGACGCCACATATGTCTCACTCTCCGATTCAGCACCTGAATCATAGAGGTCTGGGGAGGTGCACCCAGAGACACCCGTGGACAGTATGGTCTGCAGGAGGATAGGGTTTTCACCCACCACCACCCCACGTCCTCCACTGGTGCCCGGTTGGGGCTGAGATTCCTCCTGGGTCTGCACCATCTCCTCCACCTCAACAGCATCAAGTGCGTCATCACCTGCAAAAACATGAAAGACAACAAATGGAAACAGGCATGAGCACCACAGCACACACATAGGCCGGACAAGGCAGAGATCCAGTACATGAATTGCACATGTCCCACATGACTAGAACCCTGTGTGATGCCGGAAATGCATCTGAGGGACAGGGCCTCTGAATCCTTGTCCTTTCTCTGTTTTTACCGTGTGTTCTGTCATGTTTTCTGCCCAGGAGTCCATGAGGGACTCCTGGCAGTGCAGCTCTCTTTTGATTTGGTGAACAGACCCATGGGATACCCTTATGGCACCCATGGGTAGGGGTACAACCCTGTGCCCCTAGTGTATGTTTTTGGGCACCTGTGGGTGACCCACAGAGCAGGGTATGGGCTGGTGGCAGCTCCATGCTGAATTTGACAGGTGCTCTGGGTGTCCTCCATTTTGGGATACCCAGGCCCTGCCATTGGAATCAGTTGATTCCTGATAGGAAACAAGATGGCCCCTGTGGCCTCTTGCTTTCTATTGCCTGTTATCTTGTTTTTCCCAAAGTCCTGGGAAGCCCTGACTCTGTCCCTTCCCCCTGACTGGCTGTTGGGTGGAAGTTCCATATATGGTGTTGTTGTGAAGGCCCAGCTAGACTGACTGGAGCCTTCCCAGTGACTGTATGTTGTGGGTACCTCCTGTGGGTGGGACCTGGGTGAATGGAGTGTGTGACCAATATACACTCCTTGTTGTGGTTGTCTGGTTTCTGGCATGAGAGACAAAGACTGAGACAGCCCTGCCCGAAACTGGCCTGAATGCAGTGTGTAGTGTTGAATGGCTGGGTACTTGTCCCAATCCACATTCCTTGTTGTGAGTGTCTGAAAGGGAGGAGTGTGGCCTGAATGCACTGTGTGCCTGATTGGCTGACTGACTGCATGAATGCCCTTCTGTGTGATTGGCTGCTGTGTGTGTGCCAGCAGTGTGGATGAGAGACAGAATAGTATATCTGGGGACCTCTCACCACTGGAAATTGTTCAGAAGCATTCAGAAGCTGAGTCTCCACTCAAGAGTAACTGGATTTGCTGACCCTCGACGTCCAGCTGGAAGAAGAAGACTTGCTGTGGCATTTGCTTCGACGGAACTGAAGGTTGTCGAAATTGTCGAGGGCTGACCCGAGAGAGGACCTGGCTAGGCGCCCTCTTCCCGTGCTCCGAGGGACCATCGAGCACCGCTGAATCTTCGCCGAAGCGCCCTGGAAGTCAGACCCTCGAAAGGCTGCCGACCCGAGACGGGACCGCCGAGGAGATCGAAGTGAAGCACCCGGACATCGACGCCGTCGAAGTCCATTGCCGTCGACCAGGGTTCGCAGGTCTGTGTAACCGCTGGAGGCCCGTCGAAGTTGTGTGCCCAGCCGTGGGAACCACTTGACGCCGTGCCGCCGACGATCGGAGCCGTCCGCTCCATTGCCTAAGAACATTCAATCGAAGGACTCTCTCGACCGCATCGTCGACCGCTTATCCTGCCGGAGAAAGTCGAGGACGACCAACGCGCCGAGGAGAAACCTGCCGGTGGGTTTCCCGCCACCCGACGACCCCAAAGACTCGGACGACTCGACGCCCTTGCTGGGCTCCCGTCTCTACAATCTTTGCGGTCCAGAACTATTGTCATCGAGGTGCCCCGCACACCTCCGCCTTGCAGGACGCCGACGCCCCGACGCCGACGAGCACCGCTCGGACGGAGCTGCCGCCTCTTCGACAACGTTCGGCCTCGTTTGTCGACGGACGTTCGACGCCCCGTGCCTCCCGCCTGAAAAGGAAGGCATTCAAGAAGGGCCGTCGATTCCCCGTCGCCGAACAGCGAGTCCCTCGACGCTTGTCGACGCCTTTTCGAGGAACTCGACTCCACCAGGTACATTGGGGGGGTAAAAACATTATAGGAGAGAAATAGACTATTGAACAATATCTGGACTGGGCTGGTGTTATATCTCTTTATTTTGCAGGTTGCCCAGGTGGGGGGATCTCCACACAGAACTGTGTCCAGTAGCAAGGGCCAGTATTCTGCCTATTGTTTCAACCCTCTGTTATCTCTCCTCTCTCTATTGCTGGTTTCCTTCTTATTGATCTGTGTGCCATTTCTACAGTATTGTGAATGCACTTTAATGAGGTCTAATATTAGTGGTACCACTTTAGAATTGTAGATATTTACCATTGCTGATTTTCCTGAGCACAAAGTGCGTTATTGTGATAAGTGTACATAACCCTTGAATATTAATTATATAAAGACTGTGTTTTCAGTAATACAGTGTGTGGACATTCCTTTGTGGGGGCTTGGGGATACACTGTACTTAAGAACCAGCCTGCATCACCTCCTGAGAAGCTAGGCCTTGATTGCTCGCCCATCGCTACCGTATTAGAGAATCTTGGCTGGGGTCCTCTGTGCCTCCCCTCTACCATATAGAGAGCAGAAGTACAGACCCCCCCACCGGTCTTCTTTACAAAGCTGGTGGCAGCGGTGGGATGCTTATGGTTTTAAGACTCAGTGTATAACCGTGCCACTTACAAAATATCCGCACTTTATTAGATTAAGGTTTGGGTGTGTACCAAATAACTGCATTACAGGCAATGGAGCCCATTGCAAATGGTAAATTGACTCGGATGAGCTTAGAGGCTCTCCAGAGTGCTTGTGAAGCCAGGGAGTTGGACTTTGTGGATAAGTCTAGGGCTGAGCTGATAGCTGCCCTGGTGGACTACCAGACTGATGGTGAAACCCTTGATGAAGGGGGGGATGCAACCAGTGAGGACTCTGCCCCTGGGGTTGTCGCTGAATCTGTTTCTGGGAATGCCACCATTCCTGCTGCCTCTGTTCCAAACCCCAGCAATTCCATGGAACTTGAGTTATTAAGGATGAAATTGGCCTTTGAATATCGCAAGTTGGAAATAGAAGCTGAGCTTAAGAAAGAGGAGCTGGCACAGCAAGTGGAACTCAAGAATAGGGATCTTGCGCTCAAAGACAAGGACACTGAATGTCAGAGAATCCAGCTAGAGAGAGCTAGAGTGGAGACTTCAGCTAGACCAATTGAGAGTGGCAGGTCCCCAGCCACCAAGTTTATGAAAGATTTGGTTGGTGTGTTTGTGGAGGGTTCAGATATCCTCCAATGGATTGAAGCGTTTGAAATGGCTTGTGCAATTCATGATGTAGATAAAAGAGATTGGGCTAAGTGTTTGTTAAGCAGAGTGCCTCAAACTGGATATGACTGTATTCTGAAGCTGAGTGTGGAGGAAAGGGGTCAGTATGAGTGTATGAAGTCTGCTTTGATTGCCAAGTTTGGCAAGACACCTACCCAATACCTTAAAAGGTTCAGGGATTTTAAGAAAAGAGAGAATGTGTCTTGGGTTGACTGGGTGAGTACTGCGCACATGAACATGATGGGGTGGATTGACGGTTACAAGGTGAAAACTTTTGTTGAGTTGTCCCACCTCTTGTTTTTTGAGCATTTTTCTGAAGCCTGTTCACCAGAGCTGCGTCAGTATGTGGCTGACCAGAACATTTTGGACCCCTTTAAGCTGGCTAGGTTGGCTGACAAGTGGGTCTCCCACCGGGTGTCCCCTAAGGACTCCAGTGGGAAGGACAAGGACAAAGAAAAGGGGACCTCTCAGAAAGCTGAGGAGTCCCAAAAGCAATCACAGTCGGGTAAACCAAAACCTTCCTCTCCTAAGACCCAAAAATCTGGTGGGGATAAGTCCTCTGTGGGTGGGAATAAGAGTAGTGGTCCACCTGCTGCAAAGCAGGTTCCCAGTGGTTCCAGTACCGTACCCCGCACTCCTGGCACTTGTTGGGATTGTGGGGCTCTGGATCACAAAAGGGGTGACCCCAAGTGTAAAGGTAAGGCACTTGGAGTACAGGCTGTCAGCCTGACCTACCCTTACCCCGTGGCTGAGGTGGAGGCCACTGTCCTCCCCTCCTCTACAGGAATCACATTTGGTGCTCCGGTAGAGATTTCCTTAGTGTCCCTTGGGGCCTGGGACCAGTACGCAGAAGTACTGGCAACTATCCCGCAGAACACCCGTAGGTTTTTGAGAAGTGTCCTCTTGAATGGCCAGCCTTCTACTGGTTTGAGAGACACTGGGGCAAGCATGACAGTGGTGGACAGGACCCTGCTCAAGCCAGAGGACTATGTAGGTGCTCCTCTGAGAACCACCAGGTTAGCTGGTGGGCCTCCCAAATTATCGCCTGTAGCCCTAGTCACACTCATGATTGGAGACAAGACAGCAAAGCTTCCTGTCCTGGTTCAGGACAATGTCCCTGCTAACATTCTGTTAGGAAATGATCTAGTAGAGTTGGGGTTGATCTCGGATGGTCTTCCCATGACTGCTGCTGCAGTCACTAGGTCACAGGTGACACCGGGTCTGGCTGTGAGTCAGGTATCCGAGCCAAAGGCGAGGCCTAAGGCAAGAAGAAGGAAGACCAAGAAGGCCACCTCTGTGGAGGGAACACCTTCTCTTCCTGCTGTTCCGACAGCACCCAATGGGATCCATGCTCCGGACGGGCTGGGTCCAGCGGAAAACCCAAACTCAACTCCTGTGGGAGAAGAGACAGAAGACTCTCCTGTGGGAGAGGTTCTCAACCCGGAGGATCATCCCGACCTTCAATGCTTGTTAGCTGAAGGGGGACCCTCCCGGGCAGACTTCTGTAAGGGACAGAGAGAGTGCCACTCTCTCGAGGGCCTGAGGAAACAGGCCCTGTCCCAGGCACAAGGTGAAGTGCCTAGGACATTCAAGATTTATTGGGAGGGTGAGCTCCTTGTTAGTGAGCCCACTAAGCCCGAACCTGGTGCCCGCAAGAGGTTGGTGGTACCCCAGGTTTACAGGCCCTTCCTACTGCAGTTGGCGCATGAGGTGCCCTTGGCTGGTCATCTTGGGACCAAGAAGACTAAGCAGAGGCTCTCTGCCCATTTCTACTGGCCACGGATGGGAGTAGAGGTGGAGTCCCACTGCAGGACCTGCCCAACTTGTCAGTTGTCTGGCAAGACTGGAGGCAGGGTCATTGCCCCACTGCAGCCATTACCAGTGGTTGGCACACCATTTGAGAGGGTGGGCATCGACATCGTCGGTCCCCTTGACCCTCCCACTTCAGGTGGACATCGGTTCATCCTGGTCTTGGTAGATCATGCCACCAGGTACCCTGAGGCAATACCCCTTCGGACTGTTACTGCCAAGGTGGTTGCCAGGGCTCTCCTGGGCATTTTCACCCGTGTTGGATTCCCCAAGGAGGTTGTCTCTGACCGAGGATCCAACTTCATGTCTAGTTACATGAAAACCATGTGGAAAGAGTGCGGGGTAACCTACAAGTTCTCCACCTCTTACCACCCCCAGACCAATGGTCTGGTTGAGAGATTTAACAAAACTCTCAAGGGCATGCTAGGTGCTTTGGAAGAGCCCCTAAGGAGGAAATGGGATCTCCTCCTGCCATGCCTGCTGTTTGCTTACAGAGAGGTACCTCAAGAGGGTGTTGGTTTCAGCCCCTTTGAGTTACTCTTTGGACATCCCGTGAGGGGGCCCCTCGCCTTGATCCGAGAAGGCTTGGAAGCCACCCCTCCAGGTCCCGCCAAGCAAGTGGGGGACTATGTGTTAGGCCTCAGGCGGAGGATGACACAAATGATGGGTCAGGCAACAGCAAATCTCAAGGCCAGCCAGGAATTGAATAAGTACTGGCATGACCTGAAAGCTTCGCAAGTGGATTGGACTCCGGGACAGGAAATCCTTGTGATGGAGCCTACCAAGCCTAGAGCTTTGGCAGACAAGTGGACTGGACCCTTCAGGATCATCTCCAAGATGGGCGAAGTCAATTATCTGGTGGACATGGGAGCCTCTGGGGTAGCCCCCCAGGTATTCCATGTCAACAGGCTCAAGCCTTTCCACAGGCGAGCAGAGGTCTCATGTCTCTTGCTAGCTTCAGGGCAAGAAGAGGATGAGAGTGAGCCCCTTCCTGATTTGCTGCATAGCAACCCTCAGGATGGCTCAGTGGAGGGAGTACAACTCTCTCCCGATTTGACAACAGAGCAGCAGAGGGCCTGCCGGGCTTTGCTCCAGCAGTATGCCCCTCTGTTTTCACTGACACCGGGCCTTACACCGTGGTGTAAGCACGAAATTGACACTGGTGACAGTGTGCCTGTCAAAAGCAGGAGCTATCGTATGTCAGATACCGTCAAAAACCACATCCAGGCTGAGGTCGCCAAGATGTTGGATCTGGGTGTTATTGAACCCTCCACCAGTCCCTGGTCCAGTCCAGTGGTCCTTGTCCCCAAGGCAAGTTCCCCGGCGGGTACCAAGGATTGGAGGTTCTGTGTGGACTACCGAGGAGTCAATGCCGTCACCAAAACTGACGCGCACCCATTGCCCAGGGCTGATGAGCTCGTGGACACTATAGGTGCTGCCAAATTTGTGAGCACCTTTGACCTTACCTCAGGCTATTGGCAAATAGCTCTGACGGACCATGCCAAGGAAAAGACGGCATTCTCCACACCTGAGGGACTCTACCAGTTTAGGGTCATGCCCTTTGGGTTGAAGAATGTCCCTGCCACCTTCCAGAGATTGGTCAACCATGCGCTCAGTGGGCTGGAAGCCTTTTGTGTGGCTTACTTAGACGACATTGCCGTCTACAGTTCCACCTGGGAAGAGCATTTGACACATCTGGATGAGGTGTTGCAGGCCTTGAAAAGGGCTAACCTCACTATCAAGGCCACCAAGTGCCAGATAGCTCAGGGGAAAGTTACCTATCTTGGTCATGAGGTAGGAGGGGGTCAAATCCAACCTCTCTCCAGTAAAGTACAGGACGTACAGAACTGGGAGACGCCCACTACTCAAACCCAGGTGAGAGCCTTTTTGGGCCTCACTGGGTACTATCGCAATTTCATGGCAGACTATGGAACCATAGCTGCACCCCTGACAGCTCTAACTTCACCCAAACAGCCTAGGAAGGTTAATTGGACTGAAGACTGTCAGAGGGCCTTTGATGGCTTGAAAGAAAGTCTGTGTAGGGCACCTGTGTTGAGTGCGCCTGACTACAGCCGACCCTTTATCGTCCAGACGGATGCCTGCGACACCGGAATTGGAGCTGTCTTGTCCCAGTTAGATGACAAAGGGAGAGAACATCCTATCATATTCCTCAGTAGACAACTCAAGGGTAGAGAACTTAGGTGGGCTACTGTTGAAAAGGAATGTTTTAGTATAGTTTGGAGCCTTAGGCGTTTTAGGCCCTACCTTACGGGGTCCACCTTCAAGGTCCAAACAGATCATAAGCCCCTGAAGTGGCTTATGCAGATGAAGGGTGAGAATCCGAAATTGCTCAGGTGGTCGATTAGCCTACAAGGGCTAGACTTCACCATAGAGCACAGACCAGGGAAGAGTCACGATAATGCAGATGGCCTTTCCAGAAGGTATGTTGACCGTCTGGATGAGGGTGTCTATCCCGTGGGAGATTAGGCACCCTCCACCTCAGTCTGGGGGGGGCGACTGTGATGCCGGAAATGCATCTGAGGGACAGGGCCTCTGAATCCTTGTCCTTTCTCTGTTTTTACCGTGTGTTCTGTCATGTTTTCTGCCCAGGAGTCCATGAGGGACTCCTGGCAGTGCAGCTCTCTTTTGATTTGGTGAACAGACCCATGGGATACCCTTATGGCACCCATGGGTAGGGGTACAACCCTGTGCCCCTAGTGTATGTTTTTGGGCACCTGTGGGTGACCCACAGAGCAGGGTATGGGCTGGTGGCAGCTCCATGCTGAATTTGACAGGTGCTCTGGGTGTCCTCCATTTTGGGATACCCAGGCCCTGCCATTGGAATCAGTTGATTCCTGATAGGAAACAAGATGGCCCCTGTGGCCTCTTGCTTTCTATTGCCTGTTATCTTGTTTTTCCCAAAGTCCTGGGAAGCCCTGACTCTGTCCCTTCCCCCTGACTGGCTGTTGGGTGGAAGTTCCATATATGGTGTTGTTGTGAAGGCCCAGCTAGACTGACTGGAGCCTTCCCAGTGACTGTATGTTGTGGGTACCTCCTGTGGGTGGGACCTGGGTGAATGGAGTGTGTGACCAATATACACTCCTTGTTGTGGTTGTCTGGTTTCTGGCATGAGAGACAAAGACTGAGACAGCCCTGCCCGAAACTGGCCTGAATGCAGTGTGTAGTGTTGAATGGCTGGGTACTTGTCCCAATCCACATTCCTTGTTGTGAGTGTCTGAAAGGGAGGAGTGTGGCCTGAATGCACTGTGTGCCTGATTGGCTGACTGACTGCATGAATGCCCTTCTGTGTGATTGGCTGCTGTGTGTGTGCCAGCAGTGTGGATGAGAGACAGAATAGTATATCTGGGGACCTCTCACCACTGGAAATTGTTCAGAAGCATTCAGAAGCTGAGTCTCCACTCAAGAGTAACTGGATTTGCTGACCCTCGACGTCCAGCTGGAAGAAGAAGACTTGCTGTGGCATTTGCTTCGACGGAACTGAAGGTTGTCGAAATTGTCGAGGGCTGACCCGAGAGAGGACCTGGCTAGGCGCCCTCTTCCCGTGCTCCGAGGGACCATCGAGCACCGCTGAATCTTCGCCGAAGCGCCCTGGAAGTCAGACCCTCGAAAGGCTGCCGACCCGAGACGGGACCGCCGAGGAGATCGAAGTGAAGCACCCGGACATCGACGCCGTCGAAGTCCATTGCCGTCGACCAGGGTTCGCAGGTCTGTGTAACCGCTGGAGGCCCGTCGAAGTTGTGTGCCCAGCCGTGGGAACCACTTGACGCCGTGCCGCCGACGATCGGAGCCGTCCGCTCCATTGCCTAAGAACATTCAATCGAAGGACTCTCTCGACCGCATCGTCGACCGCTTATCCTGCCGGAGAAAGTCGAGGACGACCAACGCGCCGAGGAGAAACCTGCCGGTGGGTTTCCCGCCACCCGACGACCCCAAAGACTCGGACGACTCGACGCCCTTGCTGGGCTCCCGTCTCTACAATCTTTGCGGTCCAGAACTATTGTCATCGAGGTGCCCCGCACACCTCCGCCTTGCAGGACGCCGACGCCCCGACGCCGACGAGCACCGCTCGGACGGAGCTGCCGCCTCTTCGACAACGTTCGGCCTCGTTTGTCGACGGACGTTCGACGCCCCGTGCCTCCCGCCTGAAAAGGAAGGCATTCAAGAAGGGCCGTCGATTCCCCGTCGCCGAACAGCGAGTCCCTCGACGCTTGTCGACGCCTTTTCGAGGAACTCGACTCCACCAGGTACATTGGGGGGGTAAAAACATTATAGGAGAGAAATAGACTATTGAACAATATCTGGACTGGGCTGGTGTTATATCTCTTTATTTTGCAGGTTGCCCAGGTGGGGGGATCTCCACACAGAACTGTGTCCAGTAGCAAGGGCCAGTATTCTGCCTATTGTTTCAACCCTCTGTTATCTCTCCTCTCTCTATTGCTGGTTTCCTTCTTATTGATCTGTGTGCCATTTCTACAGTATTGTGAATGCACTTTAATGAGGTCTAATATTAGTGGTACCACTTTAGAATTGTAGATATTTACCATTGCTGATTTTCCTGAGCACAAAGTGCGTTATTGTGATAAGTGTACATAACCCTTGAATATTAATTATATAAAGACTGTGTTTTCAGTAATACAGTGTGTGGACATTCCTTTGTGGGGGCTTGGGGATACACTGTACTTAAGAACCAGCCTGCATCACCTCCTGAGAAGCTAGGCCTTGATTGCTCGCCCATCGCTACCGTATTAGAGAATCTTGGCTGGGGTCCTCTGTGCCTCCCCTCTACCATATAGAGAGCAGAAGTACAGACCCCCCCACCGGTCTTCTTTACACCCTGGCATGCATGCACTGTCAATGAATTGGAAGGGGAGGCAAAAAGCAGACACTGAGGACACCAAGATGGAAAAGCAACACATTTACTGCATACTGGATAGCACTGGCATCACAGATTAGACTGTGTATGGCATGTCCAATACACATACATGACACATGCCAGCACACAGATGGCACGTAGCATAGGCATGGTACATTTGACAAGTACAGCCATATGTCAGTGAATGAGTACTGTCACCCATCCATGTGAGATGGACATGATGAGATGAAAAATGCAAAATAGTGTGACAAAATATGCATGTGCCACACACTGCAACACATCGACTGTGCAATAATACAGTGATGGCAGGCAGATGGATACATCAATGGTTGGTCACTTCAACATGACATGAAACAACAATCATGTTCCACATTCAAACAGGCCCCAAAAATTAATGTGAGCAGGCCCTTACTCAATCAGCCTGAATGGTCAAATCATTCCCATAACAAGGTAATACATGTGGGCCAATGTGGGTTGTAATCTATGACAGAAGCATGTCACATATGTGGCATTAGGGCAGAAAAATGCGTTGCAAAAATGGCAGGATTGAAACAATCAGGCTGAATGAACACTGAAAATTCAGAACAATGTTGTTGCAAGATGACAGTTCAAGTGCAACTGCAGTAATGTGGCGCTAATTGCCTACTGTGGTCAGAAGGGATACTGTCATACCCAAACCCAAGGCCGATGAATGGTTTGGAGGAAGCACTTGGGTGACCCATACCACTCAGGAGTACACACCCTCACCTGGCACTCAATCATGACACATCACCCAAGAAACATGCACATGGATTACACACACTTGCATGGGCACTCACCGAACAATGCTTCATAATCTGGTAGGTCGCCAACGCCTTGGATCTGTTCCTCTGTGACGAAGGTTCCAGCAATAGACTCATGTTCAGTGAGTTGGTCATCCTCTGGTGGAGACCCACCGCCAGTCACCAGAGTAGAGGCATGATTGGAAGCCAGCTTGTTCTTTGCTCTGCGTTTAAGGTCATTCCACCGCTTGTAGCAATCATCATCTGTGCGCCTCACAAATCCAAGGGCACTAATGTGGTCTCCGATGGTCTGCCAGTGGGCCCTACGTTGAGCAGTCGTAGTCTTACTGCCTGCAGTCACCAACATTTCGCGGCTATGTGCCAACACATAGGCCACAAGTGCATCAAGTTTGGCGTCATTGAAGCTAGGTTTCCTTGACGTGCTGGTATGTGTAGCCGTGTCTGGGGTCTCAGCCTGTAGTGCAAGAACACCCTTTTTCCTCTTCTTGGAAGGTGGTGCGGATCCTGAGTGGCTTACGCCGCTCTGGTCAATAGGGGCAGAAGCGCAGGTGGACTGGGTACTAGAAGTTTGCGAATGCACAATGACCATAGGTCTTGGTGCAGGCATTGGCTGCAGGGTGATGTTGGCAGGGCCAACGTCGGTGTGATGGACCTGGACCGACACTGTCCCGGCTGGGAGACTCGGAGCTGGGGTGGATAGAGCTGCAGCTGCCCCTGCAGCCTCCCCACCCTGCCTACTTGGGGCAGCAGATGACATTGCTGCCCCAGATCCACGTGGCCTGGTGACAGCAACTTTCACCGCCACACGTGGATTAGACTTGCTGACCTGGAAGTCAGCCTGGGAGTCATCTGTGCCGGTTCAGGTGACAAAATGGGCCGGTCCAACAAGGGCTGAGCTGGGATGGTGTCAGCTACGTTTCCCAGAACCATTGGAGGGGGCATAGGTTGCCCCGATTGGTCCTCCACACACTGGGCTCTAGGGGCACCCTGCAAATCCTGGCCACGTCCCCTACCACGCCCACCACGCCCACCTTTTGGAGGCCGGCCACTTTTGCCTCCCTTACTGCTTGGTCGCCTCCCAACCATGGCACTGATGTTGTTGTGCGTATGGGAGTTGCAGTAAACAATTGTCCTGGGCATTTGGGGTGAAAGGCGTAGGGTACTAGATGGAATTCGTACCCTAGTGCTCTAGCAAGGCTGTATGTGACCCCTGGGGGAAGATGACGGGTCACGCAACACACAGGCACCCCAAAGACAAAAGTACACGTGCACGCAACCCCTGGTGGACCACGTGTGTGGAAAAATGAACCCGCACTACGCTGTGGCACCCAGAAACACAAAAATAAGCGTACGCGTGTTACACGCAGCCTACAATGACCTCTGAAAGGGTACGCAACACACGGGGGCACCCACAGTTGGAAAATTTGTGCGCGACTCACCGTCTGCCTTGAAAAAGAATGTGAAAAAGACGCGCATGTGCGCATTGGCAACACCCCCGCCAAAAGAAGAAAAGAACGCAGTCTGAGGAAACAGGGAGTACGAACTGGAAACGGTGTGAAGTAATCGCGTGTGAACCGATAAGAAGTACAAGATACACCCGCTCGCTCTCCACAAAAAGCACGTACAAGGAAATAGCATGATACTCGTACCTTTGAAGCCAGCCCACACGTGCAACGTCACTTACGCACTTATGCGATAAGGCCCTTTCCTCCAATAGAACGGTGAGGTGCAGTTTTCTCGCGTGCTGATTCACTATGCACGTGTGTTGTGGGGAACGCGCGCACGTAACGTCACTTACACGCTCACGCGCTAAGGGCCTTTCCTCCGATTTCACGCTGACGTGCACTTTTTTCACGTGCCAAATCACTCCGTATCAAGCTGGCCACGCAAAAACACATGGAAGACCCCGCTCCTGCCCAAAAGGCCATTTTCCTGCCCCCAAGAGCCCCGAGCATGCTCCCACCAGCAATCTGCTGCTGCCTGCCTGCCTGCTGCCCACGTGCCCTGCTATTTGGTGCCTGCACGTCAGCCATCTGCAGGTGTCCAGTTGCTGTGTCCACCCCTGCTGGAACAGAAGACTCCCGACTGGGATACCATCGCTCCACAGCCCAGCCCCAGGACCCAGTTGCCCACCCACGCCTGCCTCGGGGGTCGCCATGTCGGGGCAAACACCATCTGAGACCACTGGCGACCCCCAGTCAGAGAGGCAGAGGGCCACCAGCTTCAGTGAGAAGGAAGTTGGTGTCCTGGTGGAGCATGTCCTGGGGCATTATGATGCCCTCTTTGGAACATCACGTGCCAAAAAGGAAGGACGGTCGAGGGTCTGGGAGGATGCAGTGGTTGCCATCAACGCAGAGGGGGTGGCAACCCGCGACATCAACCACGTCAAGAAGCGCTGGGAGGACTTGAAGTCCAGGACCCTCTACAAGGCCCGGCGCCTCGCAGAGGGGGGCCAGGGCAGCATGAGCAACATCCAGATGAGGGTCCTGGAACACGTAGGCCCAGCTCTCCACGCCCAGATCCTTTGGAGGCAGACCCATCTGGAGTTGAGCGGTAAGTGGCCAAGCATTGCTGTGTGAGACAGGGCATGTTGCAGTGTGCTGGTAGTCTGATACTTGCCTGTATGTGTGACATAGGCCATGTATGGATGTGTGTGTGCAGGGACATCATGGTCATGCATGTGAGACCAGTAATGTGTGAACCACATGGATGGTGCATGTGTTCCAATGCAACATGGGGAGCTGTATGCGGAATGCACACATGAAAGCATGCCAGTCTCTGTTCTTGGACATGGAGGGGGTGTGAGGGATGGGTGCTGCTGTCATGTACATGTATGGTGCACATGTGTGTGTGTCTGAGAAGTGTGTGTGACTTTGAAACGCCATGGATGCATGACACATGTCCGTGATGATGTGTAGATTCACTCATGCAGTGCCGTCACCGTTGTATCCACTGTGTCTGTGGTGTACAAGCCATGATGCATGACCCTCCGGTGATGTATGTGCATGGGATCAGTGTGAGCCATGATGCATGTGAGTTTGAAGGCAACATTTTGGTTAACAGAGGCCCTTGTACATGGATGCTGATGTTGATTGCAGGCACCGGGACTGTTTCTGCATGTGTGTTGCGTGCATTCACCCATGTGTTGTGGAGGGACAGGATGGAAGTGACATTTGACAGTGCCAGTGTGTTATTGTTTCCTGTCTAGGGGAATATTGTACTGTACCCTGATGCTTGTGTTCTATGTCTCCCTCTACGCAGCGTCAAGTGAAGAAGAGGGCGAAGACGGCGCTGTGGAGCCAAGCGGCGGGGATGCCTCCACCGGGTGGCGACGCAAGGCCCAGCCACCCTCCCAGGAATTGCCATCATCCGGGAGCGAGGGGGCTGGTGCCGCGTCTGCCACTACGGCTGTAGCGGGATGTTCGGGTGAGCCCCTACAGGGGCTTGCAATGGCGGAAGATGGTGTGGAGACATCCAGGTTGGTGGTCTCCACAGAGGAGGAGGAGCCTGCTACTGGGCCGCACAGGGGGCCTGGTGGGGGTAGTACCACTGGTGCAAGTGGTGCAGTCCAGGGTCAGGAGGCAGCACAGGTCACCGCGGAGGGGCCTGTGCATGTCGCTGTCCTTTACCCTGTGACTGCACCACCATGCACCAGCAGAGATGCCCCGTCCCAGGCCCATTCGCAGGTAGGGGGGAGTGCCACGTCATCTGCCTCTCCACTACCTGCGGACGAGGGGTCCCAAGACCATATGGGATCCGTCCTGGTTGGTGTCGCGTTGCGCATGCGTGACATTCGTGATGACGTGCATGCTTCCTGGGCGGAGCACGCACGCCATCACGAAGAGCAGCGTCGCGACGTGGCACTGTTGGGAGGGGCCCTGGTCAGTAGGTTCCTACATGTGTCACGCACTCTGGCGGACCTCTCCTCCTCTGTGGAGACTATGCGCCAGTCATTCTCCCTGCCGTCTTCCGGCCCAGATTCCACCAGGGCCCCCTGTGGACCTGGCTTGACCAACACAGCCAGCTTGGTGGAGATCCCATCCCTGCCACAGTCGGGAGTCGGCGGTCCAGCAGGGGTGGACACCCCAACAACTGGAGACCAGCAGATGGAGGATGTGCAGGCATCGGACAGGGCACATGGACAGCAGCAACAGCAGCAGGATCTAGATGGGAGCAATGATGGCTCGGGTCCATCGACATCAGAGGGCCAGGCATCGGCCAGAGGGCAGGAGGACCCTGGAATGGGTGTGTCTTCCGTGTGGCTGCGGTTGGGCCAGCGTATAGATGCAGAGCGGTGGCGGGCGGAAGAGGCGCGGCTCTCCATGGTCAGGGCGGAGTTCTCCATGCGTCGGGCGTTGAGGCGGGCAGAGTGCCTCGAGGCAACTCGCAGGGAGTTGGAACAGGCCATGAGTGCATCCCTGCGAGACCTCGGGGCCAGGGCAGAGTCCCGCCTCTGGGATATCAACATGGAGTTCGATGATGCCCTGGCCCGGGACATCACAGAGTGAGACGCAGGACTTGCCCGCCGCCATTGTATATAGTTAGATAGTGTTAGGTTTCCTTTGCTTTTCTTTTAATTTGGAGTTAATGGACATTGCTCCACTTCATGTGTATATAGTTTTTTCGTCATAGGATTTTTTTGTAGGTTTCCTTTTGTTTGTGGATTTATGGACCATTTGGACTTACATTGTATATAGTTGCAGACTTGTACATACTTTCTTTTTCTATATTCCCATGGATCAATGGTTATTTATTATTTGGATTATGTTTTTATTATGGACATTGGCAATGGACCACTTTTTTATTGAACATGATTTTATTTTTTACTTCATTGGATTTACATTGGATTTTTTTTCTAAATCAGTCATTGTACATTGATTTTCATTTTACTATTCCTCCAAGTCAATTCATTATGTTTTTAATACCATTTTTATAACTTCTGAATTGGTGTTGTGGCCTGTCATTGGTTTTGTGCATGTCTCATTGAACATTTCCTCAGTCACGTGTTGCCACTGTGTGGCTACGTTCGACATTCCTGCATGGGCATGGTGGTTCATTTAGACTATCATGGCATGGGTAATTTGGGAGTGGGTTCTGTGGATGATTGCATGCTTGGATTGGGGGGCAAGGGGGATTAGGGTTGGCTTTAAGGACATGGGTCTGTTTTGTTAGGACATGTTGTTTGTTGGGACATGAGTCGGGGCCTGCTGGCAGGTGCCCCTCACTGCTGCGGTGTGGGTGTGCTGGGGGACATGAGTCGGGGCCTGCTGGCAGGTGCCCGTCAATGCTGGGAGGTGGGGGTGCTCGGGGACATGAGTCGGGGCCTGCTGGCAGGTGCCCCTCACTGCTGGGGGGTGGGGGTGTTGGGGGACATGAGTCGGGGCCTGCTGGCAGGTGCCCCTCACTGCTGGGGGGTGGGGGTGCTGGGGGACATGAGTCAGGGCCTGCTGGCAGGTGCCCCTCACTGCTGGGGGGTGGGGGTGCTGGGGGACATGAATCGGGGCCTGCTGACAGGTGCCCCTCACTGCTGGGGGGTGGGGGTGCTGGGGGACATGAGTCGGGCCTGCTGGCAGGTGCCCCTCACTGCTGGGGGGTTGGGGTGCTGGGGGACATGAGTCGGGGCCTGCTGGCAGGCGCCCCTCACTGCTGGGGGGTGGGGGTGCTGGGGGACATGAGTCGGGGCGTGCTGGCAGGTGCCCGTCAATGCTGGGTGGGTGCAGGTGCAGGGAGACATGAGTTGGTGATCACTAGTGGAAGGTGACATGTGGGCTGGCTGGGGGGCATGCCCAAGATGGATGGGCTGCCTGCGGGACATGACCAGGGGTGCAGGGTAGTCCCCTGTGGTGTGGGTTGCCTGCAGGGGCCGTGGAGGGGGTAGAAGGCACACCTGGGAGGACCCACACTGCCAATTCACGTGTGGGACTCCCTGCGCACCCCACTGGATACACGTACCCCGCTCTGACAGCGAAATCGTGTGTGAAACGTCCCGCGCACCCCAGTAATACATGTACCCCGCTCGCACAGGGCCAATCGCGTGTGGAACTCCCCGCGCACCGGAGTAATACATGTACCCTGCTTGCACAGGGCCAACGGCGTATGGAATTCCCAGCGAACCCCAGTAATACATGTACCCCGCTCGCACAGGGACAATCGCGTGTGAAACTTCCTGTGTACCCCCGAAATACACATATCACGCTCACACAGGGCCAATCGCGTGTGAAACTTCCCGCGTACTCCCGAAATACACGTACCCTGCTCGCACAGGGCCATTCGCGTGTGAAACTTCCCGCGCACCCCAGTAATACAAGTACCCTGCTCGCACAGGGCCAATCGCGTGTGAAACTTCATGCGCACCCCAGTAATACACGTACCCTGCTCGCACAGGGCCAATCACGGGTGAAACTTCCTGCGTATCCCAGAAATACACGTTCCCCGCTCACACAGGCCCAATCGCATGTGAAACTCCCCGCGCACCCCAGTAATACCCGTACCCCGCTCGCACAGGGCCATTCGCGTGTGAATCTTCCTGCGTACCCCCGAAATACATGTACCCTGCTCGCACAGGACCAATCGCGTGTGAAACTTCCCGTGCACCCCAGTAATACACGTACCCTGCTCGCACAGGGCCAATCACGTGTGAAACTTCCCGCGTACCCCCGAAATACACGTACCCCGCTCGCACAGGGCCAATCGCGTGTGAAACTTCCCGTGTACCCCCGAAATACACATACCCTGCTCGCACAGGGCCAATCACGTGTGAAACTTCCCGCATACCCCCGAAATACACGTACCCTGCTCGCACAGGGCCAATCGTGTGTGAAACTTCCGGCGCACCCCGGCTCGCACAGGCCCAATCGCGTGTGAAACTCCCCATGCACCCCAGTAATACACGTACTCTGCTCGCACAGGGCCAATCGCGTGTGAAACTTCCCGCGTACCCCTGAAATACACATACCCTGCTCGCACAGGGCCAATCGCGTGTGAAACTTCCCGCATACACCCGAAATACACGTACCCTGCTCGCACAGGCCCAATCGAGTGTGAAACTCCCCACGCACCCCAGTAATACACGTACCCCACTCGCACAGGGCCAATCGCTTGTGAATCTTCCTGCGCACCCCAGTAATACATGTATCCCACTTGCACACGGCCAATCGTGTGAGAAACTCCCCGCACAGCGGGGTACGTGTATTCAGAGGGGTGCGCGGGGAGTTTTAAAGGCGTTTTCGTGGTTGTGGGCCTGTGCGCCATGTACGGGATTCGTGCGCTGTACATGGCGCACGGGGAGGGGTTGGGGCATAACTGGCGCTGCTGCAGGGTCGCTGCGTCAGTCTGCGCCACGGCTGGTAATGGATGTTAAAATCCATGAATACGCTGTGCACGGAAATGGATTTTGGCACACGCGGCTGGCGCAGACTGTCGCACGCGCACACTGTGCGCCAGCCGCGTGCACCACTTGTGCGCTGGATTCTATGAATTACCCCCCTAATCTCAACGTCTTCTGGTGGAGAAAAATATTTTTGCGCCATCAATTGATACATTGTGTGCACTTGTCCCATTTCTACAGCGGTTTTAAAACTGAGTATGCATCCACTTTTGACTTCTGTTTCCAGCACATGTACTTGAACGTTCGCAATATGTGACTTATGTGCACAAGTTACTGATGTTACCCCTTTACAGGGTAGTGGCCTGGTGGAGCCATATGGATATATGTCAACCATAGCCTTTTTGAGTTTTAGAGGGTTTGGTAATGACTCATACGTTTCTTCACTTATTATATTGACAGTTGCACCGGTGTCAATAAGGAAATCCAATGGTGTGTTGTTTACTTGAATTCTCAGAATGGGGCTATGTTGCGTGGCAGTGTTATTGTTTAACACCCTTACATATCCCTTTTTACGTTGGTCATCCCCCGATGAAGAAAGATCACTACTGGATGGTGACTTTATTTCAATGTACCTAACATGATGCCTTCTTCTACTGCATTGTGTAGTGTCAGCAGGCTTGTGTTCATCCTTCCAATATGTACTTTTGTATTCTCTGTCATCTCGCCATTATCTTCTTTGAAAGGAAATATACGTAAGGTCATTTGTCATGTCCCAATTGTCTCAACTACTCAGATGACATACTGGTGTTCTTCACGTGATCTTGTAGGGGTCAATCCTCTGGGCTCTTTGAAATGTTTACGTAGAATTGGTTGAAAAGGAGCATTTTTGCACATGGCTCTATAATGGTCATATCCACCACAGGATGCGCACTTCTGACCCATTGCAGGACATTCTCCGGCATAAGGGTATTCATAACCACATCTGTAGCGTGTGGCTTCATTGCAGTTGATAGCTGATTTAACCATAGAATTTAATGTATGAACCACTTGTTAATCAGAAGATTTTGTTTGTATGTTGACTTTATTAACTGCAGCTTCCATGTGAGCTAAAGAAAGAATTTCATCCAATGAACCTTGCTTTTGTAACAGTTTCTTTCGAAAAGTGGGTGATTCACACCCTGCTATCTCTTGAGATTGAAATGCCTCTTCGTTAGCATAACAATGAAATTCACAATGTTTTAATTTGATACGCAAGAGCATCACATAGTTGTTTATGGACTCTCCTTTTTCTTAATGTGTCTTTCATAATCCACATTGGTTAAAGGTGTAAAATATTCTGTCAATCTGGAGTGTAATTCCTGATATGAGGCGGTTTCCAGATTAGTAAATTACTGCCGGCCCCACTGCCATGGATAAAGTATTCTTGAGTCTGATGTCATCTTTGAGACCAATAGCTCCAACATAAACGTTGAAATCACTTAACCATGTAGCCCATTTGGGTCCCAGGTTACTGGTATCCCTTTTGTCAAAAGCATGTGGTATTTGTAACATCTGCGAGCTTCCATTTGTGGTAGCCGGTGTTTCATTTGGTGAGTGATTCTCTGTGAAGGATGTGGGAGTTTCTTCTGACATTTTGGCTGTTAGTGTTTTCTTTTCTTGACTTGTCTTCTGTACTCTTTATTTTTACTGTGATTTGAGAGTAGTTATACATGCTCACCTTTTCTTGGTGATTAAATTGCGCCCACTCTCCTGCAGCTTCGCGTTGAACACTGTGCCCCTTATTTTTAGACAATAGCAATGGTGCCGGGCTTCAAACTTGCCTCACTTTCTCTCCCTTTTCTCATTTACTTCCTACTGTGATGGGAGGATGGGAGGTTATGTGCGCGTAGCGAGCGCTCAGTGTCACTAGTTAATGTAAATTATCCCTTTTTTTATTTTTATTGTGCTGATGGTGCCGGGCTAACGGATGTATGGATTATTAAATACCTGTTGTCAGCGTGCCTCACAGCATCTGGAGGCGCACCGACATGCGTTTAGTGCTCAACCGCACCCTCCCCGTCAGTTACTGTCTTTCGTGACAGAATAATTTTTCTTTACAGCGCAAGTTTCAGCAACATGCCATCCTCGTCGCCAGTTGCCCGAGACCTCAAGCACCACTGCGAGGGCTCGCCTCTCAAATGCGGCACGCTGGCTATGCAAAGCCAAGGATTACGCGCTCACAGATATGGGGATAAATACGACTTTATTCAATCATCACATAATGGCCAACTGCCAACCCTTATCCCACGTGACCCCTTCGTTCCACCCTCCTCTCTAACCCACAGTTCCCTTGGTGGCTCAAAAGGCCTCAACTGAGGGCCACCCACATAACAATGTGGTACGGCTGTATAAACCCTTTACATCATGACAGCCTGCATGTTGAAATACACCAATCCTGGATGATGACTTATTATTAAAGACATAGAGAAAGGGTGGTACCTGGGTAAGACCATTGTGGGAGTTTGAGGAGAGATGGGGTGAGGTGAAATAGCATGCTGAAGGTGAGTGGGAGTAAAGAGGAGGTTGGAGGAGAGCAGAGAGATTGGTTTAGGAGAAGGGAGGAGGTGATAAGTAACATAAGGTTAAGGAGTCTGGAGGACAAACCCCAGTAGTTGTGGAGAGAAGAACCTCAGGGGTTGGGGAGAGAAATATCCAAGTGGCTGGGGGGAGAAAGAGCCCAGATGTCCAGGAGAGAAAGATCGTAGAGGCTGGGGAAATAAAGACCCTAGATTTTGGGAAGAGAAAGACCCCAGATTGTGAAGAGAGAAGCATTCTGAGGTTTGGAGCAGAAAAATCCCAGATGTTGGGAAGAAAAAGACTGAGTTGGTTGTGAGAAGAGCACAGGATAATGCAGCGGTAGAGAAACATTGGAGAAGTGGTAAAAAAACAGGTGGAGGTGGAAAACGAGATGTGCATTTAGCACGGGGGGGTTACAAAATAGCAAAGACCGCCCAAGAAGGGAACAGTAGGACATTAGATAGAAAACGTGGAGGAAGAGCTAAAGGAAGAAGTCACAGTTGCATTTGTGGGAGGAAAATACAAGAAGGTGAAGAGCTTTGCCATGCATAGACAGAGAGGGAAGATGTTCAAGATGCATCCCACATATGGAAGACCACTAGAAGTGGGAGGAGGTACAAGGACATGGCGAAGCAATTTGGATGAGATAGGAGACCAGGTCAAGGAAGAAGCGAGTAGCAGAGACACGAGAGAGGAAGAGACCCGTTGGAATGAGATAAAGACATAAGCGCAAGCATGCCAGCCACAAGGAAAGATTGAGGGGTAGTTAGCAAGCCCCTGAGTCAGAATTAACAATCACTCCATGTGAGAATCCAGTCAACCCATAAAAGACCAGGCAGAGTTCTTGTTGACTACAGTTGGTGATCCTCGCCCTTCTCCCTGTGGTGGCCCATCTTTTGACATTGGAGATGTGTGATCCCTGAGCTAAGATTATACAGAGGAAGTGATAAAGGGGAGGGCAGGAACTACCGAACATGCAGTAGGAAGTTCTGAAGTCACTTTAAATACCTCGGAATGTGAGTAACTATCATTCCTGTAGATTGTTGAGAGGTTGGCACCGGACGGACTTAGAGACTTGAATACTGAACAGACCTTTCAGAGCAGGCCCCCTGCTATTTGTTACTTATTTTCCTCCACAAGGGAACAACCCAAGGAGGACTCCCTTGACATGTGTCACTTGTTTCATCCAAAATGAGAAGCTACCATGTCACTTGTTTGAGTCACACCCTTTAATTTTGTACTTTTATGACTTTCTAAATAAAACCCCTATAAACTGTCAGAATGGTCTTTGTGTTTCATTGATCTCAACTCAGGGTTTTGCCACTCCTCCATCTGACTGCCTCCTGCTCAGCTCCTGGCTCCTCTTTGCAACATTTATACATCTGTATGCCCCTCCTCCAACTCCTCTGCTCCACTCCAAACCACAACTTAAATCAAAGAGAGACTCTTTCTGAGAAACTGAGTCCGTAGGGGCCTTCTTGGGTTGGGTTCCCCTCTGCATGTGTGCGCGCACTATGCTCCGAATGTGTGGCATTTCGAGCCTGCTCATCTTTGTTTTTTCCTTTTATTTTATAAGCCAGGGCCTCTTACCTAGGTGCAAATAGCCTTCCAGCCCACCCACAGTCTATACCGGTATGCTAATGGCGCTAGGCCTGTGTTAACTTGGCCCTCAGGGCCAGGAGCAGCAAGTACAGCCAGCTGTCATGGGCTGCAAGGTTTAATTTGTTTACATTGCTGTTGTTCACAATGTACTGTTTTTTTCAATCCTAATGAGGCTGTTCTCATGGGTGTTCCCTGTAGTAGTTTTCTGCTGTTCCTGTCACCTATCTTATACTTTTAGATGCCTGAAAAAAGGTGGCATCAGTGTAGGACATGAGGGATCAGAGCTTCTGTGACCGGTTCTAGCTCCTTGGGCCCCTATATCTTCAAGGTATGTTGGAGTGGTGGATAAGCGGGCTGAAAACCCCTGAGCCTCTAGAGAGGAGTGGAAAGGGCTGTGCTCTAGTGAGCACCCACTGAATTGGCATTGATATCCCTGTAATGTTGCAAAATGCCAATAGGAGCAGAGCAGCAGAGCTGAGGATTGTGGGGGCCAGGTTCGGAACACGTGGGTCATTCCATTGGACCAGTGTGAGAACACTGAGATACCCACTAGGTTAGAGGTAGGATCAGAGGATTGGCAACACAAACGGGAGAATTTGTTGTGTTATTTGACGGGCTTAGTGTAGCTGTAGTGAGATATAGAAGGTTGAATGTAGAAATAAAACGTGAAAGCTGGAAGGTTAAGATGGTGATAATTCCTTTCAGTTGGAAGGAGGTTGTGTACAAGACCGGTGGGGCATAATTATTACTGGAAATATATGTAATAAACTTCTCTAATCCATATTATACGTGTTGCGCGATCTTTCACTGGCGACGAGGATCAAAGGAATGACCAGACACTAGAGCGACCTCTAGCCATGTGTCAGAAATTCGGGACCTGTTCAGCGCATTCTGCAACTCCCAGAGAGTGTATGAGAGCAGGGGGAAGGCCATACTTGAAGGCATCATCACCACTACCTATTACTGATAGCAAAAACGCTGCTTTTAAAATGGCTGCACAAGAAGTACCACCTCCTGACTACTTTTTAGAAACACGAGGAGAACCAAGTATACCGTGGAAAAGGTGGAAAAAAGATTTGATCACTACGTACTAGCTGTGTATGGTGTAAACTTCTCTGGTGAAAGGAAGAAATGTCGACTTATGCATTGCCTTGGCAGTTATGGTCAGAAACAATTCGAAAACCTACCTCCATTGTCTGATGAAGAATCCTTAAGTCTATCAGAATACGAAAAATGTATAAAGATGTTGGATAAATACTATGAAAAATGCACAAACATTATTTTGGAAAGGTAACATTTTGGCAAAAGGAGGCAGGCAAAGGAAGAGCATGTAGAGCAATTCATTACAGCGTTAAGAGGTCTAGCAGCTTCATGTGAATTTGGAATTATATTAAATGAGAGACTAAGAGACCAATTCATGCTTGAATGCAGAAACGAAAAAGTGAGAGAGGCATTGTGGGCTAAAGGCAATCCCACAATTGATGAAGTAATAAGAGTGAGAAAAGAGGTTGAACATACACAAAAGTGTGTTAAAGAATTGGAAAAGAAGACTGAACTTAATGAAAAGAAGATAGAAGAAACACAGATAAGAGAAGTATCAGCGGTCCAAGTAAAGAAAGTTGAAAAGAAACCGAATTTCGAGAGAGAGAGCGGGAGAACGAAATTCAAGTACAAAGACAAAAGGGAGTAAAGTGAAAGGACAATATGTTTTCGATGTGATAGTCTTACTCATTTTGCGAGCAGTGATAAATGTCCTGCCATCAAGGAAGTATGCAAAAGATGCAATAGGAGGGGACACTTCACATCATGTTGTTGAACAAAAAGTGAAAACATTACGTGTTTTTTTTATTTCTTTTTTTGAGTTTTAACAGGGTCATACAGTCATAAACCAAACAGTGAGAGGGTCATGCCCTCTAACAATACAGTGGACAACATGTCACGTTACACCCTTGTTTCCTCCCCCTCATCCCCCCTAAGTTCTGGTGAGCTCTTGTTTTGGCAGTTAAGTATCCGAACTGTGCTCAAATAGGTAAGTACTTTGTACGAGTGGGCTGCAACCTTGTACTCCTTGTCACCTCCATGTTTGTGGTGCACCATTTGCTCTCAAATTCTTGATGGGCCAGTTTGGTCCCTTTTCCCGGGCCTCATGTCCCCATCCCCCCTCACTGGAACCTGTTATTAAACTGCAACCATTCTAATTCCACTGAGGAACTGCCTCAGTGGATTGCTTCTGTAAGCTTTTCCATTGTATATATGGCCTTGGCTGTACCTGATCACTCACATACAGTGGGGAGGGACCCCCTTTTCCAGAACCTGGCGCTGCATGCTCGTGCCGCTAGAAGAAGAAAATGCACTAGTGGTGGAGGTGCAATCCACTTGTCATCGCTTCTCTCCAACTCAAACAGTACAAATAGAGGGTCTAGGCTGTCCGATCTCCCTCCTGCCTCCCTGATCCACCCCAGGATGTCTGCCCAAAAAAACCTGTACCCTGGGGCAGTCCCACCACATGTGCCACAAGGATCTGGTCCTGCATCCATGCCAACAGTGGGGATCCACCATTGGGAACATCCTGGACAGACGCACTGGGTCATATTGCCAGCGGTGGAGCAGTTTTATTGCGCAGAGTTTGTATTGACATGAGATGGACATTTTAAAGGCACGCCTGCACATTTGCTGCCACAGATTGTCCCCTATTACCATGCCCAGATCTCTCTCCCACTGTGTTTGGAGTCCACCTATGAGCCCCCTCTCTTGATTCCAGTAATGCCCCATAGAGAAGTGAAATGAGACCTTTCATGTCCGCATACCCATCCAGGACCCTCTCGACCAAAGTGAGATCCCTCTGGATGTGTGTCATGAACCGTCGGACGCGTTCCTTCTGGACTTCCTGGTCCCTGACACATCGGGGCTTGCACTCTGCAGTACTCGCAACATGGCCGTCAAACACGGAACGTTTTTTACCAGCTTCTGCGTCAGACGTAGCACATTCTATAAATAAGCCATGCCCCTGCGGCCCCGTGCGTCTCAACGCTACCACTTGCTGTGGCTAGACGTGTGCTGCCGTAGTTCGCGCTCGCTGACTTCATTGATTCCTGAATCCTGGCCCTTATGTTTTCCCTTCCTCATTCATTCCTTCCTGTTATACTTCCTGTATCCCGGACCTCCGTGTACCCGTCTCCGAGTACACTTGTAACGCTCACCTGATTCTCGCAGAGGCGCCGGTCTTGACTGGGCGACTACCGTATCTTCAAAGGTGATGTGTAGCACCCGGTTGGCTCTTTGGGCTGGACCTCTGTGCACTGTATGCCTGACGTGTAGAGTAAGATGTCTGCAGATAGAAAATATGGGGTTAATGAACTGGGGTTATTGGGGTGTCCCTATCTCTTTCCTCTTCTCCTCTCCTGTAGACCCCCAAAGGTTAACGCTCTCACCTTAGGTAAGTGAATGCCGAGCTCTCCATCTGCCTCGGGGCAGGGTGCTGTAACCAGTTTCTTCACTGTATAGGTAGCGCAGGCCTCTTGACTTCAGAGGACTGCTGTCCGTCGTTTACTGCACGAACGGTAAGTTTCGAGTCATTCAAATGTCTTTAAAGTCTTTAGTAATGATGTCTCTTGTTTTGCAGGGTTCCGGCGATGGCGGATGACGGGCTGAAGTGAGTTGAAGATGGAGCCCGTGTGATGAATAGAAGCGCCTGGAAGCACGTAAGTAAGCGCTTGTTGCCTGCTTCACTATGCGCTCTAACTGTCTTTTTATTTTGCAGGTACGAGTTCGGAGCGGCTGCAGGGTGCCGGAATACCCACTGGATTAGATGTGGAAAGGAGTAATGGCACGTGAGTATTAAAGTTCCCCAATGTCTTTAAACGCACCTTGTTTTGTCTTTCAGATGCGGGATGCAGCGCCGAAGGCCTCCGGAGCATACGAAGAGTAGGTAAGCCTTTGCCTTTCAGATGCCGGAATGCTAACCTGTTCTTTCTTGTCTTTATAGGTGTTGCTGAAGACTGGATTCAGGATGATAAGCCTTTGCCTTTCAGATGCCGGAATGCTAACCTGTTCTTTCTTGTCTTTATAGGTGTTGCTGAAGACTGGATTCAGGATGGTAAGCCTTTTTCCTTAGGCCCAGGACCGGATGCAGAAGACACGATGAGCGTTCTGCTGCAGAGGTTGCAGAATAACGCAAAGCAAGATTCATCCACCGGGTGTGGTTTAAATAGCCTCCTGTAGTGCTTAGGTGTCTCCTTCCACAGCCACGCCTAAGTAAGAAAAGAGTTCCTGGTAAGAAAAGAGTTCCTGCCTTCCAGAAGAGTTCCAGTGTTCTGAATCTAGGGAGTGGCTCCAGCCCCACCCAACAGGAAAAGTAGTTCCAAACAGAAGAGGATCAGAGGCTCAACTGGCAGGCAAGTAAGCAGCATGGTCTGGTGAAGGTAAGTCCACCCAAGCATTATGAGCCCGGCGCTTCCAGCGCTGGGACTGGGCATATTTATGAGCCTGGTGCCACTGGCGCCAGGACTGGGTCCAAAAGGTCCCAATTGGGACTGGTTGGCACTCGGAACCTGGGTTATGGATCTGCTTCCAAGGGAGTTGGGAAAACCCTGACCTTTTGGAAGCAGAGATCATGACAACACTCTTCATCGCTTCCAGGATTTCGCGGACATTCTGAACATTGCAGGAGTCAAACGCTGAACGCACGCTGGAACCCGAAGACGTTCGCACTGGGTTATACAAGACCCGAACTGTACGCAAGAAGACTCCTTCAAAGAACTCCAGTAAACAACATAGACAGGTGAGAAGGGGGAAACCTATGACAGATTGAGACATCAACAAACTGAAATTGATAAGGACATGGAGGCGGCAGTTCAAGATCTCATGCGCGGCATGCAGGAGTTAACAACTGAAGTGCAGAATCTTAAAGCCGAGAATGCCGCATTAAAACAATTAGTCTTGTCCCTTGATTCCGCGACCAAGGAAAGCATATTGTTGGGCGGAGTAGTAGATAAATACGACGGTTCTTCAAAAACCCTTCGTGGATTCCTTGACTCCTGTTTAGTCCACTTTACCTTTAAGCCCTACTACTTCTCTACCCCCAGAGCAAAGGTGGGCTTTATGATTTTGCATCTTTCCGGGAATGCATTAACTTGGGCTACGCCTTTAGTTAATTCTGGAGATGCCCTCCTGGATGACTCTGATGGATTCGTACAGGCTTTAAAGAGCATGTTTGACCGCCCAGAACAGGTCTATAGTGCTCAGGAACGCCTACTAGATTTCCAACAAGGTTCCCAAGATATGCTTACATATGTGACACGCTTTAAGCAACTGGCTAAAGAAGCAGATTGGTCCTCAGAAGCCTCCTTTACCCTTTTTCGAAGAGGACTAAATGAAGAAATAAAAGATGAGCTAGCCAGAGTGGCTCACCCAGGTTCATTCCAGGCTCTTATGGACCTCTCTCTACAGATAGACTTCCGTATCCAGGAAAGGAAGGCAGAAAAGAAGAAGACTAAGATGCCTTTCCAAAAGACCTCTGTGGAAACTACCTCGAAGGCTGAGCCCACTCCTGCCCTCGCTAACGAACCAGAACCCATGCAACTGGGGGCTTTCCGTGGACCCATATCCCCGCAAGAAAGAATGCAACAGATCCACACTGGGCTATGTATGTATTGTGCCTCAGATAAACATCTAGTGCGAGAATGTCCTTTAGCTCCTCCACGGCGTTCGGGAAACGCCAGCTCCCGATCCTAGATGGAGCACAGTTTAGGGAGAGAGATGTTTGCTCCACATCTATTCCATCCTTGAACTCTCCTGGACAAAACAATCTTGTGATTTTACAGGCCTTTCTATCGCCATCCAAGAATGAAACCTACCCCATTTTGGCATTGGTGGATTGTGGAGCCATGGGGATATTTATAGATCAAGATTGGGTCACTACCCACCACATTCCCTATGAAACTCGAGGCAGCACGCAACCTGTAGAGGCTATTAATGGAAGACCCCTCTATTCAGGACCCATAACCCTACAAACCAAGGAGATACAGCTCTCGATAAACCACCATCGAGAGGTGATCAAATTCGACATCATAAAGTCTGCTCATTACCCAATGGTACTGGGTATGCCCTGGTTACAAAGGCACAACCCATACATCAACTGGGCAGCAGGATCCTTGTTCCTGGGTTCCGAGCATTGTATGTCTCATTGTCTATTCCCGGAGCCGACATCTTCTGCAGGTACACTGACAGACCAGCAAGGCCTATTCACGGTCTCAAATATCATGCAGGTTCCTAGGGCCTATCAGGATTACACTGATGTGTTCTCAACTGCCATAGTTCAAGCCCTACCCCCTCACAGACCTGAAGACTGTGCTATTGATACTGAACCCTCAGCCGTGATTCCCTTTGGAAGAATGTTCATTTTATCTGAACCTGAGAAAAGGGCCCTCCGGGAATACTTGGATACCAACCTTGAAAATGGCACTATACGACCATCCAAATCACCAGCAGGAGCCTCGTTGTTTTTTGTTCCCAAGAAAGATACTTAAGAGCTTAGGCCTTGTCTTGATTATCGTGGTTTAACCCAGTGCACCCTGAAGGACCGTTATCCATTGCCCTAGATTTCAGATATCCTGGAGGCAGTCAGGGGAGCTGTAGTCTTCACGAAATTGGATCTCAGAGGAGCCTACCATCTGATCTGTATTAGCGAGGGTGACGAATGGAAAACAGCTTTTAGAACACCCTTTGGTCATTTCGAATACCTGGTCATGCCCTTCGGACTCGCCAATGCCCCAGCGGTCTTCCAACGTTTCATGGATCGGGTGTTTTCTGATATGCTGTTCCTCTTCGTCATAGTATACCTGGACGATATCCTAATATTCTGTAAGGATCATCTTAAGTATGAAGAGCATGTTAAGGCAGTGTTACAGCGGCTACGTGAACACAAGCTCCTGGCTAAACCCGAGAAATGCCTTTTCCATTTCTCTACTGTTCACTATCTAGGATTTGTCCTTAGCCCAGAAGGAATCGGAATGGACCACTCAAAAGTAAAAGCCATACTATCCTGGCCTGTTCCAACTACCGTGAAACAGATCCAATCCTTCCTGGGACTTGCCAACTTTTATCGAAAATTCATACCTTCCTTTTCTGAGATAGTTCAACCGATCCTTACTTTGTTGAAAAAAGATACTCCCTTTCTCTGGACAGCAGCCCAAGATGAAGCATTCCAACGGTTAAAGACAGAGTTTACACAAGCCCCCATCCTGGCTCAACTTGACATCAATCGACCTTTCCTAATGGAAACGGATGCCTCTAATTACGCCATTGGAGCAGTTCTAAAACAGGAATTCGAGGATAATCTTGAACATCCCATTGCTTATCTTTCACGGACTCTAACTCCCAGCGAAACCCATTATTCCGTTTTGGAAAAGGAACTGTTAGCCATCCGTCAAGCCTTCACAGAGTGGCTTCATTTACTTCTGGGAGCAAAACATCCTGTTCAGGTCCGTACGGATCATCAGAATCTTCAAGTTTTACAATCTCTGGAGTGTAGAAATAGCCGTCAAGCTCGTTGGACCTTCTTCTTTGCTCAGTACCAATTCCAGATCCATCATGTCCCTGGAACACAGAACATAATTGCTGACGCCTTATCCCAACGTCCCGACAACGAAACTCTTGAAGATTGGTCCTTCCCAAAAATGATTTCCCACACAATTTTTGTAGCCCAAGCAATCAACCTCTTGGAAGACATTTGGACGCAAACCCAGTCCTCTGAGCTCTGGAAGGAATTTACAGGGAAGAATCGATGGAATCTAAGAACAAAGGACGGGTATCTGTTCAAGGATAATGGCCTGGTCATTCCCACACAGAGACTACAACAAAGAATTATAAATCTCTGTCACGATACCCTTCACTCAGGACATCGTGGCATCACCAACACCCTCCGTTTAATACAAAGACAATTTTGGAGGCCAAGAATGAAAACTGATGTCCAACTGTACATCCAAGCCTGTGCAGTCTGCAATTAGAACTAACATGATAACAAGAGACCGAAGGGTCTCCTACTTCAACCTACGCTACCAACGACACCCTGGGAATTAATCGCTACGGACTTCATTGTGGAATTGCCACCTTCCAGGGGGATACACGACTATCATGGTCACCATTGATTTATTCACTCATATGGCTCATTTTAAACCATTGTATAAGCTACCATCTTCATCAGAACTTGCTAGAATCTTCCTGGAACACATATTTCGACTTCATGGACTCCCCTCCAAGATCATAACAGACAGAGGACCTCAATACATTTCTCAGTTTTGGAAACACATGCCGAATACTAGGGATCCAACGCGCCCTCTCCTCGGGTTATCATCCACAGACTAACAGAGCTACTGAACGTGTGAACCAAACCCTAGGGCAATATCTTCGTTGCTTCACTACCAAGGTACAGGAAGATTGGTCACTCTTAATACCTGTGGCTGAATTTGCCTACAACAATTCGGATCACTCGGCGGTCAAGACCAGCCCTTTTTTTTTTTGCAGCCAAGGATTTCACCCTTCGGTTCTACCTTCCATTCTCCCACAACCTACGCCAGTACCTACAGTCGACTCCTGGATTGAAACTCTTATCAATGTACACAAGGAAGCCAACAAACACTTAGAAAGGGCCCAAACTCACACCAAGCATTATGCGGACTCCAAAAGAAGACCAGGACCCTCCTATGCAGTCGGTGATAAAGTCTGGCTATCCTCGAAACTACTGCCTCGACATTTACGACCAAATAAATTGGCTCCCCGGTACTATGGCCCCTTTTCCATAAAGGAGGTCATAAACCCAGTGGCTTTCCGACTCAAACTACCGGACTCTTGGAAGAGGATCCATCCAGTGTTTCACACGTCCCTAATTAAACCTTACATCCAGTCCTCCCGGGCTGCCTTTAGGCCTAACCCTGTAATTGTCAATGACCAGCTGGAATACGAAGTGTCCAGGATATGTGACTCCAGGCACAAACGTGGTCAGCTCCAATACCTGGTTGAGTGGAAAGGGTACCCCCTAGTGAATGCACCTGGGAACCAATCTCAAACCTAAATGCCCCCAGATTACTCAGAAGATATCATCTCATACACCTGGGCAAACCCGGAGTGACAGGTCTTCGGAGGAGGCATGCTGTCATGAACCATCGGACGCATCCCTTCTGGACTTCCTGGTCCCTGACACATCGGGGCTTGCACTCTGCAGTACCCCCAACATGGCCGTCAAACACGGAACATTGTTTACCAGCTTCCTCGTCAGACGTAGCACGTTCTATAAATAAGCCAAGCCCCGACGGCCCGCGCGTCTCAACGCTACCACTTGCGGTGGCTAGACGTGTGCTGCCGTAGTTCGCTCTCGCTGACTTCATTGATTCCTGGTTCCTGGCCCGTATTTTTTCCCTTCCTCATTCATTCCTTCCTCTTATACTTCCTGTATCCCGGACCTCCGTGTACCTGTCTCTGAGTACACTCTTCATCGCTTCCAGGATTTCCCGGACATTCTGAACGTTCCAGGAGTCGAACGCTGAACGCATGCTGGAACCGAAGACCTTCGCACTGGGTTATACAAGACCCAAACTGTGCGCAAAAAGACTCCTTCGAAGAACTCCAGTAAACAACATAGACAGGTGAGAAGGGAGGAAACCTGTGACAATGTGCTCCTTCCATTTTCCAGACATGAATTTCCCTTTTAGCCTGTGGTATAGCAGCACTGATAATTTGCCTATGCCGAATGCCTTTTCCAACTTCTGTATACATATAAATTCCCGATTTTTTTACAAGTTGACCTACCCTGGTGAGGCCCCCCTCGAACCAGGACCGGTAGTGCTCAACCTCCGGAATTTCATCCCTAACCGGTGGCACCCAAATATGGCTCATGGGGGAGGGCCAGGTAGTGACTCTCTCCCTCTTTCCACCCATGCTCAGGACTTCCCAAAGAACCCCCAGAATTGGATGGTCCCTAATCTGTCTCGGGAGTCTATTTCTTGGGACCCACAGCCATTCCCCCACCGTTGTCGGGGTCAGGTGTTGATTTTCAAGAAATACCCATTGTTTGTCTGGGTCTTCCCTCAAGTGGGTGACCAGTGCCCTGAGTTGTGCCGCCCTATAGTATGTCATCAGAACTGGTAGGCCTACCCCTCCCCTCTCCTTCGGCAGAATGAGTGTCTCATAACCCACCCTGGGCTTCTGACCTTGCCAGATAAACCTCAAAATGTGTCGCTTGGCTTCTTTCAGGTGCATGTCCGGCTCCCGGATCGGAAGCATTTAGAACAGGTATAGCACCCTTGGGAGGAGATTCATTTTTATCGCATTAAGACTCCCCATCCAAGACAGGTTGCCCTTTCCCCATGATTCCATTTTGCAGAACAGCCTTTCCAACAGGGGCAGGTAGTTAGCTTGGCCCAGTTCTTGTCCTGAACAAACAATAGTTATCCTGAGGTACTTCACGCCCTCCAGCTGGATCTGCAACCCCAGGGTTTCCAGTTCCTCTTCCTTTCTAAGGGCATCTGATGAAAATGGGAAAAACCACAGATTTTCTGATGTTTACCTTGAACCTCGAAAACTTCCCGTACTCTTTGATCACTTCCATGACCATAGGGGTGGACCGGGCTGGATTTTTCAGGTGCAGCATAACATCGTCTGATTACAAGCCTAGTTTAAATTCTTAATGACCTCTACCTGTGCGGTTTTTCTCAGGTGCTCTGCCAATATCTCCATTGTCAGGGCCAAGAGCCGGGTTGACAGCAGCCACCCCTGCCTCATCCCCCTTTGTAACGGGAAGGTCTGGGATAGCCTCCCGTTGACTGTGACCCTGGACGTCGGGTTTGCATATAATGCCTGGATGCCCCGTTGGATCCCCCTGCCGAATTCGAATTTTTGGAGTACCCCATAAAGAAATCCCCAGTCCACTCGATCAAAACCCTTCTCTGTGTCTATGGTCACCAGCACTGCGGTCTCCTCATCCCCCGCAGTGGCTCCCATGAGATGTAATGTCTTGCGTAGGGCATCAGCCCCCTGCCTACCCTGGATAACTCCCACCTGGTCTGAGTGGATGAGTCTTGGCATAAGGGTCTCCATCCGTGTAGTCAGTATTCTTGTGAAGAGCTTGGTGTTAAGAAGGGAAATGGGATGGTAGGACTTGCAACTCTCTGGGTCTTTATCTGCCTTCAGAATAACTGTGATCAGTGCCTGTCCGAACGATGGGGGGGGGCCCTTCCAGTGGCCATGATGTTCGAGAATAGGTCTGGCAAGTGCTGTGCGGGGTCCTGAAAAAGTCTTATAGAACACTGCTGTATAACGGTCCTCCCCCGGTGCCTTCCCCAGTTTTAAACCCGCTATTGCTTTCAATACCTCTTCCTGTGTAATGGGTTTGTCTAAATCTAGGCTCTCCCCGGTTCAGAGACTCAGGAGGGGCACTCCCGCAAGATATGCTCCCAGGGTTTCCCCGACGGTGACCCCTTCCCTTCCATACAGATTTTCATAGAACGCAGCGAATGCGCCGGCCACTTCCCCATCCTCCGAGCGCCTCTGACCCCCCTCACCCTGGATCGTGGACACCCATCTCTCTGCTCTCTGGCCTCGAAGTCTCACCACCAATAGCGCATCTGCCTTGTCTCCCTTCTCATAGTATTTTTGTTTCAGATATTTTAAGCTAGAGAGCACCTTTCCTATTTCTATGTCCCTTAGTTCCTGGCGTTTTCCTATTGTCAACTTAAGATCCTCCTCCCTCTCACTGTCCCCCTTACCTTCCACCCTTTCTAAGAGTTGGATTTCTCCCCTGAGGTTTCGGGACAGTGGGCCCTAATTCACTTCTTGGAGGCACCCTCCCTAATGAGGAGACCCCTCCATGTTGCCTTTGCAGCATCCCACATCATGCATCTTTCAACTTCCCCTGTGTCCTTGAGGTGAAAGAATTCTTTAATAGCTTCTTTCATTTCCTCCACGAAAACCGTGTCCCTAAGGAAGAGGTTGTTACATCGCCAGAGAGATTCCCGGAGTTTAGGCCTGAGAGGGCCACCTCCATCCTCACCATGTCGTGATCTAACCAGCTGATCAGGAAATGTTCAAAGGTACCCACCCTACTAATGTGTTGTTGTTGCATAAACAAATAATCAATCCTTGTTCTGGAGCTGTGGACCGACGAGAAGAAGTTATAGCCCCGCACCATTGGGTGGGTGTCCCTCCAGATGTCGATCAGACCCTGATCCCACATGTAGTCCACTAATCTCTTATCGGCAGCTCCCCCATGCTCCCTGGGGGATTTGTCCGCCACTGTGGTCCATCTCCCTGTCCGCCCACATATTGAAATCTCCCCCCATGATGAGAAGGCCCTCTGTCCTGTCCAGAATCTCTCCCATGGCTTCTCTCAGAAACTGCATTTGACCAACATTCGGGCAGTACACGGATGCTATTGTCATTCTGGATTTTTCTATGGGCCCCGAAAGCACCAGTGCCCTCCCATCTGCTCTACCTCAGACCACTGGATCTACTAGTCTGACTGTCCGATTCAATAAGATCCCCACGCCGCCCTTTTTAAGGGGCCGAGGCCCAAAAGACATGCCTAATATATGCCCCTGGTCGGCACCTTTCCTCCCCATGCACTGTACGTGTTTCTTGTACAAGGAGTGCACCTAGATCGCAACTCCACATTTCCCTTCCCACAGAGAGTTTTTTGTGGGGGAATTAAAGCCTTTCACGTTCAGAGAGCCTATTTTAATGAACTCTACCTGGCCTCCAATCTCAGGGTGCACCATCCTGCCCTGTGTTGTCCCCTTCTGTCCACTCGGTTGGAAACAGTACAGTATCTTTGCCCTGCACTTCACATCTGCCAATCTGTGTATAGAGCCTCCAATCCCTCTCTCCCCCCGTACATAGCAATGTCTGAGACGCCCACGCTAGGGTGTGCCACTAAAGAAACAGACTTGTCTCCTCCGTTGTCCCCATTACCACCTCACCTCCCTCGGGCATGGATTCAGCACTATTAGGTATCCCCCTATCACTTAACCATAGGTTCACCAGGTTAATTTCTTATTCTCCCTCCCCTCGTGGGGGTGTTCAACTTTTAAATTTTCTGCCACCCTGCATCTTATTCTTCGCGGCCAGTGGGCCCCTAGGCTAATGTTGTTTCGACAGGGCCGGAGCGGCTCCTTCCTGGTCTCCCGGCCCCTCTTGTGGACTGTTCTCGAGACTCCTCCAGGGCAAGTCACTGGTCTCCCTGCTAGGTACAGGCCCCTTTATTCTGTGTCGTTAGGCAGTGTAGTGACAGGGGCTCAGTCTGTTGCCCTCCACTCACTGGCAATGTCTGGGTATCTGTGCCTGACCTCTTGTGTCTGTCTCCAAGTCTATATTGAGGCCCGAGGCCAGACTGCAGGCCCCTGTCTGGGCCTAGTTTTATGGGCGGGTGTCTGTCCTCCCTGACCCAACCGCTGAGGGGGGGGTGCTCCGGCTTCACACTTCTGTGGGGTCTTCTCCCTGCCTAAACTTGGAAGCCACTTCACATTGGTTTTCGCGGGTGGTACTCTTCTTCTACTGTCGTGCACCACTCCAAATCTGCTCCTTTCGGCCACTGTGCGGGTCCGGAATTCTGTGTTAGGACCCGATGATGCTCTGGTTCGCTTTCAAGGTGCCTCAAGTTCACTTATGTCCCTGTTGCGCCTCTGTCGCACTTGCCTGCCCACTAGGACCAAGGTTTGGAAGGTATTTATCTATTACACCCCTGCCCCTCCTGCGGGCCTTAGCCCTCTCCCCCTTGCCTCCAGGGGCCACTCTCCCCTTCTGTGTGGGTTGTTCTTATGCCAATAGCCCCTGCTTGGGTGTTGTCACGGTAATACTGAGGTTCGTCTCCTCCCGATGACTCTGTGCTTCCGTTCTCGACATGAGTACCCTCCTGTGGACAGACCGCAGGGTCTGTGATCACCCCCGGGGGTGACTCTGGGGGCTCTGCTCCTCACTCCAGCAGGATCTGCGTCTGTACGCCCTTTCCCCATTTCGCCGGGGGGGGTCCGCCATTCTCCCCTCTACCTCATCACACAGTCAGCAATGGGCCCAGGCGCGCCTCTCTACTGCAATTTTGCGGTCTTCTTCTCGGGCGGGCTTTACCTGCCTAGCACCGGTGTATCAGGTTGTGGGGCTTCTTGAGCTCTGTACGGTTCCCAGGCCCTGGTGTGGCACCACAGACGTTTCAGGGGGACACCCGTCGCCTGGCGCTAATGGCGATGTCAGAGGCACGTCAGGGGGCAACCTGCTCGCCCCTCTAGCCCAGGTTGCGGTCTCAGGGTATCCCACACTCTCTCCCGGGATCTCGTCGGCTATTGTCCTGACCAGTGTTGGCTTCCATGTCCCTCTGAGCTGCGAGTGCTTCCGCATCGCCGACGAGCCTCTCCTTTCTCAGCTTCCTTGATATCGCACCATGCCCCTCTGGTGCCGTGCTGCTGATTCTCTCAACCCGGCTTTTCCGCCTTTCAGGGCCGCTCGTTGTTTGTCTGCTGGCCTGCGGCCCTCCGGGTCTCTGGTGTTCTTGGGAGTTGTCCGCAAGGAGATGGTCGTGCTCGTTGTGGCGGCGGTGGGAGAATGTCGGCTAGTTCCTCCTTATTGTGGGCTGGGGGCCGCCATTTCTCCCCCAGCTCTTCCACCTGGCAGCAGCAAAGGGAATTTCCTCATGCGCACCTCAAGCGCATTGCAGTGTCCGGTCCCCGCCAAACTTGTCTTCGGTCTTCACAACAGCCCTGGGTTTGGGCACTCTGTGCCAGCTCTTCCTCCAGGGGTAACTCAGACTTGGGAGCTGTCCCTGGATGCCGTTCCGACTCTCAGTTAGGTCACCACACTGCCACTACTTTCCCACCAGAAGCCAATGGGGAGTCCTCTGTCCTCAAACTGCCTGGATTTCTCTAGGACGCAACACTCCCCAGGCATCTGTCGCAACCTTGGCCGGGGGACACCACTATCCACAGCTCCTTCAGGGCCAGCGATGCTCAAGGACAGCTCCAGGCCTCACATACTCCATCGGGGGGAGAATGTAGATTAGCAGGCCCAACGGCTCGGAGAGGAGGAATTTCTTCACGCGTCCATCCTGGTATGCGCCCCCTAGCGGTCTCCAACATTACGTGTTTTGATGAATTATGTGAAGAAATGGAACACTGCACGTGTCCCGTTGACATTAATTAGGATCATATTTTTGCTGTTCAAGATGAAGATGCGGACATAGAGAAGCCAACCTCTGTTATTGAAATAGAAGGGATAGAATTTGGTATGGTAATTGATTCAGGGGCCAAGTATACTTTATTACCTAAGCATATTTCTGAGAACAAAATGGTAAAGAATGTTTTCCTTAATCATGTTGACATTAGACCAGTAGCTTATGGCGGCAGGAAGATTGATATTGAGGGCTGGTTTTGGGCAAATTTAAAGTGTAAAGACAGATCAGCTGAAGATAGTAATCCCCTTTTGAGTTGGTCACACCAAAAAAGACTTCAGATAAAGCTTGACTCCAATGCGGAAGAGAGCGTGTACGCTGTAGGAAACAACAACGATTTGTCACAGCATGTGGTTTTTTTTTTAAGAATTAGGAAGTCTCAAAGGTTTCATGCACAAGATTAGAATAAAAGCAGGTTCCACTCTGGTGGTACAGAAATGGAGAAATGTTCCATTAGCCATTAGATCCACTGTGAAGGATGAATTATTGTCCATGGAAAGGCAAGGGGTAATTGAGAGAATAGAGGCTTCTGAATGGGTATCTTTATTGGTAGTGGTACACAAGGCCAATGGTAAACTTATGCATTGATCTGAGGTCTGTTGATAGGTGTGTGATACCTGAGAGGCACCCCTACCCAATATTACTGAGATGCTAGGTACCATTAAGAAGAGTTCCTTAGGCCTAAAATCAAATTATCACCAGATTGTGCTTTATCCTTCTTCTAGGAATGTAACCACATTTATTACTCCAGAGGGATTGTTTCAATGTCAACTAATGCAATTTGGTTTGATATCCGCCGTAGTCCAATGCATCATGTATTAACTGTTTCAAGATATGGAGGGGGTTTTGTGTTTTCAAAACGATGCGTTGGTATATGGGAATGATGGCAAAGATCATGATGATAGATCGAGGAGAGTGTTGGATATTTTTTGAGGACAGGTCTAACACTGAGGAAACATAAATGCAAGTTCAGTAAGATGAGCATCCAGTATTTAGGAGATACAGAATCAGAGGCAGATATCTAACCCATGACTTGATTCTAAGTTGAGACAAGATTTTCCTTCCAGTAGGGTAAGACAGAAGATTCTAGAGGTAGCGCATGAAGGTCATCGGGGAATGACCAAGACTAAACAGTTAATTAGACAGGATTACTTGTGGCCAGTAATGGATATACAAGTAGAAAGACTTGTGAGAACGCAGCTAAAGGTTGTGTTGCTAGAGTTGAGTCAATGGGCCTCATTAGGAGTTTGGCGGCAGCCATGGAGTTAGTAGCTCCATGGCGGCCGCCAAACTGGGCTCCTTTACCGGTTCCCAGAATGGGGAATTACCGAGCTATTCCGATTACAGAGGGCCCGGTAATTCCTCCCTCTGGGAACCCGGGCCCGGACCTTCCCCATTCCCATCTGAGCCCCCATAGGGCTCAATGGGAATGGGAGAGGGAGCTAACAACGGGCCAATTAAGACCGGCCCGTTGTTAGCTCCCTCTTCCCCTCACAGGACCCGGTAACGACGGCTGGTTTTACCAGGCGTCCTTACTGGGTCCAGTGAGGGGACCTTGTAATTTCGCGGGACGGGTTTAACGGGTCCGCCTCCATTAGCGGAGCCCGTTAACCCATACCACGAAAGTTATAATGAGGCCCAATGACTCTCATGTCCATTCCTTCTATGCCATGGAAGAGGGTTGGATTGGATATTGTGGGTCCGATCACAATTAAAGGAATTTGTTGGTATGGTATAGTTCTAGTAGATATGCTATCTCATTGGGTAGAACTATCATGGGTTAAAAACATTGGTGAAAAGGATGTGATTACATTTCTGGGTGGCATATTTAGGAGAGAAGGATATCCTACATCCATTTTGATGGAAAATGGTGTGCAATTTGCAATTAAGAGTGAATGGTATTGAGCACAAGACACAAGACCAGCTCTGTTTACCATCCAGAGATGAATGGAATAGTTGAAAGGTTCAACAGAGTTTTCAAAGATAGCATAAGGGTGGCTATTTCGGAAGAGTCTATTGGAAAAGAGCTTCAGAGGATACAGTAGTTGCATTTAGATTTACCCCTCATGTCACCACGGCATTTCTCCATTTGAGATGTTATGGCGAAGGAAGCTCAACACAAGGGTTTGTCCAGGATGTTTGGGTAGAGCTTGTCAAAAGAAATTGACATGGGCTTTGTGAAGGAAAGAATTCAAGGTAAACACATCTTAAATAAAGGAAGTTTATACATAAGGAAAGCAGTAAAACAAAATTCTGTTAGAGAAGAAGAGTGGGTACACATTAAGTTGCCAATTAATAAAGTAGAGGCTCTAAATGGTCTAAAGCAATGAGAGTGGTGAAGAAGATGCATGATGCTGTGAGGTTAACAGATGGACAGGTTTGGCATATCAATTGAGTTTGTAGGTGTACCAAAATGGATAAAGAAGTACACGAGTGGAAGGAAGAGCGTGTTCAGAGAAAGGAAGATAATGGTCCATTTATACATAAAGAGAATTGTAAACTAAAGATTCAAAGTGTTTGTAAGGCAGGTGGTGTGGTTGTACATAAAAGGGAGCTTCCAATTAGGAAATGTGGCGAGCCTTCATTTCTTAGGGACTATGTAGAATAGCAGAGATACATATTACGAGGTTTAGTCATGTGGATGCTATGTTTGTAATATATTCTTTTAGTCCATGCTTTTAGTCCACCAATGTAAAGTAATTCAGTAATTGCTATTTATGTCTTTATAGGGTACCATGATATTACCCCATCTGTTTCCTAACCTTGTTTGCAATTTTTACTGTTCATGTTAAATATTTGGTATAATATATAACTATAGCCAACATGCTGGATGAACACGGCCTAACCCAAAGAGTGCTTACCCCTACCCACAATAAAGGTAGGACCCTGGACTGGATCGCCACCCTGAACTGCGACACCATCATCACCAAAAACTCTCCCCAACACTGGACAGACCATCACCTCATTGACTTCACACTTGCACTCAACAAAGAAGTTAACAAAATAAAAATCATGGCACCACCACTGCCCACTAGAGCTAAAAATAAAATATAACCCCTGACAACCTCCTACCACTAATACTGCCCACCCTCAATGCTCTTCCCAACAACCTAAATCCGAGTGTCTAGTAGAAAAATACAACAGCGCCATAAAGAAAGGACTAGACATCATTGTCCCTCTTAAACTACAAAAGAGCAAACAACAAGCCCACCTGAACGCCTGGTTCACCCCCCATCTGAAAGAACTTAGATTGTGCAAAAGGAAACTAGAAACTCAATGGCGCAATTCCCCTAAAGAAGAAAACAAATCACAACTTAAACTTTTTGCAAACAACTACAAAAAAAAATCCTACTCAACAAAATGAATCTCTTCAATGAAAGAATCGAAAAATCTAGCTCCAACACCAGGGAACTATTCGCTATACTAAGGGAACTAGAATCCCCCATACCCTCACCAGACAACATAATTAAGGACAAAGTATTGTGCACCAGCGTCCAAAACGCCCTAACTAATAAAATCAAAACTCTCCAAACTAAAATTGCACTAAAAAAAGACTCCCTCACCACTAATGAAGCATCTCCTAGCAACCATGCTAAAATAAGCAACCCACCAGGCCCAAATCTCTTCAGGTTCACCAAAATATCTATCTCAGAAACAGATAAAGTAATAGCCTCACTTAAACCATGCAACTGCAAAGGCGACAACTGCCCTCCCCAGATAATCAAGGATGCTGCCAGGGACCTAGCCCCCTCTATAACCAAACTGATCAACAATACCTTCAACTCTCTCTTCCTAAATATCTTCCTTCCCGAGCCCTTCGCTCATTCGTCTACAACTCCCTCAGGGTCAGCCGCTTCTCAAAGCAACGAGCTGGGGGTAGATCTCTCTCCGCGGCAGGGGCCTCCCTCTGGAACAGCCTTCCTGCCTCCCTGAAACTTGAGGAGAACCATCTCCGGTTCCGGAAGCACCTCAAAACCTTCCTCTTTGCTTCTGCTTTCTCTGTCCCTCTCCTCTGTTAAATTCTACACTGAAATTGCACTGAATCTGCAACTGGGCCACTCTCACCGACCCCGGTCCTGGGCCCAGCCACTCTCCACTTGCACTGCCTCCCTGGCAACCTCTGCACTGCGGGACTGTCTCTGTGTCCCTACAGCCCCCCCTTCCCAGCACTTGTCTGCACTTACCTTGCACTTGCCACCAGCTGGCCCTATTTATTTATTTATTTGTTATTCTACTTACTTGTACTGCACTCCCCCCTCCCCTTGCACTTTTCCCTTCCCCTACCCCTGCACTTGCGCGGTCTGAATGATACCTGGCCTAGTAGGATCGTTGTCTGTCTTCCCCTTGTCCCCCCCCTCCCTGCCTCGTTGCGCCTTGAAACACTTGTGTATAGGCGCGTTACAAATGCCATATCATATCATATCATTCTCTTCCAACACCATACCAAGCAACCTCAAAGAATCCTGGTTCCTGCCTCTCCTCAAGAAGCAAACCCTTGACCCTGCTATTCCCACCAATTACAGGCCCATCACCACGGTGCCGTTCCTGTTAAAGATAATAGACACAGTAGCATACCTGCAAATTCAGCAATATCTTGAAACTCACAAACTACTAGGTGCCCGCCAATCGGGTTTCAGACTACAGCACGGTACTGAGACAGCCCTAATTGATCTCAAGACCCAGATCAACGAGATTAACGACAAAGGGAACACCGCCATGCTACTCCTCCTCGACCTGTCGGCAGCGTTCGACCTGGTGAATCACACAGTCCTGTGCGAACACCTGGCCTCAGCTGCCCACTTCTCGATAGAGGCCATAGCCTGGATCCAATCATTTTTGGACAATCGAACTATGAGGGTCTTCTCCACTCTAGCCTAAGCAGACCCCATCAAAATAACCTGCAAGGTACCCCAGGGCTCCTGCGTCTCCCCCACCCTCTACAACATCTTTACCAAGCCCCTATTTGACAAGTTGGATAGACTGGGTGTCCCTTATACTAATTACGCAGATGACACCCAGATCCTCATACCCCTTTCGGGCAACTACGAGTCGGATACGGCCTTGATAAACAAAATATATCTCATCATTCAGGCATGGATGGCCAGACACGGCCTATGCCTGAATGATGAGAAAACCGAAATCCTTCTCCTCGGATCCAACACCAATCTAAAAAAACTCAGTTCGACCTATAAGGCTTTCATCATTGATGGCAATACCATCACAGTAGCCAAAACAGTGAAAACGCTAGGCTTTCACCTAGATGCAACCATGTCACTAAAAAAATAAGTTAACTCACTAGCATCCTCTACCGCCTACACATGCAAGCTAATCAGGGCAAGCAGAGCCTTCCTCACCCAAGCTAGCTGCATCATCATTGCAAATGCCCTAATACTCTCCAGACTCGACTATTGTAATGCCATGTACCTAGGAGCCAACAAATACATAACCGACAAACTACAGACACTACGAAATAACGCACTGAGAACAGCCCTTAACCTACCATCCAAGGAAATCATCTCCAACAAAGGGAGAGAACACAAATGGCTCAAAATCTCTCACCGCATCTCTCTCTAAACGGCATCTCTCACTTTCAAATGCTTAAACAATGCAGCCCCCCACTATCTCGCTGCCAGAATAGCAAAATAAACCTCCACCCGCCTCACCAGATCGATTATCTCTCACTGCCTGCAGGTACCCAAATTCAGACAAAAGAAAACCGGCGGCAATAGCTTCCCTGTCTTGGCAGCCCAACGCTGGAACGCCCTCCCACTCAACATCAGGACAGACTAATCCTACCATAGCTTCAGGCGAAACACCCTCACCTGGCTCAGGTCCAATGATCCCCATGACTAACCCTGCCCTCTCACACGCTCATGCCTTTGCTCAAACCTGACGGATTCTATGTACAGCATTGAAATTTATATATGTAAATATGCAACTTCAACCGAACTGCCTCTATGCACAGCATCAAATATGTAAATATGTAAGCAAGTTATTAACTATATGTATATATGTACTTTCGCTTCTTACTCATGTGTGCCTCTCCAGTAACTAAGTTTTTATGTAATCTTACCTTCTGTTCTCTGTTGCGCCCTGTTACCTTTGGGTTTTGCGCGCTATACTAAATAAATAAACAAAGAAACAAATATTTTTCCATCTGTTCCTTTACTTTATTTTCTTTTTCTTAACCTTGTTGGAAAATGTTACTGTTCATGACAATTAGTTGGTACCATGTTTTTGGGTTCACTGTTAATAGAGTATAATTCAGTAGAGCATGTTTCGTGATCAAAATGTATAAAAAGGGAGATGTGTAGCATCCTACATACAAGAGCTGTACTGAGTGAGATATAGAAGGCGGAATGTAGAAATAGAATGTGGAAGCTGGAAGGTTAAGGAGATGATGTGAGCATTCCTGTCAGTTGGAAGAAGGTTGTGTACAAGACCGGTGGGGCATAGTTATTACTGGAAATATATGTAATACACATCTCTTATCCACATTAGCAGTGGAGTAACTTTGATGAAAATGTTGGGGGGGACATGACATCTGAAACAAAAGTTGCCCCAGCCAAATGAATGGGGACAAAATAGTGTGCCATGAAAGTTGGGGGGACAAACTCCCCCATGCCCCCGTAAAATTACGCCCATGCACATTATAGGTGTTGGACAATCTTTCACTTAGCACTCTTGAAATCCAGGTTCCTGGGTTGTGAGGTTGCTGCGCCCACACAGCCCACTGCGTCCCTCACTCAGTCCTCTGACGAAGCTAATAAATCAGCAGCACACGCATGCAGGTGTGCCAAAGCACTGTCAGCGGTAGCAAAAATTCCTTTCAGCACAGCTGGGTGGTGACCCAGACCCTGAGCAATACTGGAGTTTTGCTATCAGACCCCTGCTAAAGCATTTCTGATGTTCGCCCCTCATTCCGTCTCCTGACAAAGCCGAAGGAACGGTTGTACACACAAACTGATACATGGATGCATGCTATGCAGTAGCAGAGAAGGCTTTCTTACCACAGATGATAGTAAAGCGGATGGGGAACATGTTGATAGCATCAGCCCTGCATAATACTGGAGCCCAGCTTGTAGCCTGATGGTAGCACCATGGCCCCCAGAGACCACAACTCGTTTAATATTTTGTTGTGGTCAAATTTCCAGGATTATTTCAGGGGAGTTGGGGACATGTCTTTCAGGAAACATTAGATTCAAAAAATGGGCTCCTGGTTATGGACCTATTCTACCCAGGAGGGTTACTTTAAGACAAAAATTACAATTGTATAGGTACAAAGAAGAGTGCTCTAATGAAAACACACTGTTTCACCCCTTATTACCCTCTGCATTAAAGGAGAAAAAGAAAGAAACTCACTTTCTTTGTTGTTTGGAGAAAATAATAGTTTGTTTATCTATGCAGTTGAAAAAATCAACATAGAGTGAACAGTTCTCCAAACAGCATAACATCACACGGTTTAATGAAACCAACCGTACAGGCTTATAGGATATATTTACAAACACATGGGGTCACATAGTTTGACACAACAGTCGTGTAGGTAACGCAAACTCAATCAAAATACATAGTTTGTTATGGTGATTCATATACTTCAGTATAAAACAACACAATTAGACAAAGTAAGCAACAACAGAAAAAAAAAGGGGTTCGTGAATTGACAATTGGTAGTGGACAGTGACATTATTTCCACTGGCACGAATTTCTAGTTATACTCATTTGTTATTTAAGTATCTGTAAGACACCAGATCACTATTGAGTGCCCTTCTTTGCTTTTTAATAGGATTACACTAAGATCCTTCCCACGCCTGGCGTAATACTAGAAATTCGTGCCAGTGGAAATAATTATCCACAGGTAAGCTGGGGTCTCACAGTATTGGATTTATTCCTTTGTTTAAATGATACACGCTCGAACACACACCCCTGACGAGTTTTTCCCTTTCCCCTGCAGCACCTATTCCACCCCGTGCAGCACTTCGTCCTGATGAAGGCCGTACATATGCTGGGACATAATTGGTCCACCTAAACGGCCGAAACACATTGGTGTAGACGCACCCCGAACAACAGTGCATTGTCACTGTCCACTACCAATTGTCAATTCACGAACCCCTTTTTTTTTTCTGTTGTTGCTTACTTTGTCTAATTGTGTTGTTTTATACTGAAGTATATGAATCACCATAACAAACTATGTATTTGGATTGAGTTTGCGTTACCTACACGACTGTTGTGTCAAACTATGTGACCCCATGTGTTTGTAAATATATCCTATAAGCCTGTACGGTTGGTTTCATTAAACCGTGTGATGTTATGCTGTTTGGAGAACTGTTCACTCTATGTTGATTTTTTCAACTGCATAGATAAACAAACTATTATTTTCTCCAAACAACAAAGAAAGTGAGTTTCTTTCTTTTTCTCCTTTAATGCAGAGGGCAATAAGGGGTGAAACAGTGTGTTTTCATTAGAGCACTCTTCTTTGTACCTATTCAATTGTAATTTTTGTCTTTCAGGAAACATTAGACAAAAGGCAGCCAACATTTCAGGCATCTCTCCGAACCTCCAAGTTTTGAGCCCTTGATGGAAGGAAAACGAATGACTCACACCTTGGTGCTGGGATGTACTCTGGCCCCCAACTGCAATGATCAGTGAATAAACAAAAAATGCCTGCACATACAAAGGAACAATTGGACACATTGTTAATTGGTCTTAAGAAAGACCTTAAAGAGTTTTTGAGAAGGGAAATAACTGTATTGAAAAACAGCCTTACTGAAGCAACACAGGAAAACACTAAGGAAATTGCGGCTCTAGGAAGACTAGTGTCAGATTGCGAGTCAGAGATCCCATCATTGAGCACAATACGCAAACCCTCACAGACGGAACTCTAAGAACTCACAATAAGAATGAGGGCCTTACAAGGTAAGCGTGAAGACATTGAAAGGTGTGTGAGAAGAGAAAACATTCAGGTCAGGGCACTAAAGGAGGAAGTTGAGAGCCAGCACTTGCAGGGCTAGCTTTCCTATCTCTTTGCATTCTTTGTGGGTCATCCATAACACAGTATAAAATGGGTAGAGCCCGTATTGTGGGCCCCTTATGACGTGAATGCTGAATGCGTCTAAGGAATATCACAGCTAAGATATGCTAGCTGTAAAACAGCAATTAAGTTCATGGACGGCACCAAATAGATATACACCATTATTGGCCTGGCCATGGTGATGGGCAGAAGATAAATGAAAGGTGTGGCTGACCTACTGCAACAACAACAAAAGAAATATGGATGGACCTTTCCGTACGGTTTCCAAATCCAACATCAAGATACAACTGTTTATACAGCCAGAGCCAGCCCTAGGATTTGTGGGGCCAAGTGCAGCAAATTAGGTGTGAGCCCCTTCATTTGCATTTGATGACCTCACAGGATGTGATATGATATGGACCACATTTTCGTAGACCTATTTCGCAAAGAAACAGACCGTAACACCATTTTACGATTTGATAGTTTCCACCCACAGGCCCTTAGGGAGAGTATTCCCTATGGGCAATTTTTGAGAGCAAGACGGAATTGTACCAAAATTAGTGATTATTCCAAACAGGCTGGAATCATCTCCACCAGACTATCAGCCAGAGGCTATCCGCCATACTTACTCAAACAGGCACGGAAGAGAGCCAGATATCAACATCGCGACACACTACTGACCAGGCAGAATAGTCCTGATATTACCAACCAACGTATTGTATGCGTGACTACCTTTAATTCCCATCACAAAGAGATCAAGAAAATGATCCACAAACATTGGCATCTTCTCCAACTTAATAATCCTGACTTGGAGCGGCCGTTGTTTGCCTTCAAAAAAGGAAAACATTTAAAAAACTGGCTCTCACAAGCAGACCGAGCCAAACCTGCCCCTCGACAATCTACTCTTCATTCGCAATTGGGCTTCGTCCCATCTTGGGGCATTTCCCATGCGGCTTTTGTAACGCCTGTAAATCTACCACGGCCTGCTCTACTGTCACCATCAATAATAGAGTATGGTCCCTCAAGCAACACACCACATGCAATTCGACCAACGTGATCTATGTCATTATCTGCCCTTGTGACAAATCCTACATAGGTAAAACAGCCAGACCTATAAAAACAAGGATTTCGGAACATAAATCGAGAATCCAGACCAATACTAGTAATGCCCTGCTAGTGTCACATTTTTTGGAATTAGGTCACAATTGTGACGACTTTAAATGGTGGGCATTGGAACGTGTGATAGGGACAGATCGACTTAACACGGCAGCTAGACTTTCCCAACGGGAACAATGGTGGGTGTACCAGACGAATAGCTATCACATTGGTTTAAACCATCAAGAAGAATGGCTCCACTGTATTACTTAAAGGCCATTTGTAAGCATGATACAGATTGCTTTGGCTGATGTTAGACCTACTTTTAGATGAGTTGTTTATGGGGAATTCGGTGTTCCATGCTACGTTACCTTATACGCGTAGCACTCCTTCTGTTAGATCCGGTCTGGCCTGTGCTTTACCCTAAATCATCTTCAGTACTACTGGATCTTACCATGCAATAATGCTGGTCTTCATATATATCTTTCCCTTCTTCCATGTATCTTTGATGAGTGGTTTAACGCTCAGGTGGTCACTGATTTGTGATACATGGACACCGTCCAATTCACAAGAATTATTTATAGATATCGACACAGAGGTGGAGTATATACACCTCGATCTTACCTTTCAGCGGCTTGAGTGTGGGGGGGGGGGTGTCTCCTTCTTTGTTTCCGCTAAGTTTGGATCAGTGTTTTTCGAGCGCCATAGTTGGATTCCCTGCGTGAATGCCCTGTTGCTTTAAGAGCATTGTTTCATCTGTTAGACACATGACTGTATGACACAGTCACGTGTCCGGGATACCCGATACTTTAGGAAGCGGATGCGATTGCAGCGCCGTTTTCTGCTCTATCTTGGAAGTTTAGGAGGATCGGACCTCTTTCTCGCTGACCGGATGAGATTTTGATTGTGAAAGGACACGAACGCGGACGATACACGCCCAGCTGCAGCACATTTCTAGAAACTCGGGTAAGTATGCGGACGCCGTCTTGGTGAATTTTCGCACTTTTGCCGCAACCGCATTGAGTCTTTCTTAAATTAAATTAAATTGAATTGACTTTGGTGAGTCAGGACCGGAATCTAGGTAAGGGAAAGGAAAGGGGAGGGCTTTCCCTTTCCTTTTCCTTACCTTGTGTTATACTGTATTGGGCAGGCCGTTTGAACAATGTCTGTAGAATCGCTGGTACATGATATTGCATGGGAGTAGCCTTGTGATTACAATGGGTCTTTATCGTTGCTTATTGGCCGTTTCCTAACATATGGCCAACTTGGGATAGTAAATGCCATTCAGTTTCACGTTGTATTACTTAGTGATTTCCCTCCTTTCCAATGAGGGTTATAGTATATTAATATTGTCAGTTGCTTTGTTCTATCTATGGGCTCTTGGGTTACTTTAATATCAACATCTATAATCACCCATGATGCGTTGAGGCTTTCTGCCCTTAGTTGACTGGATTGGATTTTTCTATTTTCTATTTTGTTCATCCATGGCTTCTCCTTTCTCTTCTTTTCTTTATGGTTGTGTTTTGCAGCGGCAAACGCTGCACAGGTGGGACTCATACCGAGTTCACCAACATATCAATCTTGACTTTACCAAGACGTTACTGCTCTTGAATAGAGGGGGTCTTTTCGCTTCATCGCTTCTTCCTTTGTGATCTCACCAAGGAGGAGTGTTTTTCTTCAATTCTGAAGGTATGAAGAAAAATGTTTTGTTTTTTGGAATGTTGAGCTCTTGAGGTCAGCTGTTCTGTAGGTTAGCTCATATGCCACTGGGATTGCAGTGAATGCCCTTATTAATTCAGGCTTTCCTCTCCCCATAACCCGCCTTGCTGGATTCATTTAATTGTAGATCCGCGGCCAGGATGCAGGGTTGTTATGTTTCTTCACATCCCCTGACCTAATTAGGTTTCCACATGATGATTCCAAGTGAGCTTTACGTGAAGAGTTTTTTTAACTATTGTTTAAAACTATATTACAATTGCTTGTATGGAGTTACTGTGGGGGTCCTAGGCTGGGTCAAGGATTTTTAATTATGTGTTTTTAATTCTACTTTCTGTTTTTTTCTTTTTTCTTTTTCTTTTATCTTTCTGGTTTAGTTCTGAATCAGATTAAGATGGAACGCATTTACTATCTATGTATACAGAGGAAGAACCCGGCTACGAAAGGACACATGGAACAACATTAAGATGTCCATCTATTGTCTGTTATAAATTGTTTGCGTTCCTGATAAATTATAACCATTTCTGCCCTGTCCTGAGGAAGACGACTGTCAAGTCTTCTCTCTCTTTTTTGTTTTAAAGAGATAGATGCCTTAGACAATTTTTATAGGTCTTCAAAACTACCTACCCTTAGATACCAGTGCAGTACACGAGAATGATGGGAACTGCATCAGGTACTGGTCGTTGACTGTTTAGGTCGGAATGGTGACAAGTAGTGCAAATCTGTTTACAATTATTGCATTTTTAACTTGTCAGATCATTTTAAATATAATTTGGAATCGGGGACAATATTAGAAGATTACAGGGGACATTACTTCCTGTTTTCACACCTTGTGTGTTTTGTCTTCTCCCCTTTTTCCTTTTTCTTTTTTCCCTTTTTTTCCCTTTTTTCCTTTTCTATATATATATTTTTGGTTGGAATTGTTTGACATTAATTTTGAAAATTGGATTTCTTCTCTGTGCATTATGTCTCTAAATTGCAATCGCACTGTGCACTTTATTTCTATCCTGCATTGCAGGATGATCAGTAGATAACTATGCACTTTTACTGTAGACATTTAACATTGATTGACTATTTTTATGCTGTTTTACCATGGATTCAGCACTATGTTTATGTAATTTGACATGTGAATAATAAAGACTGATTGATTTTATACTATCCTTGACCTGGCCTATCCCCTCATTGAGCTACTAGATTGAGAGCAATTTACCCCGCTAGATCTTTCTAGTGGTACGGTTTCCGTGACCCCAATTTTTCTTGTTGCTTGACCTCACAGGAAGAGGCATCGCAGGAAGTGACATCACCAGATAATGACCCCTACATGTATGTAGGTCGCAGAAAAAAATGGTTAAGAAAAGAGAAAAAAATATTTATATATCACCTATTGTCAAGTTTCAATAATGTAAATGGTGCTCTTAGTAACTTCATGGTTTTCCCTCGGGTCAGGGATCATGGAATCAGTAGATGAATGCCTACCTGGGTTTCCCACATTGTCAACAGAGTGTCAACCTGAAGGGTTGGGAGGAAAAAGGGCCTGCACTGTTGATTGGAGGGTTTTGTAGGATATATGTAATTGTGCTGCAAGAAGTCACAGATTTTAGGCAGCTAACTTCTGCTTTGCATGAGCTTTCAAAATAAAAATACCCCTTTACAGTTCTTAACACGTTAAGTACGCCTTGTCCAAAACAATGGTCTCTTAAATAGGCCATCACTAGTAAATGGCACACACTTTAAAGCTCTGTTTTAAGAAAGCAATCACCATACTTAAGAGAGGCCTGCAGAGCCTATTGGGCCCTGAGGGGGACATTTGTCTCGCCAGCGTTGCAGCAGGAGGTTAGCAGGTGACAAGATGCCTCAACAGAAGAAACAAAAGGGAGCCAAACCTCGAGGTAAAACAGCTCCCCTGTCATCATTCATGCAACAGCGTGTGCCACCTGTGTGCTCAGAGTGCACAGCAGCAAGCTTAGCTACTCTGATATGATATGATATGATAAGGCATTTGTAACGCGCCTATACACAGGTGTTTCAAGGCGCGACGAGGCAGGGAGGGGGGAACAAGGGGAAGACAGACAACGATCCTACTAGGCCAGGTGTCATTCAGATCGCGCAAGTGCAGGGGGAGGGGGAGGGGAGAGGTGCATGGGGAAGGGGAGGGGGGAAGTGCAGTACAAGGTAAGTAGAATAAATAAATAAAAGGGCCAGCTGGTGGCAAGTGCAAGGTAAGTGCAGAACAAGTGCTGGGAAGGGGGGGCTGTAGGGATACAGAGACAGTCCCGCAGTGCAAGTGGAGAGTGGCTGGGCCAAGGACCGAGGTCGGTGAGAGTGGCCCAGTTGCAGATTCAGTGCAGTTTCAGCGAAGAATTAGCAGGGGAGAGGGAGAAAGAAAGCAGAAGCAAAGAGGAAGGTTTTGAGGTGCTTCCGGAACCGGAGATGGTTCTCCTCAAGTTTCAGGGGGGCAGGAAGGCTGTTCCAGAGGGAGGCCCCTGCCGCGGAGAGAGATCTACCCCCAGCTCATTGCTTCGAGAAGCGGCTGACCCTGAGGGAGTTGGAGACGGATGAGCGAAGGGCTCGGGAAGGAAGATATTTAGGAAGAGAGAGTTGAAGGTATTTAGGCCCCAGGCCCCAGAAGGCCTTGTGGACAATGCAGAGGGTTTTGAACTTTATCCTCGCAGCCACTGGGAGCCAGTGTAGAGATTTCAGTCCTGGAGAGATACGGTCCCTGGGCTTGAGGCCAAGGACAAGTCTCGCAGTTCTGTTCTGGATGAGTTGCAGAGGGCGGAGTGTGGAGGCAGGCAGATTAAGATAAAGGCTGTTACAGTAGTCCAGTTTTGAGAGAACCAGGGCTCGGGAGACAGCGAGCTTCTGGGGAAAGGAGAGGAAGGGAAGAATACCTCTGAGGAGGTGCAGCTGGTAGTGTGACTTCTTAGAGACGTCCGATATATGAGGAGAGAAGGAGAGTGTGGAGTCGAAGATAACCCCAAGGTTTTTTGCCTTGCAGGTAGGAGCAGGAAGAGAGCCAAGAGAGGCCGGCCAGAGAGCTGCAGGGATGGAGGGAGTGGGTGTGCCGATGAGCAGAATCTCAGTCTTACTGGCATTAAGGCAGAGGTCATTGGCGGCACACCATTCCTGGATAGCAGACAGACAGTCAAAGATGAGGGAGGGAGAGGAGGCCGAGGGTAGCCTGAAAATAAGCTGGGTATCGTCCGCATAGCACTGAAAGTTGGGGCAGAGAGCGGCTATGCGGTGGGCAAGGAGTGCCAGATACTGGTTGAACAGCCAGGGGGAGAGATTAGATCCCTGGGGGACACCACAGGTGGAGAAAAAGATGTCAGAGAGGAAGGACCCGAGTTGGACCTGGGAGGGTCGATTGGAGAGGAAAGAGGTCAGCCACGCCAGAGCCTGACCAGTGATACCCAGGTTATCACGGAGACGGTTGAGCAGGATGGCATGGTTGACAGTGTCAAAGGCAGAAGAGAGATCGAGCAGAATGAGAACACACGGAGTATTGGAGTCGAGGTTCAAAAGCAGGTCCTCACGGATGTTCAGGAGAGCAGTTTCCGTGCTTCTGGCAGCTCTGAAGCCAGATTGATGGTCATGAAGACTGCCAACAGATTCAGCATGGAGGTTAAGCTGGGAGATGGCCAGTTTCTCCAGGAGCTTGCCCAGGAAGGGAGTGATGGAGATTGGGCGATAGTTAGCCGGGCAGGAGGGGTCAGAAGAGGGTTTCTTAAGAAGAGGGTGCACAAGGGAGTGCTTAAGGGGGGATGGGAAAACTCCAGAGGCGAAGGAGTGGTTGCAAAAGTCAGCCAGGGCAGGGGCCAGGGAGTCAATGTGGTCCTTGATAGTTTTGGAGGAACAGGGGTGAACCTGTTTAGACGAGACTTTCATAGATCGGACTTGTCTGGAAACCTCGTCAGCAGAAAAAAGGGGAAAGGCAGAGAAGGAGGGAGGAGGGGTGGCTGCAGAAGGGCCCGAGGAAGAGCCGGACAGGGAGGGAGGGAGGTGGTAGGAGGAGAGTGAGGATAGGATGTCCTGCGTTTTGGAGATGAAGTGAGAGGCCAGTGCAGTGCAGAGGGCCTGGGAGGGGACAGGAGAGGTAGAGACTGCAGCAGGGTTGGCAAGCTCCTTGCAGATTTTAAATAGTTCGGCCGAGTTGTTAGATGCCGCAGAGATGCGGGCTTGGATAAGGGCTCTCTTCTTGGTGAGAACGGAGAGACGGTATTGCCTTTGGAGCACACAGCCCACACTAAAGCCTGCAAGAAGAGGGAGTCAACGGCACCCTGTGCGCAGGGCCTATGAGCGTGCGGTCAAGTGTAGCGGCACATGCTTCACACGCCTCGGGACAGTCCTGTATACAGCAGAGGAGGGGTGTTCACTATTGTAGGCAGGGGAGTTGCTAGGTCTGGAAAAGACCCGGGGCTACGCTGATGTCGGAACTGTTGGGACTGGGGGCTAGCTAGTCTTTTGGCTGTAGCTCCTTAGATTCTATCTGGGGCTACAACCAAAAGATCAGGGGCTATAGCCCCCTAAGCCCCCCCCCAGCAACGCCCCTGATTGTAGGTAGATGTACAAGCTTCTTAAACAAACGAGATGGACAGTGGTATGTCAGCTAACTCCCCTCCTGCTACAAGGTCCAACCCAACCCTGCCTAAAATCTGGCACATACACAGAGGGAATGGAACTAGCAGATGACTTGTGTGAAGCAGAACTGAGATGTAAGGAGGGGGTGGCAGGAACAGCATGATTGAAATGATCTATTTGAGGAAGGGTTTGGGTACCACAATGCAGAGCAGAGGAAGGATATGACAGCTGGGGAATGGTACATTTGAAGGTTTTCCAGGGCTTTTATAAAAGGAGATTGAATAGGTGTTGGTGAAACGAGATTGAACACAGGGTCTGGGGGGCGGCGGGTTATGTGTGTGTGGTGGTGAGCTGTGACGAATAAAATGAATCATGGCAGAAATATTTTGTCCTAGGATTCTGGGTAGAGTAGAATTGGAAAAAATAGGCGATAGTGGTTTAATGGGCAAGTGTACCTAACAAAGGTTTAGTTTCCTGTTTTTTTCCAAACAAGGTTTGTCATTTAAAACGTAGGAAAAAAACACAACTGAGAGCAAAATGCATTTACCCATTCAAAAATGGGACGTATTGGGGTTCCTGATCTAAATGTCCAGATCTACAATAAAAGATATGGTTAGGCTCTACACACAGAATGTGAGGGGACTAAACTTCCCTAAAATCCACCCGAGTCTGGTTCGCACTCCCTGTGAAATTACTCCTGCTATTTGTTTGGGGCGTAAACTGACATCATTGTTAATGGCTCCTTACCTTGTCTCCTCAACAGAAATAGGAAACAACCATCTTTGTGTTCGATCTCTTTGTCAACTCTAAATGTAAGACATTTTCTAGAAAGTTGAATTCGGCAAAAGGTTGGGTAAGATAATCCTTTGATGATGGTCTGTGAGTATCCCCATGGAGCAGATGTGCCTCTTGTAGCTATGGGGCTCATTATGGGGTTGCCGGTAGGCGGTGGGTTGCCAGCAACCCTGTAACACCCTTCAAACCATAGAGCGACATGGTTGGGGTGGAATGGTGATGGCTGGAGATATGAACCTGGTTGTGCAGACGGATGTTGATAGATCGAATGGCAGAGCATATATCCCAGTTGGAGCAAGGTCAGTGCATCTTAATGCAACACTAAAGTCAATGGGCTTAATGTACAGCTGGAGATACATGCACCCTGAAGTGCAGGTTTAGTCTTACTATTCTTCTGCTGAGTGCTCCCAAACAGTTAGATTGTTAATCTGTGAAAAATCACATGGTCTGTCCATATGTACATACTGGCTGCCAAATCAAAGAAGGGTGGTAGGGAGTACGTTGGAATGTGAATGATGAAGGACTACCTACCAAAAAAGATATTAAGAACATCATAAAGAGCTATGTTGAAACCATTAAGCCAGAGGCTACAACATATTCAACTAACTGGGATGCTTTGAGGATGTCAAACACTAGCACTGACTATCTGTCAGGAGGCAGGGGTTGTCCTAGAGAGGAATGCTCGGAAAACACTGTAAGGGTTATCCACCTAATAGTGAGGAGGTAAAAGAAGAAATCAGCTCTTCTTGCACTTGATGCGATTTATGGTTCAGGTGATTTATAAATATGGCTTTGGAGAACACATGATTAAAATGCCCAAGACTAATTATGGATCACCTAGGTTCAGAATAGGGATTTATAGTGTATTCTCGCCACCATTTATACTTTACAGGTGGATCAAACAGGGATGCTCACTCTCTCCCTTCCTATTTGCATTGATAATTGTTGGTAAGATAGCTCAGCGGGTTTTTGAGCTCGCTGCTAAGATCTGTGTGTGATCTGCAGGTCTGAGGTTTGAATCCCAGCAAGGCCAATTTAGCCTTTCATCCTTCCAAGGTTGATAAATAAGTGCCAACTTTGCTTGGATGATAAGAATTATATGTAGATGTTCTTTCACCTCGATGAAAGTGCTATATTAATAACACATTATTATTATAATGGATGTGTTCACTCTCCACATTAGACAGAGGCCTGATATGCAGGGCATTACATGTAAGGTGATGAGGAACTTAAATGTTTTTTTTCCAAGCAATCACTAGCTGCCCCAGTTACAAACATTATGCTTCCGAAATCTCTTGATGTCGATTCCGCACAGAGAGCTGCAGGTTACCCCGCATCCCTCAGTGTACCACTCATGGCAGAAGCCCTTAACAGTTTCTTGTTCACAGTCTAGACAACATTCTCATGACATTGGGATAGCCCAAGGCATTGAGCCCCACAGTGATCAAAGTTGATGAGGCTTTTGCAAGAGTATCAGGCTTTTTAAGAAAAAAAAGGCTAAGTCTGAACTACTGAACCAGATGTTCTCGGAATTGGAGGGACTGTTTTATAAGGAAAACTGGATGTTTAAATGTGCTTGAAAGATCTGGAAGTTCACCTGTACCAAGCACATTTTGGGTATATATAGAGCTAGCTACCCGTGAATCATGAAACAAATACGACAAAACCTGCGCATTTGGAAAAGCATAGCTGTGCCATGGGTAAAGAAGATTGTTATACTAAAAATGAATACATTGCCTCGCCTACTATGCCTCTTATAGACACTCACAATATTTATTCCTAGGCCTGTTTTGATGAAATGGCGGGAAGAGGTTTTACACTTTATCCCACTGCTCAAATACCACAAATGAACAATTAATTCTCTTCTAAGCACGAGAGAAGAGAGGAGTGGGTTGCCCGGATTTTGTGGAATATTTCAAAGCGGTTTTGCTCCAGGTCCTGGGAAACATGGAACAGGCGGTTGCAGGCTCCTATATATGGAAGCAACCTTGGTTGCCTAAACAAGACCAGGCCAAAAGTGTATATGTTAATAAAATCACTAAGGGCCTCATTATAACATGTGCGGAATGGGTTTAACGGCGCCGGTAATGGTGCCGGCGCCGTTAAACCCATTCCGCACAATTACGAGGTCCCCTCGCGGGACCCGCTCTGGACGTCTGGTTTTTCCCCGCGAGGGGACCAGGGAGCTAACAACGGGCCCGTTCGTAATGGGCCCGTTGTTAGCTCCCTCCCCATTCCCATTGAGCCCTATGAAGGCTCGAATGGGAATGGGGAAGGACCAGGCCCGGGTTCCCTGAAGGAGGAAATACCGGGCCCTCCATACTCGGAATGGCCCGATATTTCCCCATTCAGGGAACCCGGACCCGGACACGATTTTGGAGGCAGCCATGCCCTTATTAGGGGCAAGGCTGCCTCCAAAGTCGTAATGAGGCACTAAGACTACACTGACCATCTGGGTCGAAATCTCAAGATTTTGACTTTTGGATGGCATTGGTCTACACATTTAATGCACAAACAATGCCCCTGCCAGTTGGAATTGTGCTGAGAGGCTGTGGAGAGTTAGAAACATTCTATCATGTTTGGTGGGAGAGTTTGATAGTCCAACGTTATTTGGCTGGAAATCAGACCTAGCATAGATGAGATTGTCCGTCATTCGCTACCGGCGATCAGGGGAGTAGCTAGGTCTGGAAAAGACCCGGGGCTAAACTGATGTCGGAACTGTTGGGACTGGGGGGCTAGCTAGTCTTTTGGCTGTTGCTTCTGAGATTCTATCCGGGGCTACAACCAAAAGATCAGGGGCTATAGCCCCTTTAGCCCCCCCTAGCAACGCCCCTGCCGGCGATCCTGTCTTCATGCTGCTAGGGCACTAAGGACAGGAAGAGCACATGAAAAGCTCCAATTATTATAGACTGACGTCTAAGCTTCTGTTGACAGCAAAATGGCACATTCAACTGCTATTGGTGAAAACAGATCTACTTACGGAAGTGATGTGGTTGACCAAAGTTTGAGACTTACTGGTGCTAGACAAAATTCTGCACTTTGTACGCAACACTGCAGTGGCTTCTATGTGACCTATTCACTGTTCTTGGGCTATGCAGTTAAAGGCTGCGTGAATCTATCAGGCCCTACAAGATGGCGATCTCTCCGTTCGTTTGCTGTGTAACGACTTCTTGAGTGAGTTAAATGAAATATGTCTTAATGACAAACGCTCTGGTTATTGGGGGAGTATGGGGTCAGTGGAGTGAGAGCATAACATGAGGCCTCTGCAGAACTATTGAGTTACTGTTGAGATACATATGCTAAATTGTTAGTGTGGTATATCCAATCGCCAATAAACAAATTGTTGAAGAAAGTCTCTCCCAACCGTATGCATATTGCTGCCATCATTTAATTAGTGGTGCGTGCTGACTAAAGTTAAAATGACTTACTAATAATATTCAGTGCACTACTCTTCCACGGCACCTGGGTTACATAATACAGAAGAGCCAATGACCAGGAAACAGGGAACTGGGGGACCAGTAGCGAAGCCAGGGGAGGCAGCTGCGGTGGCCAACCCTCCTTTCCCCCTCAGTTAAACAGTGCACCCCCAGAATCCCCTTGCCACCCTATTAGCTGCACCCCCCACCCCGGCACCAAATGCTGCCTCTGCTACTGGATCCTGTTTAATTTAACTAAAGATTTTTGGCCCATTCCTTCTGCCTGAGGACATATATACTTGACTGCTACCTGCCAGTTTTCTTTGCATAATAAAGCAGTTCTAGTATCACATCAGCCAAAGGTATAGACAATACAGGCCAAAGCAAATGCAGCTAATATGTCAAGGAGAATATGGGCATGGAACGATTAAAAAATTATATCAGATTTGTATATTTATTTATTTATACATTTATAATGTGCCTATACACAGTGTACTTCGAGGCGCAACAAGACAAGAGGGTGGGGGAGCAAGGAGGACAAAACCAAAATGATCCTACTACATCTTGTGACGTTCGGAACAAGCAAGTGCAGTAAGAGAAGTGCAGGAGAGAGGAGGGGGGAGTGCTGGGCAGGGTGGGAGGATCCGTGAAAAAAGGGGAGTGCAAGGGGAGGCTGGTGGACAGAGCCAGGGGAAGTAGAGAGTGCAGGGGAAGGAAGGTCCATAAGCTAAGTGTAAGGTAAAGGGCTGGAAGGGCTACAGGGGATGCAGGCCCAGACAGGCAAGTGCAGGGGAGGGACCCAGAATGGAAGTGCAGTTTGAGGGGGTTGACGGGTCCGGGAAGAGCGAATGCAGGGGTAGACTGGAACGGGGGGCCTGGTGCCCGGAGACTCTGAAGGAACCAGACAGCCAGTCAAGAAGCAACAGGAACATTAGCAGGGGCAGGGGAGAGGGAAGGAAGAAGAGAAAAGGAAGGTCTTGAGAAACTTCTGGCACTTAAGGAGATTCATCTAAATTCTGAGAGGGGCAGGGAGACCATTCCCGGGGGAGACACCTGCAGAGGAGAGAGATCTACCCCCCACTCCCTGCTTGGAAAAGCATCTGATCTGAAGAAAGTTAGAGTTAGATGACCGAAAGGCTCTAGCAGGGAGGTGTTTAGGGATAGAGAGTTGTAAGTAGAGGGGTTCCAGGCCCCAGAAAGCCTCGTGGATGATGCAGACGATCTTGAACTTGATTCTCACAGCAACCGAGAGCCAGTGGAGAGATTTTAGGGCTGGAGAGATGTGGTTCCTGGGATTGAGGCCAAGGGTAAGTCTTGCACTTCATGTCAGATTCCTATTTCTTGTAAGCTCTCGGATAATAGCTGTTACTTTTACCCAATTTAAAGGTACTTAATTTATCAACCTCAGAGAAATTAAGGGCTGAGCCGACAATGCCGTGATTCAAGCTTGCAAAGTGCAGACTTGTTCCCGTTTGATGGGTGAGCTGCAGCACTTAACCCATGAGCTACCCATCAGGGAGTAAATCGTTTGAAGGAGCATCCAATAGTCTGACATTTCGGGAAGAGAAAGAAAACTAGATTCAGCTGAGTTTACAGACTGGAATCCAGATTGAAGAAGTGGAAATAGTGCATTAGCATGTGTATCATAGAACAGTTGATTATAGCCAAGCACTCAAGGAGCTTGGAAATATAGAAAAGAAGGGACGCTGGATGGAAATGAACACTAGAGTGTGTGGGGTGTGTTACCCAAGCCTGAGATGCAGAAGAGTAGGATGCAATGTGAAAACAAAATCAAAATATGGAGGTTGAGTACCCCAAAAGGAAATACACCGAACACGGGTTACAAAGGAACATACAAAGTACTTTATTTTATACTGAATCCAGTTACAAAGAACAGAGCAAAATCAGATAGCTATCGGCCCCCAGTGCAACATTGCGAACTCCAGCATGGTTCAGTGTGTTCAGTGAGAGACGCTGTACATTAGAATTCATGACTCTTTTATACTATTTACGAACACAATGTCCAACCCTCCTTCGGGTTAATATTCCTCTAATACATTACTGATCTAGGATTCATGCCTAGTTTGCACATCCATGTAACTGGTTTGCTTTTAATACATATATCAACAAGCCTACACGGCAACTGTGTGTTCTGGGATTTCCCATGCAGATCTTCTCAAACATTCATACAATGTAGTTAAACAAGTGTTCTACTTTCAGTATTTGAATACATTGTTCTTAACATGTGCTCGTGGATTAATTTCATTGCATGAGTAATCCTTTACACACAGGTCAACGAAGGACAAGGTCTCAGTTCACGACCTCAACAAGTGGCCTGCAGGCAAGTTACATATTAGCTACATACAGAGGTCAAGACGGCCATGTTGTTTTTCGGAATGACATCATCTACCATTTTAACTCACAGGGTGACTTTACAAAGCAAACCTAAAATGGCGGATTGACCTAAAATTGCAGCTTACATTGATTTTAAGCTCAGGACCTTGCAACACGGATTTCTTCGCAAGCGACTTATAAGCAGCTTGGCGTAGGCCAATATACATATATTCATTGCAATAGGAGGCACGATATAATTTCTCATTTGACAAACCCTCCTTTTGGCCTATGCCAAGTGCTATAACTACTTTGGATCTCCTTGCAAATAACTCCATGCATCATCGTCCATGCATCCTGAATCGCTGTTGGAAATATCTATTGCCATTAGGTAATTCGCTAAAATTTCTTTCAACACATATTCTTTGGAAATTTTATCTGGGGCATACACTTTATGTCCTATCGTACCTATCGCTTGTGCGCAACATCCCCCTAGCATCGAACATATACTAGGTAGACACTAAATACAGCAACAAAGAAACAACAGGATTCCCAAAATAATCAGCAAGACCGAAAGTACCTTCCAACCCCAAGATCGCAAGAAGTCCCAGAACCAAGCGCTAAGATCCCAGTTTCCCTCGGGAACATGCACTTCTGAACTAAGGACGTGCAGATTCTGTATTGCCTTGAAGATAGTTGGGGAGGAATCTGGTCCGAAAACACAGCAAGCGGACCTCACTAATTTACACACTCCAACACGTTCAGCCAGAATGACATCTAATGCCATCCGGTTCTGAAGTGCTACTAGTCTTATCACCTTCTGTTCTAATGTCATATTATAGAGTACGTCTGTGGTCCGGTTGATGGTTCTCTCCAGTACTCTCGCTAGTCTTCTGATATCTTTGGAATTCGCTATCTGCCCCCAGAATGGCACAACTGATTTTGCTATATCTCCCAGGATTTGTGCTGGAGTGTCACCATTCTCGTCCCGCCATGGACGAGCCTTTGAAACTTCTATTGTACTAGCTATAAACACCCCAGGTAACAGGATCCCTAAATAACAGGTTCCCTGTCAATCCCTGGGCAACCATGGGAATGCTACATTACCGCAGACAAAGTAGACAGGTTCGCCTACATACAAAGGTCTGTTTTCCCCAGCAAATTTGCAATGTTGGCATAACCTAGAAAATCTCCCATTGACTGAGTTCCATTCCTCTGTATGCAAAAAGAAACTGAATCGGGGCTATGGTTAACAGTGTAAGAAGGAGGCATGGCATCCTTATTGCCTATCGGAGCCATATTAAAGGAAATCAAAGATTGAAAAGGACGAGACAGTCTATCAGAAGGCCTAATAGAAGCAACGTTAGGTTTACTCCTGTTTGCGAAAAGCGAGCATCCCAGGGGAGTCAAAAGACATTTCTCAAAACTATTCAAATTAGTGCCGTCAAAGTTACCTGAGATGCTATCATTCCAATGGTCAAAGAACAGTGCTCTAAGAGAAGCATAACAAGCAGTTGTCAAAGGTAAAGGATGAATATACCAACCTAGCACCTTATCCCTGTGTTGCGGCAAATGTGAGCAGACCCAACAGTTAGACCTATTAAAAATGGCATGCGTAGCGTTCATGATAAGTAGCAGAGTATTATTGTGGTACCTTTGTCTATGCTGAGAGTCCCTAGGGGACAGAGTATGCAAATGTACAAAGGGAGTAGGAACAGTAGGTACATTTTGAGTGGGCAACAAGGATTCTAAAGGATGCATTTCCTGAAGGTACCACAATCCTAAGACAGTGACTATTAAAAACCCAAATATCATTATAAAAACACAGCAATATCTTTTCGGGGCCCAGGTATATTGTCCATTGTCCCGGTTGGTCACCCCATCATTTACAAGTCCCATACGAGCGGTAGCGGTGGCAGGCATTGTAGTCTTCAAATGGACACCCCAATGTTTGTTCCTGGCGACCTCCCGGCCGCGCGACTTCTTAGTCCTTCCACAACCCCAGCCAACAGAATCCCCTTTCACAAATTTGGGCAAAAAACAAGCCCTCGATGATCCTTTCCTTCTCCGAATGCACAGCTGAACCTTGGCGTAAGTCTATCAGATGCACAGCAGAACCGTGCTGTAAGTCTATTTTCTTGGACGCAGATTGTACCTTGCTTTTCCCGGTACTGATTGATCCGGAAACAATGTGTCGTCACTTCCCATTGGAAGCAACGTATCAGAGACAAGTGAAGATGCCGAATTTGAAATAACAGTTTCCGGATGCAAAACTTTTGGAGAGTGTGGAGACAAAATGGCTGTTTCCCCAAGCCCCACGGGCTCAGAAAGATTCTCTGACACACTCTCTGTGCTATTTACTGCTTTGGGATCGTTGGTTGCAGCGTTAGCGAGGGGTTCTGTTTCTTCTGTATCGTGTGGCACAGGGTGAGGAAGTTTCTTGGCGTGGGACGCGTGGATCCAATTCTTTCTTCCAGAAACCCACACCGCTGTTTGGGTGACCAACAGGACTTGGAACGGGCCCCACCAGCGAGGTGCAAGGCAGGAAGAGCGCTCAAACGCCTTGACGAGCACCCAGCTTCCAGGCCGTATGCTGTGGCCCGGGCCCTCGTATCGCACAGGTTAAGCCTCTCGTACCTGGTGATAAATCAAATACAGGTTTTTAGTCAAGTGGCTGCAATAATCTGAAAGTAATACATTTTCAACATTTCTTAACAAGCTACATTTAGGAAGGTTCCAGATATTGGCAGGTCTCCCCATTACCATCTCAAATGGAGAGAGCCCAGTCTTAGTTTGAGGGGTTGTACGCAAGGATAATAACATGATCGGTCATCAGCTTGGATATCTCATACAGACCCAACACCCTCATCCACTGCATAAGCATTTACAGTCTCCCTTGAAACATACATCTCCGTAAGGGGATCGGTAGCAGTTTGCCTAGCTATTTGATCAGCGAAAGCATTCCCTTTCCCTATGTCATCTGTAATCTTTCGATGTGCTGCACATTTCATAACTGCTAACTGAGTAGGGAGCGCGAGCGCTGAGAGTAGTTGTGCTATTAGGGAGCCATGTTGGATTTTAGTGCCATGTGAAGTTAAGAACCCTCGCTCTGACCAAAGTCTCCCAAAGTGGTGAACCACACCTGCCCCTTCTCTTGCTCCCTCTTCAACTCCTTCTCTAACACCTCCGCAGGGCGTACCTCTGATCTGTACCCCTCCCCGGAAGTTTTTCAAGGATGGCAACCTTCTCCACATTGCCACTCTAAACTCTCGCTCTGCCATCAAGCACTCCTCTGATATCTGTCGCCTTCTTGAGGAACTGGACCTCGACGTCCTCGGTCTCACTGAGACTTGGTTCACTGCCAGCTCTGCCACCAGCTTTGACACACTCCTACCTGACGGCTACAAGATCCTCTCCGTGCCCAGGCCCAACCGTTCAGGGGGTGGTGTTGCCCTTATCTTCCCTGAGTGGATTCCTGCCACTGTCACTCCTACGCAGACCTACTCCTCTTTTGAATGTCTTGTCTGCCGACTTTCTCTCTCTCCTAGCCATTCCCTTACCGTGGCTACTATCTATCGGCCACCTGGTCAAATTTCCTCCTTCCTCTCTGAGTGGGCTGACCTCTCCTCCTCACTCCTGTCCTCAACCACCCAACTCCTCTTTCTCGGTGACTTCAACATCCACCTCGATGCCTCCTGTCCCCCCACTGGTCTCTTCCGCGAACTCTGCAACTCTCTCTCACTCTCTATTCTCCCGTCTGGGCCTACTCACTCTGCAGGGCACACTCTTGATGCTCTGATCTCTTCTGACCTTCCCCTCTCCCTCCCTCTCTCCACTCCTCTCTCTTGGAGCGATCACTTTCTCCTATCCTCCCACCTCTCCCTCCCTACCCCACAGGCAAAGCCACCCTCTTCACTGCCACCCACCTTCTCGGTCATCCGACCCATGAAGCGCGTGTCAGCTGAGGCTTTCGCTGCTACCTTCTCAGCCCCTTCTCCCCCCTCGGCTGACTCCCACCCTGACGCAGCCCTCTCCATGCTCTATTCCTCTATATCTGATACTCTCGATATCCTTGCCCCCGTCATGAGAATCCGCCTGAAGCCCAAAGCCAAATGTAACTCCTGGTATGACTCGGATCTCGTCACCCTAAAACGCAAGTGCAGGGTGGCAGAGAGGAAATGGCGTGCTTCATGTTCATCCTCTGACAAACTGGCCTGCCGCCTGCTCCAAAGGCAATACCGGCTCTCCGTTCTCACCAAGAAGAGAGCCCTTATCCAAGCCCGCATCTCTGAGGCATCTAACAACTCGGCCGAACTCTTTAAAATCTGCAAGGAGCTGGCCAACCCTGCTGCAGTCTCTACCTCTCCTGTCCCCTCCCAGGCCCTCTGCACTGCACTGGCCTCGCACTTCATCTCAAAAACTCAGGACATCCTGTCCTCGCTCTCCTCCTCTCACCTCCCTCCCTCTCTTCCCTGCTCTTCCTCTTGCTCTCTTGCAGCCGCCCCTCCGCCCTCCTTCTCTGCTTTTCCACCTTTTTCTGCTGATGAGGTTTCCAGACAAGTCCGATCTATGAAAACCTCGTCTAAACAGGTTCACCCCTGTTCCTCCAAAACCATCAAGGACCACATCGACTCCCTGGCTCCTGCCCTAGCTGACTTTTGCAACCACTCATTCGCCCCTGGAGTCTTCCCATCCCCCCTCAAGCACTCCCTTGTGCACCCCCTCCTCAAGAAACCCTCTTCCGACCCCTCCTGCCCGGCCAACTATCGCCCAATCTCCATTACTCCCTTCCTGGGCAAGCTCCTGGAGAAACTGGGCATCTCCCAGCTTAACCTCCATGCTGAATATGTTGGTAATCTTCATGACCATCAATCCGGCTTCAGAGCGGCCAGAAGCACGGAAACTGCTCTCCTGAACATCCGTGAGGACCTGCTCCTGAACCTCGATTCCAACACTCCCTGTGTTCTCATTCTGCTCGATCTCTCCTCTGCCTTTGACACTGTCAACCATGCCATCCTGCTCAACCGTCTCCGTGATAACCTGGGTATCACTGGTCAGGCTCTGGCATGGCTGACCTCTTTCCTTTCCGGTAGACCCTCCCAGGTCCAAATGGGCTCCTTCCTCTCTGACATCTTTTTCTCCACCTGTGGTGTCCCCCAGGGATCCAACCTCTCTCCCTGGCTTTTCAATCAGTATCTGGCACTCCTTGCCCACCGCATCGCCGCTCTCTGCCCCCACTTTCAGTGCTATGCGGACGATACCCAGCTCACTTTCAGGCTACCCTCGGCCTCCTCCTCTCCTTCCCTCATCTCCGACTGTCTGTCTGCTATCCAGGAATGGTGTGCCGCCAATGACCTCTGCCTTAACGCCAGTAAGACTGAGATTCTACTCATCGGCACACCCACTCCCTCCTTTCCTGCAGCTCTCTGGCCGGCCTCCCTTGGCCCTCTTCCTGCCCCTACCTGCAAAGCTAAAAACCTCGGGGTCATCTTCGACTCCACACTCTCCTTCTCTCCTCATATTTCTGACGTCTCTAAGAAGTCACACTACCAGCTGCACCTCCTCAGAGGTATTCTTCCCTTCCTCTCCTTCCCCCAGAAGCTCACTGTCTCCCGAGCCCTGGTTCTCTCAAGGCTGGACTACTGTAACAGCCTCTATCTTAATCTGCCTGCCTCCACTCTCCGCCCTCTGCAACTTATCCAGAACAGAACTGCGAGACTTGTCCTTGGCCTCAAGCCCAGGGACCGTATCTCTCCAGGACTGAAATCTCTTCACTGGCTCCCAGTGGCTGCGAGGATTAAGTTCAAAACCCTCTGCATTGTCCACAAGGCCTTCTGGGGCCTGGGGCCACAATACCTTCAACTCTCTCTTCCTAAATATCTGCCTTCACGAGCCCTTCGCTCATCCGTCTCCAACTCCCTCATGGTCAGCCGCTTCTCGAAGCAACGAGCTGGGGGTAGATCTCTCTCCGCAGCAGGGGCCTCCCTCTGGAACAGCCTTCCTGCCTCCCTGAAACTTGAGGAGAACCATCTCCGGTTCCGGAAGCACCTCAAAACCTTCCTCTTCGCTTCTGCCTTCTCTCTCCCTCTCCCCTGCTAAACCTGCTAAACTCCCCACTGAAGTTTGCACTAAACCTGCATCTGGGCCACTCTGTGACCTCGGTCCAGGGCCCAGCCACTCTCCACTTGCACTGCCTCCCTGGCTCCCCCTGCACTGTGGGACTGTCACTGCATCCCTACAGCCCCCTTCCCAGCACTTGCTCTGCACTTACCTCGCACTTGCCACCAGCTGGCCCTTTTATTATTATTTATTATTTTATTACGCTACTTACCTTGTACTGCACTTTCCCCCCCACCTCCTCCCCCTGCACTTCTCCTTTTCCCCTTACCTCTGCACTTGCGCGATCTGAATGACACCTGGCCTAGTAGGATCGTTTGTCTGTCTTCCCCTTGTTTCCCCCCCTCCCTGCCTCGTCGCGCCTTGAAACACTTGTGTATAGGCGCGTTACAAATACCATATCATATCATATCATATCATACTGACTATCAGTATATATGTTTACTGCAAGCCCTTCGGAAAGTTCATAAGCTCGGGTCAATGCTATAATCTCTGCGGCCTGCGCAGAGTTATGCGTGATTCTCTTGGTTTCCACAACCGTGCATAATGTGGTGATTGCCTAAGCATCTGTGGATGCACCATCCAAAAGTTTGAAGCAGGAGCCATCACAAAACAGCTCTCCTTGCGGATTATCCAAAGGAGTATCTTTCAAATCAATTCTACCCTTTGTCTCTTGTTCGGTAGTATATAGACAGTCATGTGACTCTTCATCGTCGCAAGTAGTGCCTTGCAGGAAATGTAGGAGTTAAGCCGGATTAAGAACACAACACCTCTTAATTTGAATGTGAGGAGCAAACAAGATCAATTCATATCTCGTCAACAGTGCGGAAGTGAGGTGTTGCATTTGGGTTCGGTTCAGTAGAACATCTACAGAGTGAGGCACCATCAGGGTTAGATCATGGCCTAGGACCATTCCCTCACTCTGTTTTACAGACGCAGCAGCAGCAGCGACAGCTCGCAAACATCTTGGCAAAGCGCATGCTACAGGATCAAGGGTGGAAGAAAAGTAACTGCACGGCCTATTCTTCCCTCCATGTTCCTGCGTTAATACAGCCAAAGCACATCCATCACATTCATGCACAAACAACACAAAGGCTTTTTCATAGTTTGGTGTGCCCAAAACTGGTGCAGAGCATAATGCAGTCTTGAGCAAGTCAAACGATTGCTGGTGTTCCGCGTTCCACGACAATGGCGAAGAAATTCCCTTCTTTGTCAAAGCCAACATCGGTTTGATCACTAGTGAAAAATTTGGGATCCACAACCTACAGTAAGAAGCCATACCTATCAAGGCTCTAACTTCCTTCTGTGTATTTGGGACAGACATGCCAGAAATGTGTTTTATTCTTTCAGGTGTCAATCTTCTTCCCTCCTTTGACAGGAGATAGCCTAAATAGGCGACCTCCTGGCAACAATATTGAAACTTTTTAAGCAAAGCTTTGTGACCATGCTTAGCTAGATGGATAAGCAATAACACAGTGCCCTCCTTACAGGGGCTCTCAGAGTCAGCAGCTAAAAGCAAGTCACCAACATATTGAAGCAATGTACAAGTAGAGGGCAATTCAAGGGTATCAAGTTGTTCTTTCAAAGCCCTTCTATAGATGCTAGGACTCTCTGTGTACCCTTGAGGTGCACGAGTAAATGTGAACGAGCGTCCCCCTATGGTGAACGCGAACAAGTATCTACTATCCTTGTGTATAGGAATACTAAAGAAAGCATTCTTTAGATCCACAACACTAAAGTAAGTAGCTGTAGCTGGAATCATGGTTAAGATTGTCGTCACATCAGGCACAATTGGAAATTGTGGAGCAACGACTTTATTAATGGCACGTAGATCAATTATGAAACGGAATGGAATTGCATTATCGCCTTTCTTGTACACGGGTAAAATCTATATACAAACTTCCTGAAATTTATTCAATCACCCCGCGATGCACAAAATCGGAAACAATGCTTTTCAAAGCTTGCTCGCCCTCAACTGAAATCTTATACTGGGGAATGCGTGGCAGCTCAATTACATGTTTCAAAACTATCTTAAGAGGCTCAATCTGTAAAACTCCGACATCATTGTCGTCAACAGCCCATAAGCTCTCTGGTACATTAATGAATTCTGGCGGCAAAGGTCTAGTCAAGAATTACGAGACAGAAAATTGCTGTGGTGAAATCGTCAAGCGCATCAGAAGAACAATAAATCACTGCATTTGATTCTTTTAACAGGTTCAACCCCAGCAAATTCTCTCCACAATTCGAAGTCAACAGAAATGGACAGTGGTCTGTAAAGGGACCCAAAGAAATGGGTACCGGCGAAGAAACCGGACAAACAACTGGCGTGCCAGAAAACCCTACAGAAACATTGGTTTGCCCTGACAGTGGAATGTTTGGAACCCGTGAATGATCAATGGAACACTTCTGTGCTCCAGTATCTATCAAAAACTGATGTTTCCTATTTCCAACCACCATTTCAACGTAGGGACCTTTCTGATTGACGGGAATAGGTGTAGGTTCCAAACTCTGCTTCGTGCAATCCTAACGAAACAGAATGTCATCAAAAGGAAGCTCTTCAGATAAATATGCAGCAGAAGGATGATCAAATATGTTCCTAGTATCCACACTCGGAGTCTGAGTATCCTGTGAAAAAGGTTCCTGAGGATCCTGTGTAAATTGACCTCTACCAGGGCCCCCTACACCTGGGCGACCTCTGGATCGTCTACCCATATTTCCAATGTGTTATTCGACCTTTGTCGAAGGACGGGGCATTGTGCACGCCAATGACCCTCTTGACAACAATAGGCGCACTGGTTAATGTTCACAGGACCCAAGGGCACATTCCCTTGCGGGACATACTAACCTCTAATCTGCGAACTACCCCCTCTGGGGCCTCTAACAATTTGCTGTAGTAATACTTTAGTCTTTAATTCACCTTTTCGTTTTTGAACTCTATCTTTTTCATTATTGACACGATTCTCGTAGTACTGAGCCATATGCAGTACTTCTGATTGGGACTTTGCCTGCCAAGCGCTCTCAGAAGACATAATTTGTGACTGGATGTCAAGCAGCAATCCACGCACCAACTTGTCAACAAATAACCTTTTCCCAGATTCTGTGCCTAGGTCTTGTCCGCTGAAATCCGAGAATACCTGTTCGAACCAATTAAAGAACTCGGTAGCACCCTCAGACTTCCCTTGGACACAGGCTGTAAGTTTGTCCCAAATAATTATTTTCTCCGGGATTGTGGTTTTCAATTTTACAATGATTCGATCAGGCAAAGTTAGTATCACCTGAGACGGTCTTTCACCAGCTGGCCTTTCTCCATCGAGTCTAGTTATATTCGTCCATGTATCTCCCAACCCTGGCACGTCGTCTATAGTTCTAACTTGTTTCCACAAATCTACGGGCAGGAGTACAGGGAATAACAAATCGATATCGCCTAAGGTTAACATTGAGGACTGCAAGACGGACTCTATTTCTTTATAGAATCCTGTCGGATTTTTCCTAATATCAGGAATAGATTGTCTAATAGTATTCACTTCCTGTCTTGAAAATGGGACATGAACAAACTGCGATACATAATGTGCAGGAATGTTCACAGCAACTATACCCTGTGCAACATCGGCCGCAAGCTCAACCTTCGGGACAAATGTCGGAGGAACCTCTCTCATAGGCAACTGAGAAGTAGGTGACTCCGAACGCTTACTAAGCAACAACGTTAAGTCGAGCGCTAAAGCAGTCAAAGGACTGTCAAGTGAAAAAGCAATCTTATAAATCCTCAATAACTGTGTGGGACAACTAATCTTTCGTTTTACACAATCATCCTGCAGGTACTCTATCATAACCTGTATCACTTTCCTCTGCATTTCTGGGGTATAGTGACTATATGTGTCATATACCTCAACTGAAGTTATCGACATATCTGAAATCCATCGAAGCGCGTCCTTCGTACACTGAATGTTCTGCAACCACCTTTTACTAACCCACCACCGTGCAGAGTATACATGCACTTTTATATGTACTTGTGTTGTGCCACGGCACATAAGAATTCCTTCAGACAAAACTTCTTCTCTTTTCTTTGAAAATAAATGCTGATCATTGTTTCATGCACATTGTGGTGATTTTTGTCTGTGGTTAACTACCAACACAGTATTTTTCTTGCAAGGTCCTACGACCACCCATCACGCTACTGGCTAGGGAAGCCTGTTGACTCTACCCCCTTATAATTGTGCAGATACAATACGCCAAAATCAAATTATCAGGATTAAATTAAGAGTCGGGTCACGACTCACCTGATCAAACCTAAGGAGGTCCGATCGGATTTCAAAGAATCTTACCTAACTAATCTTACCTCGTGTATGGTGATTTCAGCAAATCTGCCCGCCTCGATAAGTGGACCCTCGTCAAGATGCCGTCTCGGACCACAAGCTAATAATCCAGGGATCGGGTCGTGCAGCGCTGCTGAGGTGTGGCGTCTCGTTCAGTGGGGCCCCTTTTTGTCACACCGTCCGATCCCGGTCCAAAAGCCTGCGTCAACTTTCGACAATCCGGCATCAATCTTGAGGGTCCCTATTCGGGTGCCAACTGTGAAAACAAAATCAAAATATCGAGGCTGAGTACCCCAAAAGGAAATACACCGAACACGGGTTACAAAGGAACATACAAAGTACTTTATTTTATACTGAATACAGTAACGAAGAACAGAGCAAAATCAGATAGCTATCGGCCCTCAGTGCAACACAGCGAACTCCAGCGTGGTTCAGTGTGTTCAGTGAGAGACGCTGTACATTAGAATTCATGACTCTTTTATACTATTTACGAACACGATGTCCAACCCTCCTTCAGGTTAATATTCCTCTAATACATTACTGATCTAGGGTTCATGCCTAGTTCGCACATCCACATGTAACTGGTTTGCTTTTAATACATATATCAACAAGCCTACACGGCAACTGTGTGTTCTGGGATTTCCCATGCAGATCTTCTCAAACATTAATACAATGTTGTTAAACAAGTGTTCTACGTTCAGTATTTGAATACATTGTTCTTAACATGTGCTCTTGGATTAGTTTCATTGCACGAGTAATCCTTTACACACAAAGGACAAGGTCTCAGTTCATGACCTCAACAAGTGGCCTGCAGGCAAATTACATATTACCTACATACAGAGGTCAAGACAGCCATGTTGTATTTCGGAATGACATCGTCCACCATTTTAACTCACAGGGTGACTTTACAAAGCAAACCTAAAATGGCGGATTGACCTAAAATGGCAGCTTACATTGATTTTAAGGTCAGGACCTTGCAACACGGATTTCTTCGCAAGCGACTTTTAAGCAGCTTGGCGTAGGCCAAAATACATATATTCATTGCAATAGGAGGCACAATATAATTTCTTATTTGACAGCAATATAATAAAGATTATTCGTAAGTAATAAGTTATCCAGCCCTCCAGCTCGTCACCATCCTTACTCAATTATGATATATTAGGCAGTGATAAGTATGGGCCTTAGGCAGCTGCTAACATGTCGTATACCAGAACATTTACCCATGTCTGAGGACAGAAAGGTCACCCACAAATACATTGACTGCACAGAGGCAGCAGCAACTTCACATGAGAGAACATACCATTGTCAGCTGATGTTGAGGAGCCAAGAAAAAGCTCATCTGACGGGAATAACCCTGAAAAAATAAGTGGCAAGAAATCAAGCTAAGAGAAGATCAGATCCAAAGAATCAGAAGGAAATCACTGACTTCCACGGAGTGACAACTTCAGAAATCCACGTGACCAACAGCAGTAAACTCTACTAACCACACTTTAAGCAGCGCCTTCCAGGAGAATGGAGCCAACCCGTGAAAATCTGATACCTTACTACAGGAGACAAGTCTAATAGAAGTTGAACAGTTGAAGCACTTCACAGGAAACCAAAACATCTGGCATACCTCGCTGCAAACCAATGCACACATTATTTCCTGCAACATTTTTGGTTTGAGGATACGTTGAGGTATAATGGTCTTATTCTCGTTTTATACACTGTAGACATACGCCTTTTACAAAAGACTTGGGGGGAGAACATCAAATCTGAGAGGTGTACGGCTATCTCTTCTCTCTCTCATAAAATCCTGGCAGCAGAGAAAGAGCTGCAGGTGGCCTGAGGATATGGATTGCAAATAGTGTGAGATTTCGTGAAAGTTAGCGGGACAGCAAAGCCAAAGATATGTTAGGCCGTCCGACTTTAAAAGGACAAACAAGATATGCAGAACAACCACAGTTAACAAGACATGATATGATATGGCATTTATAACGCGCCTGTATACAAGTGTTTCTAGGTGCCACTAGGCAATGGAGAGATGACATAGGGAGGACCAGACAAACTATCCTACTTGTGTCATTCGGATCGTGCAAGTGCAAGGCTCTGAAAAGTGCAGCCAAGGCAAGGCAACTCTGGGTAACTGCCAGAAGCAGGGGGGGTGTAGGGGATACAGTTATAGCCTCTAAGTGCAGGGTAGGTCAAGAGGCAGTGCCAAGGAAGAATGGGTGTGGAGGAGCCTGGTAGACAGTGAATCTCTGAGGGAAGCAACCAACCAGTCAGTGTAGCAGATAAGTAAATTAGCAGGGGATGGAGAGAGAAGGCAGTCTTGAGCTGCTTACAGAACGTCAGGTGGTCCGGCTCAAATCTGAGAGGGGCAGGAAGATCGTTCCAGAGGGAGGCACCTGCAGAGGAGAGAGATCTACCCCCACTCACTGCCTGTAGAAGTGTCTGAGCCTCAGAGAGTTGGAGCTAGCTGAGCGAATATGTACATCTAAACTATTCTTTTATTTTAATTCTCTTATATTTGAATTTTTGTTTAGAGCTGGCCCTACCTAGAGGGTTTCAGAGCGACTTACATGGTTCAAAGTTTGAAAAGGTGGGAGGTGAAAAAAGAAGTTACAAACGGTTTTCAGTAAAGGATAGAAAGATTAGGATAGACAAGGGATAGCAATGGAGGAAGGCAGGTTTATGTGTGGGGAAACAGGTGTTTGTTGAGGTGATTTCTGAAAGTGGTGATGGAGGGTGCAGTGTGTTTGTGAACAAGTAGGGTGTTCCACACCCTGGGTGCACAGTGGGTAAATGTTTGTTTTTGTGCGCATGTGGGTTTGCAGAGTGGAATGTCTAGACGGTGTTAGCTGGCTTGTCGGGTGTTTGTGTGGGTGATGGGTTTGAGTTTGTCGTGAATGTAAGACAGAGTTTTTAGGTGGATACCTTTGAATACAATGCAGAGTTCTTTGAAGGCAAATTAAAGGGCCTGGTAAAGGGAACGGCTATGATGATAGATAACATGGCTTATGCATTACCTAAAATGGCTAAACTCTGGAAGTGATCACTGCAGAAATTATGTAACTTGGCAAACAATTGAACATCTGGTTGGGACAAAGGAAAATTATACCTTTGTGATGGAGTATGAAGCCTTGGATATCCCACCTGTGAAACCAGTTTAACATGGGGGAGATCACTAGGGACAGAGTGGTAACATGAATAGGAGTTTTTAATACACTGTCAACATTTCTCCCGGGGATGTGCCGAGGAACACTGTATTTGTACTAGGGCAAAAATGACCATTGTGCAGAAAACATAACCTTTTAGTGCATTTTCATCCCAGGACAATGTTTGCCCTAGTGTTAATAATATTATGTATTAGCACTAAGGCAAACTGCATTGAAAGAATACTTTTTTGTACTAAGGGAATTTTCACCATAGTGCTAATAATGTGAAAAGGTACACTTATAAAGGGTCAAAGTTTCAATAATGAGGCCCAAGCACCCACATGGTTTAAATGAGGCCTACGCGAATTGGGTGGAGTTGTACACCTTGCCTCTCCATACTATATGTGGATGACTCTGCTCTTAAGGCTCACACAGAAGTGAACTCCATAGGCCACTGAAAGGTGTGGAAAAGTCATGCAACTAGAAAGTGCTACTGATTAGTGATGTCAAAAACAGGATAATGTTGATGGGATGAAGGAATCCTCAAAATCAAGATATATATATTTATTTTAATTTTTTTTGTATTTGGTTTATATAAACCTTTACAAAAAAGGACAATTTAATTAAAAACAGAACACGCTTAAAATAGAACAATGCAATATGTACAATACCAAAAAACAAGTAAGTACTTTTTCATGGTACCATACTTATTACAAATTAATAACAATTCTCAAATAGCTTTTTTTATTGTCTTCCGAACTTTATGAAGACTTTTCATTACCTATTGACATGTGTCTACTACAGTTTTAGTCTAATTTACACACAATTTTTAGGTACGCTATGACTCTTAATTTTAGTTTTATCGAATCCCCATGCAGTAAAGTTAACCAAAATTGGTATTGATGTATCCAAAACACTTATACAAAGCTACCAAAGAATGTTATCCTATTTGCCATTAATTCTGGACACAGTAATAACAAGTGTAACAGCGATTCTACTTCCTGCAGGTTTTTCGAATGTCTGCACATTCCTTTTGTCACATTATTCTGATTTCGCATTAGATTTATTTCATTCGTAGATACAACATTAAATCTAAATCTCATTATCCCTATTTTAACTTTTTTACTCAGAAATACTCCGAAATTTACTAAGGTAAAGTTCCATTGTGCCCGGTACTTTTTGTGGGGATACGACCTGGGCATAGATTCATATCCTTCTTGTTTTATTCACCTTCCCTTTACCAAGTCTCATAACTACTGATATTGTAGAATTGATCTTTAGGTTTAAGGATAACATATAGTCACCAAATGCTTCTATTAATCTCTGCAGTCCTACTGGTGTAGAGTCTATCAGTAACAAATCATCTGCGTAAGAGGCCCAGTTAAGTTTTAAGGTACCTAATTTTGGAGACACCAACGTTTTTTTATCCAGTGCAACACCTACGTCGGAGACGTATAGGTTATATAGTGATGGCCGCAGTATGCACCCTTGAGGAATCCCTCTGTTTGTGTCACATTCCTTTGACAGTGATCCCTCTGAATTTAACCTGATCATTATTTTTGAGTCTTTATGTAAATGCATTATCATACTGAGTAAGACCTTGGGCATTCCAAGTTAGTTTTTCCCACAATAAGTTCCTGTTCACTATGTCGAACGCCTTACTCAGGTCCATTGATGCTACAAATATTTGGGATTTCTTTGAAGACCAGGCCATCCGTCCCCATATTTTTACATAAGCCGATCTGCCTGTAGTCTAGAATCTTATTACATCTAATCCATTCCTCTACCCTATCCAGTACCAATGAAGCAAATATTTTAGGGCCTGATTCACAGAAGCATTTTATAATGGCGCAATCCCACTGCAAATCAGGCCCTTAGAGTCTATGTCCATTGTGGATATTACTCTATAATTATTTGATGACAATCTGGTACCCTTCTTAAAGATAGGGACTTCGTACAACGTTTTCCATGAATGAGGGATCATGTGCATATCCAGTACGTTTTTGAATTCTATCTGTAGAATCTTAGACCATAACATGGGATTTTGTTTCAAGATCATATTAGTTAGCGAGTTTGGTCCTGCCGCACTTGAAGAGTTTGATTTCATTATTTTATCCTCAATATTCCCAGCGGTAACATCAACATTCCACCCATGCTCATAATTTAGATCACTATTGCTTTTTGTAATGGCAGCATTATGCATGTCCTTAAAATAAAAAATCCATACTTCTGCTGAGATAAGATTACTTACTGATAACCGATGATTATCCTCAGTGTTATTTATTAACTCCCAAAAGGATCTTGAAGTTTTCCCTTTGATACTATCCATCATTCTTTCTGCGTCAGCTTGATGCAATTTTACATGTTCATACTTCAACCAGTTTTTATAACTCTTTTTCAGCCCATGATTTTTTTCTCTTCTATAATCCCAACTCCCCTCTTTCCTTAGTATTTTGCGAATCTCCTTATGTATGAGATTTTTCTTGGTCTGTACCTCTGAATTAAACTCATGCCTTCTTTTTGTGTAGATGTTTCCCTTTCTCCGCCTTTGTGGATTGTCTATCCCTTGTAATGATTCTAGATATCCAGGCGTACCCTGTACCGAATATCTTTTAGGTTTCTCTTTGAAAGGGCTTGCATCAAATTCCATCATGATTGTTAAATTCAGTGCACTTATTTTCTTCACAGTCCATAATACTCTATTTCCTCCATGGTTGACACCCAACTCCTCGAGTTGCACTTTGAGCAATGTAGAATGTAAAGCCCATTTAAACTGAAAGCATAGCTGTGCATGGTTGCTCCAATCGGTTTTTATTATTTTGTACTTTACTACCTTTTAAAAAAAAATGTCGATACAAAAATATAATCAATCTCAGATGTTAGTTACCTTAACCCCCATGTTGGCACTTCATTTTGCAAAAGGCTCAATCCCCAGGTTTCTGTAAAATTGAGCCAGATTCCCCCTTCAACTAGACTTTTTGTATCTCTGGTCACCTGCGTATAGTCAGTCATAAGGAAACTCAGCTTGTCTATATTATTGATGTTACAAATTGCATTTAAATCCCCTGCAAGAATCACCTCCCCCCTTATACATATTATACCATTCTTCAGTTTTTAAATTTAGTTTACCAATGATAATTTCCAGGTTTATGCTTGGTGTCCAATAGAAATTGATTAATAAAATATAAGTTCTTCCTTTCCCATCCTTTACCTCTACCCCAATACCTAGAATATTCTCCAATATCCTCCATTCCATAAATCTTTTTATATCCATTCCATTTTTGAGTGCTATTCAGACCCCGCCCTTTGGTCTTCCCTTGGCCTCTTTTGCTGCACAAATATTAATCATATCGAACCCATCCCAGGTCAGTTGTTCTGTTGCCCAGGTTTCTTGCAGGAATATTATCTCATTTTCCTTAATTTTCTTACATACCTCTGTGTTAGTTAGCAGGTGCCTTGGTCCCCTGGTATTCCACAAAAAGAATTTCAAGGTACCATTGTTTTTAAAGTGGCTGGCTCAAAGATTTTAATTGAGCAATTGATTCTTTTAGTGTTAAAGCGACCCACCTCCAATCAGGAACTTCACCGCTATGTTGTTTTTGTTGCACTGCTTCTTCATTTTCTTTTGTCCCCCCATCACCCTTCAAGTTCTCTCTTTCACATCTTTGCTCTTGCTTTTATGTCTCTCTATTAAACTCCACAATGTCATATCCAAGTTTTTGAAGACTGCAAGCTTCTTTTAGTAGTATATTCCTTAGAAGTGGGGACTGTATTATTAATCGCACAAAGTCATAATGAAAAGGGTGAATAAAATCAACCAATTTAATGTCGGCTGATGAAATCAATCTTAAAGCCAGTATTTCATCAAGGCAAAAATTGGCGTTCTATTCAAGGAATTCGGACCACCCACATCAAAAAGGTAATTCAAGATTATGCTTGGTTCGTCAGGTTTTATTGGGGCACTAAGTTGCAATAAACTTTTTCCTCTTGTACTCTTAAGGATCGACCCCCGTCCCTCCTACCTCCCCCAGCTTCCGGGTAGTTACTTTTTCCAACACTCCCTTCTTTGTTTCCTCGCATTCCCCCCTCACTCGACTCCATTTCATTTTCTTTCTTTCCCTCCTGCAATGTACCATGCTTCCTGCCCTCCAAAATGTCTTTCACAATATTTCTTATCTCATTGTCTGATAGTGTGGATGATTTTTTATCACTATCCACCCCTTGGGCTCGATCCTCCTCCTTTCCCTGACCACTGAAGTTGGTAGCGACAATCACCCCTTGGCCACCTATAACTTTCTTAAGAAGCATTCCCACCCTCGATTGCCCCTCCTCCTCCTTCCCCTTCTCCACATCCCAGATACTCGCCAGATTCATAAATTGAATTTGATGATGAATGTACACCGGCTGGTTAAATATTCAAAACATTTGCTTTCCGTCATCACATCTTTTAAACCTTTCTCCCACCTGGATCTCTGTTTTTTTATGTTTTAGAACATTTACCAGCCTTTTCTCTGCCAAAGAATATTCCCTTTGTTCCGGTTTATTATTTTTGTTTTTGTTTTTAGTTGGTTCAATTTCAATAGTCTCTCCCTCATCCTTTACTACAAATCCTCCTACCTCCTGTACAATTGCTTGCTCCCCATTCAACCCCTTTCCTGATGCTCTCAGAAACTCATGAGAAGATGCCTTTGTGTTTTTCAAATCAGCTGCCTTTAATACTCTCATTTTCTTTCCTCTCTCTGTTTTGAGTTTGTTGCTAAAACTACACATAGCGGTTCCTGATCTCCCCTTTCTTTGATGCTTTCCCCCAATCCTTCGTCGGGTACCACTATTACCTCTACCACCTCTTCACCTCTTCCACAATCCCTTCCATATCTACATTTTGAGATTTCTCTTTGAGATCTTCCTTCTCGTAACCTTTTTCATCATGTTTTTAGTGTTTTTTATGGGACCACTTACATCGAGCCGTGACTCAATAGAGTCCAATTTCCCAGCAATTTTCTTATACAGCCAGTTTGCTCTTTTAGTTCCTTTTTTACCCATGCTCTCTTTTCCAATATGGTAATTAGTATATGTTTTCTGTCAGAGGACCCACTACTGACTTCTAGTCCTTCTTCTTTGATTTCTCCATCATCCAACTTTTTTCCATTGCCTCCCTCTCCAGCTTCCTTTTATCTTACCTGCCTTTCCAATTGCATTATTAAACCTTTAGAGAAAATCAAGACAGTGTCTAATAGAGTTATCCTGATTTTTCATTACCTCCACATCCTCACTTTGAGCTCCCTTTGTGATCTCTCCCCCCACCATTCGCTCCCCCTACTCTTCGTAAAGTGACTGTGAGTGCCCCGGCTCTCCTCCTTCTCCCACCCCCTCTCCTTCTTCAGTTTCACGCATTACTTCCAACATTAGTGTATCTGTACCTGCCACCCCTCCCCCGTCACCATTTTCATCATCAAACTTGAGTTCCAGTCACAGAGATTGGGGGAGTGGCAGACCCATAGCTCTAGCCAATGTAATCGTTCAAGTTGTGAAGACTTGGGGCGCAAATGAAGAGTCCTTACGTGAATATATAGTTTTCTTCTTCATACCTTAGCCCTTTTACCTATTCCTTGTACTTAATGTCAATCTTTTTAATACATATTTAATGTTAATCTTCTTACTGCTTCTTTACACCAATCAATTTGATACTTGCACAAATTCTTTCCCCCCTTCATTTGTTCCTGCCCCCACCTTATTGTACCCTTTAAAAGTGCCAAGGACGAGTATATTAGTCCTTTTTACATAGACTTCAATAATAGCCTGGCACTTAAGGGGTTAAGCTAACACAATTCTTGTCAAAACAACCGATGTGCCTGTAAACACAAATCTCTTTTATTGTATCAAAGTTGCCTTGTAGCCTTAAAGCTTGTAACTACCCTCAGTCTGATCCACCCCCAATGCACACCTCTAGATTCATCCATACACACAAGACACTCCCCACTTACTTACTTTTGCAAAGCCCAATATTGTTTTTATGTGCTGTGTGGGCACTATAAGGATACACGTTATACTTATCCCTCTAGGTTATCACACGCATAGAGCAGTCAGAATCCCACCGGTAAACTGCAGCCCAAATGACGGGAACCCTTGAAAAACCTTACCCCTTGAAGCAGTCACTAGTTAGACCGTTACCATTAATGTCAGAAGTTAGCAGTGGAACTGTTACAACCGTTACAATTACTGTCAGCAGTTAGCAGTTAGCAGTGGAACTGTAGGCACCGATCACTTCTATTGCATCGAAATACCCACCACACAAATGATTCTGGAATGTTGGTGAACAAGTCAGCAGCTTAAACCAACTGCTCCTGCTCCCTCCCAGCCTATGGATAATAATAATATTGGAAATTGAGAAAAATGAATCCTGCGCTGATATCAAAGAAGAAGATTGAGATCCCTGACAACCCCAATTCCAAAAAAGCTAAACAAGGGGAGAAGATGGGTGAGAGTTCAGAGAATGGTGACATGTATGCACTGCTTCTCCAGATTGCCCAGGATGTGAAGGAAATGAAGTTTACCCTCAGTGAATTGTCCTCTCAAGTCGGTCACCTGGAGAATAGAGTCACCAAAGTGGAAGCAGAAAATACAACCTTGGCCACGGAGGTTGCAGGGAGTTATAGGGCCTACAAGGAGTTGAGATATGAAGTTTCTGATTTGAAGAGGAGGAACCTGATGTTGGAGGCTGATCAAAGGAACTTGAACTTGCGCTTGCTGGGTGTGAGTGAAGACTCTGCTTTGGACAAAAACCTCGATCACAGAGTCAGAGGAGTACTGGAGGCAACTTTGGGTAACAACATCCTAAAAGAAATGGACATGGATTACTCCTTTAGAGCTGGTAAGCTGGTCCAGGCCGGAAAACCAAGACAGATCATCATGGTGATGTCCAGAGTGAGTGCAAAGGAAAGGATTTTAAAGGCTGCGAGAGAAAAAGGAAAACTTCTGCTAAATGGAGATCAATTGGCGATCTATCCAGATTTCCCTAAGGAAATAGTGGAAATGAGGAAGGCGTTCAAAAGTGCAAAAGCTTTGGCACAAGAAAAGGGGATTAAAACTCTGCTGGTGAAACCAGCGACACTGAAGATATTTTTTGGATCAGGTGTCAAAACCACAGAGGATCCAGTTGAAGCTGAAAAGTGGCTGAGGGCTGGGGGCTTAAACTTGGATAATAGTATTGCAGATTGATGTGATGCATGATGTATGAAGCTGTGAAGATGTAAGGTTACTTTTCTTTATTGATTCATTTTTTCCTGAATTTGTTAGATGGGAATTGGTTTGTTTAGGTATCAGAGCGTTATTAATGTTTCAAATATGCTGTAACGTTTTTTCGCTCGAGCGTAGGCTTGATGTGGGCTCGGATAATGGGTGCTTTACTCTACGGCAGTACGCGCTCTATAGATTTTTTATAGGTGATGGTGCTTGTTTTTGTTTGGACGGAGTGCGGGAGGTGTCGTGCTGTCCGGAAATGTCGGCCGTGCGACACCCTTCGGAGTCTTGCCGGCAGTGGTGTGTTGGATTGGTGGATGCGGGTGACTGGCCACTGTTGACGCACATTTGAGGTAAGGCGTAGTGGCGCGTTCTCCTTTGGGGCCGCAGCACGCGTGTTCCGGGCAATGCGCCTTACTGCATGCTCAGGTGTTTGGGGGGCACAGTGGGTGTAGAGGCTGGGGTGCATGTGTTGTGGCTGAGGGGAGGGGAATGCTCTTTGCACGGCTTTATCCCGGACTGCTGTGGTACGTTGATCGCATTGTAATGTGTTTCCATAGCCAGAATTAGATGAAGGAATGCCACGTTTGCGAGTATGCTGCCCAATGCTAATCCCCTGCACATGTAACAGTTGTTCTTGTCCTGGTTGCACACCCCTGACATGCTGAGTGGGGTATATTTGACATGTACTTGTACTGTAATAACGAAGCCAACTGTATGCCATTACCATCACTGCATAAAGAAGGTGAGAGTTGTCACTATTGGGTACCTGGGGTTCCACTGTAGTCTACACCTTTTACTTTGCATGGGTACGTTTCCTTTCGTGCTGTGAGAATGTAATAGTGCTGTCATCTAATGTGAACACTGACAAGGCCTATGGTTAAGATATGATTGTGCACCTCTGTCTACTTACCAAATCACAGACAGAATTTTCGATTAGGTTTTTTTTTTTTTGCAGTAATGCTTACGTTGGAGAGGGTTTGATTCCATTCTCAAAGTGCAATGAGTGATGTGCCAACACGTTATATCTGGAGTGCCCAGTTATACAGTACATTTTGATTAACACGGTGGGGGTTGCAGTTTTGTGCCATGGAAGTCACATGGGGGAATGTAGTGTCCAGGAAATACCGGAGATTCTGATTTTTATGCTTGGCAAGGTGAGTGGTAAGGCCACCGGGATAGTCATGGATTGGTGTGTGAATGCCATGGAAAAGTTTAATGCTGTATCTGGCTTCTAATCTCATTTGGTAGGGTGCAGGGACACAGGTATTTTGCAACTCTCTGTACACTTGCTCACACTTTCTAGTGATGATTCACGCTCCATTGCTCAGCATGCCCGCAGTAGTTGGGATTTGTGATGTTTACACTGATGGTTGTGACGGTAGGTGGATTAATGTGATTCGTTGATGGTTATAATAAGAGAATTCAGGTTTTGTCTAGGCATGTGATTGACACATGGTGTGGTATTTAGCGTTTTTGAGTAGGGGATGTTGCATCTATTCAGGAATGGTCTTATTTGTGCTTTCATTTGCTGGAGAGTTGTGGGAATTCCTTTAGACCAAATTGTATTTTCAACTTCATTTGAATTTGACCAAATGTGGTCTGTGACACCCCTTATGGGCTTTCTATAGGCTGACCTAAGGGAGGGAGGGGGGTAGTCCCTTTCAGCGTGTAGCTGGAAGGGATGTTCTGGATGGTTGGGTGGTTCAAGCCCAGGAGTGTGTTTGTTTTATTTTTTATTTTATTTCTTTACTTGACTATAGGTTTAGGTAGTATTGTGTCTTGTGAATTCATTGCAAGGATTGGGAAACGGGATCTAACAATGTCTTACACTTATCAGAGGAATTTCAGAGTGGTATCTTGGAATGTGAATGGTGCACATTGTGCTGTCAAGAGGAAGGTGATTTTGAGTAAACTAGGGGAGATGGGGGTGGATGTCGCGATGCTTCAGGAGACTCATTTGTTAGATGCGGATATAGATAAGTGGAAAAAGGAGTGGGTTGGTGATGTTTATGGTTCATCGTTCACTACTGGTTCTAGGGGTGTCTGTATTCTTTTTAGGAAGAATCTCCAGATCACTGGGGTGAAGTGTGTGAAGGATGGGGATGGAAGGATAGTATGTGTCACTGCACATATTCAGGATGCTCAGTATTGTTTCTGCAATATATATGCTCCGAATGGGGGTGATGGTAGTTTTTTTGTAGCTTTAACGCAAATGTTGCAGAATGTAAATGCGATTAATGTGATTTTGGGAGGGGACTTCAATGTGGTTTTAGAACCTGGACTTGATAAAAGTGTGGGGGGTGTGGACAATGCCAACGCTCTGAAAAGAACAGCATTAAAGAGACTAATTGATGAATGGAACCTCACAGATGTTTGGAGATTGCAAAACCCTTCTACGAGACAATATACTTTCTTCTCTGCAAGGCATAATGCTTATTCGAGAATTGACCTCTTTATGACCTCTGGCCTCTGTACACAATCATTCCAAAGGGGTAACATCGGATCACTACTTGTTTCGGACCATGCTCCAATCTCTATAGACTTGCAATTGACCTTCCCGGTTCCTAGGTCTAACACCTGGCGGATGAATGTCTCCCTCTTGGACGACGATGAAATTGTGGACAAAATTCTTCAAGAAGCGAGATTCTTTATATCTGTGAATTGGACTGGTGAAGTCAGGGTGGAGTTTGTGTGGGAAGCCTTCAAATCATATATGCGAGGATTGTTGATTGGTTTGTCCAGCAAAAAGAAAAAAATGAGAGATGCAGAAGTGAAAAAGCTTATTGTGGACATTCAGGATCTTGAGAGAAATAATATGCAAAACTTTTCAGATGAGACTATTAAAATATTGAAGCAGAAAAGGAGACGATTGGAAGATTTGTATTCTTCGAAGGCTGAGTGGTTGCTTTTTAGAACCAAAAGCAACTACTATGAAAAAGGAGAAAAATGTGATCGACTTCTGGCACATCGGTTGAGGGTTATGGACAGTGGCAGATCTGTCAATGCAGTGGAAAGACAGGATGGGTTGGTGACTTTTGATCCTGTGGAGATTAATGCAGCATTTCTGTCGTATTATAAAACCCTGTACTCTTCAGAGATCAACTTATCTGAGCGTACAATTGGTCAATTCATTGATGACTGCCATCTGAAGAAAGTAAGTTTGGAATCCTTGGAGTGTATGGAAAGAGATTTGAACGTGGAGGATCTCAGGTTGGCTGCTTATGCGCTGAATTCTGGGAAGTGTCCAGGCCCGGATGGGCTACCAGCTGAACTTTTCAAAATTTTCCCAGAAGAGGTGTTTGCTTTGATGCTAGAGATGCTGCGCGCCTCTTTGAGGAATGGGTGCCTTCCAAGTTCAACAAGACATGCTTCAATCTCCGTTTTTCTGAAGGAGGGACGATCACCAGTGAAAACTGGCAGCTATAGGCCGATCAGTTTATTGAACACGGACAACAAGATTTTCGCCAAGGCGTTAGCTTTGAGGATTGAGAATGCGCTGATGGATATCATAGATGTAGGCCAATCTGGATTTGTAAAAGGCAGACATGTTTCAGAAAATGTGAGAAGATTGTTGCTGACACTGTATGAAAGCAAAGAACACCATAATGATGTGGTGACGTTGTCCTTGGATGCTGAGAAAGCTTTCGACCATATTGAATGGACATATCTTTTAAGTACATTGAAAGGCTTTGGTTTTGGAGATACCATGATCGGATGGATAAGACTGCTGTATTCCCAGCCGACTGCTTGTGTTCGGACTAATGGCATGGACTCGGGCATTTTTGAACTTGGGAGAGGGACGAGGCAAGGCTGTCCACTGTCGCCAATTCTGTTTGTGATCGCCATGGAATTGCTGGCTGTGAGGATAAGAGAAGAGGATAGAATTGAGGGCGTACGCTTTGGTGCAGCCTCCCAGAAAGTTTGGTTGTATGCGGATGACATGCTGGTGGTGGTTCAGAATGTGGAGAGCTCCATTCCTGTGCTGATGGAGTTGATCGATGTGTTCAACAAGGTTTCTGGATACAAAATCAATTGGACCAAGTCGGAAGCGCTGCCGGCATCATCCACTTGCACTGTTTTGAAGATGCAGGGTTTTCCCTTTAAGTGGTGTCCGAATAAGATGAGATACCTTGGGATTTGGCTAACGAATGATGTCTCGAAAATAATGGATGTCAATATTACACATGTGATTCAATCTTTGGAGTTGGACCTGAAGAGATGGAATGCACTTAAATTGAGTCTCTGGGGGAGAGTGAATGCCATCAAAATGACATCAACACCGCGAATCAACTATGTGCTCAGTGTGCTTCCCCTGGACGTAAAGAAGGGCCATTGGCGGAAAATTGAGAGTTGAATCCAGTCTTTTCTCTGGGAGAACAAACAGCCACGCCTCAGCTTGTGGAAATTGCAGCTGCCCCAAGACTGTGGAGGTTTGGGGGTTCCTGACTTTGAGAATTATCATTTGGCCTTTGGAGCCAGGCATCTGGTTCCATTTATTGAAGATTCGGAGGATGTTTGGACGCTGGCGGAATCAAGTAGTTCTTCTCCGTTGCCGCCTAGGGCCATACTGTCCACGGTGGATGGATCTGGTTATCGCTCATTTCCGCCGACAAGATTCCTGAGAACTTGTTGGAGGGAACTATGGAAGAAAAGTAAGCGTAAGGTATGTGATAATGATTACATCCCTATCTGGTTGAATCCAGGTATTTTGCTGAATGGGAGGCCGCTATTGTGGTTGAACTGGCTCCTGAGTGGTGTACTATGGTTGAGTGATCTGATGGAAGACGGCAAATGGATCAGCTATAGAAGACTTTCACAAATTAAAGATCTCAGAGACTGTACAATGGGTGAATACAGAAAATTAAGAGGTTTGCTGCGGAACCAGAGAACTGTTGATGGCGGTGGTTGGCAGTTATGGCTACCTGAATATAAGACATTAGGAGGTATGGCGTCCAAAGTATATAGAAATCTGAGCCAACAGTACACGCCAGCAGAGGGGTTGTTAACTAAGTGGTCTGAGGTCCTTGGCTCTGATATGACTGTGGAGAGATGGAGGTTTCTTTGTAAAAACGTAACTCTGACATCCATTAATCTTGGAGAACAATGCCGCCAAATCAAAATTCTTAATAGAGGGTTTTGGACTCCCCAGAGACTTTATGCGAGAGGGATGATTGACTCAGAACCCTGTTGGAGGTGTAAGCATGATGTCGGCTCCTTTGAACACTTGATCTGGGACTGTTATGAACTGAGGACATTTTGGAGGAGTGTCACTGAAAAGATTAATGAGGTTCTATTACTGCAAGAGGATTTTGATTATAACACTATCATCTTGGGTGAGGATGATAAAGTGGAAGATCTCACTTATCCACAGAAATGCTGGTTTTTTAGGGCTACAAATTCTGCGAAAAAAATTGTTTTGAGAAAATGGAAATGTGATGAGAGACCGACCTGTTCTGAATGGGTGGAGGACTTGAGGCAAGTGGCCAGAATTGAGAAGGTTATCCTTCGCAGGAACAAAAAGTTGAAATTGTTTGATGATATGTGGGGTGGGTTTTTGGATGACATGTGATATAATAAGTTGGCCTGTTTTGCTTTTTAGATTCTGTGAAGGTTGGGGATGGATATGGGGTGTGGATTCTATGCAATGAGTTCTACGATTACAATGCTGATAAGTTTGTTGCTTGTATTTTTTCTATAAAATTCAATAAACTTAATAATAAAAAAATAAAAAAACAAATGACAGAAGTTCATAGTAAACCTTGCCCATTAAGTGAGTTCTAGTGAGCTGCTGTTGCTATATTCACATGAGTAAACTCCAGTCCTGATCCAACATGAAATCAACGGCAAATCCTATTTTCTTCAACCGCTCCATATGAGCACTCAAGCCCATAATGCGTTCAAGCTGTAACAAAGGTAACCATAAACGATCCCTGAAGGCATTCATTCTTTACTGGAACTAAACATGAAAGGCCCGCAATACTTACGGCGTAGCCATTACTTTATCTGCCTCTATGCTCTGTTACAAATTGCTGACACACTACGCTTCTTACTGGGAAATATTCCCCCAGCCACACCAGTCTCCACGCCTAACAGCCTAACAGGCACTTTTGGGAACTTTGTGGTGTGCTCACGCTGGTGCACGCCCCCGTGCCATTTAATGCCGTTCCATGGAGGTGGTAGACAGGTCTTACACTCGCTGTAAAAAAAGGAAAAATAAGCCATAAAAGGTGCTTTAAACAATGAGGAAAGTACTTGATAGTCCAATATGGTCCATAGAGTCTATGTCTGCAAATTAATGTTGCGCACCTCTTTAGGAAACACAGTCCACTTTGAAAAACACAGTCCACTTTTAAGACGCCGGCCCAAGGGAAACAGGAGCAGAGTAGATAGACTAACAGGCACTTCTGGGCACTTTGTGGTGCGCGCACACTGCTGCGTGCGCCCGTGCCATTAACTGCTGTTCCGTGGAGGTGGTGGACGGGTCTTACACTCGCTCTCTTTAGGAAACATAGTCCACTTAGAAAAACACAGTCCACTTGTAAAACGCCGGCCCAAGGGAAACAGGAGCACGTTGGGCAGTCTAACAGGCACTTCTGTGCACTTCGTGGTGCGCTCAAGACCGGCAAGGTATACGAAGAACCACTAGAGATAGTTAAGCATGTTAACTAGCTAGGGGTCAGGGATGGCCACCTTCTCATCCCATCACCACATCAAAATGCCAGAAAAGATTTAAAAATATGTGCCTCGCACTCTTATGTAGAAGTAAACAATTTAGTATTTCACATCTTAATTGGGCAATACTTACCACAACCAATTTTCCTATGGTATACTACATGCCATAATAACCCCTCAAGCCATAATGTGGCGATCGGAAAGGAGTTTTATTTGCAAATGCCGCCTATTTTTAGCATTATTGGGACAATCATAACAGAGGCATACATTTACCAGATCTTGCAGAACTTTGTTTAGGAAACGTCTGGCTTCACCTGATCATGAAGCTCAATCACCTCTGCCCATCATTTTACTATTACATTGAAAGAACATAGAGAGAATATGATGAAGCACCAAAGCCCTCGGTTCTTTTAAAATAAGCAAATGTCAGTGAGAAAACAGCACCGAAATGATGACCCTGATGATGAAAAGCTTAGAGGTTTTTGAGAGTGTGGGCAAGAATCTAATTCCAAACAAAAAAGAAGAGGCTGGATGGACCATCCAGCCAAGACTGGTGCTCACGTTTGTGTTCCAAGAACTGCGTGGTGTGATTATTTTCTAAATAAAGTTAATTCGAGTTCCATTTGTACCGTATTTCTTCATAATTTAATGAATATTCAAAATATGTTTGATCATTGTGTTGATCAATATGCATAGTAAGCTCAACATCATCCAAGTTGATTGCCAAAAACATATGGTTAACAGTGCCTATGCATTTCGGAGTCTAGCTCCTTCCTCAGGGCAAAAACCATAACGTAATATGCTTTATCTAATGAACCACAAAAAATTAATAATTTAAACAAATTAAGTCCATCATATCATATACATGGAATGTTCACAATATATCACAAAGGGTGTAATCAAAGAAAGTATACATTACAGATACATACCGCATCCCGCGTGCACACAGGACGTAGTAAAACAGGAGTGCAAATCATGAAAATAAAAAAAGAGAAAAATGCAAATGAGGGAAAAGAATTTATGTATAAAACTTCTTAAATAATCTTACAATGATGCCCCAACGGGATTGAAAAGAGCAAGTGTACCTGAAGTTCAACTTGGATATACCATGTATTACTCATCCCAATCGAGTGTGTGGAGTAAAAACTGTCTCCCTCGAATGCTGCGTAGAAAAGTAAATAAAAATGGGATATGAGTGTAACTAAATATAAGTAATCCATAATTAAAGTGAATCTTTTCGAATAACGTTACATATAACCACACGTACTGTAGTAGTTACCTTATTACTCAAATGTGTGTCGGAGCACAAGAAGTACGTGTGTCCAAGGAGGTGAATGGCGTTCACTTCCTTGTTTTATTAGTTGCCATGGTTTCCTCGGCAGGGCGCTGCACAACGTCAATCAGCGTGTTGACGTGGCAGTGCCTCGCGTCCCGTATCTCCAAGGGAATCGGAGTACGGGAATGAGGAATAACTATTCAAATGAGCATTTAGTAATAGCAGTGTTGAAAACACCCGCTCGTATAGATCAAATGCGCATAGTTATGCGAGCTGGAACCACCATTATGATGATTAAGTATGTTAGATCGTATCTCTACATACAAGGCAGGGATATCAATGACTGGTATGGCAATTTTCTTGATATAAAGTATTCGTGCCTGTTCACTAAATAATGGGCAGTAGACCTTTCTCTGGTATTTGCAAATGTAGCTCTAATCGGCTAACTTAAGCAGGTTTTAAATCCCTTCGCTGAGTCCCAAACTAAGAATAGAAGGGATTAGTGTTTCCAAAGTTGAACAAAACATTTGGTTTGATCGTGGTTAAATCAATACATCATGCTTAAATAAATGGAACGTCATTCTTCAAAACTAATATACACTAAGAGATAAACTGGGACCAAAAGGACAAAATTAAACAACAAAAACTCCAATACATTAAAGTAAATAACATGTCCACAATGTGCATCTGTATGTAGGTGATCATGTATTATCTGTACCCTACAGATAACAGGACCAATTGATCTCTTCATTAAGCCCTCTGGGGGCAAGTGTCCCAAGTTTTTCTATCCAGAAGCATTCTCTCCTATCAAGTCTTTGTTGGAGATTCTCATGAGGTTCGTATCGATGTATGACCTCCAGTATTTGGAACCGTATCTGTGCCAAGTTGTGCCCTTTCTCTGTCCAATGTTTGGCCACTGAAGAAGTCATATTCCGGTTGCGGATACATGACCGGTGTTCATTCCACCGCAATTTCGCCTTTCTCTTCGATTGTCCTACATAGTACAACCCGCATGGACATTTAATGGCGTAAATGATATTAGCTGTTTCGCATGTCGCAAAGTCTTTAATTGGCAATTTCTCACCGGTGTGTGGGTGGTTTATAATTTGTCCTTTCAATATGTATCCACAGTTGCTGCACTGCAGACATGGAAACGTCCCTTTACGTTTTGTCTCAAATCTTTTCTGAGGCGGACGTGTCTTTACCAAATGGTCTTTAAAATTCCTACTGCGTTGATATGCAAAAGTAGGTAAATCCTTGAACAAATGTTCTACTTTCTGGTCACATGATAAAATTTGCCAATGCTTCTTAATGATAGATTTGATGCGATTACTTTGTGTAGAATATTTTGTCACAAAAACCAAAGGTGGTTCAGATTTAGTTCTTCTAGACGGTGTTAATAAATCCTCCCTATTAATTGTCTCGAGTCTGGTTTTTGCATTCGTAATTTCACATTCTTTGTAGCCTCTCTTGATAAATTTCTCACCCATTTTGTGTAGTTCGATGGTATAATCAGTAGGATCACTGATAATACGTTTAACACGTAGCATCTGGCTGTATGGGAGATTACGTATAAGGCTTGGCTGATGAAAGCTCAATCTATGAAGCAAATTGTTGCGATCGGTGGGTTTGGTATATATGTTCGTCCTGTATCCTTCTCCTGTAGTCTTGATTTCCACATCAAGAAAATGGATGTTTTCTTTTGAATACTCATGTGTAAACTGTATTCTGGCATCGATGGTGTTGAGATCTCTAAAGAATGTTAGCAAGCTTTCTTCACTCTGGGTCCAAATTCCAAAAATGTCATCAATGTACCTGATCCAGATAGCTAAGTGTGATTTCCATATGGGATGGTTCAAAATATGGTCTGTCTCAAATTTGTACATGAAGGTATTCGCATATGTTGGTGCCATGGTGGCACCCATCGATGTTCCAGCAATCTGCTGATAATGTTGTTTGTGGTATTTAAAATATGAGTTTTTGCAAATAAACTCCAACAGGATGATCAAGAATTCTTTGCTTGCTTCTAATTCGCCAGTATTTAACAGTAGCCAATCAACTGCTTGTATTCCTAAATCATGTGGAATTGATGTGTATAGATTCTTAACATCCAAGGTGAACAAAAAGTTCGTTGGGACAATGGGTATGGTTTTAAGTTGTTTCAAAAAGTGAGTGGTGTCCTTGATGTAGGTGTAGAATCTAATTCCTTAATTTAATAAAATAAAGATTTCTACACTAAAAAGTAAACAATACGCACAGTGTCCAGAAAGAACTATTTAGGATATTAAATTATTCCATCTGCCCTATGGCACGAGAACATTACTACCTCGGTGACCAGCAAATCTGTGATAAGATTGGGACCCGATTTTCAGTCATAATGTCAAATATCTATAATGCAATCACCTAAAAATGTGAACACCTGCAACTTTAACAACAAACGCACTTTTCCTATGTCACTCAAAGTGAACAAATATCTTTTGAGGCATTATCAATAATACAAGCTAAGAAACCATTGAGGTCCAGCAAGACCCCGGGCTCCCAAAGGATGTATTTGCCAACATACATCCACTAATCATATTATGCTTTCCCAGGCTGGGAGCTGCTCTGACAAATGTTTTACTTCAAGCACCACGAAGACAAATCAAGAACTTTTCCTCCAACAATAGGCAATGAGAAAATCAGCCATCTCTTTTATGCCGATGACATAATATTACTGGACCAGACTGCCATAGGCCCTCAACGCCAGTTAAACAGCCTACTCGTATATTTGAAGGAAAACGACTTGGAACTTAATACAGAAAAAACAAAGATAATGGTCTTGGAAAAAACAATGAAGCGAAAAGAAAAACTGTACTAGAATATCGCTGGAGAACGAATGGAAAAAGTTACAGATTTCATATACTTGGGAATAACATTTAACATCAGCCCAAGTGAAACAGCAATGCAATCAACACTTTTTGCCAAAATGAGAACTTTGGCTGCCCAAACAAAGACAATGGATAGAAAATGTGGGCATTTTTCGACGAAGCCAGCAATTGACTTCTACAAGACCAGAGTCGATCCCGCCATTTTGTGTGGTGCAGAAACCATGACACAAATACCTGACAAAGTCTGGCTAAAATTAGAGGGTCTTTTCTGGTGCAAAGTCCTCAATTTACCATCATCTACTCTGATGGCCTCCATAAGAAGGGAACTCAGTGTGGTTTCATTGATAGGCACAGTCGACCTAAATGGTCTTATGCTATTTAGGAAAACCAAAGCCGAGTCTCTGCCAAAAATCTTTGAAATGATTTACAGTGAAGTGGAAAGAAGTAAAAACAAAACGTTACTCGCATGGGCCAACAAGAATAAAACACTATTACAAGTGATGGGAAGCTCGGAGAAAAACCTGGAAAAAAACAAAAAAACGATTTAAAGACTGGGATTGGATTGGTACATTGGAGGCAGCAGCAAAGAATACATTAACCACATATTTACCTATCAACAAGCAAAAAGTGAACGAACCAATGGAATATCTGAAAAAAATTTCAGACAGAAAGCTGCGCGCTGCGTTTTTATGAATGCGTCTGAACTTGCTGAAAACAAACGCGATTCTTGCAATAAGAGGCTCGTCAACTTCTAGTAGTTGTCGGTACTGTAAAAATAAAGACACACCTGAAACGAATCGACATTTGTTGTTGTCGTGTCTGGGTACAGTGGCAAAAAGAGATAAACATATGGGACACCTTTTTAAGGATCTACACACCTACGACAAGGCGGCCTGGTGGTCCCGGCTGTTGAGTGGTGACAACACCAAATCTGTGATTGGCGTTGCAAATTTTTTCCAAAACTTAGTATTTGAACAGGTAGAAGAAACCTAATTAAAATAAAGTTAACAAAGTCCCTAACAATTTGACTTTGGACATTGAAGATTGCACGTTTGTTTTCTTTCTTTTATAAAGTTCAGACTATATGAAAAGTGGAAAAGTAAAAAGTAAAATGGACGATTACTTACTTCTTGTAAATATTGTACAAACAATTAAGTGAAGTAAATAAAAAATAAAAAAATGTTTTACAGCTTTTGTAGAACTGAAAATATCAGCTGTTATCCCACAGCTCATGAAACCCACATTGCACTTCTTGACACCAGAACATACTGATCTGCCTCCAAGTTGCTTCCTCCCAGTAGCTTGCAAACCCCAAGCATGGGCGAGACTGGAGAGAGGGATTGAGTCTATTCTGGTATCAGCCCTTAATGAACTAGGGCTGGTAGAGGATATAGACAATGTTGGTGCATTGGTTCATTTGGATTGACATTTTCACCAAGATGCTCTGATTGATCAATTCAAAGAATTGTGCATAAGCGATTTCGCTTTGAAGTGGTTATCTCTTTTTTTTAATCAGACAGCATACAGTGTATTTTTTTTTTACTCATTTTCTTCTAAAGAACTCCCACTTATCCGCACAGATCTCTTATGTTTTCCATTATCTATCTTCAGTCACTGGCTTCTTTTATCACTCATGTGATTTATCTCTATATATAATTATACAGAATATTTGCAGGCAATGCTAGAACTAAAAGCTCAATCATCAGTTTGATCTACCTTACTTTTCCCAATTCTCTCCTTAACATGAACTGTTCATGAGTAATAATGGTCTGAAGCTAAATCTGTCCACAATAAAAATCCCAATTATACGAAATGCATTTGCAAGAATGAGTTCAATCTGGCCCTCACAATGTGGCCTTTTCATAACCCAGTTGTGGTGCGAACTTGGTGCTTTTAGTGGACAAGGGCATTGTCACTGGGACTTCAGTTCACACAAGTGACTAAGAGTGTATTTTTCCATTTCGCTTCGCTCCCCCGATATAGGTCACAAGCATAGAGTGCAAGCTTGGATGGACTTAGTTCAACTCAGGATTGCCTATGCTCACTGCATCGACCTTGACATCTATCTGAACCTGCCTTCCAATCTTACAGACAAGTTGCAACAGTTACAAAGCATGGCACCCAAACTGATCATTCCTTTCCTAGGTGGTGAATACATGTCTCCCTTCTTCTTCAAAATATTTTGGCTACCATTCTGGAAAAGCATAATTTTCAAAGCTCTCCGTATTGTGGATTATTTTGCTTTTTTTATTGTTGTTTTATATAGAAGCAGCCACAGTATGCACTGTTGTTCGAGGGACCACAAGGGGAGGGAGGTACAGAGACATGGGTCAAAGAAAACACTGAGGTCTTTGCCTTTAGTTGCCAGAGATGGGGGGGTGGCAATGGAGGAAGGCCAGTTGAAGGGGCTGTCCTGTGAAAATAAATGTAGTTTTACGGGCATTCAGGCAAAGGATGCCTCATTACCGGATCAGGGGTGTGGTAAAAAAGGGGTAGTAATTCTGTTACCACCATATTTACCGCACTGCTGAATTCCAAGTTTGGAGGAAAAGTTGAGGATTCATCTCCAGCAAAAAGCTGGAGGTAAATCTTCCACCTTTCCTCCAAAAATCACTAGAATGACTGTGTCAGAATTACTGCTTCCCTAATTCCACCAAAACCCCATGGAGTTCTATGGACTCTAAATATGGGGACTAACACTGCGCTACCGCCACTTTTAATCCTATGGTAAACCCATGGGACCAAGTGGTGGTAACGGTACCCAATAGTTGCAGTAATTTGGTCAAATTACCACTGAATAACTGCCAAACTCGGAATGATGCCCATCAGTGATGGGCCTTCCTGTCCTTTTATCCAGTATGATTCCCCCAGGTGTTTATGATCTGAAACTTGTAAACTGCTAAAAGGTCTGAGTTTTTGCCTAATCAGAATAAGAGGAAGAGTCTTTTCTTAGCATGTCGTCCTTCTTTGGAATAAACAGCCTTTTCAACAGCAATACATATCTAATAATCTGATGTTGATGTTCTCCGAATAATCCATCATTGGCTACCATGAAGGAATCAGTCAATCATTTGTAAACAGCATAACATGAACACAGTCTGATCAAACACATTTCAATATGCAAGACAAAAAAGCATTTTCTGCAGGAAAATAGTGGAGGCAGTGGTGTGCTCTATCCTTGCCAGAACCTCGCATATTGCAGGTGGATCACATCAAACATTCAATCATGTACCAAACAAAGAATGATTGCAATACGTCAGGGAATAATCATGTCTTGAAGGCGATTGGCTACCAAACGATGAAATGGCGTGCTGGTTGAAACAGAAGAAGCACCGCACCTAGAAACGAAATAAGGCCCCAAACCTAGACTGCAACGGTTGTGTAACATTCTTTTCAAAGTAGGAATCTATCTGCTCAAGGTCCAACAACCTTCCATGGTGCAAATCCACAAAGTACAAATGAAAGGTTAAGGCATCTCCAAATCCCATGCCTGTAAAACGTACTTTCATCTGAAACTATATATCTATGAGGCTATTACAGAGCAATTCACATATGTTAACATTTCCAATTGAAGGAAAATACGTGTATGCAGTAAATTAACGAATATTGGAACATTGAGTATTTGGTCAAGCAAAATACAAGCTGGACCTAGAACGAGGGACGAAGCTGAAAAGAAAAATTACATCTATATGGCACTTATTCAATGCACTTGTAAAGGCTATTACACCTCAATGCCCACTGTGTGGGACAACAAAACGTGTTCCCACTCTACAATGGTAAGACATGAGAGCTCAAATATATAGAATACAATAATTAAATTTAGTGACCTGAAACCAACACCCCATTGCCAAACCCTCAAAAAGAGGTCCAAACATACCAATACATAGTTGGAAAGATGGGAAATTTGAGTCAAGAATGGGAGAATCCCTGCGTGGCTAGCAGAGCCATGGAGTAGGTCGCAGGACACTTGAGCTCCTGTGATCCGACATCGATCCTGGACAGAAACTGGCGTGAAACTAAAAAAAACTACTTTGCCTTGGAGCTGCCGGTGCGAGAAGAGTTACGGCGTGGAAGGAGCAGTGCGTGAATAGACACGGGCCCCCAGGCGAAAGTGAAAAGAGTTCGGAATCGGACAAGTCAGCACATCCGCACAGCGAAAATGGCGCTGCTGCAGTGACGGAGGCAACAAAAGACGGCGATCGGACCTGACGAAAGACTGCAGCACGGGATTCCACACGCCTAAGAGCGTATGACTGTGGCCGCCCACACCGAGGCGGCTTGCAACATTGTAACAGTGAGCCGCTGTGAAGGAAAAGACAGTGACACGCGGCTACTGTATCGGGCGGCCAGCGGATGGTAGCGGAGGAACATGTGGACGAGAGCTCGGGCAGTAACACGAGCGAGGGCTCGTAAGGCATAAGATATATCTGCCGCGGCTACAAAGGAATGGACAGGCTGCCACGGCATTGTGCGGGGGCCAGAAGATAGCCGATCGAAGATGCGCATCGGATGTAAGATGGCGCTGGTAACATACTGAGAACAAAGGATCCAGCGCTACATTGAGTCGCGCAGCAGAGTGGAACCTGGCAAAACACAAGAGCAAAGCCGGTAGCATACGGACCGCAGTCAGTTACTGGACCGACCAACGCAGAGCAGATCCAGTGCATTGGCGTGAGTGCATCTAAATTACTGAGTAACGCTGCATGAAGAGGGGGCGTGGCCAAGCAGCGTGTGAATGCCTGGAGTGCACGGCATAACGGGCTGCCGGGAAGCAGTGGATATTTTGTGATTTTTAATTTGGTAGCAGGCAGGCGGACGAACAATACACAGTAGCAGCTTCCCTGCACGACTAAACTGCTCAGTGAAACACGGGCTCGTAGGCTGCACCACTGGGACACTGCTGGTGTGGAGCGCCAAGGAAACTTGGGAGTTTGAATGAGCATACGCGGAGCACGGAAGTACATACCACGGTGAACTGAGGTGATGCAGTAGGCTCCGGAGGGGTCTAGGGCCTGCAGTGTGAGGATATAGGCACTTGTGCGGCCTGGCATCCTGGCACCAGGTGCGAAGCTACTGTTGTAGGGGATGCTGTGAGTGTTCGCTGGCCCCGGAAGATAAGCCATCGCAACAGTGACAGTGGTGTCCAGAGCAAAGATACGGGAGCATTGAACCATAGCTGGGCATATTAGCTGTGAATGGTGTGCGGTCTCTTGGACGCGGTGGCACGTCGGATACGTGGGAGGACACAGCCCACTTAGAACTTGGAGCTCAGCATACGGAGGCTGCTTATGCCGGGGGAGGCGCACCGGGGGCAAGCTTACATGTGAAAGCGAGATTACGCACTGGAGGCCAGTCAACCCGGGTGCATAACGAAAGCTGCAAGATGTCGGGGCGAGGGGCTGGGGGAAAAACCAAGATTAAGCAATCCACGATGGAAGCATTCGCCAAAACACAGCAATCTCCGGCGGTCATAGCGTCTAAAGAAGCAGAGGCACCAGGGGAGAGTGCTGCAGCTACTGATAAACATCAGATATTAGCGGCTATAACGGAGCTGCGAGACTCATGGGGGACAGCGATGTCGGACCTGCGCACTTCCCTGGAGGCCAAAATAGACGCAGTGGGCATAGAGGTTACCCTGCTGAGGCAAGACGTCAGGGGGCTGGCAGAGAGAACAAGCAGCCTGGAGAGTGCCGTGAAAATCAACACGGACACTAGCACTAGCAACGTACAAGAGATCCACGTGCTCAAACAACAGGTAGCCAATCTGGAGACTCGGGCGGAGGAGGCTGAAGGGAGAGCGAGGAGGAACAACATTCGTGTGGTGGGCCTGCCGGAAGGAGAGGAAGGACGGGACCCGACGGACTACATCGAGAATCTGCTCTTACAAGAAATAGGGGCTGCAGAACTCTCGCAGGGGTTTGCGGTGGAACGTGCGCACAGAGCCCTCATGAGGAAGCCACAACCGGGGGCTCCCCCCCGGCCTATAATAGCGAAAATACTGAATTATAAGGATCGTGAGAAGATTTTGGAATACTTCCGCAAAGGAGGAACCATTGAGAGGGCGTCGTGCGCCATCACGGCATATCCAGACTACACAATGCTGGTCCAAAGGCAGCGATTCAGCTATGTGGCGATCAAAAGAAGGCTGCGTGCGGCGGGGATCAAATATATGCTGCTATATCCTGCGAAACTGAAAGTGATACATAAGAGCAAGACGTTTTTTTTCCACACGCCCGAAGAAGCGACGAACTGGCTAGAGCTGCAAGGTTGTCCGGAGCAGGAGGCGGATCAAGCGCGAGAGTAACACGATAAGTGGCTGGGGACATTTCATGTAGTGTGATAGGATGTGCAATGGGTATCGAGTAGAACTGTGGGGGATGGCTATGGCTAAGGGGTAGTACTGGGTACGGGTGGCACTGGAAGCAGATCCCATGGACTTGGGCGCACGCAAGGACTTGAATATAGCAAAGTGCATATATAAGTGGTAATTGTACAGTTAAGTGTTAGAGTTTATAGCAATCAGGAGCGACAGGATGCGGGCACTCTACCCCCCATATTAGTATTAGTACTAGTAGGCTAGCCAGTAGGGCGGCCTCACCCCGCGGAGCATCGAGTACAGGCGTCTGCCAGGAAAGTGCTAGATGCGGGGGAGCCTGAGATTCAGGGATGGAGCTGGGCAACAGTTGAGGAAAGGGATAAGGGGGTTAGGTGGGAGAATGGGGGGAGGGTGGTGTGGGGAGTTGGGTGTGGTTGGGTGGGATAACGGGAAGGGAGGGGTGTTTGGGGTGTGTGTAGTTAAGGGAAGTTTGAATTGGGATACGAGCCTAAATATACGAGACCGGATACGAGTAGTGGATTGCGCGGGTGGGATGGGGGCGGGAAGCATAACAAGCCATGGGGGACCTTAAAATAATTACGTGGAATGTTAGGGGTCTAAACAGTTATTTGAAGAGAAATAAGGTCATGTTATACGTGCGGAGACAAAAGATAGATATTGCGCTGTTGCAAGAGACCCATTTGACGAAAGAGAGACTGGGAATGATTAAGAGGAAATGGAAAGGAGTGGTGGTGGGTTCAACATACTCAGCTTATGCTAGAGGGGTTCTTATCTGGGTGGCCCCGCATGTCCCCTTTCATGTGTTACAGGAAACTGCTGAGGCGGACGGGAGAATGGTCATACTCAGGGGCATGGTAGAGAACAGAGAGACAAGTGTAATTAATACATACGCTCCCAATCAGAGTACGGCAATGTATTTCAGAACCCTAAGTGTTCACCTTGGTATGTGCATGGGAAGTGCGGTACTTTGGGGGGGGGACTTTAACTGTGTATTAGATCCAAGGGTGGATAGATCAGATCAGAAATGGGAAAAACCTGCCCCGGCGGCACGGGTATTACAAGCGTTGCTCAATGATTTTGACTTGACTGATGTATGGAGAATGAAGCACCCCCGAGAACGACAGTATTCTCACTATTCGGCCCCGCAACAGCTGTCCACTAGACTAGATTATGTCTTTGCTACGTCAGGCTTAATAACGGAGATGGCGCGGGTGGAATATAAAGCGAGAGTCTTGTTGGACCACTCGCCCTTGGTTGTTAGCTGGCAATATCGCCCTCCAAGGGCAAGGATCCCGACGTGGCGGCTCCGAGCGGAGGCGCTCAAAGATCCTGTGTTTAAAGAAGAGGTGAGGGAGGAGATCATAAATTACTTTGAGGAGAACACGGGCAGTGTAGATTCGGCGTGCACGTTATGGGAGGCCTTTAAAGTGGTGTTGAGAGGCGTGGCCATGGCGAAGTCCCGAAGCCTGCAGGGAGGTGTCCTGGCTGATTTACAAGAGGTTGAGAGGGATTTGGAGGAAGCGCAAAAGGAGGGTGGTGATACTGGTTCGAATGCGGAGCGGGTACTTCAACTTCAGCAGACGTGTGGAGAGTATTGGGATAGGTTGTGTAAACTGAACTATAAGAAATACATAGAGCGGCAGCACGCGGGTGGGGATAAAACAGGACGGCTCCTGGCATGGCTATATAAGAATGAAACCCCCAGACCCACCAGCAGGGCAATAACGAGGGAGGACGGGAGTGTAGCGGATACCCAGGAGGGAGTCAATCAGGAATTCGCCACGTATTACGGGAAACTGTATGGGGATGTTGAGGAGGATATTCAAGAGAGAATAAAGGAAACGCTTGAAGACATAGGTCTGCCCAGGATAAGTGCTGAAGAGAGGGAAGATCTGGATGCTCCAATCACTTTGGAGGAACTAGAAGCGGTGGTGAGACAATTGCCAACTAGTAAAACCCCAGGGGCGGATGGGTTTCCGAGCGAGTTTTATAAAGCATACATGGCGGAGGTGCTCCCTCCGATGCTGAATATGCTAAACGAAGCGTTTGAGGTAGGACAGCTGCCAGAGTCGCTAAGGGAAGCAGTCATAATACCGCTCCCTAAACCGAACAAGCCTGGGAACAGCTGTGGCTCTGATAGACCGCTATCAATGCTGAATCAAGACAGCAAGATACTAACGGCTGTTTTGGCGGGTAGACTGCGAAGAGTCATAGACAAACTCATACACCCGGATCAGACGGGTTATGTTCCCAACAGGAACATAACTCACAATCACAGGCGATTACATCGAGTCGTTGAATGGGCGGGGGATAAGGAGGGTGACATGGCGGTAGTGTCCCTGGATGCGGTAAAGGCCTTTGATTCCGTCAAGTGGCCATGGCTACTGTCGGCTTCGACGGAATATGGGATGGGGCCCGGATATGTAAGATGGGCAAGGATGTTATATAGTGAGCATCTCGCCAGAGTTAAGACGGGATCAGTTATCTCAGAGAGATGGAGGCTGGGCAGAGGCAGCAGACAGGGATGCCCATGGTCCCCTATGTTATACATATTGGCATTGGAGCCTTTGGCCATATACCTTAGACAGCAGTATGACACCATAGGCATCGAGGTGGGTGGGGAGCGACACTTGATCTCTCTATATGCAGACGATATGTTGTTGTATCTGAAGTATCCAGAGGAGAATCTCCAGCATATCCTGGAGGTTATGGATCGGTATGCGGGGTTGTCTGGGATAGCTGTGAATCCTCAGAAGTCTGTAATTTTCCCGTTGGGTAACTATAGGGGACTTCCCGTAGACCAGCTGCCGGTGTTGCAAGTTCCTTGGACCGTTGCTACCTTTCGGTACCTTGGGATAGATGTGTATCATACGACTGAACAAGAACATAGACACAACACGGAGATAGCTGTGGGGAAAATTGAGAAAAGTATGCAATTTTGGGGGAAGCTACCGCTGGCCATGATGGGGCGTAGTGCAATGCTTAAGATGGTGGTTTTGCCTAGGCTCCTGCATTTTTTTGGAAACATTCCACACCTCATACCTGGGAAGTTTTTTGCCAAGCTCAATAGTATATGCAGGGACTTTTTATGGCAAGAAACCAGGCGCAGGATGGCATTGTGGAAATTGCAAAACGTTTATGAAAAAGGGGGGATATGGCTCCCCAACTATGAGGCCTATTATATAGCGAGCCAACTGCAGTACGTGGCTAAATGGCTATCGGATGAAAGTACCCCCGAATCCAGATTGTTTAGTGCAGACTGTGCCCCATTTTACTTAAAGGAAATGATCTGGTTATCCGAAACAGACATGAAGGGGCGCCCCAAAATGATGGTGCTTGGGTGGAGGATCTGGCACCGCGCGTGCAGGATAATGGAAATCCCGGCTCCGTGCTCCCCGCAGATACCGCTGGTGGCGCTGGCGAAAAGAGATGAGCAACTGCGGAGGAGGATTAGAACCCACTGGGAATCAGCAGGGTTGGCAACGATGGGAGATGTTTGGCGGGAGGGAGCCATCATAAATTGGGAACAGTTGGGCGAGGAAACAGGTCTACACGTAGGTCAATATATTACATATCGTAGATTAGTGTGGGAAATTAAGAGGGCTTGGCCCGAAACTATACTCGAAGCAGAGCCGGATGGTACCGTGGACACTATATATGATATAACGGAGGGAGGGCACGAGATTTCAAGATTGTACGAAATGTTGATGCTTAAGATTGGTAAAGAACCAGTACAACTTCGATTAGATTGGGAAACTGAGGTGGGGGCCCCGATGGAAGATAGGATGTGGGAGCGGGCTTTGTGGTATCATCAGAAGGTGTCGAGAAATGCTAGGTTGAAACAAATACAATTATATATTACGCATAGAGCGTACATGACGCCCCTGAGGATATCAAGGTTTAAAAATGCAGGCAGACAAGCATGTCCCAAGTGCAATGAAGAGCAGGCAGACATGATACACATGTTTTGGTCCTGCCCTGTGGTTGGGCGTTTCTGGGGTGAGATAGCGGCGAAAATGGCAGATAAAGGAGTTACACTGGTGGTAGAGTCAGCATGGGCCTGCTTATTGGGGGGGTTCCCTAGATCGCAAAAACTGAAGCACGTTAACAAACTGAAGGACTTGGCATACGTGCTGGCTAAGAGGAGGATTGCCATGGGGTGGAAGGCTTGTCATAAACCGCAGGTGGAGATATGGTGGAAGGAATTGCAAAAGTGGGCGGAAGCAGAGACTGTGGTATGGCAGGAGTCCAGTATGATGGTAAGGGGAGAAGAGGTGGGAACCCTGTTGGCTTGGAAATCATTGATATCGGAATTGTTTGGAACGAAGCCAAATTTGGCGGATTCCAATGGAGAATGTACCACACCGCGCAGCGCAAACACAGAATAAACAGACTTGATGGGCTTGTAGGGGGGGTGGGTTTGGGGATTGGAGATCAAATTGCATACTGTACACATCCAAACTGTATTAAGATATATTGTATTGTATACTTGGTCTGTATTGTTTGTTGGTTGAAATAATAAAATGTTTTAAAAAAAAAGAATGGGAGAATCCCTTTGTGGCAGGAAGTCACCTAAGGAGTACAGAATAGCTTGCCTGTCAAAGACCCTAATATTATCATGGGTCATTGTACACAGCACTTGAAAACATATGTTCTCAAAATGTGATTCAGACACCAGGCACAGTGTTACAACTAAAAGCATAAAGAATTATAGATGGATAGATAGATAGATAGATAGATAGATAGATAGATAGATAGATAGATAGATAGATAGATAGATAGATAGATAGATAGATAGATAGATAGATAGATAGATAGATAGATAGATCTGGGAACCTATGGGACCGGTTTAACGTTATCTATACATCTGTGCTGTCCTAGACATCTGCTCTTCCCATTAAGGCAATATTCTAGATCTACTCTGCATACCCTCAAAAGAAGCAAGATCACAATGGAGAGCATAGAACACAATCTTTTCACCAACATGAAATGAAAAGAAAATACATTCTATCTTAGAGAAACAGAAACAAAAACGATGTGCTATGGCGGGTGGCTTGCAGCCTTTTCACCAAGTCACAGTCTCCGAAGTCTTGAGAGACTTTTTCCACATGCTCCTATAAAGCAGCGCCACTGCTTCAATTTTCTTTCTGTCAAATATTCCATATCACCTCAACAATGCCAGGGATAATTATTGTCAAAGGAATCGTGAAAAGGAACATAAGACCCAAAAGGTAGACCTTTCTTGAACATGTAAAACAAAGGAAAGTGAATTTTCCCGGATACACTGTAACAGTGCACTGTTCATTTGCTTCAGACTACCACATATTTGTCTTTGCGGGCTCTGCTCCTTTTTTCCTTTCCCCTCTCTCCTTCCTTGTATATTAACTTTTAGAAGTTTTTCTTTAGTGAATCACATGTTTCTTACTTTTCACTTTGCGCACAAGAAAAGGGCTGTGTGCAACAATGTTTTCTTTAAATGCGTTTCACACTGTTTTTCACTTTAAGAAAGTGCCTCCATGGCCCAAACGCATTGACCCTTTCACGCATGCATTAAGCATCCTTTCCTCGCAGCCTGTGGCTCCACTTTTCCTTTTTTGATTGTCCTGGAGTCTGGATTACAGGACACATACGAGAGTCAACTCCATGGTCAGACTATGCCATCCTCCATTTCCGCCCAGTGGCCATCTGCAATTTCCACTCTCCTGCTGTGTAACAGGGGCATCAGTATTACAGTGAGACATGCCACAAACTGCTCATCAAGGCCACTGTAACTGAAATCCTGACAACGTGCTTCCATCTAGTTCTGTAACGCAATATGACAACGTTGATATCCTGCAAAGAACCGGTGTTCTACTTGCTTGTACGCCGTTGGACTTTACACCGATGAAACAAAAAAAAGTTGACTAGAAACGTGTTTCTTTATATTAAAAAGAAAAGAGAGTCCCTTTTCTCAAATGTTTTGAACTGTTATCAATATCATGACGCTCATGTAGGTGACAGTGAAGAACAATGCTTGAAAGATATGTCAAAGCTTTGCTACTGCTCGGTTGCACCCATGTTGCACACTCTTGTTTGCAAACACACACACAACACGCGCATTCGCCCTGCTCTTTCAGTGTAATTAGCTTTTACAATGTGATATCCACTTAATCAAAAGCAGTGGGTTGTGTTAATGTTATTTGTGGTCTTGTGGCCTTGTTTTTAAAAAGCAAACGTTCAGTACTGAAATAATTAATTGCAAATGTTACAATTAAAGGATTCATTTTTTAATAAGCCATTAATTGAACATCAGACTATGTGATTATGAACTTCCTGACGCCCAGTTCATTTCCAGTGTTGGATTATGAAAACAAAGTCTTAATGCGTAATTGAATCAGTATTTACTCGTGGAAAGGGACACAAAAACCTTTCTAAATGTGAACATATTCTACATTTGCTTGGATACTTAACATTGTACCATTATAATCAACAAGCAGGCCACATATTTGCAACAGATGGCTTCAAGGGCAGTAATATAAAGTAAACGAGATTAGCAACAAGGATTCTAAGTATTTCCATAGGACATAATGGGGCCATCTTAAAGATGGACCTGATCCGAAAGTGTAAGTCAGCAGGTAAGTACATATCAGCAGCAGAGCTGGAATTTCACTGTGGCTGACCAGATAAAGGAACATTTGCAACAAATCCACGGAATAGGTTCGGAAGTAATCACTTTCATAATTAATAAATAATGAATATACAATATTTTATGAAAACAATTGAAGGAACATAAGCAAAAATGGCACATGTGCAATGAATCTCAAATTCATGTAGCCTCACTACAAATACATAGGACATACTAATGTATGTCCCATGATCTGAACATTCAATAGATGCAATGATTAAGTGCCAATATGTAGAAACATTCGACAAGGCGAAATTAAAGCTAATCAGCCCCAAAAGATCTACAGTGTAAACATGTAAAGCATTAGACAAAACGGGATTTAGGTCTTCTACGCCAAATTCATTGTCAAAAATATATTCAACATATGTGAATCGTCTCTAAAGATCTTGAGACCTCAGAAATGTATTTGAGAAGCGTTATCGTTGTCACCATCATCGATACATTGTAACATTATCACCGACCGGTTTTGATGTGTATTGCTGAATATGCACACCTTCATCATGGTGTTTTTTTTAACTGACCCAAAAATTAAAGAAAGCAGAAAATGGCTACTTTATGTGCTTTTTAGCCTTATATCGCTGATATTCTAAAAAAAATCTATTTAACATACCATCCTTTTTAATAGATTTTGGTCCGGGCGATAAATAAATCGGCCTGTACAAAAGTGGGAAAAATACAATTTATGACAGAGTTCCACTGCCAGTTCATTCAAGAGAAAGGTGCACCCTCCTCCCATGTGCACATGCCAAACCAAAGTGGGTACTCACAGCACCATAGCTGCAGACTGAAAGAGTTTCACTGAAAAGAAAGACGAAGAAAAAATGTTCACGGCTGTCTAGAATAACACATGCAACATGAGGACATTACCTCCACGTCCACTCTTCCTCGTCCCAGTACTTACTTCATGAGGCACCCGCCTCCGACACAGGACCTTCTTCTATTTCTTTAAATCCCTATAACTCCTCCCCCACATCCATGTCACTCAGTTTAAATTTTTCCTGCCTCCGGCAGGTTGGACTTTTTCTTCCCGGTGCGGGGCACCAGGGAGCACCGATTGCTGGCCCCCTGGGGGGGGCTGTGTGGCGGGGCCCTCGGCTCCCTCAGGTGCGGCACTGCTCCTGGGCCCCCTGCGGGGCTTGGGGTCACAGTTGAGCTGGATTGCCTCGCTCGGTTCTTTGCTGGGCTCCGGACCGCAGCGTGAGCATTGTGTCCCGGGTCCTGCACGGCCCGGGGGAAGGTAAGGAGAGGGGAGGACTGGGCTTGGTGTTTTTCCCCTCTCCTCCTGTTTTGGCCATCTTGATTCGACTTGGCAGTGTGGGCTAGCCTTCCCTTTTGTTGTGAGGCCTCTCTGCTTCTTGTCGTGGGTTGACAGTGGCAGAGAGTCTTTGGGAGTGCGGGGGCTCTGTTCTGTCGCGGGCATGTCACATACCACCCGCTCCTCAGACACACACAGCACAGGATGCACCGGATGTTGGCTGCATTATCTGGGGGAAGGTAAGGAGAGGGGAGGACTGTGCTTGATGTTTTCCCCTCTCTTGCTGGTATGGCCATTTTGACTCCTTCAACATGCCGTTTTCCTCGTGCTTTGTGTGCACATCTTTATTGGAAATGATGGCAAGCACTTGGCAGTATGGGCTAAGCCTTCCCTTTTGTTGTGAGGCCTCTCTGCTTCTTGTCGTGGGGTGACTATGACAGAGTATTTGAAAGTGCGGGGGCTCTGTTCTGTCGCAGGCATGCCACATAGCACCCGCTCCTCAGAGACACACGGCCCAGGATGCACCGGATGTCAGCTGCATTCTCTGGGGGAAGGTAAGGAGAGGGGAGGACTGTGCTTGATGTTTTCCCCTCTCTTGCTGGTATGGCCATCTTGACTCCTTTGAAAGGCCGTTACCTCGTGCTCTGTGTACACATCTTTATTGGAAATGATGGCAAGCACTTGGCAGTATGGGCTAGCCTTCCTTTTTTGTTGTGAGGACTCTCTGCTTCTTGTCGTGGGGTGACTGTGACAGAGTATTTGAAAGTGCGGGGCTCTGTTCTGTCACAGACATGTCACATACCACCAGCTCCTCAGACACACACAGCCCAGTATGCACCGGATGTTGGCTGCATTTCTTGCGTGCTGCCTGTGAATACGGCGCAGATTTTGGACACATCTGCAAGCGGCCGGAAGGGTACCGGCCTGGCATAGTCTACACTTCGGGTTCGAGTCTCAGCGGTGCTGACTCGGTCCTTCATCCTTCCTAGACCGATGCATTGGAACGATTTAGAGCATGGGGCTACCAGCTACTGGATACAGGGCTCAAACCACCTCTCAGTCATGTGGTGTGTTAGTGGTGTGTTTGGGTCTGTGCTAGCTATGGACGCAGACTCCTTGTCCTGTCCTCTTCCTCTAAACTGCGCAAGGGAAAGTCAAAGGAGTTGATTTGCTTTTCCCTTGTCCGGCATGGGATTATGGAAAATGATCATGGAAGTAACGGCCATGCAGGGGGTTCCCAGTGTCTCTTCTTTTAGGCCCTAGGTCCTCCGGTGCTGACGTGTTGCTTTCACGCCTCCTCTCAGACTTGTGGGAAGTGATAGGGCACATGGTGGCACATGTCTGTGCTTAGAGGGGTTCTCAGAGCCCCTGGTGCCGGTGGAGGGGGATGTCACTTCAGTGGGTTTTCCAGTATAGGCATACCTCAGGTAGGGGGTTGCCTTTGATGTCGGCTATCCGGGATGGATTGCTTTGCCCCGCTTTGTGACAGTACTCTGCCCTTTTGACGCCAGCCTGGTGGCTCCTCTGTCGGCTGAGGGGGCCATAGTCTGCTGGACTTCTGGCCTGTCCAGTATCTTCCTTTTGATAGGTCAAATCTTTTTGTGGGCTGACAAGCATGCTGTTATATTGTGGCGCAGGCCTGTTTCAACGTCCTGTGATTTCCCTCTGGTGCAAGTGCAGTGACTGGCGGTTTTCCCTGGCTCCTCGTCTCTATCTTCTCGGAGGTGTATGGGACCGGTGGGGTTCGGCTTCCTGGGTAATGGGCTCCTTCTGGAGGGGGTATCAGTTGCCGTTCCTGTCTCCTCCTGTCCAGGTTTGCATGGTTAGGACTTTGGTACCCAGCTCACGGTCCAAGTAGTTGGCCATGGGATCCGTTCTCTCCGAGCGGTTGTTGTGGGTTACCGTCTTGCCCGTTCCTCTCCCTGTTCAGGGTCAAGTTTTCTACTTGCGGGTGTTCCTGGTCCCTATGCCTTCTAGGATGTGTCACCTGCTTATGGGTCTCAAGACCCTGCACTGCTTGTCCGGACGTCTGGGGAGAGCGTACTCTGGATGTTGTGCAGGGGGGGCGCTTGCTGGCTGTTCTGGGCTGGGTTCTCAGAAGGCAGTATGTCTCGACTCACCTGTTGCTGAAGTTACGGGGCACGTGGCGTCTTGCATGTTTTCCAGTTCCTTGAGCCTGTCTTTGGTTACGTCTCCTGGTGTCTTATACTCTCTCCCACTGGCTCCCGACATCTCGGCTTTCGTAGTTTTGTTTTCAGTGTCCCCAGCGCTGCGAGTGTCCCTGCTATGGTGGCGGGGGGTTTCAGGTCTACAGGCTGAGGTGTGCATGGTCCTTCCTCCTGTGACCTCTCCTACTACCAACACCAGCAGAAAGGGTATACATTGGGGGTCCTCTCAGCTCAAGGGTTGTGAGATCTGGGGAGAGCCGGTGATCATCCAATTGGCAAGAGGTGTGCCATTGTGCAAGCTCTGGTGTACTTCGAGGAGTTGCTTGACGGTCGGCGGTTTTTGGTCCGATCGGACAATACGACGGCCTTGGCATATGTGAACTGCAAAAGGGGTTCCGGCTGTTCCTTGAATGCTCTGGCAGCGCTGATAGGCACCTGGGAGGAATCTCATCTGGTGTATCTGCTGGCCTCACGTATCAGAAGGGTGGACAATGTTCAAGCGGATCTTCTCAGACGCCGGTTTTCACTCCTCTGCAGAACTGGTCCTGTTGGCCCAGGTCTTGGCGGTGACCTGTGTCAGTTTAGGGTCCTTGGTTCTAGACCTGTTTGCATCCCCGGCCTCAGCAGAAGTTCCCCTCTTCTGCTCTCGGTTTCAGGTTGAGGGGATTGGGGGATGGACGCCCTCTCTGTACAGTGGCCTTGGGGTTTTCCTTTATGCCTTTCCGCCTATTCCCCTTCTGCCCCGGGTGGTTTGGTGCATCTGAGTGTCCAGGGTGACTGTGTTGTTGTTAGCTCTGTTCTGGTGCCGCTGGAGTTGGCTCCCCTCTCTGTTGGAGCTTCGTTCCTAGGAACCTTGGCTGATTCCGAGGTGGCCGTGTCCCCTTCAAGGGGATCTGCGGTTAGAATTCCACCGGATGCAATGGGCGGTGTGGCTATTGCTCAGTCTAGGTTGATATCTCAGGGGTTCTCAGATCCTGTAGTTGAGTCCAAATGGATGCTCTTAGACCCTCCACTCTGAAGGTGTTAGGCAGACATTGGGGCCATTTCCGAGACTGGTATGGGCAGTCTGAGATCCCTCCCCTGCGTTCTGGCCTCTGCTATCCTTCGGTTCCTCCAGGAGGGGTTTTGACAGGGGCCTGGCAGTTTTTCCAGGCTTCGCTCTCAGCGGGCCTCCATGAAATTCCTTTTGGGGGACTCTGACGGTCACTTGGATGGGGAGGTGTTGGTGGGGAAGTTGATCCAGGGTTTTTCTTCTTCCCTTCCTTGTGCTGATAAAGGGTTTTCCTTTTGGGATCTCCCTCTTGTATTACGGTTCCTTCACGGGCCTCCTTTTGAGCCCATTTCCGAGATTGATATCAAACATCTTACACTGAAATCTGCTTTTCTTATTGCCCTCACTTCTGCCCGTAGGCCTGGGGAGATTGGGGCTCTCTTACGTCACGCTCCTTTCCTGAGGGTGCTGCCAGACTCGGTGGTGCCGGGGTGTGGTCCGAAGTTTCTCCCTTCAGTTGTCTCTCGGGTTTCACACCTCTCAGGGTCTGGTTCTCCCTGACTTCTTTCATGATCCAAGAACGCCTGAGGAGGTGGCTCGGCTTAACATTGATGTCCGGCGGGACGCGTTGGAGTATTTGGCTTGGTTTGCCTTTTCCACCAATCTGATAGTCTTCTGATTGCTTGTGGTCTGGCTGGGGCTGGGCATAACGCATCTGTGGTTTCCATTTTCCGGTGGTTCCGGGTTGTGATCTCTAGGGCCTATGTGGCTTCTGGCCTGCCTGTGCCTGCGCACAATCAGGGGCGGTCTACCAGGGGTTTCGCGGCTTCCTGGCCCGATGTAAGGAGGGTTTTTCTCTGCAAGAGATTTGTATGGCTGCCGCCTTGGCTGGTCTAGGCATTTTCATCAACCGCTATGGGTTGAGTTTCTCCCACTCGGGGGTTGGTTCCTTCGTGGTTGGAGTTTTTTGGCTGTGGGGATGTGATTTAAGAGTTATTGTGGGTGTGTTTTGCTGCACTGTTTTTGGCTCTGTCTCATTGGGACCTTTTCCCCGTTGATGCTTTGGTATACCTCATGAAGTAAGTACTGGGACGAGGAAGAGTGGACGTGGAGGTAATGCTCTGATTACTTACCGGTAATCTTCATTACTCCTAGTCCTACTCTTCCTCGTCACAGTACTGACGACCCTCCTCACCCTCCCTGCGGGGAAGGTCCCATGCTCCGGCTTGGTAATATGAAACTGAGTGACATGGATGTGGGGGAGGAGTTATAGGGATTTAAAGAAATAGAAGAAGGTCCTGTGTCGGAGGCGGGTGCCTCATGAAGTAAGTACTGTGACGAGGAAGAGTAGGACTAGGAGTAATGAAGATTACCGGTAAGTAATCAGAGCATTATTAATCGTGCCTCGTGTATGTACACATTACCTGAATGGAGGGCACAGCCCCTTTACAAAAAGTAGCATGTGACTAAGCAGTTACCTCGCATCTGTACGACTGCCGAAATCCATCACACCGAGTAGAGTTGGGCGATGGACATCTCTGGCTGTCCGCAGTACCGGCGACATCATTAACTACATGTGAATGTGATCACGGTGGAAAGGCCACCAGCCGGTCCGATAGCACATTGAGTTGCGCGCTCACTTTGAGAGCCTGCTGACACAGGTTCGAATCCCGTCAGGGCCAAACTCAGCCTTTCATCCCTGAGGTCGATAAATGAGAACCACACACTATGGGTAATTAAGCAGCGCTCCGATACCCGAGAGGGTTAGTAGCGCTATATAAACGCTAAATTATTATTATTATAATTATACAGAGTGCATAGAATAGCTAGTGAATGCATATCTATTGCACTAGATACCCATTCTAATGCTATCAAGATTGCAGAATAATGGAAAATCTTGCATGGAAGCGGGACATTAGAAGATGACTGCAGGTATCATAAGACGTAATGCCATTCCTCCATAAAGTGGAGGCCATGCTCTATAGTGTTTAGATTAAAAATCCACATCTGTTCTTTATATGCCAATTTATTAGCCCCAGTTTTGATTGAGATAAAAACACGTTTTTAATTGCAAACCAAAATAGATCTTTCACACAACTGCTGGTGCACTAGTGTGCAACTAAAGGTTCAGACAATGTATGTTTGCGAATTTTGGGGTGGTGTTCATTAATACTGGGATGTAACGCAAAAGATGTTTTTCCAACATATTTGCATAGACCACACTTATGGTTGCTCACTTAGGTAATGTGTGAATTTGGCAGGTTTTTCTATATGAATGAATGTGGTCTATGGCCTGTCACAGAATGATTACACATGTTTGGAATTGATGAGATAAAACATTTATCAGTTTTCTTTGAAGCCCTGCCCAAATTGTTTTTAAGGATCCTTCCTTTTGTGAGTGAAAACAATGGTTTCTCCATAGTGGCGTCACAAGTACTCAACAAATTCCAGTTTATTTAGGATAGAATCTTTAATAGCTTCACCAATTGTGCAATATTTGGAAACACCCACTAGACCCTTCTGTGTTTGATTAGCTTTCAAAGTGGACTCAATAAGCCTTTTGTGATTAGCAAATCTTGATTGCTTGTGACATAGTTTTGTCAATTTGTGTGAATAGCTCTACAAAGACAACTTGTGATGGAAGTTTTCTGCTTGAATATTAAAACTGGAAACTCTAGTGCAATTTCCTTAATTTCTCCTTATTCTAAGGAACATGCCGTAAGGTAAATTCCATATCAGTGCCTTAGGATGATGCCTGGAAAAATACAAAGTCGTGTTTCGATCTGTCTGTTTGTGGAATAAGCCTACTTCAAGGCAACCTGACTGATGGATGATCTGTTACTCCTAGAAAGCAATACTGTCTGTATTTTGCTCAAAAGAAAAATGTAGTTAGCATCCAAATTGTTGATCCAAAAAGCAAATTGTTTAAAATCGACTTCAGTACCGTCCCAGTTTATTAGTATGTCATCAATATATCTCTTATAAAGATGATCGATTGATGGAAGGGATTTCTTTCACACACAATATTCTTCTCTCGAATGCTGATATAAATAGAATAGCCAAATTTGGGGCAAAGCTACAGCACATGGCAGTACCCTTGCACTGACTGTGGTAATCCAGTTTAAACATAAATAATCTATTCTTAAGCACTAAGAAAATGCCCTTCAATTAGGAATTCAGCAGAGACGTGATGGAGTCTTCGTCAATTGTCTAAAGCTTCTTGTAATGCCTCAATAGCTTTTTCCTGTGGGATGTTTGTATAAAGGACTTCTATATACATAGGGACTACAAAATGATGCTTAGAGTCAAACACATGTCCTTCAATTTGACTAATCATACCCCTTGTATCCTTTAGGTATGTAAGAGTGAGCATCGCCAAAGGTTTGATAAAAATTCTATATAAGTCGACAAAGGTTCCAAAATCGATCCACAACTGCACACAATAGTCTGACCTGGGGGTTTCCGTGCATCCTTATGTACTTTGTGTAGAATGTAGAACAAAGGAGTCCTTCCCTCAAAAGAATTCAAAAATTAAAATCCCCTTGGGGATAAAAATCCTTTCTCTACCCTCTGCAGGGATAAGTCACGGATCAGCAATTGAATGCCATTAGTAGGGTTACTGTTCAAGTTGACATAGGGATCTGTAACTGATAACAATCGTTCTACCTCTTGATCTTTGGAATGTGCATCCATGATCACTATCACCCTTATCAGCTGGCTTAATCACGATGGAGGTATCATTATTGAGAGAAACAATCGCCCTAACTTCAGATAGGGATAGATTGGAATTACCCCCCACCCCTCTCTGAATTCAGAATGCACAGTCTTATCCAACAGAGATAAAATTAGTTTCTAAAAATGTTTTATTTCCGGAGGCCTGTCAGAAGTGTTGTGTAAAAAATGTACATGTTGGTCTAAAAGCAGTTTACAACAGAGTCCTCATAGACATCCTCATTCGCGAAGAACACTTTAAGTGTCACTTTTCGGAGGAATTGTTTGACATCAGTGGTCAGTTGCACGTGACTTGGAGTTGTGGTATGCACAAAGGGTAGTCCATGGCTTGACCAGACAAAGGAGCCAGGAAGCTGCCTCTGAACTTCATTATGCTAATACATTTTTAGTTTTGTAAATTTTGCTTTTAATTCTTATTCATACGATTTGGAAGCTTGAGTTTGGCTTTCACAGACTTGCATAGGCGTAAGGGTGGCCATGAATATCTTTGCCAGGCTAGCTTCTCAACTGTTCACTAGTATTTGAAACACAAAGAGCCAAGTTGTGGTACAATTATGTGCATTCCTCTCCTCACAACAGGTGATGTGCCTTGTACTTTTTCTGGAAAGGATACCTATTGTCATGTACACATCTGGTGGGTAGGAGCATGGGAACCAGACAGGTGAATTTCTACTGTTTAGGTTCACTTGTGTTGTTCACCCATGGGTTTAAACTACTTTCAGAATAATGCCTTTTAGTAGCCATGGAAGTTTTGATAGGTTTTTATCTTTTCTTTTTAGTAGGTTTACATTAGCTGCATTGGCAAAACATGACCACTGATAAGCCTATCTAGGCAGTTCTAACATGAGTACATAATGTAGGTGTACTGTATTATATTTCAGATTGCAATGCTCATTGAAGATTGGCTGCAAGCTTTAGAGTCTAACAAGTGAACAGGAGAAGAGTAGGATTCTATCATTATTGTGAAGCACCTTATTTCTTACATTGGGAATTGCTTATTGTTCACCTATTCTACTTTTAATGTTCATATGCCATCTACACATTAATACTTTTACATAAATGGTAAATAGAAGTGCAAGTGCAACCTTTTTATGGGTATAAAGACGCACTGTTTTGCAAGTGCACAGCCTTGTTGTTTTAATGTGTTAACAGTGTAAAATCATTTGATGATAATTTTATGTTGATCTTTTCACAATGGTAAAGGGTTCACATCAAAATACAAAAACAGACCTTTTCATATAATTCTGTAAATGTATACAACAACAATTCCACTCAAAAATACAAAAGTATAAACCTTTAATTAGTCAAAAGTCTAAACATTATCAGTACATATATCTAAAAAAACATGACCACCAGTGACAGAATATTGCATAACCACCACAGAGACAAGGCATACTAGTCTGACACAGTCTCAAAAAATGCCTAAGTGCACTCATAAATAGTTGTAGAGTGGGCTCACAAACACCAATTCGGCAGATTATATGATATGATATAAGTAATTTATAACGCGCCTGTAAACAAGTGTTTCTAGGCGCGACAAGGCAAGGAGGGGGAAACAGAAGGAGGACAAAACAACAATCTTACTAGGCCTTGTGTCATTCAGATCGCGCAAGTGCGGGGAAGAGGGAGGGGAGAAGTGCCAGGGGGTGGGAGGGAGGGAGAAGTACAGGTAATTCAATAAGTGCTGCCGGAGAGTGGCTCATAAGTGCAGAGAAAGGGACTGTAAGGGTTGCAGATACATGCCCTAAGTGCTGGGGAAGCCCAGAGGCAGTGCAAGGGAAACTGGATCTGCAGGGTCCTGGGCCTGAGTTCAGTGGGTGGCCAGGTGACCAGTGAGTGGAGCAGTCAGGGACATCTGCAAGGGAGAGTAAGAGAGAAAGCGGAAGCAAAAAGGAAGGTCTTGAGTTGCTTGCGGAACTAGAGGTGGTTCTGCTCAAGCGTGAGAGCGGCATGGAGGCTGTTCCAGAGGGAGGCCCCGGTCTGAAGAAAGAGATTTACCCCCCACTCGCTGCTTGGAGAAGCGTCTGACCCTCAGAGAGTTGGAGGTGGATGAGCGGAGAGCTCAAGAAGGAAGATGTTTAGGAAGAGAAAGTTGGAGGTAGTGCAGTCACAGGCCCCAGAAAGCCTTGTGGACGATGCAAAGAGTCTTGAACTTGGTCCTTGCAGCCACAGGGAGCCAGTGGAGAAATTTCAGAGCTGGAGAGATACGATCCCTGGGCTTGAAGCCAAGTTCTGGATGAGTTGTAAAGGTTTAAGGGTAGAGACAGGCAGATTAAGAAAGAGGCTGTTGCAGTAGTCCAGCCTAGAGAGGACCAGGGCTCTGCAGACAGTGAGCTTCTGGGTGAAAGTGAGAAAAGACAGAATACCGCTGAGGAGGGGCAGCTGATAGTGTGACTTCATAGAGTTGTCAGAAATGTTAGTAGAGAAGGAGAGGGTGGAGTCGAAGATGACACCAAGGTCCTTAGCTTCAAAGGAGCAGGAAGATGACCCAGGGTGGGTGGCCAGAGAGAGAGAGGAAAGGAGGGAGCAGGTGTTCCGATGAGGAGGATCTCGGTCTTACTGGCATTAAGGCAGAGATCATTGGCGGCACATCATTCCTGAATTATAGCCAGACAGCCTGGTATGAGAGAAGGAGCAGAGGTGGTTGAGGGGAGCCTGAAGGACACCTGAGTGTCATCCACATAACACTGAAAGTTATAGCAGAATGTAGCGATGCAGTCGGTAAGTTGTGCCAGGCAGTGGTTGAAAAGCCAGGTAGAAAGGTTAGACCCCTGGGGAACACCACAAGTATAGAGAGAGATAGAAGAATATAACAATACATATTCTAACAACTGCCCAACATGTTTCATCCCTTCTGTAATTTTACACTGATTACAGGGACTTCTTTAGGGGACTCATGGTCAATGGAATGATACAGTGATTCTTCATAAAAATTCTTCAAGTATAATGTAACGTATTTAAGTGAACAAAGTGGACAGGGGCTTGGTCAGTCAATCACAAGCTTAAACAGATGCAGCATGATGTTAAGTCTCACAGCACGGGGTAATTATCTCACATGAGATGACAGAACTGTGCTCTTGACTGCCCAGTCGCGTGGTTAATGGTCATTCATTATATTAACTTCTATGGTCTCTCTCATTTCCAATATGCAGAGGTAGATTGCAAGTCTTCAAACAAAAGTCAATGAGAGAGACTACATCAGTATTCAAAAGTGCTTAAGATTGCTTTCCCTCAAAGAAATACTTGCTTTCATTCAGATCAATGTTCATTGCTCCCTTTGCATGCTCGCCTGCCAGCCCGGTGTTCGCCCTGCATGTCAGACTCACCGGTCAGAGCTTACTGCTTGCCCGCGAGGTCTCCTGCCGCGACAAGCTCTGTATTTCCCATGCAGCACCTCGCTTAGTGTTCTAGCAGCTCTCTGCGGCTTCGGTTACCCTGCAATGCTTGTCCTGCAGCTCGGGATTCCCATGACCGCTTCGCTGGGTCACGTCGGTTTTCCTCTCGTGGCCTACTACGGGCCTCCAGCATCCGTCAGCTTTACTTCCCGCTGCATACACTCTGCATCTTCCAAAGGGTCTGAAGCTCCCTGCTTGCCACGCCGCGTCTCCATAGAGGTCTGCTTGTGCCCAGTAGTCTGTTTCACTGCTCCCACAAATGCCTCCATTTTCACAATACTTCCTGCTTTTAAAGTTCTCTGCACCACGATTTGTCCAAAAAGGACTAGACCACTCACTGTTGAAAAGGTAGTCCTGCATTACTCTTAATTTCCTCCTCCAAATCCCACTACACAACTGATGTCTGTATGTGTGTGTGTTAACAAAGTGAGGATGTGTTTCTCTAGTTGGTCTCTTCCTCATCCCAGTACTCAAGTGATGTCTGTATGTGTGTGTGCGTTAATAAAGTGAGAATGTATTTCTCTAGCTGGTCTCTTCCTCGTCCCAGTACTAAACTGGTTTTTCTTGTGGAATGTTTTAAGGGAACAACAGAGAAAGGACTGACTATAGCCTATAAATGCTTGAGGGATAGAGGATTCATTATGAAAGGGAAATGGGGGATACCATGTCTCAGCTAAAGACGTCTCCTCCCCACTCCCTAAACCGACTCTGCCCAGGTGATCCTCCCTCACATCTCCAACCCCATGGTCAGGATCCAAGAGCGAAGGACTTTCCCAGGCCACCCGAGAGGAGGATAGGGTGGGGAAAGAAGTGTGAATGCCCTCAGCTCCCACTCGGTACAGACTATTGCTACCTGTAACACAGACTGAGGGTTTCTTACTGACCTAAAAGCCTTAGCAGACTTAGCATGGAACCAGAGGAGTGGCAGGCTCAGGTATCTCAGCTAGAACCCAGAAGAAATGCCAGGCCTCTAGGGTCCCAGTCTGCTCTGAAAGGCCTATCCTGACAAGAGATTATGAAAACCTTAATCATCACTGAACGTAATCACAAGCAGCCCGCAGCAGCCCAGAGTCTAACCAGCACACCACAAGTAACATACTCATTGTTACAAATTGCAGAGATCTTTATAGCTAAATAAATATCTCACAGGCAATGCCAATCTAAGGAAAATCTTTGTATCATTAATTGTGTAAGAAAGCTTGCTAATCTTAACAAAAACATGTGCAGCTGCTAGAAGGTTCAAGAGTGATGACTTAAATACAGCTTAGCTCCCTGAGCCTGGATCATGATCAACATTGATTACTTGCTAGTTATTAGATTTTTGACGAAGTACAATGTCACCACCAAACCTCTTCAACAAGGACACCAGATGATGGCATGTGTCTGATGACAGAGTGGTAAGGAAACTACAAATGTCTTTTTTTAATAGTTCTGTAGTAAACCTTATGTTCAGCATTTTTGGGTTCCTTGTTAGGAGCAAATACAGAAACTGAAAAGGCATGCAGGGTTGGGAGATGTAACGAGATCCCAACATCTCCAGACAGCTGTTTGTTAATTTTATAAGGTACTGTGTAAAAGATGTAGTACTTCAGAAGGTCAATAAAACAATGTCCTTCAGGTAGATGGGAGTGGACGTTGCCACGTCTTCTAGTGAAGAGGTGGAGAAAAAGAGATCCTTGTGACTGCACGTGTGTGGTCTAGGTTCATAGGTATTAAAAACGCTCGTCCCTCCCCCAACACTGACCAGACTGAGAATCTTTGTTGTGAAAGATTTAAAGGTTTTTGAGACCGGCTCCGATGTGTTGCCTGCCCTATCTGACCACTGCAAGAAAAATAGAACCATCTAAGGCTAGCCCTTAGCATGCCTTATGTATGTTACTTAATTAACTTGGTGGATTTTTAGTTGACTTTGAGTCGATGCACAAATTATAATATACAAAATAGTGATGGAATTGCTGGTACAATGGCAGTGTGAATGCCGGCACTTGAATATTAATTTGGATTTAGTACATGTAATCTGCATTAGGGATTTGAATGTCAAAAATGGTAAAAGGTGATGGTTAGTAACGGTTAGTAATTGTACTGACCACTCACCTAGCCCCATTTAAGCATGGGGTTATAATTCTAGTGAAATATAGTCGGCAATGGTGAAGGGGCTGGGAAGGTGTGTAGAGTGCAATTAATTATACCATGTCAAAATGGTGATCCCTTAATGGCACAACTTCCTCTACAGCACCACAGCTGCTCACCATTCCATTGGCTGTTGAGCATGTCTACCAGAGTCTAGCAAGCTACTTTGCTAAACTTTGAGATGGATCCGGTCACTACACAGTATCTAGCAATGCCCAAAGTGTAGCCACGAAGAATGGGTGAAGAAAAGAGTGTTGCTTGGCCATGACTTACACAAGCTAATGAGAGATTCCTATTCACATATCCATCCAGTACTACCTATATTTAAGTTATGAAATATGAGTTATAATGGATACATACAAAAACCTATGTATAAGGGAATATAGAAGCTGAATATAGGTGATACGGTCTGGCTGTACCTCCATTATGGGGAAAGCTCTTTGGTTTCTAATGATGGTGTACATTCATTTCTGTTGTAATAAGGCTTCAAAGGTTACACCTTTTCTTCTTTTTGAGTGGTAAGTGCCGTTTGGCTCTGGTATGGTGCTTGCAATGGAACGGGAGCCCACCAGTGCATCCCTCCATCCAGAAAAACTCTCTGACCTCCACATTATGTCTTAAATTAATTCCAGCCGAACATGGTAGGCAGTCAGAATAATGGAAGAAAAGTAAGATAAAAGATGTTGTCCCAAGTGTAGCTGAGGCACTGCAATGTGTGAATCAAAAGCCCTTTATGTTGGAATGAGAGTGAGTGATATTATTAGTAGGTGGGACTTCCACACTGCTGTGGAATACTTTAGGCCATGACAGGCTTAGCACATAAGAGTCTGGGGCAACAGTTGATAATTGTCAATTCAATTGGTGAAGCAACTAAGAAGGCAAATAATAAAGATTGATCTTACTTACTTACTTACTTACTTGAACTTACAATATGCTGTAAACACTTTGAAGCTTGGGTCCTGGCGGGGGCCCTGTTTATTATTTTAACCCATTGCCACAGGGAGTATGTATCTTTGCCCAGGGAGATGAAGTTCCCTACCCTATTTTTACAACATATAATGGAGTTATTCTGTGGATCGGATGCATCCCCAGGACAGTGGATGATGGTATAGGAAGGACCCGCTGGTCACCCCCAACTAGCCTCCTCTAATAGGTAGGGGCACACTACGTGCTCACGGCCCTTGAAGACCTGGAATTGTAAGTCAAAAAACCCCAAGACATCCCAGACCTGGGTATCAGAAGCCCATGCCACAAGCTCCCCAAGCAAGGGCAATCCAAATACCCAATTGACCAAGCACACCTTGTTCAGAGGGAAAGAGAATGAGATGTACAATCCTCCTCTGCAGGCAAGAAAACATCACAAGCACACATGCAGCAGATGGAACCAGTTGCAGCACCACTCCTGAGGTGGGGCCCACCCTCATATGTGCGGGGAGTTGCATGATTCAATCCCAAAATGGTGCACTGATCTTGTATAGCTGTGGTCCAGACTCAAACAATAGGTGTTGGAAAAAGGAGAACAGCAGATGGTGGACGAAGTAGAGTAACAGGTAGAAGAAGTAAGAGAATAACAGGTGGTGGAAGGAGGAGGACAGCAAAAGGTGGACGGGATGAGAACAGCAGGGGTTGGAAGGAGGAGAAAGATATTCACTGGAAGGAGGAGAACAGCAATGGTTAGAAGGAAAAAAACAAAAGGTTGTGAAAGTAGAGAACCATGTAGAGGTAGCTGAGATTCAGGAGGAGAAAGAAAAGACTGGTGAGGTAAGAGCAAGTCATAGGAAGAAGGAGCAAGAAGACATGTTGAGTCTAAGTAGGGGGGCAGAGTTGAGGCCTCAAACTGGAGGGGTTAAGACCATGGTGGGAGGAGGAATAGGCATATAGCATAGGAACAAGGAGGGTCAGGTTTAGAAGACAGTTAGGGCCAAATAGGAGATGATGGAGATGAGGAACCCAGGAAAGGTAGGTGACAGCACTGCCCTTACATACTAAAGCCAAAAGGCATTCCCCAGCACCTGAAACCAAACCCCAACTGGAAGTGGGGGCACCCCAGTGATGCTGATGATACAATGTTTGAATGCCAAATCAGATGACAGGAGTGGATGGCGGTCAAGAACAGCAGAGTTTCCAAAAACCACAGATCAGTGGAACAGCGATCTTACTTGAATCAGCAAAACAAGAGATAGTTAAAGGCAGAGAACAACTAGAAAGAAAACAGCCTATTTACCGCTCATTCTGTGTTATGGTTTTAATGTCGTCATGCTTCTCTTCTGTTTAGTTTTGTACTTTCTTTTGTCTTTTCTTCCTTTCTTCTGCTTTTATGCATTTTCTTTTTCTTTTTTTCTTTTACAATTTTTAAATCTAAGCGGAAGGTCTGAGTTTGAAATATATTTTAAAAAGTTCTTGGTTTTTAAAAGTTCGTAACGAACTAAATAAAAATAAAAAAAATAAATTAAAAAAAAAAGGCAGGGAAGCAACACATCAACAAAAAGCATGGTGACCATTTAAAGAGACATCTCTTTTTTACTTTTAACTATTCGCCTCGAGAGAGACAGATCGAACATTCCATTAGATTCATATTTCCGTTTGTAAACTGGTGGAACAAGAAGGGATCCTAATGGTGGAGAAGGATTTTCTTTGACAAGTGTAAAGAGAATAGCAACCCAAAGCCTGTGCGGTAAAAATAATCCAAAAGACCAAATGATCACTGCACCATTTTGCAAAGGAAAACAAGGTTCATTACATGCAACAAGGTCTCAGACAGACCTCTAGAACCAAACTAACATGGAGCTTGCCAAACCCGATGAAGTTACAGGTTATATACTGGAAAACCCCAAATCAGTATACATAGGTTACAATGTTATCCCACCATCCTGTCTACCACCTATAGAACATGGTAATACCCCCCTATGTTCCATGGACCGAGTGGCCATACCTTATCTAAACCCATTTCCTTATTTGTGTGGCCCACTATGGCGTCACCATTAAATCCAGGTACAGGATTGGCAAATAAGTAAATTGATACAATAATAAATCGTTACCATCATGTGATGTGCACCCCTCTGCTCAAGACACATTGAAAGTAAAACTGGCTAAGCCAACTCTGCTTTGATAAGACGATGGGCCTTCTCATTATACCAAACACTGTGACGCACACAAGCTGCACCTCCGACTGTGTACTGAATGTATTGCCATCACCTCTGCCCCTCCTATCCCAAATCATGAAACGTTCCAGACACGGCTACCCCCTTATCTCCAGTAATGACCAGGACACCACTCTTGAGTCTGAGTTTCAGGTATTTATTTGCTCTGGTTATGTGTCTACTTGTAATTCAAATGGGATGGCTGCTCCTTCGGTGAGGGCAGTAGTGCTCTAAATATTTGCCTGGCCTATTGCCATGACCAAACATCATGCTCTAGTCTCATGAATTTGTCTTTCCATGGGCGCATCCCACAGCTAGCATTCCGTTCCAATTGCATTCAGTGCCTGCAGCTGGATACAATTAGTGTTTATCTGTGCACCGCGGGTGCCGCTGACCGTGGATTCTCTGCTGGGCGACGGAAAAGGGATTTATCTTGGGGCCTAGCTAAAAGGAGCCACAGCACCACATCAAGGCCTGCGTTCTATTCTGTAAATTGTGTACCAGGCCTTAAAATCCAATGTGGTGGCACTTCTGCAATGTTAACACGTTGACCTTGCTCCAGTCACAGTACCCTTCTGACTCCATCTGTCACCTGTTTCAGCTCTTTCCTCGCACCTCACTGAAGAACATGACTTTGTATACATGTATAAACACTGGGCCTATAACACTGCCCTATCTATAACGTCTGCAATCGCAACATTAATATATTTGTTGCTCCTTCTGTGTTGCTATATGTGGGCATCTAATATGTGTCAAAACAAACTAAAAGTGATACGTGAGCGTTCTGCCAAGCAAAACTCACCCTGCTCACAATGTGATATGTGCTAATAGGTTTTTCTCAGCCTGAACCGTTTTGTCTGGCTGGGACGCTATAATTACACCCCAACACTAGTTGATTCCCTTCCAGGAGAGAGAGAACAGAAGGGAGAGAACATAAGGCCTAAGATTGGGTGTCTCGCCCAAGGTCTATTTTGTTTGTCTTTTGTTAAGATTTGAGAAAATCAAAACTAAAGCATAAAGAAAATTCTCATAAAAGCTAAAAACCCAGCATGTTCCATTCTGTTGATCCAATTCCATGGTAGGACACCACAAATATTCCTAATAATCACAACATGCATTATAGTTGCTTTTGTTTTTAGAAAAATGTGTTTATCTACCGTATTTGTATAGGAATATACATTTGCTATTAATTTTATGTTTGTAATTCAATAGACAGACCCTGCCATAAGCCCGGGAATGGACAGTCTGTTTGTGGGCATTTTCGCAGCTTCATCAATGTAGTTAAACCAGAAATGTATTGGCCTACCTTAAGTAAATGGGTAGTGGCGTTTTCCTGCTGCAAAAGACACACGTCTCAAACAAGTAGGCAATCAAATTGAAGAAGGAAATGGTTATTTGATGAGTTCTTCATATGTGCTTCAATTTCAACTCATGTGAATATAGTGTCCTTTTTCAGAAAAGGTGGTAGAACTAGGTAGAAATAGTCAGAAATATTCGAGAATCTTATTCCATGTATCTAGCTCTGCACCTTAAGTTTGATTAATTAGCAATGGTTCTGTTTAGTACCTAGTTACTACTAGATCATCTGAGACATCCATGTAATGGACAGCATACAGTCCAAAACTGTATGAATGCTTTTTCATACTCCAATACAGAGGTAGGTGGCCCAGCCCTCCTCTAAGGGTTAGGGATTGGTTGACCAGGGAGGCAAGTTGCTGTCACCCACACGCTTGATGCGTGACCTATAAGCAGCATTGTGAGGATCCCCAGGTTCACCCTATCCTCTCCCTAGATCTTGGCTGGGGCTTTTCAAATGGGGTGAACTATCAGCAGCACTTCTTTAATTTAAGAAACCTGGATCAAACTCTGGAGCAGCAGGTAGATATGCGAGCAACACCCGCAGAAAGAGAGGCCTTTCAGGGAAGGGATCTCCAAATGTGCATGTAATCCTCTGAAGTTTTTGAGAGGCACATACACAAACAAAGCTTTTCATGGGGGTCGAGACTAACCAACACAAAACTCCTGCTCACACAAACATTACTGCTTGGACCGAGGGGAGTTAGGATAATGTAGTTCAAGGCCTGCAGAATACTAGATGGTTTCTCCAATCACACACACAGCGTAAACATCCAAGATGGCAGAGTCCTTACCAGCAGAAAAGAAAGAGGTGAAGCTAGTAAGAGGAATTTCAGGTAAGGGCTGTCTAGAAGAAACACAGCCCAATCACAAATGCAGAGCCCTAAACACACTACTTGAAACCCATAGTACACAGACCAACTCCGGGAACAGAATTGAAAGAGTATAAAAGGCAAGCAGGGACGAGGTCGTTTTAGAGAGAGAGGTGTCAAGGAGAAGGAGGGTTCTGGAATTGAGAGCAGATTGTTTTTGAGGTGGCTATAGGAGAAGAGGTGACTGGATATGACTTGGAGGCGAGTGGAGTGGTTATCTCAGAAGGAAGGCAGCATTGGAGAATGGAATAAATAAGGAATGGGAGTCAATGGGGGGAGCTGGTGAAAGTCCATGTGTAGGTGGAGAAGGAGAAAGAAGCACATCGGGAGCAGTAGGAGGTGGCAAGTGATCAGAAAGAGGAGATGAAATAACAGGAGGAGGTAGTAAGGGAACATGGTGGGAAAGCCTGGGAGTAGGAAGTGAGACAGCATGAAGAGGTGGTAACAGAACAGGAGGTCAAATCCCAGAAGGTATAGGTGCAGGAGTAGGTGGTTAAAGAACAAGCACTGAAACCCCAGCAGGAGAATGTGAAACTGTAGGAAGATCTGGTAAGAAAGCAGAACGTAAAAGCCAAGAAGGAGGAGCTGAAAGCACTGGAGAAGTTGTGGGAGAGAACAGCAGGAAGAGAGTAAAGAACATGAGAATTACATAAGAGAACAGAGCCACCTGGGAGAGGGAAAGAGAAACAAGTAGAGACTGTCCAGCAATATGCAGAACCAAAGGAAAAATGAATGGGAGATGCTGCAGCAAAGGGTGACAAGGAAAAGAAGAGCCTGGACTGGAACAGAAAGCTAAGGAAGGTACCACAGATACACCCTACATCTGGTGGGACATAGAGACCTCGGAGTAAGTGAATAGGTGACAAGGAGGCTACAGCAGTTCAGTGTAAGGAGATGCTGAGATTAAAGGTGAAGGAGAGGCAAGGTCCCACCTGGGTCAAGATCGTTAAGGTAGGTTATCTGCGGGGGAAAGATTTAGCAGTCCCTTCCTCTAATACCCCTGCTCACCAGCAAGAAATGGGGCAGAGATCTTGGAGACTAAACTTGGTGGCCATTTTCCTTCTTCCAATGGTTATCCAGATTTGGATGTCAATGGTGTGCAACCCCTTGACCAAGACTCTACAGAGCAAGTTAAGAGGAAGTGGATGATACCTACTGCACTTGTAGGAAGAAATGTTGAGGGAACTTAAACCTCTTCAGAGTGTGAGTGCCTTTCATCCCCCATGGAATAGCAAGAAGAGGGTACCAGACTGAATCAGAGAAGTAACATTTTGTTTAGTTATTTCTAGCCCACAGAAAAGCCATGCCGTCCTTGATGACTTGAGTTATTTCAAAATGAACCCTTTGAAAACTGCAAATTGGTCTTTGTGTCTCATTGAAACACACTCAGCCTATGACAGTGCCATTTTTAATGTTGCCCCAGGCCCACTACTAGTTTTAGAGTAGAAGACAAGCAGGATCAATTGGCTTCTTAGGCTGCAAGGCTTAGGGAATCTGACCTGGTAGGTGCTTTATGGCTTGGGCACCCAGCAAACAGAGAATACACTTCTTATTCCTGAGTTCATGACAGCTACTCGAGTATTGACTAATTTGGTCAGTCAAACCATTAACTGAAGAATATAAGAAGGGCTACTATAGGTGATATTAATTTCTCTAACCATGCCTGGTGAGCCTGACAGTGTCCCTGAGTGGCACCGAGATGGAAATTAAATATCTTTCTTCTGTGGAACCCTGAGTTTGCAAATTGAATAGAACATGATGTATAGAAGGAGTCAAGTACCCCCACCAAAAAGCTCCGCCCCCATGTTGCCTATATGTTGGGAGTCAGAATGTGAGACACGTGCAGTACCAGTGAGGATGCCTGTACTGCAGAAAATTCTGGAAACAAGGTATCCACTGAGGAAACCCTATATGCATTCACAAAGATATGATGGTCTTTTGGACAAAGACCCGGAGGAAGTGTGAAAATGAGTAGGAAAGAAGACTGGTGATGTCATGCAAAGCTTGGCTGATGCACCCAGAAAAAAGGCAAGAGGCTGAAGAACATAGACATTGTATATGATCTGAAGAGGAGGTGTTAAAGATGAGCAACATTTCGGGCTCGAGACGAAGATGCTCATGCTACCGAAAAGATGAAGAAAATGCAAAGTCATTTTACAATTGTACAGATGCAGTAACGCAAGCAGACAAAGTAATCTTAAGCCTGGATACGTAGTGAATAGATTGTGGCGATGCACCAACGTATATACATAGGAATGTATGGAATATGGATGTTCCACAACGTACTTTAGCAGAGCCTGGACCCCCTGAAAAAGACAGAATTTCAGTGTGGTGCAGTTGGAAAACAGCTAATGGCGAAGGAGAATTCAAGAAAGGCTGGGCTGGCCCAGGACCAAGAAGTCGAGGCCACGTGAGCCTGTGTGTTCATTCAGTAGTTACAAATGTGAGAAAAGAACAAACACCTGTCTGAGGTGGGGTGGAAAACACTGAAGACGTCAGATGATCATCATTTAGTAGTATTAAATACAGCAAAAAGCTCAGAAACGTGGTCTCCAGTCACATGGTCAGATGAAAATAGACATTGGGTCGAGCTACACCGAAACCAGGAGACAAACTATGCCCATACTCCCTTTTATTCTCAGGCACAGAGAAATTTACAAGGCCAAGTTCAAAGCTTAATTGACAGGCAGACTAGAAGAGTGATGATGGATGCCAGACTAATTGGGTTGGAAGCTATGGAAACTTCAAATTCGCCATACTCATCTGATAATTCTAGGTGACCTTAATCTAAAATTTAACCTCTCCAGGGCCCCTATTATGAACTCTTTTTTCGAGAGTCTACTTGATCTGGATTTACATCAGCTAGTGCAGGGCCCCACACACAATCTGGGCAACACATTAGATCTGATTTTCTCTAGTAAATCCCTGCTGACTTTTGAATCTATAGAACCAGTCCTATGGTCTGAGCTAAACCTGTGGTACCCAAAGCCTGGCTCCGCTCTTGGCGCAATGCAGATACTCAAGGGTTAGTCTCACTAGTTACTGCTAATTGCACCATCCATCCCATATCTCTGTCATGACTGTCTCACATTCTTGATAAGGCAGCTGATAAATGTGTGCCCTTGAGGTTTGTGCAACCACACAGATTGCCCTCTGAACCGTGGTATTCGGACAAACTAAAAATCAGTAGGTGGAAAGTAAGGCAGGTCGAGCGCAAATGGCCCAAATCCTATGACCCTACGTATAGGGAACTTAATAAGGCATGTCTAACAACTTATCATGCTGACATTGTGGCCGCCAAAACTTTGTTTCTCTCTCAGAAAATCGAAGCTGCTCTATGCAAACCAAAAGCGCTGTTCTCAGTTGTTAAGTCACTCTCATCTTCGGATGCTTTAACAGCAAAAGTTAGACCTACACAAGAATTATGCGACGATCTATCCCAATTTTTCATAACAAAGATTGGTGACATCCGTCGCACCATCTCAAGCGCTCAAGTGCAATCTTGTCGATCTTTTGGCCCCCAGTGCTGACTCTGCGGTATGTTTACATAGGATAACGTGTTAGCGCCAATTCAAAAGATTAAATCTTGTTCCCCCTCAGACGACATCCTGATCGACATTATGAAGATAATCTCCCCGGATCTTTTGACAGTGCTCACAGCTGCTGTGAACAACTCCTGTCAATCTGGATTAGTCCCGCCTGAACTTAAAGCGGCTTGAGTTGTTCCTCTTTTTAAAAAGCCATCACTTGACCTTACCGCTCTGGCTAATTTCCATCCTATTTCTCTTCTTCCCTTCCTTTCCAAACTACTTGAATCTTTGGTATCACCTCTTCTCTCTTCATTCCTTGAATCTTCTCACCTTCTGGACCCGGCACAAGCCGGTTTCAGAACTGGTCGAAGAACGGAGAGTGTACTCGTCGCCGTCCAGGATGATATGTCCAGGTTAGTAGACTCAGGTGGGGTTGGAGCCCTGATATTGTTAGATCTGTCAGTGGCCTTTTCTACACTGTTGACCACCCCATTCTGCTGTCTCGGCTGGCCCAGATAGGGATATCTGGCCAGTTACTAGCTTGGTTCACCTCGTTCCTGGCGGATCGTACCCAGACCCTCTTCATGCCTCCGTTTCTATCTGCCCCCTGTCTCCTCACGTGCGGTGTCCCTCAGGGCTCCTCCTTGTATCTGATCTTATTTAACATCTATATATGGGCACTTGTGAGTCTCATCAGCTCCTACGGCGTCCGGTGTTACTCGTATGCCCACGACACTCAGATCCTGATCCAATTAGATCTGGATCAGGCTGAGATGTCGTCATGCCTGAGGGGATGCATGCGGGCCGTGGGTGAATGGATGAACCACAACTGACTCAAACTGAACGGAGACAAGACAGAAGTCCTGGTGGTTGGGTGTCCCCCAGGTCCTACACTTTGGATTTCTTCTTTCTGTCCTTCCTCTCTTGGTGCTCTTCCATCTTCCCTAAGTAAAGTAAAAAATCTGGGTGTAGTTCTATTGGCTTCCCTCTCAATGGCTAATCAGATCGCGACTGTATGCCAGGCGGGGCACTTCCAGCTGAGAACTTTGGAAAGGGTTCTTCCCTTGATTCCTGCGCCCCTTTGCCCCCCTGTGGTGGTGGTGCTGATTTTATCCCGGCTAGATTATTGTAACCCCTTGTACTTATCCCAACCCAAGGGCCTTATGCAAAGATTACAACGCCTGCAAAATCTGGCGGCTCGGATGGCTATCACTATGGAGCCCACATATCTCCAGTCTTGCGTTCACTACACTGGCTACCTATTAGCCAGCGTATAAGATTTGAGACCTTATGCATAGTGCACAGAGCCACTCATGACCAAAGCAGAATTTTTACAGGCTAAATTTGTGCGCTATCATCCTAATCATGAACTTCGCTCAGTTTCTACTTACATGCTCATTGTAACCCCTTACCGCCCCTTGAGGATTGGCAGTAGAGCTTTTTCCGTGGCCGCAGCCAGACTATAGAACGATCTACCAACTTGCATAAAGAAACTTTCGAATCAAATAGCCTTTAGGAAGGCGATTAAGACACTTCTGTTTTAGCTGTTGGCTCTTCTTCTGGTTTTTATATGAATGGTCCCTCACTCTCCAGTGCCAAGACGCTTTCGGGCGAACGTTGCGCTTTAGAAATGTCAATATCAATCAATCAATCAATCTATGGTCAAGACCAGCCCACAAGCACCTGGGTTACCAGCCTGTGTACTGCTGGCATGTGGAATATTCCAGAAGGGTACGAGGGTGCCAAACAATTATAGAGCGCCACATAAGAGAGAGTCCGATAGTTTGTATAACCAATGAATCGTGTAATTTGTGACCATGTAGATGACATATACTAGAGGAGGACTTAGTTGCACACCTAATGTTAGAGACCCAATCACCATCCATGTTGAGTATCCCTGTAGATGTTCCCTCTAAGCCTATCACTTTCCCAAGTAGGTTTTTGTAGTTTGCCACGTAGTGTGACATCATTGATGATGAGTTTTTACTGTAAAAGCTGTATTTTTTATAAATTGTGTTGAGAGAAATCGAGCGAACATCCGTTGATGTCCGTTGTAACTCCCTGTTTTAGACAATTGCAAATAAAAGAGCACCAAGTTTTGCCAACTTCCTGAGTCGGTTTGATTATTGATGTTTGAGTATGATCTGCATCCCCATCTATCTCTAAGCATTGCTACCTCATCTTAAAGGGCCCTTAGGTATACAGGTTCACTTGGTAGCAGAGAGATGATGTTCAAGACCCATCAACCGAGTAGGCTTTTAAGGGTATCAGAATATCGGATGTCCTCCACCATTTAGCTGGAGGACCGCAAGGCTTCCTGTGGATAGCGTCCAAAAAAATCTTGCAAGAACAAACCAAGCAGGTGGGACGGGTACCTCTTTCACAGAATTCCCCTCCCGGTTTCTACAGGCAGCTGAGCAGACTGAAGTCTGAGGTGGCTGGTTGAGGAGGAGACGATCCCGAGGGTCAGCAGCTGAAAAAGCGAATGGTGAGTAGATTGAGAGAGGTGGCAAATAATGAATGAGCATTGAGTGGAGAAAGTGATAACGGGGAAAGAGTAACTGAGGGTTGTTTGGGTATTTGAATAAAGGGTGAAGAGTGTCAAATAGAAGTATTAAGTTGTAGACGAGGAGCCCATTTTAATTCTACGTCAAGGGACGTCTAGAAAAAGTTATTTTAAAGTCCAAGGGGACATAAATAGGCTACGAGTGGACAAGGGCCACTAAGGAAAATAATGTACCCTCCGATCAGAGTAATTTTAGGGGCGAGAATAGCCACGAGCACTGTTGCCGGAAATTTATGTTGGGGCCGGCCAATCTGTCTTTTTGTATATTATATGTGTTGTATGTGGTAAAGAAATTATGAAATATTGAAGAACAAAAGTAATAGATTGTGGCAGAAGGCTGACATTTGATTATTTATTTATTTAGTTGACTGATGATGTTCATTGAATAGGTAGATTGAAATAAAGTGAAACATAGAGGTTTAGAGCTACAACGATTGGTGTACGCACATGTTGTATCATTTTTCTGAAAAGGTAGTTCTCTGTGTAAAAGAACGGTAAGTATTGACAGTCGATTGTGACTAGTCATGATGTCGGATGTTACTCCGCTCATACACTTGTGCAAACAGCTGCCAAAATACACACCCAAGCTTAAGCAGTACTGTGCAGAATGGGTTAAGGGTACAGCAGATAAAATGTTCATGCCATGGCCACAAGGGGGATCACTGTCAAAAGCAGTTTTGCAACACATGACACACGTGCACGCAGCATACATGGGAAAAAAGCTAGAAAAGAGGTTAGCTAGCCTAAAGCTTTGGAAGATGTACCAAGAGGAAAGGTGAAGACCCACCTCCTGAAGACTCGATGCTTAACCAGTGCAAATAGGGGGGGGGTTGAGCCTTCTGCTCAACATACCGCGCCTGAAGTAAATGGTAATAGTATGAAAGACAAAGGATATATCCATTGAGAGAACTTAAGGCAGTGACAGGGTACAGTAATCCGATACATGAGCCACCTGCTTTTAGCAACGACGAAAGTCCAGAAAAGACTCCAGAAAGGGATGTGATCTCTAAAGAACCATGGGACAAAGAGAAAAGTGAACGACCAGGCATGACTCTGGATATAGAAAGAGAAATAAAGAGAAGGAAAGGAGAAAAGGACAAAGCTGACGAGGTAGCGCTCATACAGAACAAATGGGTGGGTAGTCAGATAATGCTCAAACTTGATGGAAAGAGCATTGAGGAGGTACAGCGAAGGGAAGATCATGACGAGCAAGATAAAAAGACAAATGGTAAAACCAGGCATCGTTACCGGGTTCCGCAAGGGGACCAGGGAGCTAACAATGGGCCAGTCGTAATCAGCCCGTTTTTAGCTCCCTGCACCCATTCCCATGGGTGCAGGGAGCCCCTATGGGGCTCGAATGGGAATGGGGAAGGTCCTGGCCCGCGTTCCCTAAGGGAGGAATTACCAGGCCCTCCAAACTCGGAATGGCCGGTAATTCCCCATTCAGGGAACCTGGACCCGGTTTTGGAGGCAGCCATGCTGCCAATAGCGGCATGGCTACCGCCAAAGCCGTAATGAGGCCCAATACGATAATAAACAAAGAGCAATCGAACAACGAAACGAGAAGAGAAGAATAGGAAGAACAGAAATTAAGAGATGAAAGAATGCAAAGATGCAGAGATGAAGAAGTGCGTTGTGCAAACGAGAGAAGAGAAGTGAAAATACAGGAAGAGGAAAGGGTTAGAGAGGAAGCAAAGAAACAATGAGAATTTGATGAGGAAATGGAATGAAAGAGAAGGCAAAGGGCACATGACATTTATCGCATGGAGAAAGAGTTGCTGGAACCTGGTCCAGTTGTGGCATGGGAGGACATAGAGGAGTTCTTCCCTGGACAAAGACTAATGCCAGGACCCGCTAGAGTAGACTAGAGGATAATTTTTATATAGGAGCTATTAGAGACATAATCTAGAAGACTTATCAGGAGATGAGGACAAAAAGTGAATCGAGAAATAAAGGGAAATATGATTGATTTGAAGGTGCTCAGTCACGAGGTAAAGAGGGGGGCCTGTTCAGCCTCGAGCATAGAGCCTTGTCTTTGGACAGGCTGACTCTAAACAGAGACGAGAAAGAGGGTAGCCACACTAGTTGGGGACAAGATATGTCAGACGAAGAAAGGGAAACCTTCCAAGGGGAGGAGGGCGCAGGAGCATGTGGTCCCGAGGGGTTTTCCCAGACAGACAAGGAAGTCAGGTGGTCAGATCTGGACCTACTTAAAATAAGGATGCCAGAGCTTATGGTGTGGCCAGATCAACCTAAAAGGTGACCTCTTAGTGAGAGGGGGGACTCGCCACCCTATTTGAACAGGTTAAGGTAATTGCCAGGAAGGTCTCTGCTATGAACAGACAGACGATGGGAGACGATTGCTATTTTGGGATTTCGCAGTTCCCCTTGTTAGAAAAATGAGGGTCCAGACCCCAGTATATCCAGTGGCCCCAGATGGATAAGGATAATCTAAGGTGTAAGCTCCCGAGTTTAACCTCAGGTGCTGGAAAATGGATCTATGATTTAGAGAAAATGACAGGAGAAAACATGCTAGCTATAGGGGACATTATGGGTCTTCTAGCAGCTATCCTTGGGGAGAGGGCTGATGACATTTGGACGAGAGCAGGATACGTAAGTGTCACTGCACAGAACAGAGTGCATGATGGAGCTCCTTTTAATAATTGCAGAGCGGTAGTCTGGAAAACGCTTCAAATACAATATCCTGATACGTCAGATATAGGCACTATATGGCACCTAAGATGCAGGAAGGGGAGGATTCACTTATTGACATTCATAATTTTCAAGAGCTTGGCCTTTGGAAACGCGCGAGCCGTGGGAAAAATCTATACCTGTATTCTATCATGTATTGTGTCAGGGACTACCAGACAAGGTACAGAGACAGCTCAAGAAGCTGGTGGGTATGAAGGCAAAACCATGGCCAGAAACACAGCTGACCATTGCACACCATTGCAAATTGTTGCAGGAGAAAAATCAAAAGAGAGACGATGCTAAGAAGATCTAGGAGGCAAAGTTATTGCAGAAGAAGCTATCGAAATATGCTATAGAAGGGGCGATGTTAACTAGTGGAGAAGGGCCAGGATTACAGCAGGCAGTAGGAATGCCACAGGCAAATAACCAACGGCAGTTAGATCAAGAAGGGAATGGATTTATGCCAAGCGGCAGGGGAGGCTTTCCGCAGAAGAGGAGGCTTTCAGAATAATCAGGGACATTTTCAGAATAACCCAGCTGGTTTTCAGAATATGCAGAATGATAATCAAGGCATGCATGGCGGGCAAATCAGAAGACTCCCTCCTGTGTGTTGGACATATGGAATGACAGGACTTTGGGAGCCAAGGGTATGTACAGAATGGGCAATTCTCAAGAGGGGGAACCCCTTATCCACCAGCATGTAGTCCACAAAGTATTTGTATTTGTTTGTATTTGTTTTATTTGTGTAGCGCTCCTGTCCGAAGGCATCTGGGCGCATATCTTCAGTTACAGTACATACTTAAAAACAGCAAAAACATTACAGTAAGAACATGGAGGGAACTATACAGAGTGTTTACGGAATATACATTTCAATATACTTACAGATTACTTTACAATGTATTCACAATGAGAATGCATGGATAGAGCATAATGGAGGGTGAGTTTAATGTTGAAGAGGGTGCAAAGGTTGCGGGCATCTTGAGCCAGGAGCCAGAGTTTAGCTTTTCTCTTGAAGGAGTGGAAGAAAGCTTCTGTTCTGAGAGGGTGGGGGAACGAGTTCACAGTTTGGTGGCAAGGACCGGGTGTCTGGAGTTTAAATCTCAGGAGAGAGAGTCAGTGCACTTGAGCTGCTCTCTGAGGGCGTCTGGTTGTGTGTGGAGTGAAGTGGCTGGCCAGATAGCTGGGTTTGTCCAAAATCAGACAGTGGGCCTCATTATGACCCTGGCGCTCCCGTAATGAAGGGTGCCGGTACGGGACCGGCACCCTTCATTACGGGAGCTCCTATTACGAGGTTCCCTTTGCGGGACCAGGCACAGACGTCTGGTAAAACCAGACGTCCTTTCCGGGTCCCGGGAGGGGACGACGGGGCTAATAACGGGCCATTTGTAATGTGCCCGTTATTACCTCCCTCCCCATTCCCATTGAATGGGAATGGGAATGGGTTCATGCAAAGAGGAACTACCTGGTCCTCCAATGTCAGAATGACCCGGTAATTCCTCATTGCAGCAACCCGGTATTGGAGCTCGGTATGGAGGCAGCCATGGCGCTAATAGCACAATGGCTACCTCCATACTCGTAATACGGCCCAGTGTATCAAGCACAAGCGCTGAGAATGCAACAGGCTTTGCAACCACAGCAAGCACCATTGAATCCACCACAAGGGCAGTCAAAGCACGCACCCATGCAAATACAGCAGAACGCAAACGCAGGACAGTTATTGACTCCTAGAGTAGGGGGTGTCACTGTCAAGGGTGGGTATCCTTTCACAGGCACAGGAATAAGTATGTACCCACAATAGGACAGCTCACTCGGTGATTTGATGTGTTCAGTACTATCAGTGACGCCCAATCCTCAAGAGGAACTGAGGGTTGACGTTACCATAGGAGGCAAATCCTTTTCTTTTTTAGTAGATAGGGGTGCAACTCACTCATGTATACGGGAGGGAACATTTTCATTATTGGGTAATAACATGAATGCTCAAGGGTTCTCGGGAGCTACAAGTAGAGTTCCTTTTACTGAGAAATAGCCAGTCCCTATAGGAGAATGTGATATGACTGTCCTGTTATTATATTCAAGACAGACACCAGTAAATATACTGGGCAGAGATTTAATGATGAAGCTAAATATGACAATTTCCTTCACTGATAAAGTTATAGTGTGTTCAACGGCAGGAATACATTATTTAAACCTGGGCAAATTTATCATGGCATTTACAGGGCAAATAGCCATATGAGTGATGCCGTAAGAACCAGAAGTTTTTCACTTTGAGGTACGCATTTTGTTAACATGGCTACCCAGTTCAGTGGGAAACATTATGAGAATACCTGATGAATTTCTATTCAGGCCAAAGATTCCCATGGACGAAGAAGGGGAACGGGTTTTTCCCTTGAAATTGCATGCAGCTGTAGTGAGGGGAGAATTGGCCATTCTTGAAGGCTGGGATCAAGGCTGGCCATGGAGAACAGTGAATGCTATTGGGGAGGGATAAAGATTGACTGACGTCACTGACAAGGATATGGTGAGAGATGACCCGTCAGTTCACGAAGTAGTGTTTGAGATGAGCATTACATATTGGATCAGGACAGAAAGATGCAAGATTCCACAGAAAATATTGATAGTGTGGAAGGTCCCGCATTTTTTGATGAAGATATGGCGAAAGTGCCAGTTTCTTTATAGACTACGGGACCCTATGACATAGGCCTGTTAAAGGGGTTGGGAGAAGTTAAGATTATATTAAAGCCAGGAGCTATTTTACCTCAAGCAAGGCAGTATCCCATGTCTCAAGAGGCAGACAGCAGTATTCTTAAGACAATATCAGCCATGATGGGTCAGGGCATATTGGTAATGTCAGAGTCTCCATGCAATACTGCAGTGTACCCTATAAAAAATATAAGGGGTGGGTGTGGAATTTAATTCAAGATATGAGACCAATTAACCAAATTGTAGAAGCAGAGTTTCCTCTAGTTACTAATCCGGCGACTATCCGTTGTAGTATCCCAGTTGAGGCGCAATATTTTACTGTGATTGACTTGAAAAATGCCTTTTTCTCAATCCTGTTGCATAAAGATTCTCAAGATCTGATCTCATTTACGTTCCGTCAGACTAAGCTGAAAAGTACAAGATTATCTCAAGGGTATTGTGAATCAATATTTTCAATATGGTCCTGCAAATGGATCTAAGCAATATTGATTTGCCTAGTGACGCACTGCAATACTTAGATGATATTTTGGTTTGCAGCACATCCGAAGAAGAGTGCAGGGTTGACTCAGTTCGGCTAATGAATATTCTAGCAGATATGGGATATAAGGTGGACAAAGAAAAATTTCAGTATTATCAAGAAGAGGTGTTATACTTAGGATAGTTAATCTTGCATGAAGGAAAGAAAGTTACACCCGAAATGGCTGAGGCGATTTTGAAAACCTCAAAACTGCACATGATAAAGTAAATGCAACAATTTTTAGGATTGTGCAATTATGTCAGAGCATGGGTATTCGATTATAGTTAATACACAAGACCCTTGTTGTAGGCCCTAAAAAGGCCCAACTGAATAAGGAAAAAAATGAATGGACTGAGGAAATGGAGGAGGGGTTTGATGAGTTAAAAAAGGCAATTTGCAGAGCTCCAGTTTTAGGGATTCCCAATTATTCTGAGGAGTTCTTTTTATTTTCGCACACAAATGGAAAAGTCATGACAGCAGTACTCACACAGAGAACTACGTTGGGGTACAAGCCCTTAGCATATTACAGTGGGATTCTGGACCCAGTAATGAGGGGTCACTTCCCTTGAGAACAATCATTGGGTGTTCCATGATGTTATTTATTGAGCATGCTTTGTTTGCTGAAAAACTCAAAGGTACACTGACATCTCAAAGAGCCTCTGCTTATGAGGTGGTTATATTGAATCCAGCGATTAAAATAGTCGGATGTAAGACGGTGAACCCTGCCACATTTGTAGCTGAAACATTGGCAGAGGACGAGCAAGCACATGATTGCTCGAATTATGAGGAAATCTATGACGAGATCCCAAGAGTGAAAGAAAATGCTCTAGCAGCTGGGGAGATTCTCTTTATTGATGGTTCTCCTAGGATTGATCAAACTGATGGAGAAAGGCATTCAGGTGCCACTGTGGTAAAGCACAGGGCTAACAGGGAATTTGAAGTAATGTCAAGTGCACGAATACCGTCTCACTTTTCAGCACAGGCTGTAGAATTAGTGGCGCTGAATGTCACGCTCGAGAAACACGCAGACCAGGAATAACAGTGCACAGTGACTCTGCCTACGTGCAGTCAACCATGCACGCAGGGCTAGCATGCTGGAAAAGGAGGGGCTACCTCTGAGTGGACAGCATTCCAGTGCAACACGCCGCATTATTGGACAGATTTATTAAAGCACTACAACTCCCAGGAGCCATCACGATAGTTAAGTGTGCGTGCACACTAAGAGAACAGACTTTATTTCATGCGGAAACCAAGCCGCAGACAAAGAGGCAAAAAGAGTTGCATATTCACCTGACACAATGAGTTTTGATACGCCTGATGTTAAAGAGAAAATGGTTGTGATGATAATTGTGAATGAAAGCTTTAACCACTTTTCACAAATGCAAATGATGGAAGTTCAAGGGGAAGCCCCACAGGAAGCAAAAGACCTGTGGACATGGAGGGGGTGTTCTTTATCCCCTCCCGAGGCATTGTGATGACAAGACAGCACTGTTAAAGCTGTGATGCCTGTAGCCTTATTGAGGGTGGCATTAGAACAGCTACACTACCCTGCACATGTCACTAGGGAGAGCCTAGCAGCAACAATTGCAGAGGACTGGTTCGTACCGAACCTGTTAGAACACGTTGCTTTTTATGTAGTAAATTGCATTGAATGTCAAAGGTTTACTGCTGGGCACATGCTGCGAACAGTCAGAGGAGTTATTCCTCAACCAAATGCTCCTTTTCAGCAATTAAGCTGCAGGTCTTTAAAGGATATAGGTATCTGATAGTGGTAGTGTGCCCCCTCTCTAGGTGGATCGAGTCAGGTCCATGCACACACCCTGATACCACTTGTGCTGCAAAGTTTGTAATCTGAAAAGTATTTCCTAGATGGTGAATATGTGAGGTGTTGAGATCAGATAGTGGCCCCCCATTTTGTGAACAAGGTGTTTGAGCAAATTAGCTTATTGCTCAGCATAAAACCAAGTTTTCTTCTGCTTATCACCCACAAGCAAACAGAATATTTGAGAGGCTCAACAGGCTGCTCAAAGAGAGAATAGCTAAGTTGAAACTAATGCTGAAAAGGGGATGGCTGCATTGCCTTCCCCTAGCATTCTATGCATTGGAAATCAGCCCGGCGCTGACCACCACCTCACACCCCGCAAACTAGTTACAGGGAGGTGAATGAGAATGCCTCTAACTCCTCCATCGAGGACTAGGAGTGATGCCCAGACAACTGCAGAACTGTTAGGAGATGAGCTAGATGCATACTTAACATGTATGACCGCAAGTATCTCTGTCATTTCAGACCAAGTCAAGGGGACGGGGTGTCGGTCTCAGAACACAGATGAAGACCATACAGCAACCGGACCTGAAGAATTACGTGTCCAAGACTTTTTTCTGGAAACAGAATTTTAATTAGAAATTGTACACGAAAGTGGCACAAGCCCAGATTTAACAGCCCTTTCATAGAGGAAGACATTACTCCATCAGCAATCAACATCCTAGACTTCCTTGGATACACCTTGGAGACATGAAAGTCTAGGCTGGAGAGGCCACCGCACCCCCAACCCATTTGGAAGCAAGCCAAACAGAAAAAGTTCAGCACATGCAGACTAGATCGATGACGAGGAAGAAGGACCCAGAGACTGTCCAGTAGACAGAGGAAAAGTGTACACTTGGACTGTGGCTCCTCTGAAACACTCTTTGTAGCTGCTAAGCAAGGAATGAAAAGTCTATTGTTCTTGGGGCACATGAGTTTTCTAACATTGGACTTTGAAGTATTAAAGTCCCGAAGAAGAAAAATTCCAGATCTTCAATTCCTCTTTGATGATTAGAAGAGGGAGCAGTTCCCCAACTCGTTCCTTACCGAGTTTCTCTTTGGAGGCACCCATGGTGATGTCTGATGTCAACACATACCGGCTCATTTTTGCTGTTTTTTTCTTTAATTTATAAGCATATCCAGCACTGGTTGGGAGAACTAGTGATGCTTGTGTGTTTCTGCAAGATCCTAAAAATGGTCCCAACGTGAGGAGATTGCTCTCAGCCATCATTGAGCAAATTCTCCAACTACCTGAGTATTGTACGGAAAGTACAGATGGTCCTGCCTAACGATGATGCCCACAAACTACTTGCCCTTATCTTTTACTACTTATTTCAAGTACACCCTTATCTTTTATGGCAGAACACTAACACGTATGTGCTGATGCAAGATCCTATAAACCGTCCAGCCATCAGCCAGTTGCTTGCGGAAATTACTGATTTGTCAGCTGCCTGTGGAGTATTGATAGTAATAATATGGCAGACAACGAGAGATCACAGAGACATGCAAGAAATCACCACTGTTGGAAATTGATGTATTGGTGTATAACATATGCATTAATCGTATTCATCATTATTCTTCTGTTTCTCACGATACATACTGTTTATTATGTTGGTCCAAAGAGAGCAGTGGTTCCCTTGTTTCTTCCTGCACAAAATGAAGGTACAGATGTTGCAGTTTTACAAAAACCAAGACCCTATGTGAGTTTCCCTAATCCAGTAGCTCATGTAGAGGTACCTATGTCTATGATAAATGACCCTAGGCTTCCCTTCGGAGGGAGGTCCATTTTTTATTTTCTTTATGGTCATTATAGGGAGAATCATTTGGCAAGAATGAAAAAGAGACCTTAGAGAAGTACAACGAGGATGATTATGAATTGAATAATTATTTGGACAGTACAGCTCATTTAGGGAGCAACATGTGGTATCAACACATGAAAGAGGTAGGAATGAGAACGTCAGAGGAGGATTGCTATGTATGTGCACTCCTGCCTTATACTATGGGAAAGTCTAAGTTATTCATAGCCATTGAAATAGATGTGCAGACAGCACACTGCCTGACTCACCTTGCACTCTGCCATACAAGAGGTCAGTTCCAGGGTTGAACAGCATCCTTGATATGGGTGACAGAATGGACAGCACCAGATGAAGATGATTTTGGGCAGGATATAAAGACAAGAGCAAGAGTACACACCAGAAATCATGTGATAAGATATGAACAGCCTAGTATGAAGGGTGGAGGAATTAGATGGGCAATAAACAGAAGACTCAATTGTCAAGGAAAAACCGATGAAGAGGTTTGAAGCTGTAAATAAAGAGGCCAGATGCATCTGGGGAACAGTGCTTTCTGCAGATGGATGGGAAGAAGGTGTAGTCATATGCTGAACTATGGCAGTAGCTGGCCATTGGAGACCAGTTATTGAACGAGTTGAAAATGGATGCGAACCTTTATGGCCAAAGCTTGCAAAGCTTTTGACATGGGTCGAAGACAAAGTAGGCCCATTGCAGATAGTGCCTTTGGCTAGTTCAGAGCTATGTTTCAGAAATAATGGCACGAGAAAAGTTGGAGAAAATCCATTGGAAGGATTGCGGGGGATAGATGTCCAGGGAATCATTAAAATAAGTTGAGGCATAGCGAGCGAAAGCTCCTCTCTGTGGCGCAGGGGAAATACAGTATAAATAGGACAATGCACCCTTGTGTAGAATATGTCATTTTTGACATGCTCAATGATTTACTGTTTTACCATCTAAGTACAAACGGTACCTTCGAGCAATTACATTTCGGTCAGGCCACCGCAAACAAATTGTACGTGAACAAACAACCCACATCCATCCATGATGTTATCAAAACTTTGTTTGGTGATGAAACAACATTGATCGAGCCTATCGAGCTTCCATTACTACTCAGAGGAGGCAAAGATTTTTGACAAGGCAAGGAGAGAGGGCCCTACAAGCCATGGCACTTCTCAGATAGCAATTCTTCAATATCTTTCTACTTTTACACCTGCAAGAAGAAGGCTGTGTGGCCCCCTCATGCAGTGGCTAAAGGATAAGAGAGTGAGATATCGTTGGGGGCTTTCCTTCTCAATCTCTTCCAAACATAAAGGTACCAAATACAAATTAGTATCTGAAGACGGCATAGAAAGGGTGAAAGGAGAACTGATGGGAAACACAGAACGAGATCTCGACTCAGATGGCAGGAACAGAGATACGCAAAGGAAAAGGAAATTGGGTGAAAGAAGACATTTGCCGGGCTCCCGAAAGTTTAACAACAGAAAACTCCCCCGCTGGGGAATAAGGGAACACTAAGGACACCCACAGGGGAGAGGCAGATCGAAGAATGGAGGAATTGTGTTCATGATTGAGGGATATCTCTGAGACTTAACATCATTCTTTAGTTGTGGGGGCTCGAGGGTCGAGGTCACGATGGTAGAAGTGAAGTGTGAGGGCCTCGTACTTGGCTTAGGTAAATAGAGGATAAAAATTGATGGGCTCTGACCTCCCAAGTTCGCAACAAATAAAGGAACATGCAGCAAAGGGGCTCCCACTTGTAATTGACGTGGGCAGTAAGAGGGGCTCAGAAGAGGTTGCATTAAGATTATTCAGTCTGGTGATTCAGAGACTACTTACTGGTAGTCTGGTCCTGAGTTGCGTTTGGATAACATTCCAGATTGGTCGCTTAAGATTGGTGAGGGGAAAAGTGTGTTTTGTGGGGAAATGATGGGGAATGGAAGTTATACGTTTATTTAAATGTTTCTGTTAATTTGGTTCTGTTTTTACAAATGCACAGTCACAACATATGGGGCATATAAAATACAGAGGTTGACCCTCAGGGATGGTAAAGTTTGGGAGGTGTCAACTATCCAGCTAAGAGATCTATGAGAATTCCCGAGATCTAAATTGGACATCCTTTTATTGCAAGAAACACATTGGGCCTCATTACGACCCTGGCGCTAAGTGTTTAACGGTGCCGTAAAAGGCTGCGGCGCCGTTAAACACTTAGCGCCTTACTACAAGGTCCCTTTGCGGGACCCGACCTTAACGACTGGTTTACACCAGCCGTTAAAGTAGGGACCCGCAAAGGGACCTTGGTGCTAAGAACGGTACCGCAATTTGCGGTACCGTACTTAGCGCCTTCCCCATTCCCATAGAGCCCTATGGGGCGAAAATGGGAATGGGGAAGGGCCATGGTTCAATGGGGAATTACCTCCCCGCCAACCTTGGAATGGAGTGGTAATTCCCCATTGAACCATGGCGGACCCGTTACAACACCAGCACCAACCATGGTCCCAGATAACATTAGAAAGTCCATTAACTTAATGCACCATTCTAGATCCGCTGACCTTGATGGTTGACTTGTAGCGATAGACTCTGAGAAGGCTTTCTATAGGGTGGAGTGGCTATACATGACCAAAGTCTTGTAAAAGTTGGGATTCAGTGACAACTTCCGGAAATGGATCTCTGCCCTACATATATCTCCCACAGCAAGGGTACAGGTGAAAGGGTGATTGACCGACTCCTTTAGATTATCAAGAGGGACAAGGCAGGGATGCCTACTGTTGCCATTGCTATACATTCTGACAATGGAGCCTCTGGCCATATCCATTAGATCAAATCAGTCAATAAAAGGCATAACGTGTGCAGAAATGGACTTTAAATTGTCCCTCTTTGCCGATGGCATCCTGGGCTATCTGGCTAATGTCCATTCCTCTCTCCCTCAGTGAAGATGAATGTTCTTCCTCACTCAATTTCTTTATCTTTTCACATTGTTCCCAACAATTCTCCCGGACAGCTACTTTATTGACCTGATCCGTGGTCAACGATAACTTGGGATCCTTTCATGAGGAATGGGGACGATTGATAACAAGGTGGGATAAGGAATCATGTTAACTCCATACAAGTGGCCAATACACCGTTCCGGCTCTTGGAATCTCAGGGGTGGTTATGACATACAGGAAAGCACAATGCTAGACTAATTTGGGGGTAGAACAGCCTAGTTGAAAATACTGTAAGGGACCATGAGATGTAGAGGAGGTAGGCATAGAACCGCCTGAATGAATCTCTTATTCTTACATCCAACTGGCAAAAAAGGATCAAATACAATGGTGCAATATTGTATTCTCTTGGAGAACCCTGATGCTCTTACAATCTTGTATGTGCTAATGTCAGAAAAGGAAACATTTATTGTGTTAATAGAGGAGGGGGTGGGAACAGATAGGAAACTATAAACCAAAATGTTGTTCTTATATAATTGTGGTTATAAGAAGAAGGAAATGGCAATAAAAATCAAAGTTTAAAAAAAGAAAAAAGGTTGTTGTGCGAGTTGGGAGAGAAGAGAAGGAAAGCAAAGTGTAAAGACTGCTGAAGGAGGAGGGAAAGGCATACAAATAGAGAATGAAAGCAGGAGTGTTCGTCGAGCGAGGAAGGAGGTGGAAAGGTAAATAACCAAGGAGGAGATGGAAGTAAGAAAGAGTCACTAGTGAAAGCAAGATGCAGGTCATCCAATGAAAGAGTAGGCAGAGCCAAAAGAATTCAGGAGGAAGAGAGTGAAGATAATCTAAACTGGCCACGGAGGAGGAGAATGGGAGCCAAAATAAGGAGGGAATTGTAAGGGGTGGCACAGTGTCTACATGGGCAGGGAAATATCCGGTCCCCTGATTGCATAGAGGTCATAGGCCAGATCCTGGCCTTAGCCAGAGGAGGAGAGGGAGAGTGTGCGAAGGGTTAACCTTGCAATAGGAAAGATACCCATGCTTAGGCAGAGATGGAGAGGGCCCTTTGGACTCCGTGCTGCAAGCCAAGCTGGTGGTAAAATATTCAAACTCAGGTGGCAGAGGAGAATACCCCTTCAAAGTACAGCAAAAGAATGTTTGAAAATGAGAGACAAGAAGAAAAAACAAAAAGAAGTGATAGACAATATCAACAAACTTACTTGACCCCCATAGGACAAAAGGGCGAGATAAGAACACGAAGAAGTTTGGTTATCGAGACATATAACTGTAGAAGAAGAGACAAATCTTCAGATAAGAGAAACAGGTCTAATCAAAGACCCTCGGACCAGCCCTCACATCAAAATCGAACTAGAAATTCGGCGATATTTACTCGCAAAAGTAACTCGACCCGAACACTAAAACTAGAAAAAAGACCCAGCTCAGAAGAAAAAATCATCCTAAATAGAAGAGCCATGTTGAAGCTCCTGGACAAACTCACAAATGGAGATCAAATCAAAAGCATAGACATAAACATAGTAGAATTTGCGCATAAAGGACGGACAGACAGCATCTTCCTACATATTATGTTCCAATCTGTAAAAAAACTCATGCTTCAGATGACAAAAGAATATTCGAATCGGGGTTATCTCCTGCGAGAAACGACACTAGAAGAGAGAGGACAAAAGAGCCAAAAAACGAACGAAACAAAACAAAGGCACAGTTATGAAGACAAAATAAGTGAAACCAAGGACTGGATAAAGAATACTTCGAACAGAAAGTATGACCTGAAAGAAAAAAGAAAATACCCTTCAAGCCCGATGAATTATGAACATACGAGAAAAGCAGACAGAGAAACAACCAGTAAACTTAAGGGTCCAAGCTCGACAGAAATGATAAAAGAAATAAGAAAAGAAAAATCAAGAGAAGATCACCACATTAAAAGACACTGGAACAACGACGATGAGGACACAGAAAAAACCAAAACCAGAAAAATAAATGGCCTATCAGGCTGCAGGAGGGTACAGGAAAAGAAAAATACACTGTGAGAGAAACAACCTCAACCCAGAACCGATTAGATCTAGCGGAAACAAGCTCAAAAAGATGGGCATGGCTCCCTCAGGCACTAACACGCTATACTGGAAAATAGCAGTCAAAGGGCTTCCCTTCAGGTGAAGAAAGGGATCAAACAAAGATGGCAAATGCTCTACGCAACAAAGAGCAAACAATCACTATCGGATCATGGAATACTAGAGGCCACATCCATCTGACAGAACCCGGTGAGATAAACCTAGGTGGATTCGACCTACTAAGCCTACAAGAAACTTGGCTGCAGTTGCCGCCCAGCATGAACGGTTACGAGATCCAACTATCTCCTGTCCAGAAAGGCGAAAAAGGTCGCCCAACATCGGGCCTTTTAACGGCCGTCCGTACGGGCGGATCTCTTCGAATAGCCCACAACTTCATATCAGACACACTAATTCAAGTGATTGTCCTAGAATGGGCAAAAGCAGAAAACGCAACAAGAAAAAAGAACAAAGATCTTATCCTGTTGCTGAACATCTATTGGAACCCGGCCATAATCCATTCGACCGCTTTCTTAAACGAGATAGAAAAATACTAACTTTGGCTACAACAACATTCGACGTGGACCACATTCTAATATGTGGAGATTTGAACTCGACTTGCCCAATGGTAGACGATGAAAAAAATCAACAGCAAGAGGCCTCGCATGGGTGGAGCTGATGGAATCCCGCGATTTGTATAATCTAAATTCCCTAGAACAAACCAGACCTAGGATTCCAACCTGGAAGGGGGAAGGAAATGCAAGCACCATCGACTACATCTTCGTATCCAGGTATTTATATCAACAAATCAAAAGCTTTGAGATAGTAGTGTCCACCCGGAGCGACCACAACTTACTCAAAGCGACATGGCATGCCAACAAACGCCCGCAACTTAACATGTCAACCAAGATGGCTATAAATTCCCAAGGAAACCGACTAAAAATCACAAAAGATGGCATTGCCTCAATCACAGAGACCTACAAACAAAAAGATATAGGAGGTAACAACAACAACACATTGAAAAACTTGGACTACTGCCCGCTGCTCACCCCTTACCTACATCCCAGGCATGTAAGGAAAACAGAAAAAAAACATTGTCACAAATACAATGAGGAAATTTGCTCAAAGAAATCTGAGTTACGAAAATCATTAAGGAAAGCCAAAAAATACCCCACACAGTTAAACTTAGACTCTGCAAACAAACAAAAAAGAAAGTACAAATCGTGGCTTCAAATAATCCGAAGGAAATTGTACCAAGAAGACGCAGAGACCATGCTTAGAGCAGTCTGCAAAAGGAACTCAAACGACTTTTGGACTCTACTATCAGGTCCAGCAAAAACAAGTACTAACAATGTCCCTGAAGACAGATGGCTAAAACACTTCACAAACTTATTTGAAGAACCAGAGCCATCGGAAAAAAGACCACTAAAACACGCAAAAAGTAAATGGATGGCATGTACGGAAGAAGAGATTCGAAAGAAAATCAGTAAATTGAATAACTCCCGTGCACCAGGTCTGGATGGGATCACAAACTTACACCTCAAACAAGAGGTGGAAACTTGGGCCCCGTTAATAGCTGAAATCTTTAAAAGATGTAGGACAACACAATCTATCCCGGCTACATGGCAAACAGCTAACATCGTTCCAATTTACAAAAAGGGGCTGAATGATGACCCAGGAAACTACAGACCTATCGCCCTATTGGACGTGCTGGGCAAACTCTTCGGATCCCTGGTGCTAGAGAAACTCTAAGACTGGCAGAAAGTGGCAAAGGCAGCAGATCCACTGCAAACAGGCTTTGAAAAAAATCTAGGCACTGTGGTCAACATTATGATGATCAGTATTCTGAAGGCCAGAGTCTTCGAGGGCTACCCAACAATTTTCATAGCTTCGATCGACCTGGTACAAGCCTTTGACCGTGTAAACAGGAGAAAACTATGGAGCAAACTGGAAAAACAAAGGTGTCCAACTTCACTCCTCAACCCTATCAAAGCGCTGAATAGTAACACCTCAATCAGAGTTCGCCTGAACGAAGCTGGGCTACTATCAGAAAGTATACAAACAGCAAGAGGAGTCAAACAAGGATGCCCTCTAGCTCCAGCCCTCTATGAGGCGTACATGGCTGACATAGTGGATGCAGAAATTGGCACACGCTCCTTTCCTCCAAAAATAGGAGAGTCGAAAGTGACAAGACTGCTCTATGCGGACGATATCCTTCTGCTGGATCAAACACCAATCGGACTGCAGCGTCAACTAGACAGACTTGTAAGCTACTTGAAGAAGAACGATTTAGATCTGAACACTGCAAAAACTAACATTATGATCTTGGAAAAATCAACTAGGCCAACTAAAAGATCACAATGGTTTGCTAACTCAGAGAAGCAGGAGACAGTGAAAACCTTCACATACTTAGGAGTGAAAATATCTCACAGCCAAATAGAACTATCGATGCAAGAACACCTTATCCTAAAGATGAAAACATTGGCTGCACAAGCAACACTCTTGGAAAGGAAATTTGGAAAATTCACCATCCTCCCAGTACTAAAATTCTTCAAAGCCAAAGTCACTCCAGCACTAACTTACGGGGCTGAAGCAATGCCACATCTTCCTCCTACACTGTGGACAAAATTGGAAGGCGCTTTTTGGCGCAAAGTCTTACGACTACTCAATTCAACCCCAACAGTAGTAATCCGAAGAGAACTATATCTTCAATCACTGGAATCATTAGTAGTCAGAAACGGTCTCTTGTTCCTGGGAAAAATTCTAAGAACTCCACGACCTACTATTCTGGACATCATCTACCAAGAAATGACAAACCAAAAAAACAACATGATGACAAAATAGTACAAAAATCTACTAGATCAGTCAGAAAAAATCGGATGTTCGGAATGGGAGATAGAACGCACCCCAGAGAAAATCAAGAAAAAATTAAAAATCCATGATTGGATCGAGACCTTGGAAAAAGCAGAGAAGCCCACATCGCAGAGTCATCATACAATCAACATACAAAGGATAGACAAGACAAGGAATTACTTAAAACAATTCCCAGACAAACCTCTGCGTATAATCTTCCAGAGAGCACGTCTGAACATTCTAAAGACGAAAGAAATTTTATACCTCAGAAAACAGGTTCAAGATAAAAACTGTTGGTACTGTGACACCCTAGAAATCGAAACAGTGCGACACTTACTCCTTCACTGTCCGGGTACAAACAGTCTCAGAACGACCTACTTCCGATCACACAAAATGAAACATCTTACCACCAGTGATGAAGATTGGTGGAACATGCTAATGAGTGGAGAATCCACAACATTGACAGTAGCAACAGCAAAATTCTTCGACGGTCTAAAACTGGAAGAAAAACTAAGCTGAGAGTAAACAAAGAAAAACGAAAAACAAGGATTATAAAGAAATAAACACAGAAAGGGGAGAATTTTAATTTCACCAAATCATGGATTCACAATGGAAACGTCCGTAAAACACAAGCCAAAAGAATGATTTTGTAAAAATTGTAAAACAATTAAATTCAACAAAAAAAAATGAAAATACCCCTTCAATTATTTGTGCTGAAAGCTATGACAGAGGTGAGGTAAGCAGACCCAGAGTGAAAGAAAAATACTTTTTGAGCATTGATGTTGTACACAGAACCAGAGGTGTGGGAGAATATCCCTTGATATTGCCTTGATAGGTGCCAGAGGGAAAACAGGAGACGCTTTTAAAAGTGTTGTTGTAAGTCTTATGGGTAAACAGTGTCACTTTGACCATGGGGAAACAACCCCTTGCTATGCTGAGCTGTACACCCAACCCAGGAAGGCCAGCCATGCTCCTAGCCCAATAGGGCCAACTGTGCATCCAGCCAAGTAGCTCAACCTCAAGCCCAGGAAAGCCATCCGTGCACCATGTACAGGAGGTGCAGCCAAGCATCAAGCTGGGAGTGGGGGCAACAATGAGTCCAAAAAGTGTGCTGGAACATTGTAACTTCCATGAACTGAAAGTGACTTTTAGAACTTGATCTAGGGTGGAGGGTCAGGCAGTATGTTGGTGTTTCTGGTGTAGGTGGGGGAGGTACATTAGGGGTTTGGTTACGGGTTGTTACACAGTGGTTCATGTGGTCATGTAAGATGAAGAGGAGATGCAAAGAAGGGGCTGGGGGAACACACCCACTTTCCAGTGGGCTGCTGTACCAGAAATGGAGTCAGCTACACACTCAGGGGTATATCTTGCATTAACGGGGAATGGGTGATAAGATGACACTGCTAACATGGAATATTAGGGGCTTCACGAATAGCAAAAAGTTCTGACTCATCATGAACACAGCCAATAGACATCAGGCCAAGATCCTTTTCCTTCATGAGACTCACTTGGACAAGGAAGGAATGTTGCCCACTGCCCAGGGAAGGGATTCACAAGTATCCCTCTTCATTCTCAATGCACTCACAGGGGGTGGCAACTTACATTCATGGCTCACTGCTATTCAAACTCCATGAAAGGGTGCAGGACGCAGAGGTTAGATATCTGATCTTGGCGGGGGAGTGTATGGGGTTTAGGATTCTGCTAATCAATATACATGTACCCAACATTGATTCCCCACACTTCTTTCTATCCTGTGCAAATCACATACATAAATATCCAGGGAACAGCATTTAGTGAGCAGGTGACTTTAGCATGGCCTTATCCCTGTAATTGGATCACTCTTCCACAGAACAAGTCTGGGTTGCAAGGGCAGCTGCCACATGGAAAGACTTAGCCATGAGACATGAGCTGGTAGCTACGTGGCAGCATTTGCATCCCGGGGAGCGAGAGTATACCTTCTATTCAGGGGTACATGATAATGTATGCCGGACCGACTACATTATGGTATCTGCAAGCTTAGCTAGTTGGTTAATGTGGTCATGTAAGATGAAGGGAGCCGCAGAGAAGTGGTTGGGCGGGAGCCGGAGGGAGCACACCCACCTTCCAGTGTGCTGCTGTACCAGAAGTGGAGTCAGCTACACGCCCATTGGTATATCTCGCATTGACAGGCAATGGGTGATAAGTTGACATTGCTAATGTGGAATATTAGGGGCTTCACAAATAGCAAAAAGTTCTGGCTCATCATGAATATCTGATTCTTTTCTGTGGAGCATAAAAGCCAGCGCACACTGTCGGATCATTCCCCTGTGCTATCCTCCTTTATTGTACTGTCGCATACACCTAAATTGCTCCGATAGAGGTTCAAAGGGAGGGCCTGGTCGTTTCGGTTTTCAGGGACGACATCGAGGAATACATTACACAATTCTTCCAGAATAATGTTGGCTCAGTCCCAGACTCCAGGGTGGTCTGGGAAACATTCAAAGTTTATATTAGAGGGAGCGTTGATTCGGTTTTCAGGGACGACATGGAGGGTTATATTACACAATTCTTCCAGAATAAGTTCGGGACCCCAGGGTGGTCTGGGAAGCATTCAGAGTTTATATTAGAGGGTGCTGCCTATTCAGAGTGGGAGGGGTATTGAAGGCTATTCGGAAGTCTATGGCGGCACTGTAGTGTGAAATCAAACAATTGGAGGGCAGACAAGCTGCTGGGGGGCTTAGAAATTGGAGACAGGCTACGGCAAGCTAGAAAGGAATTTTCAGCATGTGCACTACGGGAAGAATGATTCCTTGGGGACCAGGCAGCTCCAGCGGCGTATGGAGAGGGCTCCAGGCGAAGCAGGCCTCTGGTGTGGGCAATCAGGCAGGAAAGGTGTGTGATGACCATTATGGAAGTGGAGAGGGATGATGGTGTGAAGATCAGGTACAACCAAAGCAATTTTCCGGGAATATTATGATTGCCTATACACCATGCAGACGCCTGCGACACGCAAGATATAAGGGAATATCTGGACAATGTGATCCTGGAGTGGCTGGATCCTGATCAGGTTGTGTTGCTGAATGAGCCATTGGCGGACAAGGAAATTAAGAGGGCAATTGACACCCTGCCCATTTGCTAGGTGCCGGGGCTAGATGATATAATGGCAGAATGCTACAAGGAGTACCCTGTGATAATTGTTCCCCATCTACGATTTATGTATGAAGCGTCACTCGCTGATGGCAGACTTCCTGAATCCACCAGGACAGCGCTCTGAAGCCCAATAAAGATCTGGGGTGCTGTGCCTCATATAGACCTCTATCCCTCATCAACACAGACAACAACATTCTTGCTAGGTTGCTGGCTGACAGACTGATGCCCCACGTGGAGGCACTGATTCTCCTGGATCAGACTGGATTTTTTTCGCTGGTAGGTCTAAGCAAATTATTCACTTTCATGCACAATGTCAATGTTTAGGTCCCCATCATAGTAGCATTTCCCAAGGCTGAGAAGGCCTTTGACTCAGTGGAGTGGCCGTTTCTATTTGAAGTACTGAGCAGAGCCTGGCTGGGGAGTGTCACGCTCACCTGGATTCCACAGGGGCGCCGAACGAAACTGGACTGCTGCGTTCTCGACAGTGTGACTCGTAGCGAAGTGATGATCGACTGCACTTGCCCACTCAGTTTCGTCTGCCTGGCCCGCAAGAGGATTTTCCTAGAAGCAGCAAAGGGAATTAGCCACCCGTGGTAGAGTGGTTAATACTAACACTATCTTCCCAAAAACTTCTAGTATTCCCCTTCATAAAGTCTCACCTTACAGTTACGAAGGATGAACTCTCCATCCTGCGTTTGGAGTGCAGGGGCACGTAGAACTTCAGTTACTTCACGGATTCTAATGTATTTGGCAGAGTTCCAGACAAATAATGACTCCGAGGTAAGTTGTGTGTAAACCAAATGTATAGTTCTCTTATAGGTCAAATGTCTCTTTATTCACTCATGCTCCTTTCATACTTTTCCCCATGCAGCGTGGTCCGAGGAGCCAGTTTGCCTCGATGGATGAAGGTAGCGCCTTGGTAAGAGTCAGTTTGCACCAAGCACTGTTTAGCAAGTAATATTGGTCCAAGTGCGATTAACCAGTAGTTCTCTATCTTTGTTGCAGGTGAGGCGCCTTTGTGAAAATGTCGAGTGTAGAATGGTGACCAGTGCTGCCTCGAGCTGTAATATGCCAAGTAAGTATCTTGCGGTAAGTAAGTGAATGCCTTTGGCGGAACCCCGCTCACCTTTTGTTTGTTCTTGTCTTTTCAGATGCTGGTGTTGCGAGCGGCAATTCAACGTTCACCGCGCTGGGTCGTGAAAATGCTCTAATGATAGGTGAGTATGGCGTGGCGCTGCAGCTGGCAATACGACGCGGTTGTTTTAAATGTTTTGTCCCTTTCTCACAGGTGCGGCTGCTCCAGGAGAAGATGATGACCAAATGGGAATCTTCCTGTTCTAACCTTCTCTTCTTCTTTCTTTTTCTCTAGAATCGGCTCCGGACACAAACGGGTGTAGCTGTAGACTGAATACTGGACTGCAGACACAGTGAGCATTACGCTGCTGAGATGCAGAATAACGCAAAGCGTGTGCTGCTTTTCGGGCGTGGTTTAAATAGCATCAAAAAAGTAGTTCCCAAGTAAAGAGTTCCAGTACCACACCCAAGTAGTAAAATAGTTCCTAAAGGAAAGTAGTCCCTTCATGGCCTCATGATGGCCTGTACGTGAGTTCTTTGCAGGATGACCTGTACTGTTTAAAGATGGCAATATGAGCCTGGCGCCTACGGCACCAGGACTGAACCAATATAGCCCCTAGACGGGATTTTGGGAATTCCTGGGTCCTCGTGGATGCCTGTTCCCTGGATAGATGGATCTGTTCCGGATGTCTGGGGGCAGGCATCGTCACAGGGAGGTTGTTTTGCAGCGGGTGAGACTGCTGTACATGGCTCCAAAGGCCAATGTATTGACCAATCAGATTGTCTCAGAAACCATATGACTAACTTGGGGGACGAGGCAGGGATGCCCCCTTTCATCCATCCTCTTTGTCTTGGTTATAGAGCCACTGGCATGTTATATGCAGTACTCCCATGCTAACAAGGGTGTAAAGATTTACTCTCATATCTCGGTCATCTGGCTGTACGCGGACAACATGCTACTATATGTTAAAAACCCTTGGCAGAATTTACCCCCACTAGTCCAGCAGGTGCAGAGCTTTGGTGAAGTTTCCAGCCTAAAAATAAACTGGGATAAATATTAGGTATTGCCTCTGACATCTTCGGTGCAATATAGGTGAGGTGTTCTGTTGGTGTCCTCAGGGCATTCGATACCTAGGCATACCGGTAACACTGACAAGTGCCTCTCTGTGCAGAGATAACTACCTGAAAGTACTTGAGCACCTGGACAGCAATATTGAAGCCTTGATTCTGTTACCCCTGTCACAAGCGACCTGGGTGGCCTTGGCGAAGATGGTGGTGGTAGTGTCTAAAATGTTGTACATTTTTAACAATGTCCCTGTTGAGCCCTCAGCTGGCTTCTGGGCCTGGTGCTTCATATGGTGATCAAGAGGGTGATCAAGAGGGTGTGGGCGGGCAAGCAGGACAGAATCTCATAAAAGGTCCTCACACAATTCTATTGTAGAGAAGGTCCTAGACCCCTAACCCCATCAAATTGAATGCGGGTAACCTGCCGGGCTGATCAATGGTTCCAATATTGCAAACATCCAAATTATAGTGCTTTTTTAAGACAGAAAGTACATATAGGGTGACATATATTTTTAGGTTCAGAATGACCTAGGAAGTGGAAGGCTTCTCAGGTGTTACACGCACATTGTGAACATCTAAAAGTATATTCTAGAAACTGGATAGAAAATGAGTTATGCTTAAAAGTATATTGGTTTACTGTTTGGTAGCCGAACATCTAGGCTGAACAGGCTCAGATATTTTCTCGATGGATGCAAAAAAACAAAATGACTTCAGGTCCACGTGTCAAAAATGTTGCCTCATTGTGAATCTAGAATATTCTTTGGCAGATGGCTGGGTATTGTATATTTAGAATTTCTTGGCAGGAAAACAGACAATGATTGATAGTAGATCATATAAAGGCCTGGGAAAACTACCAATTAGGTGGAACAGCTGTTCGACTAGCAACAAATATGAGGAGCTCATGAGGGGTTTTCACAGTATGAGCTGCCAAGTAGATTTGGCAGGTCTCAAGAATCAGATATGGGCTGGTTCTTGGCAGGCATCTAAGGATGTATAAAGAGGTCCAGCTGGATCTAACACAAACTCATCAAATTATGTGTCAGTCAAACCATCCTTGCCAAAATGAAGTCATGTGGGCTTGGTGAGTGACAGTTAAACCAACCAATTACAGACAAGTAAGAGTTTATTTCTGGTTGCAGGGACCAATCAGAATGTATCGTGCAATTATATGTAATGTTGCATCAGTCTCAAAAGTGTATAAAAGCAAGATGATTGTAGGAGCGCACTGTGCATTCCAGCCTGTCTTCTGAACCTGTATTAAAGATGACTGTGAAACATCCAGGCATCCGTCTCCCTACTTATCCTGTCTAGAGTACCTTAGTCTACAGATGTCAAATGCCCAGGGAGTGCAGAGGGTCCTCCTGTTCACTTGGCGATCACAAAGTGACCCTGAAGATCTTCCAGGGACAAAGAACCCAGATCTGTGCTGACAGATTTGGGGAGAGGCCCAGGGAGAGTGGCAGGGTAAGTAAATGAATCTGCAGTATGCCCCCATTTTTGCCAGATGAGGTCTCCCCATTTCTGTCAGCATGAATGATGGATGGCGCACTTTGACATCTGTGGATTTTGGTATGTATTAAGGGGGACTGAGCTAAAGAGGTAGAAAATAACATGTATTATGTATATCATTAAGGGGTTTGTGGTAATGTAGAAAAGTAATCAGTGGTCTTTGAAAAAGTTATCAGAAAGTAATCAGTGGTCTTAAAAAAAGTAATCAGTAAGTAATCAGTAGTTTAAAAAAAGTAATGTGGTAGTGTAGAAGAGCAACGGGGTAGTTTATATAAGTAATTGGGTGTATAAAGGTAATATGGGGTTGTTTAGAATAAACATAAAAGTGTGGTATACAAGTATGATGAGGAGCGTCTGTAAAGCCCAGAGTCCTGACCCCAAGGGGGGCAGATGAAGTCATCATAAACTCTGGTCAGAGCAAAGTAGGCTGCACAGTAGACAGGTCCCTGTTAGATGATGTCTTACATCCATATCAGGGTATATATTTAGGGCCAAAAAAAAGCGAAGAGCGCTGATGAGGATTAATGTGTAAAGTCGACGTGTCTGTCTGTCTGTCTATGTGTCTGTTTTGAAATTAAATTTGTCAATTCGTGACAATAAGGAGTAAAGAGAAAAAATAAAGAGGTTGCATTATTTATCTAGGCAAGATGATTTGCACCAATTCAAGGTAGGCAGGGATCAGTAAAAAAGATAGTGGTTTAAGCAAGCCATTGACAGGCAGGCTTATATTTGTTGTTTTTGAAATTCTTTTAAGGCTGTTGGTAAAATTATAGAAATAAATGAAGCCAATTTGTGGCTGCTATGCACCCTTGAGGCAAGCAAGGGATGGCAGCTACAGGGTTAATTTTTATATTCCTACATACTTGCCTGGCAAAAAGCTTTGAACGATAGAAAACCACAAAGAACATGATGTCACCGAAGAAGCAGATAAAATGAGACATGTGAGGGAAATTAATTGTGCTTCAGACCGGCAACTACGCAGTTAGGAAGAAGGTATAAAAAGGGGTTTTAAATCAAAATGATACTAAATCTTACATTGCATTCTTTTTCCCCAGCAAAAAGCCAAGAGAATAAGATATATTACATAGTCTAAAAGTGAAATTTCATAAACTCATGACCACTTTTAGATGCAATGCGTAGCTAACAAATGCCAGCGTTGACAGAGAACAATGGAGATTTATGTTTAATTCTGTGCTGCTGGATGCAGCCAGCATGTCTGTTCAAGGTTGAAGAGATAACAGTTGGCAAACTGATTCATAGTTACAGGAAAAAATGTAGCTGAGACAGTTTGTGCAGAAGAAGAAGCAACATGCTGTTGACAAATGTTTTCAGCGAGGCTCTCAGTAAATTAGGAAACCATTTGTATGTGCATTCACATTGAAAACAGGGAAAGATACATAAAAAGTCATGAAGAAATGATTGAAACAAGTAGCTATTACTAGGGCTAAAGCTAGTATGTGTGTAAGTATGTAAAACATATGTTTAGCAGATTCATTTGTGCAGTTTTGAAAAGAAAAGTTTTTGGTGCCAGGCTAGAAGTGGCCTGGGGCTGTCCCCAACTCATATGGAATTATAGACTTGAACCAGATCCCATCAAATTAATTATTGTTTTTAAAGGGTTTTAATGGTAAATATATGTTTTTGAGTAAAGATGCTCAGTTAGGGGTTGAAATGACTGATATCCACTGATCAATGGACAGATGAATACGTTTTGAAAAATAGCATTTTTATGGCATTAGGTGCACAATTATTAAAAACAGATGCCAAGAGAAGCCCTGCAACCCCTGGTTGTTTAGTCAAGCAAGAAGTGTATTTTGAAAAAAATTGTTGTTTCTGTCAGAAGAGCTATATATGGTTGACCCTTGTTTTGAATATATTGTTTTTGTATTAGAGGCTTTCCACTGCTATTGTATATGTGTGAGCGGGGGGCCCATTGAGTCATTTTTTAGGGCAACACAAATAAATTCCCATTTTTGGGGGATTAGTTGTTCATTTAGTGGAGTAGTGATGGATGCTTCCTTGATGGGTACACACTAAGAGCGCCCCTGATTTGCTGATTTCATTTTGGGCAAATAGCCGTCCCTTGTAGAGGAGGGATGGGACATTTGGAAAGGACATGGGTCCTGGGGCATGCATGGGCAAATTGTATAGATGAGGAAAAAAGGGGAAATGTTTGCTAAAAAGGTTTCCAGTGCACTTTGAAATGTCAGACAGATTGGAAAATGGAAGCACAAAAGAGTGCTGTAAGAAACTAGAATGGTGAGAATATTGGTCTCCTCTGGAGACGTTCTTTTGCTGAACTTGGTATGGGCAATCAGCTTTTGGATTGAGACTGCCTCTATTAAAATGTGACTTTGAACTAACGTGACTCTTCAAACAGCTGAAGTGATACAAGCTTTTACAATTACCTTTTCTGTTTTTAGGTGGCTCCGCCCTCACTAACCAGCAGGCAACATAACCACGGGTATACAGGCATTGCGCGCGCACTTGCGAAGTTGTATGCTGTTCGGCTGTTTGCTGCTCGTCGCCAATGCTCTACCTAGGGTATAATGCCTTTCCAACAAGTTTAACCACCTAACGCTATTGGATCCCCTACAGCCTTATAACGCTGGTGTCGAATTAACTTCCATGGTCAGTGAGGGTGAGCATTCCCACACCTAATATATAATATTTTACACAAGCTTCAATGCGTGGTGTTTTTTACACGCTCAAACCAGGCCTGCCAAGTCATGTCGTTGTTTACTGTGCGTCTGTCTCATTGAAGTCTACGCCGATGAAGGCATCAAACATGATTGCCAGAAAGAAAAAACTTACTGGCATTTCTTTGTTTATGTTAGACAAAATAAACTCAGCAGGGGATATAAGAGGGTTTTGTGTACCATGCCATGTTGGACTTGAGACCAAAGAGGTCACTTTGGGATGTGCCCCAACCATGAACATTGCTTTTGATAAATGTCCTGTAATTAATTCTTCATCTACAGATACACAACTCATGTCCCGTGTTGACTCGGGAGTTGTTACTGTTGTCGCAAACACATCTCTCCAACCAACTGTGAGCATCTTACCGTGGGCTGATTTAGTCACACAAATCTTAACATAACTATGTCAAATGAAGTAATTTGTGTTTCAGATTAATTGAGAGTTCCTACATTCAGGCAATGCCCATTAGATGAGTGTCCGGATTGTAACAAATCAATTGGTGTACCAGCATGTTTTTCTCCAATTGTCAAGCAGCCGCTGCAAATTAATGAGAGAAGTGGTCAATCTCGCAGTCTGTTTGATGAAACTAAGCCAGTTTCCAGTCTATCTTTATATTACACTCATCCGACTCCACAGAGACCACATTCTCATTTTGAACATCCGGCAGAGCCGCTTGGTCACCTTCCACCTTCAAATACTCATATTCCATTGTCAGAAACCACTTTGAACGCAATGAACTCAACAATTCTTTCAACATGAAATTATTAGAAAAACTGGATGAAAAACTGTCACGACAAACCATCCAAATAGATAACATTGTTACGTGGATGCAAAATTATGACAAAACTCAAGAAATTTCACTTAAATGTAAGATTCGAGCAGCTGTTCAGAATTCGATTAATTCACATTCGGTTGATACTGGAATGTCAAAACAGATTTGCATACCTGGCGTACGTGTCCTACCTGAGTTTCCAGCAATCATTTACCCAGTTCTACATCATGATAGAGAGAATCAAAATGGAAATTCAGTAGAGATGTCCAACATTGTGCCAGTGCACAATGTAGAAACTGTTCTCCCAAAGGTTGTAGAGGCTATGGATACACCCCCTAGTGATAAACTACTTCCTGTTCCCCCAACGACTTTCAAGATGTTTCATGGCAAGACAAATTCAAAGCCTCACGTGTGTAGCTGTGGGTCTAAAAAAATCTAAGAAGGTTAAAAATGATTCACTGCATGTGAACTCTAATGTGAAACAATTTGTTAAACGTGTAGTAAATTCTCCAGCTCGTTCGAGCAACACTGTAATTAGTAAATACAAACTTTTGACTCAAAGGAAATAAAAAATAATGACTATCCCAGCCACTCGCCCTTCGAATGATTATGCACCTCTGAATGCCTTAATTTCTGTAATAGTTCGGTATTAGAGATGGTGCACAAAACAATAGCACTTCTTCTGCACCCACAGTTATAATAAATCCTAATCCACCTGTACCTAAATCAAATGCTTCTTTTACGAAGGATGTATTTCCAGTGAATTAAATATTACCGCAGATTATAGCAGAGATACAGAAGTCTATACAAGACTTCTTATTAACTAAACAAAACATCATATCATACCTATGTCCATTCTCCCTATTATTATTCCTCCTAATCAGAGTCAATTAACCTCAGCAATAGTGCCACCATGTGCCACGTTCGTACATGAACTTTCCGAGATGATTGAAGACAGAACTTTTCCAACATCTTAAGCTATTTCCCCACCTTGTGTTTAGCCTCCTTCTGACCTTATTGTAAAGAATCAGGGCAGAATTTCCTTGTCTAACCAACTAAAACATAATCAAGTTGGAAATCAAATCAAACAACATAATGGTGATTATAATCAACATCGGTTTATATTAAAATGTCGTGCGGCTCCTTTCCCTGCCTATGATCTCAATAGATCAAGTATTCTTGCAATACTCTTTGAAATAAGTAGCCTGCAGGATTTTACTTCTACTGACATAGCTCGGATAACATTTTTGAACGATGACGATCTAACAATGGTGAGGCTATGGATAACCTCTAGTTTGGTTAGAAATGTTCTCTGGCAGGCTCGCATGGACCTCTTTTTGTTGGGCTTTGTTTTAGCTATTGATCCGTCCACACTTGATTCAACCAATCGACCGCCGGTAGAACTCAATCCGAGTGCACGTCGGAATTACATTAAATCATATGATTCAAAACCAAATTTCAACAAAGCTGATTCAGATCAAAGTTTTCAGCCGAGGAATCCGACCCTGTAACTAGCTCCGGTACATGTGACAAGATGGTGTCTCTTGCATGCTGGAACACCTGTGGTTCCTACCATCTGTTTGGACCCAGTACATGTATTCTGGCCTCCTTTGATATCGTGGTTTTACAGGAAACCTGGTTGACAGAACAACCAGTCTGATATAATTATGACATCATCCTGCAGGCTGCTAAATCGAGTGGAAAAGTTCGCCCTTCTTCAGGCGGTTAGTGGCTGTGGCGAGAGACAGAGGTTTTGAATTATATCCATGGAAGGCACCCAATTTTTACTTGCAAATGGTAAAAATTAAATACCAAGGGGGGACGATTGCACAAATAAATATTTATCGCAATCCGTTGGCCATTGCTGAAGAGAAATGTTTTGGTGCTCTCAAATCACTTCTGACTACTGCCCTTGATCAGATAGAGATCACTAACTTAATATTAGTTGGAGATCTAAATCTATGATGCATCCAACAAAGTGAATTAAACTCCTCAAGCCGGAGATGGTTAACGTTAATGCAGAGTCGACATCTTTTCATGCTTAATGGAGCGATTACGGGTGACATCCCGCCCAAGAGCACATGGCAGCATTCTAAAAGTGAGTCCACCATTGATTACATCTTCACTGATGGACACACTTTTGAACAAGCGATTTCATTCAAAGTTGTGGATCAGTCTCATAGTGATCATAAATTACTGTCATGGAGGTGGGGTTATAAGTCAACCTTAGTGCAAGTTGAACAAAATTATTATTGCCCAACTCTCAGAATTAATAATTCAAAAACAAGATTTCGTTGGACCGAACAATCACTAACGAAACTGAACAAAAATATCTGTGAGCGGGATCTAGGTATAAGTTGGGTTGGTGAACCGAACACCTCTATTTTACAGCTGTTCAAACTTCATTCTCCTCATCTCACATATAAATATCACCAGCCAAAGCACACTTTTGATGTTGGTGTTCAGGTAAAAAAAAAAGAGTTGCAAAAACAAATCAAGTTGTCTACCTTTCTTCCAGCCACAGCACGATTGGGAGTGATTCGATCATTAAAATGCAAGTACAATAATTGGCTTTGATCCTACAAAGCATATTTGCTGCAGACTGATGCTGAAAACATGTTACAGGCAGTGTGCTCTAAAAACACTGGGCAGGTTTGGTCCTTACTAAATTTAGCCACTCAACTAAGGCAACTGATGACGCAAATTAATGGTGTTCCTGAGCATGAATGGGTTGCCCATTTTTCCAAAATGTATGAAAACCCTGAACAGCACTTTGATCTCGAAGCAAAGGTCCAAGTTAATTATTCAGAGCTGCAAATATTGGGAGAAGACATTTACCACTACATCATCGGATCCAGCAGCTCTAGAGCTCCAGGAGCGATGGTCTGAACAATAAGATGCGAAGGTCACATCCACATCTTTGGGCAAAAATATTGTTTAATATCTTCCAACAAGTTTTGAGCTCTAACAACATTCCAGAGTTGTGGCGTAGTTCAGTGATCGTACCTATTTTTAAGAAGGGCGATCGCTCATCTCTTATGAACTATAGACCGATCACTCTTCTCGATGTGGCGGGGACAATTCTTTCACGGTTTATATTATGAGATCTGAACACATGGACTACAAAGGCCTGTCAGAGAGATCTGTTTCAAACCAGCTTCATCACTGGCATGGGAACTGCTATTAATCTCCTTACATTAAAAGTCATTATTTCTCATCACGACTCGAAGAAACAACCGTTGTATTTTGCCTTCATCGACCTATGAGCAGCATTTGTTTCTGTGTCGAGGGAGCTGCTAATCAATAAGTTGATTCGAGCTGGCTGTCCCTCTTATCTAGTGAGCTTGATCGAGGCTCTTCAAAGTAATACTACCATACAGGTTTAGAGTGAACTTAGAGGGAAGGTTATCCCCAAGTATTAAGTCATGAAGGGGCTGAGGCAGGGATGTATTCTAGCCTCGACCCTCTTCAATTACTTTATCTCTGACATTCAGGGAGCTTTTACTGAGGTTTTATCTAATGGCCCTGAATTGAACTCCAGGATAATCTGCACACTCTTATACACTGTCGACTTGGTTTTATTTTTAAAAAAAACCTCTAGGTTTACAACGCTTGTTGAATGCGCTGGCCAATTATGTACAATATAATCTACTCATGATTAACCTAGAAAAGCCTAAAACCATGATTTGCAATCTGCAAATTTCAAATGGACGCTCCTAGGTCAGAAACTTGAACTTGTTCAGCAATATACATACTTAGGAGTTTCCATTGCTAATCGAGACGACTACAAGGTTCATTTTGAATGTTTAGACTCTAAACTCGTTGTGGCGATCTCTCAAGCTCTCATGATCCAAAGTAGATATGGGAAATTTTCATTGCTACCTACACTGACCTAATATTCACAAAAAGTTACCCAGATACTGCTATATGGTTCTGAGACCAAGGGGGTCACATCTGAAGTGACTTGGAATAGGCTTGAGAGTAAATTCTGGAGACGACTGCTAAGGTTACCTAATTGTGTACCTGTCACATTGATCAGATTTGAGTTGGGTCTCATATCGCTGCATACTAGGTACCTTTTGCAAATAATCGGCTTGTTCAGAAAATGTGTCATGGCCCTTGAATCGAATCAAGTTATAGGTACTTTAGCCAGACATGTTTTCTATGCTGAAGAAAACTTTGTGCAAGGATGGAGATCTGTGGTGATTTGCGCACTAGCTGATGCTAGTGTTTATTTTGATGAATTACTACATAATCCGACCAAGCTAAAAACCAAAGTATTCCAACTGGATTGGATCAAGACTGAAGAAAAATGCATGAGATATCATGAATTTAAGAACAATCCTTTTCCACACAAGAGATTCAGTTCAGGAGAACCATACTTACAGAGATCTCCCTCTTTGTCACATTGTCTAGACTTCATGCGTATAAGATTCAATCTATGGCCTACCAAAGATATTCAAACCAGACGGAAATGTATCCAGCCACATGAAAATGTTTGTCGATTTTGTCAATGTATAGATCAACCTGAAACCTTGCATCATGTATTAGTAGTAGTAGTAGCGTGTAAAATATTGTTTGCAAAACGCGTACAATATTTGAAAATCCCCACTCTGAGATATGAAACTATATCACCAGAACTGTTTTGGCAATTCATATTTAGTGGAAGCACAACCTCTCTTAGACTTGGAACTATCAGGTTTTTGAATGCTCTGAAACTCAATGATTAAGTACATTTTCTAGTGATGATTTTTTTAAGGAATTGGAGGGGTGTCAAGAAGGGGAACACAGTGATTTTTTCGACAGACATAGTTTCAAATGGCATCGTTTCGACAACAAATGCGTCGAATATTGTATAGCACTTACGCTTAAGTTCTTTTTTATAGATCAAATATGCATACAATATCACCCAACCTGTATCGGTACTCATTTATTGACCTAAGAAGGCTTTTTGGAAAAAAATTAAAATAATATATATTTTTTTTCAACTAATCTTTTCCAAATTGGCCCAGGCATGGCCAGAAACTGGCTCCCACTCCCCAGGGACGATTTCGGCCCGGCCACGGGCCGAAAGGCTGAAGGGCCAATCAGATCCTGTTGATCAGTAGTCTGCACTGACACATTAGTCAAATGTCGCCCAGATAAATAATTTGCCTAATCCCTTGTTTCCTGAGAAAGGTTAATACTGGCTTCATCACTTTTGTGAAGCACCACAAGGCTGATGCTAGCCCCAAAGGTAGGCATGTAAATTCCCATATTTTCCCTTTTCACCGAAATCTCAGAAACTTTTGCATTTCTACTGCAATGAGTATAGTCAGATAAGCATCTTTGAGGTCTATTCTGGCTAGCAGTCCCTTTGCTATAAAATGTCCCTCAGGAGGTGTATGCCCTCCATCTTGAAGTGTGTGCATACTACAAAAATGTTCAGTTCTCTTAGATTTATGATTGGTCTTGGTTTGTGGAATCCTTTCACTAGAAACATATTGCGTATAAAGCTGTCCTTCGTATCTGCTGCTTGCACTATGGCAGCCTTGCTAGCTAGCTCTCTTATTTCTGCATCTAAGAGTTCCTCGTCGGCTGTGCTCTGCACTAGTGTCTTTGGCCATCTCTCTTGGCCTAGTGTTTCTTGCCCATCTATATGGAAACCTTGTATGATATCTAGAACCCAAGCATCTGATGAAATCAGTTGCCATTTTCCTAAATACTTTGCTACTTTCCCCCCTACTGTAGGAGTCTGTGCGTCTGACGTTTGCGCTTGCGCTTTCATTCTCACCTGTGTTAGGGTGGTATAGATTTTCTGCATGTCTCCATCCTCTCCCTCTTCCTCTTGAAGGAAAGAACAGGCTGGGCTTCCTCTCATCTTGCTTCCATTGATATCTATTGTAATGGAACGTATTGCTTGCATAGCGGCTGGCAGAGCGGCCCCTGCCTCTACCAGCACGGCCAAAAACCTGTTTGCCAAATACCCTTTTTAGGGATGCCTGGGCTTTATTGATTGCCACTTATGAATTTGCAAATTTGGTCAATTTGTTTATGAATGTGTCTCCAAGGAGTTTCCCTTTGGCGGAAGCGGCTGCCTCTGATGTGGTAAGTTCGCTAAGTTTAGGATCGATCTTCAATAAGATTGATCTGCTTCTCTCTGCCATGATCGCGCTGTTGTCCTTGCCCAGCAACATATCGCTCCATGGGCCCATCCAGAGAGGATAACTGGGTCTGTGGCTTCTTTTTTCTCTTTCGCCTCATTTGCCTTCTCCATGATTTTTGTCAGTGGACCAATCTTGTCCAGCATCTTGTCCTGGCATGAGCACCAGGACATGTCTAAACCTTTTTTAATGTCTTTAACATATCTCCCCATAAATGTGACCATGTGGTTGTCAATATCCAGGGTCTCTGCTATGCCTTCCGGCAGATGTGGCCTTGGGCATTCCGCCCTGAATTTATTTCTGGCTTCCTTTGCCAATGGTGTTCTGAGTCTTCTCTTTATGTATGCCGCTATTTTTGTTGGCGGTTCACATTCTGAGGAAAGTGGATGGATCAAGGCGTCCGGGTCTAACTCGTCCCCGGGTTCTTCCTCCTTGTCATCAACTTTCTTTTTCTTAGAAGCTCTATTACGTTCCTGGTCTTCTGAAAATATAACTTCAACTTCCTCATCTGACAATTGACTCCCCCAATCGTCCTCATCATATTCTTCAGAGCTGTCTTAGGTTGCATCTCGCCATCTGCTCTCTTTATTTTTTAGGCTTACTGCCTTTCTCTTGTCCTTTCCTTTATGTGGCGAGCAAGGGCGTTTTGGCCTTTTTGGCCTTACGGGCTTTCTTTCTTCCCCCTTTTTCAGTTCCTTGTCCACTTGCCCACCTAAGTTCTTCCATACCCTTGGTGAACTTTAGCCAGTCCTCCGTAATTGCCAGCTGTTGTGAGCTGTGTCTTATACTCTGTCCCAGAGCTTGATGCAGTTCTTGACACCATACTGGGCTGTATTCTTTTTTGGCTCACTTGAGCCCTCCCCTCTTCACTGGAGCTGAACATTTTAGGGCTTTATATGAGGAGAAATGTGCCACTGGTTTATTAATCAAGTAGGTGTCTTGTGCCTGTACCCATCCAACAATATATGTTAATAGGGCAGAGTAAACTTGTAGTGCTCATTTGATTAAAATTATGATTGTCAACCTCTTTTCTCACAAGCTGGTCTTTTTGGCCACCAGGTGGCGCTGATTCATCCTTGACCTGCGTTGATCGACAGTTGAACTGTCTCCACACGCGCTTCGCGCCGTGTATTGCGAGACTATAAAACAATTTAATATTGTTAGTCTGTGAACTACAGTGATTCTCCGGGGCTCTGCCCACTGAAATAACGGTCACGGAAGTGAGAATGAGGAGCGCCGGAACTATGTCAGGTCCCTGTTGCCGGGGTCGCGGCACATAAAAGGACGCACACACGGAGGTGTAACAGAAACCTCTTTATTCTCTCTTCTCTTCCTCGTAACTGGCGCCCTACGCGCCTTTCCCATAAAACCCCGCTTCCCCGCTCCCACATCACGCTGGCGCTCCGCCTCCCCAACGGAGGGGGCCAAGTGCCCTTAACCCATGGAGTGCTGGGTAACACTACCCCCGAACATTATATCCTAACATCAACTTAACATTCCTCAACAAGTCTTATCGGTTTCTTGATCACCCGTCGGGGCCTCTCATCTTGAGCTGTCGCCTCTGGGACAAGTGGATTGTTCCCTCCCTGTCTCGTCCCTCCCGGATCCCCGACCGGAGGGGTCCACAGGTCATCTCTCTGCATGCGAGGTTCTGGGGAGACAGACCTCCTCTGCTCTTCCGAGCCTTCTCTCTTGATATAGTGTCTAAATTGTTGACAGTTCCTGGTGACGGCTCTATTTTGATCTTCAGCCGTCACCATAGTACCTTTTACTGCTACTACCCTCATGGGACTTGGGGCAAATCGTGGATCTGTCTTCCTGGTTATCGGTTGTTGCACAAGGACGTCGTCCCCTACCTGAAAATCTTTTGTTTCAGCATGACGCCTCGCATCAGTGTCACGTCTCGCCTTCTCCTTTGCTTCCGCATCACGTTGGAGAGTGTCAGTGTCAAGCGGTTCTTCACTTGACGGGTTGCGTGGGATGCGGGTTCGCACCTCGTAGCGAAACATTAGTTCAGCAGGGGTTTTGTTCGTCACTTCATGCGGGGTATTCCTGTAAGCTCTCAGGAGGCGGCACAGTGCTTGATGCGGGTGGACTGCCTCCACCTTGGCTCTTTGTATCGCTTTCTTGATGGAGGCCATGAAGCGTTCTGCCATCCCATTCGCTTGCGGGTGTCGAGGGGTTATCTTCATGTGCTTGAAACCCAAATGCATCGCTAGTTCTCCAAACTCGTGCCCGCAGAATGGTGGTCCATTGTCAGACTTGATGGTTTTGGGAACCCCCCACTCGCTGAATACTTCCTCTAGCACCTCTGCCACCTGGGGAAACGCTGTGGTGGAGACCGATTTGACTATGGGGAACCTTGAATGTTCATCTATTAGCAGCAGAAGGTAGTCACCAGTTTCGGTCGGTCCGTAGAAGTCCACTGCCACTCGTTCCCAGGGGCGATCTGGTATCTGTGTGTGTTGCAGCGGGGGTGGACGCTCCATTGAGGCGGTGCACTGGCACGCATGGCAGTTTTTCACCCATTCATCGACCGCCACATCTAGGAAGGGAAACCAGACGTAGCATCTCAACTGTTTCTTGGTGTTCTCCGCCCCTCGGTGACCTTCGTGGGCCATGCGGACCACCTCGTTTCGTAGTGTGGCAGGGATAACAATCCTGCAGCCTCGTAGAAGGATGTTGTTGTCCTTCACAGCCAGTTCGCCCTGCACTCTGGCCAGTCTCGCAATTTCCTGTTTGTTGACGCCCGGGTGGGCTAGCATTGCCCTGTGGTGGTCCTTCCATTTGCTGGTTAGAGTCAAACTGATTGCAAGGGCTGTCGTCGGGTCGGCGGCAGATGCGGCGGCCACCCTTTCGAGGGACAACGCTGGTGGTAGCGATCGATCTGCTATATATTGCACATAGGCCACATCTCCTTTCCGCGTCAGCGGGGGCCCCACAGGGTGTCGTGACAGATAGTCGGCTGGGTTCAGCTCACCTCCGGGGCGATGGATGATGTCGTAGTTGTACTCTTGGAGCCGGATGCCCCACCGCTCAATCCTTGGTGGCATCTTGGTGTGCGGGTTCCCGAACAGGGATAGGAGTGCCTGGTGGTCCGTAATCAGCGTGAACTTCTTCCCGATGAGGAAATTGTGGAAGTGTTCACATGCCCATACTGCGGCTAAGCTCTCCTTCTCGGCCTGCGAATAAGCCAGCTCTGGCGTGGATAGCGCTCTGCTCGCATAAGCGACCACATGTCTCGGGTTGATGTCCGCCCCACTGGTTTGAGCTAGTATGGCCCCAAGGCCGACTGGGCTTGCATCCACCACTACCTCGGTGTGCCAAGCGGGGTTAAAGTAGGCCAGTCGGTGGGCCTCCGTGAGGGCCTGCTTGATGGCAGTGAATGCCTGCTGGCATGCGGGAGTCCACTCGAACACTGCTTCCTTCTGCAGGAGCCTCCTCAACGGGTCGGTGAGGGAGGCAAAGTGGGGGATGTATCTCGCACAGTACCCCGCCATGCCAAGGAAAGAGCGGACGTCCGCAACCTGCAGCGGTTCGCCAAGGCCAGTGATTGTGGCAACTTTGTCGGGATCCGGCATCATCCCTTCCCCGGAGAAGATGTGGCCGAAGAATTTAAGTTTTGACTTGCTGAATCTGCACTTGGAGATGTTGAGCGTGAGACCAGCAGCTTGAAGGGCTTCACACGTGGCGTGCAGCGCTGTGTCGTGGGACTCCTTGGAGGCGCCGAACACAAGTATGTCGTCGCTGTAATTCAGAGCACCCTTAACGGGTCTGATAATTTGACGTATGGCTTCCTGAAAAATCTCTGCAGCAGACGAGATACCGAAATTCAGTCTGCGGTACCGGAATAGGCCATCATGTGTCGCAAAAGTTGTGATGACTCGAGAGTCCGGGTGAAGCTCCAGTTGATGATAACCCTGCACCAGGTCTAGCTTGGAAAACATCTGGGCATTGTTCAACTGCACAATCATGTCTTCTATGCATGGACCCGGGTGTCTCTCCCTCTGGATAGCTGTGTTGGCCACCCTCATGTCCACACATAGACGGATTTTCCCACCTTCTTTCGGTACGACCACCAAGGGGGAAACCCACGGGGTTGGGCCCGTTGCTGGCTCAATAATGCCGTCAGAGAGTAATTGCTGGAGAGCCTCGGACACTGCCTCTTGGAGGTGAAACCCGACCCGTCTGGGGTGTTGCGGCACTGGGCGTACCAGCGGGTCGATGTGTAGCTTGATGGGAGGGGCTCTGTGTTTTCCCAACCCATACACAGCTTTGGGAATCTTTCCATTATGTAGTCTTGTGTGATTAGGTTCTGGTTTCGAACGCATGCTATTGTGCTAATTGAGTCCTTCGGCTTGCTTGAGGTTGCGTTGATGGTATCACCTGCTTTCACGTGTATCTCGATCAGACCCAGGCGGGATGCTGTATGGTAGCTAATAAGGCATCTACTCCTGGCGAGCGAACGAATGACGTGGATGGTGGTGTCCACCTGTCGTCCATTCAGGAGAAACCGTTGAGCGAATTGTCCCACCGTCTGCAGAGGGGTAGCAGCGCCCCACTGGAAGATTCTTGAATGTGACGGGGTAAGCTGTGGTGGGTCTGACATCCTGCCGTAGTCCTGCTCGCCCATGATGTTCACAGTGGCGCCAGAGTCGATCATGAACTGGAATTGGTAATTTCCCATCTTGATCGGGATTTTTGGGGCTTTGCGCGCCTCTTCGTTGTCAAGAATGAGATTGACGAACTCGTCCTGGTCATATGGATCGTGCGGCGCGTTGTAGGCTGCCTCTTGATCTTCGTGATAGAATGCCTCCGGTCTTTGTTCCATGGGGGGGTTTTCGTATTCATCCATGAACTGTCTGTGCTGGTCCACCTGGTCTGGTTGCACGTAGTATCCCTGCATTTGGTATTCATCGATTGCTCTGACGTATCGTCTCTGGTTTTGCCCTTGTTGGTACTGCCTCGGTTGATTGTATTGTGAGGGTGGCGGTCGAAACGGCGTTCGGGCGGGCGTTTGTGGACGCATCAGGGGAAATGGTATGCCTTCCCTGCATACAGAGTGGAAATGCCCCTCTCTTCCGCAGTTCGTGCACCGTTGGGATAATGCTGGGCACGACCCGGAGTGTGGGAAGGACATCCCGCACCGATAGCACTGTCTTTGCTGGCGCGGGGTTGGTGACCCTGGTGCTCTATATTGTTGTGGTCCTCTGTCGCCTTGTCGAGGCGGCTGTATGGCGCCTATGAGCTCATTAGTGTCTTGTTTGGGGATATTTGTGTTGCTCATGGATGAGGCTTGTGCATCAACTCTCTCGTGTATGCGAGCTAGTTCGCTCACTTCGGGAATGGTGAGAGGCTTTTTCAAAAGTTGTTTCTTCAGTGCAGGAGAGAGACAACCTTCTATCACTCTCAGCCGTATTGCTTCTTCTAGGGAGAAAGCGTCGAACTGGCAGTTGGCACCTTTCACTCTTAGGCGCGTTATGAACTCATCAACAGTCTCGTGTGGCAGCTGGGTGCATTTGTTGAACAGATATCTCTCATAGTCTCGGTTGACTTCGATGATGAGTAGCTTGTCCAGGGCCTTAATCAGGTTGGGGAAGGTGCCTTGTTCTGCCATCGGGATTGTTTTTACTACAGTCTTGATTTCACCCCCCACGAGGTTGAGAAAGATGTCCCTTATGTTGGGGGAGTCACCATCGCCGGACCCCCGCACAAAATGGTGGAAATCTTCCATCCAGTCAGTCCACCTGGGACCTTTAGTCGCTTGAGGCGTCATGGTGAATGGCGGGGGCAGCCTCAGCTGTATTGATTTTGCTGCGCGCACAGGCTGCGGGGACCCAGGATTGGATCCCTGGACACTCATGTCGTCAGGAGATGATACCTCTGGGATCTTCGGGCGGTGTGTGGTTCTGGGGGCACGGGCGCGTATCAGCGCCCTCACCCAAACGTGCGGCGGCAGGTCCGGCTATGGGCCTTTAGCGGTGAGAGGTGGCTCACAGACGTTGCTGGCGTGGTCCGTGACAAAGGACTGGAGCAGCTGCTGGCATGCGTGAGCAGTGGGGGCTGCCTGGCGTGGAGGATGCGGTACACACGCGTCTGTCGAAGTGAATGAGGAAAAGAAAAAAAAAAAAAATTTTTTTTTTTTTTTATTTTTTTTTTTTTTCTTTCAGCTGCGGCCTTGTATGCGGAGGAGGAGGAAGCGCGGCGGGTCCGCGGCCGCCCGTGCGCGAGCACTGGCGGGTAGCTGCACCTCGCGCCACGGAGGGAGGAGCAGGAGGAGGAGGAGGCTCCGCGTGATTCCCTGCACGCGAGCCGGGACGCGGCGGACTGCCGCTGGAGGACTCCGGTGTGCGAGGAACAGCCTCGTCGCCAATGTTGCCGGGGTCGCGGCACATAAAAGGACGCACACACGGAGGTGTAACAGAAACCTCTTTATTCTCTCTTCTCTTCCTCGTAACTGGCGCCCTACGCGCCTTTCCCATAAAACCCCGCTTCCCCGCTCCCACATCACGCTGGCGCTCCGCCTCCCCAACGGAGGGGGCCAAGTGCCCTTAACCCATGGAGTGCTGGGTAACAGTCCCATCACACGTCTCTCACTTCCGTAATCGCAGTGCCCCCTTTGCTGGCAGGGTAATATTGCGGCCACCAGAGTTTTCCGTCCCATAGGGGACCGTCAGATGTAATCCTAAAATACTTCCTAATCTTGTGGATATGCTCCGCCACATTTGACTAACGCTGCGCACTTGCACCACTCGCTCTATTTGACAAATATTCAGATCACCATTACAAATTAACATCCCACAATAATCATTGAAGTAATGAAGAAAATGTACTTAAATGGCTGCCCGTGGAGCAAAGAAAGAGCAGTTCATAACATGGTGGGCAGGATTTATAGAGATGGACAGAGGCTATTGGTTTATTAAGGTTACATGTTTGGAAGACCAATGACACTACGGACTACAAAAAACTCTAAACATATGGAGATTATAGTTTTTCGCATTTTGTATGTTACTGTTAATGTTTGATGCTAATGTTTGATGAGGCTGTACGAATAGTAAAGATGAGAGAAAAGCATAATCCGAGCTTCCAGGCCTTGACGTAGAATAATATTTTAGATAGAACGTCCCATAACCGAGCACTGGACTATAATGTTTAGATTAAGTTTCATTAGTCTTTCAGTTGAGCCAACTCGGGGTGTTTCATTTGTAACCCAACCCAGTCATATTACGAAAGTACGCTCATTTCTGTTTCTGCAAATATATCAGCTCTTTCATAGGCCACACATATACTAAAAAAGAGAAACTTAGATACATAGAAATAAAATCAGAAGGCTTATTATGGCAGGTCTGTGTTAAATAATATTGCCACTGTAACGCAAAATGGTCATTAACAATTTCAATTGTCTGAATAATGCGCAATAAATTGAAAAGTTGTTAGCTCTGCATAATTACACAGCTTTCACTTTTTCGCTTCGGCCTTGACTTGCCGCACTTAGCTTTGCTTGAATTTTCAACCATAAACAATGTTGCTTATGTCTGTACTTGCAAAGCCAAACAGCGCCATCTAGAGGTACAACTGTGAGGAAGAGTCAGTGTTAAATTGTTACTCTTAATATCTCTGATTAGCACAGAAACAATAAATGAAAATGTTCTCACCTTGGAATCTTATAAAAAATATCAAATGAGCTGAACAGTAACCTAAAATACTTTTTACGTCCTATATACGCAGAATTTACTTTTTTTAACCGTTCGGAAAAATACCCGGTGTTTAACAAAGGCACAGGAGAGATGCAGGGCAAACAAAGCACAGCGATTCTAGAGTAGGGTCATTTATATACAAATTAAAATGAATCGTACGTTAAGTCGCTTGTTTCTTTTCAACATTGGCTGTCATTTCATGTGCAAGAAAGCTTTTCTTTTGTTGCCCTTATCAGTTACCACTAGAGCGCTTACTTTCTTGACAATCTATTGCCAAGGTGCACTGCTGTCAATCAGAATATGTGTCACAAGCATGGGGGTTCTTATGACTGCTCCAATGTTTAGTGGCTCCCGTTGAGCTTCTTATGATTAGTGCATTGTTTAAGGGCTTTCATGGAGCATTTTATGATTGGTGCATTCCGCCGTTGCTTTCTTATTGGAGCCTTGTAATTTCACATGACATCATATTTTTAACTGGAAATATGAAGTTCTACAGTTTCTGTCAATATAGAACAGGTTCTCATTTTGGATTTCTATATAATGGCTCCATTACTGCCTGTGTGGCAATAGTTTTTTCGGGCCTTTATTTAGTATGTATTATAGTATTATTGCAGTATTAACAATAGAAATTGTGCCTTTTGTTTAGTTCCCAATCCAAGAGAGCCACCATTGTTCATAGTAACATAATACAACAACAAGGAAGCGGCCATGATGGAATGGGTATTGTGTTTTTTGTTTCCTTCATTTGGTAGACATAAGTAACTCTCTAATGACAACTGGTGGAACAATTTTACTATCTTGATACATTACTTTATTGCGAAGTTCCTGGCCGATCTAATAAAGACATTTCTATTTCTCCCTTGCTGGGCTGGCCCTTCACATTCACTCTTTTGCACTTTGCAAGGCCAGATGTTCACTATACACCTTCTTTCAGAACTCTTCTGAGATGGCAATTAACCCAAAGGAAGTCACTACCATACATATCACAGGTTCTTTCAAATCAGCCTGAAGTCTAACTATTTGTATTTATCTGTATTTATCTTTATTGTGATTTTATAGCGCTTTCACCAAAGTGTTTTACAGACAGTTAACAACTACGCCATACATGGAGGGTAACAAAGCAACAAACTGAGCAGGTGAAATATTAAGTTTCAGAAATAAGAGAAAAGAGATGAGCCTTCAGACAGGTACAAAAGAAGTGGAAGAAGGGTGAATCGTAAGGGGGGGAGTATTTCCAGTGAAGAGGGGCTAATAGAGAAAGTCGGCGAAGCGAGGACAGCATAGGGGGGTTTAGGAACAACCAAGGGAAAACTGGACAGAGAACAAACGGGGGGGGGGGGGGTGTAGGGGTACCGAGAAACTAGAGTGAAAGATAAGAAGCAGTGAGTCCATGATGGCACTTGAAGCAATAGCAAGAACATGAAAAAGGTGTGAGGAATATATAAATCAGTGAGAAGGGAGACAAAAGAGGAGGTGAATAGCAGAGAACGAAGATAAGTAAGACAAGAAGCTGGATGACATATTAAGAGGGATATGCAGCAGTCAATTTGGAAAAGGTGATGGCAGAAATAAGGAGTTTAGAGGCAGGAAAGGAGAGAAAAGGGCAAGCACGATGAAGATAGAAAAGAAGAAAGCAACAGTTATTTGTGGTGAGTGAAATATGGCGAGAGGAGTCAAAGAGAATGCCAAGATTACAAGCAGAGGTAGATAAAGCGAGAGCGTGAGGAGCATAGAAAGGGGGAAAGAGAGGGTGTGGAAAGGGGAAGGAAGAGAATGTCCATTTTGGTAGGATTCAGATGTAGGAAATGAGAACACATCCAGGATTGAATAGCTGTTAGACAGGCAGAAACTCGAGAGTGTAGAGCATCAGAAAAGTCAGAGAAGGAGAACAAGATTTGGGAATCATCAGCATAAAAGTGGCACAAAAGATCCAAGAAGCAGATAAGTGAAAAAAGAATAATAGTTTAAAGGGAGAATAAGGGAGGGCCAAGGACAGAGCCCTGAGGGACATTTTATAAGAGAGGGCACAGAGAGCAGAAGCGACCAGCCCATTAAATGGAATAATAATGATCAGAATAATATGAAAGAAACCAGGTAAGAACAAGACCAGTAAGGCCAAGAGAAGAAAGAATCAGGTGGTCAACGGTATGAAAAGCTGTGGTAAGATTGAGAAGAATGAGTATAGAAGATCGATTATTGTTACATGCGGTGAGAAGAGAGTCAGAGACAGTTAACACAGCAGTTTTGATCAAATGAGTCAGCTATTGCCTATTAATGACACTTCATGATCCCAGGTCTGTAAAAAGGTGAGACAAAGGAAAAGCTCATCTCAATGTCGTTACGAAATTCATATGTGTCATTCCACCAGTGGTGCAGTGTCCAATTGTTTGTGTGCTAGCTATATGGTACGCCAAAACTGGATGGAGAGTGAGGGAGTATGTGCCAAGAAATAGCAGTGTCTTTCTCTTGCCTTTTTACAGACCTGGGATCATGAAGTGTATTAATAGGCACATCCATTTCCTGTTGAACTCCGTTGGATCCAGGGATTCCAGATTGATCCTCTTCTGTGTATTGAGTACACCACAGTCTCCACCATGATGAGGGACGTCTAAGTACATCCATACCGCCAAACTAATATTTGATGGTAAGCTTGACTCGTACACACACGCTTGTGTACATCCTAGGCACCATTTAGCCACTAATAAGTAACCAAAAGAATAAATAATACATTACTGAGATCATGACAGCTGTCCATTTCCCCCCCCCCACAGATAATACACACGGACAGACCACTCTTCACCTCTATCCTGAAGAAGGCCACCACAGTATCGTGCTCAATACTGCCACCGTTGGCCGAAACACTACAGTTTCGATAATTTGTGACACAACTGTTTGACCCTCTATCAATGTTTTATGTATATTGTTGTGTGCACTGCCCCTAAAAATCCTTGGACCAATAGCAGCCCTGGGTAGCACTTACTTGTATTTAGATTGATTTGTCTAGTTGTTGTATCAGCATGTGCACCAATATGGGAATTCTACCTCAATAATCAAGAGGTTGGTACCCAGATGTACCCCCCATTTGTAGAATACCAAACCTGTCCGTTTCACTGTCCTGCTTGTCTAAGTAATGCAAACATTCAATAGTTTGAGTAAGAATAATTTTGAGATGCAATAAATTTATCAAAATTGTTACAGCTGTGTGTTGATCTCACATCCTGATTATTTGATATTAGTATTATTCACCCTCCTGGGCATATCAGGACTCCACCAGGCGCCCTTTAGATATATTTTGACCTAGCACAACCCGTGGTTGCAGGGCCAGTCATCTTCAGAGTATGGGCTAACACTTATACTATCAAAAAACCATGGAAAAAGTAAACATAGTGTCGTACACAGACGATTACTTCAAAAATCTTTTAGGTACTGCATCAGCCTTTGGATCAGAAGGAAGAGCCATCGCGCAAGGATCCAATAAAGATGATTTAGATGCAAGGCACCAAAAAAGAAAGAAACTCATCCGCACTGAGATGCACAGCACCTTTATGCTGGAATACTTAAAAATGGGTATTGTACCAGAAGGACTACAAGTCAAAAACATTCCTCGGGTCTTTACAAACAACCCTAAATTTAAGATCAACTTCAGCGGAGTGGGAAGCAAGTGTAGCCGCGACTGGATCATACTCATTATTAATACAGCAGAAGAAGAGTGTAAGAAACAAGAAGAATTGACCGCACTACAGAAAAAATTCACGGACGACACCACTATCAAAGAAGCCAAACAGAAACTAGAGAGACTGGAAGAAGAAGTAGCCAATTTCAAACAAATTACAATAGAGAGGAAGGTGCAGAAGGTCAAAAAAGACCTTAACCATTAGACAGAGGATAAAACATACCCCTATCTAAAAGACACCTATAATAGTGATTTACAACAACAGCAGCATAACAACTACAACAGACACAACCAAATTGGTAATTTCTCGGGAAGTTCTGGCTCATCAAGTGGTAGTCACTCTAGTCCTCCTGGTGGAAACAGGACAACCGGACCACCACCCCAACACCCCTTTTTTCAGAGGGGGGGTCAACGGGTCAGACTGAAGAGGAGGCCATAACAGACAGGCCAATACATGTGCACAAGACAGTGGTACTCCAACCAACCGTGACATCCATCCCGATCTTCAATGTATCTTCAAGAATGTTGAACAACAGAGAACAGACACTGCTAGAGAGAAGTCTATCCTTTGTCCCCGCTACAAAAGCAGACTCCTTCAAGACAGAAGCAGAATTGAAAAGGTTCTTTAGGAACCTCAGATTAAAATACTTTTTTGAAGTATACCTACCTGAGAAACAAGACTCTGAAAACATGACCCAGCAAGAGCTAGAAAGACCGCACAACAACACCACTGGCTTAAAACCACGGTCTAATTTCATGCCACCACCACACACCATTCCTGGGGAATTCAACACTTTTGAAAAAATTGTAATGAAAACCATCACAAATGGATTAGCCAAAAAGAACTTCTATCAAGAAAACCTAAGCAAAGAAGAGAGGACAGCTTTGAGGACGCTCAATGCTGACAGATCCTTCACCGTCAAACCAGCCGACAAGGGTGGCGGGATAGTGGTAATGAACACAACTGACTACAACGATTAATGCCTACGTCTCCTAGCAGACACCACAGCCTACAAAAAATTTAATGGAGACCCCACCCAATGACTACAAGAAGAGATTACTAGTCTCACCATACATGCAGAGGAAGAGGGATGGATATGCGAAGACGAACGCAATTTCTTCAACAAAACTCACCCAAGAACCCCTGCATTCTATATTCTACCCAAGATACATAAACATGCCACAAAACCACTGGGTAGACCAATCATCTCAGCATGTGATTCACTACTTTAACCCCTTTCACTCTACTCAGACTTCTTTATGAAACCCTATATCGGACAAATGAAGTCGTACATCAAGGACAGCACAGACACCATCAAGATTTTGCAAACCTTAGTCCTTACCCCAGAGTGTATTCTTGTCACCATGGATGTTGAGGCCCTATACACCTCCATCCCACAACAAGAAGGACTAGAAGCACTGACCATTTGTCTCAACTAAAGACCTGCCCTAACCTCTACACCAACAAACTTCATCCTTGAGTGCATTCGTCTAGCAATGTCTGAGAACTTTTTTCTGTTTGAACATTAAATCTATCAACAGATAAAAGGAGTAAGTATGGGCACTACATTTGCCCCGGATGTAGCTAACTTATACATGGCCCAATACGAGGATGATCATGTTTATAATGACAGCAATCCCGACAAAGACCAGATCAGATTGTGGCGTTGCTACATCGACGATGTTCTCCTTATTTGGCAAGGCAGCAATGAACAACTTCTAGCTTTCCATCAATGGCTCAATTTGTGGAACCAACACATAGAATTCACCATCAAATGGGAATTCCAATCTATTAATTTTCTAGACCTACACATATACCGCTCCGGAAATCATCTCAAAATCGAACTCTTCAGAAAACCAACAGACAGGAACAGTCTCCTTCACTTTTCAAGTTACCATCCCGAAGGGCTCAAATATAACCTGCCATACGGCCAATTTCTCTGTGTATGCAGAAACTGTACCGAAAAAGAGAGATTCAAATACCATGCCCAACAACTACACACACGTCTTACTAAGGGAGTATATACGAAGAAATCAATCAAAATGGCCAAAAAAAGAGCAACCAACACAGACCGTACTATCTGTCTCACTCCAAAGGTGAAGAACCCCATCAACAGGACCGTCTATGTCACCACCTTTAATCCCATCAGTAGTCTCATCAAAACTACTATCAACAAACATTGGCATATCATCAAGAACAAGGGGAGTTTGTTTAAAAAAAACCTTTTTGATTTCCGAAAAAACAAAAACCTATGAGACACACTGGTACACACATTCCTTGAACCCGAAAAAGCAAGACCGACACTGTGGAATTTACCCCCAGTGGTGGTACACTTTAGCTGCGGACGCTGCATCGCCTGCAGATACACTGAGACCAGTAAAACTTTCATCTACAAGGACTTCAGCTGGACTATGAGAAATCACACCAACTGCGAAAGTAAATTCGTTATCTATGTCATCAGATGCCCCTGCAACCTCATATACATTGGCAAGACAATCAGGCCCATCAAGCAAAGGATTAATGAACACAGATCATGCATAAAAAATGCAGTACCAGACAAACCACTCGTGGAGCATTTCACCAAAAAAGGACACACCCACAAGCAATTCTCTTGGACAATCATACAGCAACTAATTCCACAAAAACGAGGAGGGGACATTAATCTAGCCTTAACCAGACTTGAACAGAAATGGGTCCACAAATTAGATACAGTGAAAAACGGACTGAATATCACAGTCGAGTGGAAACACTTTTGGAACTAATCCACCAATACTGTTCAGATCTAGCTTTGCCACAGGTTCCTAGATACCAGTTGTATTTAACTTTTTCACGCTGGTATTAACCAGCCTACCTCGTGAATGGTTCACCTCTAGGTTAAGCCTAGCCACACATCCAATGGTATTATCATTCTCCATTTCGAAACCAAGGCAATCGTGTTCCATGTTTTTTTGGACTTTTGCATCCTGCAATAAGATATCAAGATGTGTTTATCTTGAGGCCCCAATATTGCGAATGTGTACAAATATGGTTATGAAATACGCATTGCCAACAAACAACATTATGATGTCATCTGTCTTGCAATTGCCCTTTGAGGGTCCCTCCATGTTTTGTCTGCAAATTATGTCTAATATGGGCATTAGATAAGCATTATCACCAAACAACATTATGATGTCAGCTGTCCCAATATCTATACTTGCTTCTCTGGAATTTCCCGTTGTGGGCCCCTCCATATTTTTTCTGCATATGTCGCTAGAACACACTTGTAAGTTCAACTGTGGCACTTTCCACTAGCAAACATGACGCCACCCCCTCTTTTTGTTTCAGGCTTCTGCCACACTAACGGCCCTTTTTAGTATAATTTGACCTTGCAGTACACAACATTGCCACTACAACAAGCTACAAGTTGAAGGGAGCACTGGTGGGATTTTAGGCCCATAGACTGGTGCTGTGTTCAGTCACAGCACCTTCAAACAATACACTACGAGTCCCAGCAGACACAGGGAATGCGCATACAGGACGCGATTCATATTGCCTTGACTATGGGTTTAGCCGCAAGCCAATCGCAATTGGTTTCATTTTAATTTTTGAAGCACAACGCGCACACCCCTGCATGGATTGGCACACTAAGCTCTCTACCATTGGCCGCTTGAGTCAGGGGCGGAGCACAGTACAGCCACTACACTGATCACCACGGCAACTCTCCACTAACAACGCCGTCCTCGAAGAGAGATGACCTCGGTCGCGACACCTCAGAGTAAGTACAGAGAGAACCTTGTTCCGGGACTATTATTCACTGATCGTTCCCACAGGTGGAGACACCTCGCGTATTATACTTCACGCCTACCTATTCACCAGCCCAATCATTTTTGTTCTTCACTGCGGGATTAGCCGGCAATAGGCACTTGTATGCTGCCAACACCACACTGGCCGGTTCCACACGCCCATTTTCCCAGCCAGGCTTGTAACGTTATCGCACGTTTCTTAAACATCTTAGTGTGCACTTCAAGCCACCCACAAGCCATCACAGGCCTCTTTTTGAGAGAAAGACACCGCTATTTCTTGGCACGTACTCCGTCACCCTTCATCCAGTTTTGGCGTACCGTATAGCTAGCACATAAACAACGGGACACTGCGCCACTGGTGGAACGACGCATATGAATTTCGTAACTACATTGAGATGAGCTTTTGCTTTATCTCGCCTTTTTACAGACATGGGATCATGCAGTGTCATTAATAGGCACATCCATTTCCTGTTGAACTCTGTTGGACCCAGGGATTCCAGATGTATCCTCTTCTGTGTATTGAGTACACCACAGTCTCCACCACGATGAGGGACTTCTAAGTACAGCCATACCACCAAACTTACATTTGATGGTAAGCTTGACTCGTACACACACACTTGTGTACATCCTAGGCACCATTTAGCCACTAATAAGCAACCAAAAGAATAAATAATACATAACTGAGAACATGACAGCTGTCCATTTTCCCACACAGATAATACACACGGACAGAACCACTCTTCACCTCTATCTTGAAGAAGGCCACCACAGTAGCATGCTCAATAATGCACCGTTTGCCGAAACACTACAGTGTCGATAATTTGTGAAACAACTGTTTGACCCTCTATCCATGTTTTATGTATATTGTTGTGTACACTGCCCCAAAAAACCCTTGGACCAATAGCAGCCCTGGCTAGCACTTACTTGTATTTAGATTGATTTGTCTAGTTGTTGTATCAGCATGTGCACCAATATGGGAATTCTATGATAAGACTGGAGGCGAGCATTATGCTTCATCTTCATTTATTCTACTCTTCAGCAGTTCAACAAAACACATATAACAAACCATAAAAAAGTGTTATAATAGTTATAACAAAACTTTTCTCCTTTCCAAAACTACAACAACCATGAGTCTCTGTAGTCCATGCTCTTCCCACCAGTCACAACCCACTTCCTGTACTTGACTCCTCCTCTTCTTTTACTGCTCTTCAAGCAGATAAGTACTATTTTCTCCCCTCTCTGTATGTCAGTGACAAAATGACTGAGTGAGAGTGGAGAGTTTGGCTATAAGAAGAATAATGACTCTTAGGGGTTGAAAGCACATGAGTGTGAATGCGTGAGATTTTACTTCAGCATTTGTAGTTGTATGATTTAATTGTGATAGCAAACGCACGTTCGCGCACTAGTTTAGGTGTTTTTCAACCAAACCCGCCGAGAGAGATAGTCGAGTATCTCCCAGGGCCATTTTTCCTTTAATTAGGGTCTCGAGAGCGAGGCGTACGGCCCCGTGTCGCATTACCTGCACCTCAGGGGTGCCTGTCAGCCTCGCACGCGAAGTATCGGTCGCGGCTGCACTCGCGGGGCCTATCCCCCTCCTTTGGGAGGGAGGAGCCGGCGCCCGCGAGATAAGCATCATGCCGAATTGCTGACACACAGCACACGCCTGCAGCCCCCACCCGCGGGTGGGCGGAGCTAGTGCGAGCGATAGCACGGAGCACAACGCTCCTAGTACCTAGCCCCCACCCGCGGGTGGGAGGAGTTTGAGCGCGAAGAGTCGCGCTGCAAGCGACATAGCAGAAAGTGCCGAGTTCCCACTTTCTTTGCTACCGTTCGCTCATACGAGCTTCTCAGGAGATCTGCTGAAAAAGACTGCAGCGATCAGCTGATCGCACGCGCCGTGCAGAGTATATTAGCACACTCAGAGGGCTCTGTAACCCTTGAGCTCAAGAACATTACAGATCAGGGGGCTGTGGTTCCCCTAGACTGCCGAGGAGCAGTAAGTTGGCGCAGTGAGAGCGAGGACCCTCGCAGGAGCCAGAAGGTATAACAAATACAAGGTGCAGCCACTGAGAAAGTAAAAAAAAACAAAAAAAGAAAAGAATACGAATTGATTAAGTCAGTAGCATCAAGAGAGAGCAGTGGGCATGCTAAGACACCTGATTCAGGTATTGTAGGCACACAGCACAGCAGAAGATGGCGGAATTTGAGTGGAGCGAGGAAGAGCAGAGTCAAGACCTTGCTGCCAGCTTTAAGCAAGTGCTGGGTAGCTCTCTTATCGATGCAGTGGCAGAGGGTGTGAGACCCCTCCAGGAGAGGCTAGAAACGTTGGAAGCTATGCTTTCACATCCGACCAATAGCACCAAAGACTGTAAGCGCACGCCCATGGAACCCTTGGGGAGTAAGGTAGCCCTCAAGAGGAGATCCCCGGGGCTCATTGGAAGAGGAGGTGGAAAAGGCCTCAGAGGTGCCTGACGCTTTCTCGAAGCTTAAGGAAGCTTATCTGTGAAGGCAGGCTGTGCCAAGCCTCAGGACCCCCACTGCAGGGGATGACAACATTGGAGGAGACCCAGGCTCGGAAGAGAAGCTTATAGATGACCAGGCTTTGCAAGAAGAAGAGGAAGCCGAGGATGAGGACTGGGCGAGACCCAGTGTGGGTAAGAAAGCATGGAAGGAAAAGCACCTCCTGGAAGCACAGGATGATATGTTAGACCCGGACAGCATTCGCAAACCGAGGTCCACCGAGTGGAAGCCATCACCACAAGTTGCACAGAATATGGTGGCAAGACTATGCAAACCGCTAGACAAGGAGTTGCGGCAGCGTCTGCAGGCGAGTGCCCACACCCAGAATTACCAGGGAAGGTAGGAGAAGCCCCCGAGTTTGACGCAAAAATGCTGACTTTTCTATTGAAAACGAACAAAGACCCCCGCAAGGGTATCGATAGATCCTGGAAAAGCTGCCAGGAAAAGATATTAGATTTGGCAGGACCTCTCGCCAAGATTATGGACCTCGCAGAGAGGGCTAAGGACACAGGAGAAGAGCTGGACCCGGAAGCCCTAGCAGGGTGGGCTCAGAGAGCAGTCTGTCTCCTTGGGAACGTGAATTGTGCCATCGCGTCAGAAAGGAGGAAGGGTCTATTATTAAAAATAGATTCAAAGCTTAGCAATTTGTCATTGTGTGAGGCGGGAGAAGGAGCCCAAGGCCTCCTGTTTGGAGAAACCTTTGGAAAGGAAATGGGCCGGTTCGTCGGCACATACGCCTCGCTAGAGAAGGCACAGGCATCAATCCGCAAAATATTCCCAAGTAGAGTTTTTGGAGGGACCGGCTGCTTCAGGGGTCGTGCAGCCGGTCGCAACCAAGGAGGCAGAAGACCCCAGAACCGCAGGGCGCAATACTGGGAGAACAAAAGTCAAGAGACATTCTTCCCGTCCAGAGGGAGATTCCCGAGAGGCCAGAGAGGCAGAGGATCAGGACGAGGTCAAGGATTCACAACAGGTGAGAGCGATTCAGTATCCTCCAGTAGGGGGAGGACGCGCATGTTTTTAGAGAATTGGTGCGAGCTTTCAAGCGATTCCTGGGTATTGCAGACCGTCAGAGGTCTACAGCTAGATTTCATAGAGGACCCGGTGCAGCGGGTCTTACCGCCCGAGAGGCCGTAGAGGCAGAGGATCAGGACGAGGTCAATGATTCACACCAAGTGAGAGCGATTCAGTATCCTCCAGGAGAGGGGAGGACGCACATGTTTTTAGAGAATTGGCGTGAGCTTTCAAGCGATTCCTGGGTATTGCAGACCATCAGAGGTCTACAGCTAGATTTCATAGAGGACCCGGTGCAGCGGGACTTACCGCATGGGCAGAAGTTAGCGCAAGAGGAGCAAGCATGCCTAGACAGCGCGATAGCACAACTAGTCAGCAAGCAAGCGATAGAGAAATGCAGGTCACCCCCGAAGTTTGTGAGCAATATGTTCCTGGTGCACAGGAAAGAGAAGGTACGACTGGTTATAAATCTCAAGGAGCTGAACAGCTGGATTATATACCAGCACTTCAAGATGGAAGGCGTCCATCAGCTCAGAGACTCCCTAAGAGAAGGAGATTGGCTGACACGTCTAGATCTGAAGGACGCTTACCTTACAATACCTGTTCTCGAGGAGTACAGACCATTCCTAGCTTTTCGCTGGCAAAAACAATTCTGGCAATTCAAGACAATGCCATTTGGACTTGCTTCTGCACCCTGGGCATTCACGAAGTTGATGAAGCCAGTAGCAGCAGCGATCAGGGAGAAGGGCGTCAGGCTGATTATTTACCTGGATGATCTCTTACTCCTAGCAGAAGATCGGGAGGTATTAGCGTACCAAACAAGATGGGTGCAGGACCTTCTGACCTCACTAGGTTTCCTGGTGAACACGGAAAAGTCAGAAACCAGACCAGCGCAAAGGCTAGACTTCCTAGGGTTTGTCCTAGACACCAGGAAGGCGACTTTGGAACTTCCAGCTCGGAAGATGAGAGACATCAAGAGGGAGATCAGGGTATGCTTAGAAAAACAGCAAGTATCTCTCAGAACATTAGCAAGGATAGTGGGGCTACTAGCAGCTTCTATCCAGGCCATATTTCCTGGTCCTCTACACTACCGAGCGCTGCAGAGATTGAAGATAAAGCATCTGCAGCAAGGTCTGAAGTACCATCAACAAGTTCCTGTAGATCGAGACTCCATTACAGAGCTCGACAGAGCTCGAATGGTCGTTAAAGAATATGGATGCTTGGAATGGGAGAGCCATATTCGGGGACAAGCCAGACCTGGTAATAGAATGGACGCCAGCCGGAAGGGCTGGGGAGGACAGATGTGGGCCTTTACAGACCGGTGGCAAGTGGAGCGGAGAAGAGCTTCGGCTGCACATAAACTGTCTGGAGCTTCTTGCAGGATTGTTCGCGATCAAAGCCTTCACAAAAGAAAGAGTAAGATCCTGTGTCCTGCTGAAGATGGACAACATATCAGCAGTGCGATACATCAGCCACTTGGGCAGTACGAGATCCAAGATGCTGGCGGAGCTAGTGAAAGACCTGTGGCATTTCTGTCTACGATCAGAGAGGTCAGTGACAGCAGAGTACCTGCCAGGAACACTATACGTGGTAGCAGATTGGAACTCTCGATACCTGACGGACTCCAGCGATTGGAGACTGGATCCAGCAGTGTTTCAGAGGCTGAACACGAGACGGGGGCCACTACAGGTGGACCTTTTCGTCTCCTGGCTCAATGCGCAAAGGAGCCTCTACTACAGCTGGAGGCTGGATCCGGGCGCGCTGGGAACCGATGCGTTCCTACAAGGGTGGACGGGAGGTCCGCACTACGCTTTTCCCTCCTTCGTGATGTTGAGCAGAGTGCTGGCGAAATGTCGGAGGGAGAAAGCGGAATTGATATTAGTAGCGCCGTTATGGAAGTCACAAGTGTGGTTTCCCACGTTAATGGAGCTAGTAACGGGCATACCCAAGGTCCTCCCCGAAGGGGAGCGACTGCTCACGGACCCAGCTGGGTCGTGTCATCCTCTGAGAGTGAGAGGGACACTCCTGCTAGTCGCGTGCAGGATATCAGGAAACGTTGGGCGCTGCCGGGAATTACGGAGCAAGCAGCTCAGCTCATCGCTGAATCCTGGGCTCCATCAACTAGGAGGAGCTATGACGCAGCTTGCGCAAAATGGACAAGCTGGTGTAAGAACAGAAGTGTTCATCCCGTTTCAGCACCTGTAGTGGAAATTCTGAGCTTCCTAGCGAACTTATTACAGAACGGGAGAGCTTTCCGTACAATAGGGGTGTACAGATCAGCAATTTCAGCTGGCCACATGCCAATAGAGGGAGTCCCAGCAGGAGAACACCCTGCAGTAGTGAGGCTCATCAGAGGAGCAAGATTTAAGGTCCCCCAAGAGCCCAGATATAGCACAAAGTGGGATATGGCAGCAGTATTGCAATTGTTATCAAGTTGGCCGACAGATAAATACCTTTCGCTTAAGCAATTGTCAGGCAAACTAGCTATGCTACTATGTTTGATTTCCTGCAAAAGGGTGTCAGATGTAAGAGCACTAGAGATTAATAGACGATCCTTCGGACCAAAGGAAGTCACATTTACCATAGTCAGAAGGACCAAGACAGGGACTTCTACGGTCCATTATCCATATTTCCCGAACAATTCGAAATTGTGCATGGCACGATGCATTAAGGAGTACGAGAATAGAACCGCTGAGAATAAAGCAGCAAATACTATGTTATTGATAGTGCGCAGGAAGCCCTTTCATGCAGTTGCATCAGCTACCATAGCAAGATGGGTCAAAGAGGTCATGCATGCAGCAGGTGTTAATGTGAGCACGTATGGAGCACATTCGGTGAGAGGGGCAATGGCTTTGTCAGCCGCGAGAGCGGGAGTACCATTGAGCTAAATAATGCTAGCAGCAGACTGGTCAAGCGATCGAATTTTTAAAGAGTTTTACTTTAAGCCAGAAGAGAGTTTAGCTAGTACGGTGTTGGGGAAGCTTTGAACAAGCATAATGCTCGCCTCCAGTCTTGTCACAGAATGAAGATTACCCCTGCTATCTGCGCAGGGAGTATTAATTCTATTAATTCTATTAAGACAGTAGTTAAGGAGTTGAAAAAGGCATCAAGGGTGATGGCATATGGAGACTGTATGTGAAGAGAAATATTGTTTTTTAGAGGTAAGAAGGAGAGAATCATAGGAAGCATGGAGAGAGGAAAGCTTGAGAAGATCAGAAGGAGAATGAGACTTTTTACGGCAGCATTCCAGTTTGCGGAGCGTGAAACAAATGGATTTCAGAGAAGGAGTAACTAAGGTTGAAGGGGTTTATGGGAGGGAGTAAAAGGAAATGCGGGATAGGGAGAATCAAGAGTGGAGATGAGAGAGGAATTGAAAGAGGCAGCAGCAGAGTCGGGAATTAGTTGTGAGAAAGTATTACGAGAGGGGAGGGAGAGATTAAGAGAGGATAAAAAGAGGGACGTGTTGAAGAAGCGGAGCTCAAGATGCATGAAGAATGAAGTGGTAGGGGGAGGGGACAGTGGCACCCTCAGACATTTTTCATAGGGGTGGCCACACTAGAAATCTTGAGGTGGCACACCAAAACAAACACACATAACTGAATGGGCCAGTGGGGGGGCAATCATTTTGATAAGTGTGCCTGTGGGCCATCTTGGCCACCTCTTGGTGGCAGCCCTCAGAGGAGAGACAGGAGAAGGCAGAGTAGTGGAGAAGAAAAGGAGAAAGTGATCAGAGGAATAAATAGGCCATGAGAAAACAGAAGCTTCGGAAGGAAATTAAGTTAAAATAATGTCCAAAAACAATCCATAGTTGCGTGAGCATAAAAGATGGTAAGAGTCAATGAAAGGCAGAAATGCAGAGGTACAGTGAGCAGAATCAGGATGTAAAATGAAATCACTGAGAAGAAAAAAAGGACAATTCAAGGGAAGAATTGAAGGGACTTGAGATCATTAATAAATAATAGCAGAAGACCAGGAGAACAGTAAATGATGAGAAAAGAAAGCAAAAAGGGTTTGGATAAGGTAGATAGTTGGTGTTCAAAAGAAGGAAAGGAAGGAGGATTAGGAGTATGGAGCACGTGCCTCCAAGAAGAATGAGATAAGATGCCAGCACTGCCACCCTTTCTTGAAAGGTGGGGTGTTTGGGAGAATTTAGTAAAGGGTGAGGAAAGAGAAGCAGGGGTAGCGTATTGGATGGAGTGATCCCAGTTTCTGTGAGGCAGAGAAAATGGAGGTTAAGTCGATGAATAAGTTCGAGAGTAGAGTGGGACTTGGTTACAAATTGAGCAAGCGTTCCATAGGCCAATTGCGATTAGGGACTCATGACAGGGGGAAGTAAGAGGAGAGATAAGGTCAAAAGGGTTATGTAAATGAGAAGACTATAAAGGAGGACAAGACAAGAGATGATCAGGGATATGACCATTTATTGAAATATCACCCAAAAAATGAGAGAGAACGAGATAAAAGACACAATATTAGAATATAAAGATGCATTAGGAGGGCGAGATGGAAACATCACATTAAGAACAGAAACAGGAAAAATTAAAGGAAAGTTCATTAATCCGGGAGCGCTCAGGTGTCAACCGGGGCAAACAGGAAAGGTGAGCCCCCTTCAAAAAGTCTGTCATATGAGAGGACGCCGAGGGTGAGGATGCCCAATGAAGGGTGGAGTTAGGGGTAGAGAGAAGATCACGTGAAGTATCATGGAATGCTGGAGCCGCGTAAATGGAGGAGGCAGGGGTGGGCCAATAGCAGTGCTCAAGCTGCCAATTTGTGGGCACCTTGGTCGGCATTCCACGAGGACCCACAGGGTCTTACAGCAGGTAGGATGCAGTAGCAGTAGCTTTCGGTTTCCGGCAGCTGGGGACTGCCTAACGTTGTGAAGTCACATGAAGTCATGTGAAGGATCAAGTGATGTGGGATCACCATCACTGGAGGAGGCAAGGGAGGGCTAAAAGTGCTGCTAAAGGAGGGATGTTGTGGGCACCGCGACCGGTGATCCACCAGTACTTTATAGCAGGTAGGTGCAGTGGCAGTAGCCTCCTAAATGAGCAAACAGTGTAATAGTCTGACACGCAGGTGAATACATAACTTAAAAACTTCAAAATGGTATCCTTTCAAGCCCAATGGCATGTGGAAATCTTGGGTAAGGACTTATTCAGCCAATGACAGAAAAAACCTGATTTAGGGGCTTATGATGACAAAGAAAAACAAACGATTGCTGGCAAAATCATTAACAAATGCTGCATAATAGTCCAACGGATCGTTATCCATATGTTGAGGAGCCTCATTCATGACATCAAACAGGACTGCACACAGTTTTATTCCATCCTCAGACAACATGTGCCCTAAATACACACTTTATTTGCACCAATTTGACATGTCTCCTTTTTATTGATGAATTCTTGAGAACACACACTTTTCAACAAATTACGCAGATTGCAATCTAGTTGATCCATATTTTCTCCATACTTCAAAATACCCTAATACATACCCACAAATACTACCTAACACAAGCTTCATAATTCTTGGGAAAACTACTGCAGCCGATGCCCATCCAAATGGCATTTTGAGGAACCTGTATGCCCCAAGGAAAGATAAAAGTTATGAAGGACTGTCATTCTTCAGGTACATGAATCTGGTAATAAACAGATGAATGATCGAAAACACTTGTATTGTTCACTTTGTGAATAGAACATCAGAACTATTTAGTGATGGGAAGGAGTCAACCCATATGTACTTGTTAAGGTCACAGAGATCCACACATACACAAGGTTTTTGTAACGCTCACCTGGTATCCACGGGGACGTCACTCAGCCTGTTCTGACCTCTTATGACCTCAACCCCTTCCGTGGAGGCTATTCGACTGGAGACTGGGCCTGAAACACAGGATTGGTAGAGTTTATCTCCCTATTGTCTCTGTGTGCTTGAACCCCTTGTTCCCTGGGTCCAACCCTTCCCTTTGATCCACAGCTCACCTTGTTTTCTTGCATAGTGTGCTCTCCGTCCTGCTTTCAGCGCAGGGGCGCGTTGATTGATGTGGGCTCGTTTCTGCCTAGTTACTTCACTGGCAAGAGTCCGACAGGTAAGTATAATGAGTGTTTTGAACAGTTCTCTAACTTCGTTCCTTTCCTGCCTTAGATGATGGCCGGCGTCCAAGGATGGCAGCGTGCTGCTGAGATGAGTAGCGCTGAAGGTGAGTGAGAGCTTGATGCGCGATGCACCCCTTTCGTATTTGCATTGAACTGAGTTCTTTTTCTGTGTCTTTTAGGTGCCGCAAAGTTTTCAGTGTGGATGCCGGTTATGAAGAACAAATGCGGTGGGTAAGCACGGTATGCGGCGCCTCTAGATGTTTCCACGCTAACATGGAGTGTCTTTTCCCTCTTGCAGATGGATGAGAAGTTCCGGAGACAGAGTTCCCCCAGAGCGGCTGGGATTCAGGTAAGCGTTTGAAGCTCGTACAGTATTTTAAAAATAAGCAAAGATTTGCAGTATGCTTACTAATGCCTTTTCTGTTCTTTTCCCTTTTCCTTAGGAAGCGGCGTGCCGGGATGGGAATGACACTGCCGAAGATGCCCGCAGAACAGAAGGAGCAATGAATGATGGCCAGAAGCGCCACAAGGTAAGGCTGTTCCTAACAGTGTTCTTGTCCTTGCAGGAGCTGAGCGCAGAAGAAAGATGCAGGCCTACCGGAGACCAATCCGAACACGGTGAGTGTCATGCTGCAGGTGCAGAAAACGCAAAGCATGTTTCTCAGCCTGGGTGTGGCTTAAATAGTCTCTGGGTATCCCAGTTGTTTCTGGGCTGAACCGCACCCAAAAGACTACACCGCACATGCAGTTCTGGGAACCGAAATATGTGGGGTCATCCATCTTGTCCCCATCAATGCACTACAAGTCCAATCCCCAATGTTATCCTATGGGAGTGAGTGAGTCTGGTGCCACAAGCGCCAAGTCTGACTCCAAGTGGGTCTTTGGAGGGATAGAGAGGCCCTTGAGGGCCATGTAGGTGATCCTGGCCTGGCTCCAGCCTGACATCTTGGAGGGCTGGGGACATGAGGGGCAGGAATCATGACAGCACTCCCCCCCAAGGCTCCTCTCAGGGTGGCTCATCTGTCTGGTCCTGGTTTGGTTGGATGGTTTTGATGAAATCTTCTAAGCAAGCGAGGTGCATGGATGTACTCACAAGGCTCCCATGTCCTGTCTTGTAGACCATACCCCTTCCAGTCTACTATGTAGTATAATTTGGATCTGACATACTTTGAATCTAGGATGTCCTTGACTTTGAATTCTGACTCCCCGGCGACTACTACTGGCTGCAGTGGCATTGCTACCCGGGTCCCAGGTTGAACAGGTTTAAGGAGAGACATGTGGAACACAGGATGAATCTGCATGTTTGACGGCAAAGCTAGTCTGACCACCACAGGATTTATCACGGAGGTGACAGTGAATGGACCCAGGTATTTTGGATGGAAAGTTCGGGCTCCTTTAATGGACACGTGTTTAGACGCTAGCCAGACTTTGTCTCCCACTTGGTAGTTGGGGGCCTTTGCTCGGTGTTGATCAGCAAACTTCTTTTGACGATTCTTAGCTTGAAGTAGGTGTTCAGCTGCCCTTTTAAAGGTTTGAGATATGGTCGTGTGCAAGGTTTTGACTGCTGGCATTTCCAGGGTTGTAGGAACGTCCAACTCGGAAGTACGTGGGTGCCTGCCATACATGGTATAAAAGGGTGTCTGCCCAGTGCTGGTGTGAAGGGAATTATTATAAGCATATTCAGCTAGCCATAATAGGTCGAACCAGCTTCCTTCAGCTTGGTGTAACATGCAACGCAGATACTGCTCGAGCATCTGATTTGTCATCTCAGTTTGACCATGCGTTTGGGGATGGTGACTAGTAGATAGCCGGATGTCGATCTGGGCCATAGAGCAGCATTTTCTCCAGAAGTTAGATATGAATTGAGTACCTCGGTCTGAGACCAAAACTGAAGGAAACCCATGGAGCCGTACGATGCCTTCAAGAAATACCTTTGCCAGAGTGGAAGCATTTGGGAGCCCCTTAAGAGGAATGAAATGTGTCAATTTTGAAAATAGGTCCACGGCCACAAGAAAAGTGTTAAACCCTTGACTGGGTGGTAAGTCAGTAATAAAATCGAGGGACAATGTGTGCCAGGGTGCTGGTGGGATTTCCAATGGTTGTAATAGCCCAGCCGGTTTCTGCTTGGATGACTTGTTTTGAGCACACACTCCACAAGATAGGATGAATTGGATAATCTCTTTACGCCACGTGGGCCATCAATAATTTTGTTTTACCTTGGCTAGGGTTTTAGCGATTCCGGGGTGGCCCTCGATCAAGGAATCATGATAACCGGACATGATTTGTTCTCGTAGTTCTTGGTTTGGTAAAAATAAACGATTCCTGAAGTAGGGCGACTGATCTTTATCATGTAATGTTCACCTTGTGCACTCCACGCTTGTAATTGCTCCGGACTCATCAGGTTTTGGATTTCTTCATGTAATTCTTTCTGAGTTATGGTTGCTGTGATTCCTAGGAGCTTGTCACTCGGGATGATTGCTATTGGGTCAGGGGTCTGATACCCTTGTTCTTCCACCCCATACGGGAAAGGGCATTGGCCTTCCCGTTTTTCACCCCTGGTCGAAATGTAATCACTTAGTCATATTAACAAGGGGGGTCCTGGGAGTCCCTCTGCCAGACATTAGTCCTGGTTACGAGAGACTTACCCAGAGTCTTTAGCTCACTATCTTTCACAGAGAAGAAATATCCCAAACATATCAGTCTTTGTCCTGCCCTGGGGCAGTCCAGCACCGAAATGCCAGGCAATTCTCCTCTGAACAAGAGTACCAACAGAAACCCACCCCAGACACGTGGTTCGGTCTGGTTGGACCTCATCAGTAGGGTGGATCTGTGCCTCTCTAAGGATAGTGAGCAAGGGGTCCACATCTGTATTCCCCAACATAACTTAGGGTGAGACACAAAGTTACTTAAATATGCAAATTAACAAGGGGGGTCCTGGGAGTCCCTCTGCCAGACATTAGTCCTGGTTACGAGAGACTTACCCAGAGTCTTTAGCTCACTATCTTTCACAGAGAAGAAATATCCCAAACATATCAGTCTTTGTCCTGCCCTGGGGCAGTCCAGCACCGAAATGCTAGGCAATTCTCCTCTGAACAAGAGTACTAACAGAAACCCCAGACATGTGTTTCGGTCTGGTTGGACCTCATCAGTAGGGTGGATCTGTGCCTCTCTAAGAATAGTGAGCAAGGGGTCCACGTCTGGTCCAACCAGACCGAAACACGTGTTTGGCATCTTTGCTGTCATGGGTGTTAGTCCTTGCAGTGCACACTGGTGGCGCGAGTTATGGTTGCTTAGTTTACCATAACTTGTGAATTTCGGGGGTTTCCGGTTTTACCTGTAACCATAACGTCCCCATAACAATGGTTGTCAATTGAATTGCATAGGTTTTTGGTTGTGCAACTTAACCATAACGTTCCTTTAACAAAGTTTTTGTTAGTGAATTTCATAGGTTTTTAGTAGGTGACTGTAAGGAGAACGTTGCTGTAGCATAGCGTTTTCTGTAACGAGGATAGGTATTTGGTACGGCAACATAACCATAACATCCAGTTTAATAACGTTTTTCATGGAATTTGATAGGTTTTTTAGTAGAGTAACTTAACAATAACGTCCCTCTAACAAAGTTTTTTCATTGCATTTCATAGTTTTTTATTAGTACAACGTAAACATAACGTCCCTTTAACAAAGGTTTTGCATTGAATTTAGTAGGTTTTTACCACAAAGCCATTACGTTGCATAGATGTACCATACAGCATAGAAAATTGGTGTTGTCATGCCAAGGAGCTCAATAACCACAAACTGTACGTGTGAGCGCATATAGCGGCTACCATTCCAACTACTGGAAACAGCATTAGTTGTCTTACATACTGCTCCCATTCATTAGAGTGAATATACATGTATAAATAGCCCCATGTATGTAGATCGCAAGGAAAATGAAGAAAGGTAAGTGCACAAACTACGTACTTGTGAAACAAACAGACCAAAGACATACACTCTGCACCATAATGAAAAGCACCAGAATACGCAGTCACATATGCATCCAGCAATGTTACCATACTGGCACTACACATGCAAATAAAGAAAAAGTAGAGCAGTAAGGAATGCAAACAATTGAAAGCAAAACCTAACTCCAATGTAGTAACTACACTGAAGTGTCTCCTAATAATGCCTAATTTCTACAGTGTACCACAATACAAAACCATGGTATGTGTTTTTTGTTTCACAACGATGCCAAGCACCATAGAACAGCTGGAAGACAACGTGCCTCTTCCCTAAATAAGTAACAAAAGTAATTGCATAGGCAAGCAGTACAATCTAAAAAGAAATGTATGTAATGTGTATTGTGTTATGTACACCTCACACATATGTTTGTGTGTAAGAAGACATACTTCGCATTGAACTAACGCATCAAAAGCGCCACCTCTTCTGCAGCAGCATGTAGCGACACGAAATCTAAGAGGCACTGTGAAAATGCACACAAAACCCACACAGCCACTTCTCTCACAGCAAACCGCACAGACTTCACCGCACCGCAACAACAAACAACCAAAACATAGATCGCAACAAAAGCACACGAGGACCCGCTTCGATCCTACTTGCACACCCAAGCTCAGCGCATGGTGAAAACCGAACTGAAGCTGTCAACAGTTCACCACTTCTCACTTTCCTACGCCCTCTTCACCCACTAACCCACCCAATCCACCTTTTGTTTACAGATCCACCTGAGCGCCTGGAGACCAACTCCGTTGGTGACGGTGCGCTATACAAATACCTTTAACATTAAAATGAACAAAAGAAACGTAAGCAGCCAGAACATAAAAATTGAACAATTGCTAAACAATTACTAGAACCCTGGCCCTGTCCAAATACTGCCGATGTTTCTTACAAAATAAACATGTACATGTAAACTATTTGTAAGGTTGGTGCTGGCAATGCATTGTGACTCTGTTTCGCACAGTGCTGCCCCAGATGCTGCAGGTAAGCAAAATGGAAGTGTCCTACTGAAAGTGCATGTGGCCGACGTATGTTCAATCGCAATGGAAGTAGCCATATAACTACAAAACCGGCCTCATGTCCGTATCTTCCCATTCCCTTTGTAATTAGACGTCTGTCAGTTGCACACCTATACGTACGGGTATGTCATGCTCTGTCTCCTGGTAATGCCTCACCTGTCGCCATGCCTACCGATTCATGGCACACACTACCTCATTTCAAAGTGTGCTACGGCCTATGGATGTCGTCTTGCAAAGCTACCGATTTATGACTGCGTCACGCCTACCTAGCTGGGGCTCATTGGGAGCAATGAGCAGTATGCTCGAGTGTAAAGTGGGCGTGTTAAATGGCCCATTGCCTTGACTGATGAGCTGCTTGCCGTTCCATGATGTATGAAATTGACACACCGTATCTGCATGTAGCAACTTGAGGTTACGTAGCAGGTTCCTCACTATGGTTTGCTCAAGTACATAAAATATTACACTACATATATGACAATCAGTAATGCAAATGTAAACACTGTTGCAGCTTACTAAATCCCAGACAGTTACATATAAGCACAGCTGAGTAAACAGCCAAAATGTTTGCATCTGAAACATTATCAGTACCGCTTAGAAAAGTATAGTGGTGGCGTGCCACTGCCTGAACAATTGTCTTGTACTGCTTTCTAATGAAACTGCGTGTCTCCTAATGAAAAGCATAGCTATGTTGCAAAATGTAGTCATCTCCATAAATGCTACAGATACCAGTAATAGCATACCATCAAATAAGGGAACTTTTGCATGAATGCACAGATTCCTATATCGAATCAAGTACAAATAGCAGTTTTGTGGCGTAATATTCGGCACACATGATGTTGCACAGCAGTAAGTGTAAGAACAAATTTAAGGTGGTGAGACATTCACACATATGTCAGTGGTACTGCACAAGCTGTGTAGGAGTAGTGCATGACACAGTCCGCATATACATTAGCTGTTCTTTTGTACTGTTGATAGCAACCAGTAGAGTGGGCCTTTCTTCACATGCAAGACGATGTGTGTTAATGTCCCTGGCCACCCTTTGCAGTAGCAATTGCAATTACCTGCTAATAACATCATATAAAATGCAGTAATAATCCGTTGGTGACTAATTTACAAACGTTATGCTTTCAACACATTCTTATTCACACCGCACCCAGAACCCTTATTCCACAATGTGGTGGTTTACACAGACACATTTCCATGTGCACCATTGTGCAACTGGCCCGTATGTGCATGCTATATCCCATAAGTAACAGGGTTTCCACGTACTGTTCATTCTGTGTGCAGACGCAGCAGAATAAAATTGAACCAGTAGAGAGGATTTCAAATGTAGTGGTGGCTGTAAAAAGAGAGGGTCGAGTTTTTTTTTTTTTTTACATGCTTTTAAGGGAATACAATGTTTGTACTTTCTATAGAGATGTTTATCTTACTGCACTATATCCATTCTTACAATAAGCTCCTCACTGCATCCTGTACATGCAACTACAAAACGCTGTTACCATTATTGGACAAAGAAATGCCATTCTTATGGAATAAGGCTGCATTTTTTAAAGCAATGTGCTGTAAAATAATGTAGCAGAGGCTCTTCTGTTGCAAGCTTAACTCTTTATTACCGCACAAAAATTAGCAGTCAAAACAAACAACAAGTGCACTATTTAGTCCAAAGGTAGGTTGCCTTCAACAATGCAGGTTGATGCAATGGAATACAGACTGTGGAGGCGTTTTGCAGTTTATTTGAGAGGAGGGCCGGAATCCCAGATCTTCGGGGTTTGCCCGTGTTCTGGCGGGACTTCAGCATCACAGGAGATCCCAACAAAATGATGTCAATCTTCCACAAAAAAATTGCATTTTCCAACAAAAATGTAGAGATGCTTCCATTGCTGATACATCTTGCTCCCTCTCGAAGTGAACAAACGGCATTGGAACAGGTGCATAGGTTTGTTACTGGAATAGATAAGGAAAAGGTTTTTGGTTTTTTGTACACATTTTTGTTTTCCTGGACTCCGCGCATTTGTAAAGTAAAGTCTTCAATGCATCTTTGCGATGTTGCAATAAAATTACATTGCCAATGGCCGACAAAGTTATCACTGTAAAACAGACAACAAGTGCAGCATTCAGTCCAAATGTAGCTCGCCTTCAACAGTGCAGGGTGATGCAATGAAATGCATACTGTGGAGTCGGTTTCCAGTTCATTGGAGAGGACGGCCGGAAGCTCGACCTGCTCGCTGTCCTCTGCCACTTAAGTCAGAGTCGGTGTGGGCTTTGCGCTCTTTCTTCCCGGCACTTCAGGGTTCACCCGTATTCTGGCGGTTCTTCAGCGTCACGCGGCAGCCCAACAAAATGATCTCAATCTTGCAGAAAAACATTGCAGTATCATGCCATATGTAGACATGCTTCCATTGCTCATCCATCTTCCACCCTCTCGCAGTGAACAAACTGCATTAGAACAGGTACATAGTTGTGGCAGTGGAATAGTTAATGAAAAGAATTGTCGATTTTTTTACAGTTTTTTATTTTCCTGTACTCAGCGCATTGTTAAAGTAAGGTCTTCAATGCATGTTGTAGATTGTACAAAAATAATGTATTTCCATTGTGTCTGGTAAAGACATGCCATTGGCATGGAACAAAACCGCATTTCTACACCCAATGATGTCACTGTTGCAGAAGAACATTCCAAAATTGCTCACAAAAATAGCCATTTTTTCATTGATGGTACATCTTTCGCGCTCTGTGTGGGAAGAAACTCCATCCCAACAGGTCAAATTTTTTTGGGTGGTACAGGTGGGAATATAATTTTCACAGTGGGGAAAAAAACATCTCACTGCTCACAACAATCTCTTCAGTTGATGCACCAAATATGAAGAAGAGTCTCTACTTACATGTTGAGCTCCGTAGTGTAGCGTGACAACATGAAAAGGGCCGAACTGTGCAAATCTATCACAAAGCCATCACCAAGAAGCAGCACTCTCTGTCGCTACATTTCTACCAGTCTGAGTGCCAAAGTGTTCCGGCAGCACGCCATACCATAAGCGAATGACACTACGATCCGCGGAGCGAATTGGGAAATGGGTTGGCGGAGCAGACCCAGATATCACTACGTTTTAGAGACGTAAGTTTGAGTTGTTTGTAACAAAAGTACTGGTCAGATTCCCACCAAACACACAAAACCACACTTTGTCACCCAAGCCCCCGCTCCTGCCGCAGAGTTGGTGCAGATCCTTCCACCCGTTCGGCCTGTAGCCGTGCACAAAGTTTTTCCCCATTCAGTCTATGGGAAAAAAATAGTTTTGCCACCCCCTATACATTTCCCCCCCTGCACGAAACCTCACCAAAGTTGGGAAAGAAATGCAGAGCGGCCCATATACTTTTTTTCCAAAGTTTTGTGCAAATTCCTCCAGCGGGTGCGAAGTTATAACCCGCTAGAAAAGTGGTCTTCCTATATGTTTAGCAATGTAACCATAACTATACGGCCGCTACCCCGGTCCGTGTAATATACTGGAAAGAAAAAATATACTTATAAATGAAATCTTTCACACTTCCTACATGTGGAAACATACATGCACTCTTTCAACCATGTCACTCAGGAGCAAGTTCCTAACGAATCCTTCATGTATATACCAAAACCAAACTTTGCCTCCATTCCATTTCAGCAACTGGTGCAAAATGCAACCCATAGCATGTTGTGTACATCTTGCAATTTTGAAAATCGTTTGACGCTGCATATACACTCACATAGTCAATATGTGATATGAATGCTCTTAAGCTACAATGCCGACGGTACCAAAAACAACTGCAAATTTACTGCCTTCACGCATGGACACATATCACTTGGCAAGAACACCTTCACAACTATAGCCATAATCTATCACACAGGCTGCTCCACCAAAGGAGGCCACTATACTGCATACATTAAAAAGCAATCGGCATGGGGCGAATGCAATGATACTTCCATCAGCCCAAAGCATAGACTACCTGCACATCTTGCAAATGCCTACTTAATATGCGTGAAGCCGGAATGTACTCATTGATGCACAAACATACTATACCTTATTCCCCTGCAACAACCAGTACCTTCGTAAGTGCACAAAAATGTTTTCCCTTCCGCACCGTTGACCTAAAGGAACGTACCATAGTAAAAGCATTGATGAAATGCACTGTAGTGAGTGTTGCACAATTTCATTCCCAATCAGTCCAAGGAGTACAGTCACACAAACAATACGTGTAGACAAAGCACAGTACCAGTATTTTTTACTACATACATGCTACCAACATTTGTAAATACATGCTACAATCGGAAAATGTTGTCGGCTGATTCCTTTTCTGCTTTTTCCTGCATGATCCCCAGAAATCGAAACCTAACATATCTCTCCTTCAACAGGACACACGCTCATTACAAAATAGCCTTGAGGGGGAACCATATTTAGCTCCAAGGTCACACATTGTATAGAACTGAAGGAAAAACACATACATAAATTACATTGCAGTTCCTCTGTCCATGTGTCCTAAAGGTAGTCTGCAATGATCCCATAAGGCGGAGAGTGCAAGTTGTCGCCTGCCCAATAGAAGCATGGATGTTGCCGAAATTATGTAAGTACACCTTTAAATCACTTGTACATTACGCGGAAATTTATTAACGCCCTCCTCAAAATGCACATTTACAAATTCACTCTACCACTCACTTTCTCTCTGTACATTAGACAGAGCTTTGTGACGGCAGTAAAATAGCACTGTTACAGTGCCATGTCTCCACCATGCTCCGTAAATTGCAACTGTTATTGAACTTTCTTTTCCTGCCATTCTTCCCCACCCCCATCCAAATGTAGACGTACAAGGCAATACGAAAATGGAGTTGAAGTTGTCCACTAAAGCACCACACTTTCTGCGCACTTGTGCACTGCTACATTCCCTGTTCTGCCCTTTCTGTGTCCTTTCACACATTTACCACATCTACGCACCCCCAGTGTACTGGACGTTATAACGGCCACAGGTGCACGCAGAGGTCAACCCGCATACTAACATGTACAGCTCACATTTCATTGGCACACTTCTTACCAAAGCACCTCCTACATTGTGCAGCAGTCCGAGGTGAACCCCATTAAATTCCTTGTTGGTTTACTTTCTTTACCAACACACAGACAGATATTGCCGCGGGTCGAACAACACTTGCTATCACTGTCAAGTTTTGTAGTAATGAAACACATGAAAACAGCATCTATTCCCAACGGTTCCAACACATTTTTGTGTGTGCAGGCGTACAATTACAGTATTATGTTGCTCTCAAACTCTGAAGCCACAGCGACGGAGGAGAACACATAGTTACATTTAAAGAGTTGAGAATCCATTGAAGAGAACAGACATAGGAGGAGTTTAGTGGATGAGGTAACACTTTCTATGGCGGGTGTCACACGACACATTAGGCTCATTTCAGAGGTATTGTACTACCTAAAAACCACACACCAAGGTAGTGGGTTAACATATGATGCTAAGCAGTAACACACAGTTCATGGTCGATCTGGCAGGCAGCTAGTACTACCTTATCCTTCCTGCAAAGTTTTGTCCTGTATGCTGCAACTAATACCGGCTACTTTCATGTACTCTTATTCCTGTTTCTGATCAGATATGATGCACCTTACTGCGCGTGCCACTCCTTTCACATACCAGTAGATGGCTGGTGGACGAAGCATTTGTAGATTACCATAAGCGATTTCTTCACCGTCGTTATTATCTGGGCCAACCAATATGGGCCCGTTTGTCTATTTGCGGTTCCTGCTATACGAACCAACCTGCAAACCTTTCTTCTGTGAGGCATCCCACAGGCACCAGATGCTACCTTTGCTGCCTTTCAAAGAAAATGTGTTCTACCCCACGGCCCACCAAGCACCACTATGTACTCTTGTTCGAAACTTTCCTACACTGAAGCAGAAGTACAAAAGTGCACAGACGCCATTGCTCACTGGATCTTCTTCACAACATAAAAGAGCGGTGAATGCAGCCTACTGGCACGTTGTGTTTTACATTGTGTGGCAAAATAAAGCACTTCCAACCATGCACTGTAGTGTTACTAATCTGTGGAATCTTCTGCTGCCCTATACTCTGTGTGCGCATTTCCGCTCTAGCTTTTGCTTGTGTTGTTCCTTTCCTGAGCTAAGTGTTCACATGACAAAGTGCCCAACACTTGGGACGCACATAAAATAAATATCTGGAGTGCACGTCGCGAGGAACGACAGTCCACAAGTAAAGTCACTGACGCCAATGACTACAGCAATGGTGTATACGGCACACAGGCATAGGTAACTGATACGATGCACCCATTATAATTGCGCACAGTAAGAGCTTGAACCGCTTTCGTGGCCCATCTCAACAAGTACTCCACACAAAGGTAACAGTCAGATTGTCTGCCCTCTATATGACTGTATTGAAGGGCGTTCGTAATGATGTCAGCTGGAAATGCATCTGTGTTGCACAGTACATTATGCACACTTTACATGTTTAATAATTATTAACTCGTGTTATCTTGCACTATGTTCCTTCGCTCTCAATGTAGACGATATTATGACCTATACACCATACTGTACATTAATTGTGCCAGCTCAGGCCGTGAATGCCAACAAAGCCAATAACATACTCCATATTCAAGTGCACTCACTTCACGCCACCTCTACTTGTGTACCAAGTGCAAAATGTCCTCCACAACCATTCAGAGTCAGTTAGCAGCCACAGTACACATAGTTATTACCAACAGTGTACACTTGAGGTACATATCACTATCAAAATTTAAGCAGAGAAGGCAACATTCTCAAACCTACTTCCACACAATATCCACATTCCTACGTCAATGGCCCGTAGCCATCCATACACACCAGTAGACGCATGCCACTCCCAACACAACATGGTACAGTGTTTACAAAAATCCCTACATGATCTGCAAAGCACTTTTCATCCCCAATGACCTCTGAAGATAGTCGCCTGCACACATACCGCACAATGCTTCATATGTTTATATCTGCGTACATGGGCTATGGTGCAAACGTTACGCAGTACAGCAATCCTTTCATCACCCACTTTCCAACTACACTTCTGAAGCAAGACTCTCTTCACAGTCACACCACTCCTAACACAAATGGTGTGTTTTCTCACCAATGCAGCTGTGAAAACTGCACCATATCCTCCACAGTGATTCTGCAAAGGTGCAGACCTTACTACACTTACATATTTACAAGGGTATATTATGGCACAAGGCATGCATCGAATAACTTTTGCAAATGACCTACATCACTGAAACTACTCTTTCTACATATGTGTGCATTCCACATATCAATCTGACTGTACTCCCATACATAATAGCAATGCACTGTGGTTTTGTTGCCAACACCCTACTCCTTCGTCACACCCACTGCAAAACAATAGAGCCATGGAAACATGGGACCACTTACCTTTCCTGTCCACAGGTACATATTGGTACAGTAATGGACCCAATCCCAAGAACATTCTGCAACCTTTCTCCAACCAGTGGCCACTCTGTTATCTCCCCAGTCATGCCGAGAAGCCTTAAGGGGTTTTACAGGCACAACACAACACAGCAATCCCCATCCCCAATAAGGTCTCAATGCACACACCAAAAAACGTATAATCGCCTCCACAACTGCCCACCAGTAAAGCATATGTGAGTACCTGTGTAGAAATTCCGTCCATGTGCCTATCTCTCACTGCCCTCCCCAAAGTAAGGCTGTGCCAAAGACCTAGGCTGTTGGGTGCCTCCGTCCAGGCACTGAACAGCCTAGTCCTTCACCACACCCAATCCACATACCAACATTTCAGTACTCCCATACATAGCAGCATAGCGTTGCAGTTTTGTTGCCAACAACCTACACCTTTGCCACACCCACTGCACACCAAGGGAGCCACTCATCTAAATTTTCTGACCACTTACCTTTCCTGTCCACAGATACATATTGATACAGTAATGAACCCAATCAAGGCAACATTCCGTTACCTACTTCCAACCAGTGTCCACCCTGTTATGTCCAAGAGCCCCAGCCATACACACAAGCCATTAGGGGTTTTGCAGGCACAGCAGAAGATAGAACTCCGCCTACAAATATCCTCATATTATCTCCAATGCACTCCCCATCCCCAATGGAGGATGTCTGCATTGCAAAACAATTAGTAGTGGCCTCTACAATTCCCCAGCGTTACAGTATGTGTGCGCACCTGCGTACACAATCCGGCCACATGCCAAAGTGTGACTGCCCTCCCTAAAGGAAGCCTATGGCCAAGCCATAGGCTCTAGGGTACAAAGGCCGAGGCCTACAGCCTCAGCCCATGCACCCAATAGTGTAGTCCTTCAACACACCCACTGAAACGCAGTAGACTCATGCATGCTTCCATGTGTGCATGTACCTTTCCTAACTACTGGTATGTGTGGGGACACTAACGGACTCACACAACGCTAAATACTGCAACCTACTTTCAACCAGTGGCCACATTGTTGCATCCAACGGCCCTATGCATGCACACAGTGCACACCGCCTCTGCAGGCAGAACACACCATAGTACATCCATTGCTAATACCCTCATATTACCACCTACTCACTCCCCATCCCGAAAGCAGTCTACCTGCACTCAATGCACTCTTTGTACATATGTCTGCAATTCGCACACCATTATCCCAGTGCTCCCATACATGACTACATTGAGTAGGAGGTGTCGTGCCCAACATCTACGCTCTTGGGTACAAATGGAGGCATACAGCCTCCGCCCATAACCCCTATAAGCTAGCCCCTTTGCAACTTCTGCCCGCCAATCTGTCAGTACCGGCATAAAACATCCTTATCACAAATATGTGATACACAAAATTCCTTCCCGGTACAAATGTAAACCATTCTCATTTTGTTTCCGCCATCTCCAATGCACTACACATAACTACGTCATCGGCCACGGCATCGCCACTGAAGGTACTCGCCCGCACACCTAACCGCTAAATACCTCACAGCTCTCCCATGCATGAGACACATTACAATGCGCCGGTGTGGCCTAAGACTTAGGCTCTTGCCTGCAAGGTAAAGGCTGCAAAATGTGCCCATGCACTAAAAAGGCTACGCCTGACCCACAACCACAGCAAGCCAAGCCAACCAGACATACAATGCAAACGCACTCAACATAACCACAGGCAGGTATAGCCTACAGCTGAAAACATTGCCAATATCCTCGCTTTGCCCCCTTCGACCCAGCCGCTCCAGCACACTATCTTTTGCAACACCTTTCGGCACGCCACTATCTCTGATACACCATGGCTGCGTTTTGCAAAATCTTTGACGCACAGCATGCTTCCCTCCAGCCAACCACCGGGCGCGTCCAATGTTCGGCGACAGCACAGTGTGCCGCAGGCCAACAAGAGTTTGGTCCCCAGAGAGAACAGGAAATGGGTCCGCGTGGCAGACCCAGATATCACTAATTCTTTGGGATGTACATTTCAGTTGTATACAGCAAAAGTACTGGTCAGATTTCCACCAAACACACAAAAGCACGCTTTCTGGCCCAAGCCCCCACTCCTCCCGCAAATTCTGTGCACAAAGTTTTTCCCCATTCATTATATGGGGGAAAAAATATGTTTGGGCCCCCCCTATGACTTTGCCCCCCCTGCACGAAACCTCCCCAACTTGGCGAAAAAATTCAGAGCCGGCCATATACTTTTTTTTGCAAAGTTTGGTGAGGATTCCTCCAGCGGGAGCGAAGTTATACGCCGCAGAAAAAATGCTCTTCCTATGAGTTTAGCAACTGAACCATAACTACATGGCCGCTACCGTATATATATATATATATTCAGTGAAAAAACTTTGTTAAAGGGACGTTATGGTTAAGTTGCGCTACTAAAAACCTATGAAATTCAGTGAAAAATCTTTGTTAAAGCGACGTTACGGTTCCAAGTAAAACCGAAAAACCCCTGAAATTCGCCAGTTATGGTAAGCTAAGCAACCATAACTCGCTTCCACCGTGCACTGCTAAGACTAACACCCAGGACATCAAAGATGACATCCCAAATGTCATTGATGACATCACTGATGACATCACATGTCTGGCTCCCTCTTTTTTCCTTTACTGACATTTCTAGGCCACATGGTTTTCTTCAGTAACAGTCAGGAACTAAAAATTGTAAACATACTATATTTGTAGACTTATCCTTCAAGTAGGTTCTTACAGTAATTCCCTTAGAGTGCAGTCACATCATATGAAACATATACATAGGGGAAGACACAAGCTAGAAAGACAGCAATCCTTTCTGTGCATGAAGATAATCAATAGAGTTACCAGCACTTTCTGATAGTTCTGTTGTTTTTTTATGGCTGTACTTTCCCTGTATATGCTCATATACATTGTACTCACACTACTTTCCTTAGGGTCCAGTCACATCATGTGATACATATACATAGGGTAAATAGCTTTGAAACAGAGCAATCATTTATTTGCATGAAAATAATCAGTTAGGTTATGAATTGTTTCTGCTACTACTTCTGCTTTTTTGCGTACTTCACTTTCCCTGTATATACCCATATCTGTATGTGTTCTTGTCGCTTTGTGTTTTGTCTGTAGTAATGCAATTATGCAATACATGGGTTTTATTAGCTACTTATTACATATTTCACGTACACAAAACTCTAATAAGAAAACAATTATCATTTCATTATTCAACACATCAACATTATGAATATTATACCTTCATCATGTATGCTGCACACAATGCTATGTTTCTGCATGACTAGCTTAGTATACTAGATAGAACCTCATAATAGAATGCTATTTATATCAATGCATTATTTAATGCACTAATTAGCTTATGATATTTATTGCAATGATCCTTGACACTTTTTTCGCAAAATTATATTAAGAATCCCTTGTTCAGAAATTTCATGAAAAGTAAATACTCATGTGATGTCATCAGTGATGTAATCAATAACATTTGTGATATCATCTTTGATGTCCTGGGTGTTAGTCTTAGCAGTGCACGGTGGTGGCGCGAGTTATGGTTGCTTAGCTTACCATAACTGGCGAATTTCAGGGGTTTTTCGGTTTTACTTGGAACCATAACGTCCCTTTACCAACATTTTTTCACAGAATTTCATAGGTTTTTAGTAGCGCAACTTAACCATAACGTTTGTTAAAATGTACTAAACAGTACAGTTAATGACTAGATGTCACGGTGGTCTATACACAGTAACAATAAGTAGTAAAGAGTATGTGCAGTATTCACAATTCCGGTTCTTCACTGACCTTAAATATGGTGGCACCCAGAATGAGCGCCTACTGGTTAAAACTAGAATTGGGTTAGACAAGAGCAGGAGAACACTGTGGTTAGTGATTCACGGTCCTTATGTGTTTTTGCTGATGGTATGGCTCTGAGAAATGAAAGAGAAAAAAGGAAAAAGAGCCTATATCAATAAGGGTGCTGTGTGCCACTTTGTTAAGGTAAACATGGAGGAGTCAACAGTGCGGCCGCATGTAAGAAGGTTACCTTAATGCCATGGTGGCCTGTGTGGAGTGGGCCAACCGTTTCTCAAATGATCCACTGGTTGCGTTTTGTATGAGTGAGAGGCTGGGCGGGGAGTCCACAGGCAGTGGGCAGCAAAATGCTGCAAAACATAAACGGAGGTGCCGGTCATTAGGGTGGGCCCGCTAATTGTGTAGTGTGTCAACAGGAGCGGTCCTGCTTTGGAGTGGGGCTGTTTCTTACCTCAGTGTAAGAGCGTCCAGAGTACAGCAGAGTAGTCTGTACCATGGCGCCGGCGAGTGCGAATGGAGCTGTGCAGCTGGGTAAAGCTGCTCATGTGTGAAAGAGAGATGTCTTCATGGCGCGCATGCGCAAAACAATGTGACATGCCGTTGCCATAAGGACGGATGCTACGAGGTAGTGATGTCCCTGCTGGGATGTGGAAAGCGCTACCGTGAGTAGGGAGGCGCTGAGAGGCCAATAAAGGGGGCCAAATGTACAGTATCTATGTCCACTGTCGGGAAAAACAGACAGGAAGGAGGAGTATAGGCGCCTATGCTCCTCCTTCCTGTCCGTTTTTCCATTTTACCTCGTAGCATCCGTCCCTATAATTACTTTTTAAGGAAGTAAAACATCTTTGTATTTAGGCAAACTCATCAAATGCTCCGGTAATTGTTGAAACTGTTCAATGATTTTCGCAAGTAACTGGTTGATTGGTGGACGATTTATAGGATCCCGCATGAACACAAAAGTGTTGGTTTCTCGCCAAACAAGGTAAGGATGAACTTGAAGCAAATAGTAAAAGATCATAGGAAGTAGTTTGTGGGCATCATCGTTAGACAGGACCATCTGTACCTCCAGTAAGATGCTCAGGTAATAGTCTAATCTGCTCCATATTGCTGCCAATAGGCATCCAATAACCAGGCCATTCTTAGGATCCTGGAGAAAAGCATGTATGTTAGTGCTCCTCCCAACAAGAGTAGGCTTAGTTCTGAGTATAAATATGAAGACAGCAAGAAGTCGTCTGTGTATATCAGCATCGGTAAGAACCATCAGTGCCTCCAAAAAGAAACTCAGTAAGGAAGGACTCGGGGCATCACTCCTAGTCCTCGATGGAGGAGTTAGAGGCATTCTCATTCACCTCCCTGTAACTAGTTCATGTGGTGTGAGGTGGTGGGCTCGCCAGGCTGATTTCTTAATGCATGTAATGCAAGGGGCATGCAATGCAGCCACCCCTTTTTCCGTGTCAGTTTTAATTTGGCCATTCTCACTTTGAGTAAACCGTTTGATTGCGGGTGATAAGCAGAAGAAAACTTGTGCTTTATACCAAGCAATAAGCTAATTTGTTCAAACACCTCATTCACAAAACGGGGGTCATTATCTGATCTCAGTACCTCACATATTCCCCATCTAGGAAATACTTCTTCGACTAAAACTTTGCAGCGCAAGTGGTGTCAGGGTGTGTGCATGGACTGGCCTCGATCCACCTAGAGCAGGGGCACACCAGCGCTATCATATACCTATATCCATTACAAACTTATGTCAACATAATCAATATGTAAATGCTGAAAAGGACCATTTGGTCAAGGAATTACTCCTCTGACCGTTCGCAGCATGTGCCCAGCAGTAAACCTTTGACATACGATGCAATTTACTACATAAAAAGCAACGTGTTCTAACAGGTTTGGTACGAACCAGTCCTGCGGAATGGTTACTGTGAGGCTCTCCCTAGTGACATGCGCAGGGTAGTGTAGCTGTTCTAGAGCCACCCGTAATAAGGCTACAGGCATCACCGGTTTACCAGTGCTGTCTTGTCACCAGAGTGCCTCAGAAGGGGATAAAGAACACCCCCTCCGCGTCCACAGGTCTTCCTCTTACCACAGGGCTTCACCCTGAACTTCCATCAATTGCGTCTTAGATAAGTGAATAAAACTTTCATTCACAACCATCATCACAACAATTTTCTCTTTCACATCAGGTGTGTCAAAAATCATTATGTCAGATGAATATGCAATCCTTTTTGCCTCTTAGTCTGTGGCTTGATTCCCGCGTGAGATAAAGTCTGTTCTTTTAGTGTGCGCTGTGCACTTAACTATTGCAATGGCTACTGGGAGTTGCAGTGCCTTAGTAAGCCTGTCCAATAAAGCAGCCTGTTGCACTGGAGTGCCGTCCGCTTTGAGGTAGCCCCTCCTTTTGGAACGTGCTAGCCCTGTGTGTACGGTCGACATTACGTAGGCGGAGTCACTGGACACTGTTACTTCCTAGTCTGCATGTTTCTCAAGCGTAACAATCAGCGCCACTAATTCTGCAGCCTGTGCGGAAAAATGAGACTGTAGTCTTGCACTTGCCATTACTTCAAATTCCACATTAGCCTTGTGCTTTACTACAGCAGTACCTGAATGGCTTTCTCCATCAGTTTGATCGATCCTTGAAGAACCGTCAAAAAAGAGAATCTCCCCTGCTGCAACGGCATTTTCTTTTTCTCTGGGGATGTCGTCATAGAATTCCTCATAATTTGAGCAATCATGCACTTGTTCATCCTCTGCCAGTAGTTCAGCTGCAAACGTAGAAGTGTTCACAATTTTACACCTGACTATTATAATCACTGGGTTGAAAATGACCACCTCATAAGCAGAAGCTCTTTGAGACGTCAGTACCTTTAGGTTTCTCCAAAACAGAAAACAAAGCATGCTTGACCAATAACATCATGGAACACACCATTATTATGATTGCAGACTTCTCAATAGCGAATGCGGTGGCTGCCAATGATTGTTCGCACAGGAATTGACCCCTCATTACTGGGTCCAAAATCCCACTGTAATATGCAAAAGGCTTGTACCCCCAATGTGGTTCTCTGTGTGAGTACTAGTGTCATAACTTTTCCATTTGTGTGCGAGAATAAAATGAACAATAATTTGGAATTCCCAGAACTGGTGCTGTGCATATCACCTTTTCTAGTTTATCAAACCCGTCCTCCATTTCCTCAGTCCATTCAATTTTTTCCTGATTCACTTGTACCTTTTTCAGAGCTTGCAACAATGGCCTTGTGTAAGAACTATAATCAAATACCCATGCTCTGACATAATTGCAGAGTCCTAAAAACGGTTGTATTTGCATTATTGTGTGCGGTTTTACTGTTTTCAAAATTGCCTCAGCGCTTTCAGGAGTAACCCTCTTTCCTTCATGTGAGATTAACTGTCCTATGTATAACACCTCTTCCTGACAATGCTGCAATGTCTCCTTGTCCACTTGATATCCTTTCTCTGCTAAAATAATCATTAGCTGAATTGAATGTCATCTGCACTCCTCTTCTGATGTGCTGCATACTAAAATGTCATATTGCAGCACAACACTTGGCAAATCAATATAGCTTAGGTCCATCTGCAGGACCCTATTGAAAATCGATGGAGACTCACAATACCCCTGGGGCAGTCTTGTGCTTTTCAGCTTAGCCTGACGAAATGTAAATGACGTCAGATCTTGAGAAACCTTATGTAACGGGATTGAGAAAAATGCATTTTTCAGATCAATCACTGTGAAATATCGCTCCTCAACCGGGATACTACATAGAATTGTCACCGGATTTGGGACTAGAGGAAACTCTGCCTCTACAATCTGGTTAATCAGCCTCATGTCCTAAATTAAACGCCACAACACCCCCTTTGATTTTTTGATAGGGTACACTGTGGTATTGCATGGTGACTTAGACATCACTAAGATGCCTCGATCCATCATGGCCGATATAGTTTTAAAAATTCCCTCATCTGCCTCTCAGGACATGGGGTACTGTCTCGCTCAAGGTAAAATTGCTCCTGGCTTCAGCTTAATCTTGACTTCTCCCACCCCTTTTAATAGGCCTACATCACAAGGGCCCGTAGTGCACAATGAAGTTGGCACTTTTTCCATATCCTCATCAAAAAATGCAGGACTCTGCTGCAGTATCATCAATTTCTGTGGGATCTCTCGTCTCGCTGTCCTGATCCAATATGTAATGCTCATCTCAAACACCACCTCGTTAATTGACGGGTCGTCTCCAAAAATATCCTCGTCAGTGAGGTCAGTCAATCTATACCCTTCCCCAATAGCAATTACTGTTTTCCATGGTCTAGAATCATAATCAAACCCTTTCAAGCATGGCCAACTCCCCTCGCACTAAAGCTACTTGTAACTCTAAGGGAAAAATCTGCCCCCCTCTTCATCCATGGGAATTTGTGGCCTGAACAAGAATTCATCAGGTATTCTCATAACCTAGCCCACTAAACCCGGGAGCCATGTTAACAAAATGCATACCCCATAGTGAAAGACTTCTGTCTCTAGTGGCACTCCTCTCATGGCTATTTGTCCTGTAAATGCCATGACAAATTTGCCCACGTTTAAATAATGTATTCCTGGCGTTGAACATACTATGCCTTCATCAGTGAAAGAAATTGTCATGTTTAGCTTTATCATCAAATCTCTGCACAGTATATTAACTGGTGTCTGTTTAGAATACAACAATGGAACAGACATGTCACATTCTCCTATGGAGAATGGCAATTTCTTGGTAAAAGGAACTCTACTTGTACCTCCTTTGAACCCTTGAGCATTCATGGCATTACCCGATAATGAACATTTTCCCTCTCATATACATGAGCGAGTTGCCCCTGTGTCTACTAAAAAAGAAAAGGATTTGCTTCCTATCATGACGTCAACTCTTGGTTCCTCTTGAGGATTAGGCATCACAACTCAGTGGAACAAGATGGAGATCTTGGGTTGCCCAGGCTGTCTGCTTAGCATGGTCAGACTGTTGCACAGAACCACCACTGCAAAGGTGAATGGTTGTGTGCTGGTTCCCCTGCTGTTTACTATTTATCTGGCTGACTTTCCTGAGTGTTTGATGCAGAGAGCTAATAGTCCACCCAAGATAGGCAATACAAGAGTCGCCAGCATGCTGTATCCTGACTACCTTGTTATGTTCAATCACTCTTATTCAGGGGCAAAGTCAATGTTGGTGGAATTGCTTGATTATGCCATTTTGAATGATTTACATATAAATGTGGGAAAGATAATGTTAATTACATCAAAGAAAGTAAATAGAGTTTTAATGTCAATACTCCTAGGGCTAATGGAATATGTGGGGAACTATCCTTAACTGTGATTAGAGATGAGCAGAGCAGCAGATTATATATTTATTAAGGAGGGCTAGACAGCTTACCCACCTATTTTATAAATGTGCAACTCGGACTGCAGGAAATGCCCTGGAAGGGGTATTGCCATTGTACAAGCAATGTTTTTGCCCTGTGGTGCTTTATGGGCTTGAGGGTCTTTCAATGAGAGACATTGCCTGGCTAAAGCGCCTTGAAGGCTGTTTTTGACGTACAATGTTAAGACTAGGTCCCTCAACCCTAATGGTATATTTACAACTGGAATTGGGTTTGATTTCTCTAAGTGGCATGGTTTTGAGAAAGCCTGGGGAATAGTATATCAAATCAAAGGTTCTACCAGAGTGCTCATTATTGAAAGAATTGGGGGCAAACAGTGTCAGAGGACATGTGATCAGCGTCAGCAATTTTGAAGAGTTAAATATGACAATATGTAAACAGATAAATTGGAAAGTGAGGCTTGATATTAGAAGGGGACATGGAGAGATAAAAGAGTCTTTAAAGAGAAAATAGGACCTATATGATTGGAATTATGACCATATTGCTAAATTAAGGAAACATAAATATGTGCCAAAAGTGGCTCATGGCTATCTCCGGTCCCAGACTTATATCTGGCAAAGCCCGCAGCCGGCAATAAGAATGCTGCTATTGGGATTAGCCATAAACCAGTTGCCTCTCCTTCGTGCACCTCAATTTAAACTGACTACAGAGAAGAGATTTTGTTGAGTATGTAAAATAACACACTTTCCAGAAGCTGCAAAACATCTATTTACTGAGTGTGTGAAGCTAGGTTTTTTATACATGTGTTCATTTGAAGGCATAGTTAGTAACTATGACTCAATAAAATCTGAGGATTTCTGGAATTATTGTCTTAATTATGATTCAGTTTCCTTTTATTGCAATTTATCGCCAGCTGAACATTTTGATAATGTAAATTACTTACGGAAACCAGTTTATCAGTTTTAAATGTAATAAGTTTAATAGGTATTTATTGTGATTACTGATGAATATTTATTTAATTTTCTAGCAATTTAAAGCAGATTATATTACAATTAACTTATTTGACTATGGATGATTTTATCGATTTACAATTATTGATATATTAAGCACCTATCATTAAAATTTAGACTGTATTGTGATGTGTTTATTTATCAAATATGTGTTTTATTTTTAATTTGTATTATAGGAGTAGCTCACTCTCGTGTTTGAATTTGAACGATCGTACTTACATCCACATCGCACCTTATTTTAATTATTTTTTATTAAGGCGCTTTGCTTACATTATTAACAATTTATATCTGCGAACCGCAGCAATCCCCAACCGCCATCTTGTGATAATGTAATCGGCTGTGAGATTGACCCAAGGTCAAGTGATCTGGCTGCAATAAATCATAGCACATGCCCCAGTTTCTGACATCAGCTGCCACATACACTATGCAACTTCCTTTGTCATGACATTACTGTACGACAGATCTAAAAATACTGTGTACACATTGACAAAAACATGTTTCTGCACGCTAAATGTGGGAGACACACACTCTTTCACTGCAGACCCACCTATTTTATTTTTCATCGCTTCGCACAATAAAACCCTTTTTAAATATTACTGGATCTTATGTAGCGTTAATGAAAGAAGCTGAGAAGATACTATATCTGTATGGTTTGCGTACAAAAATGAATGGTGAAATACATTGATTGGAGGCATTCAAACAGTATACAGTCATTAGTATACAAAAAACAGAGCATTTACCAATAACATTTCTTTCAGTCAAAATCAACACTGTGGCAAGAAAGTATGTTCGATAACATCATTTCTTTTTTCTTTTTTTGATTATTAGTCATTGGGCCTCATTATGAATGTGGCGGAAAGGCAACAACAGCGCTGGTGGTGCTACCGGCGCCGTTGTTACCTCTCTGCCACATTACGAGTTCTGCTCGCGGGTGCCAGACTGCACGCATGGTCTGACCACGCGTGCAGACCGGGCCCCGCGAGCAGAACTCATGATTGCACCGGCACTGTTATTAACGATGGGGACCGGGAGGCCGGCCATACCAGCACCCGCGAATGGGCAATTACCGGCCCATTCATCTCGCAATGGGCCTGTAATGGCCCATTCGTGGGTGCCGGGGCCGGTAGCGAGTTTGGCGGTAGCCGTGCCCTTCAAAAGGGCACGGCTACCGCCAAACCTATAATGAGGCCCATTATCCTCATCACTTTCCAATATGATAATTTGCTTGAAAATCGATTCAGTTTTTCCAGATGATTTGAAACATTTCAAAACAAGGTAAAAATCAGGCTTTTAAAATCAGTGATTTAAAATTGCAATGCTCAATAGATTGAAGTTCAAATCCATGTCTCGCAAAGGTATCTGACAACACTTCAGTTGAAGGGTGGGTTGTATAAAGGGCATACCAGGTGGGTGAACTGATTACATGGTGTGTAACATCTGGGGAAAAGCATGTGATTTCAGTTGTATTCCGAATATTTTTACCAAATGCTTTGCATAGCACAGTTGCTTGTGATCATTCGTAAAGCGAAATGGCGCATTGCCAGTGGCTCGTCTTCCCATATCATTGTCATGATCTGACCATTAGGAAGTGTTACAGTTACATGGTCACTTAGAACACCATCCAGTGAAATATCATTTCCATAACATGGACAGGCAAGGCTGATGTACCTGTTGGTTGATACATATAACTTTAATATTCTGCCTTTATGAATATATGTTACTTCATTATCATTGTTATGTCGATTCCAATAAATATTTATCATCTTCTCTATTTGTCTACTTATGTACAATTTCCTAGTTGAGTTAAAACAACATAAGGTACTTACAAAATGGTAGCTACTTCCTTATGTTCTGTCGTCTATCCTCGACACACTGTGGAATGTTATTTTTGATGCATGCAAAATATTCTCTTTAAAACAGAGAAACCTTTTTTCGAATGTGATAGCTTGCAACGTTTTATCCTGTGGAAGGCACACTCCCCTATATTCCCAGGGTCACATATTGTAGAAAACCCCTTTCATGAGAAGAATAAAGGTCACTGGTGATACATTTTCATCCCAGTTCACGTTTAACTTGTTACTTTTTTTATCATCTTGTACATTTTTTTTAGTCCACTATCACAATTAGAAGTCCAACTAGTGAGTATACTATGAATATCATCTCCTATACTAACAATCCACATTGTAATAATAATATTACACAGTCAGAAACATTATTCACTCGGTATGCCTTCCATTAAAATACATGTTGATGAAAATTGGTGATGTGTGTACACTATTGGGCAAAAACAAAGTCAGCATGTTCATGTTGATCATTACCACCACATCCCTCTTCCTCATCCAGGTGCGTATTTCATACTTCACAAACTCACTTGAAATAATCCTTTGAGAGACTTTATTTATCATATCTTTTCAAAATACCCACTATATATATTTAACAATAAAATTGCACCGCCACAAAAAAATATCAATGTAACTTCATAATACCATTTTCATTATGCGTCCAAATCCTGTCTTATTATCATGCATTAGGGCAGTGGTGCGCTGCACACATGAAAGTTCACATCATATTCTGTTATTGATCACAGCGAGCATGAGGGTCTCTCAGGAGCATGAAGAGGTACACTGCAAACCAGTTGGAACACAATCCACTGTCAGGGTTTAACCACACAGTGGAATGGCTCCCCCTGATGAAAGTGCTACTTGACACACCCCCTATCTGTGGTTGGGAACCTGGGGGTAGAAGAGCTGCAGAGAATGATATTGAAAGAAGGTGAGTGTAGTGATAATAGAATGGTTGCATTAGAAATGAAGACAACAATGCAAGGAACAATACCTGGAACTTGATAGCATCAGCAATGAAGAGTGGTGAAAGATCCTGATCCTATCTTTACAACTGAAGTCAAATATCAATAACAAAGTCCTGCAATTAAATCCTAACTAGATACCTATCTAACTAACAACAAAGTAAAAGATACTTTACATCCTGGGTCTGGGGTCCAAACCGCACACTGGAACCATTATGAGAACACTAGGGAAGCCTCTCGTAGAGCCTGAAGAACTATTTCCTATGGGACGCAAGGATCCCATGCAACCTGATGCTCCTGAGGAAAGGACCCGGGAGGGTTATGTAAATCAACATGGTCTCCGGGGCAATGAAGTAAGTAACTGCTGCCGTGGAATCAAGACAGCTGTCTTGCTGACCGCAATGGTGGCCAGCTCTTGGTATACTAAACTAACCCAGTCGTCTTGCTCATCAAAATGACTGCAACTGCCAGGGAAACTGGTGAGCGCCAGTATAATAGGCCCGGGAAGTGGAAAGGACGGGCGTTCCTAACATATTACCATTAAGTAACACATTTTCATACATAGTTACCTATGATCAAGTTATTACTTATATCTTTCAAAAAGATTAATGCGGATGGTCCATCTACCTACCTAAACGCCCATTGGCTTTCGGTAAAGGAACGCATACTCTTCAAAGCCATGGCCATTACACACAGGTGCATCACATCAGACGCCCCACCCTATCTCTCAGAAAGATTGTCCCTCAACACATCAAACAGACCTGCCAGAGCACACCGCGCCAACCAGTTGTATGTTCCCACGTTCAAAAGAACTAGAGCTGGAGGGTCCAGCTTCCAATACCTCGCACCCAAAAATTGGAATGCCCTGCCAACTTCACTAAGGAATGCAAAATCAAACACCACCTTTCGAAAAAATCTAAAAACTTTCCTATTCCACTAAAGTTTCGGAACTAACTTACACAGTTATGCCTGCACTGTAACCTTAGCATAGTATAACTGTATTGATTACCACTCTCATCGTACCACTGCTAGTGAATGTTACATCCTATGCTATGATCTCAAGTCTTCTGTAACAGTGCCACGATGCCTCAGGGCAGCTCTGTGCACTTTATAAATGCAAATAAATAAATATAAATAAAAATACTGTAGTCCCTTCAAACCCCATTCCAAGTATATGTTGTGCATTTTAAATTGTAGTTGTTCTATTATTTAATTCTAAAAGTTCATAGATTGCTATGATTGTGTAGGTACTGGCAGTAACTTTCCCAGATGTAACCAGAGTGGAGAAAAAGGGGGAGTGATCTGTGTATTTGACACTGACTATCTACTGGTTTAACTAATGAGAGTGTTAGACCACAAGCACCAATTACTTCTGTTTTAGTGTATATGCGCTCTTTCTTTTTACATGTTTGATATTTATGCACTAGTCAAAACACACTCATCTGTAACAAAATGTGACATTGATGATGATTTTAGATTTACTATGTGATTTGCATTTTCTTCACATAACATTTTGTACATTTTATTCTCAAGAAGAGTACATTCAAATATAATAATTGAACAGACAGCAAAACAATATTAAATGTAAAATAGAAGTTATATTTAATCAATTTCTCGTCAATGTATATTTCAAACAGGCAATTATTTATATTATAAAAGATATTTAATAGACCACAACACCTTTTTAATTACATCTGCTGGTTTTGCTAAAATGGTGGACATGGGGGCAGGGGGGTATTCCACTGTAGAAATGTTCTTTGGCATGGAGTCTTCACTGGCAAGAACACCTTTTCTCAGACCTTGGCCCTCATTCCGAGGTTGGTGCTAGTCATGGCGCTATTAGCACCATGAAAAGCACCATGACCAGTATCATGTCCGCCCTCGTTCAATGGGACTTACCGGTCTAGTCCGACCTTTGTGGGACCGGTAAATCCCCCTTGAAAATGTCAATCCCCATTCCCATTTCAGCCCCCACAGGGCTCAATGGGAATGGGGAGGGTGCTAATAATGGTACTGTAAATTACGGTACCGTTATTAGCTCTGAAGTCCCTTTGCGGATCCAGTCCATAACCCCTGGTAAAAGCAGGTGTTAAGGATGGGGCCGCAAAGGGACCTCGTAGTAGGGCGCAAAGGATTTACCGGCACCAATGTCTTTAACGGTGCCCGGTATCCCTTTGTGCCCTACTCGGAATGACCCCCCATGTGTTTCCCTTACCAGAACTGTCAAAGTGAAATCAATCATGAATACAAAGTCCATTAGTTCAAAGACAGGCTTTGCGACCCAGTCCATTTTTCTTTTTGCAAAAGCCAAATCGTAACACAATTGGAACTCAGCACCAGCAGTACCAGCCTGTTGTCTGCCCATGTTCTTGATGTGAGCCAAGACTGCCAATCTTGATCTGGCCTCCATACCATCCATGCTGAGATTCAACCTTTTTGGTCTGTAGTTCAGACACAAGTTGTGGAAAACCTCCAAATACCCAGGGGCGCAAAGTTCTGTGAGGCCCTTTATATCACTGGTAAGTCCTTTGTCGCACACCATCTTTACAAGGACTGTTTGAGGAGGTGACCCTTGCTCCCGCCACTGTTTCCTACACTCATCTTATTTGTTCAGAGGGTATGTTGGCAAGCATGATAGTGTGTGTTTGCCTTTCATGAATGTTTGTTAGCAGCATGTTGGAAAAGTGATTACCACACTTCCACCAGTATGTCCACTGAACTTTCACAGCATGTAGAACTCCACCAGATATGATTACTGATGATCTGCAAGTATTTTAGTAGTTCTTTGCAGTCTGTTTTTTCCCCACAGCATTGGTTTTCTTGGCAACCGACTTTGACACATGCCATACATTGAATTGATGCCTGATCTGTGGGAACCTCTCTCACATGACTTTGGAAAGGCCCGTATATTTGTGGCTATTATTTCTATTTATAATCCTCTGGATTGAAGAAGTCCAAACGATTTTAGAAAATCATGCTTCTCCATGGCAACAGAGGATACACATTCAGTCAACTGAACCACGGACAAGTGTACTATTTTTAAGTGCGTGATAAGTGCAGTACTTTGCTAAAAATCCAGGATTGTCACACTGTCCTTCACCTGCAAGTCAAAGTATTTTGCCAGTGAGAGCACTGTCAAGTGCTACGTGCTGCAGATTGCAGGCACCATGTATTGCAGAGAATAAATAATTGCGCTGGTGTTTGTGGTAGGCGATTTCCAAAGGGAACTCCAGGCAAACAAATTTACAAAGAGTGCACATTTTTGAAAATGTGGAGCCACTAAATATAAGTGCACAAGAAGTAAGTACATTTCATATGCTGGTCAAGTAGCACAGTGAGTAGAGCGCTCGCTTTGGCATCCGTGCAGAGCTTGCCAACGCAGGTTCGAAGCCCGGCAGGTCCAAACTCACCCGTGGGTAATAATAAGCAGTGCTCAGATACTTGAGGGTTTGTAGCGCTATATAAATGCAAAATTATTATTATTATTCCTGCAGGAACTTTCCCAGGTTGTGGTTGTGCAGACCAAAAAAAACACTGTGTTTGTCCTCACAGCTTCCTTGAATGTTCAGAGTTGTTCTACCACTTGTCTTTTGAATGTTTCCAATAGTTTCTCACAGCTGTTATCCTTTGCCAAAGTGTTCAGCATCTATAAAATCTCTAGCATGAAGCAGTGAAATAATATGTATTTGGGTTCCATAAAAAGCCACTCATCTGCCAATTCACTTTCTTTAGCTTCAAAGAAGGGAGGATAGCTCTGAGGTAACAGGCTCGCTTTGGAAGCAAGATGACGTGGAGCAACACCAGTTCGATCCCCGGGTCCGCGCTTAGAAACCTCTGAGTATTAAGCCGTTATAACTAACCAATTATAATTATAAATGTGTGAGTTACTTTAACCTCACTCTGCATGCTGTAGCATGTGGCATTGTCCTGAAAGTCAATTAATGCTGAGGTTGCTTCAGTGTTTTCCAACTGGAATAAATCGGGTGGCTGTGGTTCAATGGGAGAAACTTTGAAAAATACCCCATAATATTCCACCATTCCTAGAAGGTGTTTATTGTGTAACTGGATTGGCAAGGAATGTTGTAGCCTCTTCTGTTGAGAGAGCCAGTTGGGAAGGAAATTGTGTTGTGTTAAGAACCAATGATCACTTATTATTTTCCATGGTTCAGTGGTGACATTAAGTTCAAATTCCGGTGAATGTACATGGGCATCCTTCATTTCAACATTGGGTTCAGAACGCCAAATCTCCATCAAAAGTTCCTCGCAAGTCAAGGTAGTTTGAATTTCTGCATCCCTAACTTGTGGTGTTTGTTTCCGTTTTTCTTTTTCCTATGCCTACATACAAATGGAAAAATAAAAATTGTAAGCAGGCTTTGTCTGCGCTAACTCTAATTGTTTAAATAATAAAAAATCAAACTTTTCAAAGAGAAAACGTCTTTAAATGTAAGTGTTCCAAAAGAGTGATTGATTCACAATTGTGTATTTTGATCAATCCTTTATATATACCCTGTTTTTTGTATGCGCTAGTGGCCGTGTCAGTCTTATGCTACAATGGGAACATGACAATACAGAAAAATAAAATAAGCAATTGATCAAACTAATTTAAAAAAGTGAGTGTGTGGGTAATTGATTATATTTTAAAATAAAATGTTCAGTAGCAACTGCAATTGATCAATTTACAAATATTTTAAGTGAATGTGTAGATTTTTAAAAACAATTACAATAACCAACAAATATTGTCTCACACACAGTACTGTTTGGGTAGGTTCATGTGGTCCAAGATCAATAGTCTCTATCACGTTGTCATCCTGCTGAGAAAGCAATCATTTTACACTTTAATATACATGAAGAATAATGGCACAATAGCAATAGTCAACAATATTCCTAAACATTGACAAAAAACACAGAGAGCATTTACCTGTAAGGTAATCAGTTTACTAATGGTCCACCGAAAAAGCACAAATTCAATGCACCTGTTATGCTTGTTCTTGTGTTTCATCGTATTGCACTTACATCTAAATTGACTCCTTTTAAACCACAAAACATAAGTGAAGTATGAAAATATATTGATACCTGTAATAGTCTAGTCATCAGTGGTGGCCCACTAATATGGGCAGGGGAGGTTTCAGTCCCCATGCCTGAGTGGCAGGTAGAGCAGTGCCCTGTGAGTTTTAAGAGCATGCCATTTACATAGGGATAAAGATTTGTTACTATCTGAATTTCTAAATTTGCTTACACTTTCATTTTGGTTAAAGGGTTTTAAGCATATAAGCATAAATAACTTTTCCAAAATGGCAGCTCAAGGTGGACTTGGAAAAGTGAGGATACCTTTCTAACAACTTTAGGAGAGTATTCTGGGAAAAGGGTGACACCTATATATGGGCAATGCAGCTTTTGTCGCTGTTTTGCTTGTGGTACCATTGTGAGCTGGAGAGGATGGAGGAAGTATCCAGCTTAGCAGGAATTGACTAGGTTAGTGTGGAATCATGGAAACATTATGAGAACAAAACATTTTAAGTATAGGGGATAAAACTGGAGGGTTAATCATTTTAAATATTTTAACTCACAGGAACATAGTGTGTAACTGGTGATACTTATACTTGGGTGATCTAACGAAATTTGTAAATGTCTGTAAATTGATGTACGATTCTTGATTTATGTAAACAAAATCATTAAAAAATTGATTGTGTTAAACATTTTAGGGACAATATCCTTGATTCTTAACAAAGACAAGTATTCTTTTTTGTTGTAATTGTGTATGGTTTTGCACTAAACGTATGTTAAAATGCAAGTATAAATATACTGATAACTTCTCTGGAATTTTGTATTTAAATATCTATGAAAATGTTTTGAAAATGTTCTCTATGAGATACTATTTATTAGTAAGGTACTGATTACACTAATTTGTGAAGTGTAAGACAAGCATTGAAATCCAGTAAATAGACCTGTATCGCTAGGAAACTCCCCTATAATGGTTCGTACAACATATGCAGGTATAACTCTATGGTCTTTAGAAGCCACTCCTCTATGAATCCACTACGTACAGGCACTGTAGGATGCAAACATGTATCATCTGTTGAAAAAATAGCATTTGTTGAGTCAAATTAAAGTAAATATACATTTATGTGGTTTTTGTTTACCTTTTTAAAATATATACTCTGCTAGAAATGCACAACAATACAAGTACAGAAGAACATGGTTCAACAATGTCTATCTGTAAAAGAACAAATATGCAATTCAAATATTAAAACATATAAATATTTAGTTGAAAATGTACAAAAGAATATATTGGGCAGTGTAGCGATATATTGGAAGAACACGCTTAACATAGGGAGTTTCCCCCCCAACTAAGTTGGCCCACAATAAATCATTTGTTTTGGTTCAGCTAGCCCTGTCTATGACTCATAAAGAGCCATGTAGATCCCTCCCCCTATGCCAACAAAGAGCCAAGAACCAGGTTGTGTAAAGAGAGAATATATTCTCTGGTGGCTCTGAAAGGCAAGTGGGTAGGGTAAGTTAGTAGGACATAATGGGAGAAAGAGCAAGAGAGCTGTGATGATCTCTTGGCACCTTCATTTCCGTTTGCACCATTCGCTGAGCTTAGGTGTGTTTTTCGGTTGGTAGCCTTCATGTGCTGTTGTGCAGGGCTATGTGTGGTTTGTTTCACTGTTGCTCTGTGGTGAAGTGCATGCAGTTTGTTGTGCTTTGAAGGTATGGTTGTGTTTAGTTCAAAGTTTGAGAGGTGCCTGCAGAGGGGCGAGTTTTTTATCGGTAGGGTTGATTATAGACATTACTATCTAGGTGTGATGCAAGCTAGATGTTCGCATTCCTGTCTAGATGTGTCACATGCTGATGTTCATATTTCTGTCTAGATGTGTCACAAGCCCATGTTCACATTCCTGTCTAGATGTGTCATATGCTAATATTCATATTTCTGTCTATTTATTTAAAGTATGGGTTCAATTAATATTGCACTAAATGGGTACACATGCCACCTTCTCTGTGGCACAAAACAAAGCTTTGATGCAAAACACACATTTTTCCTTTTTGTAATAAACAGGGAAATATTACTTGATAAGGTTTAGCTTTAAAACAAAGCACAGTTTTGGTTTTCAAACAATTTCACATGTGGTACTGGGTATGTTCAATTTCCCTGCACACTTAAAAATGCTAGCAGTTTCAAAATCACCCTGACTTTTTGAGGATACTTTTGAGGGATTGAATCATTCTTTCTTTTACAGCCAAAAGCAATACAAAATCATTTTGTCATCAGGGTCACTCAGTCTCAGGAAAGAGTGTATATTTTTCAATGGAGAATTACACTTCGTTTCCCCAGCACCAAACCCATGCATCAGTTATATGCAGCACCCGCTCTGTTTAAATGCCATATCTAGAGAGTGGGACAGTGAGGAATTTCGTTTTGGGACAAGAACACCCCTTTGGTTTAAAGGCAAGCTCCAAGGAGTGGGGACAGTTAGAGATTTCTTTTTGGGACAAAAACACCCTGTTCTTTGGAGAATTCTGGGGTTGACAGGGAAAATAAATGCATCCCAATTGCTTTAAGTGACTATAACTTAACGTCCTGCTAGGAAAGAGGGCAGAGGTTTCAAACTCACATGAGCTCCCCCTGCGTCAATCTATTCGGGAGTCAAATTAATATTGAGTCAAATATGCAAAGGGTCTACACAATTTGGCCACAACACCCGATTAAAGGAAATTATTAATGCAGGAAGATACCCCACAGACTTGGCTTCATTTGCATCATCTACTCTGGAAGCCTCTGTTTAAGCACTTGGGAAAGTCGGCAAGTCTCCTCTTTTGGGCAGCACAGGGGTCTGGTCAGACACTTTAATCAAAGATAGTCACCAGCATCTATCCCTTCTTTGGATCTCCTTAATAATAATAGTAGGCCCCGTAAGCATTTGGCTTTCCCAGTTTCTGTCTCCCATGCATGGTTTAGTCTCCATAAATTCGAGGCCTTTTCACCCAAGTATTATCAGATAGATCATAGGCAAGTCTCTTCCAAGATGTTTAGGCAGCTCTCCCTAAGATGATTTTTAGGCAAGTTAGTTCCTTTCTTCCTCCTCTCTGGCTGTTGAAGGCAGTTTTTAATGCCTATGTCCCCCCTATGCAGTATTAAGATCAGGAGGCATTAACTTATTAGCCTTGAACTTTCATTGGGCCTTTACAGTCCTCTCCAACCCCCAAGGTTCATCCCCTTTACCATTCGGCTCTTGGAGTTCTATGATTGAAGTGATGTGAAAGGGTACCACCTTCTGTCATTCAAATTTTTTTTACATGTCAGCTTTTGCACTCAAAACGTCCCTACATGGCACAAATGATCAATTTGCCAATGAATGCCATAATACATAGATATTTAAATTCCCCTAATCATGATGGATCTATCAAATTGTCTCCCATTTCGGCAGGTTATTGCACATGTGAGCTATTGTTTTTCGCCCTTTATGCAAAAATTAACATAGCTGGGAATCTGACATTTTCTACCCAGGCATCTAATTTAATAAACCACCAGCTACCCAATTTTCAGATTCAGGACATTTTTAGGGCAGCTAGATACATATTTTCAATTCTAATTTGAGTCACAAATATCGGATGTAGATACAATTTAGATCATCAGGACAGGCTTGGGCAAGCTTTAAAATGGCATGTGTGCCCTTTTTGTTAGTATCTTGGTTCAAACGTAACTGGGTAGAAGGACATTTCTAATGTAAGTCTAGGGCCACATAATTAATAGAGATCATTTGCAGTTTAATTTCTTCAATTTAAGTTGCAGGGAGGCCACAGCATCTGTTACAGTCTCTGGGCCTAAATGTTGACTTAAGGCTAGGGTAAATGCATTAGCCCTTTGTTCTCTGAGGGATAATGGTGCTGAAGAGATTCCTATCCTCTGATCACATGGCTTCACCTCTGCCCTCTGAACATCATGAGGCAGTACTGTCTTCTGTCATGAGTCCTTCCAATCTGGAGTCCACAATGTTTCAGATCTAAAGTTTGTATTTTTAAGAGCTGTAATGCATGCATGAGCCAGGTCCCTCTGCTCAAGCCTCAAAGAGATCTGACTTCAAGATAAAGAGCCAAGCAGATCTGCAATGGGGGATCCATCCAAGTATTCTGCCCAGCAACCTCCAGTCATGTGTTTCTTGGGCTCATAAGAGATGTACATGTTGCATCTGCAAGAAAATAGTCTTTTCAATGTGTGGCATGTATTTTTCAGATGAAGCCTTTTATTTCTATTAATAACTTGCATCTTGCTATTAGCAGGTTTGTCCAAGGAGCAGAGAAAGACAAATAAAAGCGGTAAGTAGTGCATAACCAATAGTTGGGTGAACAGGGGCTCAGGCATGTGGCAGGAATACAAAATTAAAGTGAGGAAGCGGTTAACAGACAGGGGGAGATAAGGGACTGGTTTTGGTAAATTTGCAAACAGACGTAAGAGGCGGTTGCATCACCAGTGGATGGTCAATAGGCCGGTGTTGTTCTAAAGACCTGTTTTTCTTTTCTATATTAGACACATAGCTTAGATTATCCAGCCAGGGGTCACCGAGCTTGTTTGACAGCGGAGAGGGCACGTCAGCCAGTGGAAGGTCCTAGGAGAGCACAGAGGCGGAAGAACTGATGGCACTGTTCCAGGGGAGGGTACTCAGCATGGGGACAGGCTGGGTGAAGAGATTGCTGGGACAGATGGAGGTGGGACAGGCCCAGGATACACCTCCAGCCACAGCTGTAATCACCTTGGTACTGGAGCTGACTGTGGCCACACCTGCAAAAAAGAAAAGGGAGCCAAAACAAACGAAGGGTAAGGTGGTCGCGGATGAGGTAAACACACAGCCTGAGGTCACGGGACCTTTTTCCGCCTATAGGGCCGGTTCTGCATGGGGGCCTAAGTGAGCAGCCTAAGGCCATGACGCAAATAATAACCTACCGTACCATTGAGCAATGCAGCACCAGTAGCGCCGCCAGGGGCCATTGCATCTTTGTCATCACCAGACCATTGTGGAATGCTGGTTGGGCAGGGTGTTTTGGCACACAACAATAGCGCAGAATGGGCTAAAAGTGAGATGACCAGGTTCATGGAGCAAATGCTGCAACAATTGAGCGGGGATCAGGATGAACAGCGGGGAGCAAGTGCAGTGGGACCAAGGGAAATTCGGGGAAGACCTGTGGGGCTGGCTGCTTTTGCAGGGGCACAGGGAGGCTCTTTTGGGGTGGGACCTCATGAGAAGATTATACCAATGAGTGGGGAAGTTCAACCGCCAGGTCTTCTCTTTGTGGCCCAGCTGTGGACCTGTGAGTTTAGGCCGACACTGGCAACTTTAGGGGGGGAGCACTGGTAACAATGACCCCACTATTATCAGGGAAGTCATCACTGGCATGGCACATCCCTAGACAGCTGAAGGAGCGTATTTGGGTGAGGGAATATTTCGATTTGTTTTCACTACTGTCACTAGAGACGAGAGGTCCAGATGTGACTATAACTAAGCAGGAGGAGAATAAGAGACCAAAAAGGTATAGAGCAGAGGAGACAATTGGAAACTGGACCAAGGCATTCTCCATGTTGGCAGCAGTTACAATGGAGAGGTTCCCCAAGCAAGGGCCCACTTTATGGAAGTGCAGGGACACAATTGTAGAGGAGCAAAAGCACTATGGGTCTACATGTTGAATAGATTATGAAAGGGATTTCACGTTAAAATTGGTGCAGGTACCCAGCATGTCCTGGGATCAAAATGATATGGAGGGTTGGGTAGGATACATGGGGGGGAGCCAGCCGGCTGAGCAGTGAGGAGGGGAAAACTCCCTGTCGTGCATGGCAGGGTAATCATGGCGAAGGAAGGAAGGAGAGCTGGCAGCTATTTCGGCAGAGTAGGCAGTATCCCGGAGGTAGGGAATCATCTCACAAGAATCGGGCATAGGCTGCAGGGAGGGGTTCCATGGGAGGGGGTGTGGGCAGAGGCACCTGCAGGGGGTTTAGCCTGGGCCACTGCCGCTTTGGCAGGAGTGCATATTCGCCCATGTATGCGAGAAATATAAAGGGGCACACCCGGCCAGAACATGCTTCAAGGGCTCTGGGGGTGCAACGAGGTAGGTGGCAGAACAGAGGAGCACGATAGAGGAGGCTGAGTTAAAGGGCCCTTACCAATAAACAGGGCAGAATTGTGCGTTTGGTTAAATGATTGCCCCAGGATTAAGGAAAAGGAATTGTTGTATAGGGGGCTTAGGGATGGGTTCCGAATTATGAGGGGCCGCTCACAACACGACTAGCACAGAACCTTCCCTCAGCTGACAAGTTACCCGAGGTCGTGACTGGGAAATTAGAGAAAGAAAGAGCACTGGGGAGAATTATGGGACCATTTGCATCACCACCCCAGCCCAACTTCATAGTGTCCCCAGTGGGGGTGGTCCCCAAAAAGGAGAAAGGCAAATACAGGCTTATCCACCATCTGTCCTATCCAAAGGGGGAGTCGGTCAATGATTGGTTGGAACCCGACTACTGTTTAGTCACCTATTCCTCCTTTGACTAGGCGATGGAGGTCATCACAAAGGCTGGGAAGGGGGCGCTTTTGGCGAAGGTGGACATTGAGCCTGCATTTAGACTCCTGCCGGTCCACCCTGACAGTTTTCACTTGCTGGGATTTCAGTGGCTCGGGCAGTTTTACTTTGACAGGTGTATGCCACTTGGGTGCACAGATTCATGTGCCTTCTTTGAACAGTTCAGCTCCTTTTTGGAATGGGCCGCATGCAGGATGGAACAGAGAGGGGCCATCATGTGCAGGTGTTGTAATTTCTGGGGATAGAAATTGACACAGGGAAAGGCACATGTAGGTTACCAAAAGACAAGGTGGATGGGTTTATTGAGGAGATTATCATCAATTTAGCTAAGGACAGAACAACACTGGGCCAAGTGCAGCAACTCTTGGGGAAACTCAATTTTGCAGCCAGGGTAGTGCCGGTGGGCAGGGTGTTTTCCAGAAGGTTGGCGTGAACCATAGTGGGATTCACATGTAAGCATCACCACATTCGGTTAAGGGCGCCTATAAAGTAGGATTTACGCATGTGGCACAGGTCCCTGCAGGGTTTCAATGGGATCAGCCTGTGGCAGACACCATGGGTTATCAGCAGAGAGTTGCAGTTGTACTCAGACGCTTCTGGGAAGGGAGGTTTCGGGGTTATCCTGGCTGCACAATCATGCACCCAGAAATGGCCTAAACCGTGGCGGAAAAAGGGGAGGTTGGGGAATATAATGGCACTGGAACTATTCCCCATTGTATTATCCCTCCTGCTGTGGCCAGGTGAGTTGTGAAACAGGAGTGTCTGCTTTTGGTCCGGTAACAGGTCGGTGGTGCAGGCCATTAACCTACAATCTCCCTCATGCCCCGTGGTCCTGGGATTGCTAAGAAAGCAGGTGGAAGTGTGTTTGTATCAGAATATTGAATTTAGGGCACGCTGTGTACCTGTAACTGTTAACATTGCGACTGACGCTCTTTCTCGTTTTCAGTGGGACAGGTTCCGGAAGGCTCATCCAGGGGCATGGAAGCTGGGCAAGGAGTTCAGGATGGTGGCAGTTGGTTTCGTGGACCTGACGCTCTGAGAACTTGGGGAGCGCTCGCTCACACCAGGAGTGCGGTCCAGATACCAGAGAGGCTACAGTAAGTTTGTGAGTGTGGCACAAAAATTGGGCTGTGCTGATAGGGCTTTGGAGGAGCAGGTGGAACAGTTTCTCATGTGGGATCACAGAGAGGGGAGGACCAGGAGCTGGGTGTCGGTGCACTTGGCAGTCATAGCATTTTATACCAAACTGAAGGGGGCGGGAGACCCCACCAAGGGCTTCTCAGTGTGGGCTGCAATGAAAGGTTGGGGAAATCGGAAGGACCAAAGAGGGATGGCCGGAATGCCAATTAACTTTGAGGTAATGGTAAGGTTACTGGATGCATTGGAAGGGGTCTGCTCGAATGGGTTTGAGGTCAGGCTCTTCAGGGCCACATTTGTAGTGGCATGTTTTGGCGAACTTCGGGTAAGTGAGGTGGTCGCGTCTGGGAAGGAGGATAAGTCTGGTAGGGCACTGACAATGGGGATGTCACATTTATGGATAAGGGTGTCAATATAAGGGTGAGGAGGTCTAAGATGGATCAGGTGGGAAAAGGTAGCTCTATATCTCTATACCGGGCAATGGATCAGGACAGTTGCCCCACCTGGTTACTCTCTCCCTACATATTGTCCAGGCCAGCGGAAGGGAAACCTGCTGGTGCTCGAGGATGGGTGAAACGACTCACCGGAGGGGGCTGTCTGTACTCCCGCTCTCTATATGGTAGAGGAGAGGCCCATAGGACCCCAGCCAAGATTCTCTATATTGGTAAATGCAGTGATCAATCAAGGCCTAGCTTCTAAGGAGCTGATGTGGCTGGTTCTTAAGTACAGTGTAGTCCCCAAGCACCCACAAAGGAATGTCCACACACTGTATTAGTTAAAACACAGTCTTTATATAAATACGGTTCAAGGTTATATACACAATCACGATAATACACTTTGTCCTCCGACAATTCTAAAATGGTAAATATATACAGTTCTAGGTGGTAACACGATTACTCTGATTCCAATAAAATGCATCAACTGTACTCAGTTCAAATAGCATACAAATCAACCCAGCAAAACAGTATCAACCATAGCCTTAGGAGGAAGACAAGTTGGTTAGACAATTGGCAGAATACTGAGCCCCTACCACTAGGCACGGTTCTGAATGAGGATCCCCCCACCTGGGCAACCTGTAAATGAAGATGCACTACAAGCCCAGTCCAAATATTGTCTATTAAAGTCTTATCTTCTTCTATAGTTCTGCAACCCAAATGTACCTTGTGTTGTAGAGTTCTTCATCTGGGAATCGACAGGCCCTTCTTGAGTGCACTCCCTTTCAGGCAGGAGCCACGGGTTGTCGAACTTCCAATATGAAGAAAATGTGAATGTTGTCATTGAGGCAGCAGCTTCGGTCCTTGCGGTGCTCGTCGACGATCGGTCGAAAATGTCCTGCAACAGGGAAGGCGTGCCGTGCACCTCAACGACGATGGGTCTTTGCCACAAAGAGCCAATGAGGAACTTTGGCCCAGCAAGGGCGTTGAGTCATCAGCGTCTGGCGCTGGCGAAAGAGATGTGACCACGGCTGGCTTCAGTAGCTTTCTTGGCGTCTCTGAAGTCTTTGGGTGGCGGGAAACCCACCGGCAGATTCTCCTCAGTGATCGACAACCTTGACTTTCTCCGGCAGGACGAAAGCTGTCGGCGAGGATGAGCAAGGGAGTCCTTGGATCAAATGTTCTTAGGCAAAGGGAGTACTGCGGCTCCGGTCGGCGACGGCGCTTAGCGATGGTGGACGGCTGTCTGGTGCTTCTCTTCGTTCCCCTCAGCGGTCCCCTTCTCCGGTCAGCAGCCTTTCATAGGTCTGTTTACCAGGGAGCTTTGGCAAAGATTAGCTGGTGCACGATTCTCCCTCGTAGCTCGCGAAGAGGCCTCCTAGCCAGGTCCTCCCTTGGATCAGTTCCTTGAAGGCACAACAGCTTTCAGATTAGTGAAGGACAGCAGCAGCAGTTCTTCTGCTTCCAGTGTGCTTCAAAGTTAAGCATCAGTTTCAACTTCAGCTTCAGAACGGCATCACTTTGGATGTCAGTTGTCACTTTGGATGTCAGTTTCTACTTCAGCTTCTGAATGATTTCTAGCAGTGAGAGGCCCCCAGATATATTGTTGATCTCCCATTCAATCTGCTGGGTCACACTCAGGCAACCAATCACTAAGAAGGGCATTCAGGCAGCCAGGTAGCCAATCAGGCGGACAGTGCATTCAGGCCATTCTTCCCCATCCAGACACTCACAACACAGAATGTGAATTCAGACAAGCACTCTGCCATTCAACACTACATACTGCTTTCATACCAGTTTTGGGCAGGGCTGTCTCAGTCCTTGCGTCAAACACCAGATATTAGACACCCATAACACAGAATGCGCATTCATCACACACTCCATTCACCCAAGTCCCACCCCACGGGCATACCCACAACACACAGTCATTGGGAAGGCTCCAGCCAGTCTGGCCTGGACTTCCCCACAACACCATATATGGAACTTCCACCCAACAGCCAGTCAGGGGGAAGGGACAGAGTCAGGGCTTCCCGGGACTTTGGGAAAAGTAAGGTGACAGGCGATAGAAAGCAAGAGGCCACAGGGGCCATCGTGTTTCCTATATGGAATCCACTGATTCCAATGGCAGGGCCTCAGCATCCCAAAATGGAGGATACTCAGAGCACCTGTCACTTCAGCACGGAGCTGCCACCAGCCCGTACCCTTCTCTGTGGGCCACACACAGGTGCCCAAAAACACCAAACCAAATGCAGGAAGAGCCGCACTGCCAGGGGTCCCACATGAACTCCTGCACGGAAAACAAGACAGAACACATGATAAAAAGCAATAAAGGACAAGGATTTGGAGGCCCTGTCCCCCCAATGCATTTACAGCATCACAATGGGTCCCCTTTAACTATGTTTCAATTCTGCAGTGTTGGCAGCGGCATTGAGGAAAGTGGGATGTCATGGGGATGGTTGGTCTTCACTCAGGTTCATGATCGGGGCAGCCACGGCGGCATTCCGGGCTGGAATGCCGGTGTCAGCCATTAAAAGAGTTGGTAGATGGGAATCAGACCGTTTTAAGTTATATATCAGGGAGAAAGGGCAGGACATCAAGGGGTCACCTCAGAAGTGAGAGGCATAGGGAGCAATGCTGGGGGGAGTGGGATCAGAGGGAACTGACGAGAAGTATAACATTTGGTGTTTTGTTTTTCATTCCAGCGGGTCGCACGGTGTGGGTCATTTGCCATTCCTTCATCGCATGGGCAGAAAAGAGGGCCCGGGGAGGGTCTAGGTGAGGCGTCCACTTAGAATTTTATAATATTGAGCTGGTTTGGCTGGGAACATCGGGCATGCGATGGTGCGCTTTGCTCCCCGAGGTGCGCAGACAACTTGCCAGGTTGGCAACATCCAGACTGCACGTAGTGCACCTTGGTAGGAACGACCTTGTGGATTTAGGTAGAAGTCGGTTGCTGAAAGAAATGCTGAAGGGCATCAGAATATTAGGGCGGATGCTTCCAAAAACTGAAATAGTGTGGTCTGAAATGCTCTCAAGAAGTGTATGGCGTGGAGCGGGTCCAACGCAGCCATGGAAAAATCCAGGAGGTGCGTAAATATAAATATGGAATGATTTATGAAGCAGGAGGGGCTGGGTTTTGTCAGGCATGTGTTGTGCGAAAGAGACACAGTGGACTTTACGAAAGATGGGGTTCACCTCTCTGATGCTGGTACTGAAACCTCTAACTTAGGGCTGCGGGGAGTGCTGATGAAGGCAGGATGCACATAGATTATGATGGTGAGTATGGTGAAAGACGGTATAAAAGTACTTGCGGGGGAATTTTGGATTGCAGGGGGGCCACCTCCAAAGTGTGGTAGAGTTACAAGCGTGGTCCTAGAGAAGGAGGCACGCTGCGGTCTTGTCACAAGCTATAACCACTGGCTGCATCAGCCAGGTTGGGGGAGACGGGAACTGATAGCACTAGGGACGGTTGGGATTCCAAAACAACTGATGCAGTGGCCTTGTTCGCTCCATTGACTAAAATGGGAGCGACTGAACTGGCAGTCGAATACCAGAGCGGGCCGTTCGTTCTCATAATTTGTGTTGCCCCAAATTTAGGCGCTACCTTGTGCACTTTAGCCTAACTGTCTTGTGCATTTTAGCCTAACTGTGTTGTTTCAAATCTAGGTGCTACCCCAGTGCATTTTAGCCCAACTGTGTTGTTTCAAATCTAGGTGCTACCCCAGTGCATTTTAGCCCAACTGTGTTGTTTCAAATCTAGGTGCTACCCCAGTGCATTTTAGCCCAACTGTGTTATTTCAAATCTAGGTGCTACCCCAGTGCATTTTAGCCCAACTGTGATGTTTCAAATCTAGGTGCTACCCCAGTGCATTTTAGCCCAACTGTGCTGTTTCAAATTTAGGCGCTACCTTCTGCATTTTAGCCTAACTGTGTTGTTTCAAATCTAGGTGCTACCCCAGTGCATCTTAGCCCAACTTTGTTGCCCCAAATTTAGGCGCTACCTGGTGCACTTTAGCCTAACTGTCTTGTGCATTTTAGCCTAACTGTGTTGTTTCAAATCTAGGTGCTACCCCAGTGCATTTTAGCCCAACTGTGTTGTTTCAAATCTAGGCGTTACCCCAGTGCATTTTAGCCCAACTGTATTGTTTCAAATCTAGGTGCGACCCCAGTGCATTTAGCCAAATTGTGCTGTTTCAAATTTAGGTGTCACCCTTCTGTATATTAGCACAATTCTATCCTCTCTAACCCAGGTGTCACCTCCGTGCACTCCAATTCTATTGGACTAGTTCACAACGAGCTAGCATGTGTCTCCCAAATATCAGCTTGGTCGCCTGCCTCCTGCTCCTCACAAACACCACAGTACTATTTAGCACGTCACTTCAACCGCCTATCACTATGCATTTGAGAATGTTCAACTTTAAGTCACCCAGTAGTCCTTCTCTACATACAAATGACCCACAACCACTGCTACCTACCAGCCTCCCCCGTACTACTACTGACAGGAATCTAGGTCTCAGAGCCAGACTAGCCAAAATGTACGAGCCCCTCTCCCGTTCTATGCCCACCAGACAAAGACTAAGAACTATGACTGTCCGGCCCAGCCGAATTACCATAAACCCCAACTCATCCCAGAACCTCAACCTTATACCTCCACACAGCCCCTCTAATCAGGGTTCTCCTGAACCTATACAAGACCAAGCCCAGACTACTAACCTCAACACCACTGCTAGCCCTCAAATTAAGGGAGCCCTAATTAACGCCAGATCGTTAGTAGCGCATGCTGCAGAAATCGCAGACTTGATCCTCAAAGAAGACCTTGACCTCCTTGCTATTACGGAGACTTGGCTACATCCAGCAGCAGGCCCAATGCTCATACTGGCAGTCCCAGACAAGTACTCCATCCTGAGACAAGACCGACCCAACTCTAGAGGTGGGGTGTTGCAATTATACACAAATGTAGTCTCACCATGAGAAATGTAACTACTATCAACGTCCTCTCAGCGAACTACTCTCGGTCAAAATCCCTCTCACCAATGCCCAAACTCTCAATATCCATCTGATCTATCGCCCCCCCAGGCCCATTAGGCACCGTTGATGAGGACATCAACACTATACTATCTAGCAACCTCAAAAGTTCTACCCAAGTACTCACCCTTGGGGATTATAACATGGGATTTAATGACCCAGAAGACCTATTGGCTACTACTACCCTCAATACACTCTCCGACTTAGGATTTACCCAAAGATGCATGGAGCCCACACACGCCAAGGGCAGAATCCTTGATTGGGTGGCTGACTACAACTGTCTAGCTAACATCATTGACATCTCACCACTATCCTGGACTGACCACCATTTGGTATTGTTCATGCTCTCGACTATCCGACCCCCACCCCTGCCAATCAGCAGGGCCCCACCCACACTTACAAGAAACAAAAAGAGTATCACTGTGGAGAGACTCATCCCGACTTACTCCCTACACTCAACGCACTCCCTGATAACATGAACCCAGAGACACTGGTTGATGAATACAACAAAATCATGTCTACTTCACTGGATCTAATCGCCCCTCTCAAACTTAGATCAAGCAAGCCCAAAACTCATCTGAACAAATGGTACACATCCTTCCTCAAAAGTTTAAGACAGCAAAAAAGAAACTGTGAAGCCACCTGGAAAAAAACTCCCTTCAACAGTGGATAAACTCAAATTTACCAAACTAACTGCCCTTTACAAAAAAGAAATTTACCTTGCAAAACGAACGTCCTTAGACTCCTGCATTTCCCAGGCAAAATCAAACATGAAGGAATTATTTTCTATTCTTAAAGAAGTAGAAACTCCCATAGCACCACTAGATACCTGCTCCAAAGATAAAAACTGGTGCTCAGAAATCCAAAACGCCTTAGCTAACAAGATTGCCACCCTACAAAACAAAATCTCTAGCAAGAAAGCTTCCCTGAATGACCCTCTTCCTTCCAAACTGCCTGAGAAGCTCACTGTAAAGGATACTACCCGCTTCAACTTCTCCAAAGTCACCACATTAGAAGTAGAGAAAATTATTTTGTCTCTGAAACCTTCCAACTGTCAGGGCGATCTGTGCCCCGCACAGCTCATTAAAGATGCTGCCCGTGACCTTTCCCTGTTCATTACTAAATTAATCAACGCCTCCTTCTCTACTGGTTCCATCCCCACCAATTTAAAACAATCTTGGGTACTCCCACTACTAAAAAAACCCACACTTGACCCAGCCATGCCTACTAACTATAGACCCATAACGACCGTACCATTCCTTCTAAAAATATTGAATAAGGTTGCCTATGTACAAATACAGAAGTATTTGGAAGAACACCACCTACTAGGAGCCAGACAATCAGGCTTCCGTCCGCAACATGGGACTGAGACTGCTCTCATTAATCTTAAAGCACAGATCGACAAGCTTAGAGACAATGGCCAAGCTGCCTTACTCCTCCTCCTAGACCTCTCTGCAGCATTCGACTTGGTCGATCACTCTGTCCTATGCATGCACCTACACACTTCAGCTCACTTCTCGGCTGAGGCCATCACATGGATCAGATAATTCCTCAACGATAGAACTATGAAGGTCTTTTCACCCACAGCTGCAGCAGACCCCATAACCATCACCTGCGGTGTGCCACAGGGCTCCTGTGTCTCCCCCACACTTTACAACATATTTACCAAGCCCCTTTTCGATGATCTGGATCATCTTGGTATCACCTACACGAACTACGCAGATGATACCCAGATCCTCCTTCTGCTTTCGGGAGATTATGGGAAGGATTTGGCCTTGGTGAATAGGGTGTACATCATCATCCAGGCATGGATGGCCACACATGGACTATGCCTGAATGATAAAACAGAAATCATCATCTTAGGCACCACCACCAGCATAAAGAAATTAGGCACTGCCTATTGTTCTTTCACGATCGATGGCCAAAGCATCAACGTAGGACAAGAGGTTAAAACACTAGGGGCCTCATTACGACCCAGGCGGTAAGGGGTTTACGGCAGCGTAAACAGCACCGACCCTTACCGCCTGAGTACGAGGTCCCTTAGCGCCATGGCGGATTTAACACCTGCTTTTAGCAGGTGTTAAAATCCATGGCGCTAAGGGACCATGGAGTTAATTACGCCACCGTAATTTACGGTGGCGTAATTAACGCCTTCCCCACTCCCATTATGCCCTGTGGGGCAAAAATGGGAATGGGGAAGGGTAAATGGGGATTGGGGACTTACCGCCCCGCCAAGGTCGGAATGGGGCGGTAAGTCCGCCATCCACCATGGCGGAGTTGGGAACTTAGCGGCATGGACCATGGTGCTAATAGCGCCATGGTCCTCCGCCAAGGTCGTAATGAGGCCCTAGGCCTTTATTTGGACTCTACCCTTTCCTTCAACAGACAGGTGAAATCCCTAGCCTCCTCCATGGCCTACATGTGCAAATTGATTCATGCAGCCAAACCCTTTCTATCCGACACTAGCTGCTTGACCCTTGCTAGAGCCCTCATACTGTCCCATCTGGATTATTGTAACGCTCTCTATCTTGGGTCCTCCAAAGCCACCACCATCAAACTGCAAACTCTCCAGAATAACGCTCTTAGAGCAGCACTAGGCATCTCCAAAATAGAGCATATTACAGTACATTCCCAGCAGAATCACTGGCTCTCTATCAATGACAAAATTCTCTTAAAAACTGCTTCTCTCACGCACAAATCCCTCAACAACGCCGCCCCGATCTATCTGATCGACAGATTTCATAGACAGACCTCTTTGAAACCCATAAAACCGGCCTACAAAGACTGCCTTTCGATTCCCAACTTCAAATGTTCCACTATAGGGGGCAACAGCTTCCCAGTGAAAGCAGCCAAACTGTGGAACTCCCTTCCGTCATCTCTCAGAATGGACCTGCCCTTTCAAAATTTCCGTTCAAAGGTCGTTTTATGAATCACTTCCAAACTGCCAGCTGTATATATTGCACTGCTCACTGCTGTCACTTACTGTGTACTTATTGCCCATCTGTATATATGTATATTTCTCCATTTATTACATTTACTATGTATACGTATAATATCTGTACTTGTTGTTGTAACTAAGCTTCGCAATCTCTTGTAAATGCTGCGCACTGGTACCCGAGGGTATGACCACGCATAACAAATAATAAAAACAAAAAAAACAAAACAAACAAACAAACAATAAGAGCGGAAAACCGAAATGAGAAGTGTTCACGGGTTTTTAAATGGGACTATGTAACACTGGATTGGCAGAGCATCCCAGGAAAGGATGTTTTGGGCCAAGCATACTTGTGGCCTGAGCAGGGCTAGGACCGCCCATTAGAATGACTCTAAGAAAGCATGTTTTTTCAATAAAATGTAAATATGTTTTTCAAATCAGAAAAAGGTCTCAGTCTCATCTTATTATGTGTGGAACAATGTGTAGGATGTATTCCTGGTTTTGGGGGCCATGGTAGGGGTTAGCCCTGCTATGCTTTTGTGAATGTGTTAATGTTCCCTGCTAGCAGTTAACACAAGCAAGTAGGGAAACACGGCTATGTTTTAACTAGTGCTAACGCCGTCCAAAATTTCACTTGCAGCAGTGCAACATTTCCAAAAAACATTTCCAAAAAAGTTGAACGTTGAAAGAGTTTGGAAACCTAGGAAGCAATCTGGAACCAAAGTGGAACCGGGCATCAGTGAAAGCACAGGCGTCACTGACATGTTTTTTTTTTTTTTTATAGCTGAGAGGTGAGCCAGAAAAACACTTCGACGCACAACAGAGCAGCTCTGGCAGTAACATCTCATGACAAACGCTAACATACGTAAATTGTGGAAAATAGGATGACACTGAGATGACGCCACGTGTTTCTCCAACTGAAGTCGGCGATTTCATTTGTAATATAACGTTTGTAAATGCCTGACGAGAAAACTGACAGGAAAACCTGGCAGAGCACTAGGCGTGCTTAGCTATTGAGGTGCCACAGCTGCGCCCGCAGGCGGGGACAGCCTGGGGCCGCGCGCTGTGCGCTCTTGTGAGGCCCCGCAGGATATCCTTCCTTTATCTGCCTGCCTCCAGATGAGCCCTGCGCGAGAGTGCTTCTAAGTTCCGTGCAGGGTGGGACAAGCGGGCGTGAAGCGTCCACCACGGGCAGAGGAAAGGTAACCATAGAAATGCATCTTATCTGCATCCTCCACAGATTTCCTCACCTCCTGCCTCGCCCACCGCACCACTGCCCACCAAAAAAAGTAGCGCAATCAGGCCCCGACAGCCGGCCTGCCACAGACGCGGACTCGCCACTGCTGCGGATCTGTGTTGTTCGACACGGCTCGGGACCGTGTCAGGCCGCACAAAGCCCGAGGAGGAACCTCTGGTTGCGGTCAAGGATGTGGTGTGTTCCCGCCGATGCGAAGTGTTCGGTGATTCTGCTCCTGATCTGGGCGCTGGTCTACAGGCCATCCTCGGGCGACCCCTCACCAGGACCCCCTCTGAAAGGCAGTTACAACTTTGGCAAGACTTTCCTGGGCCTCGACAAGTGCAATGCCTGCATCGGGACCTCCATTTGCAAGAAGTTTTTTAAGGATGAAATAAGGTCAGAGCCGCAGTTTGCTGGGCCGTGGTCGTTCGTGCACTGCTCCTTTTGCACGAACTTGATGCTAACGGGGCTTGGCCGTACCATCTTACAAAGTGCATTTTTAACTGAAACCTCAAAACACCAATGTGATGTAAGAATTGAATTAATGAGTAAAAGCTCCCTTCAAAGATTTCGTTTGGACCATGTCATCTTGGGCGATATGTATTATGGCGACTGCCCCATAGCATAATTTTGATGTTCAAAATATAATATATAATCACTGGTAATCGCACCTGTAATACTCTCACGCGTTACTCATAATACTATTAGCATTACAGTATTATAAGTTGCTAGGTTATGCTATGTCTCTTCAAGCATGTTGTGTCATGCCGTTTGTGATATTTTACCGTACATCATCGGTAACAAAGTTACATTTCAATAATTCAGATCCAACTGGATGAAGACCAAAACATAATGTTCATCACGATTTATGTTTCCACTCGAGAGGGCTCCTGTTTATAGAGTGGCGGGGTGGGAATGCTATGGAGGTTCAGCAGGTCAGGAATTGCGAGAGTGAATCTAAAATAGACGGCGAATGCAAGAGAAAGAGGAGAGGGCGAGTGTTAATCGGAGACATATGGAGAAAGAGAGGGCGAGAGAGCAGGAGGTGCCAGGTGGGAGAATCCTTTCAGGCGAAGTACAGCCCTAAAGAGATCAGATGATCAGGGCACGTGAGATTTGCTTTCTCAACAAGTGAGGGGTTTATGGTCGGCTCGGGTGAATCATTTGTCAAGTCAAAAAATGCCAGCAGAGTTTTCTTTGGCTCAGAAAATCCTCTCTTTATCAGGGACGTCATTTCACCAAAATGCCTAGGGTAGTGGAAGTGACATCAAACGCACCCTGACCTCTGATGATATCACATGAAGTGATGTCATCTGACCTCCACCCCAATGTGACATTACAGGAAGCGATGGAACACGACCTTCAACCCCTTGATAAAACAGGAAGAGGCATCACATAGCATTGTTTCTAAGTACACTACGAACAATATGGTTACGATTTCATTGTGTAGTGATATACATTTCATACAAGAATGGATCACCATGTGTATAGTTAATATCAGTGCGTAGAGGCCCATATTACCAAATTACTGTGAATGCTAGCAGACATCTAAGGCCAAACGATAATGATGTGTTATTATATAGCACTTACGCTTAAGCGCTTCATATAGAACAAACATACATACAATATCACCCAACCTGTGGTGGTACTCATTTATCAACCTCAGCAGAATGAAAGGCTGAGTTGACCTTGCCGGGAGTCGAACCTGCAACCTGCAGATCACACACACATAGGAGCAGAGACGTTCTTATGGAGGGCAAAAGGGGCACTTGCCCAGGGCCCCAACATTGGAGGTGGCCCCACAAGGCTAGCTGATCAGAAGAAGTAAGATTCCATTGTTCACCAGTCTTAAATAGCACCCCTCATGATATGTTATGGGGTGCTGCTGAGGCTCTAAACCTATTGCCTTTCTGTTTTGGCAAGTGCATTCTGCCTTGATCAATTCATCATGTATTGCTTTCTGTGTTAACTGTGGTATACATAGTTTGTGTGTTCCTTATGGCACAACTCTGTAGCATTCTTTCCTTCCTGTGGGAATAATGTTGATCATGTGCAATAGGCAATGGTGACCTGCATATTGATAAATTGAGTGCCACAATGGTTCAGAAGTTAGCTCAGTGTGTGAAGCACCCATTGCAGAGACATGTGTTCATATGCAAAATTAGAATATCACATTCCAGCAACGCTGGCTAAGCCTTTCCTAAGTCTGAAGTGTATAACCTGCCTGCATATGTACTTGGTTTTGCAGAACAACATCTGCTATTATCAGCAATATACCTTTACCAGATAGGGGTTGCTATAAAAGCGAACATATCATCCATATGGTGAAGGTCTAGAAATTGGTCTGTTAAGATGGGGTTTTGTAAAACCGAGGCAATTGCTTCCAACGATGGCATAAACTATTAGTTCAAGAGGTGAATAGGTATCCTAATTCAAGACTATGGAACAACAGCGTTCATGTTTGTACCCTGGATTTGCCAGAATACCTGGTCAAATCATCTATATATCTTGCATTACTGTGCTGTCTTCTGTGAGGTTTGCCTTCTTGCATGCTGCTGGTATTGTTTAGTCAATTCCTTGATCTTTCTTCTTGTGTAGGCCATTTGGGTGGAAGGGTTGGTAGACAAAAGAGAGCGGACCGTATCTTGCAAGCCTCAGGCAAGCATATTTCAAGGTCTGCTTGTTCTACACAAAAAACAGTTTGCTTTTTGATAAAAGTCAAAGGTTTTTATGCGTGTTTATGAATGAAAATGTCACAAGCCATTGTTTTGGAAGTATTTAAAGCTTTAAAATACAAAAGACAAACCCAGATTAAATTTGTTAAAATCACATCAATTGGTATGCTGGTTCTTATATACTTCCATTCATGATGGAGAGAATGAAGCTGGAATCATTCCCATTTTGCACAACATCCTTCTATAATATTTTGTTTAAAAATGGTTATGTTTGGTAATGTGATGTGTGTACTTTCCAAGTCAGTTTTTTAAAAAAAATAAAATGAGATTGTTTTAGTTCATGGTAAAAACTGGAAAAGAAAGTGTTCAAGTGCAGAAATTGCAGAGTTGACACAAATCCAAGCTTCAACCCTTCACCGCTTAACCAATGTGTGATCCTGGGCATCTCCTTTAATCTTGTATTGCCTAACCTTTCAATATTGTGTCTCGGGAGGATAGCTCAGGGGCAACATGCTCGCCTTGGAAGCAAGACGGCACGGAGCAACACAGGTTCGAGCTCCGGGACTGCGCTTAGAAACCTCTAGGTATTAAGCCCAAACCAATCATATAATTTCATTTGCCAGTCCCTAAACCTTTCCAAATTGTCAGCCTTTCAGAGTGTATTTCCTTCTCATGGTATGATCTTCATAAAAGCCTTATTCATGGTTTCACTGTGTTAATAGTGAGCATGTTTATATCGCACACCACAGGCATTTGTTCCTTTGATAGCTAATGGCAACAATATTTGAAAACCATATCCCACTTCTAATCTCAGTCTGTCTGGATAAAGACACCTTCCTGGTAGCTTCTAATCTGCCTCCACTATCCATGCTGCGGTATGTGTAGCGTTCTCCTTCCTTCCAATTGGTGGTCCCTATCATGCATGAGTACTTTTGCATTCTGTGAGGCAGCTAATGTGAGTTCTCTGTCTATTATAGGTTACACTTTTACATATGGTCCTGAATTAATACTACATCTACCTTCCTGGATGTTATTGATAAAAAGTATCCTGTATGTACTAGAACAGAAACCCCTTTGTAGACTGCTAATGTTGGTCTTCAAATGCTACTTGTTTATCATTCTGATTAGAGCAAGAATGAAGAGGCCAAGTGGACTTAAAGTGAGTAAACGTGCTTATTATGCTGCGAGACAGCATATCAACCAATTGGTTGGGAGCACGATGGGTGGCGGGCGCGACCATTATTCTTCATCCCTTAATTCCTTTGGTTTGGTGGAGGGGGGCCCCAAAGATGTCCGTGCCCAGGGCCCCAAAAGTGCTTAAGATGGCCATGCATTGGAGCAGCGAACGCTCAAACCACTGAGCTATCTCACCGGCTATAGCAACCAGAAAACCAGCCATTCCAGAAACAAAGAGCCATGTACTGCAATCCACAGCCCAGGATCCACAATAAAACTTTTTAAAAAAGGTTTTTAAAACTGTTTTTAGGGGTAACAAGGGAGACCAAAGGTGTAGCAAGGGAGACTTCATCGGTCGCATTTGCAACCCCTGGTGACCCGTAAAGGACGTCCCTGATCTTTATGGGCAATGTTATATTGCTTTTAACTGCGCCACTGCTGCCAGTACCTTGGCTGTTTTCCCTGTGAACTTGTGTACATGTTTTCCAGGAAGGGGTACAAATGTAAGGTTGCATACTACTTGCTAATAAAATAAAATCACTTGCCACCTCAATTCTACACATAGCACACCATTTCTGACTTTCCAAGAGTCAATTATCACTAGCCGATGGCTAGTGGTGTGTGCAGATCGTGAGCCGTGCTTGTCACAATACAAATAGCAGTTAGACTCTAGGACTCTTCGTTCTTCTTTTTTTTTTTTACAAGTATCTGCTACTTTTATTATCTCTCTGTATGTTTTCTATCTGCCCTGCTGTCCACGTTCTCGCTTTCTTGTTCGTTTCACCCGCACCTCTTCAGTCCCGTTGAGGCACATTTCATCCAAGTGTGTTCTAATGGGTAGAAGTATAATACAGGGCTCATGTTGATAAGCTAAATGTCACAGTAGTGGCACATGTCCTTAGTTATAAGAGTGCCCTTTGGAGGACCTGTTACCTTCCCTTCCGTTTTTCTTCCAAGTGCCCTCCTATTTGTTCCAAAACCCACCTATCGCCTCACACATCCAACCTCATAGGCATCAATATCTCTGCTATATTGGACAGGAGAGGCGGGTGTGTAGAGAGAGCTCCTGCTGGCTAAATGGAGTCGGGGGTATCCCTGCTCCATGTTCATACCATGCCCCTCAATAGTCTCCTCCTAATAGTTTGGATCCTTGGGCAGAACAGAGGATGCAAATTCCTCTTCTTGCACTACCTGTGTGCTTTCCTGCCATGGACCCAGGATTCCCCCGTTTGTTGCATTTCACGCTCTAAGCCAGAGTGCGTGCCAAAGGCTGTCTCCAACCTTGCATTTCATATCTGTGCTGCCTACCTTGTAACCAAACAGCCTATGTGTCCTGCCCTCCCTCTGCATCTGACACATCTGTTGGATCCCTGGTTCCGGCCGAGGTGTCGGCGGGAAGCAGGGAGGATTGGCCTCGGGCGGGTAGGCCTTGCTGCGCGGCTCCGCGAGGAGCAAAGAAGACACAGACACCTGCGGGTTGCTAGCGTGCCCCGGAACTGCCTCTGCGGAGCGGGGCCTTTATTCAGACGCCTTGCATCACCGCGTAGCGGGACGCAAGGCGGATGTAACATTCCTCCTTTATTTTAAACTGAACAATAACAATTAAACATTTCTCAGCCAACGGGGCTTTCCCCTTTTTTCTTTAGTCTTTCCAATGGGGTTCTCTACCATACATAGTCTCTGAGTCTGGCCGGAGATCGAGTCGCAGTTCTTAGACCATATCTCCCACCCCTGGGTTAAAAGCCCTGTCTCCCCTTGGGTAGCTCACCTTCACTGTTCTGCTCACCCAGTTCTGATTCACTTGGTAGTTCTTCTGTTCCGTCGTCTGCAATTTCTCCATTGTCTGGATTTTCATGTCCCTCATCCCTCGGCAGATCCGCTCCTTCCTCCGGGGGACATTCGCCATCTGTCCACAGATTCTTTGGCACTGCCTTGAACCATGACGCATTTCTCGTCACTTCTCTTTGCCCCCTCTTGGCGGTTATCATGGTGCCTTGTCGTCTGCTTACTGTCCATGGGGCAGCGTCATATTGGGTGTTCAATTTTGATCTGGATGGATTCCTCACCATGACCACTTGATCACCGACTCGGCGGTCGGACTGTCTGGCATTCCTCGTGTTGCTCATGTGAGCGTTCACCCCTGTTCTTCTTCGTTTCATATCTGTGCTGCCTACCTTGTAACCAAACAGCCTATGTGTCCTGCCCTCCCTCTGCATCTGACACATCTGTTGGATCCCTGGTTCCGGCCGAGGTGTCGGCGGGAAGCAGGGAGGATTGGCCTCGGGCGGGTAGGCCTTGCTGCGCGGCTCCGCGAGGAGCAAAGAAGACACAGACACCTGCGGGTTGCTAGCGTGCCCCGGAACTGCCTCTGCGGAGCGGGGCCTTTATTCAGACGCCTTGCATCACCGCGTAGCGGGACGCAAGGCGGATGTAACATTCCTCCTTTATTTTAAACTGAACAATAACAATTAAACATTTCTCAGCCAACGGGGCTTTCCCCTTTTTTCTTTAGTCTTTCCAATGGGGTTCTCTACCATACATAGTCTCTGAGTCTGGCCGGAGATCGAGTCGCAGTTCTTAGACCATATCTCCCACCCCTGGGTTAAAAGCCCTGTCTCCCCTTGGGTAGCTCACCTTCACTGTTCTGCTCACCCAGTTCTGATTCACTTGGTAGTTCTTCTGTTCCGTCGTCTGCAATTTCTCCATTGTCTGGATTTTCATGTCCCTCATCCCTCGGCAGATCCGCTCCTTCCTCCGGGGGACATTCGCCATCTGTCCACAGATTCTTTGGCACTGCCTTGAACCATGACGCATTTCTCGTCACTTCTCTTTGCCCCCTCTTGGCGGTTATCATGGTGCCTTGTCGTCTGCTTACTGTCCATGGGGCAGCGTCATATTGGGTGTTCAATTTTGATCTGGATGGATTCCTCACCATGACCACTTGATCACCGACTCGGCGGTCGGACTGTCTGGCATTCCTCGTGTTGCTCATGTGAGCGTTCACCCCTGTTCTTCTTCGTTCGGTGCGCTCATGGTCGAAGGTGTCTGTGCTCCTACTCGGATGGTGTGGTATGGAAGAGTTAATGATTGTGCCATACCTTAGGTCTGCCGGCGGTATTCTTGTTGTGCTGTAGAGTGTGACTGTAATTCCGTAGGAACCGGTATAGGTCCACCTGCCATGGGCTAGCATTGACACGCGACAGGCGTAATACCTTGTTTATTGTTCGCATGACGCGTTCCACGTCCCCATTTGCCTGCGGCCATCTCGGCATTATATGGTGGTAGCGGATATTCAGTTCCATGAGGTATTTTGGAATGGGAGGCAGGTGTTGACAAGCCGCTCAACTTTTCCGTCGATTTGGGGGAACCACACGCAGTGTCTTATCTGGGCTTTTGTCCTTACGATGCCCTGGTGTCCTTCATGTGCTAACCCCACTATTTTGTCCTGTAGGCTTGGAGGGATGATGGTTCGGGTTCCTCGTAGGATGAGCCCTTCTTCCGTGATGGAGAGGTCCTGCCGGACTGCGAAGATTCCTGTGAGGAACTCTTTGGCTTCTGTTGTCCTATTGTGGGTGTTCCGAAGGAATGACTTCCATTCCCCGGAGATAATCGTGCCCTTCAACAAGTCGCAGCATGGGTCACTTTGCGTGGCCTCTACTATGTCTTCCAGTCCGATTGCTCGTGGCTTCATGGTGTGAATTACCTGGCAGATGTGCTCTTCCGTCTCTTCGGCCACATGCATTTCCCTTGGTGTTGCCTCTCTCGGGTGTCTCAACAGGAAGTCCACCGGGTTGCCACTGCCTGGCTGATATGACTGACAGTTTGAAATCATATTGTTGGAGATGTAGTAAGTAGCCACTTGGCAATCCTGGCAGGGGGGTGAGATGAGGTGCCTGTGACTATTGGGAGCAGTGGTTTGTGGTCTGTGTATGTTTTGAATTTCCTGCCGTACAGATACAAATGGAAGTGGCAGCAGCCCCATAGTACAGCTATCGCCTCTTTTTCGATGTGGGAGTAACGTTGCTCCGTCGGTGTCAAAGCTCTGGATGCATAGGCAATCGGCATCGATTCTCCCGTTTTTGCACACCTGTATGAGAATGGCCCCTAGACCCACAGGGCTGGCGTCCACGTACAGTTCGGTCGGTAATGTAGGGTCGTAGTAGGCCATGGTGGTGTCTGCCAATAGTGAAGCCTTGATGCGCTTGAATGCCTCTTGGCATGTGGGCCCCCACTCCCACTTTGTGCTGGCTTTTGTGAGTTCACGAAGAGGTTCCGAAAGTGTGGTCAAGTTTGGGATAAACCTTCCACAGTAGGTGGCCATACCTAGAAAACTGCACACCTCCGTCAGTGTTGTGGGGGGTGTGGCAGCTTGGATGTCCGCCACCTTTTGGGGGTCCACCGAGATTCCGGTGCTATTGAACGTGTACCCAAAGAACGAGATTTCTTCCTTCAGGAACTCGCACATTTTTTTTGTGTATCGTAAGACCCCCACACTCCAACCTGCTGAGTAGCATATGGAGCCTTGGCATATGTTCTTCTTTGTTGCCTGCATGAATTAGAATGTCATCGCTGACGTTTAAGACTCCCTGGGTATCACGGATCACCTCCTGTATTGTTTGTTGGCAAACCTCATCTGCCGAGGAGATCCCGAAGCTCAGGCGCTTGTACCTGCGTAGGCCGATGTGGGTTGAAAATGTCGTAATGTACCGGGAGTCCCGGTGTAGTTTTAGCTGGTGATATTCGGCCTTCAGCTTGACCTTTGAGAATATTTTGGATCCAGTGAGGTCTGCCACGATTTCTTCGAGGGTCGGTGTGATGTGGCGCTCCCTTTTTATCGCTGCATTGGGGAGGCGCATGTCTATGCATATCCTGACCTTCCCTGGTTGTTTCGGCTTCTTGGTGACAACCATGGGAGAGACCCATGGAGTGGGCCCAGTTACGTTCTCGATGATGCCCACTTTTTCCAACGCCCTCAATTCCTGTTCCACTTGGTTGCGTATGTGAAACGGTGTCCTTCTGTGTCGCACTGCTCTCGCTTGGACTGATTCATCGATGTGTAACTTGATTAACTTCCCTTTTAGACATCTGATTCCCCTAAGAGGGTTCGGGTATCTAGTACGTTGTCAATCTCTTGTGTGTCAGTCAATTCGCAAATGAAGCTTATCAGCCCCAGGTCCTCTGCAGCATCACCACTCAGGAGGCACTCGATGCCTGCATTCACCACGTAGATTTTTGACTGCAGTGATTTTTCCCCTTGGCTGATGTTTGTTCGGAACCTGCCTACTATGGGCAGTGGGGTTTTGCACCCGTATGCGAACAGTAATGTTTCCGTTGCTTTCAGGGTCGGTCGGGGCTGTAGTTTTCTGAAAGTAGTCAGTGGCATTACGTTCACGGATGCGCCTGTGTCTATGGTCATTAATATTTTCTGGCCCTGGATCGTTACCTGGCATTTGCGTCTTCTCAGCTTCCTTTTCAGTGTGGTGTTTCTGTAGTTGAGGGCCGACAATAGGTAGACTTTCTTCCAATGTTCATTTGCACCTTCCTGTTGGATGTGTGCTGCATCATCCCCCTCCTCCTCTGTGGAGGAGTTTGTGGTCTCGACGCGTCGGGTGCTGGCCTGTTTCTTTTTCTTGCCTGCGCCCTTGTCTTGGGATGCTTGCGGTGGTTGCTGTGGTGCTCCTGATGACCTGCATACTTTGGCGTAGTGGTCTTTTCTGCCACACGCGCCGCATGTTGTACGTTGAGCCAGGCAGTTGCGTCGTCCGTGGCGAGGCCCTCCGCACCACCCACATTCCGTGGGTCCCGGGGTTGCCATTTGAAGTGCGTGTAGTATCCACTGGCCTCGTCCTTCGAGAATTGCTGATTCCTGATCTGGGCCACAGTTGCTGGTGTGAGGGCCGGCTGTAGTTTCTGTAGGGTCGTGCCCATGTGTGCCGCCCTGGTGTGAGATCTGGCGGCCCAGTTCAAGGATTCGTGTCAGTTCCTCAGCTTTTCTGATTGAATCCCGTTTATGAGTTGGCGTTGGATCTCCTTCTTTATGTCCGTGAATTCACATGATATTGCGAGCTTCCGTAATCTGGTGTGGTAGGCATCCAGCGTTTCCTCTTCCATTTGGATGATTGTGCAAAAAATAAATGTCTCATAATCTGGATGGAGCTGGGGCATGAATTGGGCCGTCAGGGCGTCCTTCGTTTGCTGGTAGACGTCAATACCATCCGTGATTGGCAATGAATTGAAGATGCGTAATACCTCATCCCCCACATTCAGTAATAGGTGCGACCTCATTTTTCTCGATGTGGTAATGTCCTTGCATTCCATTGCCATTTCGAACTTCTGCAACCACAACTGCCATCATGGGCCAACTGAAGACGGGTCAGTATATGGGTCAAAGGATAGAGTGCAGCGGTCGAACCACCTTGTGAGCGGGCCTGCGGCATTGACAGTGACAGGTTCGCAGCCATTCTGGATGGCGTTCTGTGCCTGGGGGTGGATGTGCCTGACGCCATGTTTAAAGTCAATGTGCACGTGTGGCAGCCGTACTCTCACCTTGTGGTGCTCTTGGGAGTGTCCTTGTTTTCCTTTCCGTGTGTTGCCGTGTTGGGGTAGATGGTGCTCCTTCTCCCCATCCAAATTCCCACTGCAAGGCGTGGAGGCCGCCTGGAAGTGTTTTGCAGTGTGGCTGGGATTTGTTAATATATGGGAGGAATTGTGGTCTTGAGAGAGAGAGTGAAAAAAGAATTGTTTATTTTTTTTTTGGGTGGCGATTTGTGTGCCCCCACCGTGTTTCCAAAAATGTCGCCCCAGGGGCTTCAATGACTGGGCTGCGGTGTTACGTGTGCCGTCGTGTTCGCTTCCTCGTCTCCATTGTTGGATCCCTGGTTCCGGCCGAGGCGTCGGCGGGAAGCAGGGAGGATTGGCCCGGGGGAGGGGGGTTAGGCCTTGCTGCATGGCTCCGCGAGGAGCAAAGAAGACACGGACACCTTCAGGTTGCTAGCGTGCCCCGGAACTGCCTCCGCAGAGCGGGAGCGGGGCCTTTATTCAGACACCTTGCGTCTCCGCATAGCGGGGCACAAGGCCGATGTAACAACATCTATGCAGTGGCAGCTGGCGACTTTGAAAGGTGGTCAGACGTACATTTATCCAGGCAAATTTTGAAGCAGTGAGCGGTTTCCCCCTGCAAACATTTTGGAAAAATGGCTTGCAAAATGTGCAATTTATTGTACAAACTCACACAAATATGACCTAAAAAGCATTAGGTTTTAGGTACTAATGGTGGTACATTATTCTTACAGGTGCAAGTTTGATGGTGTTTTTTACAGCAGCTTGGATGGAGGCCCATTTTCCCAGCCAAAGACGCCAACCAGGGGAGACATTAGGGAGGGTGCTGTGCAGAGACCCTTTTCACTCTTTGCTGCCCAAATACCCATTGTAGGCGGAGACCTGAAGATGGTAATAATGAATACATACAGTGCACGTTTAAACAATACAACACCTCCAATGTCCACTGCATGTATTCATTATAAGTGGCACGGACCATGAACTAGGGAGATAATGCTCTGTTTGTAGGCATGTGCAGAGGGGAAATGGCCTGGCGGTTCGAGGGTTGTTCTCATTGGTTGCAGTACCTGACTGATTTGCATATGGGTGGACTCCTTTTGCAATGGCAGAGACGGGCTAAAAAGGAGGAGGAACAGCAGGCATCCCAAATATGTTGCAAATCCATCTCTGTGTGACTTGCAGCTTCAAATCCCGTCAAGACCAACTCAGCCTTTCATCCTTCCAAGGTTGAGGACTATCAACTTCAGTTGGATATGTGCTGTGTAAAGCGCTTTGGCAAAAGCGCTATATTTAAATAACACATCATTATCACATCATTTAAAATGCAATTATGAAATGGAGCATTGTTACTGTAAATGATGATAATGTTAAGCATGCATGCTGTGTAGTTAGTTTCTTATTCCTGTTGTTTCCTTCCTTCCTATTTCATATACTACCCAGCAGACACCAACACAGAGCAGGTGGCGAGCTTGATCAAATCGTCAACTAAGCACAGAACAGAGAGGCTACCTCACTAGTCTGCTCTTGGGGGTTTGAGGGCCTCAACACTCCGGCTATAGCTTTGATTCTTGCAATGGCTTGAGGTGCAATGCTTCGGGGAAACTCGCAAACAAAGTCCAGGACTTGTGCAAAATTAGCCACTGTCATCATGTTTCTCTGTATGTATCTATGTAACACAATACTTTCCAAAGACCTCATCATCCCCTGCACTAGTCTCCCTGCACCTTGGTATGGTTTGTGTTTCCCTCACCAGGAATGCCTCTACTGTTTCTTCCCCTGGACCATAGCCTTGTGTCCTGTTCTGAAGCCAGGGGAGTGGGGGAACGAAATATTTAGCATCTTTCTGAAGCTCTTACTCCAACATCACAGCCCTTCTGGCTCTCAGTTCCAGTGCGTCAGGAGTCACTAGAGAGACCTGGGCTTTGTCCTAGAGGGTCTCTCCTTTCCATGCATCCATTTCCGCCCAGTTGTTTCTGCCCTGAGTGGGAGGTGTGGAGACTGCTGCGGCATGCAGTGGGTTACCCAATGTGAGGGACCACTTTCTCATCCCATCCTCCTGCCTCCCACCCAAAGCACACCTGGAGGTGCCTTAGAGGCACAGGCCCATATGAGTGGTGTTAGAGCTTTCTGCGTGCAGGTTGCTGCATTGTCTGCACTTTCATTGCCACCTTTACCCTGGTGAGGCAGTGGGCATGGAAGGCCCCACCTGTGTATATGAAGCTGTTCTTGGATTGTACCTGGACATATGGCACTCCATCTGGCATACAATTGCAGTACCTGGTGATATGAGTCTACACCTAAGAATGCAAGCTTGTTGCTTGACCCACGAGTCTGTACCAGGGCCAATGAGGAGGTTCCTGGGCATGGTGATGGATATGTTTTTCAAATGAGGGTACATATTGTCATATTATTGCACATGTACTTTTCTGACTGTACATTGCACTGTGACACTGTACATAACTACACACGACTGTGCTCAGCATATTACGATTGAAATGTGCGCATAGCATGTAAGCTTGTCCTTCAAAGTAGAATTGTTGCACCCAGGAATATGAGCTGTTACCTGCCATTACTGGGCATTCACACCTAGACCTAGCATATCAGTGTGCACAGGGCCATATGATGACTGCACCTGGGCAAATGAGTTGACCTGGCATATGATGCAAGAACGTTTGTGTCTATAGCTGATAAACGATGGCTATAGCTTTGATATTATGGGCCTGATTAACAGAAGGGTTTTATAATGGTGCAATCCCATAGGAAAATGCTCTGTGAATCAGGCTCTATGATTATAGCTTGCATTTAAGAGCACCTACCATGAGATTGCAGTACCTGGGCATAGTATGCTGCATCTGCCATTTGAGAGCAGCACCTCGATGTGTGTTCCTGCAACCAGTTTATGGTGATTGTATCTGTGCATATAATGAGGTGTCTGATATAATATTGTTGTACCTGGACAAGTGTCTAGTATGCAGTGACTGTACCAAAGTATACGAGGCATTACCTACCATTCAATGGCTGCCCCTGGGTTTGTTATGGTTGCACATAGCATGAAACGACTGCACCTTGCCATATTGTGGCTTTATTTCGGTGTTTGAAGATACCCCAAGCATCAACTGAGCATTTAAGGATGTACCTAACATATGTATGTGCCTAGGTATGTGAGGTGTAACTGGGTACATGTGGCTTCTCAGAGGATACACAGCTACACCCACGCGTATGAGGTTGAACCTGGGCACATTAGGGTCTGCTTTTAGCATGTCATGGTCATAGCTGTTAGAACTGAAGCTGCACCTGGTGTAAGATGGTAGCATATAGCCATGTGAGGAAAGATGCTGGTATGTGATGTCTCTTCTTTAATGTGTTATGTCTCTTCCTTGTATATTATGGCTTTAAATGATATAGGATGCCTGTATTTGGATGTAGCTTGGGGTATGATAGTTGTACCTGGTGCATTAGAGCTGCAGCTGCATGTATGATGTTGTACCTAGGGCTTATGCAGATGTTTCTGGCAAATAGTGTTATGTTATGTTATGTTACAGCTATTTGTCGGAGGCAAACCTATGCCAGCTGGGAGCACGGTGGCGTTGGCATTAAACCGAGGATTCTCAATTGTAGAATAGCCTAAATAGAGGTGGGGGACACAGAGTGACCTATACTGCTGGTTGTCAAGCAATAAATTATCTTTGGCGACATAGATCATTGGGTAACATATGGTCGTTTTTAGAGTTTTACTAAAACAGAGATGATCTTCAATGCACAGTAATGAGTAAGGGCTATTATTCCAGGGTTGCTTAGCCTACTTGCCCCCTTGTTTCTCGTGGTTATTGTTGAGGACGATGATCAAATTCCTATTATCTGAGTGGAGAGAGCAGATTGGCCCATACCGTTGACATTTTTCATTGATGAACAACGGGCCTCTGTCAAAGAAGGCTTGGTGTGCCAGATGGGGCTTCTTAAACTTTCAGAGGCAATCGATTTTCCTGAGTGCTGGAGTCCTATGGATCCACATGGCCAATTTTAGAAGAAATCTAGCCCCTTGATTTTATAGATGATGCAATGTATTAATATCTTGTCTTGGAAAACTTAGATACAGTGAGTTCTTGTTGTCTAGTTTTGCAGAGATGTATTTATCAGTGTGACCTGTCGGGGCAAAGTACACCTGTATATCATCCTTTTTAGAATTCTCAGTTGCAGTAATGGCAGGTCACTTTTGTTACTTGAGGGATAAGAGTAATCTTTTTGTCGATCAGAAATCCCTGGTTTCTGATTATTGTTGTTGTCTTGATCCTATGAGTGTCTATGGCAGGCGGATAACCATTTGTGGCTTTCTTCGGGACACGTGGGCTCTGTCAGTATATAATATGATGTACTTGAGCATTTATTGGCTGTGGTATCACTTTGACCCTATTTTCCCGAGGCTCTGTTTTAGTTTATATGGTTGGCCTTTGTTATTAAGCAGTAGATATACAGCAGCAGTCTGTCAGTCTACCTCTGCAAAAAGTGGAGTAGATGGCTTTTTGTTAATTTCGGTATGTCATTTTTGCCTCACTTGGAAGTATCATTATTTTGCTCTTCATGATGTTTGTCTGTATCAGCTGGCACCCCAGTCTTTTAAGTGAACGTTCTTTCTGAATTGTGGGCTGGTCTGTATTCATTGAGATTTGGTGCTATTATTCTAATTAATAATTTCTTTCTTTTGATTAAATCTTGTACATCTGCACGTACTGATGTAAATAAATACATATAGATATGCGAATCATTTGTTGTTATTATAGGATTGTTCCCTCATTATTTTTTGATTTTTGCAAAAAATACGGAACAATATAGGGTTGCGACCTCATAACCTCCTGTGGAGGTACAGGAAGCTCAGCCTTACATTACTTTATAAACTAGGAATGAATAATTCCCAGTGGGCACATTTCTTGATGTTTATCACTTTGAGGCGGCACCTCTTTTTAAATTTGGCACCTGGGTATGGGATGTGGAGCAACTTTATATCCCATAAAAGTTGTGTAACTCACTTTCTCAACAAAAAATATTTCATTTATGATTGTTTTAATAAGAGGGTTTTATGTTCTTCGCTTCAGTACTGTTTAGGTGATACCACTTTCACCTGCCAACCAATTAACATCAGGCAAGAATGTGTTAATATATTTCCATTTCTACGGTCATACAGGCACCCCATTACCTCCTCTTAACATATTCTTGAGCCCCCCATCGAGCACCTATAACAACCTGGAGAATCAAATCCCCCACCATGGCCCCCAACAAATGGTTTAGTAGAAACATGGCTGTCTTCAAATTTATTAGCTAGAAAATTGGAGAACACATTGTAGATAATATACTTTAAGGATGATAAGGCAGCTTGCTAGTTGGCTCATTGATTTTGTCTGCTTGGCCGTCTGGTGATATTCTATTGTGCACAGTGCTTTTAACCTTCTCCCCTGCTATCCACTGTTTCCACCCTGTCTTCTTTGTCTTCTTTGTTTTTGCCCCCATGGTGCTCTCGGTCTCCCCCATTTCTCCATCACCTATCCTCCTCTGTCTTGAAGTCTGGAAGGAAGAAGTTTAAATAGGCACTGCTGAGCTCCAACCCTGGTCTGCCCATTGCAGAATCCTACATCAATGCTTCGTTCAGACGCAATATAACTGACATTCTCTTTGCTATTCCTTCTTCTGACTTATGGACTCCCCATATGGTTTCTGTCCTCTCCCCTTTTTTGTCCTCACCCATTACCTGTGGCACCAGATGGGAAGTGCTCTTGGCTCTCTTCGCACCTTCCAAGTGCACCATTAATGTCCATCACAATGGCACTATAGTGGCCGTGGGCTCTTAGCCCAACCTACTCCTTCTTGACAGGTGTCTTCCATCTCTTTTCAACTCTCCCCCCCCCCTTCTCCTGTCATCCCTCATCTGCCCTCCATCCTCTACAGTGGTGGCACCCTACCCTGTGCCCCCCCTAGAAAAACACTTAAAGGAGGCAACCAGCTTCACTCAGCTATCCTCAATTGTCGATCTGCTATCAAACACTCATCAGACATCTGTCTCCTCCTTGAAGACCTTGACCTTGATGTCATTGCTCTCACTGAGACGTGGTTCCAGGCCAGCTCTGTCACTGCTTTTGACACTCTTTTCCCTAAAGGCTACAAGATCCTGTCCAATCTCAGGCCCTCCTGGCCTGGTGGTGGAGTGGCACTGATCTCCCCTTAATGGCTACCTTCCTCCATCATCCCCACCCAAACCTACTCATACTTTGAAAGCCTTTTCTGCAGGCTTTCTGTCTCGCTGTCCTTCTCTCTTACTCTTGCTACCATCTATATGCCTCCTAAACCCATCTCCCTCATCCTCTTGGAATGGATGGACCTCTCCTCTTGCCTCCTCCCCAAAACGTACCTTCCTTGGGGACTTCAACATCCATCTCGACTCTCCAGATACAGCTACTGTACTATTTTGCTATCCTCCCCTCTGGCCCAACCCACTCTGCCGGACACACTTTGGATGCCCTCATCTCAACAGACTTCCCACTCCCCAATCCTTTAACTACCCCTCTCTCCTGGTCTGACCACTCTCTCCTCTCTTCCCACCTTGACCTCCCCTGCCCCCTGCCCCCTGATAATGCCTCTGCCTGCACTGCCAGTCTCCTTCTCCGTCATTCGAGTGATGAAGCGTGTGTCAATTGCTGCATTTGTCTCTTCCTTCATCCCTCCTCCGCCGCCTTCATTTGACTCTCCTTCTGACTCTAGCTGACCTCCATTTCTCTATCTCTAACACCCTGGACATCCTTGCCCCTGTCATGAGGATCCACATGAAGCCTGCCTCCCGTTGCGACTCTTGTATGGCTCTGACTTGGAAGCTTTGAAATAAAAGTGCAAAGCTGCAGAGCGGAAGTGGCAGGCATCTAGCTCATCCTCTGACAAAATGGCCTGCCGCCTACTCCAAAGACAATACGTTTCACCTTCTGCTCCAAGAAGAGGACTCATGTCCAAGTCTGCATCTTGGGAGCCACCAATAACAGGGCTGAACTTTTTAAAAACTGCACGAAACTCGCTAATTCTACTGTAGCCTCCTCCTCTCCTCCTCCCGCCTGGGCCCTCTGCACTGCACTGGCCACCCACTTCTCCAAAACTCTGGACATATTATCCTCACTGTTATCTGCTCCCCTGCCCCCTTCTCTTGCCCCCTTCATCTTCATCTCCCTTTGCCCCCAATAATCTCCTCCCTCTCTCCCATTGCACCAGACGAGATCTCCAGAATTGTCTGCTCTATGATATGATATGGCATTTATAACGTACCTATACACAAGTGTTTCAAGGCACAAATGTCTCTTCTAAACAGGTGCTCTCCTGCTCTTCCAGGACCATCAAGGACAACATCACCTCTCTTGCCCAAACCTTGGCTAACCTCTGCAAACATTCCTTTGCCACTGGCCCCTTCCCACAACCCCTTAAGCACTCTCTTGTGCACCGGCTCCTAAAAAAGCCATCTTCTGACCCTTCTTGCCCAGCTAACTATTTCCCTATCTCTATAACCTCTTTTTTGGGCAAACTCATGGAGAAGCTGGTCCTCCCACAACTGACCCTCCACACCAAAATGGCTAGCTGCCTCCATGACCACCGGTCTGGCTTCAGGCCATCCAGAGGTATGAAAACTGCTCTCCTGAACACCCGCAAAGACCTGCTCTCAAACCTGAACTCAAACACCCCCTCTGTTCTGATCCTCCACGATCTTTCTTTCTGCCTTTGTTATGTCAACCACTCCATCCTCATAAATCGTCTCCATGATACCGTAGGCATCACAGAACAGGCATTGGTGTGGCTGACCTCCTTCCTTTCAAACAGACCCTACCAAGTGCAAATGGGTCCTTTTCTCTCTTCTCCCTCAATCTATATCTGTGGCATCCCTCAGGGCTGTATCATATCGCCATGGCTTTTCAACATCTACCTGACCCCTTTGGCTCACTTGATCTCCACCTTCTCCCCTCATTTCCAGTGTTATGCAGAATACATACAGCTCTCCTTTAAGCTGCCTTCCTCTACCTCCTCCCCCTCCTCTCTCATACCTGACTGCCTGAATGCTATTCAAGCATGGTGCTCTGCCAATGATATCTGCATTAATGCCAGTAAGACAGAGATCCTTCTCAATGGGACTCCTGCTCTTTGTTTCCCCCCTACTCTCTGGACACCATCCTTGGGTGTAAATTTAGATTGAATCTTAAGCTAATCAACAATACGCTCAGAAATTGAATTGAAAGCGATCCTGAGGAAACAGCTACCCCCAGTACAAGCTTTGGCCAAACCACCAACATACTCTATTTTTTAGAACAGATTCAATGACACAAGAAAGCAAACCGATCAAAAACCAGAGCAACAAAACGCATACATTTTGCAGATCCGCTAACGAATATTGGAACCCCAACAAACGAAGAAGAGGTAGGAGAGCAGGTAAACAGCGGAAACAAATTAGAAAAATAAATTGACAAAAGGAGAACAAGATCTCGTTCACAAAAACAAGTGGGGCAGAGGAGCACCCAGGCTTAGTCATGAACGTATCCACCAAATAACTAACACCATTAGAGACACATGTACTCAACAATGGACTCTCCTTCTCACCGAGCAGCTACAACAGTTTTGTAGATATACAAATTTACCTTTTTAAAATTACAAGAAGACTTCTGCTCAATGAATTCTTTGCAAGAAAACCAACTGAATACCAAGAATGGCAGCAAAAGAAACAACCAAGCAACACAACCCTTGGAGACATCAATGATATACACCTATTGACCACATTGGACCAAGAAGATACCACTTGCAAGAAGGATGTTATGGCTAACCTGGTAATAGAACAGGTATCAATGAACATTCCAGAATTTAAGATTAAATCTAAATTTACGGCTCAACTATTCACAGAGAACTACATAGATACATTCCAGCAAGCAGTCACTATGGACCTGCACAAACGAGAGGATAGAGGAACAACAAATTAAGACCTACGCATTAACCTCAGCCTCAGCAAGAAAGAATCAAAAGTACTACAACAACTATGTAATGACGACACCCTCATGATAAAAGAAGCTGACAGGGGGGGGGGGACATTCTGGTCATGAATAAAAAAGACTACATTCTAATGGCGGACAACCGCCTAAACCTCCTGGGTAACTATATCAAGTTAAGTAACAACCCGAACCCAGATATACTCAAGGAACATTCAGTACTGCTCAACAAATACCAGAAGCCCGGTCTGATCTCAGATCACGAATACAAATACCTTACGGTCACCCACCCCATCATGCCAACACTGTACTTCCTACTGAAGTTCCACAAGTGTTTTGAACACGTACCAGAAGGCAGCCCCATAATGAGTGGGATTGAGGGACTATCTGAACCCCTAGCACCGTATGTTAACAACATAATCCAACCCTTATTGACTACTATACCATCATATCTAAGAGACTCAATGCACACCTTAAAGATATTGTCAGAAGTAGTATGGGAGCCATTTCTACTAGCTACCTTAGACGTCAAAGCGCTCTATACCGCGATTGAACCCGGACTTGCCCAATTGGAAATGACCAAAGAATTTCTAAAATTCTCCATATTCAACAACGTATTCTTGTTCAATGGAGATTTCTATAGACAAACCAAAGGCTTAGCAATGGGCGCCAGCTATGCTCCAGCACTAGCAAACTGCTTTATGCATGCCTATGAACAAAAACATGCTATGAGTAAACCAGACTTTACACAAAAGATTGTGGAGTGGTACCGGTACCTAGATGACATAATACTAATTTGGAAAGGAACATAGGGCCACCTTGATAAATATGTACAATACCTCAACAACATTGAATTTGGAATTGAACTAACAAGTCACACGAGTGCAACACAGGTTGAATTCCTAGACCTAACAATAGCGGTCACCAACAACAAACTGATGACGAAAACATATCAGAAACCAACAGACGTAAACTCTGTATTACATGCCAGCATCTGCCACAGAAGGTCAGTGATCACCAACACACCACAAGGTGAATACATCAGAGCAAAATGAAACTACAACACAAAGCATTCTAAGAAGAATGCACACCCCTGGATCAATCAGTGCAAGAGGATACACCCAAAACAACTTACAACTTGCGAAAGATAACACCCTAACAATGCCAAGACAGTCACTACTAATACCGAAAGAAAAGAAACCAACCAAAGACTCAAATATTAGATTTGTAACCAGATACAATGTTGACAGTAACGAAGTACAGAAAGTTTTGACAAGACACTGGTCCTTACTGTTGATGGACAAAGACATCAGACCGATCCTAACGCCATACCCAAGTCTCTCATTCAGCAGAGCACCAAACCTGCAAAATATCCTAAGTCCCTCTTTCACCGAACAGAAAAAGATCCAAGGTACGGACTGGCTCAGCACAAGCACAGCCACAGTATTCTCTGAATGTGCAACATGCTCCATGTGTATATATGCTCTAAAAACACAAAGTGCTCACTTCAAAGACTGCAAAGATTTTGTAATCAATGAGCACATTAACTGCAAAACAAAATATGTAATCTATGCCATCATTTGTGTGTGTGAGAAAGTATAAATTGGAAGTACTATTAGGGAACTGTGCACCAGAATAAGAGAACACCTGAACAGTATACATTCACAAGATCCCAAGCTGCCTCTGGCACACAACTGGCAAATTAACCACCATCTGGAGGACAAAAGAAAGATCCTCTTCATAGGACTGAAAAATGCAGTACCAGGGGCGGCAACAGAGAACTCAAGCTGAGACAACAAGAAGCCAAGGAGATATGCAAATTCAAATGCGTAAAGTATGGGTTAAATACAGATCATGACTACAATGTATTTTTATAGGAAACGCAATTGACTAATTGATAAAGTGACTAACAACTGCCCCCCCGAGCCTCCGAACCAGCCAAACCCCCCTTCCCAAACAATTCCTTGCTTAATAGGACGATGCAAGACCACCCCACCTTCATGCAACATCCACGCTCTGTACACCCCGCCTCACCTGGCCGTCCCAATCCAACATATCCAGGAGCCACACCAGGGCTCCATGACAACATACATATACGTATATGCCAGTAAGCACAATTGACTAACAACCAGCTAGGAAATACCAAGCACTGACAGGACAACCACTCATACATGGCATCAGCAATCTTATCCTTAACCCATGTTCACACCATCAGCCGCTCTACTCAGCACTAGGGTTGGTCCACACAGCCCCAGACTCCTCCACCACTAGAACCCATGCAGAATACAGTGAGAACCATGTATGACTAACGTTAGGGTGCATTGGTGTCCATCAGGCTCAACACATGCGACGCTCAAATTTGTCCCGATACATGCCTGACCTACCGTTAGTGCTTGCGCACGGACCAGACTCTGAATACGGATGAGAGACTAACTCACATGCACAGTCAACAGACTCATGACACGCTCATTGGCATATAGGGACAGACACACCATGCTTTCTTCTTCCTGCCCTAACTAGGGCATTGTATACGGACGGACATGGATCCCAGAGGTAAGGAACCCAACGTGGTCTCACTGCCACCTAGCATGTTTCCGCCAATCCTCACCCCCACGATAATAGCACATACCAGCCATCCCTCACCACCACGTCCATGCCTACCAGCAGACAATACAGACGGTCCAGCACTCACTCTTATGGCACAAACCATGCCACGTTCACCATCCTGGGAAGACACGGATAGTGCCATAGGCAAGCACTAGACACAGCCCTCCCGTACTGGTTCTCCAGCAAGGTGCAAACAAGGCAGCCAGCTGGAACCACCGCAACACTATGTCACAACTGTGATTGCATATAGCAGAATATGCATGGCCAGTACGCACAAGCCATCCCTCCTCCGCCTAATGAAGCAGGAAGCCTGCTAGACGGGCAGCCACTGGCCAAAGGACCACGTTAACACAACCTCAAAATCACTTGGCTCACGTCTCTCCGCCCTAATCATCCCCCATCATCCCCACCACCAGGAAGCCTCACAGCAACATGTTAGAAAACACAACAACGCTGGCACTCACAGACAACCAATTAGCATCTGTCTCATAGGGACACTAGTCCCCCACTGGCAACCAAGGATACCACCTTGCCACTCCAACGCTATCCTCTCAATCACTAAAGTCATATTGGCTCAACACAACACCACTCCCTCAGATCATGCACTGAGCACAAAGAGGCCTGCATATGGCCCAACCAAGACCTCGGTGCACGTGCCCAGGCAATGTCCCTCTGTACTCTCACAGCTAGCTTTTAGTCCCCCAGCCTTGCAGGCCTACATAATAATCCACAACCCTAAGTACAGGACCTTTCAGCCACAAATTATACAGGACCCAATGCCCATTCACATCCGGGCCCACTTACCTACAACATAGGTAAGCCATGACTAAATACAAAAGAAGTGTGATTAGACTAAAACACACAGCAGTGTTCGCATTAATCTAACTCATCCCTGCTTACCCTTCTCTACCCTCTCTTCTCTCCTTTCTTCGCCCATGATAACTATTGGTAATCATTCAAAAACAAAAATAAATGTATAAATCTATGTCATATATGTAAAATGATGTATATATCAATGGATGTATGTTTCACAACCACCTACTTACGGGTCACCCACACACTTATCACACATGTATGTTGCTGCTCACACAAATCATGTTTGACATGTTTATGTAAAATATAAGCCTTAATAAAGACCCCAAAAGTCGTAACATGTCTTCTTTTGAATAAATACCACCGAATCCACCGAAATACCACTGGGTGGATATTTATCCTTTTCCACATACCAAGTCAGAGGTATCCAGGAAACAGTGTCTTGCCTTATAGATGATGCTGCAAGACTTGAAGGTGATTCATATGTGCAGTGTCATATCTGCGTAGATCCTTGATGAGACGTGTGACTGCGTGTAGGACTATGGGAAACCTTCGAGGAGAGCATTGCCCCCATCCAGGTGGGATAGGACCATTGCTTGAACTGTGTATCTAAAGCTGTCAGAAGGGAGGAAGGGCTTGACATTCTGCAGGAGGGAGAGCTGATACCAGCTTAAGTGCATCACAATTACTCTACAGACCAGAGGCCATCAGAGAATCTTTGCATTCCCCCTGTGCCCACATAATCTCAACCTGAATGACTTGATGGGAAAACTGGGAAGACCTTGACTTACTTGAGTGGCCAAAGAAATTAATCTCATTAATACAAACATGTAATTAACACAATGGTTGATAAATCTTTCCATCAGTTGAGCCTATGGCTCTTGGATATCGTGCATGCAATGAATGGGGATACAGAATAACTCTGACACCAAATAATCCAACTAACTCGGGAAGATGGCAAAGGTTGCTGTTTTATTAACAATGATCTAAAATACAGTTACAAGAGACATCAACAGACGTTCGCTCGAGCTCTCAGTGAATTTCACATAAAAACAACCTTATATACAGTAAATATGTCAGATGTGACGTAATACTATGTGGCAAATAAGAAAAACCTACGAGGGGTTGTGATGCGTTCAAGGGCAACATCTAAGTATACTTTCTATAAGGGGTGGGACTGTGTGTGATTGGTCATCTACTGTCAGGTGGACAATTTATGCCCACCTCTAAAACATGTCATCTTCAATGTTATTAAGTACAAGATATATCATTGGTTTTCAAACTATAAGGCCCTTCCTTATACGGCCCTCTACAATTGGTTGGAACACTCGTGCCATATCTAGAACATTTGGTTCACTTAACAGCATGTAAACTCAAACCCAGGTGCCAGGAGGTGGACTTGACTTTACCTCCCCACCCAATTAGCCCAACATCTCTCATCACCCATGCATTCTGCAATGAAGATTGTCTTTGAACTTGGCCTTGCAAAGTATTCTTGCCTCTGGTAATATATGGGAGTGCGAGCATGCACTATCATTGTTCTAGGACTCGAAGCTCAACTCTATTTCCATCCTTGGCTCACGTCACAGGAGACCACGATTTGGTCCATTTTGCAGCATTTAAATGTCTTAAATTAATAAAACCTGGCATGCTTGGTGTTCTTTCTTTGCACCTTACCAAGGGATGATTCAACTTCTTGCGTTCGCCGCCTTCGAGAATACATAACCGCTCTTGGCTGGTTCAGTTTTGACACAAGGCCAGACAGCCTCGCCATGCTCATCTACAATCTCAGTTAATTCTTGCTGCGACACAGATCTTGGCCTTTCCTCTCCATGGGTCCGGGCTTACTCAAATTCATGACACTGACGTCCAGTTTCTATACAAGGGCGGCTTCGCCTGCAGTCTATTCACTACATATAGCCAGCTTCTATGATCACTTAGTCTACTTGTGTTACAGCATCTGTACAGTTATTGAACAGCTTGCATTTTCTGCAGTGCTTCACACACATGCAATCTTCTTTTTCCATATGGAAGTTTACTCGATTCTTAACTTCATCATCAATTGCTATACGATCCATACATTCTCTTCAGCCAGTATCCTCAGTGCATCACGCTCATCTTTCGTGATGTCACTGGCTTCTCTTTCACTCTTTTTCATATTCCTTCTGGGAGTTCCTCCCTCAGATTGTCATCTCTTCGTGGATATATTTGATAAGGTTTTCTCAGTGGGTATCTTCTTTCTAATATTCGTGTTGTGGTATGGTCACAACAGCTGGTGTCAAGCATGGCACAATCTCAGGCTTCCAACATATAGGAAGTAGAGGGGTGGGATTTCCTGCAGCGGCATGCAGCTGCTCCTCTACACTCCCCCATCTGGTCGAGGCATCGACCACCTCTTCAATGGTCTCCACATCTTGATATTTTCTCTTGAAGAGTCCAGATCTTCATCACCCCCCTCAGAGTACCGGCTGATTTGACATGTTCATCTACACTCCAGGTCCTGTAGTTACATTGTCCATTCGGTTTACAATACACTCATCGTCCCACATATTTCTTATGATTCTTTGGATACAGGAACTTCATTCCTACAGGTGATACGATGCTGGCCGCTATATATTTTCTGACATCTTCATCTGTCAATTCCTTGGGTCCAAACCCAGAATCGACATTGATCATGATCTTCATTCCTACTGCTTTCGTTGCTGTCTTCTTGCACTGTGTAATTATTATCCTGATCACACAGAATTAAAACATCACCATTTCAAATATTGCTCCAAGAAACTTGAAGATGTTTGCCATCCACTGCGGAATCCAAGAGAATATGGAAACAAACCAACTGTCATCTATAATGGTCTCTGTCTCATCCTCCATTTTGTTATGCAGATTCGTTAACAACGTTAAGGCCTCTGTCAAGGTCCCATTCTCGTCACCGTGAGAAGGTATGAATGTGCAACATGATGGCCCAATTTTGGCACAAACTCCTCCTTCCATCGCTGTGATCATGTCAAGGACATATTTGTTCTGTAGGGTCATTAGTTGTATGGCCCTAAGTTCTTCCTTGATAGCATTGAATCCCTTTATAGTGGTGTTGATTGTCTGCAGGAGCTCCCATCTCGTAATCTGCAACCACTTGGCATTGGCCATCGTCTGGATCGCAGGCATGAATATAGTCGTAAATATTAAAGCGGTCTTGCTGAACAACCTGTGTTCATAAGGAATGGAATCATATGCCCATATTGACTTGACTGGGAAGTAATGGGCATCTACGTTTGTAAATTCTCCAATGTTCAGGTCACTCTGAGGAATCACTAATGCTGGAACATGGATGAGCACCAAGGAACACGTTCCTCCCCAATCCTTGGACAGCTTCATATAGGCTCTAGGCCCACAAGCCCAATATCGATCCATGAGGACAGCTGTCCCTGCTCCCATCCTGGAAACATCAACTGTAGTTTTGCAGTCTTTGTTATCTCCCACATGATTCTTTTCATGTCTCAGGAAGCACAATGTCGCATTCGCCAATGGGATCTCAACCATTGGACCTGATTCATCTTCTACCCATGTCAGTAGTTTGGCTGTTTGATCCATGACTTCAAACATCCATTGTTCACTCTCTGTACCTCTTGTACATATTCTGGCTTCAATAGATGAGCTGCACAGGACATCATTCCTTCTTCCCATCCCTTTTTGGACTTCACTCGTCCATAGACTAATACTTGCGTTAGTTCACAACAACCAAGCGATCCAGCTATTTCTGTCACATCAGGGCAGTTCATTTTCTTCATCTCTTCAATGACCACCTCAGCCTGTCCTGCTACAGGATACACCAGTATTTTGCTCTTCCATCCATGTTCCTTTTCCATCTGTGTAGTCGTGATATAATTATCCTGGAATGGAAGCGACCATTTTGATCTCCATCGTAAAGTGGCCCAACTTCCCGGAAATTGTCCCCTGGTCATGCATGCTGCAGGATGAATGAGGCACCTAGCATCATGTTCTGGAACTTTTCTGGAGATGAAAGTTTGCACTATATTCATGGCATCGGGTATGGGAGCGCAGACATAGCAACTCTCCTTAGATGTTCTCTCTCCCACCTTTCTCATGTGCTGATACCACATGTTATTACCCAAGTGTACTGCATTGTCTAGATAGTTATTTATGCCCTCGTTATCTTCCTCAGCATTTCTCTTATGTCTTCAAAATTCAAAGGTTGTTTAATAATCATGAAGCAAGTCAAAAGGAGTTTTCACAGTGGGGAGAACCATAGGGGCCCCTGCCTCAGCGGGAGTACTAACATGATAGAGACTGTGAAAATTGAGGAACAGAAAGACAAAGATCGAAATCGTGCAGGCATATATTATGTACAAAAACTTTGGCATCCACCTTTCACGCCATGCTGGTATTTGTTGTACTTGTTCATTCTCTAGAACCGTGCCAGGTTCTACATTGGTCATCTTTAATAAAATTATCAAATTTCTTTACACTTGCAACTGTAAAATGTGCTCGATCATTGCAATGAGGAGCCTTCTTATCGCTGTGAAATTTTTAGGATCCTCTAAAAAAGTGTGAATATCAATGTCTCTTCTGACAAGAGCAGGATAAGCTTGAAGTATAAACACAAAAACAGCAAGCTCAGGCCGATTGGCATCACTGTCAGTAAGTACCATATGTTTAAATGCTTAGAACAGGTATTCACCATGAAATGAATCTGGATACTCATCTCGTTTCCAATTTCTGATCAAGAACTGATGCTTAGGGGGGCGTGGCTAGCTGCGGGATGAGAAAGACGTAGGTCTCCTCGGCTCCCGCAGCAAATATCCTGATAAAATAGCCTGAAATTCGACGACATAAGAGCTGATAACAACCCTGTAGGGTGTCGGATACCCTTGGGCACAAACGAGGCGTAGAGCAGAGGAAACCGCAGCCGATTCCAAGAAATACAACCACGAGAAGTTTCGAGGCGATCGACATCCAGTTTCCAAATGGCCACCGGCGCGCACGGACGAACGCCCTGAAGGGAGTCCGGGGAGTCCGTGCGATATCGGAATCCAGCCTGTTACTGTTCCGCAGTCGACATCGGAGGAAGAGAGTGGTCCCGGCGGGGCGGTGTCCCTCCCAACAGGCAGACTATAGCGAACCAGTGCGGAGGTGGGACGCCGCGACCCCCGCTGACAGCACTGCTACTCGAGGGAGAGGGGCACCCTTCCCGTGCGACCCAGTGTGTGAGGCAAACCTGTGAGCCACGGATGAGACAGGCCAAGCACGCAGCCCCATATGCAGCTAGTGATATCGGTACCATGGGGAAGGACAAGGCGAGGAAACTTTCCACACAAAGCAGGATGGATCAGTATACCATCCAACCGCCCCTGGCTGCAGACCCCCATCCGCAATCCGCGGACGAGATGGAAACGGACCAGGGAATTTCACTGAAGGACATTATGGCCACGATAGCCGATTCCCGCTCCTCAATGGAGCAGAAAATGGGCGGGATAAGCATGGATATATCCCTCCTCCGACACGACCTTCAAAAGCTAACAGCACGCACCGGGGAAGCGGAACATCGCATATCCAACACAGAGGATAGAATGCACAATATGCAACAGCAGCTCCAGAACGTGACATCCAAACTAAAGGTACTGGAGGACAGAATTGAAGATGGAGAGGGCAGATCAAGGTGTAACAACGTGCATATACTCGGTATACCTGAGAAGGCCGAAGGCTCCTGCATGGAACTTTTTCTAGAACAATGGCTGACTGATCTGTACGAGCCAGACGCCTTCTCCAAGTTCTTCTCCATTGAGAGGGCACACAGAGTGCCCACAGGCAGACCTCCACCCGGTGCACCTCCACGGACGATAATTGCAAAATTCTTAAATTACAGGGATCGCGATGCCCTACTGCAACATGTGCGCGCGAAAGGCACCGTCACATTCAACGGTTCCAAAATTGCCATTTTCCCCGACTTCACCAGGGAAGTGCAAAAGGCGAGACACTCCTTCGACCACCTCAAAAGACAACTGCAAACAATGGGGGTGAAGTATGGCCTGATCTTCCCTGTGTAACTCAAGATTTACCATAAAGGGACAACAGTCCATTGCAATGATTCCAAGGAGGCTTGGCGCTGGGCTGAACAAAACATAGACGGGGACTGGTCAACCCCCCGCGACAACAGGGGAAGGAACCGAAGGCCTCCGCCAGACCAACAGTGGGAGGTCCGCCAACCACCAGCGCAGCACTCACCGGAAGAGCGGGGAGGCTGACCACTGCCACGAGGCCTGCCGGATGCCCGAGGTCCCGTTGGGTCACCCAGGTTGAGCTACTGTTTTACTCTATCTACACGCACTTTCGCAACAGTAGGCTACACACACTTACCTGATGCGATCGCGGTATTCCCCAAGACCGCGACGCAAGGAGAGCCCCCTCCACGGGTATTATTTATGACGGTTCCCCCCCTAGCCACCCTCCCAAGAGAGGGCTCTCTCCCCCTGGGATCCAAGCCGGGGGAGGCTACCTGTACTTGAAGTCAAGTTAAACGCATGTAAGGTGTCCAGTTGACACCAGTGTTTTTTTGTTCGGGAGACCGATGCTTCTAGTTGGGAGGAGTATGGGGTGGGGGGTTGGGGATTTGTTAGGTTTAGTTACAGACAGGACCCGTCAAATGCATAGGATGATAAGGCTAGATAAGACAGAGTTCGCCTACGGGTGTATCTGCAGCTGGCGTATAACCTCATCAGCAGCAACACAGGCAGTGACCATCACAAGCACCCATGGCATCACATAGTGGTAGTAGCGACGCTCTCAGAACACTGAGGCTCATGACTTGGAACGTTAATGGGGTGGGCAGTGCAGTCAAGCATCAGCTGGTGCAGCAATTCCTAAACAGGCGGGGGGCTGACATAGTGTTCCTGTCTGAGACCCATCTTGCAGGCACTGACTGTACCCTGTTCAGACACACAAACTAGAAGCTGGCACTTCACTCCGGTTTCGCGATAGGCTCAAGAGGGGTCATGATCCTGGTGCACAAAAACCTCCCCTTCCACCTCACGTCGGTGACCCATGACACAGGCGGCAGATATATGTACGTGACAGGCAAGCTATGTGATCACTCCTTCGCTCTGATAGCTACCTACGCACCACCTACCCTGCTTGAGCCGCTGCTTACTGACATTGCCCCGTTAATCGCAAATGACACATCCAACCTCATGATCCTGGGAGGTGACTTTAATGAAGTCATGAACGTAACCCTTGATAGATCACACTTGAGGAATAGAAACCCCAATGTTCCCACCAGACTTGCCACGTTTGCCAACGCACTAGGCCTACGTGACGTGTGGAGAGAACTCCACGAGGACACAAGAGCATACTCTTTCCACTCCGGGGCACATGCCTCACTCTCCAGGCTAGATTATTTCTTCATCCCAGCAACTGATTTACATAGGGTGCAAGAAATAGACATTCTCCCCCGGGGCATCTCTGACCACTCCCCATTAGAACTGACACTCATAACATCCAGGCGGATTCCACCACTGAGCTGGCGCCTAAATAGCTATTACCTGGGTGACCCTGCTCTTGTGGACAAGCTACAGGAGACGACCAATACATACTTCGAGCTCAACTCACAGACGGCAATGAACCCAGGAACTCTGTGGGAGGCCTACAAGACGGTGTTAAGAGGCGAGCTGATATCGTGGACGACTGCGAAAAAAGGACAGCACTGGACCAAGACTCTTGAGGCCGAACAACAGGTCAAGCAAGCAGAGGAGAGGCACATAATTGAGGACACACCGGCCTCGAATCTGTCGTTGCTACTGGCACAGAAAAAGCTGCAAAACATAGCGATGGACAATGCGAAACAAGCGCATACTGCAATGCGGGCGAGAATTTATGAAACAGGGGACAAGGCCGGCAAGATGCTGGCTTGGCTGGAAATGTAACAGTGGTAACGCCGTTGAGGTTATCAATTCCCAAAAAGGATATTTAGAAAAAACACTAACCTGATCGGATGCCAATGTGTTCAGAGCAGCAACAGCAGAAGAGAAGAATCACCCCGGAATCCCTGTTCCCCCTAGTACCGAACATAAAAGAATCAGTGAGGGGAAACACAGACCCCAGGGAAACCCTCTGGGGAAGAAAACCCTGAAGATCTTGAATCAGTCTTCTTGTAAGGATGTCAGGACTGGTGGTCTCTCAGGATGGCCCTTCTGTAAGTGGAGAGTGGAAAGAGACCTACAGGACGAGAATAACAGGTAAGTATACGGAAAGCAGAATGAAGGGTAAATTGATGAGGAAAGTACGGAACTAACTTTGGAGATGACTGGAGTTAAATCCTTCGAAGGGGTATTCCCGGGCAGTCGTAGGAGTGGTATTCCAAAGAAGAGGGTAACAACTGAAAAAAGGAGAATGGTAAGTGTGGTTCTAAACAAAGAAAAGAAAGACCAAATGTAGGAATTGGACTTACTTCCGAAAGGCGGAGCTTCTGACTATAGCGGAATATCAAATGGAGAGCCCTACTTGAAGAGAGGAGGGGATTACCTGGACTGAACGAAGGAGAGGAAGTGAGCAGGCCAAGACGAGATACAATTGGAGCATCACATTCAGCAGAAGCGACGCGTTGAAGCGGAGTTCCGGGTTCCTTAAGAGAGATCAGATGACTGATCACATGTTCCTGACAGCAAGGTGAAACAACTAGACTGCTGGCATAGGATTCTCTTGCTATATCGTAGTTTCCTCGAATCATAGCTCCACACAGGGACCAATGTCGCCTAAGCTGCCATCGGCGAAAAGGTGTAACAGGAAAGGAGGGAACAGGGACGCAGCCATGTCCGAAGGCTCGAGACAGGAGGACCGAATCCAGGAGTGACCGATCAGGAAATAAGTCAAGGCTTTGCAGATTATTATGCTGAGTTGTACAGAAAGCCCACGACACAGATGGACGTCACGATCATGGACCAAATTAACATCCCCAATGTAACGGAAACGCAACTGCAACTGCTGGCGAGGGAGATCACAGAAGAGGAGATCCAAGTGCCATGTCGAGCCTCCGATCCGGTAAATACCCAGGACCTAACGGCTTCCCGGTTGAGCTATGGCGAAAGGTGGGGACCAATGTGATGGCCCCCCAACTACTCCAAATGTACCAACATGCGCTAGAAGAGGGCATTCTCCCACCAGATTTGCGAGAAGCAACAATAATAGTGATACCCAAGCCGGACAAGCCCCAGGAAAGATGCAGCTCATATAGGCCTATCTCACTCATCAATAGCGAAACCAAAATTCTGGCGAAATTACTTGCCGACCGCCTGCAACAGGTTATTCCCACCCTGATACATCCGGACCAGTGCGGCTTCATGCCCCAGAGATCAACACGTATGAACCCCCACAGGCTATATTCGGCCCTGGAAAGGGCCAACAGCATAAAGGGCCCGCTAACCCTGCTAGCAATTGACTTCGAGAAGGCCTTCGACTCAGTGAGATGGGAGGCCATCTGGACCATAATGCATTGCATGGGCTTCGGTGAGAACTTTATGAAGTGGGTGCGCCTGTTGTACGAATCCCCGGTGGCCAGGACCAGAGTTAATGGCTGGCGTTCGGACCTCTTCAATCTGGGGAGGAGCATGATTTTTGCTATCGCCATCGAACCACTGGCAATCCTCTTGCGAAACACGACAACCTGGGAAGGCTTACGCTGGTCCGAGACCTGGGAAGACAGAATATCTCTATATGCAGACGACCTTCTCATATATCTGAAAGACCCAAGCAATGCCTGTCCCAGAGTCATGCACCTGTTAGATCTATACGAGGCATTCAGCGGATTGCGAGTGAACTGGTCCAAATCCACCCTCTTCCCGCTAGGGGACACCTCGTCGGCAAACTTGACGTCAGGCCCTTACCAGATCGAAAGAGAACAGTTCAAGTATCTGGGGATACGTATCACGAAGCAGTTGACTGAATACACAACCCTGAATCTCTCTGTTCTCATAACAAGATTTGCAGAAGATACTCGCCATTGGATCTCCTTGCCATTAACGCTGATGGGCAGAGCGGCCCTGTTCAAAATGATTGCCCTTCCTAAACTCTTATATATCCTGCAAAATGCGCCATTATACATTCACCAGCGAGAATTTCACAAAATAGAGTGCACCCTTCGGAAGCTGCTATGGGGGGAGGACACCCACAAATTGCTCTCCCCACGCTCCAAAGGTCTATCTGGGAAGGAGTCATTGGACTGCCCAGGATACAGTCATATTACTGGGCCAGCCAGATGGCGGTAGTAAATGATATGCTCCACGGAGACGGAAGCCTCCCACATATCAAAGGTCTTATCTGTAAGGCCACGACCACGCCTAGAGCATCTGAATGGAGGCCTAAACTGCACATCACACACAGATATGGCAACGCATGTAGTGAGAATATGGAAAGATACACATCAGTACCTAGGATGGGGCGGGAAGCTAATGCTGGCACAACCCCTATGGAACAACTGCAATCTTCCGGAAATAAGAAAGCTGCCCAGATGGCCTGAGTGGGCCCAGCGAGGAATCGCCAGTATAGGAGATGTGGTTCACGAGGACAACCTGGTACCATTCGAGACATTGCATGAAAAGTTCTCCCTCCCAGACACAGGGAGGTACCACTATACGCAGCTCAAACACGCTTGGACGACCCACAGACACATAACACGAGAAATGCCGGAAAGCTCCCCATTAGAGAGAAACATAGTTTTGGACCGGGTGGAACGGAAAGTCACCTCTACCATGTACAATGTGATAACATCCTTTGCGACACCTGAACTAACCGGCTTGAAGGCAAAGTTGGAACGGGATGTGGGTCCCCTTCAACTGGAGGACTGGGTGGAGGCCCTGATGTACCCGCGAGAAACGACCGTTTCCTCTAGACTTAGACTGGTCCAACTGAAGATCCTGCACCGCACCTACTACCCGAGAGTGGCTCTCTTCCGCTGGGGCAAATCCTCAGACGCACGATGCCTACGCTGCATAAGTGAAGAAGGTACCTTTTTCCATATTTTGTGGGAATGTAGCAGGATACAGCGGCTCTGGCAGAGATGCTGTGATAAACTATAGGTAAAGAGATACAGAGATGCCCAAAACTGCTTCTCCTGGGGATCTCCAGTGACCCTGACCTTTCCCGTTATGAGAAATTGCTCTGGTCGACTGCGGTAGCAGTTCTCAGGCAGAACATTGTGCAACTGTGGGGATCGGAACGTACGCCAAGCTTTGAACAGTGGGTCACGGATGTGGACATATGCGCTATAATGGAACATAGAGTGTACGCGGCGAGGGGTTGCCCGCAGAAAGCGGACAAAATATGGAGAAGATGGGAAGAGGCTAGCTAAAGGACAAGAATGGCTCCACAGCCTCTGTGACTGAGAGTTGCCCAGGGAGAGTGGGGGAGACACCTCTGCCGAGAATAGCCTATGCCACGAGGTCATCTGTTGTCAAGTTGACGGTCTGTCGGACCATGGTCCCAGAAGTTGAGTTTTTGAATGTTTTTGGTTTCTTGATTGATTGTCTCTCTCTCTCCACATTCTATCACATGTACCTGGAAATGTAGATTTTGCATATGTTCCTCTCCCCTCCAGTCCACCCCATTCTTTCCCTTCCGCTATTGCCCCAAACTTTCCCCTCCTTCCCCACGTTCCTACCCGGTATTGCAGAGAGATAAGTGTAATGTTGTTTTATGTTTAAAATCAATAAAATCTTTGATTTTAAAAAAAATAACTGACACTTAGGGCCTCATTACGACCCTGGCGGTAAGGGGTTAACGCCAGCGTTAGCTGCGCCGACCCCTTACCGCCAATTACGAGGTCCCCTAGCGCCATGGTGCTTTTAACACCTGCTTTTAGCAGGTGTTAAAATCCATGGCGCTAAGGGACCATGGAGTTAATTACGCCACCGTAATTTACGGTGGCGTAATTAACGCCTTCCCCACTCCCATTATGCCCTATGGGGAAAAAATGGGAATGGGGAAGGGTAAATGGGGATTGGGGACTTACCGCCCCGCCAAGGTCGGAATGGGGCGGTAAGTCCGCCAACCACCATGGCGTAAACGTAGTTTACGCCATGGTGGTAAAGTCACGGCCCAGGCGGTAACTTACCGCCCGGGTCGTAATGAGGCCCTTAGGCATAACTTTGATGCCTCAATGTGTTTCTGAAGTTCATTTTTGGAGGACTAAAATTTGCAGCAAGTCTTTGCACTCCGGCTAAACTATCAATAAGGAGTGTCCTTTTAAATTTCAACTCAAATGCAAAATCTGCATCAACAGCTGGCAATTGCTTTATCGTCGTTCTTCTTCATCATCGATCAAGTCTGCAAATGCTGACCTTCTTCTTCTTGTCTTGCTTCTGGATCGGCAACGATGGGAGGGCGGGTCTCACCTTTATAGACTTTTACATCGCCCAGGTGAAGCTAGGCTCATCTTCCTTGGATGTTTACAGCTGAAGGGGTTATATTTTCAAAGCAAAAGGGACCATTGATTCGTGGCTCATGCCACTTTCTAGTAAAGTTCTTGATAACTATTAGGTCTCCAACATATAACTTAGGTGCCTATAGAAGTTCAGTTGGGTTGGTTGTTGAATTGTTTTCTTCTGTGTTCTGAGACCAACCCCCCTTGTGCTTGATTTGATCTGAAATGAGAGAGATGCTAGAGGTCATACATGTCAAATAGTCATGCAATTAATCACCTAAAGTTTTAGCTACACCCTGGGTATCACTTCTACTCCTAGATGAAGGTGTAAGGGGCATTCTCATACACTTCCCTGTACCTAGCTCATGAGGGGTGAGGTGGTGGTCTGATCCTGGCTGATTCCGAAGGGCATATAAAGCTATGGGTAGGAAGTATAGCCATCCTTTCTACAAAGTCAATTTAATCTTGGCAATCCTTTCTTTAATGAGGCGTTGAGTCTCTCACATATCCCGTTCTCTTGCGGGTCATAAGCAGAAGAAAACGTGTGTTTTATATTTAATAGAAGCCCTATTTGTTCAACTAACTCATTAACAAAATGTGACCCATTGTCATACCTCTGCACTTCCCACAGACCCCATCGCTGGAAGACTTTGCTCACTAAAAGCTTTGCTGCACAAGTGGCATCAGGGTGTGTTTACGGTCTTGCCTCAATCCACCTAGAGAAGGGACACACCACCACTAATAGATACCTATATCCATTACACACCTGCAGCATATCGACATAGTCATTTTGTAAATGCTGAAATGGACCATTCGGTCGGGGTATCACCCCTCTAATTGTTCTCAGTGTATGCCCAGTAGTAAACTTTTGACAGACAATGCAGTTTACCATAAATAGTACAATATGTTGAATAAATTCGGAATGAACAAGCCTTCCACAATTCAAGCAGCCAGACTTTCCCTAGTTACATGCGTGGGTTAATGCAGCTGTTCAAGCGCAACCTTTAATGATGCTACTGGCATCACCTGCTTTCCAGTGCTGTCTTGTCGCCATAGTGCTTCTGTGGGGGTAAAGAACACACCCTTAATTTCCACAATTTCTGCTCTTCCTGTGGTGCACTCCCTTGAATCTCCATTAGTTGGGTTATTGACAATTTATTAAACCCTTCTTGCACTAGCATGTTTGTAACTACTTTTTCTTTAATACTCTCAATATCAAAACTCGAAATATCTGGGGAATATGCAACACTTTTGGCTTCTTCATCTGCAGCTTCATTTTTTATAAGAGATCAAATCTGTTTGATTAGTATGCGCTGTGCATTTAACGACCGCTATTGCTACTGGGAGTTGAAGTGCCTTAATAAGCCTTTCCAATAAATATGCATGCTGCACTGGAGTGCCATCCGCATGGAGGTAGCCTCTCCTTTTCCAAGTGAGACTGGTATCAAAACCCCTCTGTCTGCTTCTCCGTTCTATTATTTCATCTAGTTTCCTTCGGTTTCTCACATCCCTTCTAATTCTTCCTTCCTCTTGCCTTCATTCTTCTCTCCTTACTCCTTCCCTTCTTTCCTCTTCTTCCCTTCATCTCTGTAATGTTTTATCCCTTAGTCTTTGCACTTCCTCCTCTTCTCTCTTCCTTTCTATTCTATCTCTATCTACTATGGTTCTCTGTCTATTGTCATACTTTCTTTGTTCTTCTTCCTTTTCCTCTTTTATCTTTTGCTCCTCCTGATATAGCTCTTCCCATCGCTCCCTGCTCTTCCTTTTCTGCTCGTCTTCTTTCAATCTCTTCTCTTGTTCCTTGTCTTTTCTATCTTGTTCATCCTTATCTTCTCTTTATCTAACTTCCTCAATGCTTTTCCCATCCATTTACCACTTACAAATCATTTCAACAATTAAAGCTATTACATCTAATTCTCAAGTTCAAGTTGCAGTATGAATTTCACTATTGTTATTTGTACCTTGACCAACTTCGTGTGAAACAGTTTGTTCCAGAGATCATGGTATGTTAGAATTATGTATTGGTCAAAATGGAGTTTTAATAACAAAATTCTCTTATCCAGCAGAGCTACACATTCAGTCATTAAATGACGAGGCGTCTCTTTGTGGTCTTGAATGCAGCAGAAACGACAGTAGTTCTTTTATTTGTTTTCGTTGAGCTAAGACCTGTTTTGTCTTACACAAATTCAATCGATAACGTAAAAATATTTGTCTGAATTTAGGGTTTGGGAATTTTAATAAATATGACTCTTCGGTTCGAAGTTTCATCTCCCTGAATGGATTATCTTTAAGAGTGCTAAATTGTTTGCACTGATCTCTCGTATGTATCCAGTCTGATCCCCACAATTTCTTTTTGGCTTTGGAAGGATTTTAAATCAGTAATTCTACTTGTATTTCTGCTGCAACCATTATATTGTCCACTAAAGTTCTCCATTTGTGCGGAAAAGTGTGGTCAGAAGTAAGCATGTATTTTTCGATAATTCATCAATCAAAAGTCCCGAATTTGAAACCAAGCAAAGTTTACTGTACAGAATTAATAGTCCCCAAAAGTACATTGCAAACACGGACGGCAAGCCTAACTCATATCTTAGTACCGACATTGGTTGACTTGTTGGGGAGACACAAGACTCTTTTCCAGAATTTTCCCTCTATTTTTGTCCAGAATTGTTCCGACATTGGAGGTTTGGTTTCTGCTCCGTATAGTACAATAGCTGTAGGTTTTTGCACATAGTATATGATAACAGAGGAATGAGAGAATTTACCAAATCGACCCTGAATGATCAGTGCTTGAGAAGTGGCTGATCTTATATTAGCCTCTAAATCCTGGAAGTATGATTGATCTGAACAGTTATTAGTGACATTAATTACTAAATACTTCTACTGTTCAATGAATGCTAGATTTTTTCCATTCAGTCTCCATTAATCATTGTTAGCCTTAGATCGCTTGGTTGAATAACAGCATAATATCTTTGTTTTTTTCCACATTGATCTGTAAGAAGTTTTCAGAGGCATAATTTTCAAGTGCCTTCAAAAGGGCTTTGGAAATGAGAAGTAAATCGTCTGCATAGAAAAGTGAAGTTATTGAAGACTCACCAAGATTGTATGGATGAAAATAAGTGCCCCATGTCACTAATGAAGACATTGAAAATAGTGGATGCTAGTACGCATCCCTGCTCCAGCCAACAATGCGTTAATATGGGGACTGAAAGCTCACTGAGCCAAAGGCTGACTTGAAGTCTACATAGGCCATATATATGGGCTGCTTAGATGTCTTTATTTGCTGTTGAATTGCTGTTATAGTTAGAGGTTAATTGAAGTACCCAAACCAGGTAGAAAGCAGGTTTGGTGGGGGTCGAACAGTTGATTCTGATTGATCTAACAGCTTAAGTCTCTCAAGATAAGTCTGGAAAAGAGTTTACCCGGAATGTCAAGTAACGTTATTGGTCTATAATTGTTAGGCAGTTGACGGTCGCCTTTTTTTTAAAAAATGGGCACTGTTATTGATTTACGGCAACTTTCAGGTATTTGGTGAGTGTTCATCACCTCCTGAAAAATCAGATAAAGTATGTGAGCCCACCGCTCAGGGTGTGCCTTCAGATGTTTATTAGATAGGCCAGCCAGGCCCAGCACTCTCAAAATACTTAATTTGGATATGTAGAATGTAATATCATCATGATCAGATTGCAACAGCGGAGCGATCTGTGCAGGATGGTCAACGTATTTAAAGACTGATCTTTACTTGAGTAAAGTTCAGTAAAATGATCGGTTCAAACCTTCTCTGAGACCGCATTTATTTGAAGTGACATTTGGGAGGTTGTAGTAGCACTGTTAAGCAATTGCCATTTAGCTCCTGTGTTCTTATTAGCAAGTTTTTGGAGCAGGACTTCACCATCCTGTTGATAGGGAAGTGATTTCCTAGATATGATTCAGTTTTTATATTAAGGCCCTGATTCATGGAATATTTGCGCCGAAAAAAACGGGATTTCTGCGCCATTCTGCCTGCAAATCCCCATTTGTTAAACAGGGATTTGCGGGCAGAATGGCGCACAAATCCCCGTTTTCCGGCGCACAAATTCCATGAATCAGCTCCTTAGTCTTTAAACTTTTGATAAGTGAATATGGATGCATTGATTTTGAAGATATAATATGGAGTTTGAAGATATAATATGCCTTATCACTCTTCTAAGATTAATTTTCTTCAGCTTAGCTTCTGGATCATATTGATGTTTGTCTGAATGAAGATTTACTAAAGTTGTTTACAGATTCAAGAAAAAGTTGAAGAGATGATACATACTGACCATCACATTGTAACCCTTTGTTTTTATTGTTTGTTATATTGCAAGGATTGATATAAATCATGCAATTCATTTGTTGATCAACATAATCTGTTAAGACCACTGCTAACAATGAGTCTTTCATGTGAGTATACTTCGTGTTCCTCAATGGCTGGAATAAGCCATTTCCAAGATGTTATTAGCTGATCATGATTGCTATCAGTCTGTTTCCTAATGGCGAAATTATCAATGTGTGCAAACATATTCCAGTTCGTATATACATAATTAAGATGGGCATGTTGATGTTGACGATGCCAGGTAGAATGTAGTGGCACATCACTCTCTACGGCACCATTAAGCATTAGCATTTGTCTGTCAGCCATCAAATCAATCCATATTTGAGCAGTTTGCGTCAGATGTTTATGTTTATGGTTAGGCATTTATAGAGCGCACCCGGTACACGAAGGCTGATGGGCGCGGACTAACACACAGGAGAAATATAACGAAGAAAAGACATGGCAAAGATCAGAGTATTTATCAGCTAAAGCGCATGTGAATAGAAGAACTCTCTAGGCAAAAAGCAGGGTCTTCAACTGCTTCTTAAAAGGTTCTGTCGAGGCAGTAGTTCTTAGCATAGGCGAAAGGGCATTCCAAGCGATTGGGGCTGCTGCTTCAAAAGACCCCTGCCGTGCCTTATTAGAGTTGCTGCGCGGAACTCTAAGAAGATTGGTATTGTCTGATCTTAAATTCCTGGTGTTGTGTTTCATGACAATGGCTTCTGTCAAATATGATGGCATTTGACCCATAATACATTTATGAGTAATGAGAAGAAGCCTAAACAAAACTCTTGCCCTGATCGGTAACCAATGGAGACTCGTTCTAGCCTCTGACACATGATCTCTTTTACTTAGGCCCTTCACTACTCTCATTGCCCCATTCCAGATCACTTGAAGGCGTTGAAATTCTACTTGCAAAATGCCTACAAGTAGGCTACAACCATAATCCAGTTTGGATCCGATGATGGCCCTAGTCAGAGTTTCTGAATTTTTTTCTGAAATGAGAGGGCGTAGGTGACGAAAGAGTTTGATGAAATATTGTTCACCTGAGCCTTCATATTCAGGTGTTTTTCCAGGTATACACCTAGGTTCTTCACCCTGCTCAAGATCTCAATGACACAATTATCCAAATTAAGATTCTTATAATCGGCCCCCAGTTTCTCCAGTTTACTGGGTGTGCCCACCAAAAGAAGTTCAGTTTTAGCACTATTCAGGGCCAGCCCATTTGTAACCATCCAATTATGGATTTTAAGATAGATTTTGTTAATGAAGGCTTCATCCTCTTGATAGATGCCCGAGATAGGTAAAACACATTGGCCATCACCTGCATAGTTAGCAAATATGATTCCCTCCTCTCTCAACATCTGGAAGAAGGGGATCATAAAGATGTTATAAAAGCATGGTGACACGCATGCTCCCTGTGGGACCCCATATAGTAGAGTCATGGGATCGGCTTCTGCCAACTCGCTGGCCACTCTGACTTGTCTTTCTTTCAAGAAGGAGAATATCCATTGAATTTCTTCCTCAGTGAAATGTGCATTCTCTCTTAGCCTGGTGGACAAGATAGAATGATCCACCAGGTCGAAGGCCGCTGAATGATCTAAAATCATAAGGAGAGCAATCTGTCCCTTGTCCATGCCTTGAAGGAGGTAAGATTTAGGAGCAAGAAGAGCCGTCTCTGTTCCGTGTTTAATGCGAAAACCTGATTGATGTTTGTGCAAGATTTGATTTTGTTCCAAAAATACGGAAATTTGGTTATACGCGACACGATCTAGAATTTTTATTAGAAAAGCGGGGTTAGTGATCGGTCTATAATTGGATGACGTTAATGGACACAGATTGGGCTTCTTCAAGAGAGGCGTGATCCACGCATTTTTTATATTATCTGGCACCTGATTAAGCTGAAAAGAGGCATTAACAAATTTAGTGAGTGCCTGGATCAGGATGGGTAGGCATTCCTTGATTATAATAGAGGAGCAAGGGTCTCCTTTACAGCTTGTACTTTTGAGTTGGCTGATTGTTTTGGCTAATTCATCTTCAGAGATTGGCATAAATCTGAAGGCAGGTGATTCTTTATCAATGACGGTCAGACAGTGTATATTATCTTCTTGTCCTTTTATATTCAGGGCGAGTTCTTTTTATCTCTGTTGTTTCTTTGATCTTTACTAATTTATTGGACATGGCTAGTTGAATTTCAGTACACCATGCCTTATTTTTAACAATAGAGTCTTGTATAGGTCCTGGAGTGTGTTTGTTCTTTTAGAATTTTAAAAATCTCTTTACAAACAGATTTAGCATTAATAATTCTGTCAATTAATGACTCGCTTTTTTTAAATTCCGCTGCAGTAGTTTTACATGCTTCTAAATTGCTTGGAACTCTGCATTTTCTCCATGCATGGAAGAGTTTATTTTTCTTAGCTTTAAGTTCCATCAAATCATTAGAGAACCAATTGTTTTTATGTTCTGTTATTTTCACTTATGTTTTAACTGGAGCAAACTTCTCTGTAGCTGTCTTTAGAGAGTTTATCATTATGGCTGACATGTCTTCAACATTATTTAAATTTCCAATGTTGGTGTTCAGGGCCTCGGCCCAAGGGCCCGTGGTGTCATTATTCAAGTTTTTATGACTTCTACTAGTTACTTAGAGTTAGGCTGTATAGAATTTTCATTAAAAATCCAACTTGTGATTGGAAGCCTATGCAAAAGTGATCTGACCAGGTGCAAGGCCACATCTACATTATTCACCATCACATAAAGGGTGGAAACCCAATCCAAGGTATGAACCTTGACGTGCGTGATGTCTCTAACATGATGGGAGAAACTCAAAGCGTCAAGAGTATTCTCCATTGTTTTGGCAGTAATGTCTAAATCACTGCCCAACCAGAGATTAAAGTCTCCTAACAGAACAACTTTCATGTTCGGTTTCAAAAATGATAGGAGCAGATTATTAAGAAGCACTAGGAATGTAGGGTCGGCTGTAGGGGCTCTGTAAAGTAAAAGAACATTCAGGGTTGTTTCAGCACTAATAGCTATTTTTATTAATAGAATTTCTGAGCCCGGAATAGTATCAATTGTCGTTTCCCATGTTTTCAACCTAGATCTAATAATAAGTGCTATACCACCCCTTATTCTGTATTCTATCTTGTCTAATAATGTGATAGCCTTCTGGAATGGCAAGCAACAAGGTGGGATTGGCTGCTTCATGACCCCAAGTCTCTGTTAGCGCACACATGTCAAGATCTTCAATAATAGATGCCACTTCTGTTGCATGTTTCAGGAGAGACCTAGTGTTTAGAAGTAAGGATTTGAAAATACATTGAGAGGTGTCTAACTTGATAGGGTCTTCACAATGTCTGGGTGCGCTTGCTTTATCCGCTTGGTTCCCCAAAGGTACTTTAGAGCTATCCACTTGAAGAGGAGTAGCCATCGTGGCTGTTGAAGCATTATGTATCTCCTTGGAGATATTCGGGTGCACAGCAACAGGAGGGCTTGTGCCGTGTCCTCATGTCTTTTTAAATTACGGATAAGGGCAAAAATGTAGACTGATTACCCCTCTTTACACTACTATGCCACTTGACATCGTTTGTACATTAACACATGTGGCTAGAATGGATCGTGTTCCACATGGAGGAAGTGATGACATACACACTAAAAATCTATAAAATACATAGGGCCTCATTACACAGTAAGCGGAGAACCAAGGCGCAATTAGCGCCATGGTTCATGCCGGTAAAATACTGGCACCGCCTTGGTGGAAAGGGGAATTACCGCCCCATTCCAAGGTTGGCGGGGCGGTAATTCCCCCTTCCACCATTGCCCTTCCCCATTCCCATTTCTGCCCCATAGGGCTCTATGGGAATGGGGAAGGCGCTAATTACGGTAACGACAAATTGCGGTACCGTAATTAGCTCCACTGGTCCCTTTGCGGGTTGGTTTTTAACACCTGCAAAAAGCAGGTGTTAAATTCCCCAACCCGCAAAGGGACTTCGTAGTAAGGCGGTAAGGATTTACCGGTACCAGTAAAATACCGGTAAACCCTTACCGTCTACTGTGTAATGAGGCCCATAGTTTAATAGGTTTTAGGTGTATCATCACACGGTTTAACATCATAATTTTGTCATATTTTGACATTGGTAAAAAGTGAGCCCTCGCAACATTAAGAAAAACACAGGGAATAATTTTGACAATACTACGAAATAAATCACAAAAAAAAGAAAACAGATTTCACAATTATAAAGAGAAACAAAAAGACCCCTTGCTTATTTTCTGTGGGTGTCTTGGATGGTCTACATGTGTCGGCCTGCTTAAATATTTTGGACAAAATCCCTAGTGTCGTTTAGCTTAAAGGTTAAAGGCCATCTTCAGGACAATGATTTCTTCACAAACAGTTGTAGATTCTTTTTTACCCTCTAGACGTTTAGTCAGTTTAGAAAATATTTCAAAATCATCTTTAGTTGCCGCGATTATCAGGGTTTGCCCACTGGTTGTATTCTTGTCCTTTTTGACTGCTATATTGGTTTTGGTGGCTTCAGGTACTAATATAGAAGGATGTTGTGTGTCACTGATTACTATAGTTGAAGTCGCATTGGTGTCCATGATTGGATCAGCTGTCACACATGGTTGATGAGTGCATAAATCAAGGTTTACAAAAGGGATTGCTGTCTCTAATGAGGGTTGATTTCTCACATGATAGCACGAACAGCTGGTCCTTGATGTCAATTGAACCGGTTCGGTGAGATATTTACATATTAGCTCACTTGAAAATTTAGAGTGAGTTCAATATTGATTAGTCAATATATCATTTTCTTCAATTTGCTGTTTTAATATACTGTTCAATAAATCTGAGTATTTATCCTATCTTCAATAGTCTTATATAATTTGGTTATAGTTGTGAGAGCTATATTCATGGCCACCAAAGAAGACTGTAGTAGTGTGTCTTCTAATGGAGAAGATGAAAAAGGTAAAGACTGCAGGTTAAGCGTAATTGTCTCTTTCCCTGGTGAGTGCTCGGAAAAAGTTATAGAAAGGGCTGATGAATTACAAGCAGCAGTTGCAAACATTATCAGTGATTGCGACAAGGCAATATGGTGATCTAGGTCGCATTCAAGTGTGGAGGATTTTACTGGAGTATTTAGAGATTGTAGGCCAGCCAAAAAATTTGGAATTATTGATATCACCTTGTTCAGCTACAATTCTATTTAAGAGGCGTACGTTTTAGGCGTTGCATGAGCTTCAATGTATCTAATTTAGACGGCATGTCAGACTTTAGCGTATAAAATATTGATCTCCGAGTTCTCAGCATTCAGCATGCACCAAGCAATAAATAGAAGGGTAATGCCAAAAACGTGCAGTACATACAATGACATTTCACATGTAATCGCAAATGGGACCAATTGAAAGTCTTTATGACTAACCATTAAAGGTAAATGCAAGGCACTGTTTTCAGTGCTCAAAAAGAAACAAATAAACGATACGTAATGGAAAATACACGTTAAAAATAATACTGTGGCTCACCTCGCCCACCTCAGCCCCAAACAGCCACGAAACAGCCCTTTCGTAAACAGGGCTTGCACAATGGCATGAGTCCTGTGATTAATGAGGTATTGTGGGAGAGGTGGGTGGAGTTTAATCACTTTGCCAGAATCGGGAAAAAAAAATACAAACCAAACACCTAATAATAAACCAAACACAATGTGAGAACAAACTAAATGGATAATGAGCTAATATCCGGTTACAAAGTCCATTGAAAGAGCATACCATTATAATGCAGGAATATGCGTTCACAGTATCACAGCCACAAAACAGCCCTTTCTCAAACAGGGCTTCCACAAAAGCCCACGCACAATGGCATGAGTGCCATGATTAATGAGGTATTGTGGGAGAGGTATTGTGGGAGAGGTATTGTGGGAGAGGTGGGTGGGGTTTAACCACTTTGCCAGAATCCGAAAAAAAATGCAAAACAAACACTGTTGTAATGCAGGAATATGCGTTCACAGTATCACAGCCACGAAACAGCTCTTTGGCAAACATGACTTCCACAAAAGCGCACGCACAATGGCATGAGTGCCATGATTAATGAGGTATTGTGGGAGAGGTGGGTGGGGTTTAACCACTTTTCCAGAATCTGAAAACAAAATGCAAATCAAACACCGTTATAATACAGGAGCATGCATTCACAGTATCACAGCCACGAAACAGCCCTTTCGCAAACAGGGCTTCCGCTTCTCTTATTTTCTCTTACTCTCCTCTGGACTATCATCACTATTGTAAGCCAGGGTTTCATATATCGGATTACTATACCTTGTTGCCACTTTCATTTCCTTTAAAGGGTATACCCTATTTCTTCCGTGTTAGTGCCTTTTACTTCAGGCGAGGTAAGGGGAGCTGAGGGCTCAACACCTTCCTCCTTACGCTGACTAAGCATCCACTCCCCAGGTGGCAGGTCTTCCCTTTCTTCCTGATACATTTTCCAGAGCTCTAAAATTGCTAATCTTTTCTCTAATTTCTTCCCCGTGTACGCAGCGTGCAAGTATGTGGTCATGTGTTGCAATACCTCTTTTGACAACGATCCCCCTTGTGGCCACGGCATGAACATTTTATCTGCCGTGCCTTTCACCCATTCCGCACTATACTGTTTGAGCTTGGGAATATGCTTTGATAATGTCTTGCACAGGTACCTCAGAGGAGTGTCTCCCATAATGTCTCAATTGACTGTCAATAATTACTAGCCTTATGAAATAACCTTTATTCCTTTGCTTAAATCACTTTTTCAACACCTTTAAAACAACAAATATGCTGTTCAAGCCTCTTATTTCTTAATTAGCTACCTCTACTATTTGATTGGTACCAATCCCTTTGCTAGGTTTAATTACTATTGCTCCTCAACTTTTTTTCAATTACTTCACAACTTCTATCACTCTTTGATATTTTTACTCAACAAACAACATACAGACTAGTTGACATTACACGTTAATAAACATTGTGATCACCTTTTTCTCTCTCGCCTTTACTTTGTAGCCTGTATAGGGTTAGAGACATCACCTTACGTAAATCTGTTTACGCGTTATATATTTCAGTTTTACCCCTGTTGGGATATGAAACGTCTCCTTCTGAAACTCCCTTGAGCCAGGACTCTAGGCGCTACCTTTTCTTCACACACTATTTCCTGTTACTTAAAAATTATCACAACCCCATCCCTTCATTTGCCATTCCCATTCATTTGTTAATCGACTGGAGGCCTTCGGTATCGAGTCCTCCTCCAATCTGACCACTTCGCCTTCCGTCCGCAAAGCGACCATGGATACCGGGCATGGATTTCATCAAAGGGGGATCTGCCCATAATGTCGGTTCTTCTTGCAAGTTTATTTCTATCGGCCGCTCTCCACAGGAAACCCTGCAATCTTCCGGCTAATGGCGGAGGATACTCGATCGTCCGGAAGACTGGGGACAAACTAGTGTGGATCTTTTCCAACCATCCGCACTGCTACCACGTGAACATATGGTCCTTTGGCTATCGTGCATGCAATGGATGGGGATGCAGAGTAACTCAGACACCAAATAATCGGGCCAACTCAAGAAGATGCCAAAGATTGCTGTTTTATTAACAATTATCTAAAACAGGGAGTCACAACAGAAATCAATGGACATTCGCTCGAGCTCTCAGTGAATTTCACATAAAAACAACCTTATATACAAACAATACATCAGACTTGATGTCATGCTACGTTGCAAATAAGAGAAACCTACGAGGGGTTGTGATAACTTCAAGCAGAACATCTAAGTATACTTTCTATAGGGAGTGTGATTGTGATTGGTCATCTACTGTCAGGTGGACAACTTATGCCCACCTCTAAAACATGTCATCTTCAACACTATTAAGTACACAATATATCATTGGTCTTCAAACTATAAGGCCCTGTGTTTTATGGCCCTCTACAATTGGTTGGCACGCTTGTGCATCTCTAGAACATTTGGTTCACTTAGCAGCAGGTAAGCTCAGACCCAGGTGCCAGAAGGTGGACTTGACTTTACCTCCCCACCCAATTAGCCCAACATCTCATCAGCCATGCCTTCTGCCATGAAGATTGCCTTTGAACCTGGCCTTGCAAAGTATTCCTGTCTCTGGAAATATATGGGAGTGCAAGCACGCACTATCATTGTTCTAGGACTAACAGCTCAACTTTATTTCAATGCTTGTCTCACATGACAGGAGACCACAATTTGGTCCATTTTGCAGCATTTAACTATTTTAAATGAATAAAACTTGCCAGGCTTAGTGTTGTTTCTTTCCACCTTAACAAGGGATGACTCAGCTTCTCATGTTCGCAGCCTTTGAGATTAGATAACCACTCTTGGCTGGTTAAGTTTTGACACAAGACCAGACACCCTCGCCATGCTCATCTATGATCTGAGCTAATTCTTGCTGTGATGCATTTCTCTGCCTTTCCTCATGACACCGATGTCCATTTTCTATACAATGGCAAATTCGCCTGCAGTCTATTCACTACATATAGCCATGATCACTTACTCTACTTGCGTTACAGCATCTGTAAAGCTATTGAATGGCTTGCATTTTCTGAAGACATGCAATCTTCTTTTTGCATATGAAAGTTTACTCGATTCTTAGCTTCATCATCAGTTTCTATACGATCCACACTTTCTCTTCAGCCAGTATCCTCAGTGCATCACCCTCATCTCTTGTGACATCACTGGCTTCTCTTTCACTCTTTGTCATATTCCTTCAGGGAGTTCCTCCCTCATATTGTCGTCTCTTCGTGGATATATTTGATAGGGTTTTCTCAGTGGGTATCTTCTTTCGAATATTCATCATGGTACGGTCACAACAGCTGGTGTCAAGCATGGCACAATCTCAGGCTTCCAAAATATAGGAGGTAGGGGGCGGGGCAGCTGCTCCTCTACACAGTAAAGTCCACCCTGGCTACCAGACAAACTGATTATAGTGAGTGCTAGTGTCTTTATTTATTTCCATTGTCTTTCATTGTTCTGTTTAATCTGATGTTATAATTTTAGATACAGAACCTACATGTTTTGCAAGTTTAGCAGCACATTTGGAGAATTGTCTCTTAGGACTGGGTTCAGATGTCCTTTTGTAAAAGTTTTAAACTTTATAGAACTTACATGGTAAATAGCAGAGCACAAGTAACACAGAAGCACAGGCTTTGGAACCTCTTTGGGCTGCTTAGGTTTACCATTTATTCAGGACAACCTTTCTGACCCTCGTCTGGGTGAGTATGGGTTAATTTTTAAAACAAGACCATTTCTGACTATCTTTTGAGAGGCTCCCAATTTACAGGCACCGCCTATAGTGTCGGTACAGTACAAAAGGTGTGTTCTACCTTTTTATTTAGTTCTGGTCGTCGACTACAGATCAAATCTGTCAATGCTAACATCAGTCACTGCCAACCCCTCAGACCCATGGTGTCTGAACCCTACAAGACGCTTTCATCTGCCTTCCTAATGGAGACCCTGTCTGTTGGCCTCAAGATACACTGTCCTATTTATTAGATTAATTTGAAGTCACGTCTGTGTTTGTCTTTGTCCCGTGGTGACGCCTGCAACCTGATTCCATCCAGACGCTCTGCAGGCTCTCCCCCTAGTTTTTCTATCTTGGAAGCTCTATAGGCTGCATCAGAGCCATGCTGTGTGGTGTCAAGTCAGCATGGGAGGGACTTTACCTCAGGGAACAGGTCTGGATGCAAGGATGTCACCCTTTGGAATCTCATACAACCTCAGAATCTTACGAGGTCGACCTTTCTCGTGCCTTTTCTTTTACATGAAATTCCATAAAACTGGATGGCTCACCCCACTATAGACTACACGGCCCTGCCACATGTTAGATCCCTCCCTGGCGGTACAGCCGGCGGAGGGAGAGAAGCTCGGTGCCTGCGTCTGGCCTGGCTGAGGAGCGTAATTAGGACATGACACGGTCTCTCTGGCTCGTGCCTGGAACTGCCTGCCTTCCGGCAGGGCGGGCTCTTTATTGTTTGGGCACCTCATGTCACCGCGCCTGTGGGACGTGAGGCGTACGTAACATTCCTCTTTTTTTCCAACCAAACACAACACGCAAACACATAATGACATCAAACAACATCACTAACTTTGCTGTGCAATGTAGTCCAGCACAGTATTGCACTCTCCACTTTGTCACTTTACCACTCATAGTCTCGTAGCCTATCAGGAGCCTTCGGGGCTGCCCTTAAGTCATACCGGCCAGGCCTTGTCTGAGGGGCTATCTACGGGCCAGGTCCCCTTCTAGCGCACCTTCATCTTCTGGAGACGCCTCGTCAGATCCTTCAGGTTGCTCCTCGGGCTCTCGACTCAGGGTCGCGTCTCTCTCGTTCCGGTGGCTCGAAACATCTGGTGGTGGCTCTGCCTCCTCCTTATACTGCCTGTCTCCATCAGTCTGTATTTGTCGGGGCACCCTCTTGAACCACAAAGCATTCCTGGTGATCCACTGGTGCCCTTGTGCTGCTGTCCCCATCGTTCCTTCCGTTCGGGTGACTGTCCAGGGTACAATGTCATACCGTGTTTCAAGCTTGGTCTTTGTGGCGTTCCGCAACACCAAAACATGATCTCCAACCTTGCGTCCCGACCTTCTTGTGTGCCTCCTGACATCCATATGTTCATTTGCTACCACTCTCCTTCATTGAGTGTGGTCGCTGTCGAAGGTGTCTACCCCTCTGCTTGGGTGGTGTGGTATGGACGAGTTTACCAATGTCCCGTACATGAGATCTGCCAGGGGTAGACCTGTGGAACTGTGGGGCGTCACTCGGTAGTTCCGTAGGAATCTGTATAAATCCACTCTCCAGGGGCTGGTTTGAGCCCTGGATATGCGTAGCTCCTTGTTGATGGTCCGTATGAACTTCTCATCGCTGTTCGCCTGTGGCCACCTGGGCGTGATGTTTGATGTGCATGTCATCCAGGTTTTTCTTGAGCTTCGTCCCCTGGAATGACGGTCCATTGTCACTCTATCTTCTCGAGTGCAGGTATCACCGTCTCTGCTGCTGTCGAGGATAAAATCTCCACTTCTGGGTATCTTGAGTAGTCGTCGATGGCCACCAGCAGGTATGTTCCTTCCTGTACTGTGCAAAGGTCGACGCTGATGGCATCCCACCTTGATGACCCTCGCTCCGCCAACTGTATGGGTTCAGGGTTTGGCGTTGCTCCTGTGATTTTGCAAGGGAGGCAGGATGCAATGATTTGCTCAACCTTGGTGTCGATGTGAGGAAACCACAACCGGTGTCGAATACTGGCTTTGGTCCTGACCATTCCCTGGTGGTCTTCGTGTGCCAGTGACACAATTCTGTCCTGCAGGCTGCTGGGGATTACAATGCGGGCTCCCATCAGGATCAACCTTTCGCTGGTGAGCGACAAGTCCTGTCATACTGGGAACATACCAGTGACGAAGTCTCTGGCTGCTGGCATGCGGTTATGTACATGGCGGAGGAAAGATTTCCACTCGCCCAACATGATGGTGTTCTTGATCAAGTCGCAGCAAGAGTCAGTGTGCGTGGCTTCCACGATGTTTTCGATGCTGACTGCCTTGGGCTTCATGGTGGAATGATTTAGCATATGTGCTCTTCTGTCTCCTCTGCTTCACTCACTTCCCCTGGGGTGGCAGCCCTCAGGTACCTGGATAGGAAGTCTCAAATTGCTTCAGGTGGAGCAGCCACTTTCCAATTTTAGCCGGAGAGTGTGATGATGATCCCATGAAGATCGGAATGAGTGGCTTATGATCTGTCTATGCCCTAAATTTTCATCCATAGAGGTAGATCTGGAAATGGCGGCAGCCCCAAAGCACCGCTTTGGCCTTCTTCTCGATGTGCGAGTACCGCTGTTCAGTGAGTGTGAGGGCTCTGGATGCATATGCAATGGACTTTGTTTCGCCTGTCCGTGATATTTGAACGAGGATAGCCCCGAGGCCGACAGGGCTAGCATTGACGCTTAGTTCAGTTGCCAGCATTGGGTCATAATTTGCCATTGTGGTTTCAGCTGAGATGGTCGTCTTGGTCCGCTCGAACGCCTCCTGGCAGTCAGGGCTCCAATCCCATTTAGTGTTCAATCTGGTTAGTTCCCTGAGCGTCTCGGACATTGTTGCCAGGTTGGGTATGAACCTCCCGCAATAGGTTGCCATTCCCAAGAAACTGCATATCTCTGTGGGTGTTGTTGGGGGGGAGGCCTCCTTTATGTCTGCCACCTTTTGTGGGTCGGGTGACACTCCAGCACTTTTGCAGACGTACCCGAAAAATGATATCTCCTCCTTCAGGAACTCGCATTTGTCCCGGTGGGTGGTTAGGCCTGCTGTCTCCAGCCTGCTGAGCACCAACTCGAGGCAATGCATGTGTTCCTGCCTGTCGCTGGCATGGATGAGGTTGTCGTCACTGACATTCAGGGATTCCCTGGATTACTTCTTGGATGGCCTGCTGGAATACCTCTGCCGCTGATGAGATGCCTAAACTCAGTCTCTTGTACCGGCATAGACCCAGGTGCATGTAGAAGGTGGTGATGTACCTTGAGTCGCAATGTAGTTTTAACTGGTGGCAATCACCATTCAGGTCGAATTTCAAGAAGACGTTTGACTCTTTGAGGTCCGTAATGATCTCAGCTAGAGTGAGGGTGATATGCCGCTCTCTTTTGATCGCTGCGTTTGGTAGGCGCATGTCAATGCAAATTCTTACTTTCCCTGGTTGCTTCGGCTTCTTCGTTATCACCATAGGTGAAACCCAGGGCATTGGTCCTGTGACCTGTTCAATGATGCCAGCCTTTTCGAGTTCTCGTAGTTGCTTTTCGTCCAGGTCTCTCATATGAAACCGGGTTCTTCTGTAGCATACCGCCGGGGTTGTACCGTCTGGTCGATGTGAAGCTTTATGAGTTTGCCTTTCAAACAATCCAATGCCATTGAGGATGCCCGGGTACTTCCCCAGGAGGTCGGAGATGTCCGTTGAATCCATGACATCGCAGATGAAACGGATCAGTCCTAGGTCTTCCACTGCATCTTTGACTGGATGACTCTGTCGCCCCTGCTGAGTGTCGTTCTGAAACGTCCTTCCACTGGTAGTGGAGTCTTGCATCCTTAGGCGAACAGGAGTCTATCCGTTGGCCTGAGGCCATGCCGGGTATGCAGTGTCCGGAACATTGTTGACGGCATGACATTTACTGATGCTCCGGTGTCTATCGTCATTTGTGTCTCCTGGCCCTGTATGGACACAAGGCATTTGCGTCTTCTCTGTTTCTTCCTCGTCTCCGTGGTTCTCTGCTCAAGTGCTGAGATCAAATAGACTTTCCTTTTTCTTCTTGTTCCCCCGGTCCCCGCATCAGTCGCTGGGTTGCCATCATCATATCCAGATTTGTCTGCCGACGAGTTAGCAGTCTCCACGTGATGCGTGTCCGCTTGCATCTTCTTCTTGCGGAGGGTTTTAGCTTGTTGCGTTTGGGGCAGTGGGCATTGAGGCTGCCCTGATGATCTGCAGACACGGGCATAGTGGTCCTTCCGGCAACATGCCTCACACATGGTTCCTTGCGCTGGGCAGTTTCTTCTTCCATGACGTGCACCACCAACCCATCCACATTCGGTGCGTCCCAGGACCCTTGTTGCCACAGTGGTGAACTGTTTGTGTCATTGTACTCCCTCCTCGGTGCTTGGCGGTTGGCCATCTATGATATTACTGCCGTTGTTGGCACCCGTTGGTGCTTCTGTAGCGTGGTGCCCATGTGTACTGCCCTCGCGTGCAACAGCTCTCTTTGGTGCCCATACTCCAGGATTCTGGCTAGGGAAATGCCCTTGTTACCCAACACTATTCTGCGCAGTTTCTCTGAGTGCATGCCATTGATGATCTGGTGCCTTATTTCCTTCTCGACGTTGTCAAACTCACACGAGAGTGCAAGTTTCCTCAGTCTTGTGTGGTAGGCATCGAGTGTTTCATCCTCCATTTGTACTGTGGTACAGACGTTCAAAGTTTGTAGTCGGGGTTCAACTGTGGCATAAAATGTGCTGTGAGGGCGTCTTTGCCCAGTTGGTAAATGTCTGCACCATTGCCGATGACCAGCGTGTTGAATATGCATAGGACATTGTCACCCACTTTGAGCAGAAGGTGTGATCTCATCTTCCTGGGCTTTGTAATGTCCTTACAGTCCATCGCTATCTCAAACTTCTGGATCCACAGCATCCCGCGGGGGCCCATTGATGATGGATCGGTGTAAGGGTCAAAATGCCACAACGCAGCTGTGGTCCCACCATGAGGTCGAGGGGACGGCGCAGGCTGCGTCAGTGTTGCGTCAATTCTTGATGGTGGGACATGCCTGGGCGTGGAAAAGCCAGTTGCTATGATGCCCTGGTGCTGGAGTTAACCCCGTATGTGTGTGTGCAACGGGCAGTGATGGATGTCGCCTCACCTCCGTTTCCTGGTCAGTTGATGCGGCACCGATGATCTTGACTGCTGCTCCTTGTCCTTTCAGGTGGCGCAGTGGTGCTCCCTGTGCCGCCTGCCATGAGATGCGAGGAGCAAGAGAAAAAACAAATTCCCTACGCAAACATCCAATGCCTCTGGGTGCACTTTGTGGATGATGAGTGTTTAGGTGAAGAAGAAAAAAAGCTTTTTTTTTTTGGGGTGGGGGATGGTTCCCCCACCATGTCTCCAAGAATTCGCCCTTGCTGTGGGCCGAATTGTAGCCTGGGAAAACTGCTGTGCATGTGAACAGTCCCTCGTTGCCAGTGTTAGATCCCTCCCTGCCAGTGTGTCAGAGTCTGTGACTGTTGCTAAGGAAATACTGTTACTGGTCAATCAGAGTGAAGAATGGGAAAACACTGTCTAGCACCATTAGTCAGCCGTTACCCATACTCTATATATTGGACTCCCATTGGAAGAATGATGCATAGAACATGTTGGTAAATATATATCTGCTATCAAGCACTATCTCAGCAACCCCTAGAGTGCAGTTACATCACCATTCCTATCTTCCTAGGGCCTTGGAAAGTAATGTGGGGGATCTCTTCAGAGACAACATTTGAAACAATGGTGCATTTTAGAGACACATTCTAACCAGAACATGTGTTGCTATATGGATTGACATGGATTGCGCCTTGAAACACCATTTGCTGCATAGGCGTATTATAAATACCTGATAAATAAAAAATAAAAAACAAATAAACTCTACAGCCCTTGGTTGGCCATTATATAAAGGTCTTACTGCAACATTGGTGCCACTATGTCATGACCATCAACGTTAGAACAATAATTACACATAAGGATTAGACAAGTGCCACATGTGCCAATTTCATCAGCCTCTGTGTCATCTTCATCCAAGTTAATAAGGTTTCATTGTAGTTGGTGTACTCTAATACCATGTACATGTGACATTAATTGAGTTTGAGGTTGGCATCTATTGCTACATATTGCTGCATGGAGAAGTAAATATCAACCTTACTGCCAGCAACATTCTATTGAGAACTAAAAGAACATGATATGGATAATAGAAAGGGGAGTTCATTTATGTTGTGCAATATTTAATCACCACATCTCAGATGTATTCCCATTACATGAAACCGGAAGTAGGAAAGAGGCAGTCTTCTATAGGCCAGCCAGCCAGACCACCAGGATAAGAAAGTGATAGAAATCACTTATAAAGGGAAGGATTGTGTGATACATGGTAACCAGTGGATTGCAGGATCAGTAGCAGAATAGTTTCACCTGGTGGGAGCATGTGACCAATCAATCTGCTTGCATTATTTGACTGGTTCACCAGGAGGTATGTCAAGGGATTGTTGGTAGATGTAGTCTCCTTGAGGTTCAATAAAGCCTTTAATACTGTTCCATACACAGAAGATAATAAGCATCCTTGGGATGGGGGCTAGTATGGTGGGCTGGGTTCGGAGCTGGTTTAGTGCCATAGAGCGAAGATTGCTTCTAAATATGATAGTTTATGATGATATGATAGTTTTATTTATATATTTTAAAGTGCTTCAAGGCAAGGGAGCGAACAAGGGAAAATACATTGACATTCTTACAGGCCATGAACAGTAAGGATGTGAAATTAACTATTGTATCATAGACATAGATAAGGAAGGGAGGGGTAGAGTGATAAGATAATGGAAACAGACAGATGTCTACCATACTAGGCCTGATGACATTTCTGGTAGAGCCAGAGAAAACAAAAGGCGAGGGAGAGGGATGCAGAAAGGGAGCGGAGGAACAAAACAAGCGACTATCGTACTAGGCCTAACGACATTTCAGATAGGGGGGGGGCAAGTAAGGGGTAGGGGGAGGAGACAGACGAGGTTGCTATCATATTAGGTCCAGGGACAATTCTGATAAAGTGCATAGAAGAAAGTATAGGGAGGAGGGGAGGAGATAGGAAAAGGGAGAAAGGGAGAGGAGGAGAGAACAGAGAGTAAGCAGTCAAAAAGAGTGGAGAAGCAAGAGAGGAGAGCGAATACAATTGCAGAAGGCAATAGTAACACATAAAGTTGCAAGCCAGGATACAAGATGAAGATGGGAACCGCATGATTCAGAGCCACCATGAGAAAGGATGGCGCACCGTGAATCAATGAAGTCCATAAAAGTCAAATCCAGCAGAATTCAATAGAATTCACAATTATGAAACAATGGCAACAAGTAGTGTAAACCATACAACCTTTTTTTAATATAAATGAATTCCAGGAGTATGGTCATGATATGAGGCTGGGTGTCCTTTCAGGAACAGCACATGCACATATTGCTTTATAGGAAGAGGAGTGAATGCCTCCAAATGAACCACCCTTGTTTCAGCCATGCAATCAGGGTTGCCTTTTAGTGTTGTAATGGCACTGCCCTGTCCTTTGTGAGGAGCAATTGTTTCAGTGTTGCAGCTATATCATTTGCATAGTCATGGTCACATTTCAATATTACAGTGGTGATCCCCTGTCCAGTGAGATGTGTACTTGTCTTAATTGTGCAGTGTCACCATTCAGTATTGCTGTGCTGGTGTTCTGTCTCTGGTATGCTACAATTGTTGTAGACCTGTACTAAGGGTCACATTTGTGAATTTGAGTAGTGATGACCTGTTCCAGATGAGGTACATGTGTTATAATCAAGTGAATGTCAAATTTCTGTGTATGGTGCTGTAAGGGTGCAGAAGGAGGAGACTGACACACAGGTGGCATGATTGTTGGCATACACATTTATTATACCAGAAATAAAGAGAAAATCTACCTATTCCTAACTCCAAGAGGGGTTTCCCTACCTCAACTAAAATACTAAGAATTTGGTCAGGATGACCATGTAAATCAAAAGTCCACCATCCTGTGTCAGAACCCCACCTCTGTCCCTTACACTTCTAACTAAACTAAAGAGGTTGTGGATCTTCTCTGTCCAGAAAAATGGCTCTGTTCTTCTGCACAACCGATCACAGTGCCATTTGTTAGGTGGGATCTTTCCCTGAGGGAATGATTCCCTTTCCCAGGTCTCAATCCCTTTCCAAGGCACAAAACATAGTTCCAGGTTGTAAGGCAGTAAAGTTCTCAATTCAAACTCAAAAGGAAAAGTTCCAGTTCAAACATTAACATTCCTTATTGCCCATAGTTGTTTCTTCACTCTTGGGTTCCTGTAGAATGACCTCCCTTCTCCAGGTATCCTGCTCTGTATTTTTACAATGCTAGGGGAATGCTCCCTTGCCCCGGCCTTCCTTGGCTTTGTTCTCACACTCTCTTGGCTTTTACATTCACAGTTCACAACACCAGGGGGATTGTCTCATTTCCAGGGGGAATGTCTCCCTTCCCCTGGCCTATTCACAGGCTTACTCCACAATTCACAGCACCAGGAGGAACTTCTCCCTTTCCCTGGCCTTTTCTCAGGCTTACTTCATAGTTCACAACACCAGGGTGACTGTGTCCCTCTCCCTAGCCTCTTTACAGTTTTGGCACAGTTCAGAATACCAGGGCACATGTCTCCCTTCCCCATGCCTCTTTACAGCTTTGGTACAGTTCACAATACATAGGGGAATGGCTCCCTTCCTCTGACTTCTTTCAATGATGTGTACACTTCTCCCCATCGTCGACGTGGCTCCCAGTCTTGTGGGTGTGGGTTCCAGATCCGTAGGATTCTCTGCTGGTAGTGTGATAGACCTGGTTCACTAACCTGCAAGTTACTGCGACTATGAAGATGACTGATGAACTTTCCTTCTTGTGGGTGTGGATGTGGGGCCCAGACCTAAGCTTCTTTTCTCCGGGGCCTGCCGATGCTCTCCGATTGGTCTCCGATTGGTCTTTGACTGGTCTCTGTTCCCTTTCGGGCTTCTCACGGCTTCCCTTACCGTTTTGTATGCTGCAGCAGCTCTGCTGCGTTTGGTGGCCAAACAGCCTGCGCGCCTTCACCTGCACGCACGGTTCTCTCGGGTTTCTCCCATCTGGACCTCTGCTGTTCTGCTTGGCCTGATGGTCCTTCCATGCTGGACCATTCGAGGACACACCTGCCTGCTGGGTAAATTTGTCTGCAAGTCCTTCGGTTCTTCAGTGGCTTTAGCATTCCCCACACTCGTGGTTCTTGTCTGGAGGGCTGCTCTCCCTCTCCCGTTTTCTCTCTTCTGTTTTGAATGTGATTTGACCAATAGGAATTTGAGACCCACTAGAATTTTCACTAATGGTTCCAGCAGTGCTTCTGCATTGCCTCCTCATCTCAGTACCTATCCTATAGTCCTCCCTTGGCTAGACTAGACTATTCCTCATCTCAGTATTTGTATGATACTACTCCCTTGTGTTGACTAGATTCTTCCTCATCCCAGTACTTATGATTTTGGTTACATCACACATGTACAGGGGATTACAAGGCAAGGGTGGAGTAGATGAGGGGGCTTGGAGTGGTGTATACACGTTCTCCTCGGATAGTTGTGCCTGCTTCCAGAGGGCGAATCCCACCCATCGAGATCCGCCTGCTGAGTACCACCCCCACGGGAAAATCGGGTAACAGCCTCACCTCTCTGGCCTCATGGGAAGAGTCTCCCCCTCAGGGTGAAGGGACGCCATTGAAGGATTTGTCACAGTGCACTTGTGTCACCACTGCATCTGGCGTTAACTTAGGTATTTCTTTGGTGGTGTCCTTTCCTTTGTAGGTTGCTAATGGGTTTGTTCAGCACTGGTGTGCCATTTCAGGTTTGCAGTGATGGTATCCTGACCAGTGTGAGGTGTCCTTTTATAAGCCCTGTAGTGATAGTCACATGTCAATATTGCAGTAATAGTGACCTATGTTAGCTGTACCAATTTCAGTTCTGCACTCTGAGTCACCTTCATATAGTGTGTCGATTGTGTCCTTCCCAGTGTGAGACTCCCTCCTGTCAGTGTTGTAGTGAAGGTCTCTTCAGTAGTGTAGGACTTGTTTCCGGTTCTGGCGTTCTGTACACTTCTTTCAGTTCCGTAGTGAGGGTCAACTTTCACTATTGTAACAGAGAATCCATTTGTTGCATGTATGCATGAAAGTCTCATGCAGGCATACAAGGAAGAGATTTTGTTGGTAGAGTGGGAAGGACAAGGAGAAAACGGATTCCCCTTCCTGTATATGACTCTGCTTTCAAATAATTTCTAAAATGGCCCAGAGGGGTACAGCAATGCATAAACCTTTTTTACCCCTTGTTTCATGCCTTGATTTCCCGCTCCATAACAAACGAATCCGTTTGTATTCTATGAAAAGCATTCAGCATGCACTAGTAATACATAACCAGTATATATGTCTTTTTTGTATGTTTTTGTATTTATGTATTTGGAACACTGCACTTCGAAAAGAAGCATGTACAAATTATACATGCAGTAAGTAGGGCAATCCTGAGGCCAGGTGCCATATATAGGATACAAATGTGAGTAACAAGCCAGGGGACGAGGAGGCTAAATCCATTCATACACCAGGAGCAAAATGGGCACAAATGAACATGAGGAAATCTATACATAGGCGCGGCAGAAAAATGATGAGGATGGGAGAGGGACAAACAGGTTGTAGAGACCGATATGCAGATAAGAGGATACATTTTCCAATACGAGTAGATGGCAAGTAAATGTTGAGTTCAATACAAAGATGTAGCTGATATTGTTTTTATGCCAGTTGGTAAAGAGTTCCATTGATGAGAGTCTGGTAGGGAGACAGATGGTATGTGAGAATATTCATAGGTTAAGGGTATTGTTTGAGCGAAGAATGCGGGTGGAGGAATGGCGTGATTTGGGCTGGTTCATGGATATACTTAAAGACCAGACATAGAAATTTGAAAAAGGAGAATTAGTGTATGGAGAGCCAGCCAGTGTAAAGATGTTGGGACCAGGTGGAGTAGGAGCAGGGAAAGTTTTAGAGAGTGCATGTGTCATAGTTGGTGATTTTGTAAAGGGGGACAACAGAGTGCAGGGGGAAGCCCAGTACATGGATGGAGTAGTAGACAGGTCACCGAATACAAGAGTGGCATTCCAAAATTTGGCAGAATGGTAGGTGAGGGTAGGGGCAAGTTCAGTAGGTTAAGTTTAGGTATGGTGGCTATTAATGTTATAAAGTGGTGAAGTCTGAGGACACTGTCGCAGTATACCATAAGGTTGTGAGCCTTATGGAAAGGGATGGAAAAGTCGGGGAGGAAGGGTATCAATGAGGGGAAAAGGGAAGGAGACTTGAGTAGTGAGTGTGTCACAGTCACAATCTCAATCTCACATCTAGAGGCAGCAGGTTCTGGACTAACATGGCAATCAAACGACAGGTTTGTGGAATTCTGTATACCCTCTGACACCGTCCATCATTGTGGAGTAAACTTCTTACCTGGGAATGAGCAGGTTAGCAGCCCATTGAGAAGAGCTGCTAAACAGGAGGGACCAGATGTTTAGAACAGCTTTGTGCTAACCACAAAAGCTCCTCGGCAGGCAGATATCCCTGGGAGCATAAGACCAGTGAGCAGATCTAGGGCAATGGGGGCAAGGGGTAAGTACTTGGTTTAACTTGGGCTTGCTGAGAGTCAGTCCACTTCCCTGGTTGAAATTCCTTAAAGTCGGCTCGGAAAACACACAAAGCTACAAAAGTGTGCAAGCTGCAGTCACAGCAGGAGAAGAAAGTGGACCAGAAATCAAGCCACTGCATGACAAACCAGGACAGCAGACCCACACACTTGAGTCAAATGGAGCATTCCCAGCAAGATCTAGATAAGGGGAAATATATGAAAAGCGGAAGAAGTGAGTGCAATGCAGAGTGGATGCTAAAAAGCCAGAGAAGGAAGAAAGAAATGTGGCGCTCAAGAGCTCCCAACCAAGATGGCCACTTCTTCCTGAGCTCCTCGAGGAGCCTGTGAAAAGGGGAGGCTGCTGTCACGATTTCCAACAGTACATAAACACTTACTGCTGGCAGGGCCTGAGTGGAAAAAAAGGTGGACAGATGCTGTCATCCCGGGATACAATTGACAGGCCAGGCCCGGTCAGCCTTGTTGAATCTAGGTCCAAACCTGCTGATGTGGCCCCGGTTTCGGAGCTCAGCTTTGTACTCTGTGAAATGAGGTGTGGCTTTGCATCTACTAATTCCAAGCTCGATGGTATGGCATACAAGGTAGACAGTATGCAGGAATGCATTGATAAAGAGAGCATCCGGGTATTCGAGGCAGAACACAGTGTAAGAGTACGTGAGGATACCAATGTGGAAGTGACAGAAGCGATCCATGCTTTACAGGGGGAGGTTAAAGGCAGAAGGAGAAGAATGAGGACCTGAAGGCGAGATCCCGAAGAAATAACATTTGGATTGTAGGAATTCCAGAATCAGTGCCGCAACAGAACTTAGAGGCTTTTATGGAAAACTTTATCCAGGAAGTACTGAAAACACCCAACTGTCATCGCAATTCCTGGTGGAAAAGGCTCATAGAATATTGCAGGTAGCTCCCAAGCCAGGCCAGAGCACCCGGCACATCATAGCCCATTTGCTAAATTACAGGGACCGTGACATTATGCTTCGAGGAGCCCGAGAACTTGGAGACTTGCAGTACGAGAATGCACGGGTGTTGTTTTACCTGGACTTCACCCTGTCGTTGCAGAAGGCCTGTCTATCCTTCTTGGTGGCCAAACAAGCACTCCGTGAGCATGGCCTGAAGTATGCTATGCTGTACCCATTCAGGTTGGGGGGTGTGGGGAATTTTTTTTAAAGTGATTCATGTCTTATGTTGGAATGCCTATGTTCTGGTTGGCTATGAGAGTACACTCTCTTACAGCTTTTGATGGTCGGCCCGGTGAGTCGTCAGTTGTAAGCTTACAAGTTGGAACGTGCAAGGACTGAACAACCCGTGTAATGTCTGCAAGGTGGCTAATTACAATGAGCGACACAGCACTAGGGTGGTCCTGCTACAAGAGACCTATCCGGTTGGTGGTTGAATGAAGGGGCTAGTGGGTCCTGGGGGAAATGTAGGTATTACACCTCTTACTCTGAAATTGGAGTCATGATATGCATACACAAGTTGATCCAGTTCTGTATGCAAAAAAAGGTTATAGATCCGCTGGGGAGATTTGGGATTGTATCAGGAAGTTGGGAACCTACCCCTGTTACGTTTGGAAACGTCTACAGCCCCAATCGGGAGAACCTTTGTTTTTTTCGAGTCGCTCCTTTCCAGGTGCTATAAATATTTAGGTACTAATATTGTCTGGGTGGGTCGACTTTAATGTTGCATTAGACCCAATGAAGGACAGATCTAATGGTATCCGCACTGTCTCTCAGGCGGCGGAAGTGATGCAAAGATGTATGCCTGAGTTGGAGCTGCTAGACGTCTGGCGGGTGCTTTACGTTGAGGACAGAGAGTACTACTTCCATTTGATGGTCCACAATACATCCTCACGTTTAGACTATATTTTGGCAGGCTCGCTAATGGTGCATGTGACTACTGATTGCTATCTCCTCCCAAGGACGTTGTCGGACTACTCGCCAGTTCTTTGGACATTAGAGGGGTGCCTAGACCTTTCTGGAGATTCAAGGCCGCGGCCCTGACTGACGTCGTGCTTCGGGGAAGTGATTAATCTCATTAAGCTATATTTACAAAAAAATCTGGGTTTGGTGACCACAATGGGCTCTGTCTGGGAAGCATTTAAGGTAGTCTCGCGAGGGGCTTGCATGTCCTAATAGTTTGGTGTCTTAAAGACGATTCATAGACAATTGGCTGAGGCGGAACAGGAAATTAAAGAGTTTCAGACTAAGGGTGAAGAACCTAGGGATGCCGACTATAGGGCTGGGTTATGAGACGCACCGGACCGCTTTAACGACTTGACAGACTGCAAGGTTAGATACTGGGCACATCCAACAATGGGCTGCTGATATGGTTAGGAGGGTAGGCCGGACCGGCTCTTGACGGCAATGCTCCATAGGGAAAGAGGCACTGCGGACATCGCTGCGATACGTGTCGTGGATGTGCGAGTGGTTGTAGAACCCGATGCTATACTGGATGCTTTTAGAATGTATTACAAGCAACTGTATAACTGTATGCACCTATGGAAACGGCTGCTGCAGATGAGCTATAGGAGTCTTTACAGGGTGCACCCCTCCCGATGCTGGGTCAGGAGGCAGTTGGGGCTTTAGTTGCACCACTCACGGAAAATGACATTCTGGCAGTGATACATGCTCTGCCTACTGCCAAAGCACCCGGCATTGATGGAATAACGGCAGAGTTTTAGAAGGAACTGGAGTTCCTTATAAATTTGGAGTGGATAATGTGTCCAAGGAAGTTTGATTTATATATGAAGTTTCATCTCAATCGTTTACCCATAGCTAATTTAGTGGCTAAGTGGGATAATTCAAAGTCTGAATTTTGTAAATCTATTATTGAATCAATTTATCACTTTTCTTTTACCCTTTATATACCAAGTATGGGATGAAATTTTTGATACCCTAAGTTGTTTCTAATAGATTTGTACAATCTAGGACTGCTACGTGTTTGAAGGTTTTGACTACAGAGGAGGTTGTTTTGATGCTTGTCAAATATTTAGGTAGTTTGTGGCGCAAAAGTGAGACTTTTAGGAAAATGACACACTGAAGTGATGATTTCTAAAGTTTGTATATAAAGACCTATTTTCTTTCATTTTATATTGGTGTATTTTCTGCTATGCCATTTGTGCTTTTATGAATATATGAATTTTTATTAGGATAAAACGTATTTCTACCGTTTGGGCTACTCTTGTACTTGTCCTCTAAAGCCATTAGTGGTATGCAGCACACAACAATAATGGAAAATAAATAAATGTCTTACATTGTGCTTATCCTTCTATAGGGTTGTGTGTCTTATGTGTTTTAAATCAATTTTGATGTCACGATTGGTAAGCAGTTTCTCAGGGGTTCTGTATGGAAGTTGAAGATGGCATGGAATAGTATGAAGCCTGGATGATCTATTGTAGACTACAGCAAATCTCACACACGTGGCTAAGGTGTTGAAGATGCCCTTATGATTGACCGCATCCAAGGAGTAGAGGAAAGAGGAGGGCAGTTAACAGGGGTCTCCCGTGTCCAGAATGAGGCAGACATCATAAGTGAAGTGGGCTATTGCTGTCTCACTGTTAGGCTTGGACAATCACCCTAGTAATAGGAGAGCAAGGGTTTTCGGAATAATCTTTCCGATTCAGGATAGGTATATGATGGGATGGTAGTGGCCAGGCCATGAGGGTCCTAGTAAGATCTGACCTGTGTGACTGAAGTGTGGATGGTATGGGGCAGTGGAGTTAAGGCTTCCTTGTGAAATGTATACACGGCCATCAGGGATGATGTTGTCTTTGTACAATGTGGAGTTGAGACTGTCAAAGGTCTTTTAAAAAAATGTATTGTGTTTGAAGGGATAGCTGTGATGTGTCAAATTGTTGCCTAATCTTGTTGATTCTGTAGGTAAAGAAGAACTTATTAATGTTTTCTGTTTTTTTCAGATACACCTGGTTCAGTTAAGAATTTGATACAAGGTTTTATGGTTTTCAAATTAAATGTTGGGTTCATTCATATGTATTTCCTGCCCCATTAACTTCTATCTGGTGGTTCTACTGCTTTTAATGGATCAGAAAATCAAAGGGAGACCGTTTTTGGTGTGTGGCATTTCTGAGGGAATCGCTCACAGGTTTTTAGTGGCATGTGTATTTTTTCCTGACACAGCAGAAAAGGACACTCACTGGATTCTAGTTAAGTGCATGTTTATGTACTTAGAAGGAAGAAACAACACACAATGACTGAGTGGCAAGTGATTATTTTTCTCCCTCGGGCAGCAGAAAGTCAAACTAATTGAGTTTTGGCTGTACACATTATTTGTATGACGAAACAGTGAATCAAAGTGACTGCTTTTAAGAAACAAGTATCTTACTTAGAAATGACAGTGATTGGGCTTTAATTGCACATGTGTTTCTCTTTTCTGAGGGACTAAAATACCATAGCCAATAGGTTCCGAAGGATTTTTTCCTGAGGGAACATCAGATCACAATGACTGTATAATAGTGTTACACATGTGTTTTGTTGCTGAGGGGGCAGGTGATCACAATAACAGTTTCAGTGTGACATGTTTCCACATTGGACAGAAAATCAGTAACTGGCTGAAAGTGACACATTACTTTAAAGGGGGAAGCAAATATGTCACAGGATGAGAGTGACATGTTTGTTTGTTTGGTTTTTTTTGTTTTTTTTTTACCAAAGGAGCTAGGAAGTCATGGAATAGCTAAGAGTGACACGTAATTTTTCCATCCGCTCCAGGAAATCACTGACTGATGGTTGAAATAAATGGATGTTCAGTGCAGTGAAAACAACAGAGTGAATTGTCCCTGCAAGCGGCAAAGGGCTGCTGTTTGTAGCAGGGCTGTTTGTAGGAGTGCCACCTGTTTATCTTTGGAGCTACAAACCCACAAACGTGTTATGGCGGTTTAGTGGAGAAGGCCCACTTCAGGATTTTACCACATAGCTACCAGATTTCGCATGACACCGCTTGGTTCTGATCCTAAATTGGACTGGACCTGGACTTTGGGGTCCCTGGTTACCGGTTCTCTTTGGTCTGTGACTGGAAAAGATTTGCTAATTCAGGAGAGATTGAGAAATTGGAGCCCCAAAATGGATTACTGTGGGTGAACTTTAGAGGACATAGGTGACCAATCTACTAATCCACTAATTACGGCTCGGGAAACTCGCTACTGCTCACCGTGATCTCCTTAGGAATCTTTCGACATCATCTAGCTGGCTGAACGTTAACCCCCTGCCCTTCCAAAGATTGAATCTGTGGAAGGGCAGGGGGGAGTCCCCTGCCTGCCCTTGCATTCGTGTTCGCTGTGCTGTCATAGCCTCTATGTTCAGTTCAGTGTTTTGTGGATAGTGCTTTGCCCTGCACCTGGCAGATCTCGCTACAGCTCAGCAGACTTCTTGTTTGCAATTTTGGTTTGGATATTTCCGTTGGCATTGTTAGAGTGACGCATTTAATTAATTAAAATAACTATGTCGAAACTTAAAACTCCAGCAAACCTGTCAACTCATAACAAGGCCAAAAAGAGGACTCACAACCCTATGGAACCCATGAGGGAGGCAAACACCCTTATTAATTAAATGAAACATTTCTTGGTCACGATGAATGGCTCTTTCATTCCTGATGCCTGGAATGATAAAGATTCTTGCAGGAGAGCATGCTGCAGCAGCTTTAACAATTGTAGTCTCGTTGCAGACCTGTGCATTATCCCAAATGATTTACCCACGCCTCTAATATCCCATCGCTTGATTCAAACCGAAGGTGGATCTAATCTCAATGTGACCATACCAGGGGTCAATAAGACCAATATGATTAATATGACTAATAGCTCTGTAAGAGCGAGTAAGGACCCGCTGGCCAATTTTGATCTTGTTAACCCTGATAATCAGGAAGGGGGGGGGAGTGCTACAATATACCTGCCATTGTACATACCTTGAGCATGGGTGAGGGGACAGTAGCGGACACTGAGGCCAGCACCGGACAGTCTCCATCGGGTGGTGCACTGCAGTGCTGTGCAGGGATGAGTGCTCCTCATCTGTAATGGCTCTTTGTGAGATTGCGCCGATGAGGTGTCCATCGTTGTGCAGGAAGAGCCATCTGAGTATGCAGCTTCCAGTTGTAATATATTTACTCCTCTAATGAAAAATACAGGTAGCGATTGCACTGATTGTACTGGTGGTAATTTAATTACGGCGCACCAGGCTTACAACAAGAGAGGGCAACCTGCACTGGAAAAGCTTGGCTTTACATCCAGTACGTTCAGTGCTGGTGCCTCTAGATCGCTTAACCACCCTAACAACCCCCCCAATCCTTCTATTGCACACACGCCTGAATAGCCGACATCTGCCAAACGGGGCAAATGGGTGAAAATGGCATATTGTTTTAGCCGAGTTGGAAGTTCTGAAGAAGTGTGAGGGGTCGGAAATGTGAGGCAGACCATTTTGTAAAGTTTTCCCTACAAATGCCATTTTATTATATTCAACGGTTGAATGAACTCCTCACTATCCCTACCCTGACGAGGATTTTCCTGCCTAAAAAAAACAAAAGGAAACACTCTAAACAAAGCATATCTGTCCCTCACACTTATACACATAACAAATAAAAAGGAAATGCATGGCAGTTCAATCACAATGTAACCACAGTCTCTCTTCACAACCTCGGCAAATTCTCCTTCCCCAGGTTTAAACGTCATTCTGTGCCACAGTTCAAGTCTAAATCCTGGGTTTCACCAAAAGTTCCAACACCATCTTAAGCCACTTAAACTTGTCAGTGGAAATTTCCATTACAAAAAGTACAAGGCTTCGCTTCCTCCTTGAAGAAGTTCTCAGTTCATAAATAGTAGCAATCATTTGTCAGGATGATTTTGGCCACAACAAAATACATTCCAAAGAAATATAGTTCTTCTGCAACAGCTTTACTCAGCTTTTATTTTAGCACCACAAACAACATAAATTGTGTCTGCCAGACCCACTCCGTAGCACTTCTTCAACTTCTACCTGGTTCACTCCCATGCCAGACCTACTTCTCCAAAGGTTTGTCATCCAGGTATACTCCCCTGCCCGAACAACATTTCACATCAGGCATACTTTTGTGGCTTAGATCCACCGACAAGACGTTCATAAAACTTCACAGTATTCAACAAATTGTACCTTCAGCAATTGCAACAACTCTTCAGAGGAAACAAGATTCACATTGGTGCTCTTTGATATTCTTTTACATGTGATTCTCTCACTCTGGATATCCCATACCCAGATTGATTGGCATCCTTTTTGCCACTCTTGTTTCCCCCACCTCACCAGTAACCAATGACTGCCAAGAATTTGGTTTATTTCTGCTTCTCTCTTGGCTTTGGCAATGTGGGTTTTACCAGCTTTCACCAAATGTTGGACAAAATATGGGTAATAAGTCTACCTGCCCGCAAACTTTTCATTAGGCTCCTTCTGCTGTTGCCAATCTTGACTAAATTGTGCTTGCCTAAGTTTCAGTCTCTCTTGGCTTAGGCAATGCTTGTAGGGCTTATCTTTTATCAATAGTCTCTCTTGGCTTGGGCAAGATATGTGGATCTTAGCTTTTAAAAATATCACCCCTTTGGTTTGTTGGGTTTTCCACAGACTCACACCTTTAACATTACAGTCATTCGGCTTGGTTACAAAATGCTGCTTTTCACTAGTTAGAGTTCTGAAATCACCTTAGGAATCACGTTCCCTTCTACACGATTGCCGCGTCTGTTGCTGTTCAATAATTTGGTATTCAGAATTGAGTTCTGAGCTTCTGTCACTTCTACGGGAGCGTTGCTCACTCGCTGAACACCTGCCTGAGCCATGCAAAGGGGAATGGCCTGCTGCGGGGTCACTACAAACCTGTGAACTCACCAGGTAAGACACGCGCCTCCATTCCCTTTGCTGCTCGCAGGACCTCTGCTTTGGTGGAATCTCAGTTCTAGGTAAACTGCTTCCTTTAGTCTGCCTTCGCTCGCGCCGCCAGTATTTGGAGCTTCTCTTGCTCCAGAGATCTTCTGATGCACGCTAGCCACCAGAAATCTCCTCAAGGCCCTCGGTGCACGCCAACCACCTGAGACGGCCTCTCAGGAAGGAAAGCTTCCCTTGCCTTCGCTTTCCGCGGCGCAACCTCTGCAACACAGGTCTCCAATGGGAAAGCTTGTTTCCTGCTCGATTCCCGCTCCGTGACCTCTGCCCTTCCAACACTGGGAGGCACAGACCCTCTCAGGACCGGCAGCAGCAATCTGCCATACAGGGCTCCCACCATCCTTGCTCGCCTCCAGCTTCAGTGTGGGCAGTCTGCACGAGTCACGCTGCTGCTTCTTACTACTACTGCTCTTCTCCTGCTCTATCATGGCCTACACCTCAGGGGGCCTTTTAAGCCTCTGAGTCTCACTCCGGCGTGGGCCATTGGGATTAATGATCTGACTACTCCTGCAACCTTGTACCTCTTCAGCCCTCTTCTTCGTCCCAGTACCAAGGAAACTATGGGACCTGAAGTCTCCAATGACAAAGTACTTTTTCTGAGCTTGATTTTCACATTTAAACAAACATTTCTTCCTTCCAATATTCTTTAAAGTAATTTCATAAGAATTAGTCACCCAGCTTGATTGACAAGGAACAGGCAATTTGTTTAAACTGTTCTTTTTCATAGACCTTTGTTCACTGTACCTTTGGGCATCAGAGAAGTCTTTAGCTTTCCAAGTTTTAAGATCTTTGTAAGGAGTTTTATTCCTCCCGAAGCCAGAGAGTTTAAAATTGTTTTCATTCCTATTTGCAGGTGGATCTTGTGGTATAGCCAGATGGTTATTACAACAAGCCATTACGTATTTCAGCATTGTGGAGTTACCCTCCCTAGAGGATGGCAAATACTGTTGGCCTGATTCATGGAATAAATCTGTGTTGAAAACAGGGGGGAATCATGCACGCAAAACACGCCCAAGCACCCGTTTTCCGATTCATGGAACACATTGTGCATGGCTTACCTGAGACCTTCGTTGAATCTGCGCGGGTCCAGAACGTCACTGCGACATCATGAACGCCTTGCGCGAGATGCACAGTGAGGGCGTACACCGTCCAGCGCACACACCTAAAAAAGGGGTGGAACATGTGGAATGGGAAACAAGCGTAAATGTGGGCGTTACGTGGGAAGTACCACAGTAAAATACTCGCAACGCCCACACGCACGCTAACAACACGTATTCATGGAATTGAACAGGACTTTCCTGCGTGCGGGAAAAGACACGCTAATCCGGAAACGCGTCCGCCAAGCGAAAGCAGGCGTAAGCGTCACCGCGCACCTAAAACAATGCATAAAACGCATGCACAAACACAAATGCGCGTATACAGCTACGATGAATGTACCATTCTTTGCAGCAGTGATCGTGGGACACCGCAGGAGGAGGAGAAGGATAGCCATGCCCCGCATTTTTTTACCCATGACCATACTTTTTGGGATGCCTGATGACCGGGTCTATGGCAGGTATAGGTTTCCACCTCATATCATCCTAGACCCGGTCACTGAGTGGGAGGATGACCTCACATCACCCACCCTGTGCTCCCAAGCACTGAGCCCCCTGGAAAAGGTGCTCAATGTACTGCATTTTTTGGCCACTGGGTCATTTCAGCGGACAAGTGCTATAGTTGGGGGCGTTTCACAGCCCATGCAGTCACGCTGCCTACACCAGGTGTTGGCTATCATGACTGCACGCCCCTCAGTCCGCAGGCACATATACATGCCCAGAACACCCACAGAAAGGCAGGCCATGGTCCAGGACCTTTATGGGGTGGCGCACTTCCCCAAAGTGCTTGGTGCCATTGATTGCACCCATGTGGCCCTACGTCCACGTAGGGCCACAGAGTACATCTATCAGAATCACAAGCATTCCATCAACGTGCAGGTTGTATGTGATGCCAAAGGAATCATCACCTCTGTATATGCCAACTATCTAGAGTCCACCCACGATAGTTTCATATTCAGAATGTCACCCCTACACCGGGACCTGGAAGCTGGGAGGCATGGCAACACGTGGCTCATTGGTGAGTATAAATGCCTGTGCACATGCATGCATGTTAGACACAGACAAATAGACTAAGCCAACTAATGACAACCATTCTCACCTCCCCAGGGAACAGTGGCTACCCTCTGATCAGCTACATAATGACGCCAATACGGAACCCCACCACACCACCCCAGGTAAGATACACTGCAGCCCATATTGCAACTAGGGCCATAGTGGAGTGCACATTCGTAGTGCTAAAGTCACACTTCCGCTCCCTTGACCACTCCCGTGGGCACCTACTATATGCACCACCAGTAGTGTGCAGGATAATTGTGGCAGCATGCGTCCTGCACAATGTTGCAACACGACGTGGCATACCGGTGGACATGGTGGTACCCCCACATCCCCAACCAAATTGACGCCCGCTGCGCATGGGAGCGGAAAGGGCATGTGGTGAGGCAGCCCGTACACAGCTTGTGATACAATTTTTCACCTAAAATCCCACCCGTGTGGAGTGCACACAGGCCTGGCACATTCCAGGTGACAATCGATGATGACAAAAGAACAATCAACTGTCACAACCTTACCAGCCTGAGAATGTGTCCTTGGAAGTGCTACATTGTGTGCATCCCTAGCCACTTAAACTAACCCAATCCCGTGTGAACAAAAGCCACACATTGAAGATGCAGTATGCCACCAACCCCATGGAAAAGAGCACATCTAAATCATGGTATGTCACCTAAACCCTCCCAAACTTCATGTCACCCGGTTGCCACACCATGCCATGGGATGCAATGTCAAAAGTGACAAATAAATGGGCAACACATAACGCCACTGTCACAAAGTGCTGGTCAACAAATGGAACTAGGTCAGAAATAACTCACTCTGACACATCAAAATTAAATCGTACACAGGAACATCCATCTTCCAGCATAACATATCATAAACACAGGACCCAACAGTGATAATGTCAGACAGTGACCAATCACAATAGCACAAGTGCATCAAAGTGACAAAGCTACCACATGTACCCGTTCTATCTTGAGTGTGTCTCTGCTAGCTAAAGGGGGCAGGGTAATGCATACAGCCGGAAGGGCATCAATAATGGAGACAGTCAAGGTAATTTTTGTATTTATTGAATTTTTATATAGCGCTTTATGCCAAAGTGCTTTACAAGAGGCCTAAGAGAATACAACAAGCATTACAAAACAACAGTTGAATCAAGTAACAGAAAACAGTATATGAAACAATGTACATGAGTGACATGGTTTAACATGAGTGGTGTAGGACCATAGTGAGAGAAGCAGCAAGAAGGTGTTAGGATGTGGATTAGGACCGAAATGAGAGGCAGCAGAAGATGTTAGGGTGGTGATTGGAGGAGATGGGATTTTAGAGAATTGCAGAAGGAGGAGTAGGAGGAGATAGAGCAAATAGGGAGAAGGAGACGGTTGCATTTGAAAGGTGCAAGTAGTTGAAAGGAGCGCAAGTGGGATGGGCACAGGGTGGAGGAAGAGGAGTGAGTAGGAAAAGATCGGCAGAGCGGAGTGGGAAAGAAGGAGTGTATAAAGTGAGGAGGGGGAAAGGTATGGTGGAGCAAGACCATAGAGGGATTTGAAGACGAGACAGAGGAAATAGAATTTGAGCTGGGAGTGAACGAAGAGCCAACGTAAAGAGGAGAGAGAAGAGGAGATGGAATCTTCAGGTGAAAGAAGAAAGAGGGAACGGATGGCAGAGTGGTACATTGATTGAAGGGGGGTTAGTTGAGTCGCAGGGAGTCCGAAGAAGCGAGTGGAGCAGTAGAAAAGTCTAGAGAAGACAATGGAGGTGACTAGGAGTATAGTAGCATGGAAGGTTAAGAAGGGTCGAATTTTACGGATGTTATAGAGGTGGAAGCGGCAGGATCAGGCAGTGAGAGAGATGTGGTGAGAGAGATTAGAGTCAATGTGAAGGCCAATATTACGGGCATGGGGAGAGATGGGGAGTTGGGAAGGGGAAAAGAGAATGGAAGGAGGGGGGAGGGAGGAGGAAGTGTGTTAGCAGGGAAGAATAGGACTACAGCATTGTCCGTATTTAGGGTAAGAAAGTGAGATGTAACATGAAAAAATGCACATTAACCAATGTCCAAAGAAAAAGGTATGCTAACCATGCACTGGACAAACAATCATGAATCCCCACTAGGGGTGTATACACAGGTTGGACTTCAGGCCGACCACTGAACTGATGGAAGGCCAATGCCTCTGTGTAAGTTACTTTAACACGCTGCCCTCCTTGCAAGCCCATGGAAAGGGAAAACCGGAAAGGCATATGTGTCTGGACCCTAATGTACAAACAAGGAGTGTACCAACACGAGACAAGCCTGTATGGGCCCAGCCGGAACACACTGGATGCCTTCGGATACCACACAAAGCAACACATTGTCACATGAATGCACAATAGAAAAGAAAAAAATCAAAAATGGCCATGGTGGACCTGGGGAGATGACGGGCCAACCAGGAGGGAGTAGGTGCAGGGTGCACCTCAACACTCACATGTGTGGATGTTGAGAAAAAAAATAATAATACCCTCCATGGGTTCATGGCCTGTATGGCTAGCATAGAGTGGGAGAGCTGTCGATGTTGTTGTCACTCTCTGGTGTAGCATTAGGGGGTGTTCGTGGTAAGGGAGTCTGACCACGTATAGCCCTGGTCTGCTCCTCAATGGCAGCGAGCATGTGGGCCTGAAAGGTTTGTTTCTGCATCATGATGGCCCGGAGGTCCGCATTCAGCACCTCACGTGATGCACAGAGTTCCGCCTGCAACATGTCACGGGATGCACAGATCTCCGTTTGCAAGACCTCACGGGTTGCACAGAGTTCTACAGAGATGTTTTGCGTCACCTGCTCCATCTGCTGTTCTGCCCGTCTACTGCGGGCCAACTCGAGTGCAGCCAGAGTAGATCTGAGGCAGGAATTCTCTTCCCTCAGTGCAGCCCTGTGGGCCTCAGCAGCAATGGCTGTGCGCAGAGCCCCCCGTTCAGCCTGTCGGTCCCTGTTGCTGGCCGACATGCCCAGCCTGTGCTAGTGGCATGTGGCCTCCAATGCCTGCTGCTGGAGCTCCATCTGTCTTTCAGGGGGGAGAATGGAAGTGGCCACCCTATCCATGCCCTTTGCCAACATCTCACATGATGCCCCCTGTTGTTGTGCAATAGTATACATGGATTGCTTCCACACAGTATTTCCGGTGGTACACAGCCACAGCGTTGCCGGACCCCACACACGCCAGTCCCAAGGATACCTGTCCCTTGCTGCGCTCGCGCTGCCTGTGGCTGCAGGACTGCATTCCTCCCTTGATAAGCTGCCCCAGGAACAGCAGCCAATACTATGGAGCGTGACCCTGCAGCCGTAACCACCACAGACGAACATGCCAACACTGACTGGCCCTGTGAGGACTCTACCCCCCCTGCAGGTGTTTGGGACAGAACAGCATCCACAGTAGAATCACTCACCTGCAACAGCAATGAGGGTTCCATGTCCAATTCAGCACCAGAGGCATAGGCGTCCTCAGAGATGTACTCAGAGACAACCCTGGCCAGGATGGTCTGTAGCACCGATGGATTCTCATGGTCTACCAGAACACGTCCTCCACTGGTGCCTGGTTGAGGTTGAGAATACATATCCTCCTCCACCATCACTTCCTCTTCCACTGCATCCAGTGTATCATAACCTGCAAAAATGCAAAAAAGAGACATGAATACACATGTTAATACCATAGGCTACACACATAGGCATAACAATATTGTCAGCTAACACATTAACCTGCCATGTCACACAGTACACAAACTCAGGCACGCACGCAGTGTCAATGAAATGGAAGGGGAGCCTGAAAGCAGACATGGATGCGCGTCAAAGGGCAAAAGATACACATGTACTGCATGGTGCATAGCACCTGCATCACACACAAGTATGTCACTGGCATAGTCCTTCCACAAAGATGACTGATGCCCATACACAGATTGCACATAGCATAGCCATGCCAGAACTCTCAGCCAGCCTCAGATGGAAGTTGAAAATGACTGTCCATGAGCCATGTACAATGCATGTCAGACTGTGTTGTAGCAGACAGTGTGGTCAGCTGGCAAGTTCATTCTGTCAGTCATCTGGGACTACAGCAGGGGAGAGGAGGACAGAATGCACAACACATGAGGAAGCATTATAAGTGCCTCCAGACCCGGAGAAGCTACACCTCCAGTTACATAGAGGCAGGGAGGCTATACCAGAGGGAGGCCCCAGCTCAACACAGACCAGAAACATAAACTAATTTCCGTGAGGAGCAACTGACCTTGAGAGAGCATGAAAGGGATGATGAAAGACCACGAGAAGGAAGTAAATGCTGGGGGATGGAGAGGAAATGAAGAATGCCTCTGAGGAGGAGGAGCTTGCAGGGTGACCTCACAGAGACGTCAGTCATGTGACGATAGAAAGCGAGTGTTGAGTGGAATATCATCACAGGCTATCTGCGATCACAGGTTGGAGCAAGAATAGGGCCAAGAGAGTCTGGACAGAGAATGTCGTGGAAGGAGGGAGCAGGTGTGGTGGTGAGGATTGGCTCTGTGTGCAGCACATGTTTTGTATGCAGTCTGCATGACAACAAGCACGTATCACTTCAACTGACCCACCACCAGTCGCCTGAGTAGAGGCAAACTTGGCAGCCAGCTTGTCTTTTGCTCAGCGCTTGAGGTCATTCCAGCTCTTCACGACATCACCAGCTGTGTGCCTTTCCTGGCCCAAGGCGCTAATACGGTTCCTGAGGCACTGCCAGTGGGCCATACGCTGAGCAGGCATATGTGTGCTCCCTGCCTGCACCAGCATGTCACGGCCGTGTTCCAACACGTAGGCCACGAGCGTGTCCAGTTCCTCCTCAGAGAAACTCCTCTTTCTCGACGTGTGGGATTGCTGAGCCGTGTCTGGGGTCCCAACCTGTACTGCTGGAGCACACTTCAGCCTCTTGCGAGGTGGTGCAAACCCTGAGTGGCTTGTACCTCTGTGGTCAGTAGGGGATGGAGTACAGGTGGACTGGCCTATGGAATCAGGCACTGATGTTAGTACAGAAGGTCGGCTTGCAGGTATCGGTAGCTGGGTGCTGTTGCCAGGACCCTGCACCGCACGTGACCTGGCCTTCGGGACATGGAAATCGGCCATGGAGTCACCCTGTGCCTGAGCTGGGACCACTACAGTCCGGGCTGGCTCACCCGGAGCCAGGGTGGTGGTAGCCGCAGCAGACCCTGCAGCTGCCACACCCTGGCTGCTCTGGACAGCAGATGGCACTGCTTCTCTGGGACCACAGGTGCTGGGATGTCAGCAGCAGCTGGGTTGGGGCATAGCTATCCCTGCATGGGCCTGGACAGCTTGCCCACGTGGACCACCTTGGCCAGCTTCACCACCCTGGCCACGTCGCCCACCTTGGCCAGCTTCACCACCCTGGCCACGTCAGCCACTTTGGCCAGCTTGACCACCCTGGCCACGTCACCCACCTTGGCCACATTGCCCACCTTGTCCACCTCTAGCAGGTCACCCAACTTTGCCTCCCTTCCCTCTTGTTGCCCTCCCAGTCATGGCACAGATGGACTAGCGCAATGAGAGGTGCATCCAACAATTGGCCTGGGCAATTGGAGTGAGGAGGCAGGGTATGTGATGAAAAAAGTACCACTGTGCTCCAGCAAGGCTCTATGTGACCCCTGGGGAAAAAAGAACGGGTTGTGCAACGCTCAACCACCACAAAACCAAAAATCAACGTGTACGCAACCCCTCGGTAGTCCACGTGTGAGTGAAAAAGTCCTGCAGTACGCTGTGGCACCCAGCAACACAATAAATGCGTACTCGAGGAACACGTAATCTACTATGACCTCGAAAATGGGGTACGCGACACACAGGGGCAACCACAGTGGGAAGAATTGCGTGCACGACTCACTGTCTGCCTCGTAGTATGCAAAAAATCACATGCGTGTGTGCGCGTACGCAAATCCTCCGCCCAAACAAGAAGTACGCACTGCCACAGTAGTGAATCGCGTGTGAACACACAAAAATATGAAATTCATGCATCCGTCCCCACGAAAAGCACGTATGTTGCACTGTCGTCCTATCCACACCTTTAACTTACGCGCTTAGGGCCTTTCCTCTGATTATACGCTAACGTGCTGTTTCCGCACGTGCAGAGTCACTCTGTTTCCGGGCTAGCCACGCTAAAGAACACGGAAGACCCACCTCCTGCCTACAAGGCCATTTACCTGGCTCCAACTGCCCTGAGCTGCCTCCTAGAGCCATCTTCTGCTGCCAGCCCACTCTGTGTGCCTGCTGCCCTCATGCCCTGCATTTTGGTACCTGCTTATCAGCCATTGCCAGTGATCCTGTTGCTGTGACCACCTCTGCTGATCCAGAAGACTACTGACTGCCATACCATTGCTCCACAGCCCAGCCCCAGGACCACGTTGCCCACTGACACCTGCCTCGGGGGTTGCCATGTCTGATACCACACCATCGGAGGCAAGTAGCAACCCCCTGGCAGAGAGGGAGAGGGCTGTCCGCTTCAGTGCCAATGAAGTTGACATCCTGGTGGAGCAAGTCCTGGGGCATTATGATGCCATCTTCCATGGACCATCGCGAGTCGACAAGGAAGGACGGAGGAAGATCTGGGTGGACATCGTGGGTGCCATCAATGAAGAGGGGATGGCACCCCGCGACTACCGACATGTCCATAAGCGCTGGGAGGACTACGGTTCCAGGACCCTCAACAAGGCCCAGCGCCCCCTCCAGCCTTGGGCTGGCCGAGTGTAGCGCCGGGGCTGGTTGACCACCTAGGAAAAGAGGGTCCTGGAGTGCATCAACCCAGCACTGCACACCCAGGTCTTGGAGTTGGAGCTCCGTCCGGAGTCGACTGGTAAGTGTCCATGTCTTCTTGTCCACCATAGTGCATGTGCATGTAGACGTGTGGTTGGTGTGTACACCCTGCTGTTATGTTTGGCATGCCTACTGTACAGATGTCTGTGTCCCAGGCACTGCTGCATGTGAGCTCATTGATGCATGTGCAACATCAATGGTGTCTGTGTGGTAATTCATGATGCGCGCATGTGTGTCACGACGTGCACATGTTTGCATCCCTGTGTGTGGATTGTGTCATGCCAGAGGTGTGACACATGTGTGCATTCGACAACATCATGGACATGCATGGTGTACATGTGCGTGTGTATGATAAGTGAGTGTGTGAGTGGCAAACACCCCAGGATGTCTGTGACTCTTTGCTTTTGCACGTGTGATTGCCCCAAGCTGCCAATTTCACCTCAAGTGCCCTCCGACATGATGGATCCATGGCCTACTGCATGACTGCCAGGTGATGTGTGTGAGTGAGATGTATATGTGCCATGATGCGTGTGAGGTGCATGCACAATTTGGATGTGCTGGCGGTGCCTTGTCCAAGGATGTGAATGGCTGTGTCAATGACAGACATGATTGTGCATGTGTGTGAATGGCACTTCCCTGTGTGTAGTGGACGGTGATGATGGTTGTGACCTTTGACAGTGGCAATTATGTACTTTTGCAATGTGCCAAGCACACATATGTCCATTACCCTGATGTATGTAATCTATGGTTCCCTATCCACAGCGACAATGGTAGAAGTGGGCGAAGAAGGCGCATTGGAGACCGGCAGCAGGGATGCCTCCACCAGGCATAGACGCAGGGCCCAGTTATCCTCCCAGGGACCGTCATGTGTGGAGTGAGGAGACTGGTGCCGCTTCCGCGACAACAGCCGCAGCTGCTGAGGGGAGGCCCAAGAGGACAAAGTTGGTTGTGGGCTCCTCGGCAGTGGGAGGGACAGGTGAGACCACACCGGGGAAATCCGATGCGGAAGACAGTGGGCAGTCATCCAGGTTGGTGGTGGTGGTGGAGGAGGAGGAGGAGGCCACAGCAGCCCAGCCCATGGGGCATAGCGGGGGTGATGAGGTAGGTGTGACTGCTGCAGTCCAGGTCAGGGGCATGAGGCAGTGCAGGTCTCAGTGGAGGTGCCTGTGCCTTATCCTGTCCCTGTTACTGCAACTGCAGCAGTATGTACCTGCGGGCATGCCCCATGCTGTACCCGTCCGCAGGTGGCGGATATATACACGGATATGGATCTGCCACTACCTGTGGATCAGTCAATTCGTGACAGGGTGGAACCGTTGCTAGCCGGTATTGCAAGGTGTAAAGCCAGCATTTGTGATGATGTGCAGGCTTCCAATCCGGGGCTTGCAGAACATCACGATGAGGTCTGTCACATCATAAACTGGCAACCTCTGTTCCTGGTCAGGAATTTCCTACATGTGGTGGCCACTGCTGTAACCCCCTCCTCCTCTTCCTCCTCTGTGTGCCAGTCGTCCTCCCTGCCATCTTCTGGTCCATATACCACCAGTGCCCCCTGTGAACCTGTCCTAACCCCAGCAGCCAGCCTGGTGGAGACCACATCCCTGCCACAGTCAGGAGTCGAAGGAGGATCAGCACAGATGGTCAACGCAGCAACAGGACCAACGGCAATGGAGGAAGTGCAGGCAACAAGCAGCAGGGCATGTGCATGACAGCCACGGTGGTTGTCATCATTCTGGGGGCTGTCTCGGAGGCGCATGCACCGGGCTTTTCGGCGGCGGCATGCTCGACATAGGAGGCATCAGGACTTGGGGCGCTCAACTTCAGAGGGGCAGGTATCAGCCATCGAGCAGGAGGGAAACGTGGACCTTACCACAAGGATGTCTTCCATGTTGGAGCAAATGGGCCAGCAGATCGGAGCAGAGCGGCAGCAGGCACAGGGGGCACGACTCACCATCGCCAGGGCAGAGAACACTCTGCGTCAGGTGGAGAGGCAGGCCGAGTTCCTCGAGGAGTCTTGCAGGGAGTTTGAGAGGAGCACGATGGAGTCCTTGCTGGTGCTCGATGGGAGAGCAAAGGCCTGCCTTAGGGAAATAGACGCAGAGTTCAATGATTCCTTGGCTGAAACTCTTGGAGAAAATGGTGAGTCGTAGGACAAGGCCGCTGCCTTTGTAAATAGTTCTTTGGGAGTAGATTTCATTTGGTATTTTTTTTTTTTTTTTGGAGTTCATGGACTTTGCTCCACATCTTGTAAATATTTATTTCTTCTTAGACTTGTTATGGATGTTAATTTTGGGATCATGACCCCTGGAGCTTTGTATATAGTGGGGGATAACCCCCCTAGCCTATCGGGGCAGAGTGCGACTTGGGTTGCCTAGGGTGCCTACTCCCCCTCCCACACATCCTGTCTACCCCATACCCCATACTCAGTGGCGCCGAAAGGAGGGTTTCTGTGCAGAAGCCCGCCAAAAGGACGAACAAAGGATCGCCGACTTGGGCTTGGATTACGGAGCAAGACACAAAAAAGAAATATTATTAAAGATCTGGCAAAAAAAAACCACTTTATTAAAGTTAATATTAAAATAACCTGGCGGTATGGTAAAGGTTGTCAGTAAAAGTGGTAGCCTCGAACAATGGGAAATTCCCATAGGAAAATATTCCTGGTTGAATATTAATGGTAGTAACCACTGCCACCAGCCAGAAACGCTGGAGAGAGGGACTGGACAGTACCCTCTCGAAAATGAACACCAGGGAAAAACTATTAACCCTTTCCAGTACCTCCATAGTAAGATGGTTTGTACTGGTTTTGTTCATAACTTTTGACTAGTAAAGTCAATGGTAAATTTACATGCCCTTGGAGACAGTAGTCAGTCCCAGGGTATGGAGTCTGTTTGGGGGTCACTATGACACCCCTGTGTTACTGCACTGAGGGTGCTCTGTTACACGCATGTAAAAAGATACCTATGAGGGTGAGAAAATGAGAAAAACCCCATAGACCATAAACACAAAAATAGTCTAAAACACACATCAGCAATCCGTCTAAGATTGGGAAAAAGAGTCTCACTCTTAGCAGGAGAAAAAAATAAACCCTCCAAATCCAGCAAAGCTGCTGGGGGACTCCATAGGTAAGGGAAATTAGCCTTTTAAGAGAATTCTCGTGGGGGTGGGGGATATCAGTCGGGGCCTGCCTGCAGGTTTCGTCACTGGTGGGGGTGGGGGGACATGAGTCAGGCCAGCCAGCAGGTTGGTGTCACTGGTGGGGGTGGGGGACATGAGTCAGGGCCTGCCTGCAGGTGCCGTCACTGGTGGGGGTGGCGGGACATGAGTCGAGGCCAGACTGCAGGTTGCCGTCACTAGTTGGGGTGGGGGGGCATGAGTTGGGGCCTGCCTGCAAGTTACCGTCACTGGTGGGGGTGGGGGACATGAGTCGGGGCCTGCCTGCATGTTTCTGTCACTGGTGGGGCTGAGGGGGAAATGCGGGTTATGGTCACGGGTGATGGGGGGGTCTCTTCTGGTGTGGGCTGCCTGCGGGATATGGTTACGGCTGATGGGGGGGCCCTTGTTGTGTGGGCTGCTGCGGGGTATGGTCATGGGTGATGGGGGGGTCTCTTGTGGTGTGAGCTGCCTGCGGGGTATGGTCACAGGTGATGGGGGGTTCTCTTGTTGTGTGGGCTGTCTGCAGGGTATGGTCACAGGTGATGGGGGGTCCCTTGTGGTGTGAGCTGCCTGCGGGGTATAGTCACAGGTGATGGGGGGGTCTCTTGTGGTGTGGTCTGTTAGGCAGAATCATATGCAGTGCCCTTAGGGACCAATGCACACAATTAAGACCACAAGTGGCAATACAAGTTCACCTTTAGTACAAGCCTGTACTACACAGAAAGAGTCGTAGCAATGGCTGAGCAGCCAGACTTATCTCAAGAGCAAATGAGCAGTAGTAGAGATCACACAAAGGACTACAATTACTATGACTCAAGCAAACACTGACTCATGGTTTTTGGTTAAAAAATATAAGTACATTTATTTTTAAACCATCTCTTCACAAAACACTTCACTTCTAGTAAAATAAAACCACACTTCAAATATACTACACACAACCAATTCCCCTTGTGCAGAACAATTCAAGGTAAGTATCTAAGGATTTGACAGACCGGTGTTATGAAACAAAGACGTTACCGGGAGTACATATGCGATCACTTTTTGACAGTAATGACAGTTCAGTCTTACTAAAGATAAGCGTACCCGCGGGAAGAAATGTAACCGTAGTCAAACGCACTTAGCACATGAATTAACACAAGAGAGTTGGGGATAAAAATTATAGGCAATCATTTTGTCAAGGCATCTAGAATCAGAGGGCACCTTCTAACAAGTAGATACAAGTCAATAGGCCTGCGCCAGTGTCAAGTGGAACAGGGGTCCTGTTGGCGAGGATCACACAGTCAGACGGTTCACGATTCGAGGTTGCCAGGAGGACTTAGATATTGTCACAAAGGGAAGCAAAAGTTATAAGAGGGAAGGAAGAAAAAAACAAGCCTTTGGTGAGGAAGGAGGGTTCACCCCAATTCCTCGAAGTCAGACACAGTACCTTATTCGTTAAAGAAAGCTGGTGCCACGGCAGTTGTTCCTGGTAGTTTCCTGCAGACTCACGGTTCCTGGAGCTTCAGTCGTGGGGACAAGAAGGAGGACATCTGGAGCGATCTGCACTACCCAGAGATGAGGCCAGCAGCAGCGAAGCAACTGTGAATAAAAGGTGTGCTCCTTTAAAACAGGTGAGGCTCTTCAGATGGCTATCCTGACCACTACAGTTGTGTGCAGCGATTTCGAACAAGAAGAGGATCCTCTGGCTGTGGAGGGCGAGCTGGTTGATCCCACCAGGCTCAAGGGAAGAAGACTCCGGACTGGGTCTTCTCTGTCGTTGGAGGGTAGATAGCTCAGGACTGCAGCAGGGCTTCAACAGGACTCAGGAGTTGCAGTAGCCGTCTTCCTCTCCGCTTCTCTTCGGTTCTTGCAGTTCCAGTGGCGACTCTGACTTCCAGCCCAAGAGCCCTGCCTTTTATGCCAAAATCCCCCATTCATACAGCCTGGTCGTCAATCAATCAGCAGGGGCTGCCTGTGGGGTATGGTCACAGGTGATGGGGGGCCCTTGTGGTGTGGGCTGCCTGCGGGGTGTGTTCGCGGATGATGGCAGCACGCGCACCCCTTTCCACGCGATTTGGCTGGCACGAGTGGGGTATGCGATTTCGTGGGGGTACTCGCGGCCCTTTCCACACGATTTGGCTGGCGCGAGCGGGGTACGTGATTTCGCAGGGGTGCAGACGGGGCACGCGCAGGTTTTTCCACACAATTTGGCTGGTGTGAGCGGGGTGCACGGTTTTGCAGGGGTGCAGACGGGGCACACACAGGTCTTTCCACGCGATTTTGCTTGCACGAGCGGGGTACACGATTTTGCGGGGGGACGAGCGGCCCTTTCCATGCGATTTGGCTGGAGCAAGCGGGGTACATGATTTTGCAGGGGTGCAGACAGGGCATGCACAGGTTTTCCACGTGATTTGGCTGGTGCGAGCGGGGTACGCAGTTTCGCAGGGGTGCAGACGGGACATGCGCAGTTCTTTCCACGCGATTTTGCTGGCACGAGCGGGGTACACGATTTTGCAGGGGGACGAGCGGCCCTTTCCACGCGATTTGGCTGGCGCAAGTGGGGTACATGATTTTGCAGGGGTGCCGACAGGGCATGCACATGTTTTCCACATGATTTGGCTGGCGCGAGCAGGGTACGCCATTTTGCAGGGGTACGAGCGGCCCTTTCCACACGATTGGGCTTATGCGAGCGGAGTACGTGATTTTGCGGGGGTACGCACCGCCCTTTCCACGTGATTTGGCTGGTGCGAGCGGGTTACGCGATTTCACAGGGGTACGTGCGGCCCTCTCCACACGATTTTGCTGGCGCAGGCAGGGTACACGAATTCACAGGGGTACAGACTGGGCATGCGCTGGTTTTTCTACATGATTTGGCTGGTGTGAGCGGGGTATGCAATTTTGCAGGGGTGCAGATGGGGCATGTGCAGGTCTTTCCAGGTGATTTAACTCGCGCGGTTCGCGATTTTGCAGGGGTACACACAGCACTTTCCATGCGATTTGGCTGGTGCGAGCGGAGTACATTACGATTTTTCACGCGATTACGATGGAGGGAGGCTGTGTGCTGGGCCACGGATGGCTCCGGGCCGTGCGCCGTATTGGCCATTTCACTGTATTTTTCCTGCGCATGGGCGGTGTTGGGGCCGTTACTGGCACTGCTTGCTCTTCAGTGCTCCACGGCAACTGATGCCTCGGGAGATCCATGAATATGCGTGCCGTGCAATTGCTGGTTTGCGCCAGCCATGGCGCACGCACCTTCTCGGCGCGTGGCGCTTGAGCTGCTTCTGCGCTGGATTCTATGAACCGGGCCCTGTGTCTCATCCCACAGAGTCCTCTCTTTCCTCTGGGCCTTTTCTCCTCCCAGGTGATCCTCCTGAAGAACACCACCCCCAAGGTCCGGATCAGAAAGCATTTGCCTTTCCCTGGCCACCTGGGAGGAGGCTTTAGACAGTGAACTAGTTAGGAATCTGGATTCATCACAGACGTTAATCATGTCTTTCCTTGACATTCACAGGAGGAGTATCAAGACTGTGCAGTCTTCCTTCTGTGCTGTGAGTGACATGGGGGCTATTCGGGGGGTAGTGGCTACCAAACCTCTGATGCCAGCACAAATACGGCTGACATTACATATGGATAAGACTCATAGGTGCAGACCCCCGCCTCCCAAAGGGCAGCAGGCCCCAAGCCATCTAGCCTTTCCCTCCGATAGCATAAACTCCTTTCAGCACCCAATTCAGCCGCTCATGTTGATCCTGACCCAGCAGGTGGACCATATACCAAGGGCTAATATCCTGGCTGGTAATCTAAATCATGGGCTGGTAGACTCAAGCATGGTATTACTGCTGATAGGGCCCCGTTTGGAGCTTTTAGACCCCTGTATGGGCACAATGCCCCTATTGGTTACAGTGCAAGTACTGGGCAGCACATTAGGGGTCGCAGTGGTGGGGTCCTATTCCTGCATATGGCGCCTAAACTGGACAAAACCAGATCGAAACCAAGGAAGGTCTTGCAAATAAATGTATCCATTGGTTTTGTTCTGTGCATGGCTGTATGTCTGTCATCCGCAAAGATATTCTAAGTAGCACCAGGTTGCATTCACAGGGAGATAATGGGCCTGCTACCGGCGGGTTCCCACTGACCTCGTAACACTGTTCTGCTGCCTGAGATCCCGATGCCACCGGGACATTGCAAGTCCTGCGGCCCGGGATGTCTGGTGGCAGAAAAAGTAAATCCCCATTCAAGCACTGCATGCCTGCAGGGGCCTCTGCTCCCGGCAGGTTGCACAGGCCCCTGCAGGCATTCTCTCAGTATGGCGGTCCAGAAAGGGTGCGGTACGTTGCTACCGGCACCCTTGTTTCCAGACCGCCGTGCTTGTAATGAGTCTTAATGTCTGATTTTACTTGGCTGGAATTCAAGGAGCTGCGAGTGGCCAAAGGCCTTTTGGGTTTTGATTTAAGATCTTACCTGCCGCCCAACTGCATGCTACAGATTAGAGCCTATCCCCCACGCAGGTTTGGCCACTTCCCTGAAGCTGGATTCCGGCATCCTATACTATCAGAAGCTGACTTGGTTCATCTAGGGAAGAATAGATCATCTAACTTAACGCATGCCAACCTAATTGTATCTGAGAAGGAAGACCTGGACTCTGTTGAGTGTCTAGGTCCAGTCTCAAAAAGCTTGTCTCCTTACAATGTTTGTGGTGTTTCCTACATTCAGAGGTCTTGGTTGTAAGAACTAAGGCCCTTGCCTTATTTAGGGTATCTTGTATAGATAAACATTGCTGCTAACTCGTCATAATTTAACATCCATTCCATTTTTGGAATTGATGCTGTTTTACCTGTTTACTTAAACTTTAGGATCAATGGAGTTTTAGTTTATTTTTTTAGGCCCATTTTAACTGGACATTTTTTGTTTTGTCATGCATAACGAAACTGTGAAGTCTTAATACTTTTAGTGGTTCATAATTTGGAATAGACGCTGTTTGATCTGTGTTAACGAACTTTGTATTCAATTTATGATCGGTATGCAATACGTCCTCTATTTCATGCTATATACCATTATTGCTGCTATTGTCCTGAATGTGATGGTTGTTGTGTGTGCCATTAATTTACTTTTATGGCCGTGGGCCGAAATAAAGTTGTTGATTATGATAATAAATTGGCACAAGCATTTTTGGCAAGGAGAAAAAATCAGTGACAATTTGTGAGTGACAAACATGTTTTTTGAATTATTTGTTTTATTATGTGCATTTGGCTTTACTAGGAAAAACTTCAGACAATACACCATATAAAATATAAATACAACCACAATCACAATAACAGATTACATAATTCTTTGCCTATTATTATAGCAATTAAGATAGTCAAAATATGAAATCTAAAATCTATACATGAGGTCACATGTATAAAAATAAGAAAATAATAAGTAAATAAAAGAAAAAACATCACAAATCCAATCAATTGTCTCATTGCAAAAGGATACATAGTTGTTCCAACCAAGATATAATGGGCAGAACAGCTATCCATATATGAAATGTCGCCGCCGTAATTACTAAAGATTCCGCGGAATAAAACGCAGCCCATAATTGGTCAGATTGAACATACAAAATGCTAATAGCCCTTTTGATAATTCTCTTGTAATTCATTGCATGCAGTGTGGATGTGGCGAGAGGTCTCAGTCTCATATCCACATAACCGACAGTGTCTTCTCTCGCTCAATGCCCTGCCAGGTGCCCACGTATTCAAAGGTAGGCAAAATATTAAAACGTAAATATGAAATAAAATGCCTCAGGTCATATGCACAGGATTTCAATAAATCAGTACAAGGTCTATTTGGGCAAAACCCTTGTGTTGCATATGCCATATATCTCTTTATGGCAAGCAATTTATCAATAATCTTTGATCAATCCCAAGTAATAGTTTTACCGTTCAAGGATTGAATAAACAAATATGAGTATTAATCTTTCGGGAACTCCAAGCCAAGCAGATGGAAGTGAGCCATGATTGAACATTCCAAGTCACAATAAAGTGGATTCTGAAAGTCTTCATATGTACAATTGGAGAGGAGGCCCAAAAGAAATTCCCGAGCCCTGCAAAGTTTTACAAAAACTTTGCATCGCAGGATCATCCATAGAGCTGTTGGGGAGGTCAACCTCAGCTTGCACCAGAGTGCCCCTACTGGGACGGTGCGTGACATTCCCAAAATGGAGTGAAGAATTTTTCCCTTGACTCGGTTCGTCCAAGTTGCAAAACGAGAGGATAAGAATTCAGTTCCATAAAGGATACCTGGGACCCCACTGATTTTGTTAATTTCTAGCAATCCCTCAACATTGTACCCCACTTTCCTAGTTATGAAACTCTTTACAAGCATCAATTTTCTGTATAATTTATGCAATATATGAGTCCCCTAGAAGGAGGAGAAAGGAAGATATTTAACTGGGAACCCCAAATAAGTATACCGGTCGACTATTTCTAAGGTCTCCCCATCTAGCTTCCAACAAAAATTCTTTACATTATTAGACTGTTTACCAATAATCATAATCTTGGTCTTGATCATGTCATTTTGTGTTGCCTATGTAAGTAGAGCATCTAAAGACCTCTGAAGGCCAATGGGGATCGGAATTACCCAATTTGATAGTTAAAAATCGATCGAATGATATATTTCACTGAATTCGGCCAGTACCATTCGATGGATTTTTAAAAATACCAAAATTGTGGAGCGGAGGTTTGATGGGGTGTCTCCTGCTTCCTCAATATTGGCGGTGGGCGACTGGAAAAAAAAGAAAAAGGGTGCAGGGAAAGCGGCGGCGAGCAAGCAGGTAAGTAGGGGAGGTGGGTGGGGGTTTCTAAACATATTATTTACTGTCTTTCACTGCACAACAGCTATTTCTAATTGTCTTAAGCATTTTCATTTGTTTACTTCAATGTACGTACAATCCGCAACTTTGAGCAAATTTATTACTGTCAGTTCTCCGCGATCAAATCTCATACAAACAATCAATCAATTCTGGGGATCTCGTCTATTAAGATGGTGTCATCAACGTAGGCTGTCCAAGGAATACATTCCCCTCTGATACGGGGGGAGGGGAAAGTTGAGACAAGAACTCAAAGCCACATCCATGTTAGTCACGAAGAGGTTAAATTGCAGGGGTTCGAGTACGCACCCATGCTTCAACCCCCGATTCGTAGCAATTGAGGGTGTGGTGTGGCCGACAGTATCAACCCATACAACAACTGGCATATCTGAATATAAAGTTCTCATGAAATGCAATAGCAACGGGGTCTATAACCCGGGTGGTTAATTTTCCCCACAATGCAGTTTGTGATACACAGTATAAAGCACTGTCATAATCCACATAGAAAATGTAAAGCTTCCTATCAGGAGAACATAATGCATCAGCTATTAAAAAATTCCGGGCCCAGATGTTATGCAGGGTACAATTACCCTACGAAAGCCTGTTTGGAACTTTTCAATAGTCCATGTTATTCTGCCCATTTTTGCAATTGTTTTAGTATTAGGGCTGAGAAGATTTTCCCACTAGAATCCAGCATTGCCAATAATCTCAAATTTGTTGGTGCCGCGTGGTTACACTTTTTGTACACCGCTACTGATATAGATTCCAGCCAACTAGCTGGAGTAACACCATGGCCAAGAATTTTGGCAAAAACAAAGGTAAGTATTTGGTAAGTATAATTCTGGGTTACCCTTAATGACAGCATTGGCAAGGCGATCTGGAACTAGGGGCCTGTGACTTCTTAAGTGCCCTAATTACAGTTAAAACATCTTCTTTATCAAAATCCACAGTATATTTAAGTGGAGGATTGTAATCAATAAACAGTGTTTCATCTTGAGCCATTAAATCATTTAACTCTAAGGGGGGATACTTCCACCAGATACTTCCTATATAGATACCAACATTTTTTACTATAAATTGCCCTAAGAATTACACAAAGGAACCGCCAATTGGCATTATTTACATCAGCCTTGTACTGCTGCAGCCAATTCTTGTGCTCTGTACGGAGGTGATTCATACAACGTCTCTTCACCTCCTTAGTCAATAAACTGGTTCTCTGGACCATCCTAAGGGCTCTATGGAGTGCTTTCTTCCTATTGGCAATATTAATGTTATAGAGGCCCAACCCTTTACTCTGAGATGGAAATCCCACGCTATCTGGGCCTATTACTCTGAGTATTGTCCATCAAGTTGTAAATCTCTCAATCATGGCCTACCATTAGGGTTTCAACCGAATGTCCCTCCTGATCAAGCCACAGGTTCTATTTTTAACATGATTTTTATTCAGCGACCGTGAAATCACATGGACTGGTTTCAGAGTGACACATTTCTTTTTCCCGGGGGAGAGAAAATCAATTACTCTCTGAAAAAGACTAACTTGATTTTTCCCTGAGGTTGTAGCAAATCAGTGGGCCTCATTACTAATGAGCCAGTCTGGAAATAACGTGTCGGTAACAACGTTACCGGCACCTTTTCCGGACCGGCTCACTCTGAGTCTGCTGGTAGGGGCTTTGAACTACTGGCAGGCCTGATCTGCTGGTAGTTCTGGCTCCTACCGAAGATAAATCACTGAAGCACTGTTACTAGTGAAAGGAAGCGCCCCCAATTTCAGCACGATCCTCCCCGCAATGAGAGACAATAAGGGACTCTCCCGTAGTGGGAATAAGACCAAGACAGAGTGCGGGTGAGCGTAAGTGGGAGTTTATCCAAAGAATAGGGCATGCAAAGAACTCTGCAACCTCCGAGAGCGCTCTGTCTGACAATAGCAAAGACAGGCGTATTTCTAATACAAAAAACGTCATCAGAACCTATACACTATAGGGGGCACAAGTTAATTGGGATTGGGTGGCGTCGACTAACTATAGGTGTTGCTGCAGCGTGGTTGGTCTTGGCGTGAGGACGTCACTGGTCAGCCTCGTGGGTTGGGTTGGGCCTGGCAGGCCAGCTTGAGGTCATCCGAGCGGTGTTGGTATGCTGGGGCAGCCTGTGACAAAGATGAATACCTTTCCTGACTCGTTTGCCCTAGGCCATGCACACTGCAGTTATTCAAGAAACGACATCTAAGTTCATCAATAAATCGCTCAGCAGTTTGTCTTATAAAATAAACGCAACACATGAGGAATGCACCTCGTGAGAGGTCCGGTGGTTGTCGGTTGGGGTGAGATTTACCTGTGTTCTATTGACCGGTATTTTAGGTCGAGGGGCTGGGCTCTGGGGCCTGAGCCGAATGATACATGTCTGTCTGCCGCGTTAGAAGTTATTATATAAATGGGTCTCTGTGTCTTGTCCCAGTGATGGGGGTCGTCTTTGCACGGGGTCATGATTCTTGGGGTGGTCTAGGGGGGGGTTGTGGAATTTACGAGAGGGTGCTGGTAGATCAGTGGATTCAAACGTGGGTTTATTACCGTGCTGTAAATAACACAGGTGGCGGGCTGTGGCCTTGGGTGCGGTACCGGGGCCTCTGACTCTCTGAAGCGGCTCCAGCTTGGTTGGGGGAGGTGAGGGAGCGCGGCACATGCCTTAGCTTCTTTATCTGGCAGGCTTGGTAGGGTGGGAGGGAGAATGGCCTTGCATATATTCATAAAGGTTTTTTCCTCGTGCGTTGCTAACTTTTGAATGCAGAACTTTTATAATGTTCCGCCTTATTTTGATGTTATTTAAACACACATATATATTTCAATTTCGTTACACATTTCTTTAATACAGTCGGTCCGAGTACCTTTTCATTACCTAACATTATATTTACTACATGGTGTGATTATTTTATGTACATTAGACGTTACACGAGGTAGTTCTAGGTTATGGCCTACAGAAATTGATGCTCGCTGCTTTAGGTGATTAAGAAAACATATATGAGTTCAGGTTTCTACATAAAATTGTAAGAACACTTATACAGATAAAGGCTATACATTTGGTCGACATCTTTCTCTGTGGTTATAGCAGCACTAGTCCAGACCTGGGGTGGTATCATGTAACGTTACATCTTTATGGTTTATTCACAGTTTACAGGATCTGTTTAAACAGAGGTAGTTCGTTAATACCAATACTTGAATTATTTTCTACTTTCTTCAGATAGTGATGCTTCAGCTTTTTTCCCGTCACCCCGGCCTCGCGGACCAGGTCATGCGGGGTGCAATATTACATTGTGAACGATAAAATGTTACAGTGTTAGCATCTCGGGTTAGCTCATACCCGACTTTCTCATGGGAACGCGCTCGCAGCGGATCTACCAGGGCTACTGCGGCGGCGGAGATGCATGAAAGGCCCTCCAAAGGTGGGGGCCTCGTTACAGTGTGCTGAACTCACGCCATGTTTGCTAAACAAGATGGCTTCTAGGCCTAACTGAATTTTGGTATATGCAGGGAACGGATACGTGTGGGCAATGTCGTCGGCGGGTGACCCCTCCTCCACCTGGGCCCGGGTGGCATGAGGGGACGGCCACCGAGTCATGGTCCTCACCTGGGGAGAAGGCTGTAGGTGAGGAGGGCCTCGCGGCCAGTCCTCCCCTACATTTCCCCCCTTTCGTTACTAAAGTAACGAATTCTTTAGCTCTTCTAATCTTCTACATTCTTGCTCCTCTATCACTGCGTCATCCCATGCAGGTGTTCCTTTTCTAGGCATCCAGGCTCTGCATACCCCCCTCAAACTCTCACCTCTTCTAGCATACTCATCTGGTGTACATGTTAAATATATACAGTCACCAGTTTCTTCCAAGTCTACCCAGACCTCCTCATACCATTCCAGTTCCACGTCTCGGGGTTCTTTGATAGTGGTGTGCCATAGTTTATCTACTATGTACTTATCACGGCACATAGGCACTAACTGGTATCTGGGAGTGTTATCTGTTCCTGTCTGTACATGTACTTCTTGTGTCGCCTTAATTGTACCACCAGAGTTGCCCATTGTCACCATCATCATTGCACCATTAGGGACTGCGTTAGCACAACATCGGAGGCCCACCTGGCACAGGCAGAACACCACGAGGAGGACCACCACAACTGGTATCAAGAACTTCATCGCCATTCCAAGCCATGAGGGAACCCAGGAGAAGATATTGTCGAACCATGAGCTATCTTTAGCCCCACCTTCCAGCTTCATCTTCTCTCCCAGGTTATGTACTGCTTCAATGACGTGGGACAGGGACCCATTTTCTGCGTCTTCAGAAGGTACGAACGTGCAGCACGCACTTCCTATTTTTCGGCAAACACCTCCATCGATCGCTGTTAGCAGGTCCAGAACATACCTGTTCTGCATGGTCATTAGTCGCAGAGCTCGTAGTTCCACCTTTATTATGTTGAACCCTTCTTCAGTGTCATTGGCCAGCTGAATCAGTTCCCACCGTGTGATCTGGAGCCATTTTGCATTTGCTCTTGCTTGGACACTTGAAACTAGTGAGGCAAAAAATGTTTCCACGGAGCTGAACAGGCGATACCTGTCTGGGATCTGTGCCAATAAATCGGATGATGCTTGTGATATGTAGTTTGATGCTCGCTTGTTCCGTGATAGCTCCTCTTCTTTCCCTCCGGAGGACAGGACATAGAGGTGCGCTTCTGCAGTGGGAGACGTCGCATCCTTGTTCACGTTTCCTTGCGTCCTTTTATTTTCGTCGACGTGACTTTCTGGAATCACCATTAGGGCCGAATGCAAAGTGGCCATTGAGCAGCTGCCACTCCATGCCTGGGGAAGGTGCAAGTAAGCCTGATTCCCGCATACCCAGTATGTGTCCATTAGTGCTGCTGTTCCTTTTTTCATGTCTGGGATGGTGAGAGTTTTGTTACAGTTTTTATTCGTTCCCATTGCCACTTTTCCTTCTCCCTTGAAACATAGTTCGTTTTGTATTTCACTTTGTAGCTTGAAGGGTTTCTCCATCGCTGTTACCCATGTTAGTTTAGAGATGTGTTCTTTCCATATTGGTAAGCACGTTTTTTCCATCCACCGCAGCTTGTCTGGTTGGACACCTCTCAGTGCTTCCGCTTTGCACAGTACTTCATCTTTCCATTTGTTTTCGGAAAACAGCGTCCCTTGTATTGCAAAGAAAGGTTCTTTAAGACAGACCACTCCAGACGCTTTTGAATAGCACGTTTTGTTGTCCTGTATCATTTTGAAAGAGACATCGTGTGCTTGGAAGGTGTTCTTTATTCTACACAGTGTGAGATGAAGGAGACACTGGGCATCCACAATGGGCAATTCTCTTGGCAACAACACTTTGGGTGTACCTGATGCATGGGGGATGAGCGAACAGACATAGCAGCTTTCATTGGTTGTCTGTTTAGCTGTTGTACTCATATCTGCATACCATTTATTTGCTTGGTGGGGGTGTCGTGGGTCTTCCATCTTGTCTAATCCTAACCCATAATACTCATCATACCCCCTCCTACTTGTCTCTCTTCTTCGCCTACTTTTCTCCCTCCTCCTATACCTTTTAGTTTCGATAGGTGAAAGAATAGGCCCCCCTTTCTCATTCCCACCCCCCTTTTCCAATTCCTCATATAGGAACTTGTGTTCTGTCATCGTAATTACTTTTCCATTTTCCTCAATAAACAACAAATCGCTGTTTTGTATCGGGGCGGGAAGGGTAGTGGGGCTGTTATATATTTCAGGTAGGGACATTGTGTCATTTTCCATATCTTTATCTCTTGATTGTGACGGGGCAGCAGTGGGTGGTGCAGTATAGTAACCCCATACAAAGTGTGATCCATCCCAGACCAAAAAATCACCTTCTCTAATATTCATACTTGTAGTTGAATTCGTGCCAGGGGCAAGGGTGGTGTTACTCCCCCCTCCCCCCTCGTTCATCTCGGTAGAGATGAACGCTATGACCCAATATGTCACCAGGCAGAATATTGAGATGAAGAACACAATAACACACATTGATAAACCACATTCGTATGAATATGTCAATCTATCTACTAACATTTCTCTAAATCTAACAAATCTATTAGTTGCAGGCTGCCCATTCGATGCCATAGTAAATCCTGTTTGAAACATAAAAGTGCATTAAGTACAAGCATGTAAACATTTATAACGTTGTGACATTTTTTCGACAAAGTATGGGAGTGGGTGAGGGAGGGGGTGTGTCCACAGACAAGGTAACTTTACAATCATTACTATCCGTACATTATTTCATATATAAAGAGGAAAGTCGAGAGAAAAAAACTTCTCCAAAACCAAAAAAAAAACCCACAAAAACCTTCAAAAGTTGTAAAAAATTATATATATATATATATATACATATTTATTTCAGTACACTTGTCGTGCGCCAGTCGCGTTCAATGTTCATCACTTAATGCACACAAAATTCCCATCATTCATTCTGCACAACTTCATTGTCCGCAGTTGCCTGTGCCTCGTCCTGCACCTCACCTTCCACGGTGCTATAGGCTCTGCGTACGTCTGTCAAATGCACCCAGTATCGTAGGCCCTTCACCTTTACTGCTGTGGGTGTGCAAAACACTACCTCATAAGGGCCATGGAAACGTGGCGCATTCCACCTTCGCACAAAACTTCTGACATATATAAGGTCACCAGGCATTAGTTGTAATGGTTTTTCAGGCAGTGTCTCTGTTTCTGTTGTGTTCCCCTCCTCTCTTGTAGAGGGGGGGGCTAGTTGCTTCGCAATTACGCGCGCTGCCCGTGTCAGTTTTTTCAAGTACTCTGTGAACTCCTCTCCCAATATCGCTGCACTTCTGTGTGCATCAGAACGTTCACGGAGAGGCGAATGCACTGTGTGCATTCTCCTTCCCGTGACGATCTCATGCGGGGACAAATGGTGGTCTTTACTTGGCTGATTTCGTAACTCAAACAGGGCCAAAGGCAGGCAGTACATCCAGGTCTTTTTAAGGGAAAAACACAGTTTTGACAATCTGCTTTTTAACAGACCGTTCATCTTTTCCACTACGCCATTACTTTGAGGATGATAAATCGAACATAATTTGTGCTTTATTCCCAATAGCGTAGTCACTTCCTTGAATAGTTCATTAACAAAATGCGTGCCGTTGTCTGAGCGAATAACTTCGCAAATCCCCCAGCGCGGGAATACTTCCCGCACTAGGAACTTCGCGGCGCCCTTCGCATCAGGGCGCGCACAGGGGCCTGCCTCCACCCACCTCGAAAATGGACATACAACCACAATCATGTAGCGAGCCCCGTTACATCTTTCTCCCATGTCTACATAATCAATGTGGAGCTCTCTGAATGGACCATTTGGTTTCGGTATCGTTCCTCTCAGTGTGCGCAATGTCATACCTGAGTTGTAAATCTGACATGTCGTGCATTCTAAAGCCAGCCTTGTGATGTGTTCATGGAGGCAAGGTGCAAACCAATCTTCTTGTATGTCCGCCATTATGTGTTGCTTTGCGTTATGTGCGGGAAAGTGTAGTTGTTGAAATGCTATTTCTAACAATGTAACTGGCATTACCGCTTTTCCTGAACTTTTTTGTCGCCACAATAAATCAGTCGGCGATTTGCTGCATCCCCTCTTAGTCCACAGCAATTTTTCTTCTGCACTAGCTCCCTCTTGCAGCTCTATTATTTCCTGTGTGGGCATCATGTTGTATCCTGTGGGGACCTCTTGGCTTGCTGTGTGGTGCAACATGTACTCTCCTACTTCACCTTTCTGTAAATACGAAGCTTCTTTGGCAGCGGCGTCTGCTGCCGCGTTCCCCAAAGATATAAAATCTGTATTTGTGGTGTGGGCTTGGCATTTTACGATGGCCACTGCCGTGGGGTCTTGCAGGGCCTCAATCAGTTCTTTCAATAATTCTGCATGCTGAACCGGTGTTCCATCTGCTCGTCGAAACCCTCTCCGCCCCCACCGTGCCAACCCGCCGTGTACTGTTGTTGTCATGTATGCTGAGTCGGTATATATTGTTACTGCGCACCCCTTGGCGGCATGCAATGCTTCTATTAGCGCTATTAGTTCTGCTGCTTGGGCTGAATAGTGTGATGGGAGGCGGTGTTGCACTAGTGTCTCGTATTCATCTTCCTCTAATCGTACAACTGCCATACCCACATGTTTCTCTCCTGTCTCCATGTCTATTGATGCTGACCCGTCCACGAAATACACCTCTCCCTCGTTCAGGGCATTCTCAAAAATCACTTGATCCTGACCTTCGTCACCTGTGTATGTAGCGCAGTTGTGGTTCTGCATGTCCTCTGCGGTGCACGCCTCTGTGATGAATGTGGCCGGGTTCACTGTTTTACATCTTACTATGTGGATGTTTGCGCTAGACAGTATTATTTCATATGCTGTGGCGCGTTGTGTCGTCAATGTGCTCTTTGATCGCTCTAATATTGCAAAGAGTGAGTGTTCCACAAACAGTGTCACAGGACAGCCCATCACTATCGTGGCACTTTTCTCGATCGCGAACGCGGCTGCAGCTAGGGATTGCTCGCACGCGAAATGACCTTGCATTACTGCGTCTAGGGTGCCACTATAGTAAGCCAGTGGTTTGTGCCCTAACGATGTCTTTTGTGTCAGTACTGCTGTCATCAGTGTTCCTTTGCAGTGTGAAAATAAGAAGAATTCGCGCCCATAATCTGGATTTGCCAGTACTGGAGCGCTTGATATCAGCTCTTTTAGTGAGTTAAATGCTGTGTTCATCTCTTCTGTCCATTCTATGTGTTTGTTTTCCTGCTGTGCCTCTTTTAGTGCCTGTAACAAGGGCCTTGTGTATGCTGCATAATCCAATATCCATGCTCGGCAATAGTTGCACATACCCAGAAATTTCTGCATCTCTTTTACTGTTTTGGGCTCCCCAACTGCTCTAATCGCCTGTGCCCTGTCTGGTATGATCCGCTTGCCATCCTTTGATATCAGCTGTCCCAAGTATAGGACCTCTGTCAGACAGTATTGTAACTTCCCCTTGTCCACCTTGTACCCTTTATTGGCCAATAATGTCAGGAGTGTTATTGAGTCCTTTCTACACTCTTCCTCAGTTTGTGCACAAACCAATAAATCATCAACGTACTGAATCACTGTGCTTTCTACAGACAAATTCCCCAGATCTTCATGTAGTACCCTGTTGAATATGCTTGGGCTCTCGCAATATCCTTGTGGTAGTCTGCAGTGTTCGAACCTCCTCCCCCCTAGTGTAAACGCTGTTAAGTACCTGCTCTCTTCTGCTAAGGGAATCGAGAAAAATGCATTTTTTAAGTCAATAACTGTGAAGTGGGATGCCGTTTTCGGAATGTTGCACAGTATTGTCGCCGGGTTCGGGACTAAAGGGAACTCCTTCTGAATCACATCATTGAGTGGGCGTAAATCTTGTATCATCCTCCATGAACCTCCCTTCGCCTTTTTAATCGGGTAAATGCATGTGTTGCATGGGGAGTTTGAGGGCACTATTATTCCTTGTGCTAGCAGTGCATCTAGTGTCTCTCTGATCCCTTCTTCTGCTTCGCGTGACAATGGATATTGTTTTACCCGGGGTAGAATTGCTCCCGGTTTCAGTTTTATTACCACAGGCTGAACCCCATGTAATAACCCCACATCATGGGGGCCATTTGTCCATATGTTAGTGGGTACTAACCTCATGTCGTCATCAAAAAATGCACGTGGTGCTCCTACTACTGCCATTAATTCAACTTGAGTTTTTCTGGCTGTAACTACAATGTCGCACGGCATTGCTAGTTCCATCACTATTTCGCCATCTGTCTCAGTGTCAGAAAATAGCTCCTCGTCCGAGAGCTCCCTCAGTGGGATATTTGCATTTGTACACAGTACTGTCCGCCACTCACATCCTTCCATGTCAACGCCAATCACACATATTCTGTTTGCTGACACGTGTACTGCGTGTAAATCCAACGATAGCACTGACCCGGGAGCAGTGTCGGGGCTTGCTATGGGGCGGAAAAGGAATTCGACTGGAATCCTCCAATCCATCCTTTTTAGTTCTGGTACTATGAGAGCCAATGTTCTCATGCCCTCAACAAACATCTCCTTGTTTCTTGGTAACCCTCTGATCTCTTGCATGATTGAGTGGCCGTGTATTACTGCTAATATGCGGAGGGGGCATATGCCTGGCGTCGAACATACGATGCCGCTCCCTGTGAATGATATTGTCATGTTTAGTTTGCTTAAGAGATCTCTCCCCAGCAAATTAATGGGAGAGTGTTCATAGTACAGTAAGGGTGCTTTCACTGTTTTACCCCCCACTGTCACATCCAATGCCTCTGTGTAAGGAACTTCAATTACAGCCCCAGAGAACCCCTGCGTCTCTAACGTTCTATTAGATAACGGGAACCGGCCCTCTCTAATGCATGATTTCTCCGCTCCCGAATCCACCATGAATATAAACTGCTTGTCTCCTATCTGCGCTCCTATCAATGGTTCCTCTGATACATTGTGGGTCGTAGATAGTACTGGACACGCAAGTGCTCTCTGTGGGCTGTCCTATGCGGGGTGTCTCATTGCCCCCCCTTGATCAAAAATGTTCCCCGAAACTACTGACACCCCGCTGTAAGGTGCGGGAGCAGGCGCTCCGTTAGCTACTGTGGCGAAAGTGTTACCTGGCGTGTATTGCATATTGTCATTATTCTGTGGGTGGTTTTGTGTTCTGTACTGATGTCCGTGTAGTTGTGCGTTACTTCTTTGTCCTACATTTTCTGGTTGTTGGTATTGTCCCATGGGGAGGCCGTAGGGGCTTCCTGGGTGGGGGTGACCGTACTGTTCTGTCTCCTGGAACCCGTTGTTTTGTCTGCTCCTACACTCTCTTGAGTAGTGCCCCCATCTCCCACAATTCCAGCAGCTCCCCTGTGGACCTCTGGGACCCTGCCACCCATTTCCTCCCATTCCTCCATACCCTTGTCCTCCTCTTCGGCCCCTGTACCCACCTCTTCCCCCTCTTGGGGCCCACTCTTGCCACGTTGGACCTCCGTTCTGCTCCTGCTCCGTCCACTGTCGTTGTCCTTGTCCTGTCCAATTTGCTGCTATTCTTCCTTGTATTGCTATTTGCCCCTCCTCTCCTTCGTCTCCCTCCCTCATGAGTGGGAGCCCTGCTACCACTGCTGCAACCTTCACCAGTTTTGATTGTACCAACTTTGCCTCGTCTGCCAACCTTTTCTGTGCTACTTCCCTCTCTCTCTCTTTGATCCTTTTGCAATGGTGCACTATTATACTTTGGATCTCTGGCCACCCCTTTGCCTCAACGCCCGCTATTTTATCGAGTGCCTTCTGCACCTCTTTTGGGAGCCCTCTCTTAATGATAAAATAAAATAGAGATGTGGATTGGTGCCAGGGCGTGCCCGTTTCCGCTCTCCACATCTCCTGCACCCGGAGAATGTAATCCATAGCATCCTCCCCGTCATTCATTGTACATTGCATTACTGACTGTAAATCAGGGGTATCTGGGAATGTCTCCCGCAGTGCGTCCCACACCCTTGCTCGTACTGTGTTAAAGGAAGCCCCATCATGGCGATCACAGTCCAACGTCACGGCCGGGAAACCAGCCTTAGCCCATACTCTGTCCGCTTGATCTCCTACTGCGGTTACTAGTAGGCTTTTCACATCGCCTACTGCCAACGGTATGCCGGCGGTATGTTTCTCAAATGCATATATCCACTTGCTCGCCCCTCCTGACAGCTGGGGCAATAATTTCATTAAATTAGCCTTATCCATCTGAGCCCATGGTATATAGTTTGGTCTCCCCCCCCTCTGTGTATCAATGGAAGTTGTAACTTCCCTTTCGCGGTTGCACCCTCCCTTCCCTTAGTCGCTGCTGACTCCAATGACGCCATCTTCCCCACCCTATTTCTTAGTCGTCCCATCCATTCGTCGTCTATAGTCCCTAGCGAACATGCACCGTCCACCTCCTCGCTTTCCCCTCCTACTGCCATACTCAACCTATCACTCTCATCCAACCCTCCTCTGACATCACATAACAAGTCCTCTCTGATCCCTCTCTCTCGTGATACATCACCAATGCTCCCTTCTACTGCTCCTACCTCTATTATTCGTGTCGGCTCTTCCTCAATTCTGAACAGTATTTCCCCCTTTTTCCATCCTTCCTCAATTTGTCTACTTTCGCTCGACGCTCTAGACGTGCGTCCTGATTGTGTAGGGGCGCACGCCGTGCGCTCACATATGTCTTTTATTCTTGAGAGTTCATCCCTTGCCACAGTAAGCCTCGACTCTAAGTCACTCGTTAGCTTCTCTATATCCACCCTCTGTGTGCTTCCCTGGGCGCGCTCTCTGGTGCTTTCGTATGGCGGGGGGGCTGTTGGTCTTTGTGGTGTACCAGTTGTGGGGGGAGGCACATAAGTAGGGTCGCTATATCCTGCTGCGGGGGCTGGTTTAGGCAACATCGGGTACAAACTAATCACCTCCGCAGGTTGTTCTGTAGTAGCTGTTCCTTTTCCTCTCTTGGAATCATCAGTGGATTATCTGTGGTGGAAGGTAGATCAATATTTGGTGCCGGAGCTTTGGGTGGGGGTACTTCCTCAAACAATCTCCAGAGGTCTAATATCTCCTTCCTATTTTGCCATTGTTTCCCCTTATACTTGAGGCTAATGCATGCTCGTACCATATCAAGAACGCTTTTGTCAAAAGACCCTCCCTCGGGCCAAATCTGGGGCAGACCCTCCCCTTTCAATTCTGTTACCCATTGATCGTGATATTTATTTATTCGTTCAGCGTATCCCGGTAAGCTCTTACAAATATGTGACAAGGGAGTTTCGGCCCCCATCCTCTAAATCACTAACACAGCCGTGTCCACCTTCTTTACTTTTAGTTAGGTGTAGATGTGTGTATGTATACCTTTATGGCACAGACAAGAGCGGACGTCTCAAAAATTATCACCCAATTTTATTCACTGCGCAAATCCTTTCTCACTCACCATAGCTCATCTCCTTCCCATTCCCATACACTCTCATGTGATTTCACTTGCAACTGATCAAGTACTAGTTATGGTCAACACTCTCTGGCGCCACCTCGCGGTCAACCGGTCGTCTCCAACACTCACACGGTGCGCGCACCCTTCACAATGCTTTTCCACTCACACCTCGTCTTTTTTTTTTTTTTCCTCCCTTTCCTCCCTGGCCAGCTGTCCCTGTTTTTCTGCTAAGGTTACTATGTTCACGTCTGTACGTGCCACTACTTAATCCCCACTCCTACGAATGTGCTCCCTATTTTATAGTTCTTCTACAAGTATATTTACCTTATACCCTTTTCGCTTTCTCCCCCTGCCCCGTGGAATGGAAAAAAGAAATAGAGAGAGTAGCAATCACTAAAAAATATTCCCGGTGTCTCCCTTTGCCAGACACCAATAACTTATTTCTTACTTCTTCATATATTCCCAGTACTAGTTTAGATAGCACTATGCGGCGCCGCCTTCCACCCCCTTTCGGAGCTAGGTTTCCGTCACTTCTACCACTTCACTTATTTCTTACTCCTAATGGCCATATGCAAAGAAAAGATAAAGAAAGTTTCAAGACCCGTCTTTAGTAGACCCCCGTTATTCTTCTCCTCTACCTGTCCCCGGTCTCCTGTTATAATTTCCCCTCCCTTCCCCTTTACGATCGCTCGCACTCAGTACTCACGTGCCCGTCTTGAACCGATAGTCTCCGAAACTGGGTCCGTCCAGGCAGTGTCACCGGTAACTCAACGGTCAGCCCCTGGCTCCGGCGAGCGGCACTCAAAGGGGATTTTTTTCCAATCGGGATCCCGTACCCTTTCTCATTGAGTGCGCACTTCTTATTGTGCCGGTCGCCGTTGGCGGGCAGCCTCCCGGAGCCGGCTCACCGTGCGTATCCCTTCTCGACCGGAGATTCTCGTGCCACAAGGGGGTCGTTAAAAAGGAGTTAGGAAAAATAATTTGGAGATATCACGCTATCGGGGTCACCACTGAAAGGAAGCGCCCCCAATTTCAGCACGATCCTCCCCGCAATGAGAGACAATAAGGGACTCTCCCGTAGTGGGAATAAGACCAAGACAGAGTGCGGGTGAGCGTAAGTGGGAGTTTATCCAAAGAATAGGGCATGCAAAGAACTCTGCAACCTCCGAGAGCGCTCTGTCTGACAATAGCAAAGACAGGCGTATTTCTAATACAAAAAACGTCATCAGAACCTATACACTATAGGGGGCACAAGTTAATTGGGATTGGGTGGCGTCGACTAACTATAGGTGTTGCTGCAGCGTGGTTGGTCTTGGCGTGAGGACGTCACTGGTCAGCCTCGTGGGTTGGGTTGGGCCTGGCAGGCCAGCTTGAGGTCATCCGAGCGGTGTTGGTATGCTGGGGCAGCCTGTGACAAAGATGAATACCTTTCCTGACTCGTTTGCCCTAGGCCATGCACACTGCAGTTATTCAAGAAACGACATCTAAGTTCATCAATAAATCGCTCAGCAGTTTGTCTTATAAAATAAACGCAACACATGAGGAATGCACCTCGTGAGAGGTCCGGTGGTTGTCGGTTGGGGTGAGATTTACCTGTGTTCTATTGACCGGTATTTTAGGTCGAGGGGCTGGGCTCTGGGGCCTGAGCCGAATGATACATGTCTGTCTGCCGCGTTAGAAGTTATTATATAAATGGGTCTCTGTGTCTTGTCCCAGTGATGGGGGTCGTCTTTGCACGGGGTCATGATTCTTGGGGTGGTCTAGGGGGGGGTTGTGGAATTTACGAGAGGGTGCTGGTAGATCAGTGGATTCAAACGTGGGTTTATTACCGTGCTGTAAATAACACAGGTGGCGGGCTGTGGCCTTGGGTGCGGTACCGGGGCCTCTGACTCTCTGAAGCGGCTCCAGCTTGGTTGGGGGAGGTGAGGGAGCGCGGCACATGCCTTAGCTTCTTTATCTGGCAGGCTTGGTAGGGTGGGAGGGAGAATGGCCTTGCATATATTCATAAAGGTTTTTTCCTCGTGCGTTGCTAACTTTTGAATGCAGAACTTTTATAATGTTCCGCCTTATTTTGATGTTATTTAAACACACATATATATTTCAATTTCGTTACACATTTCTTTAATACAGTCGGTCCGAGTACCTTTTCATTACCTAACATTATATTTACTACATGGTGTGATTATTTTATGTACATTAGACGTTACACGAGGTAGTTCTAGGTTATGGCCTACAGAAATTGATGCTCGCTGCTTTAGGTGATTAAGAAAACATATATGAGTTCAGGTTTCTACATAAAATTGTAAGAACACTTATACAGATAAAGGCTATACATTTGGTCGACATCTTTCTCTGTGGTTATAGCAGCACTAGTCCAGACCTGGGGTGGTATCATGTAACGTTACATCTTTATGGTTTATTCACAGTTTACAGGATCTGTTTAAACAGAGGTAGTTCGTTAATACCAATACTTGAATTATTTTCTACTTTCTTCAGATAGTGATGCTTCAGCTTTTTTCCCGTCACCCCGGCCTCGCGGACCAGGTCATGCGGGGTGCAATATTACATTGTGAACGATAAAATGTTACAGTGTTAGCATCTCGGGTTAGCTCATACCCGACTTCCTCATGGGAACGCGCTCGCAGCGGATCTACCAGGGCTACTGCGGCGGCGGAGATGCATGAAAGGCCCTCCAAAGGTGGGGGCCTCGTTACAGTGTGCTGAACTCACGCCATGTTTGCTAAACAAGATGGCTTCTAGGCCTAACTGAATTTTGGTATATGCAGGGAACGGATACGTGTGGGCAATGTCGTCGGCGGGTGACCCCTCCTCCACCTGGGCCCGGGTGGCATGAGGGGACGGCCACCGAGTCATGGTCCTCACCTGGGGAGAAGGCTGTAGGTGAGGAGGGCCTCGCGGCCAGTCCTCCCCTACACTAGCCTATAGGACTCCACGGGAATGGGAACTTACTCTTTCTGCCACTGCCCGTAATATCCTGGTATTACCGGGATATTGGGCAATGGAAACGGTAAGCCGAGGTTATACACAGGAGATCTTTAAATTGTGCATGGCACTATGCTGCAGTGCCAGCCAGTCAGAGATAGACCATCCATAACAGTCATCAAATGTGCCACAGGTCCCACTGGATTGAAAGGAGTTGTTAAAGTACATGAACAAGTGTTGTTGAATATTTAGGTTCTTGTAGAGGAGGTTCCACTTGGGATAGAGATTTTACCTTGCATAGAAACTGAAGATCAGAAGATTGTATAATGTAACATCAGGGACAGGGAGAATCAATACAGGTGTTATGACCACGTAACAAATGATTATACAGAATATATGGACCTTACATGAATGTAGAAAAACCCTGCCCGTGATGACAGTGGGGAGTCTTCCACACCCCCTCACTGGTTCCTGGGAAGTGGAAACAGAGTCCGGTGAGGGGTCTGGGAAACCCTCCTCGGGAATAAAACCCAATGGAAGTTCCTGAAGTAGTTCCTTGAAAGGTGTTTTTTCCTTGTAGAACAAACTCTGATGTCGCATGATACTTCCAAGAGAGACGTAAAGGAGGGAAAGGTTATGTTCCTCGGATATCCATGGAGAGAACTTGTAGCGCAATGACACAGAGTAATAAGCTAGGAAAGCTATGGGCTGAAATACTTGAGCGAGTAGGAAAAGAGCAAGGTATGATGAGAGCTCAGGCTGTGAGACTAGGGAAGAAAGGCGAGATACCGATAGGACTACAAATATAAAGGATAAGGCTGGAAGAGATTGACAGGAGAAGTTGAAGTTATCCAGTAAGTGGGGAACGTGTTGCGCAAGGAAAGATCTTTGGCTGGTAATGGCGAATGAGTAGCTCGCTGGAAATGGATGGAAAGGTCCTGACAGCCCACGTAGGAAAAGTTGATTGAGCAATGGAATAAGTAAAGAGAGGTAAGCAGGTAGCGGGATGGGTTAGGAGAAATAGAAGGCAAACAGAAACGTCAGGATAGCAAGTTTAGGGAAAAACATACAGTACTGTCGGGTCAAGGAAGAAGCAACGCACCGAGCCCCTTCCGAGGTGCTACTTATACAGTTGCTGGAGTGTTTCTGAATGAATGGTTGTTTTGTTGTCGGCCATTTTGAAATAAAACTAGACCTCAGTTGACAATTCTCAATTGAGGGACAATCTGGCACCATTTTGGATGTAGGTCCAATCAGTCCTATTCCTCTCTTTCTCCACCGGTGCCATAATGACCACATAAGGTAGTGAGTCATGACAACAGGTTTATGATGAGCAGCATATCACAAACCTCTCAGCGCTTATTTCCTCAAGTCAGACAGTGATAATCACTAAGAAAGAAGTGATGTTCCATCACCCATGGCAAGGATGCAACACATCTCTTTGGACAACACTAATATTAAGGACAACAATGCCACAGACAGAGAGTATGGGCGGGGCTTGCTAACCGGTCACAGAGACTGGTCAAAGTACAGTGGCCAAGCAGCACATTTTATCGCCCAACCCACAAAGATTTGTCAGTGCTAGTGAAAGACTTTGACCTATGGCAGCAATACCACCACAAATATCACTGCCACCACAAACGTTCATTATACACCAAGAAGATCTCCACTCTTTGATGAGCCTAGGTCATGTCTCATCCAACACATAACTACTATGCAGAATATCTTCAGGCTGGACAAGCAAGGTCTGCCTGTTGATTCCTGCGTGCTAAGCAAGTAAACTATTTGCCAATCAAAGGCTCAGACCAGCCTGAGGAGCTCCTCTGTCTCAGGCCACTATGATATGACACACGTGAGGTGTTTGGGGAGTGTCAGAACAACATCAGCAGTACACCCTGACCGTCAGTCACTAACCAGCATGGTGCCACCAAACCACATCACCCAAGAAGATCTTGCTGCTGTACAATCGCTGGTGAGCCCTATTACTACCCCAATGGTGCATACCACAGCAAACAGGCTTATCGCCATACCATGTCTGAAGAGTCAGCCGAGTGTTACTTGAGCACTGATTGGGCCCAGAATTATTGAAATCACATAGCAGCTAGACAATAATGTTGGTTGTTGACCCCTTACCAAACTCTTTTACAGAAAGAAAGCAGTCTTAGTTGCTGCTTCGAATAAAAGAACTCACTATGCATTTCTCAATCACTGTTACCTTTCTGGTGTGGGTGGACAATAGTGGTGTACACAGGTTGTCATTTATTTATTTGGGCATTTATAAAGCACACAAAACCCAAAAACATCTGCAGACCACGGGAGGATAGCTCAGGAGCAACGTGCTCGCGTTGGAAGCAAGACGACACGGAGCAACACCGGTTCGATCCCTGTGTCCGAGCTTAGACACTCTGGGTATTAAGCGCATTATAAATAACCTATCATATCAGTCAGGGTGGCTCTAAACTAATATGAGATCCCAAAAGCCTACTGCACCATTGACATTTGGCAAATCACTACACTTGGAGGTTGAGGGTGGTTACATGAAATCACAAGCAAACCCTCAATAAAAGGGGATTAACCCTTTAGCTATTAGACAACAACAAACTTGTGATTTCAAACAGTTTTTTGTGTGTGGGGAAAACGCTTCATGCAGCAGTCATATTTCAGAACATTGTTGAACAAAACATCAAATCAACGTGTATAAAAATACATATTTTAATCTTCATTTCACAATTTATAATGCAATACAGTGGTAAGAGTCCAAAAAGTGCTAAAAATCTAATCTGCCACTCATCTCAGTAAGCATACTGGATTATGAGTAATATTGTACAAAACACCTTTAATTAAGAGCAAGCTCCTTCCATAGCTTAATCTTTAAAGTGGCTCGTGCTGTGCAAATTCACACTGGGCATACCATGTTCTCCACTCATCCACTTCTGACACATTCATACCATTCCCATTCTCAGTTATTCGTGTTCATTCACAAAACATCATACATAAAACCAAAGGGTTAAAAGCCCAACATGTTTAATTCCTAATCGTATCTGGTTTTCATTCCACGGAAATTCATCAGGGGCAGAAGCGGTTGTAGTGTTTGTACAGAAAGCAGATTTAGTACTGCATCTAATAGCTTAACCATATGACAGCATCTTATGTTATATCAAGGTTAAGGTATTCAAGTCTTCAGATCCTGAATAGATGTAGCAGAAGCTACACTGGGTGTCTTCCCTTACAATAAAAACAGCAAACAAAATGGAAAATGAATATCCATTTAAGACCGTACTACAGTCAGACTATCTTTTGCAATAGATCCAGAATAATAGTCATGCTTATCAATAGCATTGAACAGTTCCAAATTTCATCGACATAACACACTCATCATGTCACAGATTACAAGAAAGATTGGATCTTTCCCACCTCTCATCCAGTCATAATTGCTTGGGATTCTCTTGCGCAAACCAGCACTCTGACTGGTGTCAATGGGTATGTCAAGAACCAGGACTGGAGGTGAGTGCCTACCGGGAAACGAAAATGGAAAACACAAACCAGCATCAGTCAGATCTCATCCCTCTCCTCTTTACAATAAATATACAAAGCATGGGTCACAAAGGATCCATTTACCTAGTTGGTTTTCTAACAGGAACCTGTGCCGAAATGGTCCGGTCCGGGTTTGGTAGATAGGTGTTGAGGTTCACAATTGTCAGGTCATCCCTAGTAAAGGATTATGCTCTAGGGTCCCAATTCAGTTTCATCGACATGTAGTTTCCCCGAGTGGTATCAATTACTATCGGGAACAAAGGAGGGAGGCAAATAATCAGACGGGTTCAAATCGTAATTCTGACAGAAGAATTCAGGATCCTTATGCCAGCATAGCTGTCCAAGGAGACGGGGGTATATTCACTAATACAATTAGTTGCTCGGGGTGTTGTGGTAAATCGGGACACATGAAACCTGAATCAGTTAAAAGCAAAACAGTCAGGATTGCTTACCGATCTGTTGACGTTTGGCGGATGCTTCATGAAACGAAAAACGGTGTCGAGCAAGATGTCTCGTTGCGGTGTTGGTCGTCCATTTTTGTAGGTATAGGAATTACGGCGGGTGCCCTCTATTCGTAGCTGGGGAGTATATCCCTCCTCTGCTCTCCGCTGAGGGAACAGGCCAGCTGAAGGCACTGGGGGAGTGGGGAAAACAAAAGAGATAGATACCGGATTTAAAGCCGCTACCTGGGGTTCCCCACGAGGTCTAATGTTGCCGCCAACAAGCACAAGCGGTATGTTCTTACCAGAGTTTGAAAGGCCAGCGACTACTGATCACGCTGGGTGGCAACCTGCTCCTAAATCCAGGCGTCTGACTATGATGCGCTCAACGCATTTATTTTTAAAAGCTCTCCACCGCGTCAGTAAATGAGTTGCTCATTGGACCGTTTGCATACCACCGGGCTTCCTATTATCCAATCACTGTTAGTCTTGTGTTGATCGCCATGCACTGACGTGCCGCGTCATCCTGGGGGAACGTGTTTTCTTCCAATGGCGGTGTGTTTCGCTCGCAACCCGGCAGTATTCAATCTGTCAGCCTACTAATGAAGGTAGTTTCCATGCCCACGTGGCTATCGCAAGACATTTTGTGCAGAGTCCAAAGTTCATGAGTGAAGGCGGCCAATCCCTAATGTTTATAATGAAGGTTAGTGTTAGCATTAGCCGTTTTTGGTGGAAGTCATATTTCACTACCGTGAGTCCGCTTGGATTGTTTGGGCTGATTTTCACTGTGTGGCGAATAACACCATAAAGTTGATTAGCTATATAGAGACCAGAGGTTAGCTTTTAGACATCTCAGACTCAGATTGGTGTGACGGGAATAAAGATCTGAAATTCCAGGTGGAGTTCTCCTTTTCTGTAAGCAGAAGGTTGTAGTGCTGTCAGTTTACAAAATACTAGATCATCCAATTCATTTTTTCGTTGAGGCCCGTGGTCATGCTTTTTGTTAGAAAAATCCACTCCTGTTCTTTCTTCAATAGCAGATGCTTATCTTTATTGACGTCTGTCCCCTGTCCAAGATTATATATGATGGACCATCTCAGATCTTGTATGCTGTGGACATGTTCTATCCAATGGTCTACTAAGGGAGCGTTTGGACCAAAGGACTGACTGCACGGCCATAATAGGGCATTCCTTTCTTCTACCACGCAACAGCAATCCCTAGTATTGCAATTGGGGTATGTTGCTAGTCAACAGTCATTTTGTGTATACAAGGTTTCAATAGTAAAGCCGAAAGGGAAATCAACCTCTTGGAAAATCTAGAGGTGTTGGCGGCACAGTGAATTTATCCCACAGTGGTAACTGTGCTTTGTGGCAAGGGTTCCATGTATTTAAGTCGCCCCCCTGAAAATGGCAGTTTTAAAGAAAATCCTTGCAAAAAAGCTGTGGTATGGCCCCAGCACCCCTCGGACCCATTATACAACACAAGGAGAGTGGGGGACACCTCTGCAATCCCCGCTACCCTTGTGTGGTATAATGGAAACACTTTTACCGGGTCACACCATGGCCTTTTTGCCACAATGTTTTGCCAAAAATGTCATTTTTCGGCGACCATTTACTGCACACAATGGCAAGCTGGCATCTGCTCCAATATCCTCGCAGCCCAGGGAACCCAAGGAATAGTTAAAACCTTACATGCCTATGTTTTGTACCTTATCATGACACATTTTATCAACATGCATGCCAGTGCCTGCAGCACCACAAGCTGAATACTGCAGCCCATAGAACTGGAGTGGACGTTTTTCAGACAGCAGCAGCAGCTGCCAAATACACCACAGCCATTTGAAAAGGCCACCCACCATATAGGCCTGTGTACTTTGTCATGCAGTGAGGAATGGCCACTGGTGCACTGGCTAGAAATTAAACAGTATCTCATAGTTAGGGAACATTACGTGGCGGGCGAGGCAGAAACAGAGCAGATGTCGAAAATACTGCTGTCAATGGGGAACACCCAATGTTGCAGTGAAAGGGGGCATACTGTAGAATACCCCTCTCCTCTACTCCTCGAGCCACATTTTAAAAAGAAAATGGTCGCTTGCAGCAGCATGTGGCTGAGAAGGGCTTAGGATCTAGCACTAAGAGCACAACACGCCCATAATGTTTGTATATGCTGTGAGGAGGTGCTTGGAAGACCACTTGTATTAATTAGTGGGGGCAGCAAGTCCCTCTGAACTGCACATCCCAAACAACTAAAAAAAACAGGCATTAAGCAGTACCCCTCTACTCATCTACATCTCAATGAGATTAAGGAAATACTGCAATTACGAGATACAATGAGAGACTCTCCTCTCTGAGTCAGGAATCCTCAATGTGTCTGTTCTAAAACAAACATCATCGCGTGTAAGGCTGCTCAGATGGTTTACAGTGGCCATCTGGAAAAGGATGATGAAGGGATGATACACAAGTGCAGGGGTATGCAACAGGTGGCTCCCCAGATGCTTTGGACTACAATTACCGTGATCTCTCACCATCAACACTTCTGGCTAGGGCTGATGGCAGTTGTAGTCCTAACCATCTGGGGAGTCAAGATTGCAAATCCAGGCAAGCAGCATTCGTCTGAATTCACAATAGAAGCCCAACCAACCTCCCTGCTACTGAGAAAGAGCTATTAGTACTCCTGAGTCTATTGTGTCTGACTACACCAGAGGCCAGTCTTACGTGTACAACTAACATTCATTAAAATGGACTAGCACCACATCACAGCAGATTACAAGGAGAACCCTCTGTTTCAAATCCAACAACAAGAAAGTGCACACAGTGCTGATTCATCACCTGATGACTTTTGCCTAGTACAAATCAGGCCAAAACAAATGGAGTTGGGGGGTTGTTGGTGCTGATTATAGTGACAGTGGTTAAAGCACTACCAATGGTGATAGAGCAAGAGGGAAAAGAAAAGCCCATTACTTTGGTGGGTGGTTAGTGATCTTCACTAGGAAACCAGGCACACAAACAATAGTCACTCCCTAAGACAATGGGCCTCATTACGAGGTTGGAGGCGTTCCGACTCCGCCCTGGTGAATGGAGCAATTACCGGTCCATTCCAAGGTTGGCGCAAATTGCGGTACCGTTATTAGCTCTAGAGTCCCTTTGCGGGTCCCGTCCTTAACACCTGAAAAAAACACAGGCGTTAAGGAAGGACCAGATAAGGGAACTTGTAGTAGGGCGGTAAGGGAATACCGGTGCCGGTAATCCCTTACCGCCCACCTCGTAATTAGGCCCAATGTTACTTCTCTCTCCCAGAGCAGAGTCCCTTAAATATTGTACAGCTCTCCAACAGACCAGAGGCACTCCCTTTACCCCACGGAAGAGGGTCACTCCAACAATTATTTTGCAGCTTTCAAGCACAGAGCAAACCTGTCCTTCAAAGCATGCAACAGCTCTCCCTGGTAGGATTGTCACTGTGGCAATAAGCCACGAGGAGGCGGGCCAATACCTCCCCAGGTAATGCCCTCAGGGCGAGTTATAGGTCCAAGCGAAGCAAGGGCCTTAATGGTGCCCCGGGGGCATTACCTCAGGCGGTATTGGCCCGGTATTGGCCCGCCACCGAGTGGCTTATTGCCATTAGTACCCCGGCCCGTTAGACCGGGGTACTAATTGCTTCTTTTTCTGTTCCGAAACATGTTTCGGAACAGGAAAATAAATAAATAAATAAAAATGGCCGCCGACATAAAAAGGGAAAATGTAGTCAGTTTTCCCTTTCCATAGTGGCCAACAAGAGCGGACGCGCTGGGAACAGAAGTGTTCCCAGCGCGTTCGCTTCCAAGACCAGGAGAAAAAAGAAGGTAAGTGGGGTCGGGAGGGGATGTGGAGGAAGGATTTTTTTTTTTTAAACGTACCGCTGTCTCCGGCGGGGGACGATGGAAGCCTCCAGCCGTGTGGAGGCTTGGAGCGAGTCTCCACACGGCTGGCGGTTTCCATCGCCCCCCCCCAGAGACTGCGGGATAGAAGGTAAGTGGGTTTGGGAGGGAGGAGGGAGGAAAGGCTGGGGGGGGAAAAAAAAATCTTACCTGAGTCCCTGGCGGGGGACGAAGGAAGCCTCCAGCCATGGGGAGGCTCGGAGCGGGGATGGCCCCTCTTCGAGCCTCCTCATTGGCTGAGGGGCTGCCACACCCCCCGCCGAGGACAAGGCGGCTGGAATCCCGGCCGAGGTTGCATTCTGATTGTCTCTTGCCGGGTACTAATTCCTAATAACTGTCCATTCCCAACCCTCCTCACCAGCCAAGGGTCAGATTATACTTTAGCGTGTACGTCTTGACTGCATCATCAGCATCCTTCGTTTCGAGTGTCCCCAAACTGAACAGCGTCAGAGTTGACTTCAAATAGAGTCAAAGCCACATTCTTCAAAGGGCACTGGGAAGGCATCAAAACCTTGCCCAATGCCACTGCCACCAGCTGTGCATCGTTTGGCTTGAATGGGCTGGTGGGGGTGATCTGCCTGGAGTGTCATGCTCAATGACATGGTGCACGTCTAGCATTCAGGACGTTCTGTCAAATACTTCATCAGTACCGTGGGATTGTGCTTTGATGCAGCTTGGCGTAGTCGCTGTTATAAGTGGTTTCATGCCATCGCTGAAGTGGTTACCCATGTCCATTGTGCCCATTGATCACAATTCTAATATTTTACCATGCTCCACTGGCACCATGAACAGAACGATCATACACTCATCTCTATGTGTAGTTTACCCACCAGGAAGGTTATAATAGTCTGGGACTTGTAGTTGCTGATTCTGGGCAAGAAGTATATTCAGCTTCTTCAATGTCCCCTCTGCGACTGCAGGCACACGTACCTGTCCTTTCTCCTCTATTTGGGAGTCTAATGACATCACAATCACCTGCACCCTCACCTCCTCCCGACCACTTACTACTCAATTACCACAGATATCTCTCGTCGTCCGGAGATGCTGCCTCATCCAGCTCTTCCTCCACTCTCTGGGCTGTTACCACTATCTCTTTATCCACAGTCACTGCCAACTCTTCCTGCTCCATCGAAGCAGCCACAAGCACCAACGGAAGACCTTCACCAAAGGGCCCTATCGCATACCTGGGGCATACTCTACTCCACCACCTGTTCTACCTCTGACACTTGCTGTTGCTGTGAAGGCCATCGCACACAAACTGAATTCACAAGAATACTGGGCTCCCCATGTGGGCCACTGGACCCCTGAACCAACTTCCCTCCTATCTCAAATCCCCCTCCTCCCCTTCCTCTTTAAAAGAAGGGGAGCCAAACAGTTCCCTGAAAAGCAGCCCAACCTCCCCGCACCACTGTCCATTCTCACGAATCCCCAATAATTCAAAGTAAAATAAACATGAACACATAAGTAAAGAACAACAACAACAATGAACATAAAATGCAATAGAGAAAGTGTAAAAAGAAATCGTGGAAATTAAATGAAAAACCAATGGATTCAAAAATCCTATAGGGAACCTGATGTTAAAAAATGGATGAAAATAAAAGGAGCCATACAAAAAACACACACAAGCGGTTACAAACAACTCTTCTTCATCTAGAACCAAAAAAACAATCCCTGAGTCTTCTCAACTTTCCCTTTGTGTCTCCTTTGCACACTCCTCCCAGCCCCCCAATTGTGAGCTCACACGGTTCAACTACTCCTGGCAGCATGGCAAACCCCACGAACGAGCAGCAAGTAGACAGTTTTGAAGAACCTTGAACCTCCTTGTAGGCAGTTGTGTCCTCTGATTGATCATTCAAATTTCTTGGGGACGTGCGAGTGCTGATTAGCCATATCACTGTGGGACTTCAACCCCAGCTCAATTATGAAGGACAATTCGACTGGTAAGAAAGAAACCCAAGGGCACAGTTAGTCTGATTCAAGTGCCCCAGGAAAGTTTGAGAGGCCCCAGGCTCAATTTTGGGATAGGTTTTGGGTAAGAACCATAGTCAACCAGGAGCTGTGTCAGAGATGTTGCTAATATCTGTATAGTTAGATTAAACTCTCAAGCAATAAATGAGAAGTCTTGTCACTTCGTGCTTTAGGGTGATTTAATTACGCGCATAAGCTGACACGTGTTTTCGACCCGACATGGATCTTTTTCAAGGCTGTGCTGATCATACAGGGTGTGGTATACATTATTGTTTGTAAGCAATTACCCATGTAGTGGAAACCCAGGTGAGTTGTGAACAACGTTCAAAATGTGAGATACAGCGATTATGTGACGTTTACATTTTGGTACGCCTATTTGAAATTGAAGCAGTTTTATTTTATAGCATGGCATACATGATAATTGTATTACAATGGTGTACGTGGTGACAATAGTGAGTATTGTAAGGTTGGGTGAGTAAGAATCAGACATTTGAGAAATATTAAAGGATGTTTTTGGTGACATGTTGGAAGCATAGAACAAGCAGTTAGAGCAAATAATGTCATTTGAAGAGTCGCACCAATGAGAAGAGTCAAAGAAGAACAAGAGTAGTGTTAGATACTGAGGGTGTGGATGCCGGGCTGTGTGAAGCCAATGGAGTTAATTTTAATGTCATGTAGGTATAGTTCCTTACCGTGTGTAAAGGTAGGTTAACTTCATGTACATTTACCCCACAGGTTGTTAAAGAGCCTCTATACCAGAACTCACTATCAACACACATTTATCTAGCTTATAACACCGTAAGTGACCACCGGAAGAAGTATAGCGCAGTTTCCTGACCGGTCGAAACTGGAAGATCTTTGTCTTGCTTACATTGATTTTTAAGTTATTTTCCTTTGTATATGCTTCCAAACCCGCCTATTGTTGTTGCAGAATGATAGTCGTTCATTCTAGAAATACCATATCATCTGCTTACTGCATCAAAAGCCATAGAAATATCTGAAATAAAAAGATTAAAAAGAAGGGGAGCTAAAATACAGCCCTATTTGAGGCCGCACCTAGTTTGAATCAGTTTAGAAAGCAAACCTTGGCTGTTTAATTTTTTATGAAGGTGCTGGAGTGCAGTACTCTAATCACGTGCAATAATCCACTCGGGCATCCCCATGCCTGTAATTTGAACCAAAGCCTATTTCGTTCCATGCTGTCGGAAGCCATTGAGAAGTAAATAAAAGCAATATAAACAGGTTTAGACTTCTCCATGGCTTCCCCTTTAATCAGACCCAGAATCAAAAAGTTGGTGGTTGTTCCCGTGCCCTTGGTGAAGCCTGTCTGGTAAATGCCCAATCTCTTAGCCGACATAGCCCAACCTAGTAAGTCCTGTAGCAAACATTTTCAAAGGCAAAAGGCTGGTATTTTGATTGCATTGCTCAGGGGCCCTTTTCGTGAATTGGAACTATTATGGAATTAGCCCAAGAGTCAGGGACTTTCTTAGCCACAAGGACTGCATGAAAAATCACCAATAAAATTTGTACCCAGAGTTCCATGTTCCCTTTTGATGACTGTGGGAGTGGACCTCCGATCTCCTTACCCAAAAAAGGCCTACCTCATAAGAAGCAAGTGCACGTTTAAGTATATTGTATACAAATGTCCGGGAGGGGTTAGACAACGCCGTAGAGTAACCTGATTCTCTCCGAACCACACAGAGTCTACACATTATATGCATTTTGCAACATTTAACACACTCCCACACATTCTATTACAAAGTCATCCCTGCAAACATGTTTGGTTAATCCTATACAAGTAAATCTAATCCCCCCCAAGTTCCTACACTCTCATTGGATACTTTCACTTAATCATAAACTTCTTTGAACACACATTTGCATGAACTCGTATTAAAGCACACCACTTTTTGGGTTATTCCCTTAATCAGTAGTGACATCATTACATAGTTACATTTTTACGTACAACAAAACTAATTTATCAAAAGTACCATCTGGTTGGGGACCTCTAACCCCGGTCGTGATGCACATGGCTATACAAGGACATTTCAACAATATGTGGAGGGGGAGAAACAAACAAGTTCCCATTGAACTGATGATAGCCGTCTTATCCACCCAGACTCGCTGGCGTCCCTGGGAGTTCCCATTCATGCTAATCTATTACGACTACCATTTCAGCATGCATGACCTCTGGTCACGTCCTGATCATTCTTGAGAACCTGATTGAAACCCATAAACCATTTGCCAACTCTGCCCTTAAGCACTCGTTGCACCAGGTTTATTTCCTGGACTTGAGCCGACCCTACCAGGTGGCCGGACATCCGTGGTCACTGAATAACATTTTCCCTCTGTTTAGCAAAACGCTTTACACACAAAGAGTTGAAGCCAGAGGAGCGTAGTGGTCTAGAGGGAGAGTATTTAGTAACATACATTTGAAGATAGTCTGGTCCCCAGGCCCAGACCGCCTTGGCGATGATGCAAAGGGATTTGAATTTAATCTGTGCAGCAACCAGGAGCCAGTGAAGAGTTTTTAGTGCAAGAGAGATGCTTGCTGTGCTTAAGGCCAAGTATAAGTCTTGCTGGTCTATTCTGGATTAGCTGGATTAGCTGGATGGAGTCGCAGAGTGGAAGATGGTAGATTCAGGAGGAGGCAATTGCAATAGTCAAGCCTAGAGAGAACCAGGTCTTGGGTCACATTGAGCCTCTGGGGGGAAAGTGAGAAAAGGGAGTATTCCAACGAGAAGGAAGAGCTGAAAGTGGCAATGTCCTGAGTGTGAGGGCGGAAGGAGAGAGAGATGTCGAAGATGACTCTAAGGTTTCTGGCTTCAGAAGAGGGCACAGGGGGAGAGCCCAAAGAGGAAGGCCAGAGTGAAGGGAAAAAGGAGGGTGCAGGGGTACTGATGGGAAGGAACTCATTTTTACAGGCGTTGAGGCAGAGATCGTTGGCTGTGCACCAGGACTGGATGGCAGATGGGCAGTCAGGGATGATGGAGGGTGCAACAGGGTCGGCAGGGAGTTTGAGAAAGAGCTCTGTGTCATCTGCATAACACTGGAAGTTGGAAGATAATGAGGAAATGAGGCATGCAATGTTGCTATGCACGTCTAAACCTAAAATGAATCAACTTTACACAAAATAACACTAATAGTCACACTCATTTAATTCCCATTAACTGCACCAGATACATGCTAACTGGCAACATCACGCTAACACTGCATCTACCCTATTCACCAATATGGTGCGTGCAACGCAAGCCCTTCTTTTCCATTCAAACCGTTATCGATCACCCCAACATGGCCGTATTGGACAGACCGTCCAGCCCCGGTGCCCTAGAGTTTTTACTACATGCAATTAATGAGTATACGTTTTCGTATTCGAGATCAAGCTCCCAGGGACCCTCTGCAGGAGCTGGTGCCTTACATAAGTATCCGCTTGCGTCATCGTATATGTTTCGATAGTGATCGATCCATTTGGATTCAGATATCGGATGTACTTGTGCTTGAGATAGAGGCTTTGTGGCTTCATTTATTAGAAGTCAACATTCACTAGTGTCTTTGCTAACTAGCAATGGAATCATTTTATGTGAGTCCTTAAATTTGTATTTATGTCCATGAACCGAGTTATGATAGGCATTTTTAAGTTCCCTATGCTGGGCTACTTTAGCTCCCTTTATTCCTCACAGAGCTCTCTGCAGTTCCCTTTTTTTGGTTGTACTCCTGGGTCATAGGATTGTTTGTGAACAACCAAGGTTCTTCTTCTCGATTGTGACATTTGATTATAAACTCTTTCCAATAAAACATTTCCACAATGTTGATCAATGAAGCAATTGCCTTTTACAAGGTGCTATAACCCCTCAGCGGGTAACTCAGAAAGGCGCTCTAATTGCTTATCTGTTAACAAACCAGTACAAACCAGTAAACATTAACCTCAGTACAAATTTGGTGATAATTTCAAAGTTTCTTTGGAATTATTGCCAACCTCGATTACTGTTACCAGCACTTGGTCCTGCAAATTTGCCACAGGATTCATTTTGGGTTTAATGTCCGTAGAATTCTCAATTTCTGGAGTCTACAAGACTCCATGGGGAAATTTGAAGATTTATTGCAAGCAATAATTTTGCAACGATAAATGTTCCTATTTTTAGTTTTGAAGCAGAGGATTTTCCTGCAGCATTATGCAGGAGGTAACTCCATCACTTAAAATTAAAAACTCGGAATTTCGGTGGTGTAGTAAAAGTGGCAGAAATTCTGTAATCGCAAAAAGAAAGTGGCAGCAATGGAATTACAGTCATTTATTTTACTGCATTGCCAAACTCACGATGATGCCCATATATCTCAATAATTTGTGTGGAGCAAGATGCCTTAATGTTATAGTAATTAGAGAAATTAGCTCAGCAATGTTGCCTTCATCTCAATTACAAATTCCTTCCTCTGGTTGTTTTCCTGATGCATTTACATGCTTCCAGCTTGCTTACATTTGTAAAATCACACTGTGAGGAGTTTGGAACTGCATAAATAGATGGGTAAAACTAAATACCAGATTATTGTTTGCCTTGGTAGGTTTGAGAACTGGCTGTCACCTCGTCTAAAGCTTCCTTCCGATTACCTTCAGAGCTACCCTGGTAACTACACCGATGATTCAGAGAGCTGGAGGCAGGTGGAGATTGCCAGATTGATGAGCAAACATCAGCATGACCTGTCGGACAAAAGAATATGTGCTTCCATTTCGAAAACAAAATCCTGCAGCATTGAACAAGTCCTAATGAAGACAGAGAGGTTCCAGAAGTGGTCCAAGTCGAAACGCCTCACTCCAGATTTGGTTCAGGTACTGACCCATTATTATTATTTCAATGCCTTTTTTCGCCTAATTTCCCCTTCCACACAAGCCAGAAACTGGTAATATATCAAAATGTCCCTACTGTCCCTGGTTATCCATGTATATGTCAAATTCTACACCCATGGAAGTCGGAATCAAAATGTGTATTGCTGCAGCGAGAGCAATGATTAGCTTGCTTCGTGGTATTAAATTTACTTCAGTTGCCTTATCATTTTAATTCCCTCTCTTTAAAATTATGTGATGGGTTGTTTTATTTGATCTGAATGCCAAAACGAAATAGCCTTGCGAGGGCATGGTGTGGAATGCAGTGATGTGCAGTGACGGGGAAAGCAAGAGGTTGATCCTAGTGATGCCTGGTAAACATTCTTGCTTTGTCATCCTTAGGCCAGACAAAAGTGAAATCCATCTTACAGTTTAAAGCAGACCTAGCCTAGACCTATCGGTTACTGTACACATTTAGTAGGTTAAATATGCTTGGCCATTTTAATTGAGGAAAAAAAGATTGCTTCTGTCTCATACTAAATCAAACTAGAAACCTTTGGACCCATATAGGTGCCTTCATCCGGTCTGTGAAAATGAGTTCTGCTCTAGAGACATGAGAGCATACACTATAGTTGCTTTGAACCTTCATAGACCAAAGTAAGAAAACACGAATTGAAAATTACGTTCTATGTTTTTAAACTTGTTAAATATCCATTGTAAATGGAGATGTGAAAACAGGGGCATCTCCCCTACCCTAACGCTGTGCCAACTCAATGTCAAACAACCCAGTGTTACTATGAAAACATGGATGGATTTCTTGTACCTAAATATTCTAACATTATGATGACACTAAACATTGGACAGTTCCACATTTGTTTCACTTTGGTAATGTTTCTCCTGTGCACTTCTTTGTAGCTGCCGCCTTTTTATTGTCTAACGCTTAATAAACAGATGCCTTTACCCTGTGGATTGTTGTACAAAAGGGTAGGGTAGCCTCTGGGGTGTTGGTGTGGATTCAGGGCAAAATATAGAACAAACAAAATAGAGCAATCCACACTGTAGTCAGACATAAAGATTACTGTCCTTGTTTTACTTATTTTTACCAAAACATGTTTTTGTTCTCCTGTATAGAGTCACAAGTAGGAAAATACCAAAGATACGGCTGGAAAAATATTGACCATTTATTAATGGGAAAAATTGAAAGATTCCACAAGCAAATAAAATAAATTAGACAAAGCATGAAAATAAATTGTTCAAACACAGAAAGAAATACATTTCTCTAAATATAAAAAAAGGGAATCAAAGAGAATATTATATTCAACAATAAAATATCAGAGACATTCCAAGAAAAAATGCAAACAGGAATGAATACAAAAATTATTCTACAATAGACTTAGGGGCTGATTCAAGGAATTATGTGCGCCGAAAAACGGGCTTTGTGTGCCATTCTGCTCACAAATCCCCATTTGTGAAACAGGGATTTGCAGGCAGAATGGCGCACAAAGCCTGTTTTTCGGCACACATAATTCCATGATTCAGCCCCTTAATATTTTTGTTCACAACGTTTACTAAAACTGTCTATTCCCAGAGATTTCTCTATTTTTGTGTTTGTGTCATGATCAATATGTGATCATGTTTGTAATAAAACATGATCACATATTGATCATGACACACACAAAAAAATTGAGAAATCTCTGGAATAGACAGTTTTAATAAACTTTGTGAACAAAAATATTGTCCATTGTAGAGTAATTTTTGTATTCATTCCTGTTTGCATTTTTTCTTGGAATGTCTCTGATATTTTATTGTTGAATATATTATTCTCTTTGATTCCCTTTTTTATGTTTAGAGAAATGTATTTCTTCCTGTGTTTGAACAATTTATTTTCAAGCTTTGTCTAATTTATTTTATTTGTTTTGGAATCTTTCCATTTCAGGATTTCCAATGGCCTTTTGAGTCCTTTCTTGCTGCACCTCCAAGGCAGGCGGGTTGTAGAGCACACATGAAGGGTTCTGCCACCTCCAGCGAGCAGGAACCTTAGAACCAATGTCTCAGTTGTAGTAGATTTGGTCAAGCCAGCTGTTCACACCACATGTTACCTAGAGATGGGTAGGGAGCAGCGCTTTAAACGAACATAAGCTGTTGTCACCAACAGGTAATCCCTGTGCAACCTTTTGAGGTCAGATCACCCCCTACATTCAAAGGCATATGCCACCATTCAAATGTTCAATTTGATACATCACATAATTAACAATTATAAAGAAAAAATAAGGTTCAACACCTAAACATATCTAGTTTTTCACAAAAAGTGTATCTATTATAATAAAAAAAAATAGCTAAAGTTCAAATTCCCCAACCGAATTGCATTCCAAATTGAGTTTGGTACAAAGCGACCTAACAAGGTTGGAGTGATTGAGTCCTTGTACAGACTTGTTTACATACAGTAACTCAAGAATGACTTTCACAATTTCTCTGTTCAAGTCTATGCAAATCGTGATTCTAATTCAAAATTTAAACAAGTAGCCGACACGTTTCGGATTTTCAATCCATCATCAGGGCTTATAAAGTTCAGTATTCTGCTCTGAGGTACCAGTTCCCTGTGCTTAGACTCCTTGGTTACAGGAATGCACCCAGGGTGATTGGCCGGCTGGCTGTCATTGGAGGACAGCCACCCTGGCTGAGTCAACCACTGGACGAAGGAACCAAAGAAGAAACTAGAAGAGAAGCTTGCTGCATGCTCCTAGATCATCGGTTTGCCAGTGAATCCCTGCTGCAGTGCTGAAGCTCCAGATTTCTAATCGACTTGAGAAGCCCGGAAAGGATGACTTCTGCGAGTAGCTGAAACCGCAAAGTGACCTGAATTGAAAAGAGCACGTTGCTGCCGCCAACCTTCGAACCACAGTGCAGGAGTCCACAGACATCCTCCCTCTTGTCCCCACCACTAAGGCCCAGGAACACCGGATCTGCAGGACTGTAACGGGAAAAGAAGCCAGCTGAAATCCCTTCTTCTAACCAAAGGTACGGTTTAACTAAAGGGGTGCTTACCTTTTTGGTTGTGTAGCTTGTTCATTCTCGCAGGAGACCTACAGTAGCTGCTTTTTCTGCAGAGTTTTATTGATTTATTGATTGTTTATTTGAATAGCGCCTATACACGTGTTTCAAAGCACTTCAAGGAGGGAGGGAACATAGGAAAATACAGTTACATTCTTACAGGTCCTTGAAACAAATCAGAATGTGAGAATAACTATCATATCATAACAGATAGTACAAGTGCATGGAACAATAAAGAGGAGAAGGGGAAGGAAAAAATGAGACAATACTAGCAGTAACATTACTATGTCTGACGACAATTGTTGCAGTGCAACAGTGACAAGAGGAGGGGGAGGAGGGGAGGTGTGGGGGAGGGGAGAGAAGGGAGTAGGAGGGGAACAAAACAAGTGACTATCTTAAGGGCCAACGACTGATCAAGGTAGTACTGGGAGGGAGAGGGAGGAGAAAACAGGGAGGAAAAGGGGTGCGCAGACAAGCTATTATCAAAGGTCAAGGGACAATGATAAGAGTAAGTGCTACAAAATTGAAGGGTGAGGGGGAAGGCAGGGTGAGGGGGCACACAGGTGAACACAGGGGCCAGTGGGGGAACACAGGTGTACAGAGGGGCCAATGGAGGCACACAGGTGGACACGGGGGCCAGTGGGGGCACACAGGTGGACATGGGGGCACACAGGTGGACACAGGGGCCAGTGGGGGCACACAGGTGGACACTGGGCACACTGGAGGTCACAGGGGCCAGTGGGGGGGCACACAGGTGGATACAGGGCACACAGGTGGACACAAGGGCCAGTGGGGGCACACAGGTGGACACAGAGTTGCTTGCAGCTTTGCTTTTCACAAGTCTTACAGCTTGTGGCCCAACAGTGATTCATTTCTACAAACTTTTTAAACATTGTGCAAGACCTTTGTGCTAATGTTCAAGAAGTGCCTCAACTCCCCTAGACTTTGCTCAATTAACATTGGCTGTCCTGGCTCCTTGCAGACTCTTCTGACCCTTTAACTTTTTGTTTATCTGTCCCTCAAAAAGTCATACATCAGTTACTTGAATTGCTGGGAAAGGGTTTACCTATATTTCATTGGGGGATTGTGAAAGTGCTTACCTGTTCAGGAGAACTTATTAACCTTTATTTCCTTCCCTAACCTCTTTTTCCTTTTGTGCCGTAAGTCCAGTATTGCATTTAGTATCAAAGTGCTATATCAATGTCCACAGTGTCCTAGCTATTGAAGTCACCTGAGGGTTTAGGAAGGGCCTGTGTGTCATCCCGAAAGGGTATCTACTTACTTAACTGAAATTGAAGGAGTGTATTTTTGAAGTGTATTTAATTCTTGCATCTTGCCCCTTCTAAAAAAAAGCTTACTTAAAAACGGACTTTTAAATTAATAAATAATTTTAATTAGAAACCTTGAGTATAAGTGTTATTTGAATACTTACCATTGTGAATACCTATGTTGCATCACTACAGCTCACATTGACCCCTCTTGCGATAAGCCTGGCTGCTTAGTCACTCTACCAACTTGTGTAGTACAGGCCTATTCCAAAGGTTGGGTTCCCTATTGCCAAGAGGACAAGGCTGATGTAGTCTCCCACAGGGTTACTATATACAATCTTGCCTAACACACCCTTACAATCTTGATCTCTCTTCGTAGGTGTCATGACCCCCTGGGTGGTGAGGATTATGGTGCCCCAGTGTTACGGGCCCTCACCCTTTGTTTCTATGGTCACTGACGAGCCATGTGGCTGGAATTTCTCATTGTGCTTTTGAGGGCCTTTCTTGGCAGAAGAGCGAGAACATTTGCCCTTACTGTCCTTTGGTTTACTCTTATCAGACAATGTTTCTTCTGGTTTGGAAGTATCCACCTGAGCCTTTGTCTAGACTTGAGCATTACATACCTGTCAGCAGACTTTGCAAGCTTCATAAGGTCTGTGACATTGTTGTCCACTAGATGCTGTTGTAACTCTGCCTCACAGTTTAAGGAGATGATCAGACAACATCAAATTAAACATTCCTTAAAATGTGTCACCTTTGTTACCAGTGACTCACCCACACGGATACTTCAAGGAATGGTAAGTAAATACCTTGTCTCCCAGAGCTCTAACTTGAGTAGCTCCAGCATTACCTGATTCCTCTGTTTCTGTTCTTCTAGGAACACAATCCCTTCATTCCATGTGGCGGACGAGGGAGTGAAGTCTGTTGTTCATTTCCATTACATGGAAACAGAGCAGAGGGGTTTGTCAGGGAGAATGAGGATGCACCAGGTCTTTGCCACATCTGCCCTGTACCCGACATTGGTCTTAACAGCCCTAATGCCAGCTGCTGCAGGCAATACAGCCTTGTTTGTTTCCCTCTGCTGCTTCTTATGCGGGCTTGCAAGCACATAAGAAGCCCTAATTTCCCCCCATGTACTTGTCTGCCTTCAACATTGCCACTTTGCTCTTATTGGGACAGTGATTCACTCATTAAGGCCAATTCCCACCGATCTTAGACGGATTCAAGGATGGGTTTCTCCTCATGCATCGATTAGACCTATTTCTACTCTAAAATCTGTGAACACTCAATCAGGAAACATTATAAACACAATGTAAATTCATTAATTTACCTCTTGTGTCTGCCTAAATGAAAAACTGCATTTCAGTCGGGGGATGCACATATGTTGCTGTGTTCCTAAAGATTGTGCTTAAATAGTAAAAGTTGTAAAAAGATTCACCCATTATCAGCGCAACTCATAAATAATATGCGTCATGTGGTTTATATATTGTTCAAATGTATATGCGAATTCTGTTTCATTACATCACAAATTGCAGTGGGTTAGTAACTTGTGACTTTAACATCCTGACATGTTGGTTTTAATGGGCAGACCTGTATATGGACATTAAACTATTATGCCCATACAAGTAATAAACTGCCTCATGATCTTTGGTTCAAGATTCTGGATCAAACCCTATTTCGTAATTTTTTATGAAAACAAAAGTGTGAAATAACTGATTGCTTTTATATCTTCTTTTCTTTCTTTCTTTTTGTACATGAAACATCTAAATGAATTAAGTGTCTTTCTTGTACCAGTTTGAGTATAACATTTGTTTATCTACTTGATATGTTTGTTTATTATGTCAACACTATAGACCCATTTATCTTTAGTTATTTTTGAAAATTTAATAAAACCAACTTCACTTAAGAGGTTTTTCACATTACAAAAAGGATACGTGAATGTTTATTTGCCTAGGGTTTGACCTAGCATGATACGTTTACAGATACGCACCTTCCTCAAATCAGCTTCTAAATTACTTTAAAAAAATTCTTTCTGTAGCGGGGACCATATATATATATATTTGTGATTACTTTACCCCCACCATCAATGTTCTTAGGGACACCCCTTCGTGTTAGTATGTTTTAATGTGCCGCCAACTCCTATGGCCAAAAGGTTTCGCCCATTGGGCCTTTTCAAGGCGGTTTGTAAATAATACATCTTCTAGTCCTTCAATGGTTAGATCTAGTGTATTCTTGACATTTCCAACCTTGTTGTTTTACGTCTAGTTAAAGTTTCAGGGCCTTGTATTCTTCAAGATTTGCATGTTCTTGTATTTGTCCATGCTGCCGTTGTTAATATCCTGCAGTGCTCTGCTTCGTTTCTATATTTGACAGGATGTTAAAGTCACAAGGTTACTAACCCACTGCAATTGGTGATGTAATGAAACATAATTTGCATATAAATCTGAACAATATATAAACCGCATGACGTGGATTATTATTGAGTTGCGCTGGTAATGGGGGAATCTTTTCACAAACCTTTTACTATAAGGCCCAGGTTGTTAACCTTCCCCAGTCACAAGCAGCACTCAATACCGATCAGTAGGACACAAAAGAAGCGGACACATTACAAATATAGGGAGGTGCTGGCAAGCACAGCCTAACAACCAATGATTTTTACTTCTTCATGAAGTTTTTTTGATTCTGGCAACTTAAAGGGTAAAAATGCATTACAAATGGCCCTCTGCACCAAAAGCTAATCTTTTTGGAAGATGCTTAAGTGGCATGCAATTGGCTTTTATCATGTGTCTCTGTAATCTATTGGTGGCCTACGCTAGACCATATTTCCTGAGATAAGTATTTGGAAATGCTTGCAGTGTGAAAATGATATTTTTTCCATCTCAATAACTGATTCTTCAATTTAGTCTGCAGATTTTAAACTAATCTGCCATCTACAGAATTTAATTCACTGGAAGGTACTGTGGCTAGGAGAAAATGGGTAGCCTTGCGAAATAAGAAGCTTAGCTGGCCCTCCTGGATGGCAGCGGCATGCCCTCCTGGATGGCAGCGGCATTAAAATCAGCGAGTGCTGGTTGGGTGGTTCCTTACTCTCCTTTGGCTCTTTACGCTTTAAATACAAATGGAGGCACTGCAAAATTGTTAGGTAAAGGGAAATGGTTGCAGTTTGCAAAATGCTGTCAGGGGTCCTTTATCAGAGCTTTGAGATGTGCTGTCACTATACACCCTAATCTACTCACATCCTTTCAGCTTCTACCCTTTAATTGATGCTGAACAAAAGAGACTCTGTTCCTGCTGCAGAGTGTGTTTATAGACAAAACTAGGAAAACTAGTTCAGGATGACTATCAGCGGGTCAATCTGGTCTAAGGCATGTTCAAAGATAAAGCGCATGAGGATCCAAGATGGCCACCGTAGGTAGAGGACGCCTTTGAGAGCCTCTACCCACTAGGCCTATTTGAAAGGGGAAAATAAAGCATGACAGCTGCATCAAACACTATCCCAAACGGAAAGGGGATGGTGCATAAAGGACTGCTGATATTCGGGTCATCAAAGAGAAACGCAGAGAAACGAAACGGATACGATTGCTGTGTAAGCCACAAGGAGGGACCAGGTGACACCTCGCCAAGCAGCGGCCGATGCAGCGCACCATCCGACATCGCCGGATAAGGAAGCAGCTCTGAACAGGCCGAACCGATGAGGAGTGAAGCCCCGGCCCTAACGTTAGGAGAGGGGGGAAGCTGAGAGTAAAAATTAAACTTTGCAGGCTAACACGGTGAAGGAGTAGAAAAGGAGTCTACAATGGGGAACGTTTTCCCCATAACCAGCAACACAAGCACCTGTGCACAGCCCGAGGCATTTCGGGGGGCCGAAACAACGAACTTGAGGCAAGCGCGAGTAGGTTGTGGGCCCTCCCCCCATCATAACACAGCGGTATACATGGGGTAAGGAATAGTCCCGCAGCCCACAAACAAGGCAGAAGAGCACACAGTGCATCTAAGGCAAATAGAGTACATTAAGCCATGGTGGGAGCCGGCCAACAGGGGCAGTAAAAATAAGAACAATAATATAAGAGGAGAAGACACCCCAGAGGTGGCACTGGTTAATTCTCAAAACAATAACCAGAACCCTGTGAAGGGGATCTGTTAAACAGAGGAAAGGTATTGAAGAGTGCAAGTAACAGGAAGAAGTCAGGACTGCTCCCAGAACAGGCCCATACTACAATGGACCCAACACCCACATGTCAAAATAAGGAGGAAAGCGGAGGCGACCCAGCAAACCCCTAAATGAAAGCACACAACAAGCATTAAGCACCTCTGGGGCACAGCAACAACAACGACCTCACGGCGTGGAGGAAATAAACAAACCACACCATGACAGGAAACCAGCCCAGAAGGAACAATGACGCTGTGCAAAGAAGATATGCAGAATTTGTTTAAGGAATTTCAGAACCAATTTATGGCCTTCTTTCAAACACAATTCGAGACTCTAAAAATAGAAATGAAACAATCGGTGCAGGAACTAAAACTGGACCTCGCCAAGCTGGAAGAAAGGACTGACACAATGGAAAGAGCAGTTCAGAATATGGAAGAGGATTCTCAAAAGAAAGAGGAGGCCCTGGAGCATCTTGCGCGTTTGACGCATAATTTCCTAATACAAACCGAGGACCTAGAAAATTGCTTGCGGAGATCAACCATAAGAATTAAGAACCTCGGAGGGGGCGTGGCTTGATGGCTACGTGAGAGGACGTTCCTTGGAGGAGCTCCCGACGATCCGATCCTGATCCTGGGAAAAAAGAGATGGTTTTTGGCGGACTTTCGAGCCCACGGTGCATCCAAAGGCGTATGAAAGTGGGGGGCATACGGTGCGTGCCCTCCCCAACGGCAAGACTGCATATTCACGGAACTAGACCCCGAAGAAGTTGGCGGTCGCGCAAAGGAAGGGGAGCACCCAAGATGGCCGCCTGTGGACAAAGTCTGCCGAGCTGAGGAAGACAAGGTTGGTCGGAACGTGGGCGAGCCCAACCAGATAGACGGGTCGCATGCGCCTCGGGGTGAAAGCGAGAACATAAGGGCGAGCCCCTACTGCAGAGGCCATGGGTTGTGACGGACTAGCAAAGTGAACCCGCGAGGATACAGCTGGGCCCAATCGACGCAACAGGATGTCTTCCAAGGTGGTGCGACCCCGGACCAAGCAGCCTACGATGGAGACCTACGCTATGTCGCCCTCGGGCGCGGAAGGGGGCAAGAGCAAAGTAACCCCTGCGGCGGCGACGGACCCACCGGGTACCATCCAGGAGGTGCTGGCAGCAATTGCTGATCTGAAGGTGGCCTGGGAGATGAAGCTGGGCCTGGCCATGAAAGAGTTCCAAGAGGGCCTAAACCTCAAGATAGGAGCGGTCCGAGAAGAAGTGAACCTGTTGCGCCAGGATGTGCGAACGATCGCGGAGCGCACTGGGGAACTGGAGCAGGAGTTGGCCCCGACCGTGGAGGCGTGTAATACACACGCCAAGGAACTTCATGCCCTTGTGCAGCGAGTGGGCAATTTGGAGGACAGAGCAGAGCAGGCGTAGGGGCGCGCCAGGCGCAACAACATTCGCATAGTGGGGGTACCGGAGGGAATGGAAGGATCAAACCCCACGGATTTCGTTGAAACCATGCTTTTGCAGGAGATTACAGGCGGAGAGCTGACCCAGGGGTTCGCGGTCGAAAGCGCGCACAGGGCCCTGACCAGGAGACCGGCCCCAGGAGCCCCCCCGCGGCCTTTGATTGCATAGATCTTGAACTATCGTGACCGCGAGAAGATTCTCGAATTTTTCCGGAAAGGGGGCACGATAGAAAGGGGGTCAGTGAATATAACAGCGTATCCGGATTACACGCTGCTTGTACAACGGAGTCAAATAAACTTTGGAACGGTGAAGAGGAGGCTCAGAGAGGCAGGCCACCGCTACATGTTGCTTTACCCTGCTAGGTTAAAGGTGATCCATAAGAACAGATCCCTCTTCTTTGAGACGCCGAGCGACGCGATGGAATGGCTGGATATGCAAGGTCGACCACAGGAATCGGATGCCCAGACAGAAGCGGATGGAGATAAGTAGCACGCTGCAGAGGCACCCGTGAGGCCATAGCTATGACATTGGGACTAGAATATAGTTTGATATTGTGCTTCTGTGGGGGAAGTCACGGCATCTGCCGGCGGGTCCCGTTGAATTCACTTCTCCTAAATAGATGGCTGGGAGCTCCTGGGGAGCAACCTCTGCACCCGATAGTAGTATACTTAGTTAGGTCACTGTTAGATTGGTGATACCCCGCGGGGTCCTTGTTCTTGGTCACGAGACGGGTCGAGACGTGGGTAGGCTGAGATCCAGGGATGGAGCTGGGCTATTGTTGGGGGTTGGTGGGGAGGGGGGGGGAGTTGTGTGCAGTGGTGTGAGGTTGGAGAAGGGGGGAGGGGGGCACGGTTCGTTAATAGTAGGGAAGGAGCCAGGAAACGACCCTACATGGGGAACATTATGGGGAGGGATGGGACGGAGATAGACCGACTAGATGGCATCGGGTAATCTCAGAATTGTGACCTGGAATGTACGGGGCCTCAACAGCTACCTTAAACGCAACAAAGTGATGATGTATTTAAAGAGGATGCGCGTAGACATAGCCCTGCTGCAAGAGACCCACCTCACTAGGGAAAGGCTGGAGGTGGTCGGGAGGAAATGGAAGGGCACCGTTGTGGGGGCGGCGTACTCAGCATATGCCAGAGGGGTCGTCACTTGGGTGGCGCCCCACATGCCATTTCAAGTGCTTGATTCTACCTTGGACCCGGAGGGTAGAATGGTGGTGGTAACGGGTCTCTTGGAAAACAGAGAAATACACATCACAAAATGTGTACGCTCCCAATAACGATACAGCGGCATACTTTAGGACCCTCTACGGTAAACTTGGCCCCCTGGCGGGGGTACGGTAGTGTGGGGGGGGCTTTAACTGTACCGTAGACCCCAGTATGGATAGGTCCAAGGATAAGGCAGGAAAAATGGCACCGGCGGCTAAAGCGCTGAGTACCCTACTGAAAGGCCTAGGCCTAGAGGATGCGTGGAGGAGGCTGCATCCCATGGATAGACAGTACTCACACTACACAGCGTCACATGATTTGTACACAAGGTTAGACTACATGTTTGTAACAGCCGGGATAGTGAGAGAAATAGAAGGAGCAGAATACAAGGCCCGAGTGTTGTCGGACCACTCGCCCTTGGTGGTAGACTGGAGACACCAGCCCCCACGCCCGCAGATCCCTACATGGAGACTTAGGACCGAGGCTCTGCAGGATAAGGGGTTTCGGGAGGGCCTGAGGGACGGCATTGAAGAATATTTTGATAAAAACACGGGAAGCGTAAGCTCTGTGGGCACACTGTGGGAAGCTTTTAAGGTGGTGGTGCGTGGGGTAGCTATTTCCCAAGTTAAAGGGCTACAGGGGGGGGTTGAAAGGGAGCTCCGGGAGGCGGAAAGAGAGCTAGAGGAGCTCACGCGTTGCGTGAGCACCGCTCATGATAACAGAACCAAAGTAGAGGAGCTACAGTTGTCCTGTAGTGCATTCTGGGACAGACTGTGCAGACTCAGCTACAGGAAATATACGGAGCGGATACACGCAGGGGGCGATAAGCCAGGCAGATTGCTGGCTTGGCTGTACAAGAGCGAGACCCCCCGCTCGGCGATTAGTGAGATTCAGGGCGAAGGAGGTAGCATATGCAACACCCAGAAAGAGGTAAATGAGGAATTCCTTAAGTTTTACAGACACTTGTATGAGGACACGGGGGAAGATATGGGTCAAGACATACTAGACACATTGGGGGACATTGAGCTGCCCGCCTTAGATGATCTAGAACGCTCTGAGTTGGACGCACCCGTCACCTCGGATGAGCTGGAGGTAGTGATTCGGAACTCGCCCACTTGTAAGGCGCCGGGTTCGAATGGGCTGCCCAGCGAGTTCTATAAAACATACCAGCAAGAGTTGCTCCAGCCACTGCTTGCCACTTTCAACGAGGCCTATGAGAAGGGAGAACTCCCGTTGTCTCTCCGTGAGGCCGTAATCGTCCCACTCCTGAAACCAGGCAAGCCGGCCGTGGAGTGAGGGTCTTACAGACCGTTGTCCATGCTCAACCAGGACAGCAAAATACTCACGGCGGGGCTGAAAAGGGTGATTAAAAAACTGATACACCCAGATCAGACGGGATATGTTCCGGGCAGGAACATCACCGACAATCACCGGAGGCTACACCATGTCATGGACCAAACTGAGGAGGACACGGGCGAGCTGGCCACAGTGTCGTTAGACGCGGTCAAGGCCTTCGACTCGGTACGATGGCCCTGGCTGAAAGCGGTCCTGAAGGGGTATGGAGTGGGACCCGGATACCTCAGATGGGTACAGTTGTTTTACAGCACCCCGATGGCGAGGGTCAAGACAGGGTCCACGGTCTCAGATTCTTGGCAACTGGGCAGGGGGACCAGACAGAGATGTCCCTGGTCACCGATGCTATATATAGTGGCATTGGAGCCGCTGGCAATATGCCTGCGTCAACAATATGGGGAGGTGGGCATAAACACGGCCAGTGGAGAGCATTTGATATCATTACATGCGGATGATATGCTCCTTTATTTACGCTATCCAGAAGAAAACCTACAGTACGTCCTAGAGGTGATAGAACGGTACGCCATCCTCTCCGGTATATCGGTGAACCCTGGAAAGTCCAGCCTGTTCCCTTTGGGTAGATATAGGAATGTCCCGGTGCAGAGGCTACCTGTTCTGCCAATACCATGGGAGCCCGTAACATTTAGGTATCTGGGAATAAACATTTACCACAAGATCGAGACAGAACACAAGCACAACACGGAAAAGGTGATAGAGGGGATTAGGAACAGTATGGTATTTTGGTCCAGACTGCCCCTGACCATGATGGGGAGGGCGGCCTTGCTCAAGATGGTGGTCCTGCCTAGACTCTTGCACTTTTTTACGAACGTCCCGTTTCTGATACCCAGAAGCCTATTCGTGAAACTTCACAGCGTGTGTAGGGGTTTTGTGTGGGGCAGCTCTAGGAATAGGGTGGCTCTGTGGAAGCTCCAGAACCCGTGCGACAGGGGGGGGATAGGCCTGCCTAACTTCGAACTCTATTACCTGGCGGGGCAGCTGCAGTACGTGGCCAGGTGGCTCTCGACTGAAGATTCGGCGGAAGCCAGGCTCCTGCGCGAAGATACAGCCCCATACTTTCTGATGGAAGTGGTGTGGTTGGGCAGAGATAAACTGGTGGGCAAGGGGCGGTTACTGAGGTTGGGCTGGGAGATCTGGCACAGGACATGGAAAATTGGGGGGGACTCGGAACCATACTCCCAGCAGGCCCCTTTGGCAGCTCTGTGTGGGAGCGACTCCCAACTACTTGAATCGGTCCGCAGATACTGGGAACAGGTAGGCCTAGCCACCCTCGGGGACATATGGCGGGAAGGGGAGGCGGTGGACTTTCAGCGGCTGCAGGAAGAGACGGGAGTACATGGTGGCCAATATATAACCTACACTAGGCTGGTGAAAAAGACTAGAGAAAGATGGCCGGAGACAGTGCTCGCGGAGGATCCAGATGCCTCCCTGGAAACCATGTATGATGTATCGGAGGGCGGGCACGAAATATCGAGGATATATGAGCTCCTGCGGGCAAGGGCAGGGAAGGAGTTGCTCCAATTGAGACAAGATTGGGAGGAGGAGGTGGGAGGACCCATGACGGATGGGCAGTGGGAACGGGCCCAGAGGGACCATAAAAAGGTGTTCCGTAACGCGAGATTCCAACAGCTTCAGTTGTATGTTACCCACAGGGCTTATTTAACCCCCGAGAAGATTGCAAAGTTTGGGGGATCAGCTATACAGCAATGCCCCAGGTGTGGAGAGGTGAACGCGGGACTGCTACACATGTTTTGGGCTTGCCCGGAGGTGCATAGATTTTGGAATGAGGTCAAGACGAAACTGGCTGACGGGGGGGTAGTGCTGGATGTGGAATCAGCCTGGTCATGCTTGCTTGGACTATTCCCTAGACCCTGGCATTTGAAACACATAAGCAAGATGAAGGACCTGGCCTATGTCTTGGCCAAACGTAGGATCGCCATGGGCTGGAAGGCGGCCCATAGACCCAGGGTGGAGTTGTGGTGGACAGACCTCTTGAGATGGGCGGAAGCTGAATCCGTAGTCTGGTTTGAAGCGGTCACCAGGGGGGCGAAGAAGAAGTAGGGCCCTTGTTGGCCTGGCGGCAATTGGTGGCCTCGTTGGCAAACCATCACCAGGGTGACAACGAAATAGAGGACCCGGTTGATGGCACTCTAGGTAGTGTGCCACCCAGTGATGTTCCCGTAAATGATATGTGAGAACTGGCTCTAGTTTAAAGGGGGAGGGGGAGTTGGGGAGTTTGAAAATGTGTTGAAATATGATGCTTTCTATGTTTTGAAACGGTTGTAGTGTGCTTGTTTGACCTTAAAAAATAAAATAAAAATATATTAAAAAAAAAATAAAAGAATTAAGAACCTCTTGGAAAGATTAGAGGATAAAGACTTGAGAATCACTACCCAACAGCTATTTGCATAAATTCTAGCAGGCGACACTAAAGACATGGTTCAGCTGGACCAGATACATCGGGTAGGTCCTCGAAGGCCAGGGGAACCAGGTCACGCCCCGAGACGTCCTGGTGGCAATAATATCTTATTGCCAGAAAGAAATGATCCTGCAAAAAGCAAGGATAGCAGGGCAGGTACGAATTAACAGAGAGGAGGTGCAAATCTATCAAGATCTCGTGCAAGCCACACTATAGAAGAAAGGCAAATGGGTCATGTAGGGACATTTTTGGCATCTAAACAAACAAAGTACAAATGGATGTTTCTTTTCGGACTGCTCTTTGACTGGGGGAGGGGACAGCACAGGATCACCACATGCGAAGAAGAGAACTAATCTTGATCTTGCAAGGAGATAGCCAGGAGGCGGTAGAGGCACAACGAAGTGGAGACAGACACTGCAGAAAGCCATGGGATTGGAAAAATATCACGAACAACAGTAGAAAACCCAATAAAAATGACTGGCAGAAGATACCAGAGATAGAAAATAATGATCGCAAGGTTGAAAAATAATAATGAGAATGGTGACATTAAGTGGTCCCCAGAGGGGGATACTAAACTGTCAAGGTAAATAAGAACAAGCGGCCCATGGGGGTGGGAGGGGATGCGGTTCTTGGAACTCAGAGTGGGGTTTAGTATTCCCCATGCAAATATCTCTGGGTGGTGTGAGGGCGAGCAGTCATAGGAACCTGGACCTCCTCAGGGTGTTGGGTAAAGGGGGCGGGGTGACAATATTTTGGGGAAGCTGGGGTTGGAGAGGTTCTGGAGGGAATAGGAGGGCGGAGGGAGGAGGGCGGGTGTAGATTCGGGGACTACTATAAAACAAGCGGGGAGAGTTAATGAATAACACAATGGCGCCATTGAAAATATATATAATGTAAGGGGACTAATTACCCCCATTAAGAGGAAAAAGGTGGTACAATTGATGAGGGGGATGAAGGCAGACGTGTTAATGTACCAGGAAATGCATATTAAGAGAACAGACATAAGCCAATTAAAGCGGCAAGGATTTTCTCAAATACATCAAGCTAATGCAGGGGAGAATAAAGCAGGGGTACTGATAGCAATTTTGGATGGATTGGGAATACGGATAAAAGACACAATAGCGGATAAGGAGGGGTGATACTTTCCCCTAATAATATTATTTAGAGACCGGAAACAAACACTGGCCTTGATCTATGCCCCCAACACTGGTCAGGATGGTTTTCTGAAGGGGAGTCCTCTCGAACTTAGAAGAATTTGCTACTGGGGAAATTACAATGACAGGGGATATCCATATAGCATGGGATCCCCAACTGGAGAGGAGCATCACTACACGACCGAGAGCACAGGCCCCATCAAAAGCGCTGAAAAACAAAATAGAAATGTGGGCGCTACATGATACTTGGAGGGCGGTAAGGGGACAAGCACAAGGATATACATATTACTCTCATATCCATCATATATGGGTCTCCACGGGATTAGTTGGCAAGATAAAGGAGGTTGACGTGGGATCCATTTCCCTCTCGGACCATGCCCCGATTATGGCGACATTCATTTTAGGCCATACTAAAGGGGGACTTTGGGAGTGGAAGTTCCCTACAGAACTACTACAGGATCCGGTCATGGTAGACTCAATAAGGGTCAAAATAGAGCAACACTTCTCAGACAATGTCATAGGGGACATATAGCTGGGAATAATTTGGGACGCCTTTAATCCAGGGCTGAGGGGGGAATTGATCACCCTAAAAGCGGGAAAGGATAAGCGAAAACAAAGTTGGAAAGTGGAATTGGAAGGGAAACTGAAAGATATCAAAGAATTCGAACAAGGACTTGCGGTTAGCATTGAGACACATCCAGGGCCAATTGGAAATGCTATGTAGCAAACAGGCAGAAAAATCACTCCTATCCTTAAAACACTGGTACTACATAAGAGCCAACAAGGCAGATAAACTTCTGGCAAAGCAACTGAGGGTCAAGGAGAAGAGTAGAACAGTTATGAAACACAGGGATAGACAGGGTCAGGAGAAGACAAAGGACGAGGATATGGGCGAGATATTGAGGGAATACTATCAAATGGTATACATGTCCGACAACCCTAGAGTTGACAAGCAGGAGGAATGTTTAGAAAACCTCAACCCCCCTCGGATTTCTGATGAGGATAGGGTGACATTAGAGGAGGACATAACGGTGGAAGAAGTTAAGAAAGCAATTAAAGGTCTGCCAAGAAATAAAGCACTGGGACCTGATAGCTACCCCAATTTCTTCTATAAAATGTATCAGGACATCTTGGCCCCTACATTGACAGAGTTGTTTAATACGTTCAGAACCGTTCATCCCGTCCCGCTGCATTACGACTTCTGCTCGCGGGTTCCTGACAGCCCGCCAGGTTTTACCCGGCGATACCGTCACCCGCGCATGGGCAATTACCAGCCCATTCATCTCGTAATGAGCCGGTTATTGCCCAATCGCAGGAGGAGGTGCTGGTTGCGAGCATGGCGGTAGCTGTGCCTGCCATACAGGCATGGCTACCGCCATGCTTGTAATGAGGCCCAATGTCACCCAGTCAATGAACGAGTCGAAACTAATGGTGTTCCCCAAACAAGGTAAAGATCCAGAACTCCCAGGATCATACCGCCCAATTGGCCTGATTAACTTAAATGCAAAGCTCTACACGAAGTTGTTATCAGACAGAATATCACACTTGCTCCCTATGCTCATAGATCCAGATCAATGGGGTTTTATTCCAACAAGACAGACATTCGATAACACGCGTAGGGTATGCCATTTGATATAAAAAATGGAAAGGATGCAAATACCAGCAGTGCGTGTCTCATTAGATGTGGAGAAAGCTTTTGTTAGGGTGGAGTGGTCACAGTTATTTCGGACAATGAAACAAATGGGGTTTGGACAGAATTTCCTCCAAATGGTGAATGCCAATTATAACTCACTTCGTATGCGGGTTGCTCTTGATGGAATAGTGTCAGAACCAGTGATCCTGGGCAGAGGTACAAAACAAGGAGCCCACTATCGCAGCTATTATATGCAATCTTCTTGGAGCCATTGTTGGCGAAGATTCGAGAGGCGGATGGTGTGAAGGGGATAGCGATGGCAGGAAGGGAACATAAAACGGTGGCATTCGCGGACGATATGCTGGTTGCACTAACTGTCCCGGAACGCTCCTTATTGGAACTTATGAAGGAATTGGAACATTTCGGGGCAATAGCTGAACTAAAAATCAAAGCGACAAAAGTCAGAAATATTGAACCTAATGGTAAAATTGTATATAACGGAAAGACTATCACAAGAAACACAGTTAAAAATGGCAAAAACAGGAATAACCAATTTAGGGATAATACTGACACCTTCACTAGGTCAAATGTATAAAGCAAATTTTCCGTATCTCTTAGAAGAAATCATGTCAGACCTGAGAAAATGGAACCCCTTAACGACATTGTGGTGGGGGAGAATAGTTTCAATTAAAACGGTCGTTTTACCAAAACTTCTATATAATTTTCAAACCCTACTGGTCAGGATACGAAATATATTTTTCAAATCCCTTAACAAAGCTGTAAGAGCATATGTATAGAAACAAAAGATGCCAAGAATAGCAATGCCAACAATGATGCTACCAAAGCATCACGGAGGGTTGGCATTCCACTATTTTTGCAGTTATATTATGAAGCAGTTAGCTGAGAGTAGTTCGGAATGGGTAGCCGACTCCCCACAAAGCAGATGGCCAGAGCAAGATAGGGCGGTGGCGGGTTCCCCTCTCTCGGGACTCCTATGGTTGAAGGGGCAACATGTAAATATAAGTGAAGTGGTGGGAGTGGGGTTAGAGGTATGGGATGTGGCAATTAAGTGAGGGGTACTGACAACACATCCCTCCCTGTTCCTATTAATGGTCAAGAATCCAGATTTCCAGCCGGAGTGGAGACAAATTCATATAAGAAATGGGAAAAAGCAGGATGTCGAACGATTAGGGATATGTATCGGGGGAATATAATGACACTCCAGGAATGCAGCCAGGCATTGGGGATAATGGGGAAGGATAGCTTTAAGTACACTCAGCTCAGGCATTGGTTAACACCCCCTGCCCCCATATAAGCACGCAGCCACGAGGCAAGTGACATCCTTTGAGATATACATAACAACAAGCACGGGCTCGAGGAAATTGGTCTCGACCCTTTATAGATTCTTGAATACGCAAGGAGAGGAAATTTGGTGGAACTATATGGTGAAATGGGAAAAGGCATTAGGAGAAACAATAACAAACAAACATTGGGAATATACATGGGGACTCATTCCAAAAAGTACACGCTCCATACAACTCAGGAAAATGTGGCAAAAATACTATTCCAATGGCACTATACGTCTGAGAGACTTCACGCAATGTAAACCGAGACCCCAGAAAGGTGTTGGGGGGGGTGGGGAGGGTGCACAGCCAAGGGGCACTGGAAACATATATGGTGGAGCTGCCTGGTTATACAACAATTTTGGGAGGAGGTGAGGTAACTGGTGGGCGAGATGATACAAGCAACGGATCAGCTAGAAGAAAGAGTCTGGATGGGAGGGATATGGGAACCTGGCTCGGGAAACCTCACTAAAGCACAGTGAAACGTTTAAGAAAGATTGGGGACAAATAATAGCGCATCTACAGAGTGATTATATGCAACAATGGTGCCCACATAACAATATAATAATGGACATTATACAATCCTAAAGAACTTGCTTAGAGACTGGAATCCTACACCACAGTTGGGTGTAAGGGGGGAATGTTAATTATATTTTCATAATGTAAGCTTATGAAAATGGTGAAAAAACAATGAAAAAAACATAAAGCGCATAAAAGCAGACTTGAGTTCAAGGTTTTGCCAGCTGAAGATAATTTAGTGATTAAGTTGGACTACGGTGAGGATGTTGTTATGTAAACTGAGTATATCTGATACTTGCTGGGCATGCAAGAAATGTGCTGGCTCCTAGGGTCCTAGGGTCGAATGTTCTAGAAGTGCTAGCGAGTGGGGGATTTCTGGAACAATGTTTTTGACCGTATTGAACTTGGAATGAGCTGTGTAAATCCCCAAGAGTCAAAACTAGTGCTGCTAGGTACCTGCTGTGTACTTTGAACAACCTCTACAGGCAGATCAACAGACTGGCAAATACTCTCAAAAAAAGAAATAGTGAGTACAAATATTCCCAACAAAAAATAGGAAAAAAAGACATGTAGGCTCTTGAGCCCCTGCTTTCACCCTCGCGGCTCCATGGATATGTTTGTACCATAAGTGCGCAGCACTGAGTAGCACAGGAAAAAACTACTATTTAACTGCCTGATTGCAAGAAGTAAACATGTATAGTTTAATGAATAACTAGGTGCAAAGATATAAATATTACAAGAACATTTCTGTTTTTCAGTTAAAAGATATTTTTGGGAATTGTACTTACATTTTTACTCCCTAAAAATAATTTTGCTCTCAACTTCAATGGCTCCACTTTCACCAGACAACCAGTGGGCTTTTCAGCAGACCCTTTTTCCATATTTATATGTGCATATTTTCATATGTTGCCTCCACTTTGTGCCTCTACCTCTACCTCATCAGCTTGCCCCTCGCCCCATTCTCTCTTCCTCCATTCTACCTGCTCCTGTCTCACAGAAATCTGAATGGCCAGCAGATGCAATATGATACCAAAAATACGCGTCAATGCCAGGTGAGCTCAGGAATAAAGGGAAGAAGGATACTTTGGCCTGTAACCGCATGCACTTCTTGGACACCTATTAGTTCTTTCAGAGCCATTTCTTCTGGGCATGGTGAGCATTCTATGTGCATGTTGCTAAGCTCTCCCACTCTTTGTAACTTCAAGGGCCAGGCCCCAATCCCAGAAACTTTCTGTCCAATGCCTATGTCATCACTGTATGGTTCACAGTCAGGAGATCGGTATAGACGCTAAATCCACCTTCTTTTTCTTGTGATTCTCTTCTCCAAAACATCCAAAATATTATGTTGCAAGAATGGAAAGAGCCAGCATAAACATATGTTTCTAGATATCGAGATAACGTGTATTCTGTGCAAGCTTTCTTTTCTGGCTTCCTTGAAGCCTGGAGGTGGCTTTTGTATTCCACAGCTTTGCAGGCCACCCTTGAGCCTTCAGGGTCATCGGAGAATTCTACACCCTCAGATAGCATAAAGGAGTCCAATCTGTGTTTAACTACTTCGCCCTGTGATCTGTGATTTGTGTGGCAGACATGTGTCAGCCACTCCAGGGAGAGTCAGCTTAAGGATGTTTATGCCCCTAGCACAGGCACTTTGGAGCTCCCAATTAGAAAAATTAGATTTGAATAACTTGGTTCGAATGGCACATCTCCACCCATTTTCTGGGGCTAATCGAAGAAACGTCTGGCGTCTCTGGGTAGAGAAGGATGGAAAATAGTGGGCTTTTTATAAACAAATTATTACCAGGCCATCTCCTATGAATAAACGAGTAAACAAAAATACATAAAACCATAGGTACGTAGGAATTGTGAAGCCTACAACAATGATAGTTCCACTTAATGACTATTCTATGCTCCATGTCCCAATACTATCTCCCTTCACATCATCTCCCTCCAGATTAATCAGAATTTATTTTAGTGGTTATAATGTAATTTTACTATTTACATTCAATATTATTATTTGAGAGTCAAGGTTAACATGTAACCCTGCATATTGGCACATGAATAATGTTAATATGGATCTGTGATTTTGGAGCTCAAATGCTTGCTGGTCGAAAAGTTCTAACCAAATTTCATAGGCTTAACTAGTAACCTTTATTTGCTTTTATGCCTGGGGTTATGAACGATTTTTCTTTTCCCAGCTTTCCCATCTCTTTCAGTGGTATCTAAAGCAGATATGCTGACAATTTGGGTGAACCTAACTTATTTTTAGAGAGTAAGGTCTTTTGAGGCTTACTTACTTCATTTATTTTGTGGGCACGCTTTATTCCTGGTGGCTACCATTCCACGGGGCCCCTGAACCCCATTGATGACTATTGTACAGCACTATTACCTTTCTTGTGGACAGTAGTGCGGGGGAATAGTGTTCATGCGTGGATTTTACTTTATGGGTATTTTGTCCATACCCAGTGTAGCCTAGACAGGCTGGAGGCAGTGGCACCTTATTTTTACATGTTTTACATGCACTCCTGTGCAGGTTTATTATTTTGCTGCAGGGTAGCCATTTTATCACTACGATGGCAAAAACTGATAACCTCATTATTTAAACCCTCTGCTTTTGCCACACTGAGCCTCATTACGAGGTCGGCAGTAACCCGCCGTTGCCACCGGCAGGTTGCCGCCAACACGGAAATAATGTTTCCGGCACCTGACTTCCTGGCTTCACCTGGACAGTACAAGTCCTGGCGGCACTGGACATCAGGCGTCAGATTTGGTAAGTCCTCATTAGGACTCTAGGGGAATGGGGACTCCGAAGTACAGGCACTGTTGCTAACGATGCCAGTGTCTCCGTGACAACTCTTCCTGCCAGGCCCGTTGCGCCGGAAGGGTCAAACCTTCCAGGCGCAACGACCCTTTAGGCAAACTTATAGTGTGTGGCCCAGGAAACAAGGGTGCCGGTAAGCTTACTGGCACCCTTGTTTCCAGACCGCCACACTCGTAATGAGGCCCACTACTGTTTTTGCTGGCCATCTTCTTTCCAGAAAGGGATGAGAAATGGTCATGCATTGCCGTTCTCATCGCTGGCTCTGACCGGAGCCCGGGAAGTACTATTGTTTGCTTAAAACTGGTTTGGGTTGAGTAAGCGAAGGGCTGCCTACAGCCCCAATAAAGATCCCAAACCTGATTGATGTCATGACTGTACCTGAGATGCGGGTCGGGGGCAGCCATTCAGGGTTTGAATATTGCAAGTCCTGCAATAGGAGAGCTGTGTTCCCCCCCTATCCTAGAACCTTTCAGCAAGTCGACCACTGGAACCAAGAATTACTGCTGCCTGAAAGACAGTAAAAGACTGCAAAAGTATACTAAAAGCTGCTGCTATGATAACGCTCAACTACTGCAAGGCAATGCTCTTTCTTTGACCGGGGAATCCTTCTATGATGCCCCCCGCCATTCAACATTTGGGCCTAACCTGTTCTGGTCCTGCATCACTGACTGTTCCCCTAGTGCTCAGAGACAAGAGCGTGTAGTTCGCTCACATAATCCAGAGTGGTGACTGCACCTTTCCCGGACCTTGCACAGCTCTGGGGCTGTGAATCTTGCAGTGCGCTCATGTCATGGGATCTGACTGTCGTAGATCTGCTGTTGCTCCTCTATATAAGGAAGAAGAGACTTGGTAGAACCTAAATCTTTTTTCCTTTGTCCATGTGCCTGTAGTGCCGTTGATGGGTCACAATAACTGCTCCTCCCAACTGAAGCATTTAGGTCTTCCTTCATTGTGAGATCAGAATCATAGGTCCGTCTTCATCATCATATTAAGTCCAGCCTGATTTTCTTCAGAATTGTGCGGTGAGTGGCAGAGAATGGAATCTCTACATCCCTGGAACCACCAGTCAAACAAAGTCACCTCAACTGCAACCCAGATACCCCCAATGAACCAACGGCAAGAGAAGTCATCTGCAATGGCCTAGACCTACCTGCCTAGATTTTTTATTCTGTCCTGATCATGCTTTGAGGTGCTGGTTAGCATACTCATTTCTCTGTGTGTCCCTCCACCTACCTCCCCTTAGTTCCCCCACCCCAGGACCATTTAGCTATTAAGGGCATACATTTGTCTCTAGCAGCCACCCTTGCCTTACCTTTGGAGGTGAAAAGTGGGTATAGGAAAGTCGCCTTGGGTCTCCCAAAACTCCTTAGTCTCCTGAGATAGGTGGATCCCCCTTTCCTACACAGAGAACCTATACTCAGCATACATACTTTTTTACTATCTACCCCACCTAAATGCAGAAATGAGCCTGTTGCTTCCTATATGAGAATTGTGACTAATGCTTTAAACTCCCCCAGGTTTCTAATTTAGGGTTGCACTTTAAGCTGTGTCACAGTGTGCCAGTGTTGCCTTTTAATTCCATAAGACCTGTGACCATTCTAGAGGCCGACATCTCCTCTTCTCTCTTTGCCTCTACCTCTCAACTTCTCCTCAGAGACCTCAACATCCACCTGGATCCTTCAAATCCATCCTCTGGTCTCTTCCGCAACCTCTGCAACACTCTTTCTTTCCATTTGACCCTCTGGTCCGACACACTCTACCGGGCATACCTTGGATGTTCTCATCTCCTCAGACACCCCCCTCTGAAATTATCAAAGGTGAACACTATGGCGTTATCTACAGCCTATACTTGTAAGCTGGTTAGATCAGCTAAACCATACCTTTCCACAAACAGTTGCACCACTTTGGCAAGAGTGCTTGTACTGTCCAAATTGGATTACTGTAACACTCTCTACTTGGGATACAATAAATACATTACAAAGAAAATTCAAATACTTCAAAATAAAGCCCCTAAAGCAGCCCTAGGATTGTCCAACAGAGAACACATATCAACGACTAGGAGACAATCTAACTGGCTCTCCAATATTGATAAAATCAAACTTAAAATTGCTTCCCTAACCTTCAAATGCCTCAACAACTCAGCACCTAGCTACCTAACAGAGAGGTTCAAAAGAAGAGTCACGTCGAGACCCACCAGAGTAGCCTACACTACCTGCTTTTCAGTTCCCCCTTTCAAAATTACTACAATCGGAGGGAATAGTTTCCCCGCCAAACCGGCCCAATTGTGGAATGCCCTCCCACCCACTTTAAGGACTGACCAATCTTACACCCACTTTAGATTAAACATCATCAAGTGGCTTAAAGAAAATGATCTGTAGCTCTAGCTTTACCTGCTATCCCTATTTTACTCTGTAACCCAGACCAGACCCCACTTCTCAGTTGTGGAACCTTACCTGTAATTGAATTTGTATTACATGTTGTATTGTTGTACTGACCTGTAATTGTGTGACTATGTAACTTTGTAACCATGTAAGCTTAAAGTATTCTTGTTTCGCACCCTGATACCTTCGGGTCTGGTGCGCGCTATAAATAAACAAACAAACATCTCACCACTCCCTTCTCTTGGACTGAACACTTTCTGCTCTCCTCTCACCTCAAGCACTTTGTCCCTCAGGCTAGCCCACCTCAAAACTGCCACCTACCTTCTCGGTCATTTAGCCCATAAAGCGTGTGTCAGTAGATGCCTTTGCCGCTACTTTCTCTGCTCCTCCTGCACCTATGGATGACTCACATTCTGACATAGCCATCTCTAACCTGCACCTTTATAGCTCCAACACTCTTGATGTCCTTGCCCGTTATGAGAATCCGCATGAAGCCTACCTCCAAGTGCAACTCTTGGTATGACTTACCTCGCCACCCTGAAAAGCAAGTGTAGGGTGGCTGAGAGGAAGCGGAGGGCATTGGGTGCATCCTCTGACAAACTGGTCTGTTTGTTTGTTTGTTTATTCATTTATAAGGCGCACCAAACCTAAAGGTAACTGGGCGCAACATTTGGAAATGTTACAGGAATACTTTAATACTTTAGGCTTGAGTTACAATAGTTGCAGCAAGATATTCAAGAGATTACAATGTTGTCATAGTTATATACATATGAAGATCACTGCAATATACAAGAAATTACAGTATTTATATATAGGGGCAGTTATACACAATACACAGGTTCATACAGTGAGATACAGGTAGGGGCAGGCATTTAGGTGGGACAATGATCCTTGGCAGAGAGCAAGTTAAGGCTTTTGTGCTTACATTTTCAGAATGTTTGGTCAGCTCTCAATGGTGGTGGGAGGGAGTTCCAATACTGTGCGGCCATGACAGTGAAGCTGCTCCCACCGGCTTTTTTTTGTTTAAATCTAGGAACAACCAAGCAGAATGAGTTGGCTGTTCTAGTAGGGCGTACTGAGGTTTTCTGATGATTCTCTCAGAGAGGTAGATAGGAGCAGCATTGTTGAGACATTTATGGGATAATGAGACCGTTTTCAGCAGGATTTTTTCATTAATGGAAAGCCCTTTGTTTTGTCTCCTTAGCTCTGAGATATGATCTCTTCTCGGTATGCCCTGAGCTGCACTAAGGGCGTTATTTTGGAGGATTTGGATCTTATTAATAATGTGCTTACTCGCACTCAGATATAAGGAATTGCAATAATCTAGCTTGGAGAGGATAAGGGCTCTAGCTAGTACAGTGCCGCTGTCCTTAGAAAGAAACGGTTTGCAGGCTCTGATCAACTTGCAGGTGTATGCTGTGGCCGAGGCCATTGCATTGACCTGTTTGCCAAGTGTGAGAGTTGAGTCTAGGTAAAAACCTAGAGTTTTAACCTCTTTAGCCACTTTGATGTGGTTACCGTCGATGTTGAATGAGGTATAATTAGGGTTGAGCTTGTTCAGGTTGGCTATGGTTCTGAGTATGATAATCTCCGTTTTGGCGTCAGTCAGGCATAGCCCGTGAGCGGCCATCCATGCCTGGATGATAAGATACATTTTATTTACAAGGGAAGTATCCTTTACATAGTCCCCAGTGAGTGGTATGAGGATCTGGGTGTCATCTGCATAATTTGAGTAGGTGACACCCAGATGGTCCAGGTCATCAAACAATGGCTTTGTAAATATATTGTACATTGTTGGCGAGATGCAGGAACCCTGCGGCACGCCACATGTAATCGTGATTGGATCTGCAGCTGGTGAGGGTCAAAAAGACTCTCGTGGGCCTGTTGTTCAGAAAGGATTCGATCTATGCTATCGTGTCTTGTGAGAAGTGGGCTGCTGAGTCAAGGTGTTTACATAGCACTTTATGGTCCACCAAATCGAAGGTGGCAGAAAGATCAAGGAGAAGAATCAGAGCTATATTCCCCTTGTCTTTAAGTTCATCGATTTGGATTTTAAGATCGATCAACGCAGTTTCGGTGCCATGTTCAGGCCTGAATCCAGATTGACGGACTCCCAAGATGTGATGGTTCTCTAGGTACTTCTGTATTTGAAGGTATGCTACTTTGTCTAGGATCTTAAGTAGTAATGGTACTGTGGTGATGGGCCTATAGTTGGTGGGAATGGATGAGTTTAGAGATATTTTTTTTTAGGAGGGGTAGGACCCAGGATTCGTTTAGGTTACTGGGGACCGTGCCGGATGAAAAGGAGGCCTTAATTAATTTTGAAATGAAAGGTGCTAGGTCTCTAGTGGCATCTTTAATAATCTCGGATGGGCAGCTATCTCCCTGACAATTTGATGGTTTGAGGGATAAGATAATTTTTTCTACTTCAGGGATAGAGACTCATGTGAATCTGAAGCGATGAGGTGGTTTGGTAGAATGCAAAGATGTGCTAGCGTGTGTGGTTAGGTAAACTCGCTCTTTTGTCAGCAATCTTGTTCTGGAGAAGGGCAATTTTGCTAGAAAGGGCATTCTGGATGTCAGCGCACTAGAGTTTATCCTTCAAGCAGTTGTCTGTTGTCTGCTGTCATTATGGGGGCTTCTATCTCTCTTAGGATCACAAAGAGTTCCTTAGTATTTGAACTGGCTTGGTGAATCCTGCTGTTATACGTATCCTGCTTGGTACGAATAATTTCTTTTTTATATTGGGCAGAGATATTAGTCAGGTTGATTTTGTTTTCCTCGGTAGGTAGGTGTTTCCAGAGGAGTTCAAGTTTTCTCTTTTCAGCTCTCAGCGTTTTGAGTTGGGGAGTAAACCAATTGTTCAGCTGAGTTCTGGGTTTGATTTTCCACAACTTTAGTGGGGTGATTAGGTCTAAGGCTTTGGTCATAGAAGCATTATAATCAACTACTAAAGTGTCAGGGTCGGATGATGCTGGCAGCGAGTTGAGGGTGGGGAGTATGTGTGGTAGGATCTTATCCACAGTAATGTTCCTTTTATTCCTAGTAACGAGAGGAGGTGCTATAGAATTAACCTTAGTGGAAAGGGCATTAGCTGCCAGGGTGAAGGACAGAAGGAAGTGATTAGTTGAGGAGTAATAGAGGTTATAGATGTATTGCAATTGAGAAACTGGTCTGCCGCCTGCTCCAAAGGCAACACAGAATCTCTGCCTTGTCAAAGAAGAGAGCCCACATCCAAGCCTGTGTCTCTGAGGCCTCTAACAACATGACAAAACTCTTTAAAATCTGCAAGGAGCTTGCCAAACCTTCTACAGTCTCCACCTCTCTTGTCCCCTCTCAGGCCCTCTGTACGGCTCTGGCTTCTCACTTCACCACTAAAACTCAAGACATCCTGTCCTCTCGCTCCTCTTCCTCCCCCTCTACCTCTCTCAGCCCGCCTCTGGCCGCCTCTCTCTCTCTCCTCCTCCTTTTTCCGCTTTCTCTCCGACTACATCTGACAATGTTTCTAGTCAAGTCCAATCTATAAAAATGTCACCCAAACAGGTGCTCCCCCTGCTCCTCCAGGACCATCAAGAACCACATTGACACCCTCACTCCAGCCTTGGCTGATTTCTGCAATCACTCTTTTGCCACTGGAACTCTCCTCTCTCTCCTCAGCACTCCCTTGTGCACCCCTTCCTTAAAATGCCTTCTGCCGATCCTAACTTTCCAGCAAACTATCTCCCGATCTCTATCAACCCTTTCCTGGGCAAGCTCCTGGAAAATCTGGCCAACTCCCAGCTTACTCTCCACACTGAATCTGTGGTTTTTCTCCATGCCCATCAGTCTGGATGCAGAGCAGCCAGATGCACGGTAATGTCTCTCCTGAACACCTGTGAAGATCTAATCTCAATGCAAACCTTCCTTCTGTCCTCATCCTCCTTGACCTTACCTCTGCTTTTGACATTGTCAATCCCGCCATCCTGATCAATCAACTTTGGGAAAATCTGGGCATCACGGATCAGGCCCTGGAGTGGTTGACCTCCTTCCTCCTGGACTGACCATCCCAAGTCCAACTTGGGTCCTTTCTCTACACAACCTCTCTCTCTCCACACATGGTGTTCCCCAGGGCTCTATCCTCTCAACCTGGCTCTTCCTTGTCTACTTGGCCCCTTTAGCCCACCTGATCTCTACTTTCTGCTCTAACTTTCAGTGTTATGCGGATGACACTCTGCTTTGTATCAGACTCCCCTCAGCCTCCTCTCCTCTCCTCTCGCTCATTCCTGACTGTCTATATGTAATTCAGAATTGGTGCACCTCCAACAATCTCTACCTCAGTGCCAGTAAAACGGAGATCTTTCTCATTGGGACTCCTGCTAATACATTCCCTCTCTCACTCTGGCCGCCCTCTTTGGGCCCTCTTCCTTCGCCTTCCTGTGAGGCGAAAAACCTTGGTGTCATCTTTGATTCCACTCTATCCTTCTCTCCTCACACCACGGACCTTGCCAAGAAGGCCCACTACTAGCTGCACCTCCTCAGAGGTATTCTTCCTTTTCTCACTATCCCCCAGAAGCCCACTGTCTCCAGAGACCTGGTTCTCCCCAGGCTGGACTACTGCAATAGCCTCTTTCTCAATCTGCCTTCCTCTACTCTCCGCCATCTGCAACTAATCCAGAACAGGACTGCAAGACTTATCCTTGGCCTCAAGCACAGGGACTGTATCTCTCCAGCCCTGAATTTGCCCCACTGGCTCCCGGTGGCTGCAATGATCAAGCTCAAGACCCTCTGCATTGTCCACAAGGCTTTCTGGGGCTGTGGCCCACACTACATCCAACTCTCTCTTCCAAAATACCTTCCTTCTCGAGCCCTTCGCTCAGCTACCTCCAACTCTCTGAGGGTCAGATGCTTTTCCAGGCAGAGAGTGGGGGGTAGACCTCTCTCCTCTGCAGTTCCCTCCCTCCGGAATGTGCTCCGTGACACGTGAAGTTCCCGAAGCTGCTCAAGACCTTACTTTTCTCCTCTGCTTTCTCCCCCCTGCTGACCTACCTGTCCGCTGCGCTGACTGGTTACTTGGTTACCCTCAGAGTCTTGCTGGCTACCAGGCTCTTACATGATCAGTTTCCCCTGCACTGCCTCCGGGCCCACCACACAATTAGGGGCTGTAACTGTAACCTCTACAGCCCCCTTCCTCCTTGCACTTCAACAGAGCCGTGCTACCCAGTCTGCACTCACTCAGAGCAATGCTGCCGTGATTGCACTTTCCCTTTCCCTCTCCCTGGCACTTCCCCATCTCGCTTCCCCCTGCACTTTTGCGCTGTCGCACTTCCATGATCTGAAGGACGCCAAGCCTCGTAAGATCGTTTGTCTTGTCTTCCTTCTGTCTTCCCCCTTTGTCTTGTCACACCTAGAAACACTTGTGTACAGACACATTATAAATGACATATCATATTAAAGGATACTGTGCATGTACCTATTTTTAAACTTGTTTGCAATGACTTGACCATGTTGCACATGTATCTGTTAGCAAGGGAATTATGCACTGTCATGGCACATGCTCTACCTGCACAGGGGTGTGAGAGAAGCTTGTGATTGTTAGTCCTGCTTGTGCTATACTTGTACCCATCTCGCTTCCCCCTGCACTTTTGCGCTGTCGCACTTCCATGATCTGAAGGACGCCAAGCCTCGTAAGATCGTTTGTCTTGTCTTCCTTCTGTCTTCCCCCTTTGTCTTGTCACACCTAGAAACACTTGTGTACAGACACATTATAAATGACATATCATATTAAAGGATACTGTGCATGTACCTATTTTTAAACTTGTTTGCAATGACTTGACCATGTTGCACATGTATCTGTTAGCAAGGGAATTATGCACTGTCATGGCACATGCTCTACCTGCACAGGGGTGTGAGAGAAGCTTGTGATTGTTAGTCCTGCTTGTGCTATACTTGTACCCATTTATGAGAGGTGTTTGCACATGTATTTGCAGACAGTTACTCTATATGTAAGCATGTTTGTGCAGAGGCCCCAGAATTATTTACCAGTACCTATTTGCAAGGAACTTGCACTCACCCTGCCCATGTTGGAGCTGGCACTCTCTATGCTATGCCTACTTGGGAGGGAAGATTTTAGTGATCCTGCACATGCCGTATCTGTTTCTGAGTGATGTTTGCACTGCCCGGTACTTGTTCTATATGTACTCATTTGTGAGGGCTGCTTCGCAAGGTCCTACCCATGCTGTCCTTGTATTACTAAGGAAACAGTCTTGTCCATGCTGTACCTGTACCTGCATTTAAGGGAAACCCGCGCTGTATCTGTCCATTCTATACCTGTACCGGTTTGTGAAGGAAGGTTCCTTTGACCAGGCCCTTGCTGAAAATGTGAGAAAAATTCCACTTGCCCATGCTGACCCGTTTCTGAGAGAAGCTCGCTACTGCCCTGCTCATGTTTGAGCAGAAGTGTGCCCAAGCCCTGTCCATGCCTGTACTTGGCCGTAAGGGAGGATTGCAGTGACCCAGCACCTGTTCGAGTGGAAAACTTCCACAGGCCCTGCCCCTGCTGCAGCTGAAGGATTTTGAGGGACGCTTGCACTAGCCCTGTACGTACTGCAGTACTATCAGGAATGCTGGCACTTGCCCTGACTACCCTCTGTGTGTACATGTTTTATTTGTGAATGAAGTATGTGCTGGTCCTGCCCATGTAGTAACTATATACTAAATACGACTACAGTCTATGTTTAAATTTTCTTTTAAGAACAAAACACCTTTCTTAGCTTATCTTCTCTTAGTTTGCATTGTACATTATTGCACTTTACGGTCAAACATTTTCTAGTACCCTTTTTTCGCCTGAGATATACAGAATTCCCTTGTGTGTTGTTCCTGCATGTTCAGCAACAGCCACAGAAAATAGGGCTGTGAACTCCCATTTGTTCTTTGCAGGCTTGTATTTTTCCACTGTGGGAATGAGGTTTCCAAGCCGGGTTCCTCAACCCACAACTATAATCTGTTCACAAATGACATCAGCATGAAAACGTGTTAGTCTTTCCAGCATTCCAGCAACCCGCAGCCATAAACCATTCCTTGCGACAAATAGAAACACCTAAATGGATAAGGAAAATAGTATTACTTATTAGAGAGCTCACAGGATTACGATCATGGTTGTTCATAGCCTTGATCAACATTTAAAAACAATCCTGCTCGAGGCAAAGAAGGTACAACAAATGCTTTAACAATATACAAATGTATTTAAATATTCAGTTAAGGTTCATAAGGATTGTTTGAAAAGCAGCCACTTAAAATATTGTTTTGTGTCTTGTCTACTTCTTTATACTATCTGTTTTGAAACTCTATACACCAATTATGAGTAAAAAAATGATTCTCACAGTAATAATAATGGATTATAATGGCTAAGTATTCATTGTTAGACAAAAAACATGGTGCCTCATTACGAGTTGGGTGGTGTGCCGATGGCCGCCTCTTATTTACTGTTACCGCCTCTTGCCCGGCACAATTACCGCAGGATTACAAGTGGCAGTGGAGGTATAAATCCCAATGTTTTTACAAGTCCATAGAACTCTATGGGGGGTTCGGTGGAATTACTGTAGCAGTAATTTTGCTGTGGTAATTCTGTCAATTTTGCCAATTCTTGGGTGGTGCATGATGCTGGAGTTAAATCCTTCACTCCAGGGCCATGCTCGTAGCATGACAGAGCGGGAATATTGGCAGTAATTGTTTCCTGCTCCACCATACTTGTTGTCTTTCAAAAGAAAATAAAACATAGTTTACATCCAACAAGCCAAAGGTAACATATATATATTTCCTACCATTTATTTTCTCACCAAAGTACATAAAAACATCACCAAACCACCGGGGAGACCAATAGTGACACTAGTTTGTTTGCTGTTGGAAAACATGCCAAAGTATATTGACAAAGTCCTCTTTCCTTTTGTATCCTCGCTTCCATCCTACTTGAGGGACACTACAGACTTCCTCTCAAGAATTGACGAATTACCCTGGGAATCCAACTATATCTTGGCAACCATGGATGTTGTATCTCTTTACACATCCATAGGACATGATTTTGGCTAAGGGATTTTGAAAACAACCTCAACACAAGATCCCTCAACTACCTACAACATACAGAAATGGTTCTTGGCATGATTGATCTTTGCCTTACCAATAATGTGTTCCTCTTTAACAACACATTTTTCAGACAGTTACAAGGTACAGCAATGGGCATGACCTTTGCACCATGCTATGCTAATGTAACAATGGGATATTGGGAGAAATTTCATGTATGGTCAGAACAGAACAAAGCACTAACTGATGACATTGTAATATGGCTTTGCTATATTGATGATTTGTTTATCATTTGGAAAGTGACGGAACAAGGATAGGTAGATTTCATAAAGTTGCTCACTTACAACACTAACATCCTAAGATTCACTGAAACCCATAGTCGAACACTCATTACCTTTCTAGATGTTAAGCTAAGAGTTATCAATCAAATTCTCACCATTGAACTACACAGAAAACCCACAGGTTCTAATACTCCACTACATGCCAAGAGTGGACACCCAAAAAATCTAATATGGAGTATCCTGTATGGTGAATTCATCAGACTGCGTAGGAATTGCTCCACCATGGAAATCTACTGATAATGATTTATCAAACGGATTGAATACAAATCCGGACATTAGTCCCTGAAGGAACCCTTCATTTAAGGACACATTGGTCAGTAGTTTTGTTAAATGTGTAAACAGCAATGGATCTACTATGTGGCTCAGTAATTGAGGGAGAGGCTTTTCTAAATGCACAAGATGTAAGGTTTGCAAATATGTCCATAGCTGTACCTCTTAAAGACATCCTATACTGGGCCAATCCATCTCCATAGCCAGCACAATAACCTGCAAGTCAGATTGCGTAGTCTATGTTTTGAGATGTTTGTGCAACAAATGGTACATTCGGAGAACCACATGTAAGCTTACAGTCTGTATCCAACAGCATGTACGAGCTATTCTTAACAACAATATAAATTACCCTAGGTCTAAACATTTTGCAGAGTTGCAGGAAAGTTGGATGGTTTTACTTTCTTCTGAATCCACAGGATTGAAATTGGATCTCGTAGAGGAGACATAGAACGTCTGCTCAGGCAACAAGAGACACAAGGCATTACAGATAGATTTCGAGAGCAAATAACCCATTGGACATACCATCGATGAGGAAATGTATACATTTCTGGCACAATAATGTAATTTCATCATCCCATAACTGAGATGGTGGTATTTGCTGTTCATTTTTATCCTATTAGAAATGTCTTCAACACACCTCTGATATAACATTGTATTATGTTACTTTCACATTTAGTGTTTTCATAACTTTCTCTATTTTCTTCTCATTTACTTTGTTTCTTTCTTTTTTTCACTCCTTTTTCTACCCATTATCACTAGTTAGGTGAATATTTTGACAGTATTATGTTTGTAGTAGAAAGGACTGACATCTGGGTGATTCATGAGCCATCTTTTCTGGCCTATGTCGGGTTTTTTTAAGCAGTGCACACTTGTGGGTATGAGAGGCTTGAAGCAATTATTACAATATGTATTAGACAATGTGTGTGCCTGGTAATCCAGTTTTTAGCATTTTAGCATGTTGTCCACTCACAGAGTGCTCTGCACTATTTGGTCTTTTGTGCAGTGAGAGATACCCTTCATTATTCTACGTACATAACACTAGGCACTTTCTGTGTTTACTGCTGCTAGGCACTAAGCACTTTATATTCGTATTCTCCAACATATTTCAGCCCATCTGCGTATTACTATGAGACTAGGAGGTTTTGATGCCATATAGCACTGAGCGTCTTACAATATTACTTCCCTAGTGACCATCCTATGCTGTTGTGTGAGAAATTGCACCATGCACTTTCTCTAGATATATGCTGCTAGGCACTAAGCACTTTATATCTGGACCATCAACAGGCTTACCAACAGCACTTAGCACTTTATTAAATGATATGCTGCTAGGAACTCAGCACTTTACATCTGTGCTAATTCATAGATCACAACCAATTAGCATGGCTTTCCATGAGGCTTGGCAGGTTCCAGGTCAATAAGCAGGATAAATGCCACTGGTTTGGATCAATAGCCCGACTAGGATATGTAGTACACTCATATATCCACATTGTACTTTCAACTATGTGCTTCCAGTTATTTGATATATACGCATAACCATGCCTTTTCTCATATCAGCAGTGTTCTCACAGAGACATATATCTTAGAACATTTATCATATGTTACCTCGTAGAAATGGACTCTGTCGCTCATTGACACTTTGTTATCACACGGAATGAGGATAATGCATCACATATGCATTTATGACCTACAGAGCATTGTGGACTGTACCACACATCAGTGTGGAGCAACATCCTTTGTCTAATAAATCAAGAATTGTAGAACAATACATACAAATATAACATTCCAGTCTCTGTACTCACACAACATGGCCGACACCTTTCTCACTCAGCACTAGTCCGTTTATTCTTTCTACTACTCTTTCACTTGGATATTACCATGCACTGTGCGAATGGGCAGTTTATGTGAACAAGCAACAAGCTAGTCGCGAAACGCGTTATGCTGCCATATTTTTGGCTTTACACTCTGGGAACATCATCATAATGGCGTTTTTAAATAACCTGATGGAAACAATAAAGAAGATTTTTTTCAATCAAAAGAATCTAACTCTTTGTGGTTTACACTACTTGCTTCAAGGAGTGCAACTCAACGTCTGGTGTCCACATCAGCAAGGATGATATATATATATATATATATATATCAGAAACACAATTGTACATGAGTACAAAAGAATGGAATGCACGCCAAAGAGTAACAGCGCGCCAAAAATAGGCATGTATATATTATAGGGTGGCGCTATCCGGTCTACAGTTAAGGTGAGTCAGACTCCAATAGGAACCCCTTAAAATTCTATTGTTAATAACTTTTGATTCGAGTAACGGTTTTGGCCAAAATTTTGAAAGTGATTAGGGATTTGTGCCCCATCCCCCCCAAACTGGAACGTTTTGTAAAGATTTGTTAAAAAAGAAAAATGTTAATAGGAATACAAGAAACTCTTTTTCCAAAGTTGCAGCATACTTCCCATTCATTTTCCCATAGACAAGGTCAATATTTTCCAAAATGCACAGCCCAAACCGCTGAGCGGATTTGGACAAGTCCATAACAACTTGGGCACGAAGCATTCAAAGGTGTGCTGATTGTGGTTTGAGGTTATTCCGTGCAGTAGTTATTTAAATATTTGACGGAGAAGGGGGTGCCCTCTTGTCAAAAATAGATAGCTATATTGCAGATAAATTACCAGAACTGAGGGTTTTTTCGAAATGAAACAGCCACCATCTTGTTTTCTCGGTGTGAGAGATAGCCGCGGATATAGCCGATGTTATGGGAAAATGAAACGTAGGAAAAAGGTATTTGCAGGTCAAAAAAGATGCAAATGCCAACAGGCTAGAGGTGGCTAGAGGGCACCAAGTGAAATTTGGGAGTTGGAGGAGGTGGTCCTGAGTTTGCAACAGAGAGCTTTCTGTAGCCTCAGCAATAGCCGACATCTCAAAGCAAACTGTGTCACAGAAACACTGTTTTTTTGGCTGTTTTTCTAATATTCACTGCGGTTTTCCTGATATTCGAGTCTATAAAGGACTACAGATAGCCAAGCGTATGTGTAGTTCTGTAACTGCAGTTAGTTTTGTTTGTTGTTTTTTTTTCAAGATGTTTAGTTTTGTTTGTAAGATATTTTTATAGCTATAGTGATATTGGGGGTGGAAAACACTGCTCATTGCCTTTGGCCAATTGCCATGATAGCCATCCAGGTCTCCCATCCATGCGGTAACCAAGACAGACCCTGCTTAGCTTCGAAGTGAGGAAGAGGCCAGCCCCCTCAGGCAATGTTGCCTGATAAATGAGCTAAAGTTACAAGACCACTTAGAGAAACAGGCCAACCCTTTCTTTGCTTTGTTGCTAAGCCGGGTCAGTCCCGCTTTGAAGCTACGCCGGGTCAGGCCCGGTTACTGCATGGATGGGTGACCGAGTGGGCATCCGGATTATTCTTTTTTTTTAAAACCATTCTGCTTTCAGTCCTTGAAAATTTGGCACTCAGAGCATTTATTTGCCTTTTGCTGAAAGTCTCCCAGCCAATAATAAAAAAACACAGAAATATTTACAGCTATAGTGGGGATTCCTTCATGCAGTAACCAGGACCGACCCTGCTTAGTTTCAAAGCGAGGAAGGGGTCTGCACCCTCGGGGCATGTTGCCTAATAGATGAGCCCACATTACAAGACCACATAGAGCAACATGGCCTGAGGGGGATGGATTCTTCCTCACTTTGAAGCTAAGCAGGATCGGTCCCAGTTACTGCATGGATGGGCGACAGTTCACAGACCTGAATGCTGTGTGTTTTCATCGTTTTAAATATCTCATAGCACACCGTATCTGCACTGTTTTATTTTAAACCATGCTGTCAGTCCTTTCACTCGGAGAACATTTGTTTGCCTTTTTCTGAATTGCACTGTGGTATTTGTTGTATCCCAGTCAACACATTGCCTAACATAGTTCTATAAGAATTTATATATATATATTTTTTTTAACTTTCTTTATTTGTCTTGACAACACACCAGAAACCAACAAAAGCGCCACATGGCACCAGCAATGAGCCAAGGAAACCAGCAACATACATAAGGAGCAGCACATCATGCGTCAATTACAGTATGCAGAGAGTGAGGCAGCAGACTGGACATTACCTGTATCAGGGAAAGACATCATTCATGGGGAGCCTTCAGGGGAGGACACAACAGAGTTTGTGGGTGAGGCCATGGCGGCCATATAGTCCTGGAACTTCCGCCAGATGTCTCTTGGCCTTGAGTGTGAGTGTTGCATTGCGTTCAGGATTCCTCAGTATCATTAACTCATGTAATTGACCTGAGCCACTGTGCATAGGTAGGCGCCCTGGGACGGAGCCAACACAACAATATACAGCGGACTGCCAACAGCATGCCGAGACCTGCTAGTTTCTTAGAGTCGCGGGGCAGCTGTGGGAGGTCATGAAACAGGCCGTGTAATGGGGTGGGGGCTATAGTGTGTTCAAGGATATCCGATAGTGTGGAGCAGATGTCTAACCAGAATTGGGTAAGACTGGGCAGTGCCATAACATATGAATGTAGGAGGCTCGATCCATGCCACACTTGGGGCAGCTGGGAGGAACGCTGCAGAACATGCGATGTAGCCTTACTGGTGTATGATGGTATCTGTGTAGCACCTTGAATTGTATTAATTTAAATTTAGTGTTATAGGATACATTGTGGGTGCGGGCACACATTCGGGACCATCTCTCGTCAGTGAGCTCGACTCTGAGATCCTCCTCCCATGCGCGTCTCAGCCTTGTAAAGGAGGGTGCCGCCCTATTGTGCAGCAGAGTAAAGTCTCGACACCTTGCCCCTAAAGGAGAGGTAAGAGCAAAGTTCTGCCACAATAGGCTCGTCGGGGGGGTAAGGTGGGGAAATTAGGGAATTTGGATTTGAGATTCTTCCATAGTGAGGAGTATTGTAGCCATACTGAAGGCCGACGTCTAAGGGATAGGGGAGATCTAGCCACTCAATAAAGTTCTCCTGTTCGTAGGCATCACGGAGTGTCAGGAAGCCAGCATCTGCCCAGTGAGATACCACTGATTGTGGGATATGCATAATGGCAGGTCTCCGTTGAATGGGTGAAGCGTGCCGACCATTGTCCAAAGTTTGGTCAATGCTAAGGATGTGGCAGCTACCGGGTCTGCAGAGTCTGGGTCAGGGGGTGCTGGTTTGAGGATCAGGGAACCTATCACGCGGTTAGAGACCACCAGTTTTTCCAGCCGAACGTGTGGGGGGGGGGGGTCAGTGGTATTAAACCAAAATGACGCAAACTGCGATTGGGCTACCACCCAGTATCTGATGAAATCTGGAGCGTTGAACCCACCCAGTTCCTTGGGAACGGTCAGTGTGGACAGCTTAAGGCGGACAGCCTCCGAATGCCACAGAAAGGTGTTGCTTATCTAGCGCAGTGTTCTGAAAAAAACATCCCCAGGCCACACAGGGAGGTTAGTGAATCGGTACAGGAGTTGGGGTAATACCACCATTTTAAGTATTCCAATCCTGCCTGCTAGTGAAATGGGGAGTTTGGACCAGCTGGAAGCCCTCACCGCGAGGCTAGTTAAGTAGGTCTGAAAATTATCCTTGCAAAGCTTGGCTGTGTGGCGGGAAACCACCACCCCCAGGTAGGTGATGCTGGACGGCGACCAGTTGAATCCACAGAAATCTGAGGGGGTGTGTGTGGAGTCCGTAATTGGGAATAAGGTAGACTTGGAGCAGTTTATTGTTAGGCCAGATATGTGCCCAAAGCGAGCCACATCCGCTAGTATGGGGGCGAGGTTAGAGTTGGGAGACCGGATCTACAGAAGAGCGTCGTCTGCATATAGGGAAACTACATCGGATTGGCCGACTGTGCGCAGGCCCCTATGTGAATGTGATTGGCGTACCATGTCCTCAAAGGGTTCCATGGCTATAGCGAATATAAGGGGGGAGAAGGGGCAACCCTGTCGTGTGCCTCTGGATATCTGGAAGGGAGTGGAACATCTGTCCTCGGTACAAACTCTGGCTGACAGGGCAATGTAGAGCAGCTTTACCCAGGCACGAAAGTTGGGGCCGAACTTGCACCTCTCAAAGACTCGCCATAGATACCTCCACGAGACCGAGTCAAATGCTTTCTGCATATCTAGGGTGGCTGCAACCACCTGTGTGGTCGGACTGATTCTGCTGATTACATTGAAGAGCCTCCTCAAATTCAGGGATGTAGACCTGCCCGGGTCAAATCCCACCTGGTCGGGGTGGATGATGTGCGGCATGTATGGGGCTAGGCGGTTGGCCAGCAGTTTAGCATATATTTTAACATCGCTGTTAATCAATGACAACGGTCGGTATGAGCCGCACTGAGTAGGGGGCTTACCCGGCTTGAGGAGCACTGTTATCAGTGCCTCCCAGAGAGATGGAGGGAGTATACCCTTTTCACACGACTTCTCCCACAAGGCCAATAGTTGCAGAAGCAGGATAGACTTATATCGTTTATAGAAATCCATGGGGAGCCCGTCTGGGCCAGGAGACTTCCCTGATGCCAACGACACAATGGCCTCGTCAAGTTCCTCGGAGGTAAACGGTCTCTCCAGGAAGAGGCTAGTTTCAGTGGACAGTACTGATAGGGGAGGGCCCTCTAAGTAGGAGTACAAGGAGGTGTAGAACAGCTGAAACTGGGAGTTGATGTCCTGCGGGGAGGTGGCGAGCGAGCCATCAGGTCTCACTATCGCCGGGATATGGGGGGGCTCCGAACTCCCGGTGCAATAGCCTGGCGAGCATTCGACCGGGGCGTTCTCCCTCTCCGTATTTCCTCACCACCTGAGGGGAGTCTAGGAATTTAACCTCTCGCTGGGCGAGGTCGCGAAACCTGTCCAGCTCGGAACCCAGTGCAGCCAGAGTGGTTGGGGAGTGGTCTTGGGCATATTGGGACTCAAGGATAGCCAAGGCCGATTCGCCAGCAGCAATGTCAGAACGGATTCCTTTAAAGATGCCGCAGCACTTGGATATGGCCATCCCCCTCACATATGCTTTAAATGACTCCCACAGGACAGCGTGCGATGTTACTGAGTTGTATTGATCTCAAAGAATTCCTCGATGGAGGATTCGAGTTCGGTTGCGAAGGCCTGGTCGAGAAGCGCATAAGGTCCCAGCCTCCACTGCCTAGTTTTTCTGGCATCCTGACCCCAGTTTAGGGAAATGAGTACCGGTGAATGGTCTGAAAGCGTCCTAGGGAGGATAGCCAAGTGAGACAAGCATCTGACCAGTGCGTCCGTTATAAGCCATCTGTCTATCCTAGAATGGGAATCGTGAACCGAAGAGTAAAAGGAAAATGTGTGGGAATCAGGGTTCATTAGGCGCCATACATCCACAAGTGCCAGACGGGGAAGGGATGTGAGGATAGTATAGGCTGCCTTGGAAAGTTGGCGAGGTCTGGTGCCTGATCTATCTAGGGTGACATCCAGTATGGTATTGAAATCCCCCCCATAATATTGGGAGCAGGGGGTAACTTTCAAGGAGGGCAGCTAAGTGTAGGTAGAAATCAGGGTCGTCGATATTAGGACCATATATATTCAGGATGGCTATCTCTTGGTGGAGCAGTTTGCCCGTGATCAATACGTATCTGCCCAGAGGGTCGATATGCGAGTGGTGGCATGTGAATTTCAGGCTCTTGTGTATTAGAGTAAGGGTGCCACGGCTTTGCGTAGAATAGTCGGTATAGTACCTCTGGGGCCCCCATTGCCTCGCAAACCGCTCACACTGCTCCGATCGAGCATGGGTTTCGTGTAAACATAGGATTTTCACCCCATGACATTCAGCATGTAGCTGTACCTGTCTCATCTTTCTGTGATTGCCTAACCCCCGGATATTCCAGCTCATGAAGGTCAGGTCAGTGTTAGCCATACTCATGTGGGTACTGCTTGTATTGCTGCCACGGGGGCACCAGCCACAGGGAGCTAGTGTATCCGGCGGTGCGTGGCGCCCCGTCTGTGTACTCAAAACGCATTGCCTCAGTGCATGGGGCGCCTCTAGTGGCCGTCAAGACTTTTTTAACCATAACGTCCCCTCCCCCCAACCACATCCCTCCCCCAATCGGAGGGACGAGACCCAGACTAACCCATATCAACCAAGAACTTCTAGGCATCAACGCCTGGGGACTGTTAGCTGCCGGGCAGTGGCGCGCCGGACTGGGGAGAGCGTGAGGAGATTATGCAATCTAATAGTATTTGCCATAGTATTCGAGGCATGTACAGGTAATAGAGGGGCCATGGCCAAAGGGGAGTAAAGCCTGTGAGGCCGGAGGGAAGCAGCCATGGGCCTTGATGTACCATCTGGGGGGCATAATGTGGAGTCCGAGTGGTAAGGGCGGGACAGGGGTCCAGGGGCCCACCCTCGGGGGTCTGGTAGTGGTTATAGAATAGTTACCCGAGATGGGGTCTTGTCAGGGAGTAAAATGCCTCTGGATACAATGAGTCAGAGTGGCACATAGGCCACAATTGCATAGGGTAAAAGGAGCAACGTGAACAAACCAGCAACCAATAAAGTTCAACAATAAGGTGCCATCATAGGGGGAGACGCCAACAGGGGTCCCCAGCGTGTCCTAGGCACAGCAGTATGCAGAGTAGGTATACATCCCATCTAGACAGTAAGTGGTTCAGCCCGGGATGTGTTTGTCTATAAATTTGGAGGCCTCCTCGGGGATAGTGAAAAAGAACATTTGGTTGGAGTGTTCGATTCTCATCTTAGCAGGAAAAAGCATAGAGTACTTAACTCCTAAGTCTCTGAGTCTTCTTTTTACAGCTATAAAGGTTTTACGCTCCTGCTGCACAGCCACGGAGAAATCCGGATATAAGTGTATCCTTGCCCCCCAACGAGCAGTTCCCCCTTGTTCTGGCCGCTCGTAAAAGGGCATCCCGATCACAAAAATTCAGGATCCTGGCTATGATGGGGCGGGGAGGTGCTCCAGGTCTGGGTTTTGTGGTCAGGGAGCGATGCGCCCTTTCCACCGCAAATTGTGCTGACAGCTTAGGGTGGTCCAGTAGTGTTAAAAGGGTTCGTTCCACGTATTCCTCCATGGGTTCCCCAATGTTGTCCTCGGGCATGCCGACAATGCTGAGGTTATTCCGCCTGGAGCGGGATTCAAGATCATCATTTTTCTTCTCCACTGCCAGGACCCGACTGGTAAGAGTGGTAACCGCAGCGTGGAGGGAACCCAGGTCATCCTCCGTAGTGCCAACCCTTGTTTCGATTTCAGCGACCCGGCTATCTGTTCTCTCGATATGACCCTTTATCGACGGGATGGTACCATTCATATCGTCTTAGTATGCAACGTGGCGAAGCCTTCGCGTATGTATTCCAGCATTTTTTGCGAGTCATCTGGGGGTGAGGATATCGAGGCGGTGGGTGATTCCTCTGGAGGCTCAGTCGGTAGTCTGGAGGGTGTCTTAGTAAACATATTTAGTGAGCTTTGCTTTCTTCCGGCTCCCTTGGTCATGATGGCAAGTAAGGATTAATTCACTGGTGCCCTGAAGGTGCCAGCTGTCAGGTGTGCCAAGTTTCCCTCCGGATGCAGCTCTGGATGATCTCCTCTGGGCAAGCGAGGACCACCGGGTGCCCGGCGCAACCATAGGAGGTCTTTGCTACGATAATGCACCGGACCACAGTTCTATGATAGTGCAGGAGGATATGGCTGGAGCAGCAGTGGCAGGCGCCACGTGAAGCAGGCTAATAAGAGACAGGGTATGATCTTCTCAGTCACTGTGGGCCACTACTAGCAGGGTAATCCTGGTGGCAAGGGATGGCCCAACCCCAGCCAGGAGCGTGTGGATCTGTGGAACAGCGGTGTGCAACCCGCGGGTTGCGAGGTTGCCCACCAGGATTAGACAAGTGCTATGAGGCAGTGAGGTCCCACGAGTCCCCTCAGCTTTACCAAGCTCCCACAAGCGATTCCGTGGGTGGTGAGGTCCAGCAATCAAGCCCAGACTCAGCTGTTAGGTACTGCGTGGTCGATGCAGCCGGCTGTTCACACCACAGGGGTTGGAGATGTGCAGTAGAGAAGTTTATATGTGTGCCTCCCGGCCAAAATTTGAAATCCCCAGCAGGGCACGGATGATTAGGATGCCAGTAGCAGGGAGCGATGATGGCGCGCACTATGGGCAGGGTCGAGTCAAGGAGCCCAAAGAACACAGGCAGGCAGCAGCAGCGCTATGGGTTCCCGCCCCAGGCATTCAAACACACGCTTGTGCAGCACCGGGTCGGCCGAGGGGCCGTAGTCCAACAGGGGAGGAGGGAGGTGAGCCGTGAGCGCCCACGCGACAGCCGATGAAGAGGGCTAAGGCCCACTAGAGGCAGACACACTCAACCCCCCTCGCCCCCTACCTGGTAGCAGGCCTGAACCGGAGCGCCTGCGGGGGGCAGCGTGCCTGCGGGGGGCAGCAGGGAGGCAGATGCTGTGTGGGTAGGCGCCGAGCCGCAGTCGGTGGGCCAGCCGTGCCAGTAATCCCTCAGTATGGGCCTCACTGGTGTCAACGGAGGTCGTATCTGCAGTAGTTGTGGCGGGCCAACAGGGTGAGGCAGCCCATCGAGAGGGCAGGAAGAACAGAGTCCAGCTCCGCCGGCCCCTCCCCCACAGTAGGCCGCAATGCCGCGCCCCCAAGTGGCTAGGAGGACCGCAGTCCACGGAGCAGCAGACGGGGAGATCAGGCAGAAGGAGTCCCAGCGGGGACCGGGGTCCACAGCTCAGCGACGGGGGCGCGTTTCTCCACAAAACCTCCTAGGGGCACAGAGGATAGGGTTATAGGGATGCGCCGTCGATTTCAGGCGGATGCAATGGGGTTGCGGGCCTGAACGCTGAGGCTCTTTGCTCTCCCCGTCCGGAGCATAACACCTAGGCGGCCATCTTGCTTCGGCGCAACAGCACCCCCCAAGAATTTATATATTTGATTGAGACTATGTCATGTGTACTTTTCAAGTTATATTTATAAAGCAGAGTATTGTTGAAAGCCAGACATGGGAGTGAGGAGGGGAAATTATGAGAGTGCAAGTAAGTCATGAGTATTTGCCCACGTTGTGACAAGAGATTATGGAATCCTCGAACCTGGTGCAGTTATTTCCCCCTGATATGGCTGCCTTTCAGGGCACAAGTCAAGTTAAGGGCACATGTGGGTGGACAGCGTAACCTTTTTTCAGAAGGTGGACGCAACCCCTTGGTTTTTTTTTAGGTTGGCAAGCTTGCTCAAGTATTTGGCTACCAGGACTTTACTCAGGTTGTCTTGTTCCCAGTGCAGACGCTTACTCACAAGACCACAAGCACTGGTTTTGTATTGGAATATTGTTTTCCAGGGAATATTTCACGACAGATTGCTGGGTTTAAAAGGTGAGCACCTTTCATACTTTTGCAGCATATTTATTGGAACATTTCCTCTCTCAGGTTATTTTTCTGGTGTTCATTACTTTTCAATGCTATTTTGTCTTGCACACTTTCTTCTAAGGAGAAGGTCAATTGAACTACATTTGTATATTTCACTTGAAGAAATATGTTGACTTACTGTGCCTATATACTCGGGTGCCAGCTTTTGATTTTTGATATGTGGGCAAAAGTACATGGGCATATGTTATTCTTGTAGGTCATTTTTTTACCTTTTCAGTGCTGCTTAAATGTGGTTAGTTGGGGTTGTGAAACGTATCACAACAGTCACCAAAAGGCAGCCATAAAACAAGGTGCTTGTAGCATGCTGCTTAACCAAGTGAGAGATCCTCAGGAAATAATGTAATCTCACTGGGCATTGCCAAAAACCTTTGTGAGTTCTCAAAGTCTGCAATATCTAATACATAACAATACCACTGTCAAAACAGGTAAAAATGAGTTTGTGATTGATAAACGTCTTTGAGTGATGGGTTGCAAGTGTTTTAAAATATTGTGGCCGTGCCCACCTGACATGTACGAAGGCCATGACTAGTGGTCTGAGAGTGTTCTAAAATATACAGTGGCCACTGGCACTGTGCAGAATAAATCTATGGAATAACAAAACCCTTGAAATTCAAGGAAAAAACTTTAGTTGCAGGGACATTATGGGAAGCAATACATTGTAACGAAACCCTTGAAATTCTAGGAAGAAACATCCGTTTCAGAGACCTTACGGTGAGAACTTAACACAAAACCCCTGAAATTCAGCTAAACTCACCTTAACTTCATACCCCCTGCTGCTCAGTTTAAGACCACAATGATGACATCACAGATGCCATCACTGGTGACATCACAAATTACACCATCTTTGGCATACACAAAAGTCAATGTAATAAAAAATTACATACTATTTAAAGATTACTTTTCCTTTGTACAGTATCTGCCTCATTACAAGTCCGGCGGTAAAGGTTGCTGCCGGACTGAAACACTGTTTCCACTGCCTGATATCCCAGTGCCAAAGGGATATTACAAGTCCCGGCGGCCCGGGATATCAGGCGGCGGAAAATGTAAGTCCCCATTCCCATAGAGCTCCGTTGTGAGCGGTTCCGGTGCTTCCATGACAACTCTGCTTTCCAGGGCTGTTGCACCTGTTAGGTCAGACCTGCCGGACGCGCAGGCCCAGGAAAGCAGAGTTGTAGTCTGCGGTCTGGAAAGGGTGCTGGTAGATTGATACCAGAACCCTTATTTCCGGACTGGCAGATTCGTAATGATGCCCTACGTGTTTTATTTAAATTGTGACATGTTAATCGCTTACAAAAGACATACAGAAAGAAATATACATCTATGTACATGTTTTCAAGCAAATGCAATTAAAACTTAATTTCTTTTCAATGCATGTATAAATTTAGTAATCACTTTTTTTAAAATACCCATGTATGCAAATCTTAAGATAGATCCTAATACATAGTTGTTTCTTGTTTTAAAGCACTTCTCATGTCATTTAGAAAATGTTATGTGTATACATTTTTTTTACAATAAAACAATTGAGTATTTAAATATGTTTATTTTAAAACATAGTACATAATTAGGGTTCAACATGTGTCTCTTTCAGTTTGTGTCTACTAATTGTTTTATAAATGTATATACAGATCATATCATAGTGAACATAAATAACAGCGGGTGCGGTAAGGAGATCGTGGGGAGTGTCAAGCGGGAGCGTGCTGGTAACATTCCAGGTCCTGGGGGAACCCAAACAGGGAACAAATCCAAGGTCATACCCTCACCGGGTGGTAAAACAAATGGAGCGCCCCTCTCCCGCTAAAGAAAATACACAATTGTGGAACTCTGAAACGGACCTTGCAAACGCTGTAAGGAGGGCACACTGGGAGAGGCAACGGCCCATATTTATTTTATTTATTTATTTATTACATTTGTTATACACCCAAACCCTCAGGTATTACGGTATAGTTGCAGACAGTTTAATATTACAATCTTTGCCGTTTTAAACAGTAAGTATTAGAACAACACATACAATACATATTGATATCAAATTCAAGCAGCATGGGTGGGTCGTCAGGTTAGGCTATCTGGGTCTGTTAGAATTCGTTGAATAGCCAGATTTTCAGTGATTTTTTTAATTGCTGGTGGGATTCTTCATTCTTAATAGACACTGGATTAAAGGCAGAGAGCCCACGCAAAGTGGGAAGTAGGAATAAAGCATTCACACAACGTGTCCAATAAGGCAAGAAGCACAAGCAGAAACCCACAGCACCGGGAGTAATACGGAAAAGGCTGTAGAGGCAGAAGGGGGCCTACCCACGACAGGCATCATAACAAGAGGGAAGCACACAGGGGGAGCACCTAGATCCCAGCTCACAATAAAGGAAAAAGCACACACTGGGAACTAAGTTAAAGGAATTAAGCAAACAAGAACATTGTAAATCGCCAAGGTGGCTAAGCACAACAAAATCAAAAGCAAACAGACCATAATGTAAGCATTCGCATAGGGGCCTGATAGCCCTAACAAGGAGCTAGCCACGCAGCAGGTTGAAGGCATGATGGACACGATTGACAAAGGCAATCATCAAATACTGGCCGCCATACTAGCACTTCAAACAACCCTAGAAGCCAAGATCGATGAAGTGAAGATAGATGTGGGGCTGTTAAGACAGGATGTGAGGTCACTAGCTGAAAGCACGGGACAGTTGGAAGTACAAGTTAAGGACAACATCAAAGAAGTGGCAGAAACAATGGCAGATGTTGGTATATTGCAACAAAGGATACAATTGCTAAAAAATAGAGCTGATGATGCTGAATGCCGTACATGCAGGAACAACATCAGGATCCTGGGACTTCCTGAAGGCATGGAAGGGTCCGACCCCACCAACTACTTTGAAAATCTGTTACTGCAGGAAATAGGACCGGGGAACCTTACGCAGGGATTCACGGTAGAGCAAGCACATCGATCCTTGGTGAGGAAACCACCACCGGGCGCTCCCCCTCAGGCCCATCATCGCCAAAATATTAAATTACAAAGATGGGGAAAAGATTCTAGCTTTCCTGAGGTCTGGGGGTACAATACAGAGGGCCTCAGCTAAACTGATAATTTACCCAGACTACACCTTTCAAGTACAGAAGAAGAGAGCCCAGTTTATTTCTACAAAGGAGAGATTGAGGAAAGCCGGATTGAAATAAATGCTAATCTACCCAGCCAGGTTGAAGATACTGCATAATGGCCATGCGCTGTCCTTCGATAGCCCATCAGAGGCACAAGACTGGATGGACAGTGCGAGAATACCAGCATCGGAGAAGGACTAAGGACAGTAAAGGCTAGACTTAAGATGTAAGCCTACGAAAATAGGTGGTAGAATTGCCTAATGGCCATATAGGTGAAACAAGTACTGAATTAAGCGTACCAGCAACTGGATGCGGCACAATGTGGTTGAGAGACTGAGCCTAGAATATATATATAATGGCCGCCAGACATGAATAGTGAACTGGAGCAGGACTGCATGGGATAGAAGTCCACTTGGTAGGAGAGCCACTGCATAAAGTGTCTCTTCTGCTACCCCATTTAGCTTTGAGGGATATGCTAAGTACCCACCCGTTGGGCACCGAGTGCCTAGTCACTAGACTAGGAGGGGAGGGAGCAGAATCAGTATAGCCCGAGCATGCGAGCAACGGTTCGGCAATTAAAGTTGGGAAGGTTTTGTTGGGAATGGGGGAGGAGGAGTTTTCTAAGGGAAAGGGAAGAGCGCCGGCAAGAGTACTCCGTAGTCCTGACACATAGCACTCTAAGTAGTAGAACATATTTGAAGATGGGGGAACAATTGCAGAGAACAATAAAACTAGCACAAGACGGCAGGAAGTATTAAAGTAATGCCATGGAATGTCTGAGGGCTCAATAATTATGTGAAGAGGCATAGAATAATAACATACCTGCATAGACACAAGATAAGAGTGGCCCTATTGCAAGAGACGCACTTAAACCAAACTAGACAAGACAACCTTGCCCAACAATGGGCCGGCCAGGTAGTGGGATCCACGTACTCAGCATATGCTAGAGGGTTCCTCATTTGAGTGGCCCCGACTGTCCCACTTACCATACTCCACATTAAGACCGATGATGAAGGAATGATGGCAATAATCCAGGGAACACTGGAAAATAGGGAAATATGCATAGTGACTTTGTATACGCCCAACCACGACGCCACAACATTTTTCAGGTCCCTGTATGCAAGGTTAGGGCTGTATAGAGATGGGGTCATATTATGGAGTGGGGATTTCAATTGCACATTAAATCCCAAAATGGATAGATCAGACGACAAGTTCAGAAGACCAGCTCCACCGGCAAAAGTACTGAACACGCTCCTACAATCCTTCAAGCTGGTGGATATATGGAGGACGATTCACCCTGAAAGCAGGGATTACACACACTATTCCACCCTGCACAAAGCGTACACAAGATTAGATTACATCTTTACTGGGGAGGAACATATGAGGGTATTCGAGGAGGCTGAATGTAAGGAAAGTGCATTGTCTGACCATGCACCGTTAGAACTGAAGTGGGTCATTGCTGTGCCGATACCACCAATACCAACCTGGCGATTTTGGAGCGAGGCCTGCTAAACTTGAGAGAGCATGCAGAGGAATTTTTTTAAATCAATGAGGGAAGCGTCCAATTGGTGGGAACGATATGGGAGACATTCAACGTAGTTAGCAGATGAGAGATGATCTCCAAAGCAGAGGGTGTGCGCAGGGCCATTACTTCTGAGTTAAACAGATTAGTACAGGAACTAACAGAGGTGGAGAGGAAGAATAGCGCAGGACAGGACCACCTAGATTAGGAGATTAAACTGAGACATGAATACCTTGCACAGTGGGACAGACTAGGCAAATTCAGCTATGCGAAGCACGTAGAGAGAACACATGCATGGGGAACAAACCGGGTAGATTGCTAGCTCGGTTATACAAGAACGACATCAGGAAAGCATCAGTACATTACGCCCAGAAGACGGATGGTAGCACGGTCACCACCCAGGCGGAGGTGAACAAAGCGTTCCATGAATATTATAGGGAACTGTACGTAGATGCCTGAATGTAACTAAACGAGAAACTAAAAGAGGCATTAGACCGTGTAATCTTGCCCCAAATCGGAGACACAAAATGCACACATGTTGGATGAGCCTATCACGCCAGAAGAGGTAAAAGCTATAATTAGAGTACTTCCCTCAAGCAAAGCACTGGGTATGGATGGGTTGCGGGAGAATATTATAAAGAATATGCGGATACCCTCGCGCCAATCTTGACGAGAGTATTTAATGAGGCATTCGAAACAGGAATACTGCCAGAAAGTATAAGGGAAGCAGTGATAATCCCACTACCCGAGCCAAACAAAAAAACTATTGATTGCGGCTCTTATAGGTCCCTGTCCCTATTGAATCAGGATGGCAACATCCTTACTGCACTACTAGCGAATAGGCTCAGGAGGGTAATAAATGTACTAATAGACCCGGACCAAACGGGGTATGTTCCAGGTAAGAACATCTACTGGAACCTAAGGAGGTTGCACCATGTCAGAAGTAGCACAGACGGTAGGGAAGGGCACGGTGCAGTCACCTCGCTAGACGCAACAAAGGCATTTGATTCTGTCCATTGGAATTGGCTATACGCGATAATTACTAAATTTGGCTTCTGGCCAAATTACATGTGTTGGGTAAAATTGGTCTACAATAAGCCCCTGGCTATGGTCAGGACGGGGAATACATTCTCGGACAGGTGGGACTTACAAAAAGGCACCAGACAAGGGTGCCCATTATCCCTGAAGCTATATATTATGGCAATGGAAATTATAGCTGCATTCCTAAAGCAAGAATACCGGGAAGCCGGAATCAGAATAAATGGGGTATACCACATAGTGCCACTGTATGCAGACAACACATTATTGTATATGCAGAACCCAGAGAAGAACTTACACCATGTATTAGAGGTATTGGGTAACTTTCGGAAGCTATCAGGAATCCCAATTAACAAGACCAAATCCTGATTGTTCCCACTAGCGGCAGCAGTGAACTACTGACACTATCACTCCCACGAAAAAAAAACAGCTTTGGGTACTTGCGGCTGGACATCTATCATAACCCAGAACAAGAGCACACACATAATACTATAAAAGCGATGGAAGGGTTGGTCAAATTAATGAAATTCTGGGGGAGGCTGCCACTGTCGGTGATGGGGAGAGCAGCATTATTAAAAATGGTGGCACTGCCACGGATGCTGAATTGCTTTGGGAATGTTCCATAAAATGTCCGGAAACAGTTCTTTGCAAGATTAGGGAGGGAATGCAGAAGCTTTATATGGCAAAACCGAAAGCACAGAGTAGCGCTGAGTACGCTGCAGAGACTTTATGAGAGAGGGGACCTGAGAATTCCAAACTTTGAACTATACTGCCTTGCATACCAGATGCAGTATGTGGTAGACTGGGTGGCAGACAACCCCACACTAGACACAGTGTGATTACAACCAGCAATAAGACACTTACACCTAAAAGAACTGGGATGGGTGGCCTCAGGGGTGATTTCCCGGTGGGCCTCTGCACGTTGGGCCTCTTTTGTGTGGTAGTTCCAAATGGTCTCATAGGAAAAGCATTGAGCTTGCTGAAAATGTGTCAATGGGGCCACTTTGAAAATTATTTACAGGGCCTCTTTTGGTCCCCAGTAATTATTTCCAGGGACTCTTTTAGTTCCCAGTCCACCCCTGGGCTGCCCCATCATAACCACAGGGATACCCACAGATGGTTAAACTGGTAATGGAAATTTGGCACAGGACTTGTAAAAGACTTGATATCAGAAACCCAATTTCATCACAGATACCCCTAGAAGCAGTAATGTTGGATGATAGAGGCCTGAGGGTCAGTGTGTGATACCATTGGGAAACATGCAGGATTATCACCATCGGGGATCTGAGGGGAGAAGGCAAATTAGTGCAATTTCAAGAACTGCAGAAACTAACCGGAACACAGGGAGGGCAATACCTACTACGCTGTTCTATAGTGAACACGATTAAAGCTAGAAGGCCATCAATAGGAGAGGAAACAATAGGCAGGGAAGAGGTGGAAACAATAATACATATTTCAGAGGGTGGACACGCCATATCTAGACTATACAGTGTGCTAATAGAACACCATTCCAGAGGGGTACTGAGAAGCAAGGTGAGATGGGAAGCAGAACTATGTAAGACCTTTACAGACAAAGAATGGGGAAGGGTGGCCAACTACCACACGAAGGTCTCCAGAAATGTGAGATTGCAATTAATATCGCTGTATGTGGTACAGAGAGCATACCTCACACCGGAAGTGATCGCTAGTTTTGAAGGTGCAAATAGTCAAAGTTGCCCTAAATGTAAGGCCATAAATGCGGGAATGGTGCATTTGTTTTGGGAATGTAACAACATTAAGACTTTTTGGGGCGACATTGCACATATGGTTTCCAAGGGTAGCATAGACCTGGACGTCAAATCCCCAGATGCATGCTTATTAGGCCTCTTTCAAAGGGGTAGGAGAGGTGAAGCACTGGGGAAACTCAAAGACCGAATATATGTGTTGGCCAAATGGTGCATAACCATGAAATGGAAATCCGGATCAGGGCCTCAAGTAGAGAGATGGTGGAGGGACCTGCAAACATGGACAATAGGTGAAACGGAGGTATGGAAACGGGCAATAAACAAACAAAAGCAAGACCCCAGAGAAGATATGCTACAGTGGACAGAGCTAACAGTGTCGCTATTCAACCCAAGCGGGGCGGGATGGATGGGAAAAGGCACAATGAGAAGGGAGTTTATAAGGAGGGGCGCAGGACAGGAGCATACACCAGACATTGATACTCAATGAAGGCTAGTTGGGGGGGGCGGTGGGAGGGAGTTGGGCATGTTCGAAGAGGCAGATATTAGTTGTACATCTGATAAGCAGACATGACTCAAATGTATAACAATGTATGTACACAGTGGTGGATTATCCTTAAACAATAAGACATTTAAAAAAATGAAATGTATATTATAGTGAACATGTCTTTGATATATTTGGCACAAACAGGAACATTCTAAGCAGTGTACTATTCAAAATTCAGATATCATGTTTTACCAAAGTACTATAAAGGAAAGCTTCACAAGTAGTGATATGATGCATGTGTACCTGTTTACTGTTTTAAACAATGTACTCCTTGTTATGAACTATTCTAAAATGCTAATATCTATGAAGACACATAAGGGTGGTCTAAATATGAGCAAATACCTAGAGTGATCTTAAAGCTGATGCGATTACTTAAATAATCATTGATGTCATATATGATGCTATTAGCAATGTCACCAGTGATCTAATCAGTGATGCCATCAGGGATGTAATCTGTGATGTCATCATTCTGGTCATAGGCTGCGCATCAGGGGGCGCAAAGTTAAGGTGGCTTTAGCTGAAGTTCTCACCTTAAAATTCCTGCAACTGAAGTTTTTTCCTTGAATATATATATCAGTGAGAACTTTGTCAAAGGGAAGTTATGGTTAAGTTGCACTAGTAAGAACCTATGAAATTCAGTGAAAACACGTTAAAGGGATTGTATGCTTACAAGTAAAACCGAAAACTCCCAGAAATTCACCAGTTATGGTAAGCGAAGTAACCATAACTTGCGCCACCACCGTGCACTGCTAAGACTAACACCATCGAAGATGACAAAACAAATGTCATTGATGACATCACTGATGACATCACATATCTGGGCCACTTGTTTTTGTTCACTGACATGAACAAACAGCAGTAGTTCAAAGCAGGTCAGTAGGCACAATGCAGGGGCATCTAGATTCGAAATGGCGCTATTAGGCAACCAACAGCAGTACAAAACAGGTTTTTTATTAGTGCAACTTAACCATAACATCCCTTTAACACTGTTTTTTCACTGAATTTCATAGGTTTTTGCTAGTGCACCCTTAATGTGCTACAAGTCCCATATATTATACTCACCCCCAATGTAGCAGCGGTAGAGTCTGCAGACAGTACGAATGTCCGCAGACAGAAGGTAGCATTCACAAAGCACAGAAGCATAGGGGACAACAGAACATTTTCTACCCATCAACCAACAAACACATATACATAAAGCAACATTACTTCTATTTACTGCACCCAAATATACCTTTTTATACAAATGATTACTTGAAAATGTACAAATAATTTTTTATTTATAAAACACAATACAATGGAATGCACCAAGCATAAACCATAAGTGTACACCTCATTATCACTTCAAAGCAACTGCTCATAGAGACTGACATACACCAAGCGGTTATTCTAAATCAATATCTCACCAAACAGTAAGTACACTGTATTTATTTTTCTATTATTAGCATTTATTATGTAAACATGTATTATAAAGAAAAAGCACAATTTTTTCATTTTGACAGAAATGGCAAACACACTTGAGTGGTTCCCAAAAGAAGAAGTGAGTGACGATAACATCTCTAATGGTATACATCTTTTAAAATAAAGAAATATAATTTGTACAGTCCTCACTAAAATAATTTCTTTTTTCTCAAAGTACGTAGTTTTCATGAAGAAACCACACTACAGTTCAATTATATACAATCCTAAAAATCACAAAGAGAAGCCTTATCCCCAACTGTACATAATCAAATCATAACTTCGTCGGACCAGCAGCAATCTGAATTTCCCTGCTGCACCATCCCGGCCACCGATTGGCCTCATCCCCATACTTCTCGGCCAATGAGAGCCGGCAGGCGAGAGCCGGCTTCCACACGAAGGCTGCAGCACAAAGACTACCCCTGTCTTGAGCCTGTTCAGCTCACTCGACCCGTGTTGGAGCAGGAGCTCACACGCACAGCACTGCAGGAGCAGTGCTGCAAAGAGCCCACGCATCTACCAGCAGCTAGGTAAGCCTGATGGCACCTACGCACGCCGCTTTTTGAAATCGCATTTTCCACGATTTAATCTGCGGATCTGCCGCGCTTTTAACCAGCACCATACTGCCTGATGCTGCATCTCCCTAACAGCTCACATGCTGCATCCTTCCTGGCAATAGCCAGCCGACCCCCATTCATCACCACAAGGCGAACACCCTTCCAAGATAGCCGCCCCTAACTTCGTCGGACCAGCAGCAATCTGAATTTCCCTGCTGCACCATCCCGGCCGCCGATTGGCCTCAGCCCCATACTTCTCAGCCAGTGAGAGCCGGCAGGCGAGAGCCGGCTTCCACACGAAGGCTGTAGCACAAAGGCTACCCCTGTCTTGAGCCTGTCCGGAGCTGCAGGAGCCAGGGGCCCAGAACTCTGCCTGCTCTGCTCCAGGTAAACTGGCATTGTCATACGCAAATCATCATACGCTGACTAGAACTGCCATAATTTCAATCACATCTCCTTCGCTCCTGCTTAATTAGCTCCACCATCCCGCACGGCCGTACACACGTGTGTTGTCCATGCCCCCAACGTGCCGTGGCACTCTGATATCTCGTGTCTCACCACCCGACTTACCCTCGCTTGCCGACCTTGCCGCTCATTTGCAGCTATAACTATCACGGGCCGCAAGGTCTATACCTGCTGCTGCACGCTGTACATCTCATACCTGCTCATCTCCATCATATTTCTCATTACGTCCCCCATGAGTTACCAGCATATACTGTATACCCGTCCAATGCCAAACCGCATGTTCACTGTAATCATCATAGGCATATCCATACAACTCATGCATTAACTTTCTGAAAGTGTCTCAGTCATTTTTGCACTAGCGGACTAGTGTTCACATATGCATGAAGGAATTGCAGAGTCTAGCCCAACTCGCATTATCTCGAATCTAGATGTCCCTGTATTGTGCTTACTACCTGTTTTGAACTACTGTTGGTTGCCTAACTGCATCTCGATTCTTGATACCCTTTGCCTTGAGCCCTAATGATTACACCCTCAGTCTTTTGAGAAAAACAAGTTGCGTCATGCAGCCAAGGCCCTTTTCCAGCCTTTACCTTATACTCATAGTCTTTTTAGGACTGCTATCCTTCACTGCAGCCAGTTACCTTGCAAGCATCCTTAAGATATACCACAACAGCCAACCCACTCTCCCTTCAACCATGCTCCACCATCCTGACCCTCCTTCCAACCCTTACCTCAACAACCCAACTCTTTAGCTTAAGCACTCTGCAACCAAACCTACTCCAAACATTCCATGTACTATACAACAAAGGAATAGTAGACTTAGAACTAGACTGCCCAGACAACCTTGTACTCTGCGCAGCTACTCTGCCCTTCCACTGCCTAACTTAACCGTAGCGCCTAGCCCTCCCTCTACCACCACACCCATCTCAGCGCTATAGGGAGCCCTTATCAATGCAAGATCCCTCACGGCCCATGCCCTTGACATCACAGACCTCATCACTGTCCAGAACCTTGATTTCCTAGCCATCACTGAAACCTGGCTACATGATGCCTCTGGCCCACTCCTCGCTTTATCCCTGCCCAAGGGTTATACCATTATTAGAAATGACCGCCAATCCAACTTGTCTAAAGGAGGAGGAGTTGCTTTTATACATAGCGACAAAATCGGCATGAGAGCTGCTCCCTACACACAACTTAGTTCTGCAGAATCACTATCAGTGAAACTATCGCTCTCTCCCACCAACACAGCAACACTCCACCTTGTATACAGACCTCCAAGCCCACTGGGCTCATTTATTGATGATATTGCATCCACCTTGTCGGCTAACACTAAGCCTAACTCTCAGATACTGCTACTAGGCGACCTCAACCTAGGCCTCTCAGATCCCAAGGACCACATGACCGCTGAAGTAGACACCACCCTATCCAACCTAGGCTTTCAGCAGTGCATTCGTGATCCCACACATAAAAAGGGCAGAACGCTTGACTGGCTAGCCGACCTCAACTGCAACACCAATGTCATTTCCAACGATGTCTGCGCCTGGTCTGACCATCATATTATTACCTTCCTCTTGCCAGCCAGCAACCCCCAGCCCACACCTACCATAGCCCCCGCTATACCCACCAGAAATAAAAAAGATATCACCAGGGAGAAACTGCTTCCTCTCATCCTCCCCTGCCTCAACACTCTTGCTTCACAGCACAAGGACAAGGACCCCACTGTCTTAGTAGACGCCTTTAACAGCCTAATGACCAATGCCATTGAGAGCATAGCTCCACTAAAGATCCGCAAAGCCAAACAACAGTCCCACCTGAACTCTTGGTTCACCCCGCAGCTCAACGTTCTGCTTAAAGAGAAGCGCAAGGCTGAAGCCCTTTGGAAAAGTCACCCTGGCGCATCTAATAAAGCCTCCCTCCTGATCACTTCTCTTAATTATAAGGAGGCCATACTTCAAGCCAAAAAGGAGACATATAATTCACGCATATCCCAAGCAGAATCGAACACTAGAGAATTATTTAAAATTCTCAAAGAGTTAGGATCTCCCTCACCTGCCCCAGACATGTGCACCAAAGACAGCACCTGGTGCAATAATATACAAACAAAATATCCACTTGAAATCCAAAATCAACGCCAAACAAAACACCCTCCACACCCCTATATTTAGCAATAGCAGGCCACCTAAAATAACTACCCCAGACTCCCCGGTGCCGTTCAGCTTCACACCGCTCACCGTTCTGGAGGTTGAAAAAATCATCTGTAACTTAAAACCCTCTAACTGCCAAGGGGACGCCTGTCCTGCCCCGATCATTAAGGATTCAGCTCACGACCTCGCCCCTTTCATTACCACATTTATCAACTCCTCCTTTCAATCGGGAGTGGTCCCCAACAAACTGAAGGATGCATGGGTTATCCCTCTCCTAAAAAACCTACTTTAGACCCGGAGGTCCCAACTAACTACAGGCCCATCACGACGGTCCCATTTGTGCTAAAAATCCTAGACAAAGCAGCCTATCTTCAGATACAGAACTATCTGGAATCGAACAACCTACTAGGCACGCGACAATCCGGCTTCAGACCTAAGCACGGTATGGAGACAGCCCTCCTTGATCTCAAAACCCAAATTGAGGACCTCAAAGACAAAGGTAAACTAGCCCTGTTACTACTATTAGACTTATCTGCTGCCTTTGATCTGGTAAACCACCAAATCCTCTGTCACCACCGGAAAACGGTAGCTCATTTCTCCGACATGGCCACTAACTGGATTCAATCCTTCCTGGATAACAGACAGATGAGGGTATTCTCGCCCACTCCTCTGCTGACCCTGCGCCAGTCCCTTGCAGGGTCCCCCAAGGTTCGTGTGTATCCCCTACCCTCTACAATGTATTTACTAAACCCTTGTTTGATGTGCTTGACTATCTGGGTGTCACCTACACTAATTATGCGGATGACACCCAGATACTCATCCCTATCACGGGTGATTACACGGTAGATTCGAAAGCCTTAAATGACGTTTACCATGGGGGTCATTCCGAGGTTGGAGGTAAGGGTTAACGGTCACCGTTAATGGCAACAGTGACCGTTAACACTTACCACCATATTCCGAGTTCCCTTTTGCGGGTTGGCATTTAACGCCTGCTTTTAGCAGGCGTTAAAAATCCAACCCGCAAAGGGACCTTGGAGTAAATTACGGCACCGTAATTTACGGTGCTGTAATTTACTCCTTCCCCATTCCCATTGAGCCCTATGGGGGCAGGAATGGGGATGGGGAACCGGTATGGTGAATGGGGAATTACCGGTCCCTCCAACCTTGGAATGGACCGGTAATTACTCCATTCACCATGCCGGATTTCCATGGAGTAAATAGCTCCATGGTTGCTTACCATGGTGCTATTTACTCCATGGATAGGGCCAGCCTCGGAATGAGGCCCCATGTCATCTAAACCTGGATGGCCCAACATGAGCTTTGTCTCAATGATGACAAGACAGAGCTCCTCATCCTAGGTACACAGCAAAGACTAAACAAGCTGAACCCCATGTTTAGCTCCTTTAACATCGATGGAAATTCAATAAAAGTCTCCAAAGATACCAAAACGCTTGGAATCTACTTCGATTCCACTCTCTCACTTCACAGACAAACAAATGCAGTTGCAGCTGCCGCCGCCTACACCTGCAAGATGATCACAGCATGTCGCCCTTTTCTTTCCACTCACAACTGTACTACCCTCGCTAGGACCTTGGTCATGTCCAAACTGGACTACTGCAATGCATTGTACCAAGGCACTAATCAGGGTAACCTAGACAAGCTACAGATCATACAAAACAACGCCATCAGGGTAGCCCTCAACATCCCTAGATCTGCACACATTTCGGATACCAGGAAGAACCTTCATTGGTTGTCAGTCACCCAAAGGATCTCACTAAAATCGCTTGCCCTAACTTACAAATGCATGAATAACCTGGCCCCCATTTATCTTTCCTCACGGTTCACGCAGTACACCCAAGTTCGTTCTCTAAGATCTACCCTGAACCAGAGCCTACTGATCCCGAGATACAAGCTCCAAACAGCCGGTGGATCCAGTTTCCCAGTCCTGGCAGCCAAATTGTGGAACTCTGTCCCCCTGACTATGAGAAACCTCCCTTCCCTCAACCTATTCAAACACAGAGCCAAATGTTGGCTAGTCACATCCAATGCCCAAGCTGCACTCTGAAAATTTGATAACCCATGTATATTGTTCTACTACTTACCAATGTGTCCTATTACTATGTTCTATCCAAATGCTACCTGTAAGATTGTTATATAACCACTGTATGTAACCACTGTAACCATTGCTTCCAAGATATGCGCCCGGTAGCCTCCGGGCCTGGGCTGCGCTATACAAATAAAATAAATATAAATATAAATATGAACTTCTCTGCAAAATTGGATCAACTAAGTAATGATTTTAAAGACATTTTACAATATGTGAAAAATCACCAACAATCATCCCTATCAAATTCTGAAAATGGAAATCAAAGACGCTTTGATGAAACCTCACTCCTTTCCTCTCCTGATCATTATTGTACAAAAATTCCTAACTCTCCCATTTATGTTTCCCATTCCAATACCCCACCCCTTTCATAAATAAATATATTTCTTATGCTATAAATGTGTTGTATATTGTTGTCTGATATTTCTTTTTTTTACACCCCAATTATGAGTCTCAGACACTACGTCTTACTGGGTTGTCCGCACTCAAAATGGAGTTTCCCCCAGACAGGCGCAATGTCTTTACATGTCCGGTTTCACATGACACATTTTTAATTAATCCGTGCACACCACGCCTGTTCTACGGACACCCAGCGAATGCAACTATGATTCCCGGCCGATGGGTGTCCGCCGACAACCGTCAGGGCCGCAGATGTCCCTGGATGGCATCATGTGACTGCACCCGTGCTGCGTACGGTGTGTCCGTGAACGGTGTCCGCAGCCGTAGACAGTTTGAAAGGTAATTTGCCACGAATCTAAGGTTTTTCAAGCTGAAACTGTACCCTTCTACAGCTCCCAAACCCATTTTTGATTGATCAGGCAACTTTTTACAACTTTTCAAGGCGACTCAGTAGTTCGCAGACAGCACGACTGTCCTCTGACTGTTCCTCTGGAGGGACCCACCCATTACTTTTCCTCATTCTCAATCTGGCTGTCCAGGAGAGAGCATTTGGGAAACACCTGCTCTTCAGATTTTTGAAAACCTGCTGCAATGGCATTTACTAAGGCCATCTCTGCTTCCCAACCACCCCCACCACCATCACCATCACTACCTCAACAACCTGGATGGTCTGGACAGGGCAACAGGTGCAGAGATACAGAAGATGAGAATCAAGGGAAAGAAGAAGATGAGGTGGAGGAAGTCCGTATCTCCAGTACTCGGAGTGAGTCCTGTGTGTGGCAATTCTTTTACGAGCGTTGAAAATGTCCTGAAGGCTCGTGCAAGCAAGGTGAAATGCAGTGAGTGCAAAGTTGTACTCAGTCGTGGGAAACTTGGCTTGTATTCCTACGGTACAACTTCCATGAGCTGCCACACCAAATCTAACCAACAGAATACTCTGAGGAAGGTGATATCATCTTCAACTGCTCCTGTTACCATACAGGCCATACAGAATGCTGTTGACCCTTACCTTTCAAGGGTCACAGTCCTATGTTTGCACTGTGACGCATCCATCTGTAGGGTAGAGCATTTTCAGAGTGCTTACAAGGCTGCGGTCAAGTAGCAGAAGAAACACTGCCACCAACTTGATTAAGGCCCACCCAACACCTTCCTCTGTCCACCTGCCCCTTCGTCTCTGTGATTGGTGCTCCTTCTCTTCCTTCCCTCCATTCCCTCTCCCAACTCTCCTGGAACAAAAACACGAAAAAGCCAAAAGAAATTAGAAACTAAAAAAGGAGCCACCTTTCCCAGTTAATAAATAGATGTGAGAAAAGAATTGCAGGCCCCTTTGCAGCCTGCATAGTCAGTGGACAGCACGGTAGTCCACGGAGACCTAAAATATTCCAGGTGTGGAGTGGGGGCATGAAGATCTTTTGCATTGTTTTTCACACGAAAATTTTATTTTTGATTTTTAAATATTTTTTAATTGGGTTTTATATACTGCGTCAATGCAATTTGAACGTTTTGCAGAAAAATCTGGTTGCCAAGATCAGCTAGATGCACTCCATCTCTCCGAGAAATGTTCACAATGTCAAACTTAATGTTCTCATTATGAAAAGATGTCATGCCAACATCTCGCAAAAAAGCACAAAGAGCTTTATTCATGTTGCACCTTGCTTTTTCCATTTGCAGACAAAATAAATTTGAACACATCCACATTTGTCTCTGAGCAATCCGAGAAAAAATTCTTTTAGAATTTGGAAACATTTCCATCAACTTTCCAAATGTCTCCTTCACTGCAAACTGCAATGAAATTCGTGACATACCCCAAACTGTCCCCTCCACAATGAAGAACAGTGATGTCCGGATCTTTCAAGTGAAGCATATTCTCACAAAATGGAAGCATGTCCTCCCACTTCATCCCTCACACTCCATGCCATGACATTTCAAATTCATGGAGTAAAAGATTTTAACTCAATACACAATGCTGAACATTTACCTTCAGCCAATGGATCCAAGAGTCCCCCAAAATCCATACACACTGCCTCCTCAAAGACATAGCCATAGCCATTTTCAGTGCTCTCAAAACTGCTGCAAACAAAACTCCTGCTACCCTCTCTTACTGTACATCACACCCAGTAAACCTGATTTGTTAATCCGCACAGTCCCCTTTCCATGCAAGGCATCCTTAAAAGACCCGGATGTGCACCATCCGCAGACTAATGCAGTGTCTGCGGACATCGCGACCACTGAAAGGGCAGGATTTAAACTTAATTTCAGTTGTGTGGTTTGTTAAAAAAACTTTTTTTTCCTTTATGTACAGTAGAATGATACACTGTACATCTTCCCTTACAATTTTCTTACAAGAAATGTTCAATGCATTCCTAACATTGTAAATAGAAATCACATTTCCGACATGAGTAAAATTAACTCTCATCTTCACAAAAGAAATTGACACCATCAGAACTTATATTGTCATTCTCAAAAGACAACATTGCTGCAGAATAAAAAAAAAGCAGATACCGCTTTATTGACAGGCTGCCCCTAGTCTTCCATTTGTGGACTGAAAAGGTTTGGACATCTCCATGTTTGCCTCTGATTCATTTTGGAAAAAATAATCTCTGCCGCAGGAAACAGTTCCATTAGGCTTTCAAGAAGTCCTTCAGTGCAACCTGCAAATACATTGGAGTAACATACCCCAAACAGTCCCCTCCATAATACACAATTACAATGTCTGGACATTTAAAGTGAGCCATACTCGACAAAATGAGAGCAAGCTTGCCCAGTTTAAGCCACAAACTGCATTCCTCAAAGCTTCCACTTCTGGCAAGCCAAAACTTCCAATACTTCCAAAGATGCCATGATTTTCAGCATACTTCTTCAATGACTGAATTGAGGAATCCCCCAAAATACACACACTCTGCTTCCTCATAGCCATAGCGACCTTCACTACACACAACAACCAACACATTTACTACCCTCTCTTCCAGTAAACCACAACCAGAACACCTTATTGGCTACTCCCCACAGTCCCCTTTCCATGCCAGGCATCCTTAAAAGACCCGGCTGTGGCACGTGCCGTCCCCAGACTACCACAATGTCCGTGGACCCCATAACACAGGGGCAGCCCTTCTACCCTTTGCACTTTGATGTACTCAACACTCCCTCATTGGTTGCTTTCAAATAGACACACATCCATCCACCAATCACATCCAAGAACTCTACACCTAATCCTGTCATCTCAGTTCAACAGTACATATCTCCTGTTAAATCACAGCCACCTGCATCAAAAACTACTGTGAAACCCTCCATTGCTATTTCCAAATTCAATATCTGCATCTAACAATACATAGTGCATATATGCTTATATTTGTTTAAGTATTTTCCACAACTGCAATATATATATAGAGGGTTCCTGCTACTTACCCTGTAATACATTTCAATAAGCATATTCTATTTTTTAACCAGTCCAGCAAAATCCATGGATTGCAGCATTCAGCACCTGCTCACATGTAGCAACAAATGCTTACAAAGCTGTGAATTTAAAAGTGTTTCTTTTTAGGAGCGAATTCATGAAAGCAAAAAAATGCATATGTCCATTTATAGCAGCACTGTGTGTACATTTTTTCTAACAAAAAGAAATAGTGGATGCAAAACATTTGCAGAACATTTTTAAGTGGCACTAGGTCTCTGCAAGTTTATGTTGGCTGTACATGCATACCTGCTAACATAACCCATTCCAATCTGTAGGTGGTTATTTCTGCACTTATCCCTGCACTTGCCACCAACTGGCCTTACTTCTCTTATTGTTTTATTTATTCTATTACCCCTTGTACTGCACTGTCCCCACCTCCTCTCCCTCCTCTCCCACCCTGCAATTCTCCTCCTCCCTTTTCCTCTGCACTCGCACAATCTGAATGACCCTTGGCCTAGTAGGATTGCTGTCTGTCTTCCCTCTGTTCCCCCTCCCTTGCTACATCACGCCTTGAAACACTTGTGTATAGGCGCATTATAAATGCCATATCATATCATATCAAGTCTTCATTTTATTCTTTGCATTCTGTGATTTGTAATTACACTTCTCCCATTATAAAACTCTGATTACAACTTCCACAATGCAAACAAAAAAACAGGACTAAAATATCCATAAGTGTGACATTTATATTGAATACAAAATATAAAATGCTGTGCGTTTAAAAATGTTTCTTTTTAGGGGAATTCTCATGAAAGGTAAGAAATGCATATGTGAATGTACATCAACACTGTGTGTAACTTTGTCCTAAAACAAAGAAAAAGCAGATGCAAAATATTTTTACAACAGGCACTTGGTATGTGGAAGTATAATATGTTGGCAGTAAATGCATACTAACATAACCCATTCCAATCTGCAGGTGTTTATCCAGTCCTGTTTTTTTGCTGTACAATCTGGAACTTCTGGTCCAGGTTTTATAATAGGAAAAGTGGAACTGCAAGTGCCACAAGCCAAACAAAATAACTACAACTACATAGCCAACTGCAGAATGGAATGGATTATGTTGGCAGGTATGCATGTGATGCCAACATATTAAACTTGAACACACCAAGTGTGACACATCTTTTCCATCTGCTTTTCTTTTCTTTTACAAAACAGTTGCACACAGTGCTCCTATAAATGCACATATGCATTTTTAATGTTCATGAAAATGCTCCTAAAAAGAAACATTTGTAAATGCTCAGCATTTTCCATTTTTCATTCAATATAAATATCACACTTTCCAACCTCACTCATTACATCCCTTACACTCCACCATTCTCCATCTGCCCACACATATGTGTATGCTGCCAAAGTGTCTGATACAACATTTCACCTTACATATAAAGTACCAACCTCTACTACAATACACCAAACAATGCTGCAACAGCAATCCGCCTCTGCATTACCAATAGGCCGCACTTTCCATATTCTTAAATACTGCACCACATTACAAATACCGTCCCCAAAAACACAGCACTTCTTTCATTGAAATCAGCAGCACTAAAGTAACCTACACATGAACCTTTTTCTTGCATGCATTTCTGCCCTATTCTTTCTAATCCCCAAACACCACTACTCATGCTCCAATTGTTCTAAGAACATACTTAACATACTTTACTACACCAGCCATAACACAACTTTATTAACTCTTTTTCCGAACAACTCCTCCTACCTTCATAAACAACAATCTCTCTTATTAAAAGTACTTCACCATTACCACATATACCTATAACATTCTTTTACAATTACAGGCAAGAAGAACATTTCTGAACACACCTACAGAAAAAAGAACCCTCTTCACATCCTACAAAGTAAGTACATTAATACAGTATTAATCTGTGTATGATTGAAACAATGTAGTGTCAGTATATATTAGCCTAGAATATTATTTTCAAATCAACAACATTTATTTTACTCTTACTCATTATAGTGTAACATGCCCACTCTGTTTATTCCCATCACAACACCATGGGTATAACACCCACTGTTTTCCTCAAAACATCACAATGTCCCTACTTATTCATTTGCACCACCACTCTCTTACTCACTAGCCCAAACCCATCACACCTGTAGACACTCTTACTTTTACAATCTTCCAAAGCACAACTATCATCCCACTACACCGTCGCACAACATGCTATTCATCTCTACAATCACACCCACACACCCATACACAATACTTCCATATACATTCCACAACTTTCAAACCCAAACTTTCTTTTTTCCAACAGACACAACATAATGCCTACTAAAAAGCAACTTCGTAGAAAAGAAAGACAAAATAGAGCAGATAAAAATAAAAGCAAGACATCTAATCATCCACCTCTAAAACTATTTATAGAAACATTAAAACAAAAGAGCTAGTAACCTCACTCAAAAAATGAAACCAGCCATGACTGAAAAAGGTTAAGGCCCTGCCTCCAGAAACTAGAAGTAAAAAAAGATGTACAAAGAAGAGCAGACCTACTAATGAACCTAACACTATATCTGCCAGTGTTAATGTAGCCACTGTAAAGCAATCCAAAAAATGTATGTTCCAAAAACATTTCCACCATAGAGTTCTTCACAATCGTATCACAAAAGCTGAAAAGTCATGATCTACCCTTACAAACTACTGCAGGAGACTAATACTTCAAGCTCTAACTGACAGCACATTTCTACTAAAGAGAACATTGTTTATATTGGTTTTAAACAGAATTAATGAATTCATTAATTACAAAAAGTACTCCTAAGCATGCACTATATCAATATAGATACCTTTTCAAAGTTCTGTGAAGGCAAATGGATTCACACAAGCAGCACAGAACCATATTTCAATGAAGAGGCTTATAAACTAGAACAAAAAAAACAATTGCCATTGATAGTGATGGCCGAGGGTATGAAACATTGGGAGAGACCATTATGGCAAAAGAAACCCTTATGGAACAAACATCCCCAACAAACTTTCAAACAAATGTCCCTTTCACCCAAACAAATGTCCAGTGTACAAATGGACATGCAGCTCAATGTGTAACATAAGGCAACAATCCTTCAAATGTTTACGACAATTCCTCAATCACTATATGAAACTAAAAGACAAAAGTAGAATGAAACCTTTACAAACCATGGACTCCTTTCCAGTGCACAGCCACATTGGCATGCGAGGACATCCATTAGCCTGCATTTCGGGACTGCTTGCAAAAGCATCTTCCACCACATCAAAGTGTTAGCAACACATCATTGGGCTATATGGAATCTTGTTCATAGACTATAATATGCATAACCTTGTGCTCTAGAACTACAACATTTAAATAACATTCTCCTTCATGGAACAGCCAAAAAACTCCTTAAAAAATAGAGCACATCCAAAATAAGTACTTTGAAATTAAAAATGACTTTGACAATTCAGTAACTTCAGAAAACATTAGCGAAAACCTCACACCCGCCAGCCTCCTAACAAACACACACAAAAAATAAATAGTTACGTTTCAAAACACATCTGCTGAAATACCAGACCAAGTATGTGTCTGTTGTCGGAGAACATTTTATGGAAAGACCACAAAAACAGTAGATCGGCCTACAAAATAGAAGACAATGAAGGAGCACAATGGTTCCAATTAGCTTTATATCTTACAGCAGAAAATAAATACAAAATAACTCGACCCTCAATACTTTGCACGTACTTCAATAACCAAATGCCATCACTAATAACTTGGAAATATTCCCACTTGCAAAGGGTCTCCAACAACATAACTGATAGGAGAACATTATAATCCAAAGAGTACACCCATTTCAAGCTATAATACATTTTTAGCCGAAAACAGCCCAATTACCTCCATCTGAGTTACTAAAGGGCATCTGTGGCAAAGTAGTATATTTGACATTAAATCTTAAAGAAAATGTAGAAACTGTAGCGGTACAATGACGGATAGATCAATCTTTGATTGTACTAGTTAATGGTGTACCAACAAAAGACAACCAAATTTGGCAACAACTAGTTGACTTGAACAAAGTTAGACAAGCACTATAATATCTAAAAGAAAGCAATGAATACTCCAAAAATATAAACATAGAGAAAAACTTAAAGGAAACAACCCAAATAATTAAAGATTCACCAGCAACTGGCCAATTTGAACATGTAGATCCTGTTACTGCAGCCAACATATTAGACCAAGATACAATTCACCCACTACACTCCAAAGACACCATCAAAGATGCATTAGAAACATATCAAATGGGTGAAGCCAAACCATCCCCAATCAGCATATGCGAAAAAAGCGTAGAAGCACGTTCTTTTCCTCTACTCTTTCCACTAGGAAAAGGAGGAAGATATGATGAAATGTCCACACAAATAAGTGCATCAGCATATCGCTTTTTATTGATGTATTATGAAAAACCCAGATTCAGACAAAATGTAGAATACATTTTCCACCTCCTGTTTGAAAGTGAACTAGCAACTCTGTTATGGAGTGGCACGCACATGAAAAACAGGCTCTAATGTTTTAAACATGTCTGCTATCCAACTGCTTTAAAAAAATAAAAGGCAAGTTCTGCAGTCAAGTATCACAAATCTGTTGGCAAACGTGCGTGGTACAAAAGAATACTTGTTCCGACGTCATGCTGATGTACGTTGTATGCTAAGGAACCTAGGCCCACCACATGGTTTGTTACTTTAAGCTGCGCAGAGTATGCATGGGATGACCTGCACAACTTCTTAAGCACTGGAAACCAAAATAAAGATGGAATAGATATAAAAATACCAGGAGAACTCTGTTCTCTTGACCCTGTCAATGTATCAAAGAACTTCCACCATCGCTTCATTGCCATGCTGCACTTCATCTGCAATACAACTACCCATCCGCTCTGAGAAGTGCAACACTTCTTTTGGAGAAAAGAATATCAATACAGAGGAGCACCACACATCCACATGCTTTTGTGGAAAAAAGATGCTCCCAAATTTGGCCATGACAGTGACGCCACTGTTTTACAGTTTATTGAAAAATACATTAACTGCGACATCCCTTCAGAAACCACAGGTAGTGACCTAGGTACACAAGTGTTACGCTTCCAAAAATGTAAATGTGGCAAATACTGCTGACGTAGATATAAAAATAAAGGTAAATACTATACCAAATATCACTTTGGCTTCCCTAGACCAGTTTGTAAAAAAAAGGACAATAAATAGATTAATGTCTTCTGTTAGACAAAGCGTAAAAGGCAAATCCCCTAAAAACACATACAGCATTAAAAGGGACAATGCATCCAAGTACATCAATGATTACAGTACAACCAGTGCCCTCTTGTGGAATGCAAACCTAGACATACAATAATACATTGTAGACAATTCCACTGCAAATGCAAGATATGTCACAGCCTATCTCACCAAAGCTGAGAAAACAGAGCTAAAAGATCTATGGGATGACATGTTATCTGACAAAATGCTATCACAAAAATGTTACAGCTTTGGTATAAACATGCTCTCTCATAGGGAATGTGGGTTCTACAAGGCTGCAGACCGTTTAAGAGGTACAGCCTTATATGGAAAATCTGAACACATTGGGCCTCATTACGAGGTTGGAGGATGGCTGCCTCCAAATCCCTTCCGTCTCCGCCCTGGTGAATGGAGCAATTACCGGTCCATTCCGAAGTCGGAGGGACCGGTAATTCCCCAATAACCAGGACCATTACCCATTCCCATTCGAGCCCCCATAGGGCTCAATGGGAATGGGGAAGGTGCTAATAACAGTACCGCAAATTGCGGTACCGTTATTAGCTCTAGAATCCCTTTGCGGGACCCGTCCTTAACGCCTGCAAAATTCAGGCGTTACGGAAGGACCCGCGAAGGGAACTCGTAGTAGGGAGGTAAGGGGTTACCGGCACCGGTGCCCTTACTGGTGCCTGTAATCCCTTACCTCCCACCTCGTAATGAGGCCCATTGTCTGGCTAAACCTTGGTCCAGCTTCATCCCGGAAAAGAGTACTAAAATCCTACAAAGAGATAGAAACAATAGCCACAAATGATCCCAACAGACAGGACATTTTAAAAAAACAATGCAATTGACACATACTACCCAAACAGAAGTAATGCCCAAAACTACTCCTACAGAAACAATGTCACATCAGATGAGACAACTGGCAAATATTCAGTTTCAAATTGTGAAGGAAGCCTAGTAAAACGTATCAAACCCTGCCTAATTATTCTTATACAATGATCATTTAAATCTCTGCAACATAGAGAACAGTATTACATGGCCCTACTGCAACTTTCTAAAGCTTGGAGAAAAGAAAAATAATTATTAGGTGACTATGACTATGACGCATTTGAAACTGCATTCAAAGCAAATAAAAACAGTAAAACAAATGCTGATTTCAAATAATACAACGAAATGTTGGACAATGAACGCCAACAAGAGGAAGAAATTGAAGCTCAACTAGATAAAGACACTCGTGAGGGCTGTCAACCTTCCCTTACAGGAAACCAAGAACCACTTGGAGAACCACTCATTTTAAATTAAGCAGAAATAGCCATGACTGAGGTAGAAAATACCATGTGTCAATATAAACAATCTGAAGAAGACTTGTCAGTACTCAAATCACAGCTAAATGATGAAGAACTCACCATTTAACTAGAAGTCACTAAAGAAATTGAACATGGTTTTAAACCTGAAACTGAAACATGTAGATGTAAACACTATAAACCTCTGCTCCTGTATGTAAGTGGTGAAGCTGGTTCTGGTAAAATATTCTTAATTAAAATAATCGGCACATTTCTACAAACCTTAACAAACAACAACCTTTTGGCTGTTGTAACAGCCCCCACAGGTTTGCTGCCTACAACATAGGAGGTGTAACTTTACACCGACTACTCCTCCTTCCAGTAGAACACCAAAATAAATTAGAATACTACAAATTATCAGCAGAGGCTGCTACTGAAGTATGCAGAATTCTGAAACAAATAAAGTGCTCCTAACGGATGAGGTAAGCATGGTTTCCAACCTCATGTTGGCTTTAATTCACCTCAGAATGCAAGAAGTCCTAAGAACCTCCTATGAAGAACTGTTTGGAGGAAAACATGTTATTATTTTTGGAGAACTGCTACAGTTAACACGAGTGAAAGCTCAACCTATTTTCAAAGCATTAGGACACAAACAATGCCTCAACGGACTCGGCAGCACTGGAAATGTAAATCTCTGGCAACATTTTCAGTAGAGAGAACTAACTCAAAACATGCATCAGCATTTAGACCTCACCCATGCTAACATTTTAAAAAGCATTAGAGCTGGTCTGCTTGCAAAAGATGCAAAAACCATCTTAAATACTAGACTAATCCATGAGCTACATGGGCGAAACACATCTGCTCCTAATGTCATGGAAAAATTAACTCAATAAAATCTAAAATGATTGCCTTAATGCCAACCCTTGCAAGCTGTAGTCAATTCAACAAGACATTGGGGGTCATTACGACCCAGGCACAAAGGGATACCAGGCACCAGTAATTACACCGGTGCCGGTAATCCCTTTGCGCCCTATTCCGAGGTCCCTTTGTGGGTCCTTCCTTAACGCCTGGTTTTAGCAGGCGTTAAGGACGGGACCCGCACAGGGATAGCGGGGTCAATAACGATACCGCAATTTGTGGTACCGTTATTGCCGCCTTCCCCCTTCCTATTGAGCCCTATGGGAGCTCAAATGGGAATGGGGAATGGCATTTCAAATGGGGACTTACTGGTGCCGCAAAGGGCGGAATGGACCTGTAAGTCCCCATGCCACCACGTCAGTGGCGGTACCGGTATTGATGCTAGTCATGGCGCTAACAGCGCCATGACTAGCACCAACCTCGGAATGAGGGCCATTGGGCCTCATTACGAGTTTGGTGGTAATCGGCCAGAAAAACCGGCAGGTTACCACTGGACTCGTATTACCATTCCGCCTCTGTGATTCCTGGAATCACAGGGGCATTACGACCTCGGTGACCCGGGAATTCCGGAGGCGGAATTGTGTAAGTCTCCATTGCCATGGAGCCCCATAGGACTCCATGGGGATGAGGACAATGGAAACACTATGGGCCTCATTCCGAGTATGGTGGTAGCAATGGAGCAATTAGCTCCATGGCTGCCTCCCATACCGGTACCGCCTCTGGGTTGGTTCAATGGGGACTTACCGGTCCATTCCGACCTTGGAGGGACCAGTAAGTCCCCATTGAAAAAACCATTCCCATTTCAGCCCCCATAGGGCTCAATGGGAATGGGGAAGTTGCTAATAATGGTACCACAATTTGCGGTACTGTTATTAGCTCCGAAGTCCCTTAACGGGTCCCATCCATAACGCCTGGTCAGACCCGTTATTAGCTCCCTGTTCCCTTCGCTTGGCCTGGAAAGGACGTCTGGTTTTACCAGACGTCTGTTCCGGGTCCCGCAAAGGGAACCTCGTAATAGGCCCTCCCGTAATGAAGGGTGCCGGTCCTGTACCGTCACCCTTCATTACGGGACCGCCAGGGTCGTAATGAGGCCCAATATATAAATTTAAAAAACAAACTGAGCAGTTCCAAGGGGGCTTTGTTGACTTTGGTGAGCACTTTGTGAAATGGTACATTTTAAAGATGGTTGGGTCAGTAAAATCGGTTAAAAACACTCACTTGTTCAGTGCACTACAACCGATATTCAGGAAACCTAGTGGAAGCAGAGCTGCAGCCACGTCTCTGCCTCACCTCCTAATCACTAGGCTGGGAGGTGGAGCCCGCACCCCATTTTCATATCTGAGCGAACAGCATCCCAATGTAAGTAATCGACGTGGTGGAAAAACGAACCTGCACTGCCCAATAATGCATTGATAATATGCATTGTAATTGATAATATGATATGATAACAATGCATTGATAATAATAAATGCATTGATAATAATGCATGCAACCTACTCCTGGCTGGTGGGGGCAGACCCACTCCTATCCTTCTTGCAGGCATCTGAGAGTCTAAAGGAACTGCCTCCACTCAGCCAGGAATGCATGGCCACGCAAAGGATATTTCTTTGCTTTCGCTGATGATGCCAAGGAGGGCACAGAGGTGTTAACACTAGTAAAGCTACCAACAGCCACCAACCCTCGTAGCCTGTCAATAACTTCCCACGCAGTTGGGTGAAGCGCAATGGATTTTGGTGAAGGCAGCGATTAAAAAAAGTGCAAGCAGAGCCAGCGGTAGCACCACATACAAAATGGGCAGTGTTGACGAATAGTGAGTGGCGTTAGTGGAAAGAAGCGGGAGCCGCCTTCCAACAACCTGTAGGTCTCTACTATATGTCATTAAAGTAACCCACATTGGCACAGCAAATTGGCTCACTCAGGTGTGTGTGGTGTGTGTTTTTGGTGTGTGGGGTGGGCGTGCTTAATGGTTCTTATTTCTAATTATACCTGATATCATATATTTTTCCTAATGCTGCCTGATTCTGATATTTTTATTTCTAAGCCTGTCTGATCTAATCCTTCGCAAGTGTTATAGATTGTATGTGCAAGAGACAGGGATTTGATTTTACCTTGCTAGAAATCATAAGGTTTAAAACATGATGGTGATACAGTAGTTTAGCAAATTGGTGGGCAGGACATGCATGTGGAGAAGTGAAGACACATTTTAGGGGAGGGGGCTGCTGGAGCCAGTACACATGTTCAGTAGTGGGGGTGACAAAATGACATTTCGCATAGGGAGGCAAAAATCCCTGCACCAGACCTACGTGCAGTGCCAGCCACTGTTGTGGGCACCATTTGCTTTCCAGGACCTCTAAAAATGCACTCAATTCAACATAGTGCGGTATTGCTCGCCTACTCAAGTCACCCCACTCACACACTCTCAACATTCGCGCGCAGGTCACCTTTTTTGATCTTACAGCTTCTCAACAGCTGGTTTCCTTTGCAACTATTTCTCAATGCTCTTTCGTCTTTGCTCTAACTGGTTTATATTAACATGAACGTCAAACGAGGTTTTGAAAAAACCGTGGAAGTTGTAAAGTGTAGCCACCAGATGGCAGCATGGGTTTGTTTTCTGTTGGTACTTCCAGCTTCTGTACTAATAAATAGTGTGTTCACATGTGTTCTTCATTGTAAATCATATCGTGGCTGAATGACGGCGCTTAAATCAGCAGCAATTCTATATGGGTCGCCATAAACTGAAAATCCTATTTATTGTTTTGATTAATTTTGAGTATGCCCTCGGCACCATTTCAATTTTTTTTATAACCCCGACATAATTTGTGAGGGACATAGGCTGACCATCGTTCGTTTCGCAAAACACCCCTGTCTCACCCATCGGATGTTTATGGAAATACCCATCGGAGAGACCCATGGTGACATAAGTGCTGCTTGGCATAAGGAACCTGCGTGTACGCGCACAACTAAACGAGAGGGGAACCGAGGGGGCGGGGTATGGGGTAGCCTGGCCGGGATGTAGATCTGCGTCTTATTTTTTAAGAATTAAAATAGAATTCTAAAATACAAACAATCTGGTTGTCCTTCGCTTTAGATTACATTACCAACATTATGTCAAGAGGGAAGGCACAGAAGTGCCGCAGAGGTCTACTTCCCCAGAGCCTCGCGTGCAGAGAGACGACCTCTGGACCCCTCCGGTCGGGGATCTGGGAGGGACAAGCCAGGGAGTGAACAACCCCATTGCCTTACAGCCAAGTGCTCAAGAGGAGAGGCCACGACGAGTCATCAAGAAACCAATGAGACTTGTTGAAGAGTGTTAAGTTGATGTAGGATATAATGTTCGGGGGTAGTGTTGCCAGGCACTCCACGAGTTAACACACTCGGCCCCCTCCGTTGGGGAGGCGGAGTGTTAGTGTGACGTGGGAGCAGGGAAGCGGGGGTTTGCTGGGAAGGCGCGCAAAGGCGCCAGTTGGTCTGTTATGTCCAGGGGAATAAAGAGGTTCCTTTCACCTCCGTGTGTGCGTCCTTCTTCGTGCCGCATAACCGGCAACAATCCTGACTGTGGATTAACGCACTTTGCTGCAGCGCGAATAACTGAATTTGCCCACGGTGGGCGTGGCCCAATGCGCCAGTTAGAAGTAGAGACAACCACTCCAGACTCCAAACCCTTTACCTAGACCAGATGTTTTTTTCTCACCTCGTTTCCTATCAGGTTTGTCAGAGGGTCCAGTGAGGCAGGGGCAAAAGATATGCTGAGGCCTCTCCCTTGCTATTCTTTGCATTGTGCCAGCGACACTGCGAACAGAAGCGGCAGAAACTCCCCTTTGAGTTTATGTGTAGAGGGCATAGCTATGTTGATGAGGCCTCCTGGATTCAGCTAAAGTCTTGCTGGTGGCCACTGCACTTAACATCAAATGAAGTGTCGGGCACATCTGGAGAGTCAACATACAAAAAATCTTGCAAAGAAGATGCCATAGTCGCCCAACAAATTTCATATTCTACCAGTATCTAGGGTCATTAGTCAGAGGCCTATCTAGTAGCCTCTAGTCAGATGAAATCTGTGGTGCACGTTGCTGCTAATGTGAGCTGCAGTATAGCTTTCCCATCAAAATATCCCCTGCCAGAAAGAAGCCTTCCCTATTTCACGTGAGGCTGGGATTTCTCTTATGTGCTATATTCGCAAAGGTTCACCTGGAGAGCAGTGTTTGTCTACATAGACCAAGCAGTCTGGCTCCAAGCAGACCAGGAGCTTCTTACTTAGAGTCAACATGATTGTTATATGTTTCTGAGGCCTGTCATTTTGTGCAAGAATACTCCATGTTTTCATGTTACTGTGGCCTAAATCTTCCCGTATCCAGGTAGAATAGTTGGTAATATATTACTTTTATATATAGTTCTTCATGTCTGACTCCTGGTTCGTCCTACTTCAAAGGCCTGTAAACATAGATGTTATTACTAAGAAATGTAATATTAATTTATCAACCTCAGAAAGACGAAGGGCAGATTCAGCCCTGTCCAAACATGGACTTGGGAAGTGCTGGCTGGCACATGTCAAAGTTGAGCTTTTAACTCGCTAGGCTAGCCAACTGCGACACAGTATGCCATTTTGTTTTTTTTGCCCGGTAATGTTCATTTTTATAGAACAGTGTTTTATTAAAAGTGCTTTGGTGAAAGCAGTATTAAAGTGATGGGTTATTGTAAATGCCGCAGAGTGATAAGTGGTGTTAATAGCCAAGGGAGTGGACACTAAACTGAAGGCCCAGCAAGCCCCCCCCTGTAATGGGCAGTATAAAGCGTGCACACTTTTAGTGGAAGGGGTTAATAAATGCACTCTGCCGACAAGGGAGTGACTATAGGGACCCCTACAAAGCCCACCGCTAATACGAGGCCTCGGGAGGTTTGTACCCACTGCACCCACATGGTGAAAGCTACGTCTCCAGCAAACATTGTCAAGACACTTCCAAAAAAAAGTCTGTTTGGGGAGGGGAAGGGATGACATTCCAATCCTAAAAATTAGGAATCCATTCCAGATTTTTGGAAGTTAGCATAAAAACATGCCTAACAGTTTGAGAGGGAAAGACTATCACGACAAAGAAAAAAATAAGTCACTTGTGAGGTAAAAAAAAGAAAGGTTACAACCATCTGTTTTTAAAGTCTGGGCATAAAACAGAAGACAAAGTAGCAAATTGGTTTGTAAAAACGGCAATTTGCCCACTAAGTGTGGATGGCGAAACTCCAGGCGATATTCAAGGTAAGCAAAAATTCTGTCATCATGTTTAAGTGAAGTTGTATTTTAAGCACTGTGGCTAATTTGGATGTCTTTCTTACTTGCTTTCATATTATGGAAGTTGTGTGACTTTTTCTTGACCTAAACACGTCCAAAAGGCGCTAATATTAAACATTGGGTGACTCAAATCCTCAGGTGTTTATATAAATGGGGGCTCCTGACCCACAGGCCACAATGCCCTTTCTAGTCCTGCCTGCCTCAAATCCTCGGGTGTTTCAATCTTCAGCGCCCCTTCACCCCCCAATCCGCGAATGCCTGTCAGGCCTGCATACCCTCCAACACAACATGCCAATCCCTCCCTCTATTACCCACAACCCTTTCTGACCCTCAGCTATGGGTGCCGCCAAGCCTCAGATGCTAAATCTGACGTGGACTTTAACTGCGTCTTCGATACCGCCTAATCTCGAAATTCCACACTGTAGTACCACACTGTGTTGGCCCCTCAACTCTGGATATTTTAGCAGTCTTTCCTGCCTTCTCTGTTCTAATCAGCCATCTTCCTCCCATTAATTGCAGTGTCTGTGTAACACCTAAAAAAGCTGCCTACAAAGCAATGAGGATTGAATGAAACTTGTATGAAGTAAGTCTTTATTTGAAGCCAAAGTAAATATGCAGCATATTTATTTTAGAAAAAAATGTAGCTCGATTTTATTCCTAATCCAATCGGCAGTGAGAAGAGGTGCTGTAAATTCCTTGAGATTCCCGGAGCATAGAACAATTAGATTAATGGCCCGCCTAAATATTTTACCGTTGCTAGTGAAAATTCCTTGGGTGGGTGGGCGGCCAGAATAAATGCTCTGGTGGACTAGGATATGATAAGAACATTTCACATTTTTTGTTGATATGCCCTGTTTGGCATGGCATGAGAAGAATGTGTTTTGCAAAACATTTTTTTTTAAATTGGGAATTAGGGATATCACAAGTGCTATGCATTTATTTATGAATTTTAACGATTTGAGGTTTGTAATTTTGTCAAGGTGGGCCTAAAAATCTACAGTAGACCATTTTTAAAATAAGGATTTTATGGTTTTAATCAATGTTATCTGTTATGTATTGATGTGTAAAGAATGTTAATGGCTAATCCTGAATATATTATTTTCTCTCTAATCCCATCACATGTGAATAACATCTGCAGGGCTTTTAAGGTGCCCCACGTCAGGTGCTGGTAGCTCATACACTCCAGCTTTTTGACATGCATCCTGGAAGAATAAAAATCAACAACTCCCAGAATGCAAAGCAAAAACCATGACTAAATTAGCCAATCGTTTCGACATGGAACAATTTGAGAAATGTTCATGTGCACAATATTCTCTCAAATAAGGTATTTAAGGCTTGAAGTGTTTCGATGTTTACAATCCTCATGCCCACTTTGTAAAAAAGAGGTCCTAGATTATTACCCTGCCAGTGGGAGGACACTACTTCAAAAGACCACCTGTTTTAGACTGTCACAGAGTGGACTCTTACAGGAAGGATTTTTCCTTCATCAGAGGGTAAAACATCCCAAACGCTTATGCCAAACGCCACCAGTCCACCACCACCCTTCTTCCTTTGCCACATCTAGTCTTTGTTGTTTCCCTGCCCTACCCTGCCCTGCCCAGGCCTTCCCTGTTGCACCCTAAACTCCCTTTCGCCCCTCCAGGTGGCCTGCCTGCCCAAGCCTCTGCTTCATGAACCACTTATCTTAACCAGCGCTTGCGACTTCTTGGCCCGCTGTACAACCTACAGGCCCTTCTCATGTGGAACAGTCTTCATGGGTCAATATTTCCTGTGAGGTCTCTTTTAGAGGTGGTCCAGTTAACGCGGTCCAAAGTCCTGCAATTGAAAAAGAGCACATTCCAGAGTCATCAGAATATGGATTCATAAATATATTCTCCTCCAATCACGCTGCTGTGAACGACTCTCCACTATGAAGCACGTCCCAGAAAAACAAAACGTCCATACCAAAGGCTGAAATGGCTGTGTCAGGAGGTAATTAGCCCATGCAGTGAGCAGACCTAAACCAGAAGGAGACCAGCCCAGGAGGTTTTGATGCTGTAGGGCAGCCAGCTTGATTTAATCTGCTGCATCCACTACTTTCTAATGAGGGTCCCTTAACCCTGCACCTCTACTACATGCCTTTACCAATCACCCACTACCACAGCAAGAGTTATCAGGGATATTTGATTTACAAATGGATGCAAGGAGACAAGGAGTCCCAAAGTAGACCACAAGCCACAAAGTCTGGTCACCCTGATAACTCAATATAAATATGCCATTTTAGATCTGGGACTGGGCCGCTGAAACGGGACCACAGGTAGTGTTATGAATGGAGACATTGGAGCAGTCATCGAATCAAGAGCTGTCCAACACTGTCATGTAAGGGTCAGGCAAAAACCTAGTTGGGGCGAATGCTGTTTATGGAGGAAACAGCAAATAGAAGTACTGTGTATCCTTACACAAATCTGTAGTCCACACTACATAGTAATAATATTTTGGCCATGTTGGCTTTGCCAACATTAAGGAAATGGGTGAGAAGGAGGGTTGAGACAGGAAAGCGAAAGACTTTTCCCTTCCCCATTTAACAAAAACAAGTCTACTCCCTGAAAAGAGCCAAGAGACCAGGCAAGGGCCATGCTGTTTTTTCACTTTATTATTATTATTATTGTTATTGTTTTTATTATTATGCTATTTATTGAGTGCAGACCTGGCTTTGAGAAGCAACTGAGTGCTTTACAGAGGTGTATAGCAATACAGATACATAACAGAGCTCTTTACAGAGGTATACAACAGTACATATGCAGAACAGAGGGCTTTTCAGAGGTAACATCATAACAGATATAGAGCAGGGACTGCAATACAGAGAGACACAGAGGAAGGGTACAGCTGTACCGAGTGACAGGGAGGAGAGCGGTGGGCGGTGTCAAGCGAGTCAGGTGGCACGATGTGATGGTCTAGGTGCTAAGGCGGGGAGATTCCTTGAAGAGGTGGGTCTTGAGCTCTTTTCTGAATTGTAGGAGCGTGGGGGCGAGTCTAATGTTGATAGAGAGAAGTTTCCATAGTTTTGGCGTGTAGGCAGAGAAAGCGTGTTTTCTGGTCCTTTCCTTTTTGAATGCTGAATTTCTCCACAAGGTAGCTGGGTGCAGCAAGACTTAAAGTTGATTTGTGCGTGCAGTAGGAGCCAGTGAAGTGTGGTGAGGGCCGGGTGATGTGGGTGTATATGCATAGACCCTTGATGAGGTGTGCGGCCGGGTGTAGGACACTTTCCAGGGAGGACGACGGGAGGCCTTCGAGGAGTGCATTGCCCCCATCCAGATGGGATAGGACCGATGCTTGAACAGTGGATCTAAAACTGTCCAGAGGGAGGAAAGGCTTGATTTCTTTCAGGAGGGAGAGCGGATACCAAACTGAGTTTTCTTGTGTGTCTTGAAGGAGAGATGTTCGTCGATGTAAAACCCGAGGGACTAGGTTCAGGAGGAAAGTTTGGTGTTGTTGGTAAGGAGTAAGAATTCGGTCTTGGAGACATTGATGGATGGATGGAGCTGAGTCACTGAACAGTAATTCGACTGCAGTAGCAGGAGAAGGGCCCCTAGTTTGTCTTGTGTGAATGACAGGATCTATTCTTCAAACTGGTGCCTGTTGACGGTCATGTCAAGAGTTCAGTAATAGACCCACAAGTATCTAGACATCCAGAAAAGGCTAACTTCCAGTGAAGGATGGCTAACTTTCTGCACTCGAGTCCCGAGGCCCGTGTTCTGGTTCTATAATGCCAGCATATGGAATTATCTAATTGACTCTTCCCATGCTGCCACCACTTCCAGAATGCAGTCGCTGCCGCCCCCTTTTCAATGCATGATTGAAATGCCAATGTGTATCTGAGTCGGGGCAATCAAGTTTTACCTCACTAGGTATGAACACAAATATTTTACAACACTTCATAAACTTAACTGCCTGCTGACAGTTACTTACTTTCCCGCAACCCAAATTAGTTGACAGATTACAAGTGTGTGGTATAAGCGTTCAATGAAGTAATTCGCTTAAATTAGATCCTGTGAATGCCCACGCCCACTTGGCATGTTCGTGTCAGTGCTAAGCAAAAGGTAGGGTGCAAGCCAGTGTAACACTGGGACAGCAAGCCTGGCAGCAAACAAAAGTAGCCTGCATTCCTCAATTGCACTGATTTACGACTTTTCGCAACATATTTTGAGAACCTGGGGAATGGGAGCACTGTATGTATTCATTTTGTTCCACTACAATGTATACTTTGTATTTCCAGAACCAGATTGGGAAAGACTGTTTTCATGTAATTTGTACAGATATTTGTAACAAGTTTTACAATCAATTTATGACACCTAAAAACGAACTGACGGGAAGTATTTGAACTCTAATATTGCAAGGCAGTTCATTAAAAGGAACAACACATTGTGTGCTCACAGATGTGGGATGTCATTTTGGGCATCAAATGCAAATACTCATGAGGAAAAATGTGTATGGATTTAGAATCAGTGTATGTAAATTTATCTCATGAATATTAATGAGGGGCATTCTGAAAACCTGCCATGGATCCGGCCCTCGAGGCCTGGAGTTGGACAACCCTTCGCTAAGCTAAATCATTTCTAAGGGCTATCAATTTTAAAGGTAAAACACAGTGAAATTAAATGAGTTCCCCACAATCACACATCTTGTTTAAGTGTTCAAGGCAGATGTGAGCCTGTCTATAATGTAGGCACTTATTTCTCAGCTACACCAAGAAAAAATCATCTGGATTTTCATTTTGCTGGTGCGAAAGAAGGACATTTTCCGGGAGCTGCAGACTTTCCAGCAGAGCCCCCCACCAACGGAGGCAGTCTCCCTGATTTCGACCGGGGGGAGGATGAGCCTAGCTGTTGTGGTACCCCTTCAAGGAGGAGTCATCACAGCTTCCTTCCCGCCCAGACCCTGTTGCCATGTTCCTTTAAGCATCCCAGTGTGGGACTCTATTAAAACTCCATCATGCATTCATCAATTCTAATTCTGCACAAAACAAACACTGTGTGCCACTGGTTCCAGACAAATTTGGTTGCTTTCGGTCCTTTGCATCAGGGTACAAAACAAATCTGACCGCAGACTCGGCCAACAGCATTTTCATTGGCCGTTATGGGAAAAAAGCTAATATGGACTCGACCAGGTGGGACCTACCGGCAGTGCTTTAAATGGGGTAAGAAATTGAGGGGGAGGCTCATTTGGGGGCGCGGCTTGTATGATGGGCATGGCCTAAAAACGTGAAGGCGTGGCCTAAAGAAGAGCATGTAAAAATAAACAGTGGTGGTCTCATCTACATAACTAAGCGCATACTGCAACACTGCTCGTACAACCAAAATGTGTGGTCCTGGGGAAACTATTTAATTGCACTGTGTCTCATCTGCAGCACTTAAAGTCCTGCTCTAGTAAATAGTGACATAGTACGATATAATGATACAGTATACAGCAGTGTACAGTAGCACCTCCTCCATGTGAGATTATTTGTTGAGTCCCCTCTTGTGAATGCAGAAATTTCAAAAACCAGTATGCAAAGTTAAGGAATCATAGAATCCAGTAGTACCTGAAATGGGACAGGTTGCGTTTTTAATAGCTGTTTGCTCATAGCTTCTAATCCCTGTCCTCTATAGCACATACAGCTTTGCAACTCCTCCACATATCTGGGGCTTGTCCATGCCAACGACATAAACGTTCCTTGGGGCTTCTACACTCATACAGTAACTTAAAGCACAAGCTTATATGTCCATCACCCAGAAGTACTGTCTTCCTAGGTCACAATGTGTTAATGGGTGCAGTTTTAGTTTTAGTATTTTTTCCTCATCGTGGTCTTCCACCCGGTGTCCTTTATGCTTTTTTGATGCCACTGTCCTTGTTCAGCAAAATAAGAAAACAAATATTATGATATTTCAGACCTATGTTATGCTGCCTAAGCCTCAAGCCCCTAAACCAAACACAAGTTCACGGGTCATGCTCTCAGCCAGGATATATATATTCCTAAATGTATACGCGTGCTAGTTTTACTGTTAGCATGCATGTAATGGATTACTTCCCAGCGTTGCTGCACATTGCTTCATTTAATCGAAAATGAGGGTACTTTGTTTAGAAAATGCCTCTCAGGCAAGCAGAAGACAAAGGCCGAATTGCACGCGTATACACACAACGATAAACACGTCATACTTGCATTTGGGAGAAAAAACGGTAGTTTGTAATTACGCAACCAGTGTCAAGATTGCGATCAATGTAAGCAGCATCCTAATGACCCAGTGAGAGTTCAGTTTCCAGATGACTTGGAACTTACAAAGGCAGCAAGTATGTGATCACCAACCTGGTGTGCATGTGACCTGCTGCACCAGGTCATTTGTAAAAGGAAAGAGGGGATGGCTGGGAGGTTATGGCCTTTCCCCCTGAAGTGAAGGCTTTCAGAAGCTAATGTCTCCAACATTAACACCCTTTTGTCTCGACTCCTGTTGTGCCCATTAGTGCACGGCTGAAACTGAATTCTTACTCTCGGCCTTACGCTGTAAAAGGCACAACAGGAAGTAGAGACAAAGGGGTGTTAATGGTGGGGACGCTGTGTGTTTCCTGAGCCGTGACTAACACAAGTGCCAACCAGCCGCAGCTTTGCGCAAACTAGCTTGAGCAAAGCTGTGACTGCCCCGCACTTCTGTCAGTCACAGCTGCCTGACTTGATGACCGCGGGCTCATCTTCCATTGCGGCTGCGGCTGTGGCGGGACAATGACCCGCCATGGAGTGGTGGGACCGGGGGCCCCCGCTAGGGCCCCGGCTCAGCCTCCCTTTTTGGAGACTGCCAGGGCCCAGTACCAGCAGGCACCGGCCCACTTAAAGCACTGCCTGCCATAACCCATGACAAATGTGATTACAGTGTATGACACTGTTAAAATGGGCATCTGGGGGACTGGGCCAGCAGGGAGGTTAGTGTGGCTGTCAGCGGCAGTCCGACAGCAGCACAACAGTAGCTAGCATATTCCAGCACAACCAGGTGGAGGCCGGGGCCAACTCCCAGCAGCAAAGCAACAACCTATCATGCCATAGTTGGGCAATAAAAATAGAATACTTAATAGAAAGCTAGATTCCTTCTAACCTAAATTCTGTAATAATAGCCACCATATCTGTTGGGGGTGGAAGGCCCCCAAATAACGGATAGGACACCAGCGTAGTGGAACACAACCTCTTTATTTAAATACATTCGTGGAAGTGCCCTACCGGCACTCCTCCTCCCCCTTTGCACGTCACTTCCGCCAGTGACGTACATCTCACGAGTGAGATGTCTTAAAGGGCACTCACTCGTGACAACACCCCCGGACAAAATGTCCTTTCAAGTCCCTTTTTGCAAACTCGCTTCACATAACATAACTTACCCGTGTGGAAACACCTTTAACACTCCTCCACTAACCTGGGAGGTCTCCTTACATGTCTCTGAGGTCTGCCTCTCGGCTCCGAGTCAGAACCGCCGCCATTGTCTTTGTCGGGATACACTTGGCGCTGGACCTGCGGTCCGAGGGGAACCCATCCTTCATCTTGACTGTCTCTTTCTGGTGGGTTGTCTTCCTCTTGCGGTGATCTCTCCTCTGTTCCTTGCACTACATGCTTGAACCTTGAGCTGTTGCGGGTCACTTCCTGCTCTCCGTTAGTCGCGGTAATCATTGTTCCTTTGGCTGCCACTACTTGGAACGGTTCAGGTGCGAACTGTGAGTCAGTTTTCTTTATCATGGCTCTTTGTACCCATACTTCATCTCCAAACTGGAATTCCTTGGGGCGTGCTCTCCTTCTTTTGTCAGTCTGTTCACGGGCTTTCTCCTTCACCGCTTCATCTCTTCTGATGACTTCATGGTCTACTCTGGGCTTTCTTGCTGGGTTGTTGATGACTCTGGTTCTCACTTGTTACTTCATTATGAGCTCTGCTGGGGTTCTATTAGTGGCTTCATGAGGCGTGTTGCGATAGTCACGCAACATTCTACATAGTGCTTGATGGGTGTCGGTTCCTTCCAGGCGTGCTCTTTGCATGGTCTTCTTAATGGACGCCATGAATCTTTCCGCCATGCCGTTGGCTTGCGGCCATCTTGGTGTTACTCTTTGGTGATGGAATCCCATATGCTTTGCGAATATTCCGAATTCATGACCACTGAACGGGGCTCTGTTGTCTGATTTTAAGAGTCTCTGGTATTCCCCATTCACTGAAGACTTCATCGAATGTTGCTGCGACATGAGCAAATGCCGTTGACTTGACACGTTTTACAATGGGGAATCGTGAGTGTTCATCGATGAACAATAGTAGGTAGTCTCCTTCCTCCCGTGGCCCATAGAAATCAACTGCCACTCTCTCCCAAGGATGTTCAGGGATTGAAGTGATTCTGAGTGGTACCGGCGGTTCAGGTTTTGCTGTGCACTGGCACGCTGTGCAGTTCTTCACCCACCGGTCAACCATATCGTCCATGAAGGGGAACCAGACGTTACATCTCAGCTGTCGTTTTGTGTTTTCCGTTCCTCGATGACCTTCATGCGCCGTCCTGATGACTTCTGCTCGCAGAGTGGTAGGGACGACTATTTTACACCCTCTTAGCAAAATGGACTTGTCTTGAACTGCCAGCTCCACATGTATTCTCGCCAAACGCTCCATGTCTTCTCGACATGCACTTGGGTGACTCTGGACTGCTCTGCGAAAGTCTTTCCATTTGTTATTTTCTGTCAAGCTGATCGCTAGCGCCATTGTTGGATCTGCAGCTGACGCGGTAGCGATGGTGTCAATGGATATGGCGGGTTGTAGTGCATTGTCAGTGACGTAACTAATGTATTCCACATCGCCCTGTCTTGGGGTGTGGTTGCCTGCTGGGTGTCTGGAGAGATAATCTGCAGGGTTGTGCTCACCCCCTGGTCGATGAATTATGTCAAAATCATACTCTTGTAGACGGATGCCCCATCTCTCAATCCTGGGGGGCATTTTCGTGCGAGGATTACAAAACAGCATTAACAAGGCTTGATGGTCCGTAATTAGTGTGAATTTTTTTCCAATGATGAAGTTATGGAAATGTTTGCACGCCCAAACAGCTGCCAGGCTTTCCTTTTCCGCCTGGGAATACGCAGATTCAGGCGGAGCCAGAGCTCTGCTGGCGTATGCCACGATGTGTTTCGGGTGGGTGTCTTGTCCACTGGTTTGTGCCAAAATTGCACCGAGACCTACTGGACTCGCGTCCACCACTATCTCGGTATGCCATTCAGGGTCAAAATATGCCAGCTTCCTTGCCTCTGTCAGAGAGTGTTTGATGGTGTCAAACGCCACCTGACATTCCTCCGACCATGTGAACGGAGTGTCTTTTTGGAGCAAACGTCTAAGGGGTTCAGTGATGGAAGCAAAATGTTGGATGTATCGAGCGCAGTATCCTGCCATCCCTAGAAATGACTCGACATCGGCGATCTGGGAAGGCTTGTCGAGGTGAAAGATGGTAGCCACTTTGTCTGGGTCCGGAGTCATACCATCTGCTGAGAAAATGTGGCCGAAGAATTTCAGCTTTGTCTTGCTGAACCGACACTTCTCTATATTGAGGGTCAGTCCCGCATCCTGTACTGCTCGGCATGCTGCGCGGAGCGCTTCATCGTGTTCATTGCAGGACTTCCCAAAGACCAGAATATTGTCACTATAATTGAGAGTTCCTTTAATGGGACGTATGACTTGTCGAATAGTTTCGTGAAAAATTTCGGCCGCCGAGGAGATTCTGAAATTTAGCCTCTTGTAGCGGAACAGTCCGTCATGCGATGCAAACGTGGTGATTGGTCGTGACTCGGGGTGAAGTACCAACTGATGGTAACCGTGATTTAAGTCCAATTTGGAGAAGAGGACAGACTTGTTTAGTTGGACTATCAAGTCTTCAATCTTGGGTCCAGGGTGTCGCTCCCATTGTATGGCAGTGTTGGCTACTCGCATGTCCACACATATTCTCAGACGGCCGCCTTCTTTTGGGACAATTACAAGAGGGGACACCCACGGTGTCGGCCCTGTGGCAGGCTCAATGATGTCATTTCTGAGGAGTTGGTTTAGTTCTTTGGACACTGCCTCCTGCAGGTGGAATCCTACCCTGCGTGGGTGTTGTGGGACTGGTTGAATTGTCGAGTCTATGTGTAACTTTATTGGTGGGCCCTTCAGCTTTCCTAGACCTTGGCACAGTTGCAGAAATTCTCATACAATGTCATCCTTGGAGATGGCAGGGTTGTCGCAGGATATCAGGGCGCAAATCTGGCCCTGCTGTGTGACTTGACTATCCGACGACCTGACTACATCCCCCTCTCGAACCAAAATGTTAATTAACCCTAGACTGAATGCCATTTTGTAACTTAGCAGGCATCGACCCTTAGTGGGGCTTCTGATGACATGGATAAAAGTATCGGTGGTCTTATTAGCGAACGTTAGTCTTCTTTTGAATGACCCGACGCTTTGGAGTGGAGTATCTGCCCCCCATTGGTAGATCTTGGACATTGACAGGTTCAGCATCGGTTCATGGCAGAGCGTTAGGAATTCTTTCTCACCCATGACATTAACTGTCGCCACAGAGTCAATCAGGAAACAGAATTGTTTGTCACAAATGTCAATGGCTATTCTGGGTGCCTCCTGGGCTTCCTGTTCGTCCATTATGAGATTGACAAACTCAACATGCGCATGTGGGTCATATGCAGTGTCATAGTTATGTTCTCTCTGCACCTCAGCTAGCGACTCGCTGCGTGTTGCTGGCGGTCCATCATATTCGTCAATGATGTGCGCAATTTGTTCCTGTGGCACGTATTCTTGGCCGTCATCTTCCGGGTACACTTCCTCTACCACGCGCACATATCTTCTTGGGCCCTGTTGGTAGAAACGTGGCTGTTGAGGCGGGCTTGTGTAGAATCTTTGAACCGGCCTGACTTGCGAGTTGGTCGTTCCCCGTGGGGTGGGAAACGGCCTACCTTCCCTGCATACAGATTGGAAATGGCCTTCCCTGCCACAGTTGCCACACTTTTGAGAGAGAGCTGGGCAGGATCCTGCTTGCGGAAACGCCATCCCGCACCTATAGCATTGTCTCTGCATGCGGGTTTGGATGGACATTTTTGTTTCCAGCATGAACTGCAGCTATCACATCACTTTTGTGGTGTTTCCCGGCGACGTTGCTGGCTATGTGTGTGGCTTGTTTTTCCACCCTTTCAAGTATGCGTGCCATTTCACTTACTTCTTCTATAGTGACTGGTTTCTTTAGGAGTTGTTTCTGTAGTGCCGCCGACACGCAGCCCTCAATTACCCTGAGTCGAAAACGCATCAAATTGTCAATGTGCACCTTTGACGCGGAGCCTCGTAAGGAATTCGTCCACAGTTTCATCATTGCGCTGTGAGCATTGGTTAAACACATAACGTTCATAGTCTCTGTTGTGGGCGATGACAAGGCGTTTGTTCAGGGCCGCAATGAGGGCATCAAAATCAGCCATTTCCGTTGGCGGAATGGTTTTGATCAATGTTTTTATCTCTCCCCCTGCCGTGTTTATGAACATGCTACGTAGACGAGGGGAGTTCTCTTCCCCGGCGGCATCAATGAAGTTATTGAAGTCTTCTAGCCATTCCACCCATCGTGCTCCTTTGTCCGCTTGAGGCGTCATGGAGAACGGGAGCGGCATGCGCCATGCAGTGGCGGTGGATCGTGTGACAGCTGGTGCAGGTGGCGGCTGTGAGCTGGATGTCGCTTGAGCAGCCGTAGTACTCATGGTGGCGTGCAGGATGTGGCCGCAGCGGCGAGTGGGGTGTCAAAGGTTATCCTGCAGGCAGGCGTGCTCCAAACCACAATAGTACTGGGACGAAGAAGAAGACTGCTGCAGAATGAGGAGTAGTATCGTGAGGAGGAGAAAAAAAATGTTTTTGTTTTCTTACAATGTTCGTTAGGTACCTGATAGCACATGTGTGCCTCGTGGTAGCATTCACATTGAAGGATGGCAGCAGGCGCCGCGTGCAATGGAGCCTTTGTAGCATGGTCTTTGTATTCCAACGATCCAGGAGGCTGCAAACACAGGAGCGGGACACCGTGGGATCGCGTGTGGAGGAGGAGGACAGGATGGAAAGGAGGCGCGTCCTCAGTTGCGCTCCCTTCGTAGCAGCGGGGATCCGCTCGTCGGTGGGATCACCAACGTGATTCTGTGGATGCCCACGGGGGGGGAATCCCCGACGTGGCGAGAAGGAGGACCGCTGGTGAAGGAGGAAAGTCCTCATCACCAAATGTTGGGGGTGGAAGGCCCCCAAATAACGGATAGGACACCCGCGTAGTGGAACACAACCTCTTTATTTAAATACATTCATGGAAGTGCCCTACCGGCACTCCTCCTCCCCCTTTGCACATCACTTCCGCCAGTGACGTACATCTCATGAGTGAGATGTCTTAAAGGGCACTCACTCGTGACAATATCCTCCTCAAAAAGATGAACGAATGAGTTGATGCTCGTGTGATTCAAACTTGCTTGCTCCATGACAAAATACACATGCTTAACCTGTAAACTACCCACCCGGTACTAGGAATCAGGAAAGGAGAGGTGACGGAGGAGGATTGCAAAAACATTTCTTCAACATTTGGGCATTGCATTCTTAGAATACTGTTCAGTTTTACTGTCTCTAGAATTGCAAAGTCTGTATGATGCTCCGTGTTAGTGGCCTGCTTACTGGCCATTCCCCACAGTGCTATTTTTTAATAATAATTATCATTATGACCCAACATATTTTGAGTACAGAAGTCCCGCTGTGTGGGTGTTCGCCAAACCCTCAGCAACATGCATCTTTGATTGTATTATGTCTAAGCCAATCCTCCTCGGTATTCTAAGCAAGCTCTCAAACAAAACAATGCAACAAAATGCAGCCGCCGGCGAGATTCTGTCTGCTGCTGTTATAATTAATCAAGGCTCTTCACAGGTGCCTGCTTATCTCATTTTGTTATATAAGTTTGTTGGCAAGGACGGCTGGAAGAATTCAAAATTAATCATTGGTGCTAGCGTCGCTTCCTTAACTCGTATCATACATTTTGTTGTGTTTTTAGAATAAACTGAATTCATGGTGTCATTGATTTATATGTATGCAATGGTGGGAAGCCATGAGTTAGAGATTAATTGTATTCTTTGTCCTGAATGACTGCAGCAATGTTAGTTATAATCTTTCCAGAAAACTGACTTTTTTGTAATTTTATCCATTTAATTTATCTAATAATATTTGCATTTGTTTAGTGGGTGAACACCCAAAATAAATATTTGATTGATTAATTGACTGCTAGTGAACAGTGCGTGAGAGAGAGAGAGAGAGAGAGAGAGAGAGAGAGAGATAGAGAGATAGAGAAGCTCTCTCCACGCGTGCGCTCAGGCACAGCCGCGCCCCTTACACAAGGCAAGCAAACCTGCACTGAAGTCAGTGTGAGTGCGATATCATAAACCACCACAGCAAAGGCGGTATGAGATTGGCAACACATTTTTGCTGCTTAACATTTCTACTTCTGGTGGTGAAGGCAGGTGCCCCCATGCGCAGCAAAGACAATATACAGTGAGTGAGTAGAGTCACACACCTATACTAGTTTGGCCCCACTTGTGCGTATCACTATAGCTTTACACCCCACGTTCTTTGGCCTGCTTGAGTGGTACCAGCCCATTAGCCGGAGTCAGGGTAGGCCCAAGTGAAACAAGGGCTTCTGTGATGGCCTAAGGCACTTATCACCCAAGGAGGTTTAGGCAGAAAGGGATATAGAGCATGAGGGGAAGATGACATAACGAAGAGCTGCGAGGCAGGGAAGGGGTGAATAATGAACAGCAGATGTGTAAGAGAGCTAGTCGTGAATGAGGAAGAGAGTCAATGCTGAAGGAAATGACAGCCTGAGATCATAACATATCAAGAGTGAGCAAGCCGGGCAAAGGAAGTGGAGAGACGAAGGGGAATATAGAGTGCAGACAGGCAACTGAAGATTTGGAGATGAATTCACTTCGGAAGATGCTCGGTGTTGGGGTGTCTTTTTCGAAGGCAGGTGTGTATGTTTTGATTAGATGGTTCAATATGTGTCTTGCTTCAAAGTCTTCAACTTTTTCGAAAATCTTGTAAATTGATCCTTGCCAAGTGGTGTAAAGTATCACTTGAACAAATATGTTATACACCTTGACAAACAGTATGCTTTTTCGCCAGGAAAGCTTTTAAATAAATAACTGCAATGAAAATAAATAAAACATACCATGAGCAGTAAACATGAATGGAGAAGTACACGGAGAGCTATATAGAGACCTTCCAGCTCAGAATAATGCAGGACATATGTGCCGTGCAGTAAACACAAGATGTCAAGTACTATGTATTGTACAGAACGATTAAGCCAAATCTTAAAACAATATAATCAAAATGACAGGCATGAAATGCTACCTTTGGCTTCAGGCGGTCAGCCCTTCTGAAGCAGACCATCAGTTGCTTAGCTTGCCACAATGATTATGTCACCCATCATAGCAAATCATGCCCACCCCATTGCATGTCACAGAATGATGCTGTACAGTGATTGTACTCTCCATCACTAATTAAACAAAGAATCAGCTTATGACGCAACCCAGCATGTTTCGTCTTCAGCGCAAAGCCACTGACTGGTCTTACACAGTTTCTGTTAATGCATCATTGCAGTATGTCAGCACATGCATAGCTCTGCAATTAGACCTCATTTCCACTGGTTTCCTTTGCTCAGTGCACAATTAAAACACATGCGAGACAAGAATGCTTGAATATTCTCCCATGGTGGCAGGAGATATTTCGGAGCACACATTTGGTTCTTTCCATGACCTTGCACCCCGCCAAGAATTAGACAATCTTCAATGGCTCTTCAAAGGTTTCAGATCAAAACGAGCAGAGCACGATATGGATTATGGTGGGTCTTTATATTGTGTTTCCTGTGCCGCCCATAAATTGGGTAACCAGATTATCAATACAAAAAACCGGGATGCCATTGTTGCATGTCACCCCTCCTGGGCAACATGGTACCTCCCCAGGATCTGGGGGTGGTCACATGGTGGTAACCATGTGACCAGGTCAATAAAAAGAACGAGACGGTTCCGGCTTGTCAGTCGATCCAGAACTGACTCCTGTGTCTTTGTGCACCATGCTGGTGCGGCGCAGCATGCCGTGGGCCCGCCACATGGCCCAGCATGAAGACGGTGCCCCTGCTGGGCAACACCGCCTAATGTGATTGGGGAAGCCGTGTGACCACGGCGATTGTGGTGGCCCGGCCTGGGTGCCCCCAGGACCGGGGCTGATGGGTCTGCAGGTCCGGTGCTATGGAGCTGTGGAGGCCGCGGGGTGCCCCTCGCGGTCCGCCTAACAGGTAACAAGGCATCCGGTGATCTGGATGCAGAAGGGTGCTCCCGCTGGTCCGCCCCTGCATGAATGCAGAGCGGGTAGGGGGACTGGTGATCCAGACCCCCCAACAATGGCGACGAGGATGGTCCAGCCCACTGGCTGGAGCTTGCGGGCTGTGGGAGCCTGCGCGTTTGGAGGTGGTATAGTCTGGCCTGCGGGTGGCTCTGGGCCCCGTGCTGCTATTGGACACGGGCAGCCTGGTGCCTGCAGGCCAGTGCGTGGTGTCGGCCGCTGGAGGTGAAGGCAAGGGTGCCGATCAGTGATGGGAGGCAAGCGGCCTTGGCCGCGCTGGAAGGGAGGCTTGGCCGTGGAATTGTGTGGCGGCACACTTACTTACTTTCCCGCAACCCAAATTAGTTGACAGATTACAAGTGTGTGGTATAAGCGTTCAATGAAGTAATTCGCTTAAATTAGATCCTGTGAATGCCCACGCCCACTTGGCATGTTCGTGTCAGTGCTAAGCAAAAGGTAGGGTGCAAGCCAGTGTAACACTGGGACAGCAAGCCTGGCAGCAAACAAAAGTAGCCTGCATTCCTCAATTCCACTGATTTACGACTTTTCGCAACATATTTTGAGAACCTGGGGAATGGGAGCACTGTATGTATTCATTTTGTTCCACTACAATGTATACTTTGTATTTCCAGAACCAGATTGGGAAAGACTGTTTTCATGTAATTTGTACAGATATTTATAACAAGTTTTACAATCAATTTATGACACCTAAAAACGAACTGACCGGAAGTATTTGAACTCTAATATTGCAAGGCAGTTCATTAAAAGGAACAACACATTGTGTGCTCACAGATGTGGGATGTCATTTTGGGCATCAAATGCAAATACTCATGAGGAAAAATGTGTATGGATTTAGAATCAGTGTATGTAAATTTATCTCATGAATATTAATGAGGGGCATTCTGAAAACCTGCCATGGATCCGGCCCTCGAGGCCTGGAGTTGGACAACCCTTCGCTAAGCTAAATCATTTCTAAGGGCTATCAATTTTAAAGGTAAAACACAGTGAAATTAAATGAGTTCCCCACAATCACACATCTTGTTTAAGTGTTCAAGGCAGATGTGAGCCTGTCTATAATGTAGGCACTTATTTCTCAGCTACACCAAGAAAAAATCATCTGGATTTTCATTTTGCTGGTGCGAAAGAAGGACATTTTCCGGGAGCTGCAGACTTTCCAGCAGAGCCCCCCACCAACGGAGGCAGTCTCCCTGATTTCGACCGGGGGGAGGATGAGCCTAGCTGTTGTGGTACCCCTTCAAGGAGGAGTCATCACAGCTTCCTTCCCGCCCAGACCCTGTTGCCATGTTCCTTTAAGCATCCCAGTGTGGGACTCTATTAAAACTCCATCATGCATTCATCAATTCTAATTCTGCACAAAACAAACACTGTGTGCCACTGGTTCCAGACGAATTTGGTTGCTTTCGGTCCTTTGCATCAGGGTAAAAAACAAATCTGACCGCAGACTCGGCCAACAGCATTTTCATTGGCCGTTATGGGAAAAAAGCTAATATGGACTCGACCAGGTGGGACCTACCGGCAGTGCTTTAAGTGGGGTAAGAAATTGAGGGGGAGGCTCATTTGGGGGCGCGGCTTGTATGATGGGCATGGCCTAAAAACGTGAAGGCGTGGCCTAAAGAAGAGCATGTAAAAATAAACAGTGGTGGTCTCATCTACATAACTAAGCGCATACTGCAACACTGCTCGTACAACCAAAATGTGTGGTCCTGGGGAAACTATTTAATTGCACTGTGTCTCATCTGCAGCACTTAAAGTCCTGCTCTAGTAAATAGTGACATAGTACGATATAATGATACAGTATACAGCAGTGTAGCCCCGCAGTGTACAGTAGCACCTCCTCCATGTGAGATTATTTGTTGAGTCCCCTCTTGTGAATGCAGAAATTTCAAAAACCAGTATGCAAAGTTAAGGAATCATAGAATCCAGTAGTACCTGAAATGGGACAGGTTGCGTTTTTAATAGCTGTTTGCTCATAGCTTCTAATCCCTGTCCTCTATAGCACATACAGCTTTGCAACTGCTCCACATATCTGGGGCTTGTCCATGCCAACGACATAAACGTTCCTTGGGGCTTCTACACTCATACAGTAACTTAAAGCACAAGCTTATATGTCCATCACCCAGAAGTACTGTCTTCCTAGGTCACAATGTGTTAATGGGTGCAGTTTTAGTTTTAGTATTTTTTCCTCATCGTGGTCTTCCACCCGGTGTCCTTTATGCTTTTTTGATGCCACTGTCCTTGTTCAGCAAAATAAGAAAACAAATATTATGATATTTCAGACCTACGTTATGCTGCCTAAGCCTCAAGCCCCTAAACCAAACACAAGTTCACGGGTCATGCTCTCAGCCAGGATATATATATTCCTAAATGTATACGCGTGCTAGTTTTACTGTTAGCATGCATGTAATGGATTACTTCCCAGCGTTGCTGCACATTGCTTCATTTAATCGAAAATGAGGGTACTTTGTTTAGAAAATGCCTCTCAGGCAAGCAGAAGACAAAGGCCGAATTGCACGCGTATACACACAACGATAAACACGTCATACTTGCATTTGGGAGAAAAAACGGTAGTTTGTAATTACGCAACCAGTGTCAAGATTGCGATCAATGTAAGCAGCATCCTAATGACCCAGTGAGAGTTCAGTTTCCAGATGACTTGGAACTTACAAAGGCAGCAAGTATGTGATCACCAACCTGGTGTGCATGTGACCTGCTGCACCAGGTCATTTGTAAAAGGAAAGAGGGGATGGCTGGGAGGTTATGGCCTTTCCCCCTGAAGTGAAGGCTTTCAGAAGCTAATGTCTCCAACATTAACACCCTTTTGTCTCGACTCCTGTTGTGCCCATTAGTGCACGGCTGAAACTGAATTCTTACTCTCGGCCTTACGCTGTAAAAGGCACAACAGGAAGTAGAGACAAAGGGGTGTTAATGGTGGGGACGCTGTGTGTTTCCTGAGCCGTGACTAACACAAGTGCCAACCAGCCGCAGCTTTGCGCAAACTAGCTTGAGCAAAGCTGTGACTGCCCCGCACTTCTGTCAGTCACAGCTGCCTGACTTGATGACGGCGGGCTCATCTTCCATTGCGGCTGCGGCTGTGGCGGGACAATGACCCGCCATGGAGTGGTGGGACCGGGGGCCCCCGCTAGGGCCCCGGCTCAGCCTCCCTTTTTGGAGACTGCCAGGGCCCAGTACCAGCAGGCACCGGCCCACTTAAAGCACTGCCTGCCATAACCCATGACAAATGTGATTACAGTGTATGACACTGTTAAAATGGGCATCTGGGGGACTGGGCCAGCAGGGAGGTTAGTGTGGCTGTCAGCGGCAGTCCGACAGCAGCACAACAGTAGCTAGCATATTCCAGCACAACCAGGTGGAGGCCGGGGCCAACTCCCAGCAGCAAAGCAACAACCTATCATGCCATAGTTGGGCAATAAAAATAGAATACTTAATAGAAAGCTAGATTCCTTCTAACCTAAATTCTGTAATAATAGCCACCATATCTGTTGGGGGTGGAAGGCCCCCAAATAACGGATAGGACACCAGCGTAGTGGAACACAACCTCTTTATTTAAATACATTCGTGGAAGTGCCCTACCGGCACTCCTCCTCCCCCTTTGCACGTCACTTCCGCCAGTGACGTACATCTCACGAGTGAGATGTCTTAAAGGGCACTCACTCGTGACAACACCCCCGGACAAAATGTCCTTTCAAGTCCCTTTTTGCAAACTCGCTTCACATAACATAACTTACCCGTGTGGAAACACCTTTAACACTCCTCCACTAACCTGGGAGGTCTCCTTACATGTCTCTGAGGTCTGCCTCTCGGCTCCGAGTCAGAACCGCCGCCATTGTCTTTGTCGGGATACACTTGGCGCTGGACCTGCGGTCCGAGGGGAACCCATCCTTCATCTTGACTGTCTCTTTCTGGTGGGTTGTCTTCCTCTTGCGGTGATCTCTCCTCTGTTCCTTGCACTACATGCTTGAACCTTGAGCTGTTGCGGGTCACTTCCTGCTCTCCGTTAGTCGCGGTAATCATTGTTCCTTTGGCTGCCACTACTTGGAACGGTTCAGGTGCGAACTGTGAGTCAGTTTTCTTTATCATGGCTCTTTGTACCCATACTTCATCTCCAAACTGGAATTCCTTGGGGCGTGCTCTCCTTCTTTTGTCAGTCTGTTCACGGGCTTTCTCCTTCACCGCTTCATCTCTTCTGATGACTTCATGGTCTACTCTGGGCTTTCTTGCTGGGTTGTTGATGACTCTGGTTCTCACTTGTTACTTCATCATGAGCTCTGCTGGGGTTCTATTAGTGGCTTCATGAGGCGTGTTGCGATAGTCACGCAACATTCTACATAGTGCTTGATGGGTGTCGGTTCCTTCCAGGCGTGCTCTTTGCATGGTCTTCTTAATGGACGCCATGAATCTTTCCGCCATGCCGTTGGCTTGCGGCCATCTTGGTGTTACTCTTTGGTGATGGAATCCCATATGCTTTGCGAATATTCCGAATTCATGACCACTGAACGGGGCTCTGTTGTCTGATTTTAAGAGTCTCTGGTATTCCCCATTCACTGAAGACTTCATCGAATGTTGCTGCGACATGAGCAAATGCCGTTGACTTGACACGTTTTACAATGGGGAATCGTGAGTGTTCATCGATGAACAATAGTAGGTAGTCTCCTTCCTCCCGTGGCCCATAGAAATCAACTGCCACTCTCTCCCAAGGATGTTCAGGGATTGAAGTGATTCTGAGTGGTACCGGCGGTTCAGGTTTTGCTGTGCACTGGCACGCTGTGCAGTTCTTCACCCACCGGTCAACCATATCGTCCATGAAGGGGAACCAGACGTTACATCTCAGCTGTCGTTTTGTGTTTTCCGCTCCTCGATGACCTTCATGCGCCGTCCTGATGACTTCTGCTCGCAGAGTGGTAGGGACGACTATTTTACACCCTCTTAGCAAAATGGACTTGTCTTGAACTGCCAGCTCCACATGTATTCTCGCCAAACGCTCCATGTCTTCTCGACATGCACTTGGGTGACTCTGGACTGCTCTGCGAAAGTCTTTCCATTTGTTATTTTCTGTCAAGCTGATCGCTAGCGCCATTGTTGGATCTGCAGCTGACGCGGTAGCGATGGTGTCAATGGATATGGCGGGTTGTAGTGCATTGTCAGTGACTTAACTAATGTATTCCACATCGCCCTGTCTTGGGGTGTGGTTGCCTGCTGGGTGTCTGGAGAGATAATCTGCAGGGTTGTGCTCACCCCCTGGTCGATGAATTATGTCAAAATCATACTCTTGTAGACGGATGCCCCATCTCTCAATCCTGGGGGGCATTTTCGTGCGAGGATTACAAAACAGCATTAACAAGGCTTGATGGTCCGTAATTAGTGTGAATTTTTTTCCAATGATGAAGTTATGGAAATGTTTGCACGCCCAAACAGCTGCCAGGCTTTCCTTTTCCGCCTGGGAATACGCAGATTCAGGCGGAGCCAGAGCTCTGCTGGCGTATGCCACGATGTGTCTCGGGTGGGTGTCTTGTCCACTGGTTTGTGCCAAAATTGCACCGAGACCTACTGGACTCGCGTCCACCACTATCTCGGTATGCCATTCAGGGTCAAAATATGCCAGCTTCCTTGCCTCTGTCAGAGAGTGTTTGATGGTGTCAAACGCCACCTGACATTCCTCCGACCATGTGAACGGAGTGTCTTTTTGGAGCAAACGTCTAAGGGGTTCAGTGATGGAAGCAAAATGTTGGATGTATCGAGCGCAGTATCCTGCCATCCCTAGAAATGACTCGACATCGGCGATCTGGGAAGGCTTGTCGAGGTGAAAGATGGTAGCCACTTTGTCTGGGTCCGGAGTCATACCATCTGCTGAGAAAATGTGGCCGAAGAATTTCAGCTTTGTCTTGCTGAACCGACACTTCTCTATATTGAGGGTCAGTCCCGCATCCTGTACTGCTCGGCATGCTGCGCGGAGCGCTTCATCGTGTTCATTGCAGGACTTCCCAAAGACCAGAATATTGTCACTATAATTGAGAGTTCCTTTAATGGGACGTATGACTTGTCGAATAGTTTCGTGAAAAATTTCGGCCGCCGAGGAGATTCTGAAATTTAGCCTCTTGTAGCGGAACAGTCCGTCATGCGATGCAAACGTGGTGATTGGTCGTGACTCGGGGTGAAGTACCAACTGATGGTAACCGTGATTGAAGTCCAATTTGGAGAATAGGACAGACTTGTTTAGTTGGAATATCATGTCTTCAATCTTGGGTCCAGGGTGTCGCTCCCATTGTATGGCAGTGTTGGCTACTCGCATGTCCACACATATTCTCAGACGGCCGCCTTCTTTTGGGACAATTACAAGAGGGGACACCCACGGTGTCGGCCCTGTGGCAGGCTCAATGATGTCATTTCTGAGGAGTTGGTTTAGTTCTTTGGACACTGCCTCCTGCAGGTGGAATCCTACCCTGCGTGGGTGTTGTGGGACTGGTTGAATTGTCGAGTCTATGTGTAACTTTATTGGTGGGCCCTTCAGCTTTCCTAGACCTTGGCACAGTTGCAGAAATTCTCATACAATGTCATCCTTGGAGATGGCAGGGTTGTCGCAGGATATCAGGGCGCAAATCTGGCCCTGCTGTGTGACTTGACTATCCGACGACCTGACTACATCCCCCTCTCGAACCAAAATGTTAATTAACCCTAGACTGAATGCCATTTTGTAACTTAGCAGGCATCGACCCTTAGTGGGGCTTCTGATGACATGGATAAAAGTATCGGTGGTCTTATTAGCGAACGTTAGTCTTCTTTTGAATGACCCGACGCTTTGGAGTGGAGTATCTGCCCCCCATTGGTAGATCTTGGACATTGACAGGTTCAGCATCGGTTCATGGCAGAGCGTTAGGAATTCTTTCTCACCCATGACATTAACTGCCGCCACAGAGTCAATCAGGAAACAGAATTGTTTGTCACAAATGTCAATGGCTATTCTGGGTGCCTCCTGGGCTTCCTGTTCGTCCATTATGAGATTGACAAACTCAACATGCGCATGTGGGTCATATGCAGTGTCATAGTTATGTTCTCTCTGCACCTCAGCTAGCGACTCGCTGCGTGTTGCTGGCGGTCCATCATATTCGTCAATGATGTGCGCAATTTGTTCCTGTGGCACGTATTCTTGGCCGTCATCTTCCGGGTACACTTCCTCTACCACGCGCACATATCTTCTTGGGCCCTGTTGGTAGAAACGTGGCTGTTGAGGCGGGCTTGTGTAGAATCTTTGAACCTGCCTGACTTGCGAGTTGGTCGTTCCCCGTGGGGTGGGAAACGGCCTACCTTCCCTGCATACAGATTGGAAATGGCCTTCCCTGCCACAGTTGCCACACTTTTGAGAGAGAGCTGGGCAGGATCCTGCTTGCGGAAACGCCATCCCGCACCTATAGCATTGTCTCTGCATGCGGGTTTGGATGGACATTTTTGTTTCCAGCATGAACTGCAGCTATCACATCACTTTTGTGGTGTTTCCCGGCGACGTTGCTGGCTATGTGTGTGGCTTGTTTTTCCACCCTTTCAAGTATGAAGGGTGCTCCCGCTGGTCCGCCCCTGCATGAATTCAGAGCGGGTAGGGGGCCTGGTGATCCAGACCCCCCAACAATGGCGATGAGGATGGTCCAGCCCACTGGCTGGAGCTTGCGGGCTGTGGAAGCCTGCGCGTTTGCAGGTGGTATAGTCCGGCCTGCGGGTGGCTCTGGGCCCTGTGCTGCTATTGGGCACGGGCCGCCTGGTGCCTGCAGGCCAGTGCGTGGTGTCGGCCGCTGGAGGTGAAGGCAAGGGTGCCGATCAGTGATGGGAGGCAAGCGGCCTTGGCCGCGCTGGAAGGGAGGCTTGGCCGTGGAATTGTATGGCGGCACCAGGATAGAGGAGCTCGCTCTGAAGAGCTGACATGGAGGCAGATGCAAATGGGGGCCACCGAACAGCTGAGGCAGCCCGATCCACGAGCGGTGTCGACCGCGGCACTGAGGAAGTGAAGCTTCCACCAAACAGCTGAAACGGCCCCCCACGGGAGGCGGGCCCAACACCAACTGGACCGGCGCGAAAAAAAAGGAAGCGAACGGGAATGGGGCGTCCGTGCTCCCCGAAATGAACAAAGGGACACAGGAGCCTACAGCGGCCCGAAAATCGGTCGTCTCCTGCCAACACCCGGACCCGTTGGGGTAAAAATCACGAAAAGGGGACAGTGTGGAGGGCTCTGGCAGCCCCGCAATGAAGGGGCGTGGCCCCTTAACGCCTGTGCCCGCTGCACCGGCGAAATGAGCAAAAGGAAAGAAGCAGAGCTTAGTCACCCGTGGCGGTGAGTGATCCTAACATCCTGCCCAGAGTGGGGGATGGGGTGTGAGTTCACCCTATCAACACCCGAGTTTGCAAAAAAAACGGGTGACCGCAATAAAGGAGTTGGACAATTAAAGTGACTCTGTCATCTTGCCGTAGCGAGGCCTGCAGGGGGCGCGGCCTCGACATCATAGCCTCCATGGACAAAGAGAAGGGGTGTGGCCTACATCACTGGGCCGCAGCAGTGGAATGGAGGAGCTGCAGAGGATTGACAACACAGCAGACCTGTGGGTCCTCCAGCGTGCATGTCGCCCTCGCAAGGGGCAGCTTCAACAGCCTGGGTGCCCAAAAGGAGAATAGCTGTGTGAACAGTCCCAATGGACAGTGAGGCCTGCAGCGACCCCGATAAGAAAGGGGTGTGGCCGAACAAGACCGGGCCTGCAGAGTTGAAATCTACAAGGGGCCCAGGGGGCTCCAGGTCGGAGGCAGTGAAGGCCATGGTTCACTGCGGCCCCCACAGTACCAAAGGAGCGGGTCATGTGACGAGCGCTACCCATCAGCCCAGTGTGCCTCCAGGTCAGGGGCGCAAGAGGATGACCCACAGGCCCATCTGGTCACTGCTCACAGAGTTTCTTGATGTCGCCTGGTGGAGTCCGGCAGGGCAGCGGCTCCATAAGGAGTGTTCGTGCGTGCGCCCGCCTATGTCACCGAATCACCTGACTGAGGGAGCGGAAGAGGATAGGTGGCCCCAAATACCGGTCACCAATATCTATCAGCAGCCCTGGGGTGGAAGGGGAACTGAAATGAGTGGCTTGCCATCCCGCCACCAATATCCTTCAGCGGTGAGCCTTACAGCATTCACGAACGAGGCAGATGTGGCCCCTGGTCATCCCAGGTGCGGTTTTCCCAGACCCCGAACGGTGTAATCATCTGGCCACCACCACCATCTTGCCACAAGGTTTGCCCACCAGCTATGGACTAAGCCGATGTGGCCACTGGTGCCCCCAGATGCGGCTTTGCCGGCCCTGAACTCTCATCTGGCCGCAGGCAACCAGCCACAAATGTGTTCTGCTGGCATTGTCCGTCTGTGAACCCTGCACCGTCCTGAAGAGTCCTCACTAGAAGTCGGGCTGGTGGCCCGCGGACCGGGATTAATGTGGTGTGATACTGTATTGTTGTGTTTGGGGGTGCAGGGTGCCAGCTAGGAGCTAGGAGTGATGGTGTTGTTTTAGGGGTAGAAGAACCCCTCACCCAGTTTAATAAAGGGTGTTCCTGGATGTGGAATGTTAATGTGTCACCAGTAACTCACCAATTCAGACCGTCAACCAGTGGACAACCTGGGCCCCCAAGAGTGTGAAGACTAGTTGGATTTAAAATTTAGTGTTATTGTGTGTAGTGTGCTGTGATTTGGCAGTTTGTTTTGTTGTTATGAAAAAGGAGGAGTGTTGCATGTCACCCCTCCTGGGCAACATGGTACCTCCCCAGGATCTGGGGGTGGTCACATGGTGGTAACCATGTAACAGGTCAACAAAATGAACGAGCCGTTTCCGGATCATCAGTCGATCCAGAACTGACTCCTGTGTCTTTGTGCACCATGCTGGTGCGACGCAGCATGCCGTGGGCCCGCCACGTGGCCTGGCATGAAGACGGTGCCCCTGCTGGGCAACACCGCCTAATGTGATTGAGGCTGGCGTGTGACCACGGCGATTGTGGTGCCCTGGCCTTCGTGCCCCCAGGACCGGGCTGGGGATGGGTCTGCAGGTCCGGTGCTATGGAGCAGTGGAGGCCGCGGGGTGCCCCTCGCGGTCTGCCTAACGGGTAACAAGGCATCTGGTGATCCGGATGCAGGAGGGTGCTCCCTCTGTTCCGACCCTGCATGAATGCAGACTGGGTAGGGGGCCTGGTGATCCAGAGCCCCCCAACAGCCATCAACATAAAAGGACAGCTGCTCCTGCAACCTGCATCTTCCACCACCCCTTCATCCTACAGTACTTCCAGCACTGCTCTTGCATATAATTTGTGCGGTTGTAACTGTGGATATAAGCATACTAATAAAAAGGAGCTTTTGCTCTGATGCACATTACAGGCCTTCCCGCCCATGGGTTTACCAACTAGTCTCTGTGGCACAATCAATTAATACGCATGGCTGGTACTTGTCAGGTTGAGGGCTCGCCCCGCAAAACAAGACGTCTGGTCACCCTACCAATAAAAGATGCCGCACAGGAACTGATTTACGTGGTGAATGCCTCACACTCATGAGGCTGTGAGTGTGCCACAAACTATCACGCCTCGCCAGCTGCCCTCGCTGGAGGGGAATGGGGGTACATGCAGTGCAAAGAGCAGCCTACAGGAGAAGGGTGGGGCTAAGTGTTCTGGAGAGTTGGGAGTAGGAACGGTGGAAGAGAGAGGTGTGGTATGGGTGGGTTATGGGGGTAGCAGAATGCACGGCTCAATGGGGAAGCAATCGTGTGGGACAAGATAAGGAATTGACAGAGAAACAGATGGGAGAAAAAGGGCCTGTGGCTTTCTAGCAATGGCACTGTAGGAGCCTAAATTACTGTAGTAATTTGATGTGGCTTTTAGCAAGTAACCAGTATGACATAGAACCCAGATGGATTGCGGATTCTGTGAAATTCGAAATGTAATGGCATGACTGTTTATAAGATATGTTGTATTAGGAAAGCATGGAAAGATTGCCACACAAGACGACAGGCAACGGAAAGCCATGAACCCTAGCCTTTGAAGATGTCTTGGACAGTTAGGGCAGATGAATTTCAATTGCTGGTTTCTCTGACTACAGAATTATCCTCTTTTTGGGTCCGGCTAGACAGAGCTTTCTCTCTACCAAAGAAACTGCAGGTACATGATCTATGGACCATGGTGTCAATCACCTGCTCTGTGAGGCAGAAAACACTAGAACGTTAATTTCATACATTTGTTTCAGCCAGATTGTGTAGCCCTCTACTGTATACGTTTGAGAAGAGAGATGTAAGTTGTTGTCTATATTTGGTCTTTCTTATGATGCCTTCTCCTATGACAGTGATCTGTGCTTCTAGTTTTCTATATTTCTTATGTTCGGCCCCCTACCTGACTAATGTGTCCTACGTATAGAGTTCAGCCAGTCGATAATGGTTGGCAATATTTGGGTGGTTTGGACCTTAAAGAATGTAGCCTGTATGCTCCCCGATCCATCATGGCCCCAATGGTCAGAGTCTTTATTTAGGTGGAACAAAGTGTAAAAAAAAAGTATTTTATTTTTTAAATTATATAACATAATGTCATGTTATGTTAAAATTCTATGCATGTTTTGTGAGGGGAAGCATCTGTCCAGAAGACTGTTGGTTTGTTTTTGTTCTTGTATGCATCTGTCAGCTTCCCCTTTTCACTGTTTGGTGAGGGAATTCCTCAGAACAAGCAGGGGGTGGACAGGAAACGGAAGACTTCATTGTGGTTGCATCCGTTAATGAAGTATCCAGTTTCACTGTGTGCGTGCTGAGAATGCCAAGTTACGTGCAACAGGCTGTGAAAATGGGACAAGATGAAGTGAAAGGAAAAGCCCAGAACAACTACTATCATGTTCTTTGCAAGCAGAAAAACTTTGGTTGGGGATTTGTAAAAATAGCTTTTAATACCTGCGGCCATGAAATAAATTGAATTTTTCTCTCTTTCTCCCAAATGTGATTTTATCCCAGCTCTACTTTTCATTCTTTGTCATATTTTTCTCGAGCTGCTTGGCACACATTTTCGGACACATTTTCACTTCTGTACAAAATATGTGCCCTTTCGTTGTCACTTGCTTGATTCACTGTGCCGCTGGGGTCACTCCATGGGGGGTAAGCAACTACCTCCATGGCTGCTAAAGATAAAAATGTTCGGTGTGACATGGCCATACACTACTGTTCTTAATGTGAGTTTTTTATGGTAGCCCGAACTCCAAAAGTTGAAAGCAAACAGTGCCTCTTCTTCCAGTGTGCAAGCAGCAAGCATCTCTTTAAACATGGCGCCCTGCTGCTGTTACCTCACAGCATTCGACGAAGGGCTTGATTTTATTTATGTATACCCATGTTTTCATTGTGCAATGTATGCTCTTAAAAATCCGGTTTGACTACTCTGTAACTCCTTTCTTTGTGTTTCTTATGTTGTCCCCAACAGCGCAAACTTGGAAATCATATCTCATTCCAGCTTTTTTCCCCGCTTAATCAAACCTGTGTTATCCTGGGCCGTTTATTTCCCTGTGTCTCAAAATCCGTGTCTGTAAAAATCCACTACTGTTAAAAGCTCTGAAATTAGAAACTGCACCCCTTTTCTTCTCCATGGTAGCGCCCCGAGGTGTTTCAGTTTGTAACGTTAACTATTATACAGGTTTCTCAAATACGTCTCCTAACCAACTACATCAGAGCTTTGTCCTAAAAGCTGCCAGTGCCAAGATGCATTGTGATTCACTCTGTGTTCTAAACAAAAAGGCACTATATCATTTAAGAAAACCCTGGCACTGCAGAGTCTCCTTCCACTTGTATCAGGAACTCAAATTACCAATTATTGCAAACCCGAGCGGTGTTGCTGAATTCCGACAAAAAAGAACACTTGTGCCTCTGCATTCCTTATCCAAACATTAACAGCACACTTACCTGAACTCAATTTACAATATCCGAATTTGTTAGCGCACAGTAAAAAGCCTTCTACTGCCTGGGCAACCATACCAAGCAGACTGCACATTTTAATAACTTCAGATGTTCAGAATAATTTTTGTTTTGCTGAGATAGGTATCATGTAGATGGCTGTTAATCCATGCTGCTCCCATGATAGAACATGTCTGAGGAGATATCTTTCATCATCATATTAAGTTGCATGATATTGTCCATTACACAACATAAATGCACATAGACACTTTACTGATCCAGTTATTTTGGACCAAATCACGGCAATAGACATAAGAAATCAGCTCACGGCTCACACATTCAGGATAGGCGCAAGTTTACTGAATTAACAAAATTATACATCTGAAAACACTTCATTATAGTTTCACATTCAATCCAAAAATATCTGGTATGGGCAAATAAAGTTGATTACAAGGATTGAATTGAATTGCCTGCCCTTGAGAGCAATAACCTCCCTATGGTCAGTCAAGCCTGCGGAAAATCATTGTCTGCTGTGCCAAGCCACAGAAGAAGACTTGCTTCATTTCATCCTTTTCTGCCCAGCATACTTAAGCATTTGAGTTAATACTTTGAATCCCATACTTAGAGAGGCGGGTTTTGCTCAATAATAATAATAATAATAATAATAATAATAATAATAATAATAATAATAACTATTGTCAGCCAGCTCTATTTTACCTATTGTGAGCAGATGCACGGAAGGCTGCCTGGTATTTATTATTGTACTTGAGAGAGGCTCTGTATAGAAAGGATCAATTTAAATACTTTTTTTTACTTTTTATCTTGTTCATGTGATTTTGACTGTACCTGTGAGTCTTATGTTTTTACTGCATTGTTATGTTTTTATTGAATACTTTTTCCAAAAATAAACACATCAATGAATAAAGTTTATTCAGCTTAATAGCCCCTAAATAGTGTACACAATCCATTAACCACCAAAGAACACATTCCATACAAGCATAAAAACATTAAAAAGGAAACATTAAAAACAAATATTCCACATATTTGCAAATATCCAAACCATTATATGTTTGAGCCCCCATAACAAACCATCATATCGTAAGTTCTAGTTCCATTTAAAAAAGATCAATATTAAAAACGCTTACGTACAAAAACTACTGTGGGGCTAATCAAGTAGTAGATTTGAAATGTGTACTCCTCAGATCCAACACATAACTCGGAAAATTGGCTACTGTAAATGAAGTAGACACTAACAGAGAAGCTTTAGCAAAAAAGATGTATCGAGACCCATCTTATTCCTGCCAAATTCAATTGAGGGATTATCCAAATCTATACAATGAGCAAAACAATACAAAATGGGCAACACTTTCATTCATTCATTCATTCATTCAGTGTTACTCATACAGTTCCCACCTAAAATTGCCTCTAAAAATAAATGCAAAAATTGAAAAAAAGAAATGTCTCCATAATAACCCATACAAGCATTACACTGACTGCTAATGGGGCCATAAAACAAAGAATAGAGCACTGTTATTTTCATTTTTAGTAATATTAATGCAAATGAAAATAAACAGACTATAATTCATCCCCTGGCCAAGCTTTCAGCAGTTTACTCCATGATTTATAGACACACCGCCATAAATTGCCTGCGTAAATGGTAAGCATGGAACAATGAAACGTGACCTACATAAAAAGGCCTAATTCACACCTTATTTGGAGGTCTGCCTGGAACCATATCTAACTAGCACTAAAAGCATACCTGCCACCAAGTTACTAATAGAACGACACACCAAATCAACAGTATGACTTTCCAAATCATCCAGGACATTGCCCCTAATAAACATAAATGTATCAAAAAGACTGATAATATCATCTGAGGTTAACAACCTAACTACACTATAGTTTACCAAGTACTGTTTACTGTCCGGGAACCTGCTTTTCGGATTGCGCTCCTGTCAGCTGTTTCAGCGCTCCGCTTTCAACGTGGGACTTGCTCCTTGCTCGGTGCTGTGTTGCTGATGGTCCATGAGGAGGACGTCCTTTACAGTAACACCAGTTTGCCTGGAGGTCGAAAATAGAAAAAGGCGCCAAAGACGCTGACTCCTCCTTCTGGAGTGCTCGCCTCGTTCTGACGTTATAAAAACATAGACTCCAGCGCACCCGCGCTGCGCACCAAGTACACCAAGTACTGTTTACTGTCCGGGAACCTGCTTTTCGGATTGCGCTCCTGTCAGCTGTTTCAGCGCTCCGCTTTCAACGTGGGACTTGATCCTTGCTCGGTGCTGTGTTGCTGATGGTCCATGAGGAGGACGTCCTTTACAGTAACACCAGTTTGCCTGGAGGTCGAAAATAGAAAAAGGTGACTGAATCGAGCTCGTGGCGCCAAAGACGCTGACTCCTCCTTCTGGAGTGCTCGGCTCGTTCTGACGTTATAAAAACATAGACTCCAGCGCACCCGCGCTGCGCACCAAGTACACCAAGTACTGTTTACTGTTCACGGTGCGCGGCGCGGGGCGCGGAGTGTGCACAGCAATCGCTTCAACCGGAAGCAGCACGGTAACGGTACTTAAGTGTAACTGCTCTGACTCTTTCTTTGTTGTGCACTTTGTGAGAGCATTGTTTTATAACAGCCATCATATAATCTGCTGGATAAGTGGCTGGGTGGGAGGTGTCTGTAGCATATTGAGCATTCTAGATTTTGCTTGGTGAAGTATTGGTGGCACTATATTAACGTACACGAGCATTGTTGTGGTAGAGTTGCAATATGGTTAAAAAGCTGAGAAATGGGAAAAGGTGCCTAAATGGGTCTCCCTCTACTTTAAGTGAGGGGAATGTCTCAGACGAAGAAGATGTTCATGAAACGCTCAAGCAGACAAAAAAAAAGGGCATATGCGTCAATAAAAGTGCTAGCGATTTTGTTGATTCCAATGTAGGCTCGAGGAAAATAGAATCTGCAATTACTTTGAGTAATATGAAGCTTGTATCAGAAAACAATAAAATAGATAACCTAGCCCAAACCCACAGTGAGGTAAATGTGGAACCGATGTATTCTTCGAATCCCATATTCAATGTACCAATCACCGATAGCTCACTGTTGGGGGCGATGGCTGAGGGGTGTAGTACATCTATAACAGACACCTCATTGGTTGCACCAGTGGTTCTTGCTGAACTTCATAGTAGAACTCGCCTATCAAACGGGCCATCGACACCAGCAGCGTCCTCACGTGGACTTAGAGAACAAGTCCATTTTCATGTTGCAATCGCAGACAATTTGAATCAGCTAGCAGAAACAAGGTTGAACGATATTGGCTGGGTATTAAAAGGGAAAATACAAAATGCGAGTTCACCTACAAATGAGATGAAGGGAAACTTAACAGACATAACGGACTCACAATCTCCAGTCACTGGCCCTGACATATTTATCCCTAAATTGTCTTCAGATGTATCGCGTCAACCAAATTCCTCACTTCCTCTATTTCCTTTGGAAGACACATTAGTGGATCTCAATCAACAAGAACTACAGAACTTCCCAGTTTTGGCAAGAATTCTGAACTTGTTGGACAAAGGCCATGAATTTACACATGGAGCAATTGGCGCTCTGAGTCTAGCCAATTCAGAAATCAATGCCAAACTGAGTAGAATAGAGGGATTTTTGATGGCGCAAGACAAATGTCATTCTTTCTGGGCTGATCAAGTGCTTAAGGAAAAAACAAAACAAGAGAATATGCTAGTGGAAACTAAGCCTGAGGCAAAAGTGGGGAAGGTGATTCTGTTAAAGTCCCAAGCCACGCAAACGATCTCTGGAGATAAAACGGATATTACTGGTATTGATACAAGTGCCAATGCCATGGAATGGAGCACGAGACAGCTGCCACCATATGTGGAGATAGCAAAATTACAACATGAAAGGATATTAGTACTAGAAAAGATACTGCTGGCTGCAAATTTAGTGTCAAATGAAATTATGGGGGAGAAAATTCCTGTCCATGATGAAACTAAATCACCTACATCAGAAATTACTCCGGATAGTCCTACTCCCCTTACAGATTTGATCGATCTAAAGGATGAATGTAATATAGACCAAAACGTGTCTATTGTAGCCCTGGCAGATAATGGTAACGAAAAAACTTCTACCTTTTTTATGTCTCGCAAAGCCAAAAAGCTCCATGAGATAGCTATGAAAAGGAAGGCTCATGCTGGCATACAAAATGACAATACACAGACAGGACTTATCATAACAAACACCAAAAATAAAAAAAAAACAAAAAAAATAATATCTTACCCTTGACAGGCAATATATACAAAAAAACTTCTGATATAAAAATAAACCCAGAAACTGTTATTGATCTAACCCAACTAAATACAGAAAGCCAGGAGCTATTGGGTATGAAAAAAAACATAGATAAGGAGGATACATCCGCAGTGTTACAGAAATCTCCAGAAAAGACCCAAGCTCAGGTGAGTGGCGTACCTGATGTACACCTTAAAGAAGTTGAGGCATTATCAACTCCGCTGCTTATTCAGACAAAGTTACAACGGTTCTTTGAGAAGATGGATAAGAAAATAACATCATTATCGCAATTTCCTCAGGGCTCGGGGCATAACAATGATGGTTCCGATCGTGTTAATAATACTCTGCATGTCAGTGAGCAATGCGAAGCAAGTAGCGTGGATAAAGATAATGTCCCCTCTCAGGTTCCTGGGGATGCTAACTTACAGGCCACGCCCAGTATTTCAGAGGCATATGCAAAAGCACATCTGCTTAGTGATAGTAAAATCATAGAAAAACGTGGAGAGGGGAGAATTTTAAATGATAAAGAAATATCCCAAGAAATGAAATTGATAATGGGATGGACGGTAGATTCGACAAAGGTCGATAAGCCCAACCTAAATCGCTCTTCTCTAATGAAAGTGTTTCACCAAATTCCTGCTTTACGTAATCTAGTATCGAACGACATTGACTGGATTAGACTCCCTTATGTGCCAAATTCCAGGATGCTTTGCAAATGTCAATCTGTAATAATTGCCTCCTTGATATGGAAACATGAAAAAGATCTCCTAACACTGGGCTATGGTTTGTCTGTGTACTCCTCGATGGAAGATGCTACTTGCTTTGTTGAACATCCACCTTCACTGACTCAAACTATATCTAGCCCTGAGGCACGCGATAATCAGTTGGCTAGTCTGCATGAAAAGATCAGAGTTCAATCTGAAGCAGTGGCACAAATTGCGACAAGTCTTGCGCGGCTAGAGCCACTAATGAAAACACTAACAGGGGGGTCGCAAGACAAAGTGGGCCTCATTCCGAGTACGGCGCTAACCAATGGCGCTATTAACGCCTTGGTTGACGCCGTACCCGGACCGGCAGCGCCTTGGTGGTTGGCGGAATTACCGCCCCATTCCAAGGTTGGCGGGGCGGTAATTCCCCAATCCCCATTTACCCTTCCCCATTCCCATTCTTGCCCCATAGGGCATAATGGGAGTGGGGAAGGCGTCAATTACGCCACCGTAAATTACGGTGGCGTAATTAACATCAAGGTCCCTTAGCGCCATGGTATTTAACGCCTGCTAAAAGCAGGTGTTAAAAGCACCATGGCGCTAAGGGAACTCGGAGTATGGCGGTAAGGGATTACCGCCACCGCTCTCGTTAGCGGTGGCCGCTATCCCTTACCGCCATACTCGGAATGAGGCCCAGTGAATCTATAAGATAATGTATTAGTAATAAATTCCTGGAATTGCTGTGGATTTGGAAACTTAGTTGCATGGTTCCAAAATTGTCCTCAGGGGAATCTACCCGCGATAATAATAGTCCAAGAAACTATGGCTCTAAATGATATCTATTTAGAAGGCTATATTGCTTATTGCTCACATGCTGTGAGAGGCCAATTTGGACGTCCATCTGGCGGCCTTGCGATATTCATAAAACAAGCATATTGCGTTGCAACTTGTCAAGTTTTTACATCCACGGATATTCAAGCTATTAAGTTGTCATCAAGTACGCAAATATTTTCAGATATTCTATTGATTGCACTGTATTGGAATCCTATTTTAATGTCTGTTGATAACATAATCGAAAAGTTGAATCAGGTGATGTCTGATTCCGTCGCAGTCACTACTAACATGCAAATCATTATAGGTGGCGATTTTAATTCTAACCTTTGTGTAACGAGTGTGTCCTCTGAGAGCACAGTTAATCAATATGCGATATCATCATATGAAAGGGGACAATTGTGGACAACTTATTTCGAACTATGGGATATGCAAGTTATGCCATTTATAGAACAAGATCCACTATATACCTGGGCCCGTGGCACAAAGACTTCGACTATTGATTACATTGTAATCTCAGGGGCCTTAGCAAACACATCATCAATGTGTAATATCATACCTACCCACCTAAGCGATCACTGCATCTTGCAGTGTAGGTTGGATGGTATCCTCCCTGTTTACAATTCTGTACCTGCATTGTCATTATTGGAATTAGATCGCAAAGCCATCTCTATCAGATGGAACCCAGGATTATATAGGCACTTAAATTACTTGGTAAATAGGGACATAGTTAAAACAAATACCCAAACGATGTCCAAAAAAGAATTGAACTTATGCGAAAAGGAGAACGAACTCATGATACACAATCACATGGAATCATTAGCAACCCAAAGAAAAAGTGAAAAACATATATACGCTGCAAGTGCTTACAATGTCGAAATTGCGGCAAGGAAAAAACAGAAAAACTTTGACATACGTAAATTATCTGAAAACTATAAATCTATAAAGTCCTATGCTAATGAAAAAAAGGCAATTTTGATCAGTTATAAAAACGATCTTAAACAACTTAAGTTTAAGAAATATATCAAATCAAATCAGAAAATGATCCAAGATTTGATTAAGAAAAATTCAAGGGAAGTATGGAGGGCACTAAAAGATCCATTGTTGAAGGGTACCTCGTTGTTATGTTCAGCGGTGAGTGGAGAGGTCTGGATTGAAATATATCGGAAGAAATATGCCATGCCCCAAAAATTTAGCAAAATTCAATGTCCAGACTTTATGATAGATTGACCCTGCCTTTGCCCCTGGAGCATAGGTGAGATCGAACAGGTAATAGGGAACCTGAAATCTTCCAAAGCTGCTGGCCCGGATGGGATCCCTCCCTGTGTTATAAAAGATGACCCGAGGCTTTGGTCAGAAATTATATTAAGGCGACTGGAATGGGTATTTCGAACTAAAACCGTACCAGAATCATGGCTATCGGCAATTGTGATACCCTTACATAAAAAAGGAGTGTTGAATGATCCCAACAATTTTAGGCCGATAGCACTCATAGATGTTACAGCAAAGATCTTTGCTGCCTTAATTCTGAAGGATTTAAATGCATTCATTGAAAAACATAAGATCCTGTCTCGATACCAAACAGGTTTCCGGAAGGGAATGGGCACTCACCTTAATGCCACCTTGATGATGCATTTACTGAAGCTCTCTAGGCAGAAAAACCAAGGCCCGATCTATATGGCTCTGCTTGATATATCTGGGGCTTTTGACTCGGTAATAAGAGAAATACTGTGGCAAAAAATGGGAGAGTTACATATAACATCTGACCTTATTGCCATGATAGCACTTTTACATACTAACACCTCCTATAGGATAAAGATCGATAATACCGGTCTATTGACTCCTCCGATAGCCACACACATAGGAGTGAAACAAGGATGTAACCTTGCTGCCACGCTCTTTAACTTATATCTTACAGAGATTGATAATATATGGGCCACTTGTAATTCATTTGCGGTTAAATTAGGCGATTTACGTCTTGATTGGCTGGCCTTTGCGGATGATCTGATTTTGTTCGACTTAACCCCCTTTGGTCTCCAAAATAAACTGGAATCTCTAGTTAAATTCTGTGAGACCCATAATTTGATCTTAAATTCAAAGAAATCTAATATTTTGATCTTTACAAACAAGAGAAAGATCATTAAGTATAAATGGAGCATTAAAGGGTTGATCATACCCCGTGCTTTGGGTATGATATATTTAGGTTACAACTTAAATAACTCAGATTCAATTTCTAAATGGCAGGTCGAAATTGTCGTTAAAACAGCCCCACTAATCACACAGATGAAACTAATATACTTAAAGATTTGTCAATTTTCTCTACTTCCATTGATTGAGTTCTATACACTTAAAGTTGAAGCGATAATCATCTATGGTTTAGACTTTTGTTCATTAGAAATTGGGAATATCCTGAATAAAATCCAAGGTAAAATTTGGAAAGAAGTCTTGCATCTACCCTCATCTATTCCAAATGTAATAATTATCCATGAACTTGGACTAAAGTCTCTTGCTTATAGGTACCTATGGCGAAAACTTGATAGTTATGCTAAAATGTTGGACCCTGTGTCAAACTCCTTATATGAAAACTTAGGAAAAATGCTCAAGCATGGCACCCCGAAATCTGTTTATGCTGCTGGTCAATACTGTCAAAAAAATCTGATAGCGTTAGCAATGGATACAGAAGATCTAATTAAACGGCCCCAAATTGTGAAGAGTAAACTATTTCAGCATGATTGGGCAATGATATCCGATAAAATCGGTAATTATCCAGCATACAAGGAATATGCGAACTTCCGCCATAAGCAGAAACCTTTAATCCCTTATATCAGGCAGGCTCCATGCCATAAGATACGAACAACATACATGCGCTTCAGATTTAATTTGTTCCTAACAAAAGAACGAACAAAATACTGGCGGAATATTGAATCATCACATGTAGATCCTTGTAGATTCTGTAAGGCTCAATCGATTGAAACTTTGAAGCATCTTGTGATTTATTGTTCATATTTCGCAAAGGAGCGCCTAAGATACTTAGGTAATTATGTGGATACATCATCAAATCATAAATCTGAACTACTGTGGTTACAATGTATGTGGGGGTTTAGGCAGTCATTGATTGTCGATCTATACTTTTTTTTGTCTGTGATAGAGCAGAAGCTGGCAAATATCAAAGTTATGCATGAATGAAGATCTAAGTTTTAATAACAAATTGCTGATACAAATTGCTAACAGTAATATCACTTTGGAAGGCTCAGGGCTGATCCGATATATTTTAGCTATATGCTCGAATGGCTGAATTGAATTCATTTTTATCAAGTTCTTAGTATGCTGCTATTTATATTGTTTTGTATTGTCCATCATATTTTTTTTTTTAGTGGATTCAAGTTTTTAGTATGTTCTATCTTTAATGTCTTGTATTTTGTATTTTGTATTATATTACTTTTCCTTTTTCTCTTTCTCTTACTTTTTGCTCGTTATTTTTTGTTTTTGTTTGCTATATTCTTTGCTTGTTATGTTTGAACTTGATTTTCATATGTAGAATACGATTTTAAACCGTTGTTGTAAAGATTTTGATATCGAAAAACAACAAGTCATAATAAAAAAAAAAAATAAAAAAAAATAGTTTAAAAGACTAAAAGACAGAGTGAGTGACACCTTTAGAATACATACTGTTAATTCATAGTTGCATCTTCATGTAAAGAGGTTTGCAGTGAAGTTATATATTAAGCTTGTACTTTAGTATGCTCATTGTTTAACCAACAGTGTATACATGTCAATCGAAGCACAACTCTACGTCTGACACCTGAATCCTCTCTACGTATTGTGAGATCTGGTTGCTTATTGAGGTTTAAGATTTCGGATGTACCAGTTTTTTGCAAAGTGCAATTTATTCTGCCAAAAGGAAAAGCCTGATTGTATGGCTGTTATTAAATTCAGTTTCAGATGGTGTTCAGTAAGTTCATGTACAGGGATCTGCCCAATAGAGCAGAGAGAGAAGACTAACTAGAAACTTAGGGCCCGATTCAAGGAGTCTGTTGGTTTACCTCACAGGAATTGTATCCACCATTCATGGGTGATGTGGAAGATTGGTGGGAGCATGAGTCTAAGGGCCCGATTAATGGAATATTTGCCCGATTCAAAGTGAATGTGCACCGCTGAAAAGTGACTTTGCACTGCCGACACAAATCCTGATTCATGGAACTGTGCAAAGTGTATTTTTGCAGTGCAAAGTCAGCGCATACTCATTTTTGCAGTTCAAAATGGCAAATATTCCATGAATCGGGCCCTTAGACTCATGCTCCAACCAATCTTCCATATCACCCATGAATGGTGGATCCAATTCCTGGGAGGCAAACAAACAGACTCCACCGGTACCTTTGGCTTACCATGGATGACGCAGACCAGGATCAAGACCCAATTATGAAGAGGAGTCAGTGGTGGAACGGGTTTAAAAACTCAGCAAACAAAACTAAGACATTGGAGAAGGGTAATGTCCAAACTATCAGATAGAAATTCATATAAACGTGCATTATGAATGTTGTGACTGTTCCAGAGAGTTTGCCACCTCTCCCCAACAGTCCTTGTTGGACTAGGGATGTGTGCCACTTTAACTTAACACCCCCTAGGGGACACGGGAAGTAGGATCCCTTTGTTCCTTTGGAGGTGACTACCCTTGAGAGACTTCAACAGGGGTATAAGTCAATGCACCCCCCCCCCCCGCAGGCATTAACACCTCTGTAGAGTAATGGTTGGATTTTGCAACAACCATTTACATCTTTTTCTAATGACGGACTTGACTTCTGACCCTATGTATGCCCAATCTCCTTTGAAGACTAAGGAGAGGCGAGTGAACCAGCCCACTGGAGGTGCGTCCCTGTAGCAGGCAATCATGGAGGAGGCTGAGCAGGCCCCGCAGATCTTATCCGCTTCAAAGACACCAAAGGAGGTGCTGCCGGGAGAGAGCGAAATTGCCAGTGTCGGACAGCAGGACCACAATGTGCAACATGAGAGCACAGCGAGATCCATCTGACGACTAACCGGAACAGCCTGCAGCGGCCAAGAGAAGAGAGTCTTGGTAGGACGGCCGAAGCCCAGCGGAGAGGTTGCATAAGCCTGCACCAACTGAGCTGCGAAAGTAAGTGAGAGGAGGGCTGAAGGGTTGAGGCAAAGCCCTGCTCAAAAGTCGCATAAACGACTCCGGACTGACTGAGCTGAGGGAACAAGGATGTAGAGTCTCTGAAGGCCAACGCATAGCCCAGCAGAAAAGTCATATAAGCAACTCTGTGCCCACCAAGTAGCCCGGTCGAGAGAGTCGAACCCCGGGAGACTAACACAAAGCTTAACAGTAGAGATGGGTAAGGTCACAGTAATATTCTGTTTGCTACATTGAAACTAAGCAATTGAAAAATGTGTAAAGAGGAGTTGTTCTATGGTGGTGGGGATCATGGGATGGGATTGTACTGCAAACTGCACATCTCCTGTGTTCTTCTACTCTGTTTTCCTGCAGTTATTCAGCAAACATATTTCCCCAAAATTGAGTTCAGCAATGGTTTTGCATGGCAAAAACAAGTTAACTAGAATGCACATTTTAATGTTTAAGTACCACCACAAATACTATAGGAAAAGCATTAAAAAGAAACACAAAAACAAACTGTAACCATTTCAATAAAGGCCAAAGAAACATCCATTAACATGGGTTTCAATGGAGAACAACGTTAATCTCTGGGGGAAAATCAAAAATAGAAGAAAAAAGTGTTGCCTTGGTTCTCTTCAGTGGAGGCTAGGGAAAAATGTATCGAACCCACAAGTGCCTGTGGTTATATTCTAGGACCAGATTAGTTCTGGTAAAAAATTACCTTTATACCTAGTCATTTTTCCGAAGTTAAACTTTCATCAGCTGGGAAGATCCAAATTTGGTACCTGAATATCTCCGCATGAGATCACATAGGGCCTCATTACAACCCAGGCGTTAAGGGTTTAACGGCGCCGTCGGCGCCGTTAACCCTTAACGCCTGATTACCATTTAATGCCTGCTTTTAACCCTATGGGGCAAAAATGGGAATGGGGAAGGGTAAATGGGGAATGGGGATTTACCGCCCCACTCACCTTGGAATGGGGCGGTAAATCCGCCATCCACCATGGTGTAAACTGAGTTTACACCATGGTGGTAAAGTAGAGAACTTACCGCCTGGGTTGTAATGAGGCCCATAGGCACCCACCAGTGTAACAGGGCCTCCCAAAAGACTCACAGTGCAAGGGTCCCTCCACACCATATCCAGGGGGGGTGTCAAGTTTCAGTAAGAAATCCTTTCATTCTGAAGTAAGATCATTTCTTTCTGAAGTTAGAGGACATGATAGAGGCTGGGATGATATTGTCAGAGTATGAGGTAGGCTGGGTTAGAGAGGGCAAACACTGGGGTAGGTTGATCCACTAATCTATTGAATTGTGTCTATTCTTTCAATGAAAATGTTGTTGATTCTGTCGCATTTCTCTTGAGTTGCTGGCACCACGGGGTTGGTTGAAGGTTTGGCACAATGCTTTACTACTTCAAAGATGGCTTTGCTGCTGTTAGAGGCTTCCACGATGGTGGTGTAAGCAGCTCTGTCCTCGGTGATCAGAATCCTTTGGTTGGCATGGAGAGATTTGAGGTTTGTGCGATCTCCAGGGTCAGAGTTTTTGCATCACAGTTTCTCTAAGGCTCAGATTAACGGTTTGTTGGTGGCGAACTCAGGGGGTGCCAGGGGCCAGATGATTTGGTCTTACTCTACATTAACACCTTCCAATGGCCACTGTCTTCAGTTAGCATGCATTCAATAAATCAAGCACTATCTACACTCTCCAACTCTATAACCCACCTTTTCCACTGCACAACGTCCCTATGCTAACCTGTATGCATGAGATGGCCTCTGACTTGCTGAACATGTACAGCCAGCAAATCCCTAATCCTACTGCATGCAAGGGATACACACATTCACACAATCATCTGCATATAGTCAATAGTAAAACCTGGCCTGCTTTGCACAGCTGATCTGATAGCAGCTTCTGCTCTTTTTCCAGTGCTCCTACTAAGCTAACAATAACCCTACTTTTTTTTACTTGCAGGAGCTAAATGACACAAGCTGCACTGTAGCAATTATAGCAGCATAACATAATTTAGTTTGAGTGACAGTCGCCAACCCTAACCTTTGCCTAATCAGTGTCCACCCACCTTGATCACAATGTAACCTCATTTCCTTTTTCTGGAGTTAGTATTGCTAACACCCCTTATTTAAGATTACCAAGGACACCAGTCACTGGTAAGAAGTATAACCAAGGTCAGATCTTCACCCTTTAATTTCAAAGGGTCAACATCTGGCAGTCCTGCATACATGGAGCTAATGCCTGGTGCCCCACAGTCTGGCCTGGACTCAGGGAGCAGAGTGAACAAATGATTTTTTCAGCACACAGAAATTAACTTTTAATGGCCCAACCCGCTTCACCCAAAATGTCCATCTCCTGAAGACTAACATCCCATGCCTGTCCCATCCGAAGAATGTGTGGCCGCTCCTCCAGATGAGTTGCACTGAATCAATGACAGTATGCATATGTAGGCTGACTGGATCAAAGGCAACATTTATAAGCCTTGACAAAAGTATGTGTTAGAATATAATTTAGCAGACTCAAGAGAGTCCTTATTTTCAGAGAAAGTTCTCTGATTCTACTGGAAATTGACTCTCAACCTGGCTGCCACCACAAGACATTAAAATACAATTGTAATCCCAATCCCCAAAGGCTTAGGCATTTGAACAGCAAAGTCCCATAGGCCTTATGTCCTGTATTTAGAAGCACATTCCAGAACCTAAGGGCAGGCCAGGACAGAAATAGGTTTCCCCTCCTCTTGCCACTGTACACCTGTCTGATTGTGTGGGGTAGTGTGTGTCTGAAGTTTGGATTATCCATTTTACAGAAACACAGGGAGCTGAGGTTAATAGTTTGTTGTGATAAAAAAAGCGAATGAGTGCAGCAGTCCACCAAAATCTAGAGATTCACATACGGACAGAAACAATCTCTCACAACATGACTGTTGTAAATAGAATTTTGAATGTGTTGCACTGTGAGCTAAATGCACCAATACAGCTGTGTGTGCACGAAGGGGCTGAGTAAAATGCCTGGAGAGCCACAGCCTGTATGAAAGACTGCGTCTGAGAGGGTACGTCGCTAGTCCTCTTCAAAAGCCCCAGATTGGTTTCAGCATTTTACTTCGGAGAACTTTAAAAGGGTGGGAAGCTGTGTGGAGGCCACCCCTTGTCAGGAGGCACAGAATTCGGATTCATTCAGCAGGAGCTATCTGTAGATATATATCTTTTCTGGTTTTAAAATGATCAAAGGAGAACTAGATGTGAAATGGCAAGGGCTAATCACATTGTCAAGAATTTAGCAAATGTGCACTTGTGAATAATAAGTGAACGTATGAGGTGCAGTTTGGGCATTTTTGGATCACTGCGAGGTATAGTTAGATTAATAATTAAAGCTTTACAGATGATCTTTGTTGCCCAACAAGACTAGAAAAATAGCCAACGAGATCAAAGAGTCCCATGTTTGACAACATGTAACATGTCCAGCCTGTGTTCAGAATCTCTACCAGATCTGAACACCTCTCCAATCTAATACCTTTCACCCATAGCATGATGATCCCCCTTGTAAAGGAAATGCTCCCCTGACGATCCAGTACCAGCTGCCCGGTAAAAGGCAGCACTCCACCCACTCGTTGCTCCCTTATTTCATCTCCCTATGGTATTCTGTCTTGGATTAAATGAGGTACAGACACGAAACTCACAATATAGTTGCTTTAGAAACCACACCTGAATTTCACAATGGAGTCACTATTGGCGTTTTTCTACTTTGCTGAAAGCAGCCACGCTTTTAGAATTGACTACTACACAGCAGCTACATTCTTTTTGGAGGAGAATAATATAATGGCTTGATGTCACCCACGTAATCCCTCAGGGGGCAGTCAGGGCGCATTTTCCACCATCTTCCCATCAACATTCATGTACCAATAATCCATCAGAACGAGGTTTCCAATATCTGATGTCACTGTACAATTCCTCTCACAAAACTCCAAAATCATTATAACTGAACGAGCGCTCCGGGTAATGGGAGGATCAGTTTGTTGCACCCATGGGATACCAAAAATCAGACAAAAGCCTGAAGGTGTGATTAAATTAAATAATAAAGTCAAATCTTATTCTGTTCCCAAATTCTTACATCGCTTCAACCAAATACCAACTGCTCTCTACAATTCATACCATTCAACTGTTAGGTCGGACTTTCTCATTGCAGGGGAAAACACATTCTACTTACAATATGTCTTGAAGAAAAACTTACACAGTGACGTAAAAGAGCATTAACATCAGGTGCCCTCACATCATTAACTCTATCTACAGCAGACCGAACATCATAAGGACAACAAAAATAATACCCAAAATGCACTACAAAGCAAAACAGAATAAGAACAAAAATTACTGCTTTGGGCAGGTCTTGTCCCAGAATAGGTTTGTGTGGCACTTGTAAGCTATTGTTTGATGCTGGCATCAATCTTTTTGTGTGGTGTGCATGTCATGTAAAGTATGTCAGACTGAGCTGATAAAAGTTCTTCATTACAAAACTGGATCCAGGGTAATGCTAATGGTTATGAAATATTCAAACCCGACCCATCATCACCGTCCCTTTTCTGCTAACAATCATTGAAAGAGTTGCCTACCTCCAAATCAGCAACACCTCAAGCTTAACCATATTCTCAGCCTTCGGACACAGCACCAAAACTAATCTGCTGGACCTCAAGAACCTGCTTGATGAATTTAGAGATGGGGTAAACCTCTCGCTACTTATGCTCCTGGATTTATCTGTGTTCGACCTTGTTGACCACTCCACATTGTCACCATCTTGCGACCTCTGCTACCTTCTCTTCAGATGACACTAAATGGGTTGCATCTTTCCCTGCAGTCCATACTTAGAGTCTTCGCCACCAACCCCCCTCCTCTACCCTCACAGCCTCCACATGAGGAGTCCCTGAGGGATCCTGCATCTCTCCTTCTCTTTACACCAAGCCCCTCTTGGACCACCTCGACTCACTCCGGTATACGATCTATGCCAACAAGACACAGATCCTCATTTCTCTCATCAGCAACCACCTCCTCCACTCACAGAATGTCAACGCCATCTACGAAATAATTGAAACCTGGATGACCACCCACAGCCTGAGTCTCAATGACGATAAAACAGAACTACTACTCGTAGGCACCCCCGCCCACCTCACCAAACAGAGCCCGTCCTATCGCTCATTCACCATTGACAATCATATCACTCTAATTTCTCCTGCTGTCAAAACACTTGGCGTCTATTTTGATGCCATCCTAAATATGACACGCCACATCAACGCAATTGCCTGCTCCACAGCATATGCCACTAAAGTCATTAATGCCAGCAGACCCTTCCTCTGCACCGACAACTGCTTCTCTGTCGCTCGCTCGTTCACTTATCAGCACCAAACTGGACTACTGTAACACGCTCCTCAAATAACTTGCAGATCATTCAAAACAATGCTGTCCCGGCTGCCCTCAGCCTCAACAAATTCGACCACGTCTCAGCAGCAAGAAAAAAGGCACACTGCCTACCTGCCAAAAAAAGAATAATGTTCAAAACACTCACTTTGAAAAGTGCTTTGAAGTACTTCACCTGTGTATAAGCACTATATAAATAAACAGTAAACAAACAAACCATCGCACACCGATGCCTCTCTAATGCAGACCCCAGCTACCTTACTCAGAGGATTTCCTGTCCGAACAACCTCCAGAACTGCGCATACCGCCTATTCCTTTTGCATCGCTATTCCCAGGCTCAAACGAACTAAAGCTGGAGATTCCAACTTTCCTGTCATCGCAGCCACACTCTGAAACTCGCTCCCCCCAGCCCTGAGAGCTGAAGCCTCTTACAGACTATTCTGGAAACAGCTAAAGACCCACCTATTCAATTGTTACCCGGCTATGGCTCTTCCACCACCTTGCACTTGAATGCGTTTTCTCCTGTAACTTGCACCTTGCCTACAGGATTTTCTCCTGTTTCCAGCGCCTAGGCCCCTATGGGTTATTTGTGCTCCTATCGATGAATAAATAAATAAATAAAATCAGTTTTGCAATAATCACCCTAACCAGGACGGGTATACCTAGACGTGGGCCCCGAGTTTTCTGTGCCTAGAGACCATGCTAGACCTCACTGACAATGCCCGGTGATGCTGAAGCATGGCTGGGGTTGCTGGTATTCTAGTGCAAATAGGATGTTACCCAACAATTTGGGCCAGACCAAAGTGCTAGGGAAGAGACCATGTCTAATTTGCAATGGTTTATCCTCTTCTATAATTTTATTTATTTATTTATTCGCATTTATGAAGTGCGCTTGCAGCCCGGAGGCATTGAGGTGCTGTTACAAGAGATTTTAGGCAATTGTGATTAATTTGAAAGATGGCGACCAGAGGTCTCATGGTTACAGGTCAACCCTGTATGCAGTACGGGAGTGTTAAGGATTACATGCATAGAGTTAATACAGTTACATCATAGTAAGGAGGTCATGTACATATTACTTTCAGACAAAAAGCTTGGATTTGATTGCTTTGCAGAATGCTTGGTGGGACGCAATCATTCTTAGGTGACTCGGAACGCATTCCAATGGGTAGCAGCCAGTGTGGGAAAGCTGGAGCCCCCCGCTCAGACTTTACGAGTCCTGGGGGTGAGAATCATGTTGCAGTAACCGTTCCTCAGAGGTCTTGTGGCGGTGTGCATGGTGATTCTTTGGGCCAGGTATGGGGTTGCCAGGTCATGGAGGCATTTGTGGGTGAGTGCAAGGGCTTTGAACACAATTCTCTTTTTGACCGGAAGCCAGTGGGCCTGCCTTCTAATTTCAGAAATGTGATCTTTTCTGGATGTTCCTGTGGCTGCCCGGAGGGCGTTGTTTTGAACCAGTTGGAGTTTGTCGAGATTTTTGCAGGAGGTTCCGGCGAGAAGGGCATTACAATAGTCCAACCTTGAACCAATTATTGCCCTAGCAATGGTGAGGGAATTTTGGCGTGATAGGAAGGGTCTGACAGCATTAAGAATCTTAGAGTAATACGCTGACGATGAGGCGATGACATTCACCTTTCTATCCAGAGTTAGGTCGGAGTCAAGGTAGACACCAAGTGTCTTAACGTGGTTTGAGACCTTGATGGGGATGTTATTGATAGTAAATGATGAGTACTGTGGATTGAGGTTGCCCAGGGTGGTCGATGACCCAATGAGCAGGATTTCATTTTTTTCGCTGTTGAGGCAGAGCCAATTGTCTGCCATCCAGGATTGGATGGTAGAGTAAATGGTGGTGAGCGTGTTCATATCTACTACATAGTCACCCGTAAGAGGGATAAGCACCTGTGTGTCATCTGCGTAATTGGTATACGAGATGCCCATGGAGTCAAGGATGCTGAACAGAGGTCTCGTGAAGAGGTTGTACAGCGTAGGTGCAATGCAGGATCCTTGTGGGACCCCGCGTTTGATGTGACTTGGGGTTGCACAGGCTGAGTCAGAGAAGAATTTCATGACCCTCTCTTGGAGGAAGGAGGTAATCCAGTCACATGCTTTAGGGAAGAAATTGGCCTCAGATGCTAGTTGGCGGCACAGGGTGTTGTGATCCACCAAGTCAAAGGCAGCAGAAAGGTCCAGAAACAGTAGGAGCGCAGGTTTGCCTGAGTCTCTAAGATCGTCCATTTGGTTTTTTAAGTCTAGGAGTGCTGTTTTAGTGCCATGTCGTGGGCGGAAGCCAGATTGCCGCAGGCCGAGGAGACGGTTCTCTTCAAGGTATTTTTGGACTTAAAGGTAAGCTTCTTTGTCTAATATTTTGAGTAAGAAAGGGACGGTAGTGATGGGCCTATAGTTCCCTGGGGCCACTTGGGTTGAGGGAGGTTTATTTTAGGAGTGGGCGTACCCACGCTTCCTTGAGGCCAGTAGGGACATGGGCCGCCTGGAATGATGAGTTGATAAAGGTGGTTATGAAGGGTGCTAGGATTTGTGCCTAGTCTTTGATGAGCTGGGCAGGCATCCCCCTTACAAATGACAAAGTAGGCAGAAAAGCAGAAGTTTGGTGCGTTATCCAGAGCCATGCCAGTGCTTAGGTTGTATTCAAAGCCTTCCATTCCTCCATCACGTGTGCTAAGTCCTTCATTAACAGGCGGCATGTCAAACATTACAAATACACAAATAAAACCATACATTAATATAAAACCACATGCATATGAAGGTCGAGGGTTGCAACGTACCGTGATGCATTGTGATAACACATCAGCTGCCATGGGGCACAATATCCCACCTCTGCCATTTTTTCACTTATGCCCTATTAATTGGCTGATGTTTATAAACGATGGAGATGTTGCAAAGTCAATAAACTGCACAACGTTATGTGCACTGGCTTAATTAACACAGAGAGCCGGGCACAGTCTGCGATACACCGTCGTAGTGGCTTTAAATCTTGGTTTACATTTTGGAAATCTGTCAGGAGAGATAGTTGCTGGCTCCCTCTAAGCAGTACATCTGAAGAAATGTGAGCTGCGTGCACACGAGCAGCCATCTGTTTTCTGCTCCACGTTTTCTTATTTTCTTTACAGCAAGCTGTTTCTACCGGTGCTTTGTGGCATTTCCATATTATTTTTCATGCTGGCGTTTTTCTGCAATTTGCTGGAATTAGTTTATGCAAATATTGTGATTGCTCTTTATATTTACATTTGCATGTTGTTAATTATGGTGCTAACTAACAATCATACATGCAGCATTTAATTACCATAACTTTGAAAAGCATAACAAGGGGGAACAATTAGCGGCTCAGGTTCAATTTGCTGAGCAGGGAAATGACTCGGTGATAAGCATTTACGAAATGGCTTGCAAGCTGAACATCTCTAGGGGAGACATATTTAAGTAACACAAGAGAATCGCCAAAGACGGAGGGCATCTACAACAGCCTTACAAGATGCAATTACCCTGCGCGATGGCGGCTCACAAAGTCGCCTCGTAAAGATGACAAATAATCCCGGAGTACTGTAACGTCTCAACGAAACAAGCCTGGAATAACACAATGGCAATTTCTCTTCCTGCTCTGATTCCAGAGACTCTTTTGTCTTTCACATAACTGTGCACATGGCCAGGTGTTGTGGCCGCTAAGGACGACAGGACGCTTATATATGTTCTAACTGTCTTAACAGACAAACTGATGGGCGTAAACTGTCCTCGTGGAGGGCAGGGCAACTACTCACAGTTTCAGTCTGGGCCTCCCAGTTACTTCACTGGAGGCAGGGTGTGCACTTGGATGGCACACTGTGAGCTTCCAGGGCCCCCATGTGGCCTCCTGTGGTATCGGATTTATGTCCTGGAAGCTGGGCTGCATGGGCTCCTCTTGGCCTCTATTACTGTGGCTCCTTATAAGGCGCAGCGCTCTCATCAGACCTCTTAGTCTGGTGCTCCGCCAACTACTGGCGGCAGCGTTCTCTCGACGTTCTCTCGCGGAGCGCAGGTCCGCGAGATCTCGTTGTGCCGAGATCTCGCGAGACCGTGCTCCTGTGATCACATGACGTCCCCACACAAGGGCCATTTTAAGCACTTTTGGGGCCCTGGGCACAGACATCTTTGGGGCCCCCCTCCACCGAAGCAAAGGAATGAATGTCTTGCAGCATAATAAGCATATTTACTCCCTTTAAGTCCACTTACCCTCTTCATTCTTGCTCTAATCAGAATGATAAACAAGTAGCATTTGAAGACCAACATTAGCAGTCTATGAAGAGGTTACTGTTCTAGTACATACAGGGTCATTTTTATCAGTAACATCCAGGAATGTATGCACCCTTTAGTATTAATCCAAGACCGTATGTAAAAGGTACATGTAACCCACAATAGACAGAGAACTCACATTAGCTGCCTCACAGAATGCAAAAGTGCTCATGCATGGACAGAGGAGACCAATTGGAAGGAAGGAGAAAGCTACACATACCGTTGCATGGGTAGTGGATGCAGATTAGAAGCTACCAGGTTGGTGTCTTTATCCAGACAGACTGATATTAGAAGTGGGATATGGTTTTCAAATAGTGTTGCCATTAGATATTAAAGGAACAAATGCCTCTGGTGTGCGATAGAAATAGGCTCACTATTAAAGTCGAAGCAACCCTATAGCCAGTGAAACCATGAAAAAGTATTTTATGAAGATCATACCATGAGAAGGAAATCACTCTGAAGGGCTGACAATTTTGAAAGGTTTAGGGACTGGCAGTATTGAGAGGTCAGGCAATACAAGATTAAATGAGTTGCCCAGGATCACACATTGGTTAAGGGGTGAAGAGGTGAAGCTGGCATGTGTGCCAACTCTGCAATTTCTGCATTTGTACACTTTCTTTTCCAGTTCTTACCATGAACTAAAATAATCTTATTTTATAAAAACGGACTTGGAAAGTACACAAATCACATTACCAAACATGATCATTTTAAAACAAAATATTATAGAAGGGTGCTATGCAAAATGGGAATGGTTCTAGCTTCATTCTCTCCATCATCAAGGAAAGCATATAAGTACCAGCATACCAATTGATGTGATTTAACACATTTAATCTGGATTTGTGTTTTGTATTTTAAAGCTTTAAATACTTCCAAAACAATGGCTTGTGACATTTTCATTTATAAACGTGCCTCAAAACCTTTGACTTTTACCAAAAATCAAACCGTTTTTTGTGTCAAACAAGCAGACCTTAACATATGCTTGCCTGAGGCCTTCAACAACTGGTCTGCTCTCTTCTGTTTACCAACCGTTCCACCCAAAGGGCGTACACAAGAAGAAAGATCAAGTAATGGGCTAAATAATACCAGCAGCATGCAAGAAGGCAAACCTCCCAGAAGACAGCACAGTAATGTAAGGTATATTAGATGATTTGACCAGGATCACTGTATCATCTGCTGGCAAATCCAGGATACAAGCATGAACACTTTTGTTCCATAGTCTTGAATGTGGATACTTATTCACCTCTTGGACTAACAGTTTATGCCATCGTTGGAGGCGATTGCCTAGGTTTCACAACACCCCATCTGAACAAACCAATTTCTAGACCTTCACCGTACGGATGAAATGTTAGTTTTTATAGCAACCCCTATCTGGTGCAGGTACATTGCTCATAATAGCAGGTGTCGTTCTGCAAAACCAAGTACATATGCAGGCAAGTTTATAAACTTCAGTCATAGGAAAGGCTCAGCCAGCCTTGCTGGAATTTGATAGTCTAATTTTGCATATGAACACATATCTCTGCAATTGGTGTTTCACACACTGAGCTAACTTCCGAACCAGTGTGGCGCTCATTTTATCAATATGCATTTCACTGTTGCCTATTGCACATGATCAACATAATTCCCACAGGAAGGAAAGAATGCTACAGAGTTGTGCTGTAAGGAGAATACAATCCATGTATAACACTATGAACACAGAAAGTAATACATAATACATGATGAATTGATCAAGGCAGAATGTACTTGTCGAAACAGAACGGCAATGGGTTTAGAGCCTCAGCAGCACCCCATAAAATATCCTGACGTGTGCTATTGAAGACTGGTGAACAATGGAATCTCAATTCTTCAGATCAGGCAGCCCCGGCATTTTTGTAGAGACAAATCCATGGTCATTTGTAGACAATTATCTTGTGTCTCTTAATCCACCAAATCAAGGGTCCCTCTATCTAGTGTAAGATTCAATTGAATGCACTTTATACTATTTTGCAGTTTTTTCTTTAGCGACATGGGACAAGGGCAATCTCATTTTTCCAAGACAAAATAATATATGAAGAAAATATAACTTTTTTTCCATTTGGTTCTTTTGAGGCATTTACATGGGCCACTTGTCGCTAAGGGTTCTGTTCCCCAATGGCTATATTTGTTATCTCATGGCTTGAGCCAAAACAAAGCATCAACATTAAGAATGATATCCCAGTACTTTGGGTAGCTCCCATACGTTCCCTAATTTTTTGGATTCTTCATTTTTTGGGATTTCTTTTAAGCATATTGCTTTCACCATGTGGTCTGATTTTCTTTTTTGTATGTAAACAGGGGATCTCATACTAACCTTTCCGTGTGTCAAGTGTAAGCCAGTGTTTTTATGTGATATTTCAACATTTTATTGAGGCACTTGAAAAAGTGCTCACCTCTACCATACAATTCTATGGCGAGACTGGAGGCAAGCATTATGCTTCACTTCTTTTATTACCACTCTTCAGCAGTTTCAACAAACTACAACCAAAACCAACAACTTTGAAATGTCCAAAATGACTTTCACTGCTTGAACTACAAGTCCCAAAGTCTCTGTAGTCCTCAACTCTCTAGCTCCTCTATGACCACATCCTGTCTCAGAGCTCCTCCTCTTCTTTTACTGCTCTTCATGCAGATAAGTAACATTTTCTTTACCTCCCTGTATATCTGTTAGAGTGCAGGAATCAATCATATTGCACCTTTGGTGGGGAAATATATTGAAGAAAATGTTGTGTTGACCTTAGCAAGAAGCAGTGAGGGTAGCCAGTGTCTTTATACCCGATGTACATAGTTAGAACAGAGCCCACGTAGCGAGCGTCTTAGTGAAGGATTTACCTTCAGTGCAGTGTTTCGGGTTAACGTCACAACTTTCATACAGCAATTCCTCACAGAACTCCAACGGGGCTGCGACCCCGTGCCGTATGACCGGCACCTCAGGGGTTTTGAATCGCCTGTGTTCTCAGGCCCTCGGACGAGGGACAGAAGCGCCAAAGTGCTCCGGCCTCCTCTTTCCTGGAGGCAGAGCTAGATTCAAAGGCGCGTTCGCCGGCAAGATAACAGGCCCTCGGTCAAGGGACAGGAAGCGGCAAAAGCACTCCGGCCCCCACCTTTGTGGAGGTGTGGCAGGAGCCTAATACACAGTGCTTCTGCATCGCATTTCGAATGCGACACAGAGAATTTGGTACCGCCGGCGAATGCTCCGCTCACTATTAGATATTAGCGTGGAGTCTCAGCAACCTTTACCTTTATCTCGTGCATCACACAGACAACGTGTGAGAGAGCCATCGGGCACAGCACATCGAGAACAAGCTACCTGCTCATAAAAGACATTAAGCCTCAGACGACTGGAGAAGAGGCAGAATTGAACTATAAACCATCACATGCACAAAGAAAATACATAGGTCCGGTGCAGCCACAACTATAAAAAAAAATGAAAGAAATTTATATCAAGGGATCAGAGAAGACACTTGGGGAAGACCTCAAGTAAGGCCATCTGCTAGCGAAGTTGGCGGCAAAGACACCTGCATCAGGTATCCTGGCACACAGCACACTCTCAACCATGTCAGAGTTCGAATGGAGCGAAGAGGAGCATTCATTAGACCTAGCTGCCAGCTTCAAGGAAGTGCTGGGGAGTTCACTAGTAGATGCTGTGGCACAAGGGGTGAGACCCCTACAAGAAAGGCTGGAGACTTTAGAAGCAATGTGAAAAGAAAGCAGAGCCAAATAGCTTAAGGCAAGCTTTATTCAAGCGGGCCCACCTCCGCTCACTCCTTCAACCGTAATCTACGTCAAACCCCGCATTCCAGTTTCATGAGATATGAACGTGTATCTCGCAGAACTGAAACACAGTGACACCACAGTTCCTTACATATCTTCCCCCTTATAACAATAATAGGAAAATGTAATGCAACTTCCCAAAATAAGTAATAACAGTAAAGAACCTAACACAATAATACAGTAATTTGAACATTGACTAAAGGAACAAAGAAAATAATAAAAGGATTAGAGAACCAATCAGCAATAAATATACTGAATGTCAATGAAAGAAAATTTAGAGAAACAGTCAACAATAAATACACTGAATCTCACTCAGTAAAGTTTTTTAACCATTTAGGTTTGCGTATGACTCTCTTGTTGCCATTACCATTGTTATCTGATCTGATACTCATTGTTGCCGGCTGTACATCTACAGGAGGCTCATCACCTTCCCCTTGACTTCTAACCAAACTCTCCTCATTCTCATTCTGCACCTCACCATCTATTCCAACCCCACACTTACCAGCTTTAGCTAATCTGCCCTATGACCAGACTTCTCCTCCCTCCGTGATAACACTTCCACGCACTGAGGCGATTCTCTTAGGACCCAAATATTTACTCTCTACACACTTTTGTGTATCCCTGTGGTTTTTTACCCACACCCAATCTCCACCATTCCACTCTCTACACTTGAAACACTCCCTCTTGTCAAACAACTCCTTATTGCTGGTCCGACTTTTAGCAATCCATCTCATTATGGCTTCCCTGTCGCCTTCACTGTTCCTGTCAACCCCAACCAACCAGGGCATAGCTTGGTTCCAGGCTCCCTTCCTTTAAGAGAGACAAATGGAGACACCTTTGTAGTGGAGTGAGGTGTGGTCAGGTAGCTCCACATCATATGATTCAATACTTCTTTCCAAGGTTGTCTATTGCACATCGCTAGTTGAATCCCTCCTTTGATATATCTATTTACTCTTTCAACCAACCCGTTTGCTCTTGGGTGGTATAAAGCTGTCCTAACATGTTTAATGCCATAATCCTCTAAGAACTTTCGCATAAATTGAGACACAGATTGCACCTCATTGTCTGACACCAATTCCGCCGGGCAACCTTCCTTAAGAAACACTGCTTCCAAAAATGATACTAACTCTGTGCCGTCACTTCCCATTCCACCCATTTGTAATAATAGTCCACTAGTACAAAAATGTACTTAAACCCATCTCCTAACCAAGATACAGGTCCCAGAATGTCAACTGCCAGTTTCTGCCATTGTTGATCTCGTACGCAGTTTGGTATCAAAGGCACTTCCCGAACTACTTTATTTTTGTCACTCAGTTGAAAAGCACTGCAATGTTCTACAAGATCTTCTGCCATTCTGTCTATCTTGGGCCACCAGTAACAATGCCTCACTCTCCTTTTCGTAGCACCTTCTCCAAGATGACCTTGGTGTGCTAAGTTTTTCCTCACTGCTTCCGGAGGCACAATGCAACTCCCCCTCCTTAATCGTCTCCCACTAGGCTTAATTCATCCTGTATGTCCCACCATATCTCAAATCTTTTCTCAATTAACTTTTTTCCCGGCCACCCTTCAATAGTCTACCGCTTTATAAGAGTGTGGTCATGATGCACCCTCTCCGCCTGCTCCCACTCCTCTCGGTCCACACTGCCCAATTCAGCAATCACATGCTCTTCCTCCTCATCTTATGCCTGGACTGCTGATCTTGACTTATTGGTAATCTTGATAGGCAATCTGCCACCAGATTCTTTTTCCCAGGCAAATAGTAAATTTCAAAATTATACGATTGAAGACCTAAACCCCACCTGCTTATTCTTGGTGATCCAGTAGCCCACCTGCCGCTATTAAATAGCTGCACTAAGGGTTTGTGATCTAAGCGTACTGAGAACTTACTTCCCCACAGGAAATATTTGAAATGATTTACTGCCCAGAACATGGCCAACACCTCCCGTTCTATTACTGAATACCTCTCTTCAGCTCCTCTAAGAGCTCTGGAAGCAAATGCTATCACCCTCTCTTTGTTGGTATCATACTGCACTAATGTAGCTCCCAATCCTAAGGTATTAGCATCAACCACCATCAATCACAGTATTGTCATTCTGATCAAATGTTCCTATTGAGGGGGCTTGTACAATGCCTTGTTTTATTAATTCAAATTTCTCATTACACTGTGTGGACCACTGGAATCTTACGCCCTTCCTTAGTAGAGCCCTTAGTGGAGTCGATATGCAGGCAAAGTCTCTCACAAATTTATGATAATATTCTGCGAGCCCTAAAAAGGACCTAACTTGATCCTTATCACTGGGGCATGGTGCTTTCTGAATAGCATCCACTAGACTTGACTTGGGTTTAATCCCTTGTGCGGACACCACGTGACCTAAATATTCAGCACTGTTCGCGGACAACTTAAACTTACTCCTTTTCACAATAAAACCCCCTTCCAACAACCTTGTCAACACCATTCTCAACAATCTGTCGTGCTCTTCACCAGACTCAGTATCGACCAATATGTCGTCCTGGAAAATGATCACATTCTTGACCCCTCGCATCACAATCTCCATCACCCTCTGAAAGACAGCGGCTGCTGAAGCCAACCCAAATGGCATCCTGCAGTACTTGAATGTACCTTCAGTGGTGATAAATGAAGTTAGGTGCTGACAATCCTGTGAAAGCGGTATCTGATGATATGCTTGTGATAAATCCACTACTGAGAAGCACTTTGCATTGCCCAATATGGCCAATTCTTTGCTGATCATAGGTAAAGGGTGGCGATCCACTATAATATTCTTATTAAGGTCTCTTAGGTCAACACAAAGTCTTATGTCCCCGTTGGATTTAGTGGCCACCACAACTGGCGACAACCACTCTGATCCTTCTATTTTCTCTATGATGCCTTTCTTAAGCAACATTTCAATTTCCTCCTTCACTTTTTGTCTGAGATTCTGTGGGACAGGTCTAACTTTGTGTATTTTAGGGACAGCTCCCTTCTTTAGTCTGATGCGATGTTCATAACCTTCTTGTTTCCCTAGATCCTCCTTGAATACCCTTGGAAATTCTCTTTCCCACTGGTCTCTCACTTCTGCAACAGTAACTGGGCTCTCTGCATTTGCCTGGATCCTTATGCCAAGTTTTCTCTGTTCGGACCAGCCTAGCAATGATGATCCTTCCTTAGTGATAAACACATCAGCTTCACAGCTTCTACCCTTAAACTTTATGGTGGCGGGAAATTATCCTAGCAATTCTATTTTAACATTCCCGTACACATACAGTTCTATGCCTGCTTGCTTGATATCTCTATTCACACATTTTCTCGAACGTTTTCTTAGACATAATCGTCCATGGGGAACAGCTGTCTACCTTCATTGTGGCCACCCTACCATTGACCCTGAACACATCAATCGGTCCTTTATCTTGACTAGACAAATCTCCAATTTCCAACAGATATTTGGCTTGTTGATATTCTCCCGCACTTTCCTCCTGTTCAGGACACCTAACATTGGTATTTCCCTCAATGTCCTCCACCAAAGAGTTCTCCTTACAAACCCTAGCAAAATGTCCTTTCTTTTTGCACTTGAGACAATTCGCATTACGTGCCAGGCAAAATGGGGTTGATTAAACATGTCGGTTACTGCCACACTGAAAACATTTTATATTCTTGGTGTAATTGGTCTTCTTGCTACTTCGAACCGCTGCCACCGCATTTACCTGACTGTCTGTCTTCACAATAGTCATATATTTGGGCGTCTCCTCCATCCCCCTAGCCACCTCTACTGCTTGCTCCAGGGGCAGGTCCTTCGACACTAATTTTTCTTGCAACCTGCTGTTGTTAGTGCAACGCAATAACTGATCTCGGATGAGTGAGTCTGCCAGATTTCCAAATTCACACAAGTGACTGAGAGTACGGAGTGCTGCTATAAATGTCTCTACAGGTTCATGAGGTTCCTGACTTCTGGAAAAAAACGTATGTCCTTCAAACGTGACATTTTTCCTTGGCTCAAAATGTAACTGCAATTTTCTGATTGCCACAGAAAACTGATCCTCTCCCCCTTGGCCCATCTCTGCTGGTTCCGCCAAGCCATTGAAGACACTGTGGCCTTCTGTTCCTAAGTTGTGGAGCAAGACAGCCTCTTTTCTAGCCGGGGCAAATGTATCTCCCCCAATGGCAACCAGGTAAGTGTCGAATAGTTTCTTCCATCTGTCCCACCTAATTAATGGAGTACCCGGTTCAGATAAAAAAGGTGGGGGGGTGGCATACTGGCTGCTGCCATGGTCGCAGTATAGGCCAATGTCTACTATTGGTCCTCAGACAATTCTCTCCTTAGTAGCACACTCACTAATGCACTGTGCTGTGAGTTTGATGGGTTTTTGTAAAGCTCCCACTGAGTCAACTGTATACATTTCACTGTCTTCCTCTTGTTGGTGCACTTAATGTTGTGCAATCTTATTAATGTGTAGGAATTTCCTTTGCGGTTCCACACTTAGGTGGCAGCCCTTTTTGTAATTGCTGCTTGTCAGTCTATTACAGCATGTGCGGTGCAGCTTGTCTGTACTTCACTTGGGCCCTTATATTACAGCTAATACTGTAACAATCCAATTTCCAATTGCTGCTTTTCCACTAATACAGTCTATAAGGTACTGACTAACTGGTGCCCTTATATTACGGTTAATACCGTTATGAATCCAGTCTTCTGAGGCAAGTGGGTGGGCCAAACTTCCTCCTAAAATGAAGTCACACCAACGTCTCGTTGGCTGCATCAAACGCTCATGACAGAGCGACTAATATGGCAGCGTGTGGCCGCCGCAGTAGTGCCCCTACGTGTTGTGCGAGTTGGCCGCTGCTACACCCTGGACAGGGTGGAGCGGCTTGTGTCGTGACCGCTTTATGCTGAGAGTGCAGGGGAGCCTCTCTGACGTTGCGATCAGCTGTCTGCAGGCGACGCATAGCTCCAGCGGACATCCAGCGTTACAGTGCGGTTGGCGGCCCGCTATTGGCTCAATCCTCGTAGCCAGTGAAAAGAAAGCAGAGCCAAATGGCTTAAGGCAAGCTTTATTCAAGCGGGCCCACCTCTGCTCATTCCTTCAACCGTAATCAACTTCAAACCCCACATTCCAGTTCCGCGAGATAAGAACGTGTATCTCGCAGAACTGGAACACAGTGACACAACACAGTTACTTACACAATGCTTAATCAGCCTAAAGATAGCACCTTAGGCACAGAACTCGCACCCACCTAACCCTCTGAAGCAGGGCCTAAGGGGAGTACTCAGGCCCGTAAGAGGAAAGCCTCTGACGGCCTCCAGGGCCCTTGGGATGGGGCGAAAGATAAGGCCCCAGAGGTCACCGACGCCTTCGCAAAGCTTAAAGAAGTCTATTTGCGGCGCCAGGCAGTGCCAGACCTCACAAACCCTACTCCTGGGGAAGACAATGAAGGAGAAGAAGAGCTGGGCTCAGAAGAGGAGCCAGCTGTAGGGGACTTCTCCCCACAGGGGACAGAGGAGCCAGTTGAAGAAGAATGGGCAAAGCCCAGCGGGGGTAAGAGAGCCCGCAAGGAGAAACACCTCAAGGAAGAACAGGATGACATGTTCGATCCGGACAGCATCCGTAACCCAAGATCATCTGACTGGCAGCCGTCACCCAGAGTAGCACAATACATGACGGCGAGGCTGAGGAAAGCCTTGGACAAGGAGGTTAGACAGTGCCTTTGAGCAGAATTCCCACGCCCGGACCTTCCCGGAAAAGTAGCAGAGACCCCCAAGCTGGACCCTAAGATGCTTGCTTTCGTATTCAAGACCAGCAAGGATCCCCGAAAGAGTATAGACAGATCTTGGAAAAGTTGCCAAGAGAAGGTGCTAGATTTAGCAGGCCCTCTCGCTAAGATCATGGATCGAGCAAAAAGAGCTAGAGCTACGGAGGAGGAAGTAGATCTGGAAACCCTAGCAGGATGGGCGCAAAGGGCCGTTTGCCTTCTGGGGAACGCTAACTGCACCATCGCCTCAGAGAGAAGGAGGGGTCTCTTGCTCAAGATCGACCCAAAGCTCAGCGACCTAGCGTCCTATGAGGCCGGAGAAGCAGCGAAAGGACTACTCTTCGGAGAAACGTTTGGCAAAGAAATGGCCCGTTTCGTAGGAACTTACACATCATAGGAGAAAGCGCAGGTCTCCATCCGGAAAATATTCCTGAATAGAGTTTTTGCCGAGACCGGTCTTTTCAGGGGTTGTACGAACGGTCGCCAACAAGGTGGGAGAAGACCCCCCAACCATAGAGCGCAATACTGGTAGAACAGGCAACAGGATGCATTCTTCCCAGCCAGGGGTCGGGCCCCCAGGGGACGCAGAGGAAGAGGCTTCAGCCGAGGGCATGGATTTACACCAGGTAAGGTCAAGGGTTTACCCCCTGTAGGAGGGAGGACCAGTATGTTCTGGGACAATTGGCGTGCACTTTCCAGCGACGCCTGGATTTTTCAAACCATAAGAGGTCTGCAGATAGAATTTGTACAGCCTCCAACGCAAGCTCGCATTCCCCATCAGCAGCGCCTAGCAAAAGCAGAGCAGGAAAACCTAGATCACGAGTTATCACTACTTGCGCAGAAGCCATAGAGAGGTGTCAGGAGAACCCCAAATTCATAAGCAACATGTTTCTCGTATACAGAAAGGAAAAGGTGCGGACAGTAATAAATCTAAAAGAGCTGAATGGATGGATTGTGTACCACCATTTCAAGATGGAGGGGATCCACCATCTTAGAGATTGTCTGAGAGAAGGAGACTGGTTGACGAGATTAGACCTGAAAGATGCTTACCCGACGGTTCCAGTGCAGAAGCAGTACAGATCATTCCTGGCTTTTTGCTGGAAGAAGCAGCTCTGGCAATTCAAGACGATGCCCTTCGGGCTTGCGTCAGCACCCTGGGCTTTCACCAAGCTGATGAAAACAGTGGCAGCGACGATCCGAGAGAAGGGCATAAGGTTAATCATATATCTAGACGACCTATTACTTCTCGCAGAAGACCAAGGAGTGCTAGAGTATCAGACGAGCTGGGTTCTAGATCTGCTCCAGTCCTTGGGATTTCTAGTGAACAACGAGAAGTCAGATACCAAGCCAGCGCAGACGCTAGACTTTCTGGGGTTTGGATTAGACACAAGGAAAGCTACACTGGAACTTCCAGCAAGGAAAATACGAGATATCAAGAGAGAGATCAGATTATGTCTGAAGAAACGAGTGATCTCACTGAGAGTTCTCGCAAGAACAGTAGGGCTGCTAGCAGCTTCTATTCAAGCCATATTCCCAGGTCCCTTACACTATCAAGCTTTACAAAGATTGAAAAAAAAGCACCTGCAGTAGGGATTGAAGTATCACCAACTGATACCATTGGACTCGGAGTCCATCACGGAAGTGGAATGGTGGTTGCAGAATATGGATGCCTGGATTGGGTGTGCCATTTTCGGGGACCGGCCAGACCTGATCATAGAGTCAGACGCCAGCCGGCTAGGCTGGGGTGCAAGGTGCAGAGAATTGCAGACAGGGGGCAAATGGAGCGAGGAAGAGTTGCAGTTACACATAAACTGCCTCAAGCTCCTAGGGGGATCCTTCGCAATAAAAGCATTCACAAGAGACAAGGTGAAGTCATGCGTGCTGTTGAAGATGGACAACATCTCAGCTGTTTGTTACATGAACCACCTAGGAGGAACGAGATCCAGGATGCTAGCAGAGCTAGCAAAGGATTTCTGGCATTTTTGTCAGCAGACAGGGACTTCAGTGACAGCAGAATACCTGCCTGGAGCCCTGAACGTGGTAGCAGACTGGAACTCCGATACCTCACAGACTCCAGTGACTGGAAGCTAGATCCGTCAGTATTTCAGATACTGGATCGGAGGTGGGGACAGAACACACACATCTGTTTGCATCTCGCCTCAATGCACAGACAATCAGTTACTTCAGCTGGAGGCTAGACCCAGAAGCTCAAGGGACAGACGCGTTCCTGCAGGACTGGTCAGGCGATCTCTATTATGCCTTTCCCCCCTTCATGATGTTGAGCAGAGTTCTAGCGAAATGTCGGAGGGAGAAAGCAGAGCTGATTATAATAGCACCGTTGTGGAAGTCACATGTGTGGTTCCCAACGCTGATGGAGCTCTCAGTAGACCTTCCCAGAGTCCTTCCCGAAGGAGAGCAACTGCTCACAGACCCAGCTCGGTTGTGTCATCCTCTGAGAGTGAGATGGACACTCCCGCTCATCGCGTGCTGGATGTCAGGAAACGATGGGAACTGCCGGGCATTTCGATGTAGGCTGCAGAACTCATTGCAGAATCCTGGGCTCCATTTACTAGGAGGAGCTACGACGCAGCTTGGGCCAAGTGTACTAGCTGGTGCAAAGGGAGAGGTTTTCATCCCATTTCAGCGCCTGTAGTGACTATACAGAATTTTCTTGCACAGCTCCTACAGGACGGGAAAGCATTGTGCACCATTGGAGTATACAGATCGGCGATCTCTGCGGGTCACATGCCGATCGAGGGAGTTCCGGCGGGGGAGCATCCGGCGGTAGTTAGGCTCATCAGAGGAGCTAAGTTTAAGGTACTACCAGAGCCTAAGTACAATACACTATGGGATGTCACTGCAGTTCTGTGGTTGATAGAGAGCTGGCCAGCGGACAGATATCAATCCCTTAAGCAGCTGTCAGGGAATCTAGCAATGTTGCTCTGCCTTATATCCTGTAAACGAGTGTCGGATATCAGAGTGTTGGAGATCAATGGGAGGATGTTTGGGCCAGAAGGAGTAACTTTCGCGATAGTTCGGAGAACTAAGACAGGAACGTCGTCAGTTCACTACCTGTATTTCCCTAGTAATACCAAGTGGTGCGCGTCAAGCTGTATTAAGGAGTATGAAGCTAGGACAGCATACAACAGAGCAGAAAGTACCACCCAACTGCTCATAGCGCGTCGAAAGCCATTTCATGCAGTGAAGACAGCTACTATTGCGAGATGGGTCAAGGAAGTAATTCAGGCAGCGGGGATTGACTTACGGAAGTATGGTATGCACTCCGTAAGTGGAGCTATGGCATCCAAAGCATTTACGGCGGGAGCATTGTTACAAGAAATTATGCTGGCGGCAGACTGGGCAAATGATCGTACCTTTAGAGAGTTTTACTTTAAGCCAGCGGAAAATATAGCTCTTACTGTATTGGGGAAGCTTTGAACAAGCATAATACTCGCCTCCAGTCTTGCCATAGAATAAAGATTACCCCTGCTATCTGCGCAGGGAGTATTCATTCTATTAAAGACTAGGAGGCGAGCATTAAATTCTCACCCTACTGTATATGTATATATCATTGATCATATGTATTGTAAATTATGATGTGTTGATATGTTTACAAACCATGGACACCACCCTTATGTTCTATTTGTATCTTTCCTTAGAAGACAGAAGAATAGTTGAGTGAGATGTCTAGTAACGAGGAAGGTGCAAGCAGCCGGGATGTTATCGGCAACCAGTTTGAGTAGATAAAGTCTTCGCACAGTTGGCGGGACCAAGTTCTAGAATTTAAGTGACAATGATAGCGAGTAAAAGAGAGGAGGAGCTCTGAGACAGGATGTGGTCATAGAGGAGCTAGAGAGTCGAGGACTACAGAGACTTTGGGACATGTAGTTCAAGCAGTGAAAGTCATTTTGGACATTTCAAAGTTGTTGGTTTTGGTTGTAATTTGTTGAAACTGCTGAAGAGTGGTAATAAAAGAAGTGAAGCATAATGCTCGTCCCCTAGTCTTTAATAGAATTAATACCCCCTGCGCAGATAACAGCGGTAATCTTTATTATCAGTCGTACTTTGTCATTTCTGTAGGATAGTCATACAATTACATATTTATAATTATTTTTCAGTTTCTGCAATTCATGTCTTTCAATTTTATGTTTGTATTAACAGGGTTTTTTATTAAAGCACTAAGCCCTGAGCAGCGGGGGCATTACCGAAACGCTCCGGCTTTTCGGAACAAAAAGAAATGGTCAAAAAAATGGCCACCGGGGAAGGAAAGCAGAGTCCGTTTTCCCTTTCCCTGGCGCCATTCAAAATGCATTGAAAAAGGTAAGCAAAAAAATGGCCGCCGTGGAAAGGGATAAGGGACTACATGTAGTCCCTTCTTCCTTTCCATGACGGCCTGTCGTAGACTGGGAGTGGACATGCGGGGGACAGAAGTGTTCCCAGCATGTCCGCTCCTGAAAAGGACCAAAAAGAAGGGAAGTGGCATTGGGAAGGCGGGGAGGGCATTGTTTGGATTGGGGGGAGGGGAGGAGGAGGGAAAACACGTACCTGAATCCCCGGCAGGGGAAGATGGCAGACTCCAGCCATGTGGTGGCTCGGAGCAGGGATTACCCCGTTCTGAGACACCTCATTGGCTGAGGCTCTGCCAACCCCCCCCCCCCACCACCACCGGGGACAAAGGAAAGGAAGGTTAGGACAGGGTAAAGCCCCGTCGAAAGCCAATCAGATTGATTGTTACAATCTAATTGACCCTCGCCTGGTACTAATAAGAAATATACATTACAGGGTCCACAATAGCGACCCTTTAGTTATCGTTAAGTTGTCTTTCCAATAAGAAGCACAGTTTTTGGGCAGTTTATAACTTTGGCACCATTTGACGAACCCGCACAAAACGTTGCACACAAAGTATAGACCCAACTCTGAATTGTTTTGGAGAGTTTGGTTAGGTTTTGTCTAGGAGGGGCAATGTTATAGGGGGAGCCCCCAAAACATTTCAAATCTTGATAGAGATGAATGGAAATTGTTTTTGCTCGCAGCTACAGCCCATTCCGCTGGATGGATGTGCACCAAACTTGTGCGAGGAGCAGAGGCCATGTCCTGAAAGCGTGCTTTTGCAAATTTGGTGTTAATCCGTCCAATACATTTTTTTAAAGTGCCCGAACAGTCGGTAAAATAAAAGGTGTGATATCTCTCTCCGGTCTGCAGAATTACTGCCCGATTCAGTGTCTACAGACGCCTCTGAGCCAATCAGGGAGTCGCGCAATGTTTTTGGACATCATACGCGGAGCTGATTGCTCAATTGAGAAACGTGAGGTGCGTCAAAACTTTTGAAACAGATGCCATGTTAGATTCGCGAACTGTGCCCATAGGCCTTGAACATTGCGGTAAAATCATATGCAAAAACGCCACATTACACTTGTCAAGCAAATGAAGCAATTTCTGGGGAGGAGTGGGGTGAGGCGGATGGGATGGTATATATCCAGAAAAAGCAAAAAATCAGATGTTTTTCTTCTCCAATGTCCGCAAACAGATGTTCAGGGACATTACTATGATGTTCACAAACTTGACAACTGTTCGAGGACATCCATGCATATGTGTGCATTACAGGGTCAGTGAAAAGCAATCTTTGGATGGTTTATAACTTTGGCGGTGTTCAATGAAACTTCAAGGAATTGTATGATAGAAATACTGACCCAACTTTGAATGGTTCTGCAAAGATTGGTGCTGTTTTGTTTAGAGGGGAAAAAGTTGGACGAATTTGACGAATCCACACAAACGTTTGCAAAAAGATTATAGATCCAACTTTTAATGTTTTTGCAAAATCGTATGGGGGACCCACATTTTCCAAAACTGGATAGGCTTGAATGGGGACACAAATTCTGCTTATATCTGCAGCCCAAAATGCGGGACGGATTGCAGCAAACTTGTGTGAGAAGCATCACAAAGGACCCAAAAGCATGCTTTTGTAACTCTGCGCTGTGTTTTATTTTTTCAAAAGTGTCAACATGGTGAAATAACATTAGCCATGCCCCAGACAATCTGGCCACTGGCCATGGCCACCAGTGACAAGCTATGGGGTTAAAATGGGCACGGCCACCAGGAACCAGCAATGTGGTTGAAGTGGGCAGTGGGCCAGGCCCCGGTAAGGACAGGTACAGATGATAGTGATTTAAGTTTGGTACCTGAGGCATAGCCTGTGAACAGATTGCCAGTGCATGGCTGGAAATGCTGGAAAGATTTGCACGCGGCGCAGCGACAAGGACCCAAAAGTATTCTTTTGCAAATCTGTCCTGTGTTTTACTTTTTCAAAAGTGTCAAAATGCAGTTGCAAATAAATAGAGGTATAACTTTGGTGCCTGGGCAGTGGGCCTGCTCAGTGGGACCTGATACATGGCCTAAGCCCTTGCCCCATGGATTGTGCAAGCCATGAACATTGGCCATTAGTCACATTATGGGGGTAAAGTGTGTGGTAGCCAAACCGGCCCTTTCCCTCAGGGTCACTTTGGCCTCAGCTCCGGCGTGCAGCAAATAAGGAGATCAGACACAGGGCCTCATCACGTGTTGGGCGGTAATGTCGGCGATATTGGCCCTACCGCCAAACCCCCAGCGCTAATAGCGCCGGATCACGGGTTTGGCGGAACGGATATTGCCCGTTCCCCACTGAGCCCATTCAGGAATTCCCCATTCCCCATTGGGCTCAATGGGGAATTTTCACGCTCTTACAGCCGGCGGTTTTCCCCCGGCGGTAATAGCGTGACATTTCGGCGGTTTTCCCCCCAGCTCAGAGCTAGGGGGAAATCTGCCAAACCCGTGATTTGGCGGACCCTTAAATACGGCGGTAATAGCACTACTGCCGCATTTAAGGGTTACTGCCAAACTCGTGATGAGTCCCACAGACAGATGGGTAAACCAGGCTTCTTGTATTAGATAGAAAATGCACAGCATACAGAGTGATCAGAGATTAAGCAGGAACATACAGCAGGACAAGTGGCGGGCAGTAGCACTTATAGCTCTCTTGGGACAGCTCTTAGAGCTCAGGTTATATAGCATATCCTATGCAATCACTAATATATTATAGCATTTGCACAATGGCAAGAGGTATTTGGCATGAAATTGCAAACATTTGGCAATAGCTGTCAACATCTCACTTGTCTTGTGACGAAGCCTTGCAGGATCATCGGCTGGGTACATCGTGTTGTATTATGGATAAGCTATTCTCAAACGGCATGTACCATGCTTTGGGGATCATACACTTCTAACCACACGGATAAGATCTATATTATACAAAAAGGAGATGTATTAACAGGTGTCTAAACAACAACAAAGAAAGAATTGACAGATGGCGTATCTAATACCCAAAGATTCATACATGAACATTAAAACGTATTTTTATTAAACATATAGAAATTAGCACTCATAAAATGATCACATTTATGTAAAACTCAATATAAAACATATATCTCACATAACACAAGGAATACAAACACTGTGGGTTGGTTCTTCTAATAATTAGATCACCACTCCATATGAAACTTCACACTGGAATAGTTTACCTTATTTTGAGATGCTATTAGTATATTTTCAAAACCCAACATGCACACGTTTCTGTCCCTAAAACACAGACAAATGTAGGACATTCATCAGGGGTAAAAAGTTGCTTGTGTTTTTTAGTGGTGATAAGTCTTCTTTCCTGTCACTTTTTTTCTGCCATATTTGTTAAGTAAGATGAACCCTGTGGGTTAAAGACACACTGTTAACGGATTGCCTATTTTCTTCACAATCTTATCATTAGACCTTAAAAGAGTGTCCCCGATCCAACTAGGGGGCTAGATATACTTCTGTCTTACATACCTTGATAGTAGGGAAGATTTCCTTTTTGTTAGGGAATATCACTCCAGCCTTTTCTTCTAATCTGTAATGAAACAGAGACACAAAAGGAAACTATCTAGAAATTGTAGTAACCTATCAGGACTATTCTATCCCTATTGTAGGTCCTCTTTCCTATAGGGATTGTAGATAGTTTTATCCACGCTTGTAAAATGTCATCATGTAGTAGACATGCAAATTGGTAATAGTATGTTAATACAATGAAACTCTAAAGGGAGATAGACAAAGACACAAAGGCAACAAAGCCTTACTGAGGATGTATATTCTTTAAACAGTAGGTTCTCCACTGTCACCCAGTCTTTGAGAAACCCTTTAAGAAAATCTTCAAGAAAATGGAGGGGCCAAATGTACTTACTTAGAGAAGTAGGCCAGAAACTCAAAGGTCAGAAACTCACCCCAAATTCGTGTACATTCAGTGGAGGATTCAGTGTTCGTTGTTTTGCGGTCAAAATATGATTCAAAATGGCCACTACAAGTATACTCGTACGCACGTATCGTGACGCTATGTTGTCATCACGTGATGATGTCATCGCGCTTACGTGTGTGTCGTCGTACCTATCCTGCCTACCTCACAATGCCATAGGGAAATGTAGTCCCCTGTGATTACAGCCGCGACTTTTGGAATGGGGTTGTACTGAAAGAACTCAAGGGCACACAATAAGCCTTCCTATTTATTCAAAAAGAACTTCAAAATGTTTGTGTGTACATGAGTCATTTAGTGAGAAAGTTGTAATTAAAGGAGTCATGACAGTGATATATATAAAAAGGGTCCATACCTGGCATACACACATACAGGCCCCAAATACAGTTGTATGGATATCAATTTTCAACATGGTTTTACAATATCCATATTTGGCAATAGAAAACTCATATTTGGCAATAGAAAACTCAGATTATCTACACTGAGTGATTGTACACCCAAACCCTAGAGAGGGCAAATGCCAAACTAGCTAGAGCAATAAATGGACAGACAATAACGGCCTAATGTTATGCAAATACATACGTTTTCATATACAGTATGTCAAACAGGATTGATTATCTTCATAGATCTTTGATGTCTTCACATTTGCCAATACTTGATGTATATTGGGAACAGTACCTGTCTCCTTTCTTAAGTCTATAGACAATTCAAAGTCGCCAGCGGGTTGATTGAGCATGCGAGTATGTAACATCTATGCATTATGCCATTCAATATTTTCATTGAGACCTTGGATATGACTCTTGGTCAAAAAGATTAATTTCTGTTCTAGGCTCAATAGTTTCTTGTTAATTTGTTCCTGTGTTTTTCCTCTCACGTGTTTCAGGATAGTCCAATTAAAATCGCTACACTTATGATTCTTGTCCAAAATATGTTTGACAAGTGGTGCTTGATCTACCTTGTTTTTAATACAACTTTTGTGCTCAATCATTCTCGTTTTACACTTTTGGATGGTTTTGCCAATAGAGATATATTGACGTGGGCATCTAATTACATAGACCCCATTCTCCGTGTTACAATTTGTGTGTTCTGTGATGTTCCATTCCCTTTCTAAACCCAGATCCACTGTTGTAGTTTTCCTAATCTGAGCACACATAATACAATTGCCACATGGGTGGTGTCCTGATACTGGTGGTAAACCCCAAAGCCTTGTCTGATGGAATTCTTTCTCTTTGCTATTCCCAATATTCTTCATCACTAAATTACGTATAGTGGTACACTTTCTTAAATGCTACCAAAGGTTTGTCACATTCCTTTGTCATGACTATGTTCCAATTTTTATTGATGATACCTTTGATTTTCTAGGATAGATTACTGAAGGTATTAACAAATACCAATGGAGTCTCCTTTGTGTCCCTATTCTTATGCAGTTGTTGATCTAGAAGGGCTTTTCTATTATTGTTGAATGCCCCATTAGCTGCACCCTTCACTGCGCGTTTGGGATAGCCCCGAGTGGTCAGTTTGTCAATTAAATTGTTAGCCCCGTTCTCATAGGATTCATTAGTGCTGCTATTTTTCTTAATGCGCAAAAATTGTCCAAAAGCTAAATTGTTCTTTACATGTTGGGCAAGATGGCTATTAAAGTGGAGGAGAGCATTTTTGTCAGTGTCTTTAGTAAATGGTTTGACCAACAGAATGCCTTGATGATGATATATGGAAATGTCCAAAACGTACACTAGATTGTTACTCCTATTTATAGTGAATTTGAGGTATCTGTTCTGTTCATTCAGCCACCTATTAAATTGGTTAGCCTCATCTTTGCTCCCCTTCCAGATGACAAAAATATCATCTATATATCTTAACCAACATAGGATGTTATCTTGAAAAGGATTCAGATTGCGGTAGATGACAGTTTCCTCAAACATATTAACATACAAGTTAGCTAACTTGGGAGTCATGGCGGCTCCCATCGCTGTTCCTTCTACTTGTATGTAAAATTGGCCCATGAACTGAAAAAAATTATTCGTGAGTGCCATCTCTGTGCACCACCTAATGAAAGAATTGGGAACAGGGTGATCGTCTTCCCTTTTCAAGAGGGTTTCTTCTACAACTTCGAGGGTCGCTCGTTGAGGTATGTTAGTGTACAAAGCTTGTATGTCCAAGCATAATAGTAGGTTTACATCTGGATTAAACACACTTCCCTCAATTCTGTTAATGGCATCAGTTGTGTCCTTCACATAGCTCTTCATACTTGGTATGAAAGTTCTCAGATAAAGGTCTACATATTTTGATAGGGGCTCCAACAAAGAATTAATTCCTGAGACAATGGGTCTCCCCGGGGTTTTTCCAAATTTTTATAAATCTTGGGCAATATGTAAAATATTGGTACTCTGCCATTTTCTCTCATAAGGTATTCCCCTTCTTGTTTGCTAATTTGTCTCTAATAATAATAGATAACTCATTTCTGGGGTCCCTATCCATTTTTTGGTAGTGGTTGGTATCAGATAATTTTAGACATTCTTCCACATAATCTGTTTTGTTTAACACCACTATCGCACCACCTTTATCCGCTTGTGAGATAATAATTTTGGATGATAATTGTCAGATAGTAATGTCCTGGTTTGAGCCCAGAGATTTAAGAATGATTTGTTCACTCCTACTCAAATGGGAATGTTTAGGAATGCCCTTAGTATTATGGATAAGCGCCATTCGCATAAAGCCTACTGTTATCTACCATATATGGTGCTAATGCTATACTTAAAGAGCAAGCAGAGGAGAAGGTCTGACAAGTCTTGCCGATTTATATATGGCTGATTTTAAGGTTTGTTTCATTTTCCACAACAATCCATATGATAAATAGATAGTTGGAAATGATATATAGATGGCATCTCTTCTTTATATGGCTGAACACCAAATAAAGGCTGGATGACTTTTTGGTCCGGCTCCACCAATGTAATTCCAATCTAACTTTTACAAGTCATTGTGATAGACAGTCGCTACCATTCCTAGACATCTCAATGTGCCATCAGACGGAGTCTTATATACCTCCCTGTACCGGAAGCACACTGACCGCAATACCCTTCTGCTATATTGAAGCCAACACCCTCGTTCTTTACTTGACAATACCATATCGTAAATATTTACGCATGTGACACAATTGCTCGTTGGTGCAGGATTATGAGCAGCATGCGTCCCTTCTTCAGGAAAAATTGGCAGCTAGAGGGTACCCAAAATGCTAGATGCACCAACAGTGATTTATTTACTCCTGGTACCTAAAGACAGAAGGAAAGAATTGGACTGCATTGTGTGTGTCACCACCTTTTTTTTAAATATACCATCTCCATCAAGAAATTGATCCGCAAATACTGGAACTTGGTTGTTAGCACTGGCTGCACCCAAGGCCCTCCTTTATTTGCCTTGAGAAGGGACAAAAACATCCAGGACAAACTAGTGCACTCCTGCATGCGGTCATCGTCCATTGATTTGGTGCAGAACAGGCAGCATGGACTCAAGATTGGTGCCCCATTATAGGACACTTCCCATGTGGGATTTGCGTGGTGTGGCAGTTCACCCACAAAACCTCGGTTTTTATGCATGAAGACTTTGTATGGCATCTCCAACATTTCACTAATTGTCAGTCCAAAATGTCATCTACATTATTAAATGTCCATGTGATTTACTTTGCATAAGTATGACTAGCAGAAAGTTGGTGACACGCATCACAAAACAGAGATCAAGGATATGCAAGAGATGCAAACTGTGCCCTTAGTTTCACATTATTTGGCAATGCATCACTCTGCTGATGATATCAGATGGTTGGTCTTTGACCAACTCAAAAGCAACAGGAGTGATTTCTCCTTAACTAATAGGGTACTGAAATTGGAGCAACGTTGGATTCTTCGCCTATGCACCCATGTACTTGGCCTTAATGACGATCTACAGTGGCTGGTACTGCTTGCTTAATTAACAAGCACATCATTTTGTCATCAGTAATTCTAAGTTGAACTGAGGCTCTGTACACTGGGCATACATTTACTTTCCCAACATGGCCGCCTCGATTGCCATGTGTGTCAAGCGGTCTATGCTCCTGTAACACAGGAGGTTGGATTTAGCCCACGCAATGGCGATCTAATGAGCAGTGCCTGGTTAGTTGGACTTTTGCTTGGCCTGGAATTTGGTGGGTGCACAGGTGGCAACGAGCCATGCACAGTGCCACGTGCGACCAAGAGATTGGCTCCCCTTTTCAAGGTACGGCCCGTCACCGTGGGCAGGGATTAGCAGTAATATGGCAACAACTTGATGCAACAATGTTCAGGTGTCCGGTATTATTTGTTGTTCCTTATGCACAATAGACCTTATTCACAGGTGCCAGCAGATTTCCCCTGTTAATCAATGGTGCCAGCTGGAGCTGGACACACGTTTATGTGCCAAGGTGGGCTTTTGGTCCACAGTGAATTAATGCAGCACAATGCAGGACTGATGCGTAAGTGAGTTTCTCTCTCTGTAATGGTTCTCATGCAAAAGATATATACAGCACAGAGATGTTCACAGGTGGTTCAGTGAGGAGCACAGTACCTCACTACATGACTGGGAGACACAGTGACTGAGTACTATGATACTATGAGTACTTTGTCTCGGCAGGATAGCTCAGCGGCAATGTGCTCGCCCTAGGATGCAAAACGACACAGAGCAACACAGGTTCGATCCCCAGGTCCGCGCTTAGAAACCTCTGGGTATTAAGCGCGTTATAAATAACCTATCATATCATAAAATATTACTTAAGTACTTTTGCCGGTAGAACATAGCATGGTCACCACTTTTGACACATGTGTTTGTTCCACGTGCAGGTTTGGTTTAATCTATGGAGACACAAACCCCATCACTTCCATATACTGGTCCATGCGTTTGATGGAGACCTGGTGTAACCTGAAACTCCAGTTGACAGCCAACTTATCCGATAGTCGTCAGCCTACCTAATTTTAATCCTGTGTATATTATGTACATTGGGACTCATTACAAAACCGGCAGACTGACGACGAACTTTGCGAATTTTACCGGCGCCCAAGAATGGGCAATTACCGGGTCATTACGGCCCCGCCAGACCCAGTATTTGCCCATTCCCAGACGCCGGTAAAAAATGCTCCCCATTCCCATTTGAGCCCCATAGGGCTTAATGGGGAGGCCGGATGCACCGGCACCATTCAGAATGGTGCCGGTGCATCCGACATGCTCTGCTCATGGGTGCCGGTCCGCCCACCATAGTTCTGAGTGCAACCTGTTTGCTTTTAAGAATCTGTGTTCCTTTTGCAGTGTTGTTGGCTACCTGTCCTAGGAGGAGTGATAGGGAATGAACACCGGCCCTTTTGGTTGTAGTGCCAATGCTTGGGATCAGGGACCCTATGAGACCTTTGAACTATGTCCAGGCGTTGCGTTTGGACTGTCGGGGTGTGTAGTGCGCTTCTGGAAAAAAGGACACATGGCGGATCGCTGGGCAAATGAACCCAATGTTGCACTGACCAGTCCAGTTAGCTGGTAGCCATTGGTAGGCGCTAGCCCCAAAAGGAAATATAACCCTCTGTGGGTGTAGAGTGCTATTGCAGTGCTAGGTGTGCCATTACTATGATCATTGTCCTATCCTACTAACAGCTGTGTGGTAGCACGTCTGTTAAGCACATAGGCGGCTGGTGTGATACCCATTGAAGGCATAGTGCCTATCACAGTGAAAGAGATCAGAGTATGTGGAACAAATGCGGTCTGTTTCCTAGGAGGTAAAGTATTGGCATAGCTGGGGTAGAAGAATCCCCGGGGGCAGGGATGGTTCAAATTGGGAAAAGAAGAGTCCTTGATCGGGAAGTCATAACACCATTCAGCAAGATTGAAAGGGACAGGGATGAAGGGAATTGTCCCACTGATGTACATAGGAGTGTGGGAGCATACATAGCAATCAAAGGCATTTGTTAGGTCACCGTAGGCCCAAGAGAAGTTGAGGAAGGTGTTGGTATCTTGGTGTAGGAAGGCAGAGGTATGGGGAGGCAGAGCCAATACCATGGTAAGGACCAGCAACATGTTGTAAACAATTCAGATTCAATAATGCAATAGCAGCGTTATTCCTAGCTTTAGCAGTCAAACCCTACAGAGATTGGGGGCTTATGCCCACAAGTTCCAAAGAGTGTCAATCGTTAGAGGACCCTGTAAACAGGAGAGATGATGATGCAAACGTTTAGGATCCCTGCAAGCATAATGATGACAGATGTGTTGAGCTGGAAGAAATCAGCTGAGGCACTGGGCATATACAGCTGGCCTCCAAAACCCCCTTGGGCTGGAGGACTTAAGCGTTATTGTAGCTGCTTGGTGACAGAAACTTTTGAGAGCGATGGGTCACCCGTAGGAGACAAGTGTAGCAAACCTTCGAGAGCGATAGGCCACCCGTAGGAGTCAGGCATAGCAGTGGCATGCTTTCAGTAGGTGTGGTTCATCTGCTGATGTCAGGTGAGATGGTGGCCACACTCCGCAAGTTGTACCTTGGAACCGGTAGCAGAACTTCATTGTCGAGGAGTGCTGGATGCAGAGTCACCAAGGTTTTAGCTGCTGGGACACCATTGGGCAGCTGAAGAAGGGTGTGGTTCTCCTGTACCCCTGCAGATTGCAGCTTTGCTGTGTCTTTGGTGCTGGCAGACGGCAGGTGGTCTTTCTCCTTGACATATTGCTGTTTGTTGCAGTCGATTAGAGGTGCTGTGTTCACACTCTGGCTGGCATGGCCCCAGGAGTCATGGCCTCTACAGCATACAGCGGTGTGGGTTGTCAGCAAGATCTGGAAAGGATATGCCTTCCAGCGATTATGCAGGGATGATTTTCACTGATTCACTTTCAGGACCTCCCATTCTCATGCCAGGAGGCTTTGGCACAGTGTTTCAGGCGGTTGAGGCAGAGCTACTTGGATTTGCTGGAAGTGAGAACTGACAACGAGCATTAGTCTTTTGCAATATGAAACAACAAGATCATCATTCAGTTGTAAATCACAGAGTTCATGAGAAGGTGGTGGAGTAACTGGCATTCTCATGGGCCTCCCCATGGGTATCTCGTGGGTGGAGAGGCCGTGTAATCTATTTACAGTGTTTCTTATGTCCATGTGTACAAGAGGGAGGGCATCAGGCCACTTTAGGCCTGTTTCCTGGCAGACCTTGGCAAGGCGAAGCTTCACGCCGAACTTTCAGCGTTCTACTGCCCCTGCCGATTTTGGGTGAAAACTACAATGAAAGTTCTGCAGTATCCTTAAGGCACTGCAAATGTTCTGTACAATTTGTCCTGTGAAATCAGTGCCTCTGTCAGAGTTTATGGAAACTGGAAGGCCAAAACATAGGCTGAATTATTTCAACAGTTTCTAAGCCACTGTAATGGAATCAGCATTTTTACAGGGGTAGTCATCAGTCCAACTAGAACATTTGTCTATGACCACAAGGACGTAGTTGAAGGAGGCACACCTGTGCATGCTAATGAAATCTATTTGGAGATTCACAAAGGGGCCATAAGCTACTTCATATGCCCCTTGAGTGGTCTTCACAAGCTTCCCAGGGTTGAACGTGAGACAAACGGGTCAGTAAACACAGCATTTCTGGGCAATGTAGGGGGACTTAGGAGCAAATAATATCTCTGGTACTCTGAGGTCCTTTTTACCTTGCTTGAATGTGACACAGATTGAGCAACACGTGCTAGATATGGTAATAACGAGAGTGGTGCCACTAAGCGGCCCGTGTTATCACGCCATAGGCCATCAGAGCAACAAACACATTTGTTACTTTCCCAGCCCTGTTTCTCGGCCTGGGGGGCTGCCTCTTGGAGGTCCGCCAGGATGGAAAGCGGTGCTATGGGGACATCAAATGAGAGGAGAAACAGCAGCACATAATCAGGAGCCTGAGGGCCACATTTTTTGCATGGCCATCAGCCAGTGCTTTACCCTGTGAGGTTCTGTTAGAAAGTCGAGTGTGGGCCTTACACTACACAATGGCCAACTCTGTTGGTAGCAAGATCGAATTAAGCAGGGCTTCAACATACGGTGCATTGAGAATGGGAGTACCTTGTGCAGTTAGGTAACCTGTCTGTTTCTAGAGGGTCCCGCAGACGTGTGAAATACCAAAGCTTAACATGAATCAGTGTAAATAGTGGCTGTGCGTTGTGTGATGATCGTGCAAGCCCGTGTGAGGTCAATAAGTTCAGCAAATTCTGCTGATCATATTGATAGGAGCTGAAAAGCTTAGAACACTTCATAGGCTGCGCAAACAGCAAAACCTGACTGGAGACTACCTGTTAAATCTCTAAGACAAGATCTGTCAACAAAGAGAATGAGGTCTGCATTGGGGAGGAGGATATCCTTCAGGTTGGTTCTTGATGATTACACAATGTCAACCGCTACAAGGCAGTCGTGCGGATGACCGTCATCAAGTGTGGGTAGGAGGGAGACAGGGCTGAGGTGGGCGCATCTGATGAGAGTGATAATGGTGGCAGAGAGGACCCGTTTTTCATATTTGGTGAGACGTGCAGCAGAGAGGTATTGTTTTTTACCCTTGAGGAGGAGTGCTAATACTAAGTGTGGTACTGCTATGTTTATGTGGTGTGCTAGTACAATGTTGTCAGCTTTTGTAAGGAGAAGGGCAGCGGCAGCTACTGCTCTGAGACATTTGGGAAAAGCAGAGGCTACAGGGTCTAACTGTGAGCTAAAATAGGCTACAGGGCATTATAGGTCCCTGTGCTTGTCGGTGAGTATGCCTAAGGCATACCCCTCTTTCTCATCACAGAACAGGGTGAATGATTTAGAGTAGTCAGGAAGAGCGAGGGTGGGGGCAATGGAAAGTGAAGTCCTGATCTTGGGGAAGGCTGTGGAAGCATCAGGAGCTCATGTGAGTTTGTCAGGCTGGGAGTCATGTAGCATCTTTGGCACAGGTGCTACAGTAGAGGCATAATTAAGGATCCAGGGGTGGCAAATATTGCTCATTCCTGAAAAGGAGCGTAGCTGTCTTTTAGTGGTGGGCCTGGGACATTGCAAGATGCAGGACACACAAGAAGGGGCAAGGCCCCTTTGCCATGGTAAATGTTGTGTACTAGGTAATTAAAAAACAAAAAAGTGATGGGTGGAAGGTTTTGAATTGATCTGAATTGAATTAAGACCGGCTACTGGTGAATTCTAATCACTGGTCCCTGGACCTTTGTGTGCCTTACCTGTTAATCTTCTTGGCAGTACTGCAAGCCCCCTGCTCTTGCTGCATTCTCGGAGGCGGAGACTGTGAGGATCACGTGACAGTGTCACGTGATGTTCCGGGAAGAATAAATTGCACACACAGCCACCCTTGCGGCATTAAGCCCTGGAGCTGTAAGGGCTGGAGCCGCTGTTTAGCTGTTTGGCTGTGACCTGTGCCCTTGTCCCTGGGGACAATTCACTGACTTGGCTGACGGCTGACTACTGCCCAGAAGTAAATGTGAGTACCATAAAACTGTACGAAATCTCCAGACAGCTACCTTGGTCATCCCTACTACTCTAATTGCTTAACTTCACAGGGTGAGGGAGGAGAGTCGGACTCTGGCAGCTCCTCAAGCTGTCGGGTGTTCCTTACCCTGTGACTTTAGACAACATAGCTTTTACTGGAATATCTGCTCATCTCTAGGACTTCTGGTGCCTATACTTGCTTAAACATTAACACTAATTTTATATATCTAGAAGCAGCACTTTCATATCTCTCATATTTAGATATACTTGTGGATGTTTTAGTATTCTTGTTGTAATTGTACATCCCTTTTTTTATGATCCAACTTAGCTTTTACTCCTACTCAGTGCATTTTATTGAAATATCCTGTTTCTATTTTTAACTTTACTGCTTATGAACTTTGTGATTTATATATTGTGGTGACATTTTGCCCTAGTTGGTCTGAGAACTGTTTATCTTTATCTGTAGTTTGTTTCTCTGTTTCTCTAGTTCTCTGTGTGGATTTGTATCTGGATGACACATAGGGGTTTTAGGAGTCAATCAGCCATGGAGGCTACCCTTGATTCTCTGAAATCTGGTGAGAAGCTTCTTTCTCCAGATTCCAAAGAAGGTACTCGACCTCAATCTTCTGCTATTGTCCTCCTAGGCAAACAGGACATTACCCAGGTTGAACTCTCTAGCACTCAAATCCCTGGTCCCTTAGGGACAATTGCACTGAAAAGTATTGTGCATGCCCAGATCCATCCTCACGATAGGAATGAGATTTTTAATTCTATGGTCATTATTTCATGTATTCTGGGTGACAATAGTTATATCTTTAATTTCCATTGATGCTCAGGAATAGCGACTAGTGGCTACTCTAGCCCTAGATTTGGGTGATAGGGTTAGTTCTTTAGGGGGAGACCCCATATTGCTGAAGTAGATGATCAAATGGTGAATGCTACCTAAATGACTCCTACTCCTTTACAGTTAAATACATCTCTGCCTGCCACTTAGTTGGTTGTTCTTGGTCCCTAGTGTACAAATATTTCTGCTGTTATTAGTGTCCCTACTGCTTTACAATCATCTCTTTTGGAGGGCCATATCAATCATACAAACTCTCCTTCTATGTTTTCTGTGGGGGTGCCCTCCCCAGGTGGAGTGGTAAATCAGAGCTTAATTACACATATGCATCTTTCTGGCTGCACAGCTTGGAACCCAGACAGTTCTATTTTGAAAGCTCTGGTTTTTAAAACTCCCCTAAGGAAACCAATGCTTAGTACCTCTAAAACAAAACCTAAGCTAGGCTCGTTGGGGGAACCCATTCCGGGGGAAAACAATTCTAACTATTTTGGGAAAAGAACAACTATTAGCACATTAATTAAACCTCCTCCTTCAGGCCTTTCAGTAGTCACTCTAGATAACTTGCATTTGGCAGAAGTAGTGAAAAGATTGGACACTGAGGAGTCCTCACATAATGATATTGATGACATTAGTATCATTGAATGTTCAGACAAAGCAATTGCCGAGAGTGGGTTGGAAACTAGACCGACTGATACTAACAATGTTACCCAGCAGACATGTGATGCTTCATTTATGCGTTCTGCATCTGAACTAACAAACTTTATTGATAAGCACACTGAAAAGCAAAATTGGTTGAGGGAGAGGGGTCTTCTCCCGGAGCCGATTCACGAACATCCCAGTGACTCTATGCTGCATCACACTCTTAAGGAGGCTGATGAAAGGATAAGGCTTACCCAACTACTGTTTCCGCCTTAGATATGGTGCTGAGCTCTTTTGTTAGTCTCTATGATAGTATTTGGGCAGAGGTTAGATCCCAGTCTCTCCTACTCTCTGAAAACTATGTCAGGCTAGAGGGGCTTGACAGGTTCAAAGAGTTGGTGAAGATTATTAGGGAAGATAATCCCATAATTACTAAGCAATGCTCTGCTTCTCCCAATGCCGCCTCAGTCAAATCCTGATGGGGGACCTATTGTAAGGGCCTCTGGTTTGGCTACGGTCAGTGCCATTGGAGAAGATCTATACAAGATTCCTTGCCCTATTCCCTCTCACCCCTCTAGGAGGGTCGTATCTGCTCAAGTCCCAATGATATCTTTTTTGCAGAATGAGGGAGATGTCATAGCTTATGTCTCAAGGGCAAAAGAACCGCAAAAACTCAAGAAGGTCGCTGCCATTATAGATCTAACTAAATCGGCTGTTGTGCCTGAGGAAACTTTAGAGAGGTTGACTCCTCAAATTCCTTCCATAGCTGCACCTGCAGATGCATGTGACCTTAATATATCTGAAGATCCTAAACGTGATAAGGGAGCTAATATTAGCTCTACTCCAGGTTCAAAAGTTTTGCAAAATCTGGATAATGCTCCTGTTTTCATAGATTTGACAAAAGAAAATCTTTCCTCTAAAGGCCAGGCCCCAGCAGGCAAAAAACTTTTACAACAAATTAAGTAAACCAAAAATCAGAAAAATATTTAAAAAATGAATTTGTTTACAAATAAATTCTTTTACAACTTGGTTTTACCTATTCTCTCTTTTCCCTCTGGTCCGACTGTGCCTCCTAAGGGGGTTTTGCCTTCTTGGGTACCAGGGGTGCCTATCACCATGGCCTCTAAGGCCGATATTTTGGCTAGTGAGGTCATTCCACTCCCATTGAAAACAGCTATAGGTATTCAGACAGATCCGCTTGTAAATATGCCTGCTCCTGATGACAGCAATTGCTCTATGGTCCCGGGCATGGCTATCTCGGTTCAGGGTATTACTACTCTCCCTATCTCTAATGGTAACCCTGAGGTCTTTGACCGTGTAAAAAGCGGTCTGGGTACTTCTAATTCTCAAAAAGAACATCTTACTGAAACTTTTTCCTCTGTGAATTTGTCATCTATTCTGATCCCTATGGATTCTCTAATTCCTACAACTACTGCTTCTCCGACTTTGGTCAATATTGATATGGCAAAACAACTTCTTTTTGATCTATATAGAGTGAAGCCCACCTCTTTTTTTTGGACGTCACCTCGACTTCGGGTCTTGACCAGCCCAATGTTGTTGACACTTGCTCTCTCCATATAGCTGGTCATCAACTCTTCCTCTAGATGCTCATATGAACCTGCCCCAGTTGGCTATGGGGGACCGTATGGTGGGATTCAGGGAAGTGGGGAATCTCTATGTCCCTGGGATTTTGGGTTCTGCTCAATCAAAGCCTATTAATTTAGGCTCCTCTGGTAGCCAGGAAAGATTTCCAATCGGTCCCGATTCATTACAGAAAGGGACAATACTACAGGTTGCAGGGGCCCTGAATCCCAAGATAATTCATTAAATCAATTCAGAAAGGATATCTCAGATTCCCTGCCTCAAACCCTAGGAAATAAAGAACCCCTAGAGATCTTACAACTTGTCTCTGGGGTAGCGACATGCTCATGTGTCTTAACCGAGGGAATATCCTTAAAATGTTACATCAAATTCCTACATTATCTTTGGTCTCTAGCTATGATCTAGAAAGGATCTACTTTCCCCTTAAGGATCGTTTAGATCTTAGCAATATTGTCCTGAAATCAAGAGTGGTGTTGGACCTGATAATGGGAGAAAAAGAAGGCTTTAGGGAGCTTGGTTTTGAAATAAAATTGGTAAAACCAAGTCAAACACTCAGTATGCATGGAAGATCTGACGAGTACAGGGGAAATCTTAATATGGTTTACCACCCTGAAAGGCTCTTTTAACCTCAACAGAGGCATTTCTCGGCCAGGAATTATGGAGATGCTCGAAATTCGGCCCAGGTTACCTCTGGATTGTGCAACTGAGCTATTTAATATAAGTCTGGGCTTTGTAACAAAGAAACCAGACTCTAATAAATTGGGTTTTATGTCCGGGAATACAAGGGGAAATCTACATCTCCTGACTAATACTAATACAGTAGCTATGATTAAAGGTACTAATTGTTTCTATCTGCAGGAAACCTGGTTGCTCACGTCTCCCTATATTGATGGCTATGAAATCTATTCTCAAAATGCCAAACCTAGTTTGGGAGGGAGAGCCTCACAGGGCCTTCTTATTGGGTTACGGTCTTCTTTGGGCTTCCAAAGTATGATGTGTCCAATACGCCATTTGGGATTCTGACAGTGGAGACTGCATCTAGAGAGGGAGCGGTTGACATTCTCTTTTTTAACATTTATTGGCATCAAGGACTAGCCGTCCTTGAGTTCTTCTTGGAACGCATAATGGTATTGATCCTAGCCTGAAGATCTGTGAATATTAGGGGGAAAAGTGATTTTGGCAGGTGATTTGAACTCTGACTGCTCTGCGTCCTCCGACGTTGATTATGGGGACCTGGGACAAGATATGGAGGAGTCTGCCCGGGGGGCCAGAAATATGTTTGGAGTAGACTTTGGAAACCTTTCTTTGGAATCGCTGGGTCTGATATGTTTTTTTTTTATAAACATATTTTATTGGTGATTTAAACACATCCATACAACATAACAACAGTTTCCCCCCTTCCCCCCTTCCACCCATCCATCCCGTGTTGATTCCTTGGTCTGTTCATGTTTGTCACTCCATGCATCACCTCCAGTAGTATGTCGCTTGTAATGTTCAAGATAGGACCCCAGTGCTCCTGCCATCGCCCACCAATAGTTCTCAGATTTCACGTTCTTCCCACTTTCCCCAGATCTTCGTAGCTTTTGCAGGGCATCCCCGTGCTATGTATATTCTGTGTTCTTTTGTCGCGCAGATGTCCATTTCGTTGACCGATTGGTCGACTGTTGGGCATTCCGGTGCACCCCATTTCTGTGCTATGTCCCGCTTTATCAGGCCCATTGCTGTGGAGAGAAAAATACCCTCCCATTTGTTCGAGGCGCTTTCATCCGAAGCACCCAGTAGCATTATTGCAGGTTCTAGTGTTATTGTGCGGCCCAGCTTTCTTGTAAGTACTTGTGAGCATTGTGTCCAGAAGTCTCTGATCTTGGGGCAGTCCCAGAGGAGATGAAAAAAAGTGCCCTCCTCCCCCCGGCATCTCAGGCAATTGGGGTCTGCTGCCCTTCCCCAACCGAAAAGGGCCACGCGGGGGTAGTATACCCTGTGAAGTATTTTCAGCTGTACCAGTCTTATTCTGGAGTCTATTGCGATTTTGCGAGGGTGCATGAGGACCTGAATCCAGTCCTCAGGGTCAATATCCCCAATATCCCGCTCCCATCTAGTTTTGAGGCTGGCCAGTTCCGGAGTAGCGAATGCATTGATGGCCTTATACAGTATAGTCGTTACCTTGGTGGGGATATGCTGTGGCAGTAGGTTACGTTCCAGGGGTGTATAATCTGGGGCGTTGGCAAGTTCTTGCCTGTAACCCCTGAGAGCGTGTGTTAGTTGTGTATAGTGATATTGTTCTGCTGCCGGGATTCCAAATTTCTGTTGGAGTGTTTCAAACGGAAGGATGGCGCCATCCGCGATAACATCTCCCACTGTTGTTATCCCGGCCCTCACCCATCGGGTCCATGTAGTCAGTTTTTTAACCTCCGTCAGCATATGATTGCCCCATAGTGGTTGTGCCGTGGTGATCCTGTTCTCCCAGCCTATGTGTCTGTGGGCCTGCCTCCAGACAGTCGTGATATGGGATGAAGTGGTTTGTGCGGGAGGTCTGGGTAGGCTTTGGTATAGTGTTCGGATTGGTGGGGTATCCTGGGTGATAGGTAATTCCGCTCTGATGTGTGAGAGTTCTGGGTCCCCATGGTGGATGTCATTAACTATATTTAATTGACTGGCCCAGTTGTAGGATCTGAGATGTGGGACTCCTAGGCCCCCCTCCCAAACAGAGCGCTGCAGCTTGGCTAGTGCTATTCGTGGCTGCCTCCCCTTCCATATTAGTTTCCATAAGAGGCCCTCTACCCGGGTGAACTCCGAATTTGGTATGGCTAGCGGGGCGTTCTGCAGGACATAGAGGAAACGTTGAAGTGCCATCATCTTGAATAGGGCCGCTCTCCCCATGAGTGTTAGTGGCAGGAGCCTCCAGTGCTGTACGTCACCATCGAAGCGGTTGATCAGCGGGTGTAGATTATGCAACACATAGTTTGATAGTGTCCCATTGACCCATATGCCCCGGTAACGAAAACCTTCCCTCTCCACTCGACATGGGGTGTCCCGGGGAATTGCCAGGTCATCACCTTTAACCAGAAAGAGGACTATTTCCCCCAGTTTACCCTGAGGCCACTGAAATTCCCATAGGTCATCAGCATTCGGGCTATGATGGGGCATGCATGGTCCGGGTTGCTCAAATACAACAGTAGGTCGTCTGCATAAAGGGAGAGTTTATCCTCCCGTCCATTTGGCCACTGGAATCCGGACCATGTAGTTACTTGTCGGAGCCATCGGGCTAGTGGCTCGATTGCCAGGGTGAAGAGAAGGGGGGACAGCGGGCAGCCCTGTCGAGTGCCTCGGCCCAGTGGGAAGGTTCTAGAGGTCCAACCGTTTACTCTAACTGTGGCCAAGGGGCCCTTGTATAGAAGTTGAACCCAGCTGAGAAAGGTTTCGCCTATGCCCATATGCCGCATTATTGACCAGAGACTCGCCCATACCACCAAATCGAACGCTTTCTCAAAATCATTTGTAAGCAGCGCGAGTGGTGTATTAAGGGTTGGGGCCCTTTCCAGGAGCAGATGTAAACGTCGTAGGTTCATTCTGGTCGATCTTTGCGGCATGAAGCCGCATTGATCTTGATGGACCAGTGCCGTTATGACCGTTTGGAGCCTATATACCAATACTTTGGAAGGATTTTAGTTTCGCTATTAATGAGCGATATCGGTCTATACAACTTACATTGGTCGGGAGGTTTCCCTTGTTTGGGAATGACCACGATATTGGCGGTTCGTAGGTCTGGGGGAAGGGTGCCCTGCGTCTTGGCGGCTAGGAACAGATCACCAAGGGGGGCCGCCATCTTATTGGTGCCTAACTTCTTCCAGGTCTCGGCCGGGAAGCCATTTGGGCCCGGTGTTTTCCCTGATTGTAGTTGGGTCATGGCCTCCGATCTCGGGTTCGTCTATTTCCCTATCTATGTGTGCTCTTTGGGGTTCCGACAACTGCGGGAGCGTGATCTCCTCCAGAAGGATGAGTCCGTGGGGGCCGTTGGAGCGGCGTAGAGCGAGGCATAAAAATTGGCAAATGCCTCTGCTATTTCTGGGTCTATTTGCGCAGGTCTATCTGGGCTATCTGTAATTAATCTAACATGTCGTGCCCTTCCTCCTGTCGCTCCAGCCATGCAAATAGTTTACCCGCTTTATCTCCCTGTTCATAAATTCTGGTTTTGGACTCCCTGTGTGCCTGTCTGGCGTTATCCAGCACTGTATTATGCAGGGTAGCTCTGGCCTTTAACAGGGAGCGATGTGTTGCTGGGGTAGCGTCAGCGATGTAATTGGTTTCCCACTTTTCTACCTCAGCCTCCGCCTCAGTTACTTTCCTATGATGTTCTCTCCTTTTGTTGCATATCCAGGCCGTCATCTCCCCTCTAAGTACCGCCTTGTGTGCTTCCCAAAGTGTCACTGGATCCTCCACCGAGCCCGTGTTAATTTTGGAGAATTCATCTGACTTTACAGTAATGTGCTCCACGAATTCAGGGAGGCCCAGGTTGTAGTTATTTAATCTCCATGTTTTGGGCGGTAGGGGACGCTCCGTGTGGAGCGTCACCTCCAAGGGAGAGTGATCTGACATGCCGCGGGGGAGGAGCTCTGCCGCCTTTACCCTATATGCTTCGGGGGTTGAGAGGAAAAAATAATCTAACCTGGATAGGGATGCGTGTGCTCCCGAGTGAAAGGAGAATCCCCGGTCTGTTGGGTGTAGTTCTCTCCACACGTCGCTCAGACCGAGCGCCGATGCAAAGGTCGCTAGACCCGTGGGCCGGCGCAGGTTTCGGTTGCGGATATGTGTCCGGTCGAGTGTGTTCCACATAACATCATTAAAATCCCCTCCCAGGATCCACAGCTCCGTCTGTTGTTGCACCATCAGGGCCGTCACCTCCCCCAGGAGAGCCTCCCCCAATCCCGGTGGGGAATATATCGCTAGAATAGCCATTGTCTCCCCCAGAGTGTACCTTGAATCATCACAAAACGGCCACTGGGGTCGTGCACCACAGTGGATAATTCAAAAGGGAGTCGTTTATGCAGGAGGATCAGGACCCCCCAGGAGCCCATAGTATACCCTGCGTGGTACTTCGCCCGATAGTTGGATCTGCGGAAAAACTGGCAGTTTGAGCCTGCTAAGTGGGTCTCAGTTAGAAGAGCTACATCAGGGGAGCGTCTGTTAAGAAACTGTAGATCAGTCGGCGTTTTATACTTGAGCCCATGCCATTCACATTCCATGTGAGGAGCTTAAGAGACCTATGGCGTTCATTAGACATCGATGAGGCTTGTGTATTTTGGCAGTCGGGGTCGCTATGTTGTTGTGTAGCCATTACTGTCTAGAGGTTTATGGTGTTGTGCTCTGCGGGCGCGTGGTGTGTATGAACTTAGAAACATTGTGTTTGCATTTGCTGGGAGTGTGGGCGGCGAGCACTGTGTGTTTGGTGAATTCGCTATGGACGTTTGCCTAGTATGGTTCCCCGGAAAAAGATAAACATAATACAACTTCCACTCCCCCCTCCCCATACTCCTCCCCAACAGGAAGTATCTGTCACCCAAACTCTACTGGCGCTTAAAACTATGTCGCCAGGTTAACTTAACATGAATTGTTCACACTACCCCTCCGACTTACTATACCCGTGTGGGTCTGGTGTCTCAGGTCTCAAGTCGGGGGCATGGCGGCCGTCGATGGCATGGTGTGTTACTGGTGACTGCTTGCGGTTCATGTGATCCGTTGCAGGGGGACGGGGGTAAGCCGCCGTCGATGATACTCCCGGAGGAGTGTTCCTTGCAGGTCGTTGCCAGGGGAAGTGACCGGGCATTGAGTACGCATGAATCAGCCCGTTCACGTGTCCGGCCGCTGCACCTCTTTTTTTCTTAAACATCCGTTATTCATTGGGGTCTCCGTCTGGTTCGATTGGGACCTCCGGTCTGGGTTGCTGTGCAGGTCTTTCTCCCCGTGGTTGGGGTGTTGATCTACTTCTGCAATTTTGATTCGGTCCAGTCCAGTCCCCCCCAATGTGAGTTTCTGCCCATCTCCAGGCCCCCTGCGGGTCAGTGAAATGGACAGTTTTGCCCTCATGCAGGATTGTCAGTTGGGCTGGGAACAGCAGTCCGTATTTCATGTTCATGGAGCGTAGTTTCTTCTTTAGATGTTCAAAGGATTGCCTGGCCCGTTGGACCTCACGGATGTAGTCTGGAAAAAAGGCTATTTTCGCTCCGTTATATGTCATTGACCCTTTGGTACGGGCCATTTGTAAAATGGCGTCTCTGTCGCGGTAATTAAGCAATTTTGCGATGATTGTTCTCTGGGGAGCCCCGGGGATCGGGCATCCCGTGGGCATGCAGTGTGCACGCTCCACCGAGAAGAATTTTGAGAAGGTCTTTGGCGCGAAGAGATCCGCCAGCAATTCCTCCAGGAGGAGTTCCACGCTGGGTCCCTCCGCACGCTCCGCTAGTCCCAGGATACGAATGTTGTTGCGGCGGGACTTCCCTATCCCTCGTCGACTCGGGCCTCCAGAGTTTTCAGCCGGTTCAACGTTTGCACGAGTTGTTGGTGTACCCCGCTCAGGTCATCCTCCACTCCGGAGATTCGTTGTTCCGTTTCCCCGGTCCGGGATGAGAGTTTCTGGAGGTCGTGGCAGAGGAAGGAGACTTTGGTGGAGATGGTGTCCATCTTATGCTCCACCGAGGCGCGCAAGTTTTCGATGGCGGCCATCACGTCCTTTAATGAGAGTGGTTCCTCTGCTTCCTTTGGCGGAGAGGGGGGTCACCCTCGAGTCCTCAGTGCTTAGTGCCGTGGTTATGCTCGTGGCGTACTGGTCCATTGTATGTTGGGTCGAGGTTTTCTTATTCCTTTCTTTGGCCAGGGTATTGTTTTGCGTGGGTCGCTTGTTGCCTGTTTGAAGGGGCTGTTTTTCCCGCCTTATCTCGGGCCTCTACCGTGCTCTTTTAGCTTGCTTACAGTGTTATAGTCTCAGGAGCCTTAAGCAGTAGCAGTCTCGTTGAGGTTCTGTTCACCTCGTTTATCTTGCCTCCTTAGTACCTTGAAATACGTCGTTCGTATGTATTTCCGTATCAAGGAGGGCCAACTCGCCCACTTAGTTCTCCCCTCGCATCGCAAGGATGGTCCTGTTCAGTATTCCACAAGGTTCTCAGTTATCTCCTCCCCAGGCGGCTGCAGGAGTGTGGTAGGCTGCCTCGCCAGGTTGCCAGGTGCCGTGGGATGTCGGTGGTCGGTCGGGGAGGAAGGAGGGTCACAGGCCCTTCATGTCTGTTCCCTCCTTTCTGGTTTGGTCCTCTTGACTGGCGATGCTTTCCGTGGTATCCCGGAGCAGATCTCTCGGGTTCCGCCCGCCCAAGAGCCGAATGGCGCTCCGAGGCACCGATGCCCGGGAGTGGCGTTGTTACGTGGATCGATTCCACCGTCGCGTGCCGGGGGCGGGGGAAGATCGAACAGTCCGCTCGCCCTCGGCCACAGCAACAGGATATGGTCCACCGCTGTGCAAAGTCTGTGGTTTGAATAACGTCCAGTTGCTCTGAGGGTATTTAATACTGCATCTGCTCCGACAGTTGAGATTCGCCGCTGCCCACGTTTGTCTTCGCTCTACTTCATCGCGACTTGGAGGCGGCCATCTTGGTTGGGCCCGCGCGATACGCTCTATCAGTTTCCAATGCCGATATCTTGCGTTTTCCGGCATGGATCCGGTCCCTTTCACGACTAGGTGCTGCTATCGTGTTCCGCTGCCCGGATTTATTGTTTTTTAGCAATTTCACCTTTTCGTAACGCAGGATATTACAGGATTTTTCAGGCGGCCGCGGGAGCGCCGACGAGTCACGTTCTCATCGCTCGCTCGCTGGCCACGCCCCCGGGTCTGATATGTTTGAATGGTACCTATGACTCTACCCACCCACTCCTCCCTACTTGGCAGAGAGGTCTTTCAACTTCTACTATAGATTATTTCTATGTAGACCATTCTCTGCTACCTCTTTCCTCTGAAGTCCAGGTAAACTTTAACCCCTGGAGCGATCATGGGACTCTGACTGTTTCCTTCTGTCTTCCCTCTAAAAAGAGAGAAAAGACCTAGGTACGTAAACTCCTTAGAGAAACCCGATATCTCGACATTGACCAGGCTGCTAAAAGCACCAAGATTAAATCTATACGTCAAAAATATAAAAAACTATTGCATAGCAAAATAATTCAGTTTGCTGCAAAACGATGCAGAGCTGATGCTCAGTGTCCTGGTCAAGAGGGATCTCGGGGCTTTTTGCGCTCTCTTTTCATCTCAAGAGTCTGTCTCTGCCACCGATCAACTGAATTCCATTGCACAGGTCCAATGGGTAGATTTCTATACTGAGCTTTTTGGCCAAGGGGAAGAGGGTCTTCAAGAAGTTGCAACTGGGGAGGCTGCACTTAACACCTTGTGGGAGCCTTCTATAGATTATGAGATGGTATTTGGGCTAATCGTCAAAGCTAAGACCTCTAGGGCACCAAGCCCGAATGGTTTGACGAATAATACACTGAAAACTCTGCCGGAAATTTGGGCTAACCTACTCTGTATGCTTTTCCAAGACAAAGCGAGAACTGGCACTATACCAACTAGCTGGCAGACTGCTCATATTGTTCCCATCTTTAAGAGAGGTCAGCGGACTCTTGTTAAGAACTATAGACTGATCTCCCTTATTGACGCGGATTGCAAGCTGTTTGCCTCTTTGCTTCTCTCTCATGTGAATGTCTGGATTAAAGAGAATCATATTCTAGAGAAATTCCAAACAGGGTTCAGGGCTGGTCATTCAACCAACGTAAATGGTTTTATTGTAACTGCTTTACAAGGTTCAGCATGGAACAAATTGGGCGGTACTTTATATGTTGCATCAATCAATTTTTCAAATGCTTTTTGATTTAGTGATTAGGTCCCGTCTGTGGGCCAAACTCTCCAAGTGAGGGCTACCGGCAGGCCTACTCAATCTGATCATGGCCATGTATGAGAATTTGGGGGTCCATATAAGGATTAATTTAGAAAGGATCCTCTCCAGAAGAATAAGGACACGTATAGGGGTAAGGTAGGGCTGCTATCTGGCCCCATGCCTTTTTATCCTATATCTGGCAGATGCGGGGGAATTCCTTAGGGATGCAGGACGGGTTCTCGTGTTTGGCATATGCTGACGATTTTCTGCTTTTTGATCAGACCAAAGTTGGCTTACAAAGATTAATATGTAAGTTTGAAGAATATGCTGTAATTAATGGGTTAAAAATCAATCCTAGTAAAACTCGTACCCTGGTCTTCTCGAAAGGAAAAAAAGGGAACAAACAAGTCTGGAAAATTGGTGGGGAACCGATTGTAAGAGCACATAAAATTGTCTATTTGGGATTCCTGATCTTGGCTCAACCCTCAGTTGGTGAGCTTTGACGATCCATTAGATATAAAGCCTTACTCCTTATCTCTCAGACTATTAAGTTGGACAATAAGTATGATAGGTTCTCTTTTAAGCCAGCGGTAGACTTTTTTTCGAAGGAAAGGTTGTTCCAAAATTAATATATGGCATGGAACTCTGCTACTTGGATATCCATACTTTCTGGGATTCTCTGGAGGGTATCTTTTGGAAAAAGGTTATGAAGCTTCCCAATAGTATCCCAACAGTGGCTATAAGTTTTGAATTAAGTCTGGTATCTCTGCGAGCCAAATATCTTTGGCTGATCCTGGCGCTTTTTCGTTCTCTGCTCTGTCCTAAAGAGGACGAGCTTTATGTCAATTTGGGCAATATTCTTCTCTCACAAGGATGTTTGGATCGTAATGTATATTTACTAAAATGTAGAGACCTCTGTGATAGGACTCTATTAGATCTGTCTATGGACAGGGATACCTTGATGACTAATCCGGACAAAGTGAAAAAGCTCCTCTTTTCCCATGACTGGAATAGCACATCAGAAAAATTCCATTCATATCCTTCTCTTTGTGATCTAAAATTTGAACATAAGAAGAGAGGTACTATGTCCTTTATCTTGACACAATTTTCTAATCGCTATTATCTCTCCCTCCTTTTGAAACAGGTGGAATATTCTTCCTACTAAGGAAGTTTTGCACAGAAGGAATGCAATTAAAGACTTAAATGTCCTCTGTCATTTTTGTCATGTGAGAGAGGTCACTGAAACTGTTCGTCATCTGTTTTTAGATTGTGCTGCATTGAAAGGTTTGAAGGCACTTCTCTTGGGGGAAAATTCAATACTTTGGGGCTTCTGGGGCCAGATATGTTTATCTGGTCAAGATGCCTTTCAATCTCTAATGTTACAGAGGTCCCTGCAGTTGCAGGCTTTATTAAATATTTAGATCTCTATGCATCCCTGATTTAAGTGTCCTGCTCAATGCATTTTTATCTCTATTCCCTCTATCTCTGATCAATGATTGTACTATCTGAGCTATATCAGTTAACTATCAGTGTCTATCAGTGTCTATCAGTGTCTGTTATCCCCTGATTTGTATGTATTCAGAAGCTACATCAAATGTTCACAAATGTTTGAATTTTTATATCTTCTTACATTTTAGAAGGAGTTTAGGGCTTTGCTGTATTGCTAATTTACAGATATGTATTCTTCCTTGCTTCTATTCATTAAATGTAATTGTAAAGATTTCTTATGTAAACCATATACACATTTTTAAAAAATAATAATAATTAAAAAAAGAATTGATCTGAGCCACCGACATTGCTCGGGGCTACCTTCCACACCACTGTTTTTAGGCCGTCTGTGCCAATGCAAAAGGGGTCCAGCCATATGCAAATCAGTCAGGTACTGCCACCAATGGGAGCAGCCCTGCCCGAACCACTAGGTCTTGTCCCCTCTGCACAGAAACAATAGCAAGCCCAGACATGTTTTGGCCTTATTGGGCCTCCTCAGTGAGGTGCAGCTTGGTTCCCTATGGCACAGCGAGTAAGGGACCAACGTCAGGGCATACCCTCTCTCACATAGGGAGACAAACAAAACCAAAAAAGGGATGGGTGTAAGGTTTCAAATTAATCTGAACTGCTAGCATTGTTTCAGCCTTGATAGGCCTGCTCAGTGAGGTGCAGCTTGGTTCCCTACGGTGCAGTGGGACGGGTATGCCCAAACGTGGGTCCCGTGCCTGCTGGGCCTAGAGACCCAAGCTACTCCCCACTGATGAGGCCCAACAGGGCCAAAACATGTTTGGGGATGCCTGTGGTCTTTTATATGGGGAAGAAAAATGTTAGGATGCAGAGAAACAAGGTATTGGGGATCTAACAACAGGGGAGGGAGGGCAATTGTCAGCAATGGATCTGCTATTAACCAAGTGAGGAAGCAGTCGGGATCAGATCACCCACTCTAAGGTATGCTGTGGAGTTGACAGTGTATGGACCTAGGTTTTAGGGAGGAGTCATTCCTTAAAAAAGAGCGTCTTGATCTCCTTCCTCAACTGTAGAAGCGAGGTGGTGAGTCAGATGTTCATGGGTTGGAGGTTCCAGAGTTTGTGGGCTTAGACAGAGAAGGCATGTCTTCTGTTTACTTTCCTTCCTGCACAGATGGAATTCAAGTCTACACATGACCTGACTTCTGGTGGATCGTAGGCCTCCGCAGACGCTGAGAGTCTCAGTGAGGTAGCTTGGGGACAACATGGTGACAGCCTTGTCAATGATGCAGCAGGACTTGAAGATGATACGAGCTTGCAGGGGCAGCCAATGCAGTTCGATAGGGGTCGGCATCATGTGATCAAATTTGCAGAGTTGTGCTGCAGCATGCAGGACATATCTCAGGGGAGCAAAGGTAGTCACCAGAAAGCCTTCCAAAAGGCCATTGCCACCATCCAGGTGGGAGAGGAGTAAGGCTTGGACAACAGATCTGAAGTTGTTTTCTTGGTTGAGGGGCTTGATTTTCCGCAAGAGAGAAAGTTGGTTCCAAGATGTGTGTGTCATATGTGCTGTTTGAAGGAGAAATGTCTGGCGATGTCAAACCCAAGAGACATGGCACAGGTGGCCAGCTGGGGTGTGAAGCCCTTGAGGTGCATAGCAGAGAGCCAGATCTGGATGTCCAGGTGTTTGTTGTTGTTGATCAGCAGTAGTAATTCAGTCTTGGAAGGGTTGAGCTTCCGGTAAGCAATGGACATCAATGACTCGATCAATGAGAGTCAAGTCTTGAGCCTGTGGATGTCTTTGATGAAAGATATCTTGAGGTAGAGCTCTGTGTCATCTGTGTATTGGTGGATGTGGATGTTCTGTGGAGCAAGCATGGCTCCAAGCGGTTCCATGTAAAGATGGTGGATCACTGGGGAAAGGATGGACCCTTGCGGGACTCTACAGGAGATATGTGGGTTGTTGATCTGGAGGAATCCATTTGTACAAAATTGTGTCAATTATCAAGGTACGATCTGACTGATCCCCAAGTGGCGATGAAGATTGTCGGTGAGTGTCTGGTGATCTACTGTGTCAAATGCTGCTGAGCGGTCAAGGAGAAAGAGGAAGCAAGGATGGCCATCATCAAGGATTTTAAGAGTATCGTCAATCACCTTGATGGTAGCCATTTCTGTGCTGCATCTGTGTCTGATGCCAGATTGGTAGGACTGAATGAAGAAGGTTGTTGGCTTTGATGTGTTAGAGGAGTTGTGTAGCTACTGCTTTCTGAAGTATTTTACCTAGCAAGGGACGATGGGTGATTGGGGGTATTTGCTGAGGTCGTCAGGGTTTAGTGTTGGTTGCTTAAGAAGCAGAAGAATTTCCCCTTTCTTGAGCGGAAGGTCCTTGAGTTAGGGAGCTATTGATGAATATCCGGTATGGCAGGACTGCTTCAGACTGAAGTGTCTTGAGTACAGAGGAGCCAGGGAGGATGTCCTCAGCATACAATGTGGCCTTGAGGTATGCTAGAATGGCAGGGAGGTCTTCCATAGTAAGTGTCTTTGAAGTTGTCCAGGTAGTTGTGGTTTTGTGAGATGGGATGTGTAGTGTGCTGTCACTTATAATGTTGGCGTCTATGTGTTGGCGGATCAAGCTGATCTTCGTCATGAAGAAAGAGTTGATGACAGTAATTTAGTCGGGGAGCGGGTTGATGCAGTGCTTGATGGCTTTGAAAAGTGCTCTCCTTTCATTGTTGACCTTGGCTATGGTGTTTTGGTAGTAGTTGGACTTGGCAGTGTTGATGAGTCATTTGAATGTAGCGTTGAGTTCCCTGAGCAGGGTGAAGTCGGCTGCACTCTAGGATTTTCACCAAGTCTTCTCTTCTTTTCTGATGGTTTGTTTGTTGTCAAATCCTTGAGTGCACCTGGGTGCGGAAGGTTTATGTTTGAGAGTGCGTTGTTTCACTGGGACATGGCGGTTAATGTTGTTTGTGAGTGTAGTATTGATTTCTTGGACAAATGATTCGCAGTCCTGGTTAGTCAGAGGTCCATCAGCCAATGTGAAGTGGATTTTGCCAAGATCTTCCATGAGAGCCTCCACGGGGAAGTTCTTGAATGATCTGAAGACTTGTTTGCAGGGTTTCCAATGGGTTTGCTTGACTGGTATCGAGCCACTGATGTCAAAGGGGATTGCCAGAGGGTCTGACCAGTCAAACGGAGTTGGAGAGCTGTGATGGAGAGTGGGCAGGGCGGTGAGGGTGAGGCCAAGGGTTTTACCTTTTCTATGAGTTGGTTCTTTCATGTGCTGTGTGAGGTTCTAAGTGTTGAGTAGTCAGTGGAGATCTTCTTTCATTGACTCGGTTGCTGGGTTGCTAGGGATGTTGAAATCGCCAGGGAAGATGCTGTAGGCATGTGTGACAGACATGGTGGTGACTAATTCTGTGAAGTCTTTGATGAAGGAGGTGTTGGGTTTGGGTGGTCTGTAGATGAGGTGAAAAGTGACTGTATCCGTTGGGCAGAGCAGGAAAGATTTTTGAAAGAGCTAATGGCGGCGATGTCCAGTTGGGTGCATGGCCATGATGCCTTGTGAATGATGCTGAGACCTCCACTGATTATATTTGGAAGGTGTTGTTACAGAAATCAGAAATGGTTGGTTGCTTAGCCGATATTGGCAATCATCCGTTTTCTTGTAGGTGTGGATGATGGAGTGTTGATGGGGCCTATAGTGATGCGAGTGAGATTGATGTGATGTGGGCAGCGAGGTTGGCTGCTCATATCGTGAGCAGCGAGGTTGGCGATGAGTGGTGATGGTAGGGATGGGCTGTTGGGAGGGAGGAGTGAAGCACATTGTTGAGGGAGCTTACTTGATGTTAGAGGAGCAAAGGTTCTGGTTCCGGGTCCTTCTGATCCAAACAGGAATTGCCTTTTCTTTGTCTGCCCTTTGCTTCGGATGCTGGGGCGAGACATCCTTGATCTAACAGTTAAGAAAGGAAAGCAAGGGGCAGGGCAAGGTCGGTGGGTGGGTGGGTCGTAGGTCATGTGACCAGCAGACTCCTCAAAGCTTTCGGCCTGGTGTAGCTGCCTGGAAGATGCAAAAACAGGTGGTGGAAGTGGTGGAAGAGCAACTGAATGGCAGGGCCTGCTTGTTCAGAGCATATATTTGTAAATACTGTCCTCCACCTCCTCTCTACATACCAGGTCCCTCAGAATATATTAGGTCAGTTTTGACACCTGTAGTTCCTTCAAAGTAAAAGGCATGATCCAAACATCTATTGTGCCTTTCTCAGCTTTTAATATTATCAGAATGTCTAACCTATGGACTAGCCAGAAAGCGATGTGGGGGTAAATTGTGGGTATGGGTGAATAGTATGTGCAGTCCTTTTCCACCAATGTAGCTGGTGTAAATGTCCACTATTCGAAATTCGTCCATCTTTTGTTTCAACCCTTACAAAGTTGCTTCTTTGTTTGTTTCCTGAAATCTAAACCAATCAAAAATTCCTCAGTACAAAACCGTGCAGCCACTGTGAGAAAGTGTAAGATGGATGCCTGCTCTCCCACATTAGGAGCATATACTAAGGCCATCACCCACTCTATCTGTCTTATCCAATGTTTCACCATAACTCTCTGTCGTTGAGTACTGATTTGTTTTCAGACAGGTAGATTTGCATTTTATGACTCGCGAGAATAGCCACCCCTGCCTTTTTAGTAAACCTGGAATTGAAGGTAGAACTATCTACTGCGGAAGCCAGCTCTGCTCTATGTGGAGCAGGTGCAGTGTCCTACAAGCAAATTATTTCTGTGTCTGGACTGAACATTATCTTGTCTGTTTTACTAGATGAGTTTACCCCTTATCTTTGAAAGTGGGACACCTAATCATTCTTGCCCATATGCTTACTTCCATATGTGCTCTGCTCAGTTGTGGTAATTTCCATAGCTTAAGATCCATACCTTGCTCCCCGCACACTCAATCCCATTACAAACAGCACTTTTTTCAAAACAAAGATACACCTTTCATCATGACAGTGCAGTTCAGTGGTATAACTAAGTAACAAGATTATGCCTCCTATTGGCAGACCAATAGAGCAGTGAAAAAGAAAAGCAAAAGAAAACTCCAACGCTGCATCACTGGAACAATTCTTTGTCAAATTAAACCACTTCCATCTGCATGCCATTTACGAGGTCGAACGACAGAAGACGGAAAGGGCCCCCATAAATTCCATACATTTATGTCCCATTAAAAATACCATACCTCTACTCAGCCATCCTTTTCTGTTTTTTGGTCTCTGGCATGCAAAGGTCTTCTTGGCCCCCCCAGTGGCCTACTCCTGGCTGCATGACCACACAGTTTGACACAGCCATGTGACTTGTCCCCAAATCCCCAAATTCTCAGTGTTCCTCAGGGACCTCAGGCACTGTGATATTCAGAACCTGCATGATCCTTTTTCATCCACTTGGTAAGTGAAAAGTATGCTGAATGGAAAAAAGCCCCTGAAAGCAAACTTCTTCCATTGTTGAAAACTCAGTAACCGGCCTCAAGGTATATCGCCTCTGTAGCATGATAGGGCATACATGCAGTAAAAAGATGCTGGAATGTTCTTGCTAATAAACAGAGCCTAGTTATTTTGCTTTTCTCAGAACATCTTACTTGTTACAAAAGAGTGGAATATAATAAGAACATCTTTGTCAGCGGAACTCAGGCTCAACCGCCGCACTGTTTAGTTTAATTGTATGTGCCTATTCTTCCTCCAGTATGGCAGCAGACATCAATAGGAAATATCGGTTCCTAGGGTTAGTATTATTAGTTATTTTTTATCTGGTCGTGTCCTATGCTTGAAATCTACTCACTTGTCCCTACAGAGCTGTGAATTGATCAGGAGTTGTTTGACCTGGGTGCTGAGAGTTTCCTTACTTTTCAAAGACTTAATAACAGCAGACTCGGTGGGGCCCACTCGCTGATCCAATCTGCAATTTCTTTTTTCATTGAGGGCACAACCAATGTCAGATCCCACAGGAGAAGACAAGCTTATTTATTTAGGTCTGCCTGCAGCTTTGTGCATAAGGCGGCTAGTACACACACCAGATCCTCTTTCATTAGAAAAGCTTTGTAGTTGATGCGGCTGCCATAGCTTCTTCCAAAAGGTCTTCCACTGGTTCTTGAGATACCCTACGGGCCTGAAAAACAACTTTCTTGCTCCTACGTTTCTTGGGTCGCATGTCATTACACTCAGATCAACTGGAGACCGGGCCCTGATATCTACATGACACTGACCTAGTTTCAAGTGTGAGGGTCCTCTCTGGACCTTGCGCTCTCCACTACTCCCAAGGGAGATGTGCTCTCTGATCACCAGAATGTTGTGGGTGATAGCAGATACTGCATGCTCAATGGGGAAACCTTATTCCATGTGTCCTAGAAGCCAACAGACATTCCCCCCAGCTCAAGTTACAAAGAAATATTGTGATCCCCAGTCAGGGCTTAGGGTGTTGTAGGATGCCTCTGCCCGCTCCTCAGCGAACAGGGGGCATATATTGCTCCTCAGGCTCTTCAAAGTTTAGATCTGATGCTCTCAGGTCTTCCATTGCATGAGACCTAAGCCCCTCTTTCAACATTAAAATATTCTAGCTAGGAGCGTGAGCACGGGTCCTGTGAGGTGTAAACCGCCACCTTCACGTTTTTTCCCTAGCCCCAGGACAGCTCATTCACCACATTTACCCAGCTTCCCTCCCCCATGACACAGAGCTCCAGATTACCTCACATCTCTACTGATGTTTACTAAGATCACTTCAACATGTGCAAGTTGGCTAAATCTCTACCCCTCCAAGTTCGGCACTGCCCTAGACCACAAGCTACTGAGGGCTGGTATTGACCCTAGGACACAGGATTTGTGGCTGCAGTTACGATGTTAGAAAGGTGGATTGGTAGAGACTCCTATCCACCATGGCACTGTTTTGGTATCAAGGTCTTGGTGGCTAATTCAGACACAAAAGGCTGTGAAGGAAGGGTGCTTTAGGCCATGAAAGCACTGGGCATTTTACTAATCATCCAGCAATCCATCTGAGCTCCCCTTTCAGGCTGTCATTTCCCAGGCATACTGGCCCTGACCCCTTTCAGTTTTTGAGTCATATGATTTTCTTAACAAATGAAATTAGTTTATATAGAACAATTTTGTTTTATTCTAAAAAAAAAATTCTTTCAATGACTTTCAAAAGCTAATTAATTTGACAAAATTCTCCGGTTAATGCGCTTTTCTTTAAAAAAGCTTAATTGTAGATTGCAAAATGATTTTGAAGGTCATCAATAGTCATTGAGGTATGACCCTCAAGGCCAACCCTTTTCCAACAATTATCCGCAGTAATCGTCACATACTTTGTCAGAAAACATTCAAAATACAATGTTTTCAACCCCCTTAGACCTGAACAAAATAAAAATATATGCTTTAGCATCTCCTTCTAGCAAGTATTCTTACAAAATCTGCGTATATTATCTTTAGCACCACTCAGTGGTCAAATAATTATAATTTTGCGATACAAGAATTGATACAAACACCCAAATATGAAAAGACAGACACACTTTTCAGGGGATCGCCATCTATACGCCAACTAGAACTAAAACTTAATCTCAAAACTAGATTTTATCACCAAGATATTAGATTTATCTGCGCTCACTTTCAAGGCATTAGCTTGCACATAAGATTGCAGCCTATCTAGTTGATGCTGCAACCAGATCAATGTCTGGTTCAAGAGAACCCGATCATCGGCATAAAGCATCCTACTTACTGGTAGTCCATCAATCCGGGGGAGGGGGAGGACCTAGCCTAATTCCGCCATTCTGCCAATCTCCCTGGTCTGAAAAGAACAGATTAAAAAAAGCCATTCCTAATAGGCAACCTTTTTTTAAACCTCTAAATGTTTTAATATTTCTGGAGCGTTGACCCCTTTGATTCAATCTTACTTTTAGGGAAGTTGAAGAATACGAGTCTCTAATCATCTGCAACAAATTCCTAGGGCATCCCCAGTTAGTAATTTAATTCCATAGAAGTGAGCACTCCACACTATCGAATGCTTGCTCAAAATCGATAAAAGCCAAAAAGACTGCTGATTTACTGTTTAAAGGTCGACTCTTGAACACATTTACAATAAAAGCATTACAAAACCAACTTGATGTATATCTACTCGCTTGGCCTCTACAACCTATGCCTTCAGACGATCAAAGACCAAGGTGGCAAGTATCATTCCTGGAAGGTCTAAAGGGGCTATAGGACAATACATTTTTGATATCAAACCTATCACTCTTTTTAATAATGGGCACCATCACCGCAGATTTCCAAGACAGTGGCACTTGACTAGCTCTTAATATTTGATCAAACAATACTTCCATAAACATTGCCCATATTTCAGGATATTGCTTTAACATCACATTCGTCAAGCCAGCCGGACCTGGGGCTCTCAAATTACTAGCTTGTTTTATTGATTGATTGATTTTATTTATTGTTCATTTGTATAGCACCTATACACAGAGCAGTGTTTCAAAGTTCTCAAGGAGTGGGAAAAAAACAAGTCATTCAGGGTCCTTGACCTTCTGAATGATACAAGCCTGTACAGAGAAGGAATAAGTGCAAGTAATATATATAACAGTGGGGATAACTCTTTCATGCCTGATGCCAGTCCTTAGTTTTTCAAAGTGCCTTACACAAATGGGGTAAAGGAGGCGGGCGGGGGGGCACGAAAGAATAGACAGGTTACTATACAATGCTAAGTTACATATAGGGGGACGGGATGAGGAGCATAGCAAGGGTAGGCTACTGGGTAATAAGATGCTCCGAGTAGTAAGCAGAATTAAAGTATAGGGGAATGGGCAAGTAGGGAGGAGGGGAGAGGATGGTCTATGGGGGATTGTAAGCAGACAGGGGGACAATTCACCGACAATACATGGAGGATAGAAGAAAAGGAGAGTGCTAGCAGAGAGGGTGGGGTAGGGTGGGAGAGGAAGGGAGGAGGAGAGACAGGGCAGGCAGTAGAGGCTGCAGATGGCACATCCAAATTCGAAATTTGTCAGGAAAAGTTGGGAACAGCTGAATTGGTGGAAGTCCAGATGAGAGTGAGTGAGTGGTGGAACAGTCTCAGGTGTGAAGTAAGAGGATAGGAGAAAGTTAGTTAAGGGAGCTGATCTTCAGAGAAATGACAGATGCTCCATTTGTTCAGTGTGACCGGTGTGTGTGGAGGTCTCCCCAGCCTCCTTGTGCACATATGGGGCTGTAGTGGAGGGCCCCCAGACCCGACCGGGCAACGGACAGGGGAACATACAGGGGCCTTGGATCGAGGGCCTTGGAGGCGGGCCGGCATTCTCTTGCCGGCTCGCCTGTTTTGTCAAGATGTATACTGAAGGGACCAATCCCAGGCGAGCAGGGTGAAGGGCAGGTGCACACCATATACACGATGCAGCGGTCACTGTAGCACATAAATGCGGATAAAAACATTTTGCAAGTTGCAATGGATGATGATTGCGGAAATGAAATTTTGTGTAGGCGCCCAGTGTGGAACGTGATATATCCCCACTATAGCCCAGAGGGCTTACCTTCAAAGTTGGTGCAGGGATTTGGGGGTCTGCCAAAGCCGCCATGCCACTCAAAGCTATAATCATCTCTTTGTCATAAGCAAGTTCCCACCTAGAAACTTCCAATCCCACTAAGGTGTCTGGCTCTTTACTACCAAGATTGCCGAACAATCATTCAAACTGATCAACCCACCTCGCCTTGGAAACTAAATTTATTTTTAGGGCCATTTAAGGGTAGCCCTCTTTTCTCAGAAGCTCCCAAATTTTCCCTCATTGACAGTTCACTCAAAGAATGAATTAATTAGTTGTGTATCACTTCCATAGAAAGACATTGGGCCTCATTCTGAGTTGGGCGGTAAGGGATACCGGGCACTGTTAAGGAGACCGGTGCCGGTAATCCCTTACCGACCAATTCCGAGATCCCTTAGTGGGAACCGCAAAGGACGCAAAAACCCGCTAAGGGACCAGGGGGCTAATTACGGGCCTGCTATTAGCAGGTCCTTAATTACCACCTTCCCCTTTCCCATTGTGCCCTATGGGGGCTCAAATGGGAATGGGGAATGGCTGGTTGAATGGGGACTTGCCGTGTCCTCCAGGGTCAGAATGACCCTGTAAATCCCCATCCAACCGGACCGGGGCCCGGTATTGGAGGCAGCCATGGCACCGATAGCGCCATGGCTGCCTCCAATCTCGGAATGAGGCCCATTATCATGTAAAGATGTTCCTAGATGTTTCTAAATGCATTATTATCCTACTCCGGCAGCACGCCAGTGGGATATGGAAGTCACATTGCCCAGAAGTGACCTGATAACAGGGAAATATGGGTTTTTATTTTTCACTGCCCCCGCGGGTCTCTGGTGGTGCAGTGAGGAAAGGTGGTTGAGCACCCATTTATTCTTTCTCTGGGCCCAGGTTGTCTATGTGCTCCTTCACTGGTCCTATTATAAACCCTGTGTACTACCGTTCCACAGACACAGCACGAAGGGTGAGAATAGAATGCTGGAGGGCAATAGAAAACACCAAATTATGGAACGATGGACATCCACAATGGGGTTCATTTCACCTCAGGGTTCCAAGAGACATCATTGACAAGTTGAACTCCAATCTCGCGGTCTGTTCAGTGTTAGTCAGAACCTAAAGGTGGGAACATATTATCCTTCTATAATTTTACGCGTTACATGGGGAACTCAACAGTATTAATCTACATGCCTGAAGAAAAGCAGAGCAAGGCAACTGCAAAAGCCTAAGGGTGCATATTTCTGATAAGCAAAGCAGTTCAATAATTAATTTACCAAACAATTTGAATGATTTTAAATCTTTATAATCCACAGCATGATGGAATGTAGGTGACAAATAAGAGATTAAAAAAGTGCATTACATTCAATAAACGATTAGCGCAATGAAAAATTGGAGTTTGCCATAAAAAGAAGACTTTTGCAAAAGGGAAATAACAAGGAGGAAACATGTCTTGTCAACCTCAGGAACATAAGAACCTAATGATCCACAGTGCTAGCATTCATATTGTAAATAGGGGCAGACATGTTTTTTTGGCGGAATTTGAAGATAAGGGCTGCACAGCCCTATCTTTAAATGAGGAACTGTGACATCGAATGACAGAACGTCAAATACTGCTTCATCAATTACAGAACTTTGCACGCCTTAAATATTACACAGACGCAGATGTTGTTGCCAACCACAAATCTTTACATGAAGCAAAAGGAATGCGCCTTAAATATGAAAAAAAATAATACTTGCATGCAAACAAATTTCTCTGGAAGGAGAGGATGGTGATGCAGCGAACATGGTTTATCTGTTGAAGCTCTGGGGAAATAAATACTAACCAGAAGTGTACAACAAATGCGATCCCATGTGTGATTAAGCATCACAAGTGTGGGCATTATCATAGGGTAAACACACAGAACCCTAAAGAGAGTGAATGAAGAGTGTGAAGCCAGAATAATTCCAATCTCCTACACCATGCCAGGCGCATGCAGTGCCCCACAGACCCATCAACTCTTTATCATATATAAGAGACAGGTGATGGACCTGCTAGGGTACCTCCATTTGCATTTTCACTTCTACGCAAATAACATGCAGGTATACGGCAATGATCACCTATTCCTCACTGTGTTAAAGAGCCATCAGGCAGTCGAAACATGTGTCAGTCAAATGAGCCTCAAATTAAATGGCTTCAGAAAAGTAGACAGCCTTCTTCCGAGAGATTTCTCTGATCAAACAGAAGGGGAGAGACTTGGGAGTCGTGTGGGACAATGACCTTAGCCTTAATGTGGAGGTTACTGCAGCAGTGCGAGCCTTAATATTCTCAAACTGCTGAAGAAAATCCTTCGTTTCCTATTAAAAACTATGCAATGGTGGAAGGGGGGGCTACTCATGCCATGCCTGCATTACACCAGTGCCTCATACACAGGGCAGCAAAACACCAACTGCAAAGCCTACAGAAAGGACAAAATGCTGCAGGATGGTTAATTTTTGAGCCAAAAAAAAGAGACATCAGGTACCCAAACGGAGGGTACACTGAAAATCCTGTTTGGAGTAAAAATTACTTTACCTTTAAGACAAAATTATGCAAATACCATTTCATGCATTCATTAGCACTGTGGGTGGTGACATTAGCCAATCAGGAAGCGCAGAATGCGGGCTGTATCCTCTGCTTTAAGTACACGTTTGGAGCTCCCACATGGCACTGCACCCCTCGCTGTGTCCCTCCTTGCTCCCCCCCTTCCTCCCACACACAGCCTTTAGCACCCATGAGTAACCACACACGTGGGTGCTTAAGGCTAAGAACATTCTTTTAAAGAAAAACTTACCTTCCTCCTTGTAGTATAATTAATGGAAAAATGCACTGAAATCTGTGTGGCTTCAGTTGATGTTTCTTTATTTACTAGGAACAACAGCTTGAGAACTGCAGCTTTACTAAAGTAGTAACAGGTGGGCAACAGGCCCTTTAACTATAATGCAGAGAAAATAAGTCCTTGGTCTTTATTCAGGCTTTCTGGGCCAGTCCAGTGGAGAAGCTAGCAGGAGGCGATCCTGCTCCGTGCCTTCGCTCCAGGCGTCTGCCCACGGGAAGCGCGGGAGTCGCATTTCCTCTTTCAGTGCGAGATCTTGCGAGACCAGAAGGTCTCGCGATATCTCTACACACCTCCCTCTGCTAATGCAAGACATGTGCAGGACATATTCATTGTATCTCACCGGTCTTCTGTGTTCCCTTTTCGGCCGGTCGTCTCTCTCGCTGTGGGCATCCTGCTTGTGGTCATCTTCTAGCTCACCTTGCATCTGCTTCAATTTCATCTATCTTCTTCGACTTCTCTCCTGTCTGTTTCTAGCTCTCGTTCTCTCTCTCTCTCATTGTCCATTACCTCCTCGGTTTCGGGTCTTTCATGGGTCCTTTCTCTCCCTTGCTTCTTTTCAAACATGGCTACTCTCTCCATGTTCCATGTGCGCCCATCTTCAGTGCGGACATGATTGGTTCCTCTGTGAATCACTCTTATACATCTGCTGAACCATGAACCAGTCATTTGATCCTTGGCCGGCAACCGTAATTTGATCCAATCTCCTTCTTTTATGTCTGACCCTTGCTTTGTTCTTCTTCTGTCGCTTCACCTTTTCATGGATGCTTTGCTGTTTTCTATCCTCCACACCACCTCCGACATGTCTACTTCCTCGTCTTCTCTTACTCTGGCCAACCATGGTGGCACTAGTGTGGAGGCTGCCCTCCTCCCTCTCAACATGCGAAAAGGGGAGATGTGGATGACCCCGTTGGGAGTCAGTCTGTGAGCTGTGATGGCCTCCTTGGTAGTCTTGAGGGGATCCATTCCCGAAGCGGTCGCTAATTGGATGGCTCCTTTAATAAACCTGTCGGCCCTCTCCACAAGCCCATTGGCTTGGGGATGATACAGCGCTGCTTTATTCTGGTGAATGTTATGCTTCTTCAGGAAGAGTTCCATGTCTCTGGATATGAGCTGTACCCCATTGTCTGTCACTAACTCATTGGGGAGCCCTTCCCTCTGGAAGATGGCAGGGAGAACTTCTATTAGTGGTCGTTGTGATGTTGGAGACAAATTCGGCTTCGACCCACTTCGATAGGAAATCTACCAGTACTATGCCATAGCGGTGCTCAGGTGCCATTGCTTCCAGTAGCCCTATAAAGTCCAGGCCTACTTTTGACCACATCGCTTCGGGAGTTTCTGTGGGAATCATGAGCGCTTGTCTGATTTTTAGGCGCTTGTCACTGTTGAGACACTCATAGCATCTCTCGATCATGGTGTGGCTCTCTTGATCCATGGACGGCCACCAGTAGGCTTCCCTTGCTCTGCAACGTGTCATGGTGTTCCCCAAATGCCTGTATGCTGCCTGCACAGGATGGTTTTCCTCATGCCTGTGGGTGGAATCACTTGGTCAGTCTTCATAATTATACCGTCAATCTCAGAGATTTTATCTGACACTTTCCAATATGGTCTCATTTCTTCTGGTACTGCCCTTTCATCTGGCCATCATTTCTCTGATTCTCACCATGGTGGGGTCTTTCCCATCCTCTTCCATCCAATGTTTCTCACTCAGCTCTAGGTAGTCTGGGGCCTTGAGATTTGTGATGGATGCTACAATGCATTCTTCTTGCAAGAAGGTGGTGGCATTGTCTTTTCCTTCTGGCAATCTTGACATGCAGTCTGCCTGCGAGTTCTTCCACCCCGAGATGTGTTGTACCTCGAAAGTGTATTCCTGCAATTTGGCTGCTATACGTGCTAATCTGGGTGTCGACACTTTGGTACCGCCTGGGCTGCGCATATGGATGAGGGGTTTGTGATTGGTAACTAACTTGAACTTTTTGCCCCACATGTATGTCCTGAAATCTTCCACAGCCCATGCACATGCCAGCATCTCCTTCTCGATGGTTGAGTAGTTTTGTTCGGCTGACGATAGGGCTTTAGAGGCAAACTCCACCACATATTCCGTGTCGCCCTTTTCCTGGGTAAGAACAGCTCCTAAACCGTATGCACTGTCGTCCGTGGTGATAACTGTACTCCAGCATGGGTTAAACGGTTGCAGGCACGGCACATACACTATGTGTCGTTTAATGCTCTCTACCGCCTTCTTCTGGCTTCTTGCCATGTGTATTCTGAGCCTTTTTTTGTGAAGTTCACGGAGTCGCGCTGAGGTTTCAGAGAATTTGGGGATGAATTTGGCGTAATACTCCGCCAGCCCAAGGAATGACCTCACCTCATCTTTGTTGGTGGGTTCGGGAGCATTGATTATTACCTGTATTAGGTTTTGCTTGGGACTTATTCTTGCTCTGATATCTTGTACCCCAAATACTCGACTTGTTGAGCCTTGAACACACATTTTTCATACCTTAGTCTTACTCCTGCTTCTTGAAGCTTGGTAAGGACTATTTTCAATGTGGCATCATGTGTCTGTTCGTTTGCAGCGTATACTAGGATGTCACCCTGGAAATAGGACACGTTCTTGATATTCCGTAGTAGGACGTCCATCATGCGTTGAAATGCCGAGGCTGCAGATGATAGGCCAAACGGCATCTTTGTGAATAGATAGGTACCAAACAGAGTGATGAAAGCAGTCACTGGATTGGACTCCTTATGTAGTTGTATTTGATGGTACGCATTCCTCATGTCTAACTTTGAGAACACTATGGCCCCCTTCATCATGAGGATTAACTCATTGATACTCGGCAGAGGGTAACTGTCCACGATTACTTCCAGGTTTAGACTGCGGAGATCGATGCATACCCTCAGCTCTTGTGAGTTCTGTTTTTTTTATGAGTACGACTGGGCTCAGCCACTCGGATGCTTCAATTTCCTCGATAGTGCTGTCTTTCTTCATGTTGTTCGGTTGGCTTCTGAGTGTGTCACTTGCGGTTGCTGGTACCGGCCTTACCCTGTGTTTGACCGGGACTGCGTTGGCCTTAAGTAGTATTTTGTGGACGAAGTCCTTGATGTGTCCTGGCTCTTCCGAAAATAGTTTGTTCCTCTGTGCTGGGGTCCAGCTTAATTTTCAGTTTTGCCTGGTCATCCCAACCTAGCACTGCTGGGCCTTCTTGACTAAAATAGACTTTTGTGGTGGTCTCTCTCCCTTTGAACTCCACTTTACCTTTGATGTAGCCAAGCAGGTCTACTGACGCACCACCGAAGACTGTAGGCCTGTGCCGCGTGCTGAGCACTTGGACCGTCTCTGTGCCCATCATCTCCTTGTACATGCGCAGCAGTATTATGGTTAGGTCAGAGCTGGAGTCGGCCATAACTCTTGTTTCCAATACATTGATTTTGATGGCACAGTGGGGCTTCTCTCTTCTAGCTCGCAGGCTGTTTACCATTATGACGGTAGGTCTCCCTTCATCATCCGAGGATGATTCCCTCTCCGTATTGTGTTCAGCGTTGACACTGGTGACCTTTTTGTTTCGCCATCGGCACACTATTGAGAAATGTCCAATCTTTTTGCACACTGAGCATTCTTTATCTCTTGCCAGACACTCTTTGCCAAACAATAAGTGTTTCGTGCTGGTGCACCGGTGGCATTTCAACGGTTCTTTCCTCACCCTTTTCCCTTCTCTCGAGTCAGGGACCGGCCTCTCTTTCTTTGGGTGGAAAGCTATCACTTGTACTTCGGCTTGGCTGTGCCTGCTTGCGTATTCTTTCCTTCTGTCTGCTGTCTCCTCCACTGCTCTCGCTATTTCAACCGCTTTCTCTAGTTCAAGTTCCTTCTCCAGTATAAACCTGTCTTGCACCTTCCTGCTGTTGGTATGAACCACCAGCATGTCACAGATAAAACTTTCAGCGTTGTTTCCAAAGCTGCATAGCGCTGCCAACTCGCGCAGTTTGGTCACGTAGTCATCTACTGGTTCTGATGCCTCGTTTGCGGGTGTAAAACCGTATCCTGTGTAGGACTGTATTCTCCTTGCTAGCAAACCTCTTGACAATTCTTCTCACGGCTTCCTTAAATACGTCGTCATTGTCACCAGCTACTGGCTCCGGGGTGAGACTTTCGAACACCCTCTGTCCCTCGACGCCCAGGGCATTTAGCAGCATCGCCCTGCGTCTCGCCGCCGAGTAGCCTCCACCTCCCAAGGCCTCCACATAAGTGGTGAATAAGGGTTGCCATTGTGGCCACGGAATGGCTGGCCTACCTGTAGTCTGAAGGAAAGGTGGTGGTGGTGTTGCCCCTTGCATGGCACAGCACAGATTTGGTGGTGATCCTCGTCGCCAATTATGTAGTATAATTAATGGAATAATGCACTGAAGGATGTGTGGCTTCAGGTGATGTTTCTTTATTTACTAGGGAACATCAGCTTGAGAACTGCAGCTTTACTACAGTAGTAACAAGTGGGCAACAGGCCTTTTAACTATAATGCAGAGAAAATAAGTCCTTGGTCTTTATTCAGGCTTTCTGGGCCAGTCCAGTGGAGGAGCTAGCAGGAGCCGATCCTGCTCCGTGCCCTCACTCCAGGCGTCTGCCCGCGGAAAGCGCGTGAGTCGCATTTCATCTTTTAGTGCGAGATCTCGCGAGACCTCCTGTCCTGTGATGCTGCATCTGATACAGTAGTCGGATTTCAGTGTTGATTACAATGACGTAATTAACACCGAAAACGAACTCCTGTTCCAGAAACAGTGTCGCAGTACAGGAGAATGGTAGGTTTTTCCTTTTTTAAATCTTTGTAGTCATTTTCACCTGTAACTGTTTATTCACGTGCTCTAAATGACGAAATGACCCTTGGAATTGCGGCGACCCTGCTGGTAACGGCAACCCCCCCCCACAAACAGACACACCTTAAGGGACCGTCGCTTTGCTTGGGCCCTTAACTTGGATGGCAGGGCGTTACCGGCAGGGTCGGCCCACCACCTCGTGCCATGTTGCCTCATTACAAACAGGAAACACCAACTAACTATACTCCCAAGCATAAAGAGAGGGGTCCTACATTTACAGGTAATAGCCCCTCAATCTGTCATGGCAGAGGCACAACTCCATTGCTCGCATGAAGTTTATAGCAAGACAAAAAACCTACCAATTTCAAACTTTCACAGCACATTAATGTGAATATCCCTTTCTTTTCACCCAGCGGGGCTGTTTAAATTGCAAGCTATGTTTTTGCTCAGAATCTTTCTGTGTGTATCTCCAACAAGCCTTTCGGTTTGTGGAGAAAGCTATGAAAATAGAGAAAAATAAATAAAATTGTTGTCCACCAACCAAGTTAAGGGTTCAAATCAACAGAGTTGAAATTGAATAATGCTACAGTACTTTCCACTGACATTTATAATATTGGATGACATATTTCGCCTAGATACGCAAGCCCCTTTGTCTCGGCAAATGGGCACTGGGAAATTTATTTCATTCTCCCCCATTGCTGGTAGGCCTGAAACGAAAGTAATAGCACCTCTCCTTCTTTCCACAGATTGACAATAGATACAAATTGCACTCGCCATGTCATAGTCTTCCATGACATGCCTGGCAGTATTAAACCTTAGGTACGTTTCTATGTGCTTCATAATTAGGGCATTGGTAGTGTAGTGGTATGCCTGCTTGCCGCTGAAAAAAGGAGCTTGTTTCGTTTGAATCTTACCACCTCCAATGTCTTTCTTTTATTGTGGCCTTCAATGTTTATTTTATTATGTTTTGTTGTTCTTGTATTTCCTTTCAAAGGGTAAAACACAGAAAAAATATGGCCAGAGAATATGGGGCATGAACAGTTTGTACACTTGAAGTAGAAATTAGCCTCATAGTGTGGTGGTCAAGATGATTTGTCTTTGTGCTCAATAGCTACTGGTGGTCTGTTTAAAAATATAGTGCACATTGGAACCACTCGACTACCATGGATTTTGCTCCTGCTCTTCAAATAGTGTTGCATTGTTTAATATAAATGTGCCTTGACTTTACAGTCAACTTAATTAAAACAAATTATTTGAATTTTGGGTTGAAGTGGGGTGGAAGAAGAGAGTCCCTGAAATTTTGATTTTGTATATCCTGTTGTTTCCTAATGGCTTCCCCCTACACTTGTGGCAATATGAATCAATGAATACTGCGGGGGGGGTGTGAATGGACATTGTCTGTCAGATGCCACTCTGTACCCCTCCTGTACACATCTGTAATTACATCTGTTTATTTTAGTGGAGTTTTATACATGCTACTTTGCGATCATGGCGCTTCAATACGCTGTCACAATGGGGAACTGGGAAGAATGGCAGGGGAACACAATGGGTGCACTATACCTATCACGACACACACATAGTTAATCTTCAGGGATATTGTACACAATAATGACAATTATCCATAGTTCAAGTGGGATACAGGGATACCTTCCCATTGTGATGGTGAGAGTTACGGAATGTAACCTACACAAGGTGGGGGGAAGTTCCTAGCAGCCAGGACGTACATTCTCTTTTAAATCTTGTGTGAACTTGTTGCTGATTAAGACAAGATGGGAAGTGATTCAGGATCTTAGAGCTTTGATGTTAACTCTTTCCTACAACCTAGGATTTCTTGAATCTTCTTTTGCTGAGTAGTCCTTTGTTGGTAGACCTAACGTCTCAGGTGAATTAAAGTTAAATAAATAATTAAGTTATTGGGGTCAGGTGTTTTGTAGTGCTATGTGGGTAAGTTATAGGAGCTTGTGGGCAACTCTCTGATCTAACAACAGCCTATACAGTGATTTCTAGCTACGAGAGATATAGAAATGACTTTCAACCATGCAAATTAGTCTGTCCACCTGCCTCTGAATCAGTTGCAATTCCTTGATCCGGGATATAGGGCACATGTAAGAATGCTGTTATAATATTCCAGGTACAGTAAGTACCTCAACCAATACCATCTTTTGAGAATATTCCAGGTGGTGGGTAATATTTTATATAGGTAGAGTTGGAAATTGACATTTCTACTGATAGCATAACCTTGCACTTGGAAGCAAAGGGTGGAGTAGAAGAGGACTCCAAGATTAATTGTCAGATGCGTGGGTTTAGGGGATGGACATAGAGCTTGATGCCAAGAGAAAGACAAAGCTGTACACTTCTTGAAACTGAATGTGAGTACTTCAGTTTTATCGCCATTCAGTCTGTGACAGCTCTGTGACATCCATTCTAAAATATGGTTGATGTTGTGAGAGATTGACTTGTGTATTTTGTATGTGTGTTTAAGATGAATAAGGAGTTGGCTGTCATCTGCCTAACATTTGAATGAGCATTGTAGGGAATGGAGAGTGGATGTCAGTGGCTCCATGTATGCATTGAAAAATGATGGAGAAAAAGCTGAACCTTGTTTGGGCCACAGGGTGGAGAGGAGGGTTTCATAGTAATTGTCCCTATTTTACCTGGTATAAGCAGTCTTTCAAGAAGGGCTTGAACTGTTTGAGTGGTTCTATACCTATGAAGACGTTTTTTGGGGCATGGAGTAGGATATCATGATTGATTTTGTCATACACAATCAACGGGTTGGCAAGACTCTAGGCTGCAAGCTTATAAGCATTTAGTGTTTGGAGAAGGTTTTCTCGGATAGTCACCAAAGGTCTCTTAGTGCTCCTTTCAAGTATAAATCTTGATTGCCAGTACTTCAGTAGCTTTTTCTCCTCTGTATTATGATGGATTTGTGAGGCATCCACTTTCTGAAAGATGTTAGCCTTATAGGGGGAGGTTAGCAATAGGACTACAGTTGCCTCGTTCAGTCAGTATGGCATTGGTCTTTTTCAGGATCTGGATGATTGTAGCTTTGCTCATCTCCATAGAGAAGCACCATGTGGTAAACAATGCATTGCACAAGGATGGGAAGGATTATGCCACAGTAATTATATGACATTTCATTAAAGCAGATGGGCATGGGTCCGCTTGGGTGCCTGAGGCTTTCAGTCAGTGACAATGCTTGGTGAAACGAGTTGGAAGATAGTTAGTTTTCTAAATTTCTTACGTGGAGGAAGCAGATGTCATTCAGGGATGGAGCTTTTGAAGTCACAAATCCTCTTAATGAAAAAGGCAACTACCTCGTCAGTCAGAAGATTGAGATGGTTCAGAGTTGGAAATTAGCCTTTCTGCATTTGTGATTCCCTTGAAAATATTAAATAGGTCTGTGAATCTATTAGAGGCTTCCATTATCCATGCTTATTATTACTGTTTTTTACCTGGGACATGGTGCAATAGTATGTTTGTGAATGCCTGTAGCAATAGAGTTTGGCCCTCATTACGACCCTGGCGGAAAGCGACTGACCGGAGCGCCACAGCGTAAATAGCGTTTCCGCCATTGCACGAAGGAGCAAAGTGCGGCCCATTCCGACCCATCGGGCACGAGCACCACGCCACGGCGGAAGTGCAAAGTCCGCGATGGCGGAAATGACCCCAAAACGGCCCACACCGCCGCCGTACGGCGCCCTAGGTGCAATACCGCCACCCCTCTTAGCGGTCACCGCAGTGTGCGCCTACCGGAAAGTACGGTGACCGGAAATATACGGAAACGGAAGTTAAAACATGGGCCCGGAACGGGAAACATCCCGGCGTACACCTATAAAAACACTAAAACCACACAACCACTAAAATCACTACCCTGAAACACACCCCAACCCGTCAACCACCCTAGCGAAACCAAGAAAAATGGGAAAAGTAGCGAAGAAAGCGTGCGACCGCAAGCGGCAGGTCCACTTCTCCCGTGAGGAACTCACCGTGCTAACAGAGACCCTCCAGGAGAATGCTGCCGTCGTCTTCTGCACGCAAATGACCAGGACGGCACTTGCAAACAAGAAGGCCATATGGGCTCTGGTGGCACAGCGGGTAAGTGCGGTGGGGACCGCACCCCGCACCCCACAGCAATGCCGCAAGCGATGGGACGACCTGCGGATACGCGTCCGCAGCATACTCTCTGCCAACCGCAACATTGCCACAGCCACCGGGGGAGGTCCTGAATTACCCATCAAGTTGACCCCCTGGGAAGAAATCTGTGCCTCCACCATCGGAATGGAGAGCATAGAGGGAGTCGGAGGGATGGAGAAAGGAGTGCAGACATCCGAAGATTCAGGTAGGTGGGCCAGATAAAACAATGCCAAATCCACACAGTCCATCCATGTGAAGTACCAAGCGTCCACATAGTGCAACAGAAACACATGTCCAGGAGAACGTCCACACACATCGGCCTGATAGCGCACGTTAAAACCCACAATAAATACATAAATAATTAAAAACCCCTAATACACGCACTACACGTGCAGCAGGCACACCCTAACTGCAGGCTGCCAAACAACTGCACCCTCACTCCACACACAAATCAAAGCACCTCCAAGGCCCCGACCCAAATCACCCTCAGGTACCACCCCAAAGCATGTGATACAATGCCATTCCAATTCCCACAGACCCATCAATAACCCTCGCCCTCCTTTACTCCACCACAGGGTCCGATCCAAACGACGAGCTACAGGACACCCCTACCAGCACACCTGCAAAGAGGGCCAAGACCAACGGCCAGAGACCCTCCACCTCAGCTGCACGCATCAAGACACGGCAGCAGCACAAATCAGGTGGCAGCACAGAGGAGGGAACATCAACAGGCACCCCAGCAGCCAGCATGCCCACAACACCACCACCACAGGTCCCCCCAATGGATGCCACAGAAGGCACTGCCTCTGGTGGCAGCAGCACCATAGGTGACACCCCATTGATGGCAGCATGCTCGGACACAGAAAACGGGGATGCCGAAGTCAGATCCATCCATGACCTGTCCCAATCCCCCTGTCTGTCCCATCCCGTACAACATGAGGATACCACGCAGGGGCACCCACAAGACGACGACTGGCCATCCCCCACAAGCCCTGTGGCAAGGCAACATGAGGACAACAGCCCCTCTGTGACACCCCCGCAAATGGCCATGGCCCAGCAGAGGCAACAGTCCCTCGACCAGTTGATCGAACAACAGCAGCAACTGGCCACACTCCTCAAGGACCATGCCGATGAATGTGGGGGCACTAAGGCAGACATAGAAACATCAACTGAGACACTTAGGGCAGAAATGGAGAGAGGTACAGAGACGCTAAGGGCACAAATTGAGAGAAGCACCGAGAGCCTGAGGGGGGAACTGCATGCGACATCCAAAGACGTATGTGCCGAACTTGCCGCAGTGCGCCGTGTGCTCACTGAGCTCTCGCAAACCCTTAGGGACATGCATGGACGTGAGCAGGCAGACACATCATCCGTTGCAAGTTCCGTCCAGGGCAGCCCCCAACGTAGATCTGGAAGGAACCTGCGCTCCACAGGCAGGGGTGCCCCTGATACCCGCAGAGGGGGCTTGCAATAGCGACAGCCCACTGACAATGAGCATCTTTGGACACTGGTGTTCGGGGGGGAGGTAGGAGGGTGGAGGGGGTGTGTTGGGCTCACTTGGGTGGCGGGTCGATAGGGTGTTCAACATGACATCACATATGCCATAAAAAGTGCACGATAAACCAATGAGATGTGTGGACATTGATCTTTGTGTACTAGGCCATCATAGGCGTAGAGTCCATATTGTGCATGTCCCAGACACACGCAGTGCCACGAGTCCCGTGTCCATGTATCAGCCACCAGGCGTGAGTGCTAGAAGCATACATCAATGAGATGCTGACGAATGTCACGGGCCTCCGGTGCCTCGCAGACTCCATGAGGTGCTGCCACATCCCCACCCTCATCATGACCATCATCAGGTGCTTGCAGTTCTGCGTCAGGGGGCATGGGCACATTTCTACGTACGCACATGTTGTGGAGCATGACACATGCCATGACCATCTTTGCAACCTTCTCATGGCGGTACAGGAGTGCCCCGCCAGACCTGCTGAGGCAGCGGAAACGGCCCTTCAGTAGGCCGAATGCCTGTTCTATGACTACACGGGTACGTGAGTGGGCATGGTTGTAGTCCTCCTCATGCTGGTCCCGTGGGTTCCGGACTGGTGTGAGGAGCCATCTCTTCAGTGGATATCCAGCATCACCTGTATGTGGACGAGAAACGTATGATGTGGAATGCCATTGATACGTACGCACACCCCCCCCCCCTTCCTGCCAGGTCATTGCCAATTCACATACCCCACATCATCATGCATGTAATGAGACTCACCGAGTAGCCAGGATCTGTTCCCTGCGTGTCGCTCCATGTAGCGTGGTATTGTAGAGTTCCTCAAGACCATAGAATCATGGGTTGATCCAGGGAATCGGGCACAACAATGTGTAATGATCCTGTTGGAGTCACACACCATTTGTACATTCAGGGAATGAAATTGTTTTCGGTTGCGGTACTGGGCCTCCATGGCATGTGGGACGACCAATTCCACATGGGTGCAGTCGATGGCACCAATGCAACCCGGTATGCCGGCAAGTGCATGGAATCCCACTTTTGTGTTGGTAATTTCCTGCTCCGAGCGTGGTAGAGAGATGTAGTCGTCTGCGTGCTGCAGGAGGGCATCGAGCACTTGCAATAGTGTCCGTGAGAACAGTGGCTGAGAAATGCCATGCAACTGTCCGACTGTGTGCTGGTAGGTGCCTGTGGCCAGGAAGTGTAGTACAGACACCACCTTCAGTAGGGGTGGGATGGCGGTTGGGCTATCTATCATGCTGACAAGGTCAGCCTGTGTCATGTCCACAATGGCGGCTATGGTGTCCCGGTCCAGACGGTAGAGGGTGTGGATCTGCTCATCAGTGAGGTTGAACGGATGTGCTCGGAGGCGTGGTATTGCGGGCTGCCTGCGTGGTGGTAGTGGCTGTGCTGGTGGGCCTTGCTGGCCCTGCCTTGGCCTCCTCCTCCTCCTGCGTCTCCTCCGTGCGGCTGGTTGTAGTTGGTGTTCGTCTTCTTCTTGGAGTCGGAGCACTTGCAGTGCTATCAGGTCCCCCAGGGCCAACATCGCGAGTCCTGCCGGTAGCATTTCGGTGTGGTTGTGGGAGGAGACTGGCTGTGCAATTTATGTGTTTCCAGGCTGTATGGCCTCCACCTGTGGTGATTAATTCCACCTGTGCAAACTGCTCTCCCCTTTGGCCGAGCACGTCCCGCGCACAACGCTGCAATTCGGGGAATGGTATCTTGCTATTGCAATCATGTATTTGTACCCGATGGCCGTGTAAGATTGGTTGATATGTTCATTCTGCTGTGGTCCCATTGTTTCCCATACTATCTGTGCAGTCGCGAACAGACTTGTGAAGGGTCAGTGGAACGTAGTACTCGAGTAACGGTGGGCCCTCATGCATCACTGTACCGAGTTGCAACGACGGGCGGGGCGTCCCATTTGTGGGTGAAGGCAGTTGCCATTTTCACACACAGCCGCACTCGATGGAATAATTAGTGATTTCAAACGGCCACAGATGCCTTTTCGACGTGATGTTGCAAATGAGGAATTCGAAGGGCGGCGCTTTCGGTTTCCAGCTAGCAGCGAGGAGATGCCCACAGGTCTGACTGCAAATATAACGTTCTATTGTTCAATGTCCTTGAGACAGGGCCCATGGCGAGGGAGCAATGATTGATATGAATAGTTTGGGATGCGCAATAGCTACGTGGGCGATGAGGCCGGCCGTTCCCAAATACATGTTACTTCACAACACTGGAATTACGGGCTGGGGCACTGTGGATTTAGCAGGCTGCATAACGCACAGACTCAATGGATGTTTCTAATGTTATGTGAGTAATTATTCAGGCGTTTTGATCCCGGGATGAGGGAATGATGAATGGATGCATGGGCAGGTGATTTGATACAGAGTTTGCCATGTACAGGGCTTCTTGGGATCTATCCGCCTCCCCTACGCTATGTGATGCAGGGCTGCCATAGTGGGACCATCGTCTATCTGGCCTTGTTGAGCCCTCCCTGTCTAGAGGCGCCCTCAGACACTTGTGTCCATGCACGTTAACATTCCCATCTGATGGATTCTGTTTTGACAGACGCATGCACAGGTACACTCGTTTGTGATGGTGTTTGCACCTCGATATAGATGGTTATGAGTCGCAAGTGGTTTTGGGGTGGTGATGATCCTTTTGAGTGGGCTAGCATGCATATGGCTGTGGATTTCGTGTGATCATTGAAGTGAGTTGTTCGAATGTAGTTCTGATGGCCATTCTGTTCTTGTTCTTTTCTTTTGGTTGACAGGTATCTCCTCCCCTTTTGCCACTGCCATCTGTATGCCACTCCTGCAGATGGATTTTACTCCCGACACCTGCTGCTTCGTGTTAATCAGTGGAGCAGCATTACGATCTTATGGGACGATCGCCAATGGCCCACATGCCCTTACGCAGTACTGGTGGCTCGGAGCAACATTTCGGCCTTTCAGCTGGACTAGTGCCTCCCCATTGGGTCGGCCCTGCGGTTCTGTGCGCTTCCATGTTGCCTTTTCGTACGTGAATGTGGCTCTGTGTACCATGGGGGAACAGGGCGACACACAGGTAGTGGCTGGTCATTTCTTGCGGATGCAGCCCACAATGGTGATTAGTGTTTTGGAGTTCATGGCCTGATGGCTGTATGGGCTTGGTGACTTTGATGTGCATAAAATTTCTATTCTGATTTGGCCCGTGTAGCGTTTTTCTTTGCAAGTGATGTGGCATATGCCTATTTGGGGGGCGATGTATTGTGAGGAGATCTGCATTGGGTTCCAGCTTCGGGGTTTAGTTGCGTGGTACTGTGCTGGGCGCGTTTGCCTACGAAGCCCAGTGAGGTCAGGGATGGGGGCTGCCAATATGACTGTTTGAATGTTGTCATGCTCAGGGGCGGGGGATTGGGTTTTGTGTAACAGATGCCGGTCAGCCAGGTGGACTGGTGGAATGATGTGATTTTCGGAATATTGCTGGTCACAGGTGCCTGTGTTTGCGTGCGTTTCTTGGTGGGGGACTGTGGTCATGTCCATTGGGATGGCTTCTGTATTCGTGCCATCTGTGCCCTGCAGCTCCCATTGGCCCCTCTTGTGTTTCTTTTTTTCGTTGCCATGCATGGGTGACTTGTACATTTCAATGGTTGCATTGTGACTTCATTGCACCTACGGGGAGTTGTACTTTGTGGGCAGGGAGCGGTGTACAGGCACTCAGTGGGGCCGTTTACGGTTGATTCGCGATGCCGTACTTCTCGCCATGGCGGAATGGTACATTACGCCATGCCTGATGGCGTTAGGTACATGTCCGCTAGGGTCGGAATTGGCGTACCCTTGCGCCATGGTGGTGTTTGCGGTTTGGCATGGCGCGCGCGCGCGTGCTTGGTGCAGTTAGCGTTGGCGTTCACTACGGTGTCGCTAATGGCTTCGTACTTTGCGGTGACGGGTCATAGTCGCACCGAGCGCTATTCGATGGCGGTATTGCATTTCCGCCATCGTTTTTCGATTTCCGCCAGGGTCGTAATGAGGGCCTTTGTCTTACTTCAGTAGGGTCTTACACTATGTTCTCTTAAGTTTCCCTTCAGTTGTCTTCAAAGAGGCTAAATTGCTAACAAACCATTTGTTGTGAGTGTGTCTGAGGTTTCGTTGTGTTTAGCTGCATCTAGAATGACCTAAGCTCCAGTAATCTCTTTGTAGAGGATATTAAGGATCATTTTCTGAGCTGTGGATGTCCAGCTTGCCAATAACAGAGTCACCAAAGCTTTCTTTAGTAATATTATTCAGGGGTCTGAAAGAGGTGATGAGGAGGGTTTAGAGCATTGCTGGCAGTCTCAGGTCTCTGGGGAGTGCAGATGGAACCTGTGATGAGGAAATGGTCAGACAATGACCCTTGAGTTGCTTGTGGTTTAGTCTTTAGACATGTTGAGGGTAATGTAATTTAACTAAAAAAAGATTTAACAAAATGTAGTAAAAAATTCAAAAAACCTACACTTAAGAAAAATTGAATAGGATCCAACAGACGTCAGGACAATCACTAAAGCCATTATATCCTGCTGCATTTTTGTTGGTGGAAAGCCATAAAACCCCTATTTTTCATTGGCTTCTGAAAGTAAATAAGGACATCAGATCACATACAGAGATGCCCTTTATCTCAAATGGGCGTCAGTTTGAACCTTTATTTGTATATTGTGAAAAATCCTGCAGATCCCTCACTAAAACCCTGTTTAAGTCTCCTCCAAGGTGTCCAGGGGGGGCAGACAATACCTGATCCCAACCTTGTGGGTGCTGTACTGCGCGAGGATCGCCTGGTTGGAGACAGGGCCCAGGGTAGCGAGGAGATTCCGTGGGATGAGACACAGTATTTTTTCTCTGAAAGGGATATTCTTACCACTAAGCCAGAAGAGGTTATGGCTTATTGTCATTTTATTATCTCTCAAACTCCTATTAAAACTAAGGTGATAAACCTAAGGTTGTAATACCCAAACCTACTATACTAAAGGAAATAATCCTTTTAGTCCCTTAAAATCAAATGCCCTCCTCAGTACAAGGATACACTACAAGGAATGGTGGAAATGTTGCCTTCTCTATACCATCTTCCCCTAGTAAAGTTAAAACCTACAGCCCTTCTGTTAAAATTACTAAGGGAATTAATCCACCCCTAAAAATATCCAAGAAGTAGAAAAACCCGACTTTTGACCTGATCGCAAGTAGGGCTGTAGCCTTTAAATGCAGCGGTAACACTAATACCGCCACATTTAAGGGCTGGCCTGGTCACGAGTTGGGTGCTAAATGGGCTGTTATCTCCAGCTTTTTGCTGGAGGTGAAAATCCCATTTAGCGCCCTGTTTTCGCTGGCGGTATTAGCGTGAACTAATTGCATAGAAAATGCCTTTTAGGTTTAATGGACCCAATTGGGGAATGGGGATTTCCCGTTATCGCCTCAACCAGTGATTACCGCCGGCATTCCGCCCCGCTCGTGATCAGGCCCTTTGAGAAAATACACTACATGTCCCAGAATCCCATAGGTACTGAGACGAATAAGAGGACTGAAGAGGCATGTAGATCTAGAAGATAGGCAATTAGGCCTAACAGCCATTGTAAGGGTCATGCAATTGACAGTAATGGCTTGGACCTGAAACCAAATGCCCCACCTAAGAGGCAAAAAAAGGCTGAAGCAGGAGAGGGAAGAACAAGGAGCTGGAGAAAGAGCTGGAGCAGGAGCTGGGAGGCTGGTAGTAGTAGCAGAAGAAGAATAGCATGAGGCTTGCAGTTCATGAGGAAGTGTGATCATTTAAAGGACGATGGGACATGGAGGCAGCAGATTTCACCTGAAAGTTCTGAGAGGGTCCTGTGTTGACAAACCCTGCCTAAAGCCATAGTAGAAGAAGAAGACGGTGGAAAGGTGACGCAGCCCGCAACCACAGTGTTCCTGGAGCCGGTGAGTGAAGCTTGGGATTCAGGTTCACTCAGAAAATCTTGCTGGAACTGTTACCATCTCTAATGCGACTCACGTAGGAATAGAAGTGAGTATAAACAGTTTGGCGTTGTGAAGAGTTAAAAATGGAAATGTATCACGCGCACTTGTCATAAAAGTCGTAGTGCTTGCGTGACAAGAAAAGCATTTCATTTCCCATTGTTGAACTATCAATGTTGCTGGGGTGGTCACCTGTCTAGAATAAAATACAATAAAAGGGGGGAACTCTTTCTAAACTATTCTGAAAACCCTAACATTATCTTTTACAATTGTTACAAAAATGTACTGCATTAAAGGTAGGTCGTGTGTGGCCAATTGTGTTTCCCGACAGGAGTTAGAAAGTATCTCTGTGTTAATACATGGGAATACAAACAATTACGGTTATTTAAGGTTAAAGATCTACCTTAAAGAGTGGCCGCGTATGCCTAAATCTGTTTCTCCTTTGAAGAAGGAACCCTGTAACATTAAGAGCAAGCATCCTTTAAACCTAGAAGTTGTTGCTTTAATAAGAAGAACATGCATTACCCAAGCCAAGAGATGAATGCTTTCTGTATTGAAGCAAGCCCTGTTTAAATAAATCTATCCACCTGAGTTATGAAGTTGTTAACAGTACAGCGTCTTCTGATACACATGTGACATTGTTACCTGAAGTTGGGAGTGTTTCAATCCAGCTTCAAGGTAGCTAATGGAACCAAGAAGGTGTGAATAAAGCTGGGGAGGGGAGCTGGGTGCTTGTAAGAAGATTGAATCAATCATCTGTAATGACACACAGAAGAGGCGAAGAGTCTGCCCTTTTCTTGGAGTATAGGAAAGAAGAGTTCCTTGCCTACCTGTAGAGGTTGAAGAGTCTTTTCTTTAATGCCTAACAATCCTGCAATGCAACATTGAAGCATAAATACCGGAACTGTGGTTGTGTATAATACTGTCAGTGTTACATTGAAATTGGTTGAAGTAGTAGCATACTGTGGAACGAAGGAGTCTGTTCCCTCGATAACAGTAGTAGACAGGTGGTTGTCAAGAGGAAAGAAACAACCCAAAAAGAAGCATCCTGGCAATTATACCAAATGCACTGCAGAGGTCATAAATGTGTAAAGTTGTAGACAGAGAAGTTGTTAATCTTTTACTTGAACTGTTGCAAAACAATCTTGGAAAGAGGATATACAGGATTTCCATTGGTTCTTTTTTGGAATTGGAATTGGAAGGGGATCTGTTTAACTGAAAGCTGAAAAACTGTTACCAGTGTATTTGTTTATGAACTTTTGTTTTACTTGGAATTTATAAAAACAGGTTCAAGACTTTCCTTTTTGAACATTTGGGGAAATTGACTTTGGACAATACTGGGGAAGGAATTTACCCAGGATAGGTGAAGGTCATCCAAAATATTGGTTAATTGTTGTTTACTCTTTTATGTTGTGTATGATTTACTTTGAATGTTTTCTTGTTTAGTGTGAGGGCCAGTTTGCTCATGTCATGTTATTCCCTTAGTCATTAGTCTAGGTAGAGAATTCCCAGATGGAGTAGGATTAGCGAGGATATATTTGACACCTTTTTCTTCAATAAAATGAATAATTCTAAGAAAAGCACAAGCAGGTCTTTGCCTTGAATTATTCACCTCTCACAATACATTGTCCTCTTTTTCATCCTAAAAGATCAACAATACACCAAAGACACCACTGAGTTAATCAATAAAGTTGAATATTTCGAAAATTCAGACTTTCAACTTAGTTGCATCTGAGATGAAATCTCTATAAACGAACATTCCACAGAATGAAAGCATTGGTGTAATATGTTGGAAATTGCTGCATTTCAGTGTGACTGGAACAAACCATCATTTAGGAATTTTAATGGGCGCAAAGTGTACTCCCAGTATACAATTTATATTAGTGTAACTTGGAGTTTACCACATTGTTTCCAACAGATGCATCTGCTAACGTTGTGTTCAGTGCATGGTTCATTGAAGAATTATTTTTATATAGAACAATTCAGAAATAGTATTGAGGATGTCTATTGAACATTTGAATGGCTGTCATTCAAAAAAATAATTCACTAATGGCATCTCGTAAAGAAATCAGCTTTGTGAACACTTTGGTTGATTGCAAAGAACAATGTTTGCTAGTAAACTGTTTGGGAAAGCCACAGAACGGAACACTGTTTTGAATTCCTCATCATATAATCAACAAAATGTGATTACAAGTATGCTGCAGTCTCTATTTCTTCATATTAAACAATTCTGCAAAGAAGATGCTTTCTTTAATTAAGGATTGTTTAAAAACGTTTCATAAAAGAGGGTATCAAAAAAACCACTTTGAACATTGCAATGGAAAGAGAGGAAAGGGTTTCCAGACAAGAAGTTTTAAATCCAGTCAAACAGTACAACCCACAATTCAACAGCAAAATAGAATTCCTATGTAAAGATCTTTCCAACGTTTGCATATAAATTGGTGACACATCTCAGTAATGTCAATATTCAGACTACCATTTTCCAACAAACAAGCCTACAATTGCTACTAGCAATAGAAGATACAGTCATGTTCCCTGTTTTAAGCTTTTCTCATTGTAACAACACAATTACAGGCTACGAGTTCTGCCATCCGAGAAGTGGAAAGATCATTCAATGTAATCATTATGCTACATGTATGATGTTGTAAAATATACTTGATACATTGCACATGTGTGCTTCAGCGTGTAGCAAAAACTACTTAATCAATGAGAGAAAGGTTACACAAACCTTTATACAAAACCTAGCAAATCTAACTTATCAATACATTTCAATTTACAAAATCATTATATTGCACAGCTGCACTTTAAATATTGGAAGAAAAAACAAAAGTAGGTATAGGTTATACCTACATATCTCCTTGCATGTTTTTAACATGGCCTTTCCTTATTTGTCTTGTGTTGTAATTCACCGTCTATGTACCCTTTGGTTTCTTTAAGATTTACTTTAGTCACTCCTCTAGTTGCATGGTACTTTTTCTTATCTCTCTGTTTCAGGTGATGGTGTGATCTCTGTGGAGCTTTTTCTTTTTGGCCGGCCAGAGGGTGTTTACTGCCTACTTCTCTTTGAATATATTTCTTATTTTTTATTTTCCTGCATTCTACCGGTTGGTTTTCCTTTCCTGTGTGGTATTTCTCTTGTTCTTGTGCTCTCCATTTTTGATATTACACTGTGTGTTTACTTCCCCCGCTCCCTTTTTAATTTAAATTTTCAATTTTTTGCTTTACTTGGGTATTATTGTCAATATCTGTTTTTTCCTTTTTTGGAGAGGCTCATCTCTTTTTAGTTATAATTATGCTTTGCATTTCTGAACTCTTAGGTTGACACCATAGTAGATTACCTTTTTTGAACCCACTGGCTTTTTTCTTCTTTCTTTACTGTGGGCCTAAGTTTACCTAATGAGCACATCAGACGCGAATGGCATCACCGTGATCGTTCTTTTCCACTCTGACACTGGACCTTTTCCTGGGGTTACCTGACACCCACAGCATGGGTAGACTGTATCTAGTTTACTTGCCACAGAGAGCCAAGTTAAATCTTTGCTCTCTCCACGTCTGTTTAATTATTTATTTTGCTTTCTCCCAGCCAGTAGGCTTTTTAAGCTACATCAGAAGCTTGAACACTCGGGTATGTCCATATTTTGACTCATTTTTCTTTACCACTTTAATTTCTTTGTCATTCTTAGTTGTTAGGGAGAATTCTCCAGCCTGGCTAATTTCCCTTACCTACTGAGTCCCTCAGCAGCTTTTCTGGATTACTAGGATTTATTTTTTTCACCTGGTAAAAGTGTGAGCCTTTTTTTCCCACTCTTACATGTGTTTTGCTGTGTGTTTTACACTTTTGTGTTCATAGACTGTGGAGTCTCACCTACTCCATAGGCATCATCTTTTTACTGTGTGTCACACAGCACCTTTAGTGCAGTGACACATGGTTGTCTTTTTCAGGCTTCCCACTTTAAACTCCATTTTCTGGGACTGACTACTGTCTCCCAGAACATGTAAAGTTACCATTGACATTATTAGTCTTTTTAAATTCACAGACCCAATACAAACTATCTTCCATAGAGTACTGGAAAGAGTTAATAGTTATCCCTTTTTGTCTGTTTCTCATGGAACATTATTTCGTTCCCCTTTCTTTAAGATATGGCTGGTGGCAGTGGTATCTACCATTTTTTCCAACTGCGGACTATTAAATTAGCCTTGGTACTGTTTTAGGCTATGTTAGTAGCCTCGAACTTTAATCCACTGGACCCCTTTTAATTTTATTTGGTTCCGGCTGGGTTTATTCACCATTTCTTTCTGTAAAGGTCTTTCTCGTGTTTTACTCTGTGTGCCAAACCAGGTTTGGTTCCTTTGTTCGCCGTCCTTTGGCGGGCTTCTGCACAGAAGCCCTCCTTAGGTGCCTGAGTGTCTAGGTGGACAGGATGTGAGGGAGGGGTTTTAGGCTTGGAGACCAAAGTCACACTCTTGTTTGATTGGCTAGGTAACTGTCCTGCCAAGACAGCCACCCTGATGTGTGATTGACAGCCAGGCTGTGTGAATGGGGGAAAACTGCATAAAAAGCTGGTTTCTGGGACTTGGAAGGCTGAGTCACCACTGGATCGAGAGAACCGAGGAGAATCTGAAGGAAGAGGACTACTGCAACTAATGAACCTCCGTGGAAAGCCCTGCTGCGGGTCCAAATCTCCTACACTTCGACGACAGAGAAGCTCTGTAAGGAATCTTCTTCACTTGAGCTGGTGGGACCAACCAGTTTGCCAAACAACAAACAAGGCCTCCCTCCCCTGGTCGAATTTGCTGTGCATCGCTGCAGTGAACCGGATAGCCAGGAGGACCGGACCCTGTTTGGGTTTTAAGGAATGCAACTTTTATTTGTCGCTTTGCTCTGCTGCTGGTTTCTTCGCTGGGCAGTGCAGGACCCTCCAGTCTTCCTCCTTCTTGTCAGTCCGACAGTCGCTTCAGGAACCGTGTGGCTGCAGGACCTGCCAGGAACTTCTGCCTCAGCTAGAGCATTCTTCTTCTACTAAAGTACTGTTCAAATCCGGTCGTTCGTTCCGTTCGACTGCAGAGAAAGTGTTTGAAATCTTCCGCTAACCCGAGGGCTTGCCCTTTTCTACTCTTTTAAGTAACCTTTCTTCCGACCAACTTCGTTTCGAAGTCTTGGCAAAGACTTAACCGCGAACTACTCTGAACTATGTTATCCTTTGCTAAGACTCTGAACCATTAACATTGGCCCAGGCCTATTGATTTGAATCCTAGATGTAGTAAGCCTTTTCTAGATTGCCCTGCCTACTTACTTGTTGGTGCTGCTTGATTTTGAGTAACTTTGTCTTTCCCTTTTTTTTTAAATTGCTGGAGTGCCATTTTGCTCACACTTCATTTTGAGCGTAACTTGTCCAGCATTCATTGGGTGGTGTGTAGTGTATTAAGATTGTGATTTTCTGCTGCTTTATATGAGTGAACTGTTTAACAACTGATGGTGTAAATACATGTATATTCTTTTACTCAGAAACCTTAAGTCAGTGTTTGTTTGAACAATTGTCCGTTGTGTAACTTCTGATACTGCTCACTTTACTCTTGAGATAAGTCTGGCTGCTCAGCCATCGCTACCACTTTACTGTGTAGTACAGGCTTGTACCAAAGGTAAATTTGTACTGTCACTTGTAGTCTTAATTGTGTGTGGTGTTCCCAAAGGGTTCTGCATATGATTCTGCCTAACACTGGTGTACAGTGGTGCGGGTAAAGTATAGAGATTACACTTAGAGTGCTGCTATTAGCTTGGCCAACTAACCACAAGGCTAAACACCACCAAAAAGCTATTTTAATCATGTCTGATATGGAAAGCTACAGTCAGGAGACCCTCCTTAGTTACACTGTTGATTATCTGAAAAATCTGTGTAGAGAAAGGAATCTCTCTGTTAAAGGCATAAAGTCAGAATAATTGAAAGGTTGTCAGAGAAACAAAGTCTGGAGAGTGGGTCTGAAATACCTAACCCTCCAGCAAATGTGGAAAATTATGAGGATGATAATGTGTCAGTTATTATGGGTGAGTTAGATGAGGCAGATGTGTCTCACAATGTAGGCCTTACTGCTCCTCTACCTGCTCAGCAACCTCAACCTTTGTCCACTGGGACCCCATCAGGTCCTACACTCAGTCCTAAATTCATTGCACTAGAAAAGATGAGGCTTGCATTGGAATTCAAATGTATTAATGCTCAAACTGATCAAAAGCATCAAGAACTTAAGCTCAGGGAAATGGAGATGCACCAAGCCTTAGAAATGAAAACGTTGTCAAAGAAAATGCTTCTCTCCCAGAGTCTTATAGGTCTTCCAGTCCTAAGAGACCCTGTATGCCTAAAGAAATTGTTGGTATGTATGAGGCTAAGCTTGATATTTTGGATTGGTTGGCAATGTTTGAGTATAACCATGGGATTCATGACATTACAGGGAATCATTTGCTATCTTGGCTCTTCTCTAGGCTACCCACTGTTGCATCTGATGTTGTGATAGAGTTGGATAGGATGGATTATGACTGTATGAAGCTAGCTTTGATTGCTAGATTTGGGAAGACCCCTTCCCAGTACCTTAAGAGGTTTAGGACCCTCAAAAAGCATGATGGTACCCCTTGGGCTACCTGGGTATGTGAATGTTTGAAAAACTTAGATGGTTGGTGAAGTAATGTACTCTTGATAGGTTAAAAACTTATGCTTTATTCTAAGCTACATTAAAGCTGTTACAATAGGAACACTAGTGGATACACACTGGGTCCCATCACCCAGGCAGGCTCAGTGTCAACTGACACTTGGCAGAACCCTAACATACACTCATAAACTAACACTCCACATTAGCACTCCAACATTCTCTAAGCCCATGCATACTCAGACAAGCACTATACAAAATATATCCTTCTCTTACATCAAACACACACACACACAACTGAACCTTATAAAATATCTCCCTTTCATATACATACACAAAACACATTCTCATAACAACAAAGCAACTTTGGAGAGGGTGCGCTACTCTGTAAAACGAATGGGAGCATACTATTCCCTCTACTTTTAAATGGTTGCTGGACAACCTCACCATCATCCTTCTTCTGGAGACAAGGTCATCCAACCTCACACACACACACACACACACACACCTGAACCCTCACACTCTAGCATACCGAAGGCTAACACTGGGGCCCGCTAACCCCCAGAAACCTTGTGCATACTGAAGGCTAACACTGGAGGTGCTACCACCAGAAACCCTTGTATACTAAACCACACTTACAACCCAAGCACACTAAATGCTGACACTGGAGGCGCTACCCCCAGAAACCTTGTGATACTCTCAACCACATTCACTACACTGTCATACTCCATGCCAACACTGGGGTGCTACCACCAGAAACCTTGTGGTAAACTCAACCACTCTAACAACTCTAGCATACTGAGTGCTAGCACTGGAGGCGCTACCACCAGAAAACCTTGTGGTATACTAAACTACACTCACACAACTTGTTTAGGGCATGTCCCCTTTATCCACTAGGAAAACTTCTTATAACAAATGACGGCAGCAGGCGTGACCTCCCCATCACAACTTGTTTTAGGGCATGACCCCACATATTGACCACTATGGACTACGATTCCATATGTAAGAGGCACAACCTCCTTATTACCATTTGGGGGTACACAACTTTTTTTTTTGTTGCACATATAACACTAATTCCCTTCTACCTTTGGTATATTCATTCACTCTCTAAACATATTTACCAAAGATAACTTACATTAAAATTTTGTTTGGTTTTGCTAGGACCAAAGACAACATGGATAGTGTATTGTCGTAGTCCTAAAAGTCTTTTGTTGTTTCTTACAACATAAACCTACAAAGCCTCAAAATTGTTATCACAGGCGCACTTACTCAAATTTACTCTTATTGCCATTCCAGGCACTCAACAAGCACTTCCAATAGTCATCCTTAAGACAATAATAGTATTCTTATAAAGTCCATAAGAGTCCATTGATACCTACAAATCCTCAACAGGTTATACTTTAATTACTAACTTCTTTGAACTTTAAAACGCACACTCGTGCCACTCAAGCTCCAACAATTATATCTTCTTATGTACTATTTGCACTAGGACTGTGCATTTAGCCTTATCACTAACACCATTCACAACTCTTGTATGCTTCTTGCAGTTCTTATAACGGTCCACGTATGAAAGCTTGCATTATCACCAACAATGCTTTCTCCGTTTTCTTTTTGATAAGGCACATACTACAATAAAAAGGATATATTCCTTTCAGAGTTCCGACGCTTCTTCAATGCTCTGTGTTCGATCGGGAATCTTCACTCTTGTAGCTCTGTCCATAATGCTTCCAACATTACGGGTCTGCAATCTCTCGACCATGGCCCGACTGAACCTCGCAACCTTGCCAGCGTTCTGCACTAATACAACGGTCCCAGGATCCACAGAACACTCTTCTTCATAACAATCCTTGTCTGTTTCTGTAGATTGCTCCACTTGAACTCTGTATCTTGTTTCCCTTTTTCTTCCTCGTTCCGACATACGTTGCAGCATGCACATGAAAGTCCTTTTCTCTGATACTGCGTTGTTCGTCCTGTATTATGGCGGCGTTACTCCTTCCATCAAATGCACACCGCAATGTTCCACTACTCAGTAATGTCAACACGGCCATTTTCGCAGGCATCCATGATGACGTTCCATACTTCGCCGTTACCACCGGCTCCCAGTATGATGTCATCATTCACTAAACTGCATCGGAGCGTAGCGGATCTCCTGCTCCCAACCGTCATGCAGGTAAAAATGTGTTTGCCTTTCTCGCCCTGCATATAAGTCACCATCAACTGCACAATGACTTCAAATGTAACGCACTTCATAATGCATCATTTTTTACTACGTACAATACGCTCATGGCAAAACCATAGTTTCTCTCGTATGACCTTCCCTACCTGGAGTCTCATGATTCTCTTGGGCACACTCTACAGAGACAAACTTTCTTTCCAATTCTTGGGCTCTGAGCTCCAGGCTTGTTTCCTTCCAGTCTCTCTTGCCCCTGTTATTAGCGCAAGCACTTATTTTCTCAATGCTAAAAGTGCTGCGCTGGAATTCTCTTTGTGACTTATCCCCATTTATTATTATTTATTTTTTTAATTACTTGTGTATAATCAAAAAGATTTTCTACAAGAATCCCTTTTAGAAGAAGCAGAAGAGGAGATCAGGCAAGTGGGCTTGTCAACGAAGTATGAAATGGAGAGTTTTAAATTTCTTATTTCATGTAGCTAGAGAGGTGGCGGCATCGAAGATGGAGCTGTGTCATCAATCATTTTATCAGATGTTATTTGAGCTGTGATCATCTTAATGGCTGCTTCCAGAATCTTAACTGCCGCTATGGTGTATCTTGTTGTCACCCCTGCAATCAGACGGTACCACCAGATTTCCTCCTCTCGAATTTGTGAGTCGGCAAAGAGCGGAATCAGAAATGAGACCCGAAGGTGGGTGGTTTTTTTACAATATATTAACAAGTGTTGTAGTGTTTCCCGTTCCGAGTCTTCTTTGCATATCTACATTTGTCTGATATTGAGAGGTTACATATTGCTCGGATTTCTTGAGTTGGCATTAAGTTTAAGCGTATCCTCATAAACATTTTCTGAAGTGATTTACTTGGAAATTTCGAGCAGTATGCTAGCGGAAATTACAGCTTGTTTGTTGATGGCGGTAGATGGGTCAACAAGCAGTTGGCAGTTGTTTTCTCACATGTCAATATCCAGTCGTCAAGTCCCATTTTGGTTTTTATTCGATCTGGATTAGTGATCAGGAATTCATGAGAGCAAGCCTATTCGTTCAATCTGCTATCCAAGTTATACTTCCATTTGTTTAAGGCTTTGCATCGGCCACTCGGCAGTTCTTTATTGATGATTTTGTAGATCGGCAGATTGTCGGGCATCAGAATCTTCCGGAGGAGCTGCATTTGTTTTTGTTCCACTGAGGCTGCTAGTGACATTAGACCTAGTTCTCGCCTGATGGCTGGAGTTGAAGTCGATTTAGGGAGTCTCAAGACCGATTTTCACACGTGGCCTTCTATCTTTGGCCATATCGATGATGGGATATTGAGTAATGCGTCCATGCCATACGTCAGGTTCGGCACCAGTTTCGATTTATAAACGTTTATTGCTGGTGTTAGTGAAAATTTCCCAAATCTTTTGTCCACCATCCTTAGTTGACTGGTCAGGTTTTGTGTCTTACTCCATAATGCTTGTACCATTGCTTTTTCACTGTTTGAGGAGTCAATCCTTATACCAAGGTATCTAAATTGCGAGACGACTTCTATTTTCTTGTTATTGAGTGTCCACTGACTTTTGTTTATCTTCCCATTTTGCTTTTTTTCCAGGATCAGTACATTGTTTTTTTCTGTATTAATTTCCAAATTGTTATCTTTGGTGTATTCGACTGATTTTGATATTTGACGTTGCAGCCCAACTTGAGTCTGATCCAGAAGAATTAAATCGTCAGCATATAAGATACGAGATGTTTGCTGACCACCTATTTTCAGTGGAAACTTATGAGTGTTGAAAATCACCAATTTAGGCGATGAAGAGGGCAGGAGCTAGAGGGCAGCCCTGTTTTACACCTCTTTCAGATTTGATTTCCTCTGAGAGGTGGCCCTGTTGACTCAGCCGTATTCGGATTTTAGTATTGTCGTGCAAAGCTATTACTGGCTCTAAAATTTCAGCCGGGCAATTCCAATGGGCAAGTTTAGTCCACAATTTGTTGCGGTCGACTTTGTCGAACGCTTTTGACATATCAGTAAATGCCAAGAACACTCTTGGCGCTCCTATCATGAAATTACTTTTTATGATGTTGAGAAGCAAGATGTTAATGCTGGTACTTACGTCTTTTGAAAAAACAGTTTGAAATTGGTCTAAACATGAAATTTCTGTAATAGCAATGACACATAGATTTTGCCAATTAAATCCATCAGTGCTATTGGTCTATAGTTTGATGGGTTGTCGCGCTTGCCTTTTTTGAAAATTGGTACCACTACCGCTTCTGTCCAGGATGTCGGGATCTGTTTATCTATTTTACATTGCTAGTAGAGTTTACTCATGAAAGTTGCCCACTCATCCGGGTTCTGCTTGAGGTCGATGTTAGTAAGACCATCTGGCCCCGGAGCTCTTGATCTTTTTAATTTCGCAATTAAGATTTTGATGTCGTTGATATCAGTAAGGTCAGCCCAAGTGTTTTCATCTGGAAATATTGGCGTCATTGCGTTTGACTTTGGCGAGGCAAAGAGGCTGAGAAAATGGGCTATCCAGTCTTTCTCCGAGACCGCGTTGACTAACGGGTTGATGGCCGGAGAATCTTTGCTTTTTATTAATTGCCAGAAATCCCTGGTATTTTTGTTGTTTAATATTGTTGCCATTTTCTCAGCGTCATTTTGGTAGAGGACTGCTCTATGCCCTCGTAACCATTGTTTGTAATTTCTTAGTGCCTCGCTCAGCTTCATTCTTCCTTCCTCTGATTCATGAGCGCGCGTGTGTCGTTTTAATTTTCTTATATCCCTTCTTTTGGCCACTACAGTTTTGTCATATTCGTGGTATCCGCATTTACTCCTGCACCTTACTCTGCTTCCATAAGTTTTCCTTTGGGACCTGAGAAGGTTTTTCTTCACATAAGGGGTTCTGACCTTTGTCTGCCCTGGGTGCTTCTTCCACCACTGAGCTGGGCTTTTCCTTCCCTCCTTATATCCCTGGGTGATGGGACTTACTTTTGTCTCCCTGGGGGGCAGTGGTTCTTCTTCTTCTTCTGCTGTTCCTCCCTCAGCAGTCTGCTTCTTCTTATTTTTCAGCACGCGTGCTCTTAGTTTCAGTTACCCTCGTCGCCAATGAAGTAATGTACTCTTGATAGGTTAAACACTAATGCTTTATTCTAAGCTACATTAAAGCTGGTACAATAGGAACACTAGAGGATACCCACTGGGTCCCATCACCCATGCAGGTTCAGCATCAACTGATACTTGGCGGAACCCTAACATACACTCACAAACTAACACTCCACATTAGCACTCCAACATTCTCTAAGCGCATGCATACTCAGACAAGCACTATACAACAGTTGGGTTAAGGGTTACAGAGTAAACACTTATGAAGGTATGACAAATGTATGTTGTAGTCAATTTATGATGCCTGCTCGCCTGAGCTCAGACAGCACTTGGCTGATTCTAAGGAGCTAGATCCAAAGAAGTTAGCTAAGGCTGCTGACTTGTGGGTTGCTAACAGGGCTACTCACAAGGATTCTGGGGCAACTCAGAAGAAGGATGAGGGAAAGCAGCCAAAGAAAGATGACAAGGAGAATTCTAATACCTCCAATCCAAAAGAGGGCCCCAAACAAAACAATAAGGGTAAGCCACAGGGAAAACCGAATCAGGCTAGTTTACCATCTGGACCCAAACCAGATGGAGGTCAGAACAAGCCCCCATTCATCAAAACGTTTGGGAAATGTTATGTGTGTGGGTCAACTGACCATATGAAAGAGGATCCCAGATGTAAGGGTAAACCTTCAGGCGACCACACTGTCTCCTTAGCCTTCTCCGCAGAGGAAGAAGTAACTATGGCAAGTGGAAACTTTCACCTACTGGCTGATGAACCCATGAGAGTCTCAGATAGTGTTTCTTAAGTGTCCCTGAGTTTGTGGGAACAACAGCATTTAGATTTAATTCCATCCCAGATAATACTGAAGAGTATTATAAAGATAGTTCTTGTGAATGGCCAGGAGACCCCTGCCATCAGAGACACTGGAGGCAGCATAACTGTGGTTGATTAATCATTTTTCAAACATCTAACCAAGTTAGCTGGAGGCCCTGTGCAAATGCTTCCCCAGTTACCAGCTCTCATCCAGTGCAATGACATGACTGTCAAGATACCTGTTAGTGTGCAGAGTGAAATGCCTGGGAGAGTCCTGTTGGGTAATGACCTGAAAACTCTTGGAGTTGTGTCCAGTACCCCCAGGGTACTGGACACAACTCCAGGAGATCACTAGGCCTGCAAGGGAGAGGACCTTGAGAGGCTCTCCAGGTGAATTGATAGAGAAAACTAAAACCCCCAGTCACAGGAATTGCTCACTGCTATTTCAGGAAAGAAAGAGGCAAAGAGGGAACCTAAGACCTCCAAGAAGAACACAGATAGCACCCCTGTGCTACCAACAAGGACATCCCCAAGATTGTCCAAAGTCACACCTGTGATTCCTCCACCTGCTGAAGCTGAGGGTGAGGTACAACCCTACGTGGTTGAGCCAGCTTCTGAAGAGTCAGATCTGTAAGAAGACATTACTCTAGTTGGAGATCTGGATCCTGTTGACCATCCTGAGCTGCAGTCTTTACTGGCAGAAGGTGGACCCAAGAGGGCAGACATCAGCAGAGGGCAAAGAGAGTGTCCTACTCTTGAAGGTTTTCGACAACAGGCAGCTGCTCAGCTTGATGGGCAAGAAGCTGGGAAGCATAGGTTGCACTGGGAAGATGGCCTCTTCTACAGTGAACCAACTGAGTATATCCCTGGGGACTACAAAAGACTTGTAGTGCCCCTAGAAAACACCAGTTCCTACAGTTGGCCCATGAGATACCTTTGGCTGGTCATTTGAGTTTCAAAAAGACCAAGGAAAGGCTCTCCTTATACTTGTACTGGCCTAAAATGGGTTCAGAAGTTGACAAATTCTGTACGAGCTGTCACACTTGCCAAACCTCTGGCAAGAGTGGAGCCAATAATGTGGCACCCTTGGTGCCTCTCCCATTGGTGGGAATTCCTTTTGAGAGGGTGGGCATCAACATTGTTGGTCCCCTTGACCCTCCCACATCTTCAGGAAACAGGTTTATCATGGTTATAGTAGAAAATGCTACTAGGTATCCTGAAGCAATATCTATGAGGACTGTTACGCTCAGGCTGTGGCTAAGGCTCTACTTGGTATTTTTACCAGAGTAGGGTTTCCTAAGGAAGTGATATCCGACAGGGGATCCAATTCTATGTTCCACTACATGCAAGCCATGTGGAAAAACTGTGGTGTCACTTACAAGTTCTCTACAGCCGACCATCCACAGACAAATGGACTGGTAGAGAGGTTTAATCGAACTATGAAGAGCATGATAGGTGCTTTAGAGGAACCCCTTAAAAGAAAGTGGGACCTTCTACTGCCATGTTTTCTGTTTGCTTATAGAGAAATCCCTCAGGAGGGAGTTGGATACAGTCCCTTTGAACTTCTTTATGGCCATCCAGTCAGAGGTCCTTTGTCCCTAATTAAGGAGGGGTTGGAGAGTGCTCCTTCCCCAAACCAGTCAGAGGAGTGCAGGTTTCTGTTAAATCAGTTTGCCTCCATGTTTTCACTTTCACCAGGTTTGACCCCTTGGGGCCAGCCTGAAATTCTAACTGGTGACTGTCTACCTGTGAAAAGGAGAGGTTACAGACTTTCAGAACATATAAGAACCCACATAAAGGAAAAGGTCAACAAAATGCTTAATCTCGGGGTTATAGAGCCATCTACAAGTCCATGGTCTAGTCCAGTTGTTCTAGTACCAAACGCAGGATCCAAGGAGTTGAGATTTTGTGTGGACTATAGAGCTCTAAATGCAGTCACTAAGACTGATGCCCATCCTTTACCAAGGACAGATGAACTGGTGGATAAACTTGGTGCGGCCAAGTACATCAGTACATTTGATCTGACGTCAGGCTATTGGAAAATAGCCCTGACAGACCATGACAAGGAGACTACTGCATTATCAACCCCAGCAGGCCTCTACCAGTTTAATGTTATGCCTTTTGGATTAAAGAATGCACCTGCTACATTCCAAAGGATGGTAAATCAAGTTCTGAATGGGATGGAGGACTTCTGCGTGGCATACTTGGATGACATTGCAGTGTTCAGCCCTACTTGGAAAGAACTTGTTGATCACTTAGGATATGTTTTGCAGGCTCTTAAGCAGGCCCATCTGACCATAAAGGCAAGCAAATGTCAAATTGGTCAGAGCAAAGTGGTCTACCCTGGTCTTGAGGTAGGAGGAGGTGAAATAAGGCCATTGCCCGGCAAAGTACATGCTGTACAAAACTGGGCCACCCCTACTACTCAAACCAAAGTGAGAGCCTTCCTAGGTCTCACTGGGTACTACAGGAATTTCTTTGAGAACTATGGGACCATAGCTTCTCCTTTGAATGTAATCTCCTCTCCAAAATTCCCTAAAAGGTTAGATGGAATGAGGAGTGCACTCAAACCTTTGAAAACCTGAAGAAAGCCCTTTGTCAAGCTCCAGTCCTAAGAGCTCCTGATTATCACCAACCCTTCATTGTGCAGATAGATGCATCCATTATAGGTATAGGTGCAGTGCTTAGTCAACTGGATGAGAAAGGTAGGGAGCACCCCATTTGCTTCAGCAGCAGGAAGCTGAAGGAACCAGAAACAAGGTGGGCAACCATAGAGCTAGAATGCTTTGCTATTGCGTGGTCTCTGAAGAAGTTTAGACCATACTTGTATGGATCTACATTTGTGATTCAGACAGACCACCAACCCCTGGGATAGTTAATGCAAATGAAAGGGGAGAACCCAAAACTACTAAGATGGTCAATCTGCCTGCAAGGGTTTGATTTCACCATTGAGCACAGGTCAGGATGTCACCACCAAAATGCTGATGGTCTCTCTAGGATGAATATAACCGAGTAGAGTGAAGAGATTAATCCAGGAGTGGATTAAATACTCCTGTCCCTTAGTCTGGGGGTGGGGGTGAGTGTTGGGGAGAATTCTCCAGAATGGCTAATTTCCCCTACCTACTGAGTCCCTCAGCAGCTTTGCTGGATTTCTAGGATTTATTTTTTTCACCTGGTAAGTGTGGGAGACTTTTTTCCCACGCTTACATGTGTTTTGCTGTGTGTTTTACACTTTTGTGTTAATAGACTGTGGAGTCTCACCTACTCCATAGGCATCATCTTTTTAATGTGTGTCACACAGCACCTTTATTGCAGTGACACAGGGTTGTCTTTTTCAGGCTTCCCACTTTAAACTCCATTTTCTGGGACTGACTACTGTCTCCCAGAACATGTAAAGTTACCATTGACTTTATTAGCCTTTTTAAATTCACAGACCCAGTACAAACTATCTTCCATAGAGTACTGGAAAGGTTTAATAGTTATCCCTTTTTGTCTGTTTCTCATGGAACATTATTTCGTTCGCCTTTCTTTAAGATTTGGCTGGTGGCAGTGGTATCTACCATTTTATTCCCACTGCGGACTATGAAAATAGCCTTGGTACTGTTTTAGGCTATGTTAGTAGCCTCAAACTTTAATCCGCTGCACCCCTTTTAATTTTATTTGGTTCCGGCTGGGTTTATTCGCCATTTCTTTTTGTAAAGGTCTTTCTCGTGTTTTACTCTGCGTACCAAACCAGGTTTGGTTCCTTTGTTCCCCGTCCTTTTGCGGGCTTCTGCACACAAGCCCTCCTCAGGCGCCTGAGTGTCTGGATGGACAGGATGTGAGGGAGGGGTTTTAGGCCCCCTGCACAGGGTCTCCGTGGAGACCCAAGTCGCACTCTTGTTTGATTGGCTAGGTGACTGTCCTACCAGGACAGCCACCCTGTTGTGTGATTGAAAGCCAGGCTGTGTAAATGGGGAAAAAATGCATAAAAAGCAGGTCTCTGGGACTTGGGAGGCAGGGTCACCACTGGATCAAGAGAACCAAAGAAAAGCTGAAGGAAGAGGACTACTGCAACTACTCAACCACCCGGTGAAGCCCTGCTGCAGGTCCGAATCTCCTAAACTTCGACGACAGAGAAGATCTGCAAGGAATCTTCTTTCCTTGAGCTGGTGGGACCAACTAGTTCGCCAAACACCAAGCAAGTCCTCCCTCCCCTGGTCGAATTTGCTGTGCATCGCTGCAGTGAACCGGATAGCCAGGAGGACCAGACCCTGTTTGGGTTTTAAGGAACGCACCTTTTATTCGTGGATTTGCTCTGCTGCTGGTTTCTTCTGGGCAGTGCAGGACCCTCGAGTCTTCCTCCTTCTTGTCAGTCCGACAGTCGCTTCAGGAACCGTGAGCCTGCAGGACCTACCAGGAACCTCTGCCTCAGCTACAGCATTCTTCTTCTACTAAGGTATTGTTTAAATCTGGTCGTTCGTTCCATCCAACCGCGGTGAAAGTGTTTGAAATCTTTCGCTTACCTGAGGGTTTGCCCTTTTCTACTCTTTAAAGTAACTTTTCTTCCGACCAACTTTGTTTCGAACTCTTGGCAAAGACTTAACCGCAAACTACTCTGAACTGTGTGATCCTCGGCAAAGACTCTGAACCATTAACCCTGGCCCAGGCCTATTGATTTGAATCCTAGTTGTAGTAAGCCTTTTCTAGATTGCCCTGCCTACTTACTTGTTGGTGCTGCTTGATTTTGAGTAACCTTGTCTTTCCCTCCCTTTTTAAATTGCTGGAGTGCCACTTTGCTCATACTTCATTTTGAGCGTAACTTGTCCAGAATTCATTGGGTGGTGTGTAGTGTATTAAGATTGTGATTTTCTGCTGCTTTATATGAGTGAACTGTTTAACAACTGATGGTGTAAATAAATGTATATTCTTTACTCAGAAACCTTCAGTCAGTGTTTGTTTGAACCATAGCAATTGCTGTCCTTTGTGTAACTTCTGATACTGCTCACTTTACTCTTGAGATATATCTGGCTGCTCAGCCATCGCTACCACTTTACTGTGTAGTACGGGCTTGTACCAAAGGTGAATTTGTACTTGCAGTCTAGTGTTAATTGTGTGTGGTGTTCCCAAAGTATATTGCATATGATTCTGCCTAACAATAAAGACTCTGTCATCTTTTTATTTTTCATTTTCTACATAGGCTCGATTTCACCCTCCATGGGACATGTGTGACACGTTTAAGCATTTGATTATGTTTTATACTACTAATTTACATCCATGCAGAAGGGTGACTTTGCTGCTTTCATTCTGTTTCTATGTACTTTTCCTTAGAGTGGCCCCGACAAAGGATGTATTTCCGAAATGGATTGCCCTACACCTAGATATCTGCATCTGTGAGATTGTTTATTCAAGAATAAAAGACATGTAATCACCATGTAACCTTTTTGGCTTTACTTGCATGGTACCATTAAGGAGTTTTTCATAGACTTCTTGTCTCAGTGAGTTAGCACACAGCCCTGAAGTTTCCCTACTTGGGTACTACGACAGCGAGATCTATGGTATTGTCACTTATATTTGGAAAGTGCATTGTCTTGTTTGTTTTTTGTGTGATTCCGAGCACTGACAGTTCCTTTCACTTTCCTTTGCTTTCGTGTTTTGCTATACTTGTATGTGCCTTCATGAGATCATTGATTACCTCATTAAGGAAAATGATGAGTGCACTGTGCTCCAGGTAAAGTCAATGCTGTCCTCCGCTCATTCAAGTTATAAGTAGAGTCATTTATTTTTGCATTTGTAGATAGTGTGCTTAAACCTGGGGCAACTAATCGCCGGTTACATTGAGGAAGCATACATGAGAAGATAGTGAGGTAGTATACAGCATTACATAATGCTAGACAGTCAGGTAATGGCAGGCTATTAGGTGAATAACCATGTTTTAAGTGTTTTCTGAATGCCCAGTGGGAAGGTTCAGCATGAGTATGGCGCAGCGACCGGGAAGCTGGAGCCTCCTGCTCTCATGCGTTTGAATCTGGGAACTCTAAGGCTGTGGGAATGGGCTCTGCGTCTCAGCCTTAGTGAGTTGGATTTCTCAAGTATTTGTGATAGGTAAACTGTATGAGACAGCGGTGGGCGATGGATAGAGTTTTGAGAGTAATGTGTTCACGTATCGGGAGCCTGTGAACCTTTCTTCTTGCCTCTGAGATGTGGTTATGTTTCGATAGGCCTAGGGCAACACAGAGGGGGTTATTTTGGACAACTTGCAATTTGCATGAGCTTCGCTCGTTGGTGCCGGTCAGAAGTGCATTACAGTAGTCTAATCTGGAACCGAGGATGGCTCGGGCGATGGTAAGGTGGTTGTCGGTGGAGAGAAAATTCTGTTTGCATTCAAGAGTTTCATAGTGTGAGCGACTGAGGAGGTGATGGTGTTTACTTGTCGGGTCATATCAGGGGTGGCTTCTAAATCTATTGCCAACGTTTTTACAGCTGGTGAAACAGGAATTGTGATTCTGTCTATCTTGAAGGAATCGATAGGCTGGATCAAATTTGTTGAGTAGGGCTTGGGTGCCGACCAGAAGGATCCCGTTTTTTTCATCATTCAAACAAAGAAGATGGAAAGCCATCCATTCTTGAATTATCTCGTAGATGGAGTGGAGTGTCATGGAATCCTGCACATAGTCATCTGAAAGTGGGAGGAGTATTTGTGTGTCATCCGCATAGTTTGTGTAAGTGATTCTCAGAGCATCTAGGAGATAAAAGAGGGGTTTGGTGTAAATGTTGTAGAGTGTGGTAGATATGTAGGAGTCTTGCGGGACGCCACTGGCGACTGAAGTAGGTGGTGCTGCATGTTCCACAGTGAAGACACGAGTTGTCCTGCCAGCGAGGAAGGATGTAATCCATTTGGTTACTTCAGGAGAGAAGTTAGTTTAGTAAAGATGGTAGAAGAGGGATCGAAGGCAGTAGAGAGGTCTAGTAGGGGTAGAAGGGCCAGTTTGCCTGAGTCCCTGATGTCATCAAGTTGTTTTTGAGGTCTAGAAGTGCTGATTCTGTGCTGTGTCTAGTGTAGAAGCCCAATTGGCGAAGGCCAAGGATGTGACTTTCTTCCAGATAGTCTTGGATTTGCAAGTAGGCAGCTTGATCCACGTTTTTTAGGATAAAGGGAACAGTGGTGATGGGGTGATAGTTGGTGGGTATGGTAGAGTCGAGCAAAGATTTTTTGAATAGTGGAAGGATCCAGGCCTCCTTGAGGCTAGTGGGGATTGAACCTGAAGTGAAGCAGGTATTGATAATGGCAGTGATGAGGGGGATGAGTGCTTAAATGCAGTCCTTAATAACTGCTATGGGACACATGTTGCCTTTGCAGCAAGATGGTTTTAGGCCTTTTATGAAGCAGGCTACTTCCAGTTCTGATGAAGAGTGGAAGTGGAAGGGGTGAGTGGGTGGGGTGGGTGTTGTGGTGAATTGTTTGCTGGGATTTGTTATGAATGGCAGACACTTTGTGTGCATTTTCTCTTATAGAGAGGATATTTATCCTAACAAGGCATCTTGTATCTTGGTGTGCTAAATGTTGTCTTTGATGAAGTTGGCAAGCGGTACGGTTGGCTTTTCAAGTTCACGGAGAATGGTGAAGGGCTCATGTGAATCTGATTTTGCGTTAGCGGTTCTGTTGTTGTAGGAGGAGGCTTTTGAAGTATTTATGGCCTTCTTGTATTCTTTGGTGAGGGTGAAGAAGAGTTGTTTGTTGGTGTTGGATGGGGCTTTTCTCCATGCTGCTTCTGCAATATGCAATATGTTTTTTGGAGTGGTTGGCCAGGAGCTCAGAGGTGAACCACAAGTTTGTGTGTGTGTGTGGTAGGTTTGCGCTGTTTTTGAGGGGCTATTATGTTTACTGCTTGTAATATCAAGCAGTTGTAGGGTGGCAAGGTCTGAGGTAAGCTGAAGATATGTTAGCAATGGGAGGAGGTGGTCTTTGGTGAGATGTTTGGTGCAGAGTAGGGCTCTGCCGGTTGTGCTGCTGTGGGACTGGTGGGGCATTAGATCATGGGGATGGAAAAGCTGATGGTGTAGTTGTCAGACCAGGGGCATGGTGTGTTTAAGAGGATTAATATGTTGCAGTTAATGTCTGCAATCCAGTCTAGAGTGTGTCCTAAAATGTGGGTAGGACCTAGTATTCATTTAGTGAGGCTTAGATTGCTTAATGTGGTGGCTAGTGAGGTTGCATTTTTGTCTGTGGTGTCATTGCGGCCTGGGTTGAGGTCACCTAGAAACAGAATTCCGGTGTTTAGTTTCAGATTAGATGTGAGGATTTGCGTGAGGCCTTTGTCAAAGGAGAGGGTAAAACCTGGGGATGATAGATAAGGTGTAGTGGGATGGTATCTGTAAGTGTTAGTGAGACTTTAGCATATAGTAGGTCACAGTTAGGCAGTGGATTGATGTTGGCAGCTCTAATGGCGAGGGTCTCTTTGTAGATTAGGGCAACTCCGCCGCCTTTGCTGTTAGTTCTGTCGCTGCATAGGATGGAGTAGCCTAGGGGAAAGCAATTGATAGGGCAGGTCCGGCTGCTGCGTGAAGCCATGTTTCTTAGATCGTGAGTATATGTAGGTTGTTAATAGTGATGAGGTCATGGATTTCTGGGGCATGGGTAGGGATCAACCTAGCATTGATCAATGCGCATTTGAGTGGGGGTGATGGTGTGGTGCGGGGGTTGCAGATAGTTTGAACTGAGAAGGCTGTGGGTGGTGCAGTGTGCTTCTGCTGGATGGGTGTGCAGCTCTGAGGAAGCGTGGCATCGCCGTTGTTTGTGTTTTCAGTGGAGGCCCATTTGAGTAAGAATCTTTGGAGGATGGAGGTGGGAGGGAGCTGGGTATTGAAGGTGTTGTGGTATGAGAGGTAAGGCGGTTGAGACTGTTCAGACTTTGGCAGGGTTTTTGGTAGGAGACAGTTTGCTGAGACAGGAGGTTAGATTAGAATCTGGCTCTGCTCTCATGAGAGTTGGTTGGCTGTGGTGCCCAGGTAAGCGTGGGGTTTGGTGAGGGATAGTGCAGGGAGGGATTTTGTGGGAGGAATAGTGGTATAGAATGGTCAGTGCCTAGGGAGGAAGTGGGTGGCGAGAGAGTAATGGGAAGATGGCGCGCACTTGTTAACTCTTCTCTGGCAGGCTTGCCCGGGTGATGAGTTGGGGCCTCGGGGGAATGGCGAGGAGGCAACCAATCCGGTGATTCCAGGGGCAAGGCTCCAGGGAGGACTGCAGCTAGGTGAGGCTGGTCGTGGATTGTGGCAGCCCTCTTTAGAGTGAGTGCCCGCTGCTTAGAGTCCATGCAAGGCTCAGGAGTACTGTCCTCGCTCTGGTCTGTGCTCGGGACAATGGTCCCTCGAATGGAGGCAGTGGCTGGAGAGCCGTCCATGCGGCTGCGCAGACAGGTGGGGGCTTTCATAAAGACCTTCTATGTGTGCTGCCAGCTGCACAAGCCCATGAGTTGGGGCCTCGGGGGATTGGTGAGGAGGCAGCCAAACCGGTGGGTCCAGGGGCAGGGCTCCAGGGAGCACTGCAGCTATGTGAGGCTGGTAGGGGATGGCTAAGGTCATCTTTAGAGGGAGTGCAGGTTCCTTAGAGTCCATCCAAGGCTCAGGCAAACTGGCCTTGCTCTGCTCTGTGCTCCGGAGGATTGTCACTCGAATGTAGGCAGCGGCTAGAGGGGTTGTCTGTGCGGTTTGCCAGACAGGAAGGGAGGGGCCTTTTATATGCTGTCACATAGACAATCTAGGTTTTGCTGCACACATTTCTTGATCCATTTCAGTGTTCCATTTCTCATGGAGAGTTGCACTGGTTTGTTTAATGACTGAAGCTTTTCTTACAGTGACTTAAGAAGGAAATCTTCAAGTTTCTACTCCCATGTAGCATCAGATTGAATTTTCACTGGGGGACCATTTTAAGGGCAGTGCATAGATGTCTAATAATTAGTATTTCCACTGGACGTCCAGTTGATCTTATAATTATATAGGAAGACCTCAATTTTCCCTAACTATCACACTCTGCGATTTATGATAGAATGTGTTAACAGAAACCCCATTCAAAGGGTGATGTTTTCATAACTGCCAGTCCTTGACTATCTCAGACATCAAGATATTGTCGATTTTCAGATCTTTGAGACAGGTTAACTTCTTACATGTAAAGCTTTTTATGGTGTTTGTTGCCCAATTTACGCTCTTGCTTTTTCCATCCATGATTTAGTCACCTGTGCTGAATCCATGCAGCTCTTTGGGAATCCACAGCCCCGTGTGGGAGGCGCCCAAGACAGGAACAGGCCCTCTTTACTAATGGGCTTTGCTACCATATAGCCTCTGTAGAATAATCACCTCGGACTAGTGATAGCATGGAGACCTTCTGACCTGAAGCAAATGTTCTGTGTGGGGCTGTAGGCTGATGTGGGTATGCACAAATTCCAGGTGTGACTACAGGCTTCTTTTCTACAATGCTCAGTGAGCTCTTGATTGGAAATGGCTGACGGCAATGTGAGTCAGACCTTACAGTTGTCATGGACTAAGAGCGGGAAGTGTTCTGTGTTGTGTTTTTGTCAAGTGTTTATCTACTGTATAGTATAGAATGGAATTTATTTGTAAAGACATTTTGCTATTCCAGAGGACCCTCATCAACCTTTGAGTGACCTGTCTCAAAGCTCCCTGGGCCTGCAACACCAAGGACTGCTCCTACATTCTGAAGGTAGTCCTGGATGCCAAGTTGAGCCATCTGATTGGCTCCCAGAAGGTCAAGTGGCCACAGCATGTGGCTTGAATTCCATTTTAATGTGATTTTCCTCACCATCCTGCCATTCCAAGGCACCCTAATCAACATATGAGGGTTCTGCTTTGAAACCAAAGCTCTCTGGGTCTTCGACATCAAGAGCTCTGACTTCCAGCATGACAGGAAATCTGGCAGCCCTCTTCAGCCTTCTGGTTGGCTCCCAGACAGTTATGTGACATGCTGCCTTCCAGGGTCTGCCCTTGGCGTCAGTATGCAAGTAAGCGCCTAAAGCAGCAAAGGGCAACTCCCTGATTAGCCCGTTAGGGTTGGAAATGGCCCTGAGCCCTCTCCTAAAGCAAGTACATCATTGAGCTTGCCCTTCACCTGACTTCTGCTTCCACACAGAGCTACTCCAACCAATGTCTCTCTGGTCACTGCAGAGCTGTTCCTACCTTCAAGAAACATTGGGCATCCCTGTTTTGGGCCTTCTTGCTGTATATATGTCATTGACAGCCACATTCTAGTCCATCTCAGAACATATACCTGTTCCTTCCCAGCCAACTTCTGGCCCTTGCCACTCACCAACCTACCCTCTACCTCTATGTAGTGTATTGTCTGTCTTGCTCTGGCTGGACTGTTGGTTGTGGCTGAGAGTGTGATGCTGTGAAGAGTTGATGTCAGTGTTCCGTCATAGTGTTCCAAGTCTGCCAGTTAGGTCTGTTATATCTGACCATCCTGGGTATGGGATGCCAGGTATCTCTGGCTCCTGAACTGCTTACCTGTCTTCGCTACCTAGCCTACATGCGACTACAAGCTGGCCTCAGAGTCTTGCCTGTCTTCCTAGACTTCAATATAAAAATGGTGTTAAATTGGCTAAAGGACTCAACAGGTCTGCAACTGCAATACTGCAACTACATCTAGAATTCAGCTGAAGAGTGAGAAACTGTGAGAGGTGGAAATAGCTGGAGATGCCAAGCATCCCAACACATCAATTGAAGGGAGAAAGAGGGCCAACCAATCTGGGGAGAGGACTGCAGCCTTAAAGAGCCCCGACCCTCTGACACTCCTGCAGGACACTCATCCAGGAAACGACAAACAACATCCAACGGGCACCAGCGTGGTCCCTGCCTGCCCTTCAAGACACTGCAAGTCACTTCTACCAAACAGTCAAGAAGCAGAACATATCAGAGGTCCTCTTCTATTCACTGCCTTTCCACCAGTTTCCCAAAAAAGGGAGTTGAACATCCGGCAGCATAGCAAAGCACCTTGTCTAGCAGTAACCATTAAAATCAATGTAGGGTACTTCTCTTTAACCCTCACCCAATCTTCGTTATAGCCGGACCTCTGCCAATCTAAGGTATGCGCTACTGTCCTGCGCACCCAGCTCCACCGGCCTTCCCGAAGCCAAGCTCTTGCCGACATCCCAGGATGAAGCAAGCCCAGCCAGCCCAGTCAGCCTCCCTCAACCGTAGCAGAAACGCACCGTGTCCAAGTTGAAAGCTTACCAACGGCCTTTCCAGTCCGCGCTCACTATAAATACATGAACATGGCGATGACAGCTTTCATCAGCGTGCACAGAGACCCAACAGCTGAGTTTTATTAGCAGTGACAGTTTTCCTTCCGATTCAGCCTCGCAAGTCAGCCTTCATGTCATTGAGGTTCACATCAACTGTGAGGTTCACACTGTTTTTTTATTCTTTAACTTGCAGGGTCGGATCAGCTTGCAGCCTTTGTTGGTGCTATACAATTAACTGAAGGGCGTTTTTACTTTCAATGTTCGAAGGGTAACAGGTTACATTGCAAGTTCCCAGCCTCTGTAACGTTCTGTGCCAAGTTTCTGCATTTACCGTTTCAGATATGTTCACATTATCCAACATATGCATAATTATTTAAGTACCCGTGCGACACCTTAGGCAGACTCAGTTGTTTAACATACACTTAAAGATCAGCTTCTAGGCTGGCTGCTGGTACATATGACGTCAACTGTTTCCAGTGACCTGTAATTGTAGTACACTACGGTCTGCATGCAATAACTTACATGAAGTTGCCATTCATATTTTATTTAGATTGGCATGACAGGAGTGTGCACTGTGACATTCACTTAACAAACGTCATCACAGATTTGCAACTGTGTTCATTCAAACCATTTCAGCAAACACACAACCATAATAACCCTCATGTACCCGCTCGAATACTGGTACACACACCAACATGTTTCTTTAGCCCACAACTGAGACACATCGGAATATTTATTTGAGCAACATGTTATGGCACACACACTTGAATACATTTCTGGAGCAACACTCACATTCTGACACACTCAATGGCACATTTTGTTTGGCACACATTCAAATTGTGTCGTACACATTAGAATACACATTCAAATTCCAACACAGACACCAGACCGTCCTTGTTCCTGCGAACATGGTACATACACCGATTTTCCTTGATCCTGGCACACCCACTGGCTGGCACAATCACAGAACAGTAGCATAACTGACTGGAAGCCGGCACACACACCAGATGGATGTGTATAGTAGCGGACCCACGAGATGACTCGAGATGGCGATAGGCAACGACTTCCTGCGAAACGCATTCTGAGCCTGTGGAGCGAAAGGAGGCCACGGAAGCCACGGCACTTCTGACATTGGCCCAGATCCAGCCTGTAGCTACCACATCTTCTATGCAAGTATCATCCCACTCAGATGAACTCCTACTTCCTTAAAGGACAGTAAGCAGAAATATATATATTTATGTACAAGTTGGCAATAAAGGCCCTGCTAGAAGCTACCTGTCCACGCATCTTCTCCTTCCCTCATCTCTGACTGTCTTTCTGTCATCCAGGAGTGGTGCACCGCCAATGACCTCTGCCTTAATGCCAGTAAGACTGAGATCCTACTCATCAGCACACCCACTCCCTCCTTCCATGCAGCTCTCTGGCCGGCTTCTCTTGGCCCTCTTCCTGCCCCCACCTGCAAGGCTAAAAACCTCGAGGTCATCTTCGACTCCACACTCTCCTTCTCCCCTCACATCTCTGATGTCTCTAAGAAATCCCACTACCAGCTGCACCTCCTCAGAGGTATTCTTCCTTTCCTCTCCTTCCCCCAGAAGCTCACCGTCTCCAGAGCCCTGGTTCTATCTAAGCTGGACTATTGCAACAGTCTCTATCTTAATCTGCCTGCCTCTACTCTCCGCCCTTTGCAACTTATCCAAAACAGGACTGCGAGACTTGCCCTTGGCCTCAAGCCCAGGGATAGTATCTCTCCAGGACTGAAATCTCTGCACTGGCTCCCAGTGGCTGCAAGGATTAAGTTCAAAACCCTCTGCATTGTCCCCAAGGCCTTCTGGGGCCTGGGGCCGGAATACCTTCAACTCTCTCTTCCCAAATACCTTCCTTCTCGGGCTCTTTGCTCATCTGCCTCCAACTCCCTCAGGGTCAGTCACTTCTCCAAGCAACGAGTGGGTGGTCGAGCTCTCTCTTCAGCAGGGGCCTCCCTCTGGAACAGCCTCGCTGCCTCCCTGAAACTTGAGGAGAACCATCTTCAGTTCCGGAAACACCTCAAAACCTTCCTCTTTGCTTCTGCTTTCTCTGCCTCTCTACCCTGCTGAAACTCCTGGCTGAAACTGCACTGGTCCCCTGGAAACCATTTCTGATCTTGGGTCCAGGCCAGGCCCCGCTTTTTGCACAATTGCCATGACCCTCCTGGCAACCGATCGCACCTGGGGACTGTTTTCTGTCTCCCTACAGTCCCCTCTCAGCACTTATTCTGCGCTTACCCTGCACTTGCCACCATCTGGCCGCTTTTATTATCTTATTTATTCTTTCCATCCCTTGCACTGCACTTTCCCCCTCTCCCTTCCCTCGGGCACTTGCCCTTTCTTCCTACCCATGCACTTGCGCGATCTGAATGTCACCTGGCCTAGTAGGATTGTTGTCTGTTTCCCACAGTTTTTTCCCCTCCCTTGCCTCGTCGCACCCTGCAACACTTGTGTATGGGTGCGTTATAAATGCCATATCATATCATATCATGTTTATTGGGTAGGCCACAACATAATTGGTGATGACAATCCACGGATAGCCAACGTCCAACAAAACTCAGGGAGCGACGCCACCCCTGCCATTTGTACAGGCCCTGAGCAGTGGGAGCCCCTGTTTCAGACATATTTGGAGGCAGTTGGCAGAACTCACTACCCTGCTGCACGGAAGAAGGCCATGCTCCTCAATGCACTGGGAGTCGAGGGCCAAAGGACTTTTGCGGGCCTGAATTCAGAAGCTCAGGAAGCGGACGATGAAGATGCATATAAAGAAGGGGTGAGGAGGATGGCAAAGAGGTTCTGTTCCAAAGAAAATGTCCTGCACAGTATCGGGTTCAACAAACAAGAACAAAACATGAAACAAAACAAGAGCCTGCAGAACCTGTTGATGACTATGTAGTCAAGCTGAGAGAACTGGCGGCAATGTGTGCATTTGGTGGCAGGTCAGAAGACCGGATCTGTGACATGCTCATCATGCACACCAACAACCGCAAGGTCCAGGACAAAGTCATCCTCGAAAAAGGAGCTTCACTAGATAAAGCCATCTAGATTACGGGAGCATTTGAGGAAACATCCTGTAGGTGCAAAGAATGGGCAGGTAGTGTCTCGGTACCTGAAGTACAGGTCATACACTACAAAGGAAGGAGAGATAGAGGGTAACGGGAAACCAAGGAAGATACCACAGGAAGACGTGAGCCACTAAAGTGCCATAGGTGCGCCAGAACCACCCATTTGACAAATAGCAGAGATTGCCTCATAAGGAACAGGGTTGCATAACGAGGCGACCTAAGAAGCCAGGAATTCCTGGAGATGAGTGAGAATCATTGGAAGGAGGAGGAGGCTAAAGATACCATGACAAAACAAGTCATGGAAAGATCAGAAAAGGCTGGCCGGATGAGAAGGCGATCCCTGAAGGCCTACGTCCGTACTGAAAGGTATCGGATGAGATTTTAACATGATGGGATGCTAATGAGAGGCGATCAAGCCATCCCACCAGTGTCACTGAGGAGAACCATCATGTTTAGGCCCCGTGGAGGACACCTGCCGAGCAACTTGACGAAGAGGCGAGCGAGAGAATCGTACTGGTGGCCTGTTATGGACCTGGACATTAGAACAATGATAGAAAGGTGTCATGAATGGCTCAACAGCGATAAAAGACTCAGTCAGACAAGCTCCATTACACCCAACAGAAGTGTTGGAAGGGGTATGGCAAAAACTAGGGCTGGACTTTATGGGCCCACTAGATTTGATGGTCCCAGAACAAAAGCATGGGATCGTGTTCGTAGACTACCTGTTGAAGTGGGTAGAGGTGGAATTTGTCCCAGACATCACTACACCCACCATGATCCGCTTCCTCAAAAATATCTTCCAAAGAGAGGGGTTACCAAAGGAATTGGTCACAGCATTTAAACTTGGAACGACAGGAGGAGGGCTCCACAGCGAAGTACCATCCAAGAAGGGGAACTCATCAAAATTAAACTGCCACATAGAGACTCTGTGACAGGATCCAAGTTCAGTCGGCCGGTGAGAGTGCATCAGCGAGGGACCAATCATGTGTGCACCCAAGATGGGAGGACATGGAACCTAGAACTGGTGGCTCTATATGAAAAGAGAACAGCAGAAGTGCACAGTCCAGCAATCCAGGAACAAGACAGCGATGAGAGAGTTTATGGGGGTGACACGTCAATAGCTGACGAGCAGGCTGAACAGGAGACAGCGCAGTAGGAAGGAATTCAAGCCCAAGAAGGGGACAGCCCGAGGAGAGGTGAGGTATGCCGGGAGAGAACAGTGGAGATGGAAACTTCTCCTCATGAGGGAGAAGCAGGAGGAACTCGTCCGCAAAGAGAAAGGGGAAGTCCTGGATGTTTTGCAACTACGTGATGGAATTAAGTTTTCTTGCTCAACAAAAGGAGGAATGGAGAGAAGCGCACCCATGGGAAACCGTGCCTGACCTCTCGCGAGATGACGCGAGATGGCGAGAGGCAGTTACTTTCCGCAAAAACGCATTCTGAGCATGGGAGCAAAAGGAGGCCACAGCAGCCCCGGCACTCCTCCTGTAGCTACCATATCTGCTATGCAAGCATCATCCTACTCAGATGAACTCCTACTTCCTTAAAGGACAGTAAGCAACAATATATATATTTATGTACAAGTTGGCAATAAAGGCCCTTTTGGATAGGCCACAACAAGATGTTCTTTGATTCCCACCAATACAGCACACACACTGATGTTTCTTGATCCTGGCACTCACGCTGGGTGGCGCACACACACGCATCAGTTACATAACTGACATGGACCTGGCCCACCTACTGGAAGTCCTCTGAAACTCAACATGTACACTGGTTGTTTTTGTTTTTTCCCCCAAAGAGGTTCTGTCCTGCATGCAGTCGCATAATTTTCTAGAAAACCTGCATTCTTGCCTGACCATCCCTACACATAAGCATCAATCTCTAAACCTTTTTATGCCTGATGTATGCCGGTTCTGCTGCATTCCTAGGCCATTGATGTTCAAATGTCAACAGGAAGCATGGTTCTTACCAGTTTCCACTTTTCTTTGGTTCACTCATTATTGTGCATGTTTCTGATCAATTCTCCATTCTCGCGCACTTTAATCACACATCTAGTTTTCACATTCACATAATAGTAGCCCACATTACAATCCTTCTCTCACTCTCACCATACTCAATTTTGTGAATTAATAACATCTGCTTGTGATGTTATGCTTCTCTGAATAATATTTTCTAATCTTGTTGTTTCTTTATGATGCTTCATGAAGCTCCCACGTCATCTCATTTTCTCTCTCTTGAGAGCATCGCAATCTCTGTGTAATTGTTTTCCATGTAATGGAAATCGGGTTCTCTGACCATTGTCTTGTGATTACTATTTTTCCTTTCATGTGCGTCTTCCTTCGCCGTTTGTGTTTCTTTCCTGTTCATTAATGACACAACCTACGTTTTTGCATATGTGCGCATTTCATGGTTAATGTTTTCCTCTGCCTGTGCTCTTCTGCCAGGACCTCCCATGTGGCGTCTCTATGTATTGATCTTCTTTGCAGGTAAAAAGAGAGCGATGTGTAGTATCTTCTGTCTTGCTCTGGATGGGATGTTGGGTGTGTGGCTGAGAGTGTGATGGTGTGGACTGTTGATGTCAGTGTTCCATCATAGTTTTCCAAGTCTGTCAATTAGGGGAGTTACATCTGACCATCCAGGGTGTGGGATGCCCGGTTTTCTGGCTCCTGAACTGCTTACCCATGTTCCCTACCTTGCACCCTGAACCTGTTATCCTAGTTTGGAATAAAACCTACATGTGACTACAAGCTTGTCTCATTCTGACTTGCTTCCCCAGACTTCAATATAACACTCTGCCTCTTGGGATTGCGCCCTTCTTCCATTGTCTTAATTTGACTACTTCTTTTATCCTCCATCAAGCACCTTGACAACACTCTCTCCTCGTAATCACTCTTGTTTCTCTCGTACCTTCTCTTCTAGCCTTCCCCACAACTCGGTCTAACTTCTACCACATCTGCCTTCCCATCTCCCACCTCTCACCCTGAACCCAAACCCCACAAACCAAATACCCTCCCAGTATCTCCAACCTCATCTATCACTCTTGCCTACCACACAACACATGATCCTCACCCCCATCTCCTATCGCTCTTTCACTTAGCCTCTGGAATGCATAATACCTCTGTAACAAACCTTCTTACATCATTGACAACTTTAACCCTGATCACTCTCAACTTTCTCTTCTTTCTATCACAGAAACCTGCATCTCCCTGCATGACTCTGATTCACTTTTAGCTCTCCATATTGACTCTGCTACATTCTCCTACTCTCCTTGACCTATTGAGAAGGATAGTGAAGTGGGGTTCCATATTAACAGGGCCCTCATCACTGCCCCCTTTAACACCACCTACTCCTTTTTTTAATATGCCACTATCGAATTGCTCCATTTAACTGTTTTGGCTCTCTATTAATCCCTGGCCTTCAACTTCATCCCTGGCCTGAACCGTTCCCTTGAGTCACTTCCCCGTCATCCCCATTGTCATGTTGGTGGACTTTAAGGGTTCCAATGACTCGCTTTGAACTTAACTGCCACCACGACCAGCCTAGCCCCTCTGGTAGAAACTGTCTTGACATTGTCTTTCTCGCTACGTCACTCTCCTCCTATCACCTCTGCATTGAACCCTTTCCTTATTATCACTCTTTTGTCACAGACCCTCCGCTTCTCTTCCTTCATTAATGATCAAAAGCAAGTTCAAGCAGGACTCTTCTACCACTTACCTTGATGCTGTGAGGAGTGCTCTCTCTGCTATTCATGCTTCTTCCCGCAGACAGCGCTTTTTCTGAATTTCACTATGCACGTATGACTCCCTTTGACCAACACTACCCTGCAAGCACATCCACACCTTTCTGCCTCCATCATCAGCATCATCAGCCCGGATCATCTATGAGATCCAGATGTTCAAAACAAACATACGCTGTGCACAAGGATGCTGGCACAAATCCCATACCCCCACTCCCAGCATATAAAAGTGCCATTTCTGCACTGGACTCTGACAAATCCTCCTACTTCAGAAACCTAATCTCCTATCACAATCACTCCCACAAACTTTCATCTACCCTCAAATCTCTCAAGCCAATTTCCATGGCTTTATCCACTCACTTTCCTCTAACATCTCTAAAACTAATGACAATCGCACAGTCCTCCTCGCTCTCTCTTTACCCTCCTCCTTGCACCCACCGCCTTTTTATTCTTGACTACGTCCCTCCTATCTCTCCTTCTGAATAAGTGCAGCATCAACCCACCTTGCACGCCTATTAACCCACACTTAATCCCAATCAAATGCTTTAATCTCTGAGCTCTTTAATCTCTCTCTCTCTCTCTCTCTCTCTCTCTCTCTCTCTCTCTCTCTCTCTCTATCTCTCTCTCTCTCTCTCTTTCTCTCTCTCTCTCTCTCTCTTTCTCTCTCTCTCTCTCTCTCTCTCTCTCTCTCTCTCTACTGGACTATTACCTGCCTCCTTCAAATCTGCAACTTTTCTACCCTGTTTGAAGAAACCCTCTGTTGACACAAACTTCCCAGCAATCACCTGATTTTCCTTTTGCCCCATTAGTCAAAGGACCTTGAACAGGTGGTCATTATGCAGAAAATGGGCTTGTAGATCCACTTCATTCTGGCTTCTGAGTAACGACTCTACTGAGGCTACACTCATGCATGTCCCAACTGTCCCTCAGACGCTCATCACTCCACACTCTCATCTGTGTTCATCCTCTGAGACCTCTCTGCTGCTTTCATCACTGTCGACCCTACCACTCTCATCTCCACTCTCCAAGATCTTGGACTTTACAAATCTGCTCTAGGCTATATTGCTTCCTACCTGCAAGGTCATCTTTTAAAATGTCCTGAAACTTGCAAATCTCTTTGCCCGACCGCTCTCCCTGCTGGCATCCCCAACGATCAGTCCTGTGACCTCTGCTCTTCCCCCTATATGCCTCTGCCCTAGGTACACTCATCTCGTCCTCTGGCTTTCACTACCAACTCTTTGTTGACAATAGTGAAATATTACCCTCCTTCCCACAGCCAAGAGAGTCCTCTCACTTCTCCCTCGTTTGGGCAGCGAATGCCCCCTGACTTAACTGCCAAAAATGAATGATTTCACCAGTGTGGGAGACTTAACAGGTTAAGGGGAATGAGTAAGGGTGTGTTTATTTGGTAGGTCGTAGGGTTATGGTGCACTGAGAGCATTGGCACTGTAACCTGAGAGGTTACAAATAGACATACATTTTATGCAATGTTGATAAAGATTATTTATGTACAGTGACGGGGTGTTTCCGTTATGTTGTAGTCTGTCGTCTATGATCTGTGACAATAATATGGAGAAGTGGGTGTTTCATGCAAAACTGGAGATTGAGACAAGCAAGGACTTTAAAATAGAACTACTTAATTAGATGGCGTTACGAAAGACAGGGCACCTGTCCATTAAATCACAAACAAAGCACCCAGTGAAATGCCATGTTTCCAGTGGCATTTCAAAGTATGTCCCAGGCCTGATGGTCATCGTTAAAGTGATAAGTTGATTAAATAAAACAAATGTGTATTTCTTTATTTATTGGGGTTTTTATAAGGTGCCAACCACAGGCAAGATCTATAGATCTTCACAGGCTTTGGAAACATTCAGATCTTATAAGAGTAAAATAGCAACCATATACAGTGATAATAAGTGCTGGCATGAAATAAAATGGTCATAAATGAAAACTGGAGTAGTACGTGTATGCAAGATGAATGTGACATGGAAGAGTCATCCAGTGCTGTGGAGCAAGCGTAGAATCAAGTCCAAATGATTTTTGGAAGGTTCTCAACATCTTGAAAAATTGCAGGTGGTTCTCACTGCTCTGATAAACCCAGGTAAGTAATTCCAGAGAAGGCATCCCACCACACTCAACTTTGTCATACCAAGGGGCGTGGCTATGAGGGCCATGTAGGAGGACGCCATCTGGAGGAGCTCCCGAGATCCTGAAATGATCCTGGCGAAATAGTGCATAACAACGTGCCTATGACTGCTGAAAACACACATGTTGGTGTGTGAACGGTCTGACTGCGCTTGGTGAACTTTTGGAAGGCGTGGGAGGAACGGTGGTGGAGTTTTGTGCGAAAAAGATGAGGAGCGCCGAAGACGGAAGACGAAACAAAATGGCCGATCAACGACCGGAACAAAGGAAGGAGCAGACCGCACGGTGGTCGGGCGATAGGAGCGGACTGTGTGCGCATTTGTAACTTGCGCGGAACGCAGGTCCCCTAGGTCATGTCTAATAGAACAGTGAGACCGAAGGCGAAGCAGTCCACGTTGGACGACTTCGCCAAGACGTCCCCTGGTCCGGAAAGTTCCAAGAGCAAGGATAAGTCGCCTGCAGGCGGCATGCCTGTGACAGGTACTAACCAAGAGGTCCTGGCTGCGATTGCGGACCTGAAGGCGGCCTGGGAGGCTAAGCTTGAACTGGCCGTAACTGAGCTGAAAACGGCATTGGACCTTAAGGTCGGTGAGGTGCAGGAAGAGGTGAATTTACTTCGACAGGACGTCAGGTCCCTGGCAGAACGCACTGACACCCTCGAGAAAGAGGTGAGCCCGAACACCGCGGAATGTGCCTCCCATAAGGCCGAATTGCATGCCCTGGTGCAGAGAGTGGGCAACTTGGAGAACAGGGCGGAGGAGGTGGAAGGACGCGCCCGACGGAATAACATTCGCATCATGGGCCTGCCAGAAGGATCAGAGGGCCACGATCCCACGGAGTTCATCGAATCTATGCTGTTGCAGGAGATACCCGGAGGAGCCTTATCTCAGGGATTCGTGGTGGAACGGGCGCATAGAGCTCTGACAAGGAGGCCGCCGCCGGGAAACCCACCTAGGCCAGTCATTGCCAAAATGCTTAATTACCGGGACCGGGAGAGGATACTAGAACACTTCCGCAAGGGAGGAACGATTACACGAGGAGCGGCAAACATAACGGCCTACCTGGACTATGGGCCTCATTACACGGATGGCGGTGGACCAAGGTGCTATTAGCACCTTGGTCCATGCCGGTAAAATACCGGCACCGCCTTGGTGGAAAGGGGAATTACCGCCCTATTCCAAGGTGGGTGGGGAGGTAATTCCCCCTTTCCCCATTGCCCTTCCCCATTCCCATTTTTGCCCCATAGGGCAAAAATGGGAATGCGGTACTGTAATTAGCTCCCTGGTCCCTTTGCGGGTTGGTTTTTAATGCCTGCAAAATTCCCCAACCCGCAAAGGGACCTCGTAGTAAGGCGGTAAGGTTTTACCGGTACCGGTAAAATACTGGTACCGGTAAACCCTTACCGCCGTCCGTGTAATGAGGCCCTATAAAGAGGAGATTGAGAGAGGCGGGCCATAAATACATGTTGCTGTTCCCGGCGAAATTGAAAGTTTTTCACAAACACAGGACTTTGTTTTTTGAGACTTCGGAGGACGCCATGGGATGGCTCGATGAGCAGGGATGTCCCCAGGAGCCTGACGCTCGGACGGGAAGAAGAGATGGAGGAGATAAGTAGTGCACGAGGAGGTCGCTACAAAATGGCGCAGAATAGGTCTCTGGGACTTGATTATAGTCATTTGAGCAGCCTTAAGCAGAGAAGGTCAGTCTGTTACACAATATATTATGAGCACTGTGACTATTGCTGTATTTAGGGGAGCCTTGCAGAGCAGATCTCTTTACCCCATTTAGTAACCTTAGTTAAGTGGCCATTAGGGCGACTTCACCCTACTGAGCTCCGGGCATTGGTTGGTGCTTGCAGGGCTTGATGTGGGGGTGCCTGAGTTCCATGGATGGAGCTGGACAGCAGTTGGGGAGTGTGGTGTTGGGGAAGGGATGGGTAGAGGGTGGGGAGGGAAGTGGGGAGTTGGGGTGTACATAGTTATGGGGAGTTCGAGTTTGTACATGAGGCTACAAGAAAAAGCCAGAGGGCTGTATCTGTATCAAGTGGGCAGGTGGGATTTGCTGCTCGGAAGGGGGGAGGATACTTATGAGCTATGGGGGATCTTAAGATCGTAACGTGGAATGTCAGGGGACTCAATAGTTACTTAAATAGGAACAAGGTCATGATGTATTTGAAAAGACAGAAGATTGATATTGCACTGTTGCAGGAGACGCATCTGACTCGGAAAAAGTTGGAACTGGTGGGGATGAAGTGGAGAGGTATTGTAGTGGGTTCTCCGTATTCTGCCTACGCTAGGGGAGTGTTGGTCTGGGTGGCACCGCACGTTCCGCTCCAACTTACACAAGAAGTGGTGGATACAGAGGGGAGGATGGTCATATTGAAGGCACTGTTGGAGAATAAAGAGGTGTGCATTGTAAATACGTATGCCCCAATCAAAACACGGTGGCATATTTTAGGACTCTGTGTACCAACCTGGGTACGTGTGTGGGTGGGGCGGTTATTTGGGGAGGGGATTTTAATTGTGTGCTGAACCCCAGGGTAGACAGATCTGATGATAAGATTGATAGGCCCACCCCAGCGGCCAGGGCATTGCAGACACTGCTCGACGACTTCGGGCTGGCAGATGTTTGGAGGCTGAAACATCCTAATGAGGAACAGTATTCGCATTACTCAGCACCGCAACAACTGCATACGAGACTTGATTATTTTTTTGCCACGCCAGATGTGGTGGTAGAGACCACCCAAATAGAATAGAAAGCGAGGGTCCTGTCGGACCACTCGCCTCTAGTCCTGGGATGGCAGTACTGCCGCCCCACAGCGTGGATACCGACGTGGCGCCTCCGGGCTGAGGCGCTCAAGGATCCGGTCTTCAGAGAGGATATCAGGGACAAGATCATACATTATTTCGAAGAGAACGCTGGCAGTGTGGATTCGGCGGGCATGCTCTGGGAAGCCTTTAAGGTGGTGTTGCGGGGTGCTGTCATTGCTAAATCAAAGGGCCTGCAGGGTGGGGTCCTAATGGAGTTAGGGGAAGCTGAGGATGAACTGGAACGGGAACTCAATAGTGGAGGGGGGATGCAGAGCTAGTACTTAAACTACAGCAGCGGTGTGCAGAACCTTGGGAAAGGCTCTGCAACCTTAACTATAAGAAGTATGTTGAGAGGCAGCATGCAGGTGGAGATAAAACGGGCCGTCTCTTGGCGTGGCTATACAAGAGTGAAACCCCTAGGCCCCCGATTAGGACGATAACCAGAGAGGATGGAGAGGTAGCGAACACCCAGGAAGGAGTCAATGAGGCATTCTTGGATTATTACAGGGCACTATATGAAGACAAAGGGGGGGGGGCAGCCGAGAGGAGATAAGGGAAACTTTAAGAGATATGGGATTACCTAAGATTAGTGCCGAAGAAAGAGAAGAGCTGGATGCACTGGTTACTTTGGAGGAATTGGAGGAGGTGGTGAGGCAGCTGCCCACCAGTAAGACCCCGGGTGCGGACGGACTTCCTAGCGAATTTCATAAAGCATATAGAGAGGAGGTACCCCCCCATGCTAGAAATGGTTAATGAATCGTTTGAGGTGGGCCGGTTGCCGGAATTGCTTAGAGAAGCGATAATAATACCGCTCCCTAAGCCCAACAAACCAGGGCATAGCTGCGGCTCCTATAGGCCCTTGTCAATGCTGAACCAGGACGGCAAGATATTGACGGTGGTCCTGGCTAATAGATTGCGGAGAGTTATTAGTAAATTGATGCATCCGGACCAAACAGGTTATGTCCCCAACAGGAATATAACTCACAACCATAGGCGACTCCACCGGGTGATTGAATGGGGGAGCGAGGGTGAAATGGCGGTTGTGTCCTTAGATGCAGTCAAAGCTTTCGATTCAGTCAGGTGGTCGTGGTTGCTGGAGGCCCTGAAGGAATACGGGATGGGGCCGGGCTATGTTAGGTGGGTGAAGTTGCTGTACAGTGAGCCGCTAGCTAGGGTACGTACAGGAGCTGTGATATCCGAGAGATGGCAACTTAGCAGAGGCACCAGAGAAGGGTGCCCCTGGTCCCCGATGTTATATATTCTGGCCCTGGAGCCCCGGCAGTGTACCTTCGGCAACAATATGACATGATAGGCATTGAGGTAGGGGGAGAGAAACGCCTAATATCCCTGTATGCTGACGATTTGCTATTATATTTGAAATATCTGGAGGAAAATCTTCAATATATTCTGGAGGTAATGCAAAGGTATCCAGAACTGTCTGGCATAGCGGTGAACCCCCAAAAATCGAGCATATTCCCATTGGGTAGCTACAGAGGAACCCTTCCGGAGCAGTTGCCAGTGTTGCCGATACCATGGCAGTTGGTTCCTTCTGCTACCTCGGAATAGATGTGTATCACACGGTAGAGGAGGAACTTTTGCATAACACTGAGGTGGCTGTGGGAAAAATCCGTATAAGCATGAAGTTTTGGGAGAAGTTGCCGTTGGCGATGATGGGACGGGGGGCGATGCTCAAAATGGTGATCCTGCCTAGGCTCTTACATTTTTTCAGCAATATTCCGTATATGATACCTAAGAAGTTTTTTGACAAGCTGAATAGTATGTGCAGAGACTTCCTATGGCTTGGCACCCGGAATAGAGTGGCGCTATGGAAGTTTCAGAATTTCTATGAAAGGGGGGGTATTAAGATGCCTAATTTTGAGGCCTATTATGTAGCTGGTCAGTTGCAATATGTGGTCAAATGGCTCTCTGATGAGGTAACTCCCGAATTTAGGCTGTTTGGACAGGACTGCACTCCGTTTTACCTGAAGGAAATTATTTGGTTGCCTAGGTCAGAAATGAAGGAGCGCCCGGAATGATGTTGCTGGGGTGGAAGATGTGGCGTAGAGTATGTCGAATGATGGAGGACCCGTACCCGTGATCCCCGCAGGTGCCGTTGGTTGCTTTGGCAGAGGAAGACAAACAACTAAGGATGATAATCAGGACCTACTGGCAGTCGGTCGGGCTGGTTACATTGGGGGATGTTTGACAAGAGTGGGCCATTAGGGATTTTGAAGGACTAGGGGAAGAGGCGGGCTTGCATAGGGGCCAGTATGTCACGTACTTAAGGCTGGTGCAGACTATTCGTAAAATCTGGCCTGAGACTGTATTGGCGGAGGAACCAGACGCCACTATGGGGACAATATATGACATATCAGAAGGGGGGCATGAGATCTCTAGATTGTATGAGATGGTGATGACCCGGGTTGGGAAGGAATTGACGCATTTGAGGTTGGATTGGGAAACAGAGGTGGGAGCACAGATTGAAGATGGGATGTGGGAGCGTGCTATGGGATACCACAGGAAGGTGTCAAGAAATGCTAGATTACAACAAATACAGTTGTATATAACGCAGAGAGCTTACATGACCCCGATGAGAATATCGAAGTTTGTAAATGCGGGACGACAGGCGTGCCCAAAATGCGATAAGGAAAATGCTGATATGACGCACATGTTTTGGTCTTGCCCAGTGATTGAGAGTTTCTGGGCAGAAGTGGCGCAAAAACTAACGGACAAAGGGGTCACGCTCATTATAGATACGGCCTGGGCCTGCCTGTTGGGAGGGTTTCCCAGACCACGGAAACTTAAACATGTGGGGAAATTGAAGAACTTGGCATATGTGCTCGCAAAACGAAGGATTGCCATGGGATGGAAGCAGTGCCATAAGCCACGGGTGGAGGTATGGTGGCGGGAATTGCAGAAATGGGCGGAGGCTGAAATGGTGGTATGGCAGGAGGCATGTAGCATGTGTGGGGAAGAAGAAGTGAGTACCCTGCTGGCATGGAGAGTATTAATAGCAGGACTGTTTGGAACAATAACGGATTCTGCAGTCTCAGAAGGAGGTGATACCCTGCCACACACAGCAGATACGGAATGAGAAGGACAAACAAGCTCTTGAGGGGGTAGGGATTGGGGAGCAGTGGTCTTGACTAATTGATGTTCATGTGATTGTTGCAAAAAGCGCTGCCAGTTTGGTTTGTATTGTTTGTTTGTTTTAAAAAATAAAAAAAACAAACAAAAAAAAAACTTTGTCCTACCAATCTTCTTTCTTTTGAAAGTGGCCACCAGCAGAGACCTTGGGACAGCCGATCTAAAGAGTCTAGTTGGACAGTATTTTTTGCCTTTCTGTTCAAGGTACATTTGGCCCTTATTCACATAGGCTCTTTGATAGATGGAGAGGGTTTTGAAGATCAGGTGCTCCCTGACAGTGTGCAAAAACAAGGAGGATCCAAAAATATGAGGCCAAGGATTAACCGGACCGATTTATTTTGCATTGCTTGTAGAAGATGAATAAGGTTTTTGGGAGGCCCAACAGTAGACTGTCAGAGTGATCCAGGGCGGGAAAGGGCCAGGGCAGAAGTCAGAATGTTTGGGACATATTTGGATGTGCTGGAAAAACAGAGTGACCGTCTTAGTTAAAAGGTGCACGTAATAAGAAGTCTCGAATGACGCATCTGCCTGCACAGTCCACTGAACATTAACCTGGCACAAGGGGGTGGGGGAGCCCTGCAGGCCTTTTGCAAGCGCTGATTGGGGCTAGAGAAAACAAAAGTGCAGCATGCTTATGTCATGGACATTCATACCAAAGCGACAGGAAATGTATTAGCTAATACTGAACTGTAATTGGGATCAAGAGAGAGAGAGATGGAGAGAGAGACAATAGAGCAGAGCAACGTACCCTTCAAGATATTCTAATTGCTGCAACGTTGATAAATAAATCAAATAAAACATCTCTAGGATGGGTTGGGGTGCAAAAGGGAAACAATTACTCTACACGTTTCAGGAGTTGAGTTCACCCATAAATCAGTGTTTGTGAAAAACCATAGAGAGACAGTCTCAGCTAAAAGGCACCAATTGCATTTTAGCAGGTGCACATGAGGCTTCTGAATGCACAGTCCTTTGAAAATAAGGCCAAAGCATTGGGCCCAGGGGCAGCAGAAATGCACTTTATGGATGACCTCAATAATATAGCTCTCAGCAGTCGGTCTGGTTTGAACATGTGAGGGAGGGGTCTTGAGGGTTTTAAGGTGTGCTCCCAAAAGTGGGCACAGGGATTTACAGAGAAAGGCACCCACCTGAGAGAGAGAAGGGCCGGGTCACCCTTGTTAGCCCCCTCCCTTGGGCCCTGGCACGCACTCACAATGACAAACGCAGAGCCTGCTTCAGTTCCAACCTCTCTTTATTTCTCCCATTACATAACTAACTCTTCTTCCCTTGCCCCTCCCCTTCCTCCCTCCTCACGCTCCCTCACACCGTTGGGTGCCCTCTCCCTGTTAAAGCGCTCAGCCTTTATTCACTCGCAACACCTATCCCCGCACTTAGCGAGGAAGTCCGTGGGCTACATTTGCTCAATCAGTCTCTGGGGTTTCCGCAAAGTTCTCTGGGGTCGTCCTGGGGACTCTCGTGTTTCCCCGGCCGTTTCGGTCAGCGGACTCTCAACGTCCTCGCATTCTGGCTCCACTGCTGGTTCTTCAGGCAGTTCTGGGTCCTCTAGGTAGAGTCTCCGGAAGAAGAACACATTCTGTGTTATGTGTCACCCAGTTCCCCGGTGGCTGTCACCATTGGTCCTTTGATGGCTGTGATCAGGCATGGCTCTGGATTGTAGCGGGTGTCTGTCTTCTTCTGCTGTCTTTGTCGCACTAGAATGGTTTGCCCTATTTCAAGTTGTTGCTCTTTGGCTGTCCTCTTCCGGTCGGCCCATTCCTTTGCTTATCTTTTCTTCTCGTTGTCTCGTTTCCGGATTTCCGCGTCTTGTTCTGGTGTGTAGCCTTCCCACTGGGGGAGGCGGGTCAGGGGTCTGTACCTCATCATGAGTTCTGCGGGTGTTCACCTGTTGCGTCATGGGGGGTGTTCCTGTAGCTCCTAAGCATGCCACATATAGCCTGCGGGTGCGGTATTTGGTCCAGAATGGCCTTTTGTCTCGTCTGTTCGATGGTGGCCATGAATTGTTCCACCATCTCGTTGGCCTGGGGCCTGGGGCCAGAGCGTGGTGTTGTTTTGATGGTGGAAGCCTAGGTGGTCATCCAATTTCTTGAATTCGAACCCTTGAAACGGGGGCCCATTGTCGGTCTTTAACCATGGCGGGTATACCCCACTCACTGAATAGTTCGTCACACAAATACCCTCAACATCATTTTACAATGTGGCACCAGTAACAGACGAATAGGAAGCGGAGTATTCGTCGAATGCCACAAGTAGATGTCCTCCTTCTTCAAGGGGCCCGTAGAAGTCTATTGCAACTCTTTGCCATGGTCTTTCAGGTAGTGGTATTAGCTGCAGTGGGTCTGGGTTTGTTTTCTGTGCCGCTTTTTGGCAGGACTCACGGTGGGCTAGGACGTCTTCCACGATAACGTCCATGTATGGGAACCATACGTGATTCCTCAGGATTTTCTTGGTGTTTTCAATCCCTCTATGTCCATCGTGGGCTATGGCCACTAGCGCTTTCCTGAGGGCCTTTGGGGCAACGAGCCGGTTGCCTCTCAATAGTATGCCTTGTTCCGTAGTCACCAGTTCTGCTTGTATTTTGGCTAGTCGGGATAGGTCTTTCTTGTCAACCTCCCCCCGAGTGGCATTTTCGGTGTGGAGATGTTTCCACTTGTTTCCGCTGGTGAGGCGTATCGCTGCCTGTATGGTGGGGTCAGCCTTGCTTCTGGTGGCAAATTGCTCTGCCGAGGTGGTGGGGGGCATGGCGTTGGTGGACAGGTATGCAATGTAATCCTCTGCTTTGTAGGCTAGTGTGTCGTCGGTGTCGGCGGTTGGGTAGCGTGATAAATAGTCTGCAGGGTTGGCATCAACTCCTGGTTTATGTACAATGGTGTAGTCGTACTCTTGGAGTCTTATGCCCCATCTCTCGATCTGGGGGTGCATTTTTGTTTTGGGGTTGCCGAACAGGGAGAGTAGCGCTTGATGGTCTGTGACAAGTGTGAAGCCCCTGCCAATCAAAAAAGGGATGGAACTTTTCGCAGGCCCATACAGCCACTAGGCTCTCGCGTTCCGCCTGTGAGTAGGCTTTTTCGGTAGGTGATAGAGCCCTGCTGGCGTATGCGATGACAGAGTGTCGGATGTTGTTCCCGGGGCTGGTTTGGGCCAAGATGGCGCCGAGGCCAACCGGGCTGGCGTCGACAGTGATGATGGTGTCCCAGCTCGGGTCGAAGTAGGCTAGCTGTCGGGGATTCGCTAGACTCTCTTTAATGGCATGGAAGGCATCTTGGCATTGTTTGTCCCATGTGAAGGGTGAGTCTTTTTTGAGTAGGGCCCTGAGGGGGTCGGTGGCAGTGGCGTAGTTTGGGAGGTATCTGGCACAGTATCCCGCCATCCCTAAGAAGGATCTCAATTCGGCGACATTCGTGGGGGCATGCAGATTGGTGATGGCCTTTATATTTTCTGGGTCAGCCGTGATGCCTTTGTCTGAAAAAATGTGCCCAAAGAATCGTAGGCTGGTCTTGTTAATGTCACACTTGGGGCCACTGAAGCTTAGGCCTGTGTCATGTAGAATCTTGCATACGGCCAGGAGTGCCTTGTCGTGGTGTTCCTGACTCTTCCCAAAGATGACAATCTTCTCGCTGTAATTTAGGGCATTGACCCCCGGCAATATCAGTTTCCGTATGATTTCTTGAAAGATCTCTGCCGCCGAGGATATTCTGAAGTTGAGGCGTTTATATCGGAACAGTCCCTTGTGGGTGACGAAGGTAGTGATTGGTCTGGAAGCTGGGTCTATGACAAGTTGGTGGTGTCCTTGGTTTAAGTCTAGTATGGAAAAGTGAGTGGCTTGGTTCAGCCTGACAAGCATATACTCAATGCTGGGTCCTGGGTGTCTCTCTCTTTCTATGGCTGTGTTGGGGATGCGCATATCGACACACAGGCGCAACCGACCGTTGTCTTTAGGGACGACCACGAGGGGGTTACCCAGGGTGTGGGTCCTTCCACCTATTCAATAATGTTGTTTTGCAGGAGCGAGTGTAGTTCTCTGGTGACTTGCGCTTGGAGGTGAAACCCAACTTTGCGCAGGTTTTGGGGGACAGGGGTGATCTTTGGGCCAATGTGTAGCCTGATAGCTGAGTACTTGAGCAGCCCTACACCTTCAAATAGCTTGGGGAAGTGGATTTTGAGGTCCTCGATGTTGATGGGCCCGTGGGTTATTGACCTTATTTCTTGTCTGCTCGGTGGGTATCCTTTTATTACTTCCAATGGGTCGTAGCAGAGGTCGATGAGAGTGAGGGCTCTGGCTGTTCGATAGCTGAGGAGACACCGTCCCACGGAGGGACTCTGTACGACGTGGATGGCAGTAGATACTGTGAGACCTCTGTGGAATAGATCGCAGAGGAACTGGCCTTTTGACGTTAGCGGTAGGGTCGCTCCCCATTGGAAGATGTGTGTGCGGGATTTGCATAGGGGTAGAGGTCTGCTATTGTGTGATATAGTTCTTCGTTCATTACGTTAACGGTAGCCCCCGTATCCATGATGAACTGGTTCTGGGTCTCTGCCCTTTGCACTGTTACTTTGGGAGCTAGTGTGTCATTCGTGGATATGCTGAGAAATCTCACGTACTCTGTATCATAGCCATCCTGTAGGTAGTGTGGGTTTTGGTCATCCGCCGTCAGGGTCCTTGGTGGTGAGATTTCGTAGGGGTCGTAGTCCGGTATGATGGCGGTGGGTGCACCCCCTTCCTGCTCCATGTTTGCTGCGTATTCTCTAGTGTAGGTGGCGTCTGGATTGGTGGAATGTGAGTCAAAGTGGAGCTGGTAGTCATACAGCTCGTGTTGCTTTCTGTCGGGTTCGATGTGGAGGCTGTCCAGGGTACTAACCACTTCCGGGCGGGTGATGGGTGCGGCCTGGTAGGCCATCAATCTTTCAAATGGTCGCTGATCTAGGTTCTGGGTGTCGTCCCTGGGCTGGCGTTGGCAGTGGTCGGTACGTTCCTGTGTCGGGAAGCTTCCCCCTGCACATGGCCTGAAAGTGGTTTTCCTGGCCACAGCGCATACATTGGACGATGGCTGGACAAGGACCTCTGTTAGGGTACTCAAACCCACATTTGTAGCATTGTCTGTCACTCTGGGGCCGTTGCTGTGGGCCTCTGAAGGTTTGTCTTCCTGGCGGGCCGGGATTTCTGGGATACGGTGTCAGGGCTGCAATCGTGTCTCCTTTCCTAGGATTTTCGATAGCTGCGGCCTGGATGTCAACTCGTTCGTATACTCGTGCCAGTGTAGAACCTGATAAAATGAGGAGCCTGGGTTTGTTATCATTAGAGAATCATTACTCTTTGTTACAGAACCATTACCCAATCATTACTCTTTGCTATGGAATCATTCCATTATTGCATCCTTTTTAAGCTATCCATTGTACATTACTGAAGTAGACACTATCCACATTATTAGACTGCCACTTTGTATGCATTTGCAATTTTCATTTAGAATGACACACTGTCATATTTGAAATACCATGTAGAGCCATTTAGAATGACACATTGTTATTCTTGTAGTTACACATGTAGAGACTGACATGTACACATGTATGCATGTAGAGTGTGCACTTAGAATATGTTTGCATTAGGTAGATAGCGCTTGGGTTTGCGAGAAGAAAGCGTAAACGTTAGAAAGCATTTAGCTGGCATTATAAAGCCATTTCACTGAAGGAGACACAGAAGCGCCATTTGGTTCTGTGCAAAGTTGTTATGAATTAGTGTGAAAGAGTGGAATGCAAACGCAGATAACACGACCCTTGTCCGAGTGGAGAGCGAAGGAAGCTAATCAGCATGGCTTGTGTGCCGCGGAGACAGCAAAAGGGGGCAGCGCCACATGGGGAGACGGGAGAGGAGCCTTTGCAGGCAAGCAGAGCTTTGCATGCACGAGATGGAGGGGGAGAGATGGCCTGTTCTCTGGAGGAAAGAGGATTTCGTGAAGCCAACAGTGGAGTGAATGACAATGAATGGAGGAATATATGGTACAATGGTGTTTTGCAGGCACCGCACACAGAAGGCCATGGCAGAGATATGATGTCCAATGTCACGCTGACAGAACACGACTAGAACACAGAGTGATTGCAAGTGAAAGTACATTGCAAACACAGACTTTCAGGCACGTTCATATTTAGAATTTGTTGACAGAGAAAGAGACATTCTTAGTAGAGAATGAAAGTAACCATGGGGAATGAGTGCGTCATGGAATAGTATAACCAGGGCAGAGGGGAGTTGCTGTTTTTAGTTGCTGTTGGAGATGGTGCCAGATGCAATGAGGGAGAGGTGTCTTGGTGCAGCAGAATCTGATGAGGCCTTGGTGAGATCGATCTGGCAGAGAGAGACCGAGGCCTGGCTCTCAATGACTGGCTGGTTGAAGAGTAGCGGGAGAGGAGAGAGACTTGGAGAGACTTGACAAAGACAGAGCTGGAGAGGGGAGAGAGGCACATGCAAATGGGAAGTATGGTTTATGGCCTAGACTAAACTGATTGATTAGAACAGACACTCACACAAAGAGCTTTGGGTTTGGGAAAGGGGAAATCAGACAGGGATCGTCTTATATAGAGAGTGTGAAGTATGGTGTGGATTGGAGAGGATTGATCCTGCATGAAGGAGAGGATTGTTGGATGCTGACACTTGCATCAGACTGCATTAGAATCACAGGCTTGCATTAGGAACCTGTAAGGCTTATAGTTATTGCATGGTAGATTTGCACCAGAAGCATAAAAGGTGCAAAGTTGAGATTTGCATAGTTTTGGTAATGTTTGCATCATGTTTTGCTGTGCATAAATAAATGTATTCTATTGTTATAATTGAATCGATTCATGTGTTTTCTTTGTGTTTTATGTTTTGTGTCCATAGGAGTAAGATAGGTGTATGTTGTTAGAGGTAAAATAGGAGTAACACAGTGCACAAAGGCCCTGAGGTACGAAAACAGTGGGGTATAGTGATCCACACCCCCCTAGGAGATTGTCTAAGATTGTCTAACACCGGTGCATGGTTGCCCAGGGGGGCTAGACCGTGATAAGGATTTGTTTCACTGGTCGCACACCAGGTCAGGAATCTTGTAGGGATAGTGGTTTCTTCAGGAGGTGCTTCTTGAACAGGGACAAGATGCATCCTTCGATTATTCGTAGATGTATTGCTTCATCGTCAATGAAGTTGGCGAAGTCACACATGAGAATTTTCCTTTGCAGGCGGATAACAAATTCTCAAATAGATTTGTGAGCCAGTTTGGTGCATTGGTTGAAGGCATAGTGCTCATAATCTCTATTGGGAGTTGCCACAAGTTTGCTGTTTATGGCCACGAGGAGGCGCTGGTAGGTGTTTCTTTCTTGTGCTGTTATTGTCCTTATGCTCTTTATTTCTCTCCCGGCTATGTTTGTAAATATGTTTATCTTGTTGGGTGGGTCTTGGTTTCCTATTGCGCCTACAAAGTCCTCAGATTCTTCAACCCATTCCTCCCAACGTTGTCCTTGGTCGTGATGGGGGTTGAGTGTAAAACGGTTGGGATGTCTCATGAGGCTGGCATGGGATGAGGAGCTTATATCTGCCAGGGCTCGGGCGCCTGCGTCGGCAGCTGCTTGGGCCTGGTAAACTGTTAGGCAGAATCCAGTGCAGTTCCCTTAGGGAGCACTATACCAGATTAGGACTACAGGTGAGAGCAATAAATCCCCTTTGGTATCAGTCTGTACCACAAAGATTTAGTTGGTAGTTGTGGCTGAGCAGTCAGACTTATCTCAAGAGGGAGATGAGCAGTATTCAGTGTTTATGCATTAGGCCCATTAGACTATGGAACAAGGAAACACTGACCAAAGTTTTGTAATTCAAAAGTAGATATATATTTATTTTATACACTTCTAATCAAACACATGTATCACAAGTATCAAGTAAGTTAAATTAAGTCAAGGAAAAATATACACACTCCCTATATGAATTGTAGACCAAGTGAACCAGAGTGAAAACTGAGCAAAACAGCACAGTGACAACTACACACAAGGGATCCTCTAACAATTCCTCACAAGGGAGGGAAAGCACCAGCTATTCATAAATAGGTTCTTATACACCCTAGCAACACTTCCCATCAGTTGTGAACCAGTTGAGCAAAATGGCATTTCACAATGATTATGCAGTGGGAAGAAAGAATAATTATGAGAAAGGGGTGCACCACACAGTTCGAATGGAGAATCAATCTTGAGAAGGCAGATCTAACAAATGTGACCAGAGTCAGTAGGCCTGTGCCAGAGTTAGTGGTACAGGGCAAGGGCCCAGGAGCAAAAATGTTCTCGTAGCTGCAGTTAAGTCTTTGGTTAATGATATTTGAATTGGTGGTTGCAAAAGTTGAAAAGACAATGTTAAGAGAGAGGGGGCGGCCAACCCAACAGCTAGGTAAAGGATTTAAAACACCTTCAGTACTAAAGCGAAGAAAGGGCGGCCTGGCGGAACAATGTACCTTAAATGAAGAAGTGGATCCTGCGGTGGCGGTTGTTCCTGGTAGTTCCTGCAGTTCGGGTGATCCAGCAGAGGAAGAGATGCTCTCGTCGTGGAGGAAGGTTCGAGTTACTGCACTACCAGGGATGAAACCAGCCACGGTGCTGCCCAACGAATAAAAGGTACGCTTCTTTAAATCGCGATCCGGGTGGACTGGTGACTGGCTATCCGGCCTCCGAGTACAGGGTACGGGGAGATTTGACCAAGGCAGGTCCGGGAAGGTGATTGGCAAACTGGTTGGCCCCACCAGCTCAAGGGAAGAAGGCTCTTGCAGAAGATGATCTTCTCTCGTTGTGTGGAGAAAAGTGGTGAGACGCTGCAGCAGGGCTTCACTGGTGGTTCAGTCGTTGCAGATGTCTTTGGCTTCTCCCCTCTTCGGCTTCTTAGTTCCAGTGGTGACATCTTGCTCTTCCAGTCCTCAGGACCCTGCTTTTATGCAAAAAGATCCCCATTCATACAGCCTAGCTGTCACTCACACAGTGAAGTGGTCATCTTGGCAGGAGACCCTCCAGCCTATCAGGATAGAGTGCGACCTGGGTTGTCCAGGGGTCCTACTCCGCCTCCCACAGAACGGACCCACCCCAGACTCAGTGGCGCCAGGAGGAGGGCTTCTGGGCAGAAGCCCGCCAAACGGACAAACAAAGGATCCCCGACCTGGGTTAGGATTGTAGAGAAAGACACGAGAAAGAAGTTATATTAAAGTTCTGGCAAATAAAACCTACCGGAGCAAAGTTAATATTAAAATGCATCGGCGGTATGTTAGAGGCTGTTAGAAAAAGTAGTAGCCTCGAACAATGGGAAAATCCCATAGAGAAATATTTGCGGTCGAATATTTATGGTAGTAACCACTGCCACCAGCCAGAAACATTTGAGAGAGCGACTTTAGGGTACTCTCTCGAAAATGAACATAGGGGAAAAACTATTAACCCTTTCCAGTACCTCCATAGTAAGATGGGTTGTACTGGTTTAGTTCATAGGATTGGACTAGTAAAGTCAATGGGGACTTTACATGCCCTGGGAGACAGTAGTCAGTCCCAGGGTATGGATTCTATGTTTGGGGGTCGCTACGACACCCCTGTGTCACTGCACTGAGGGTGCTGTGTAGCACATGTGCATAAAGATGGTTCCTATGGGGTTGAGAAAGATCCCATAGGCATTAAACACAAAAATAGCCTAGAACACACGTAGCAAAAATGCCTAAGAGTGGGAAAAAGAGATTCACTCTTAGCAGGTAAAAAGAAACAAACCCTTCAAATCCAGCAAAGCTGCTGGGGGACTCTATAGGTAAGGGAAATTTAGCAATAGAATGAGAATTCTCCCTAACATCAACCATGATGGTCGGGCGTAGTGGTGGTGGTACCCGTGGGTGATTTGTCAACTGTTGACTCTGCGGCTTCTTGTAGGTGCGCACTGGTGATGGTGAGACTTTCCGATATTTGGGGGGCCTCTGCTCTTTGAGGGCTTCTGCACTCTTCTATTACCTCTGTGTGCACTGCACGTGTAGAGGGGCGTCTGCCGTGGCAGGGTAGTTGGTGCGGATGTGGCCTTGTCAAGAGGGCCTTGCTGGGTTGCAGTGCCCTTTGGCCTGATGGATTGGGTACTGGGCGTGGGCTCCCGTGGTGGTGCGCTGTTGGGTGCACATTATTTCAGGGCTACAGCGCACGTGATGTAGTTGGTGGGCCGGGTAGCGGCCTAGTCAGGTGAGCCCCGTCAGGCTGTTGGGCAGCAGGGAGTTGGGCCCGTCTGTTAGGGCGTGAGTGTGCTTCCATGTGACACGCAGCTGATTGCGCTTTAGGTTGGGGCAGTAAATGGCGCTGGTCCCGGTGGTGCGGCCTTCACTCCGTTGGCGCTCTTGGCGGTATTTAAATGGTGTGTGCGTGCGGCTGATTCAGTTCAGGTGGCACGTGAGTGGCCTGTTGCATCACACACTTGTGGGCGCCATGGTATTTGGTGTGTTGTGAGCTGGCTTACTCCGTTTTTATAGCCTTGCGTGGGTGGTGCAGGCACAGCTGCCGCCTTGATGGCCCTGGAGCGGTTGAAAACATGGTGGTCGGTGGTCCACTGCGCTATGCTACGCACCAGTTTTGTGTGTACGGCTGTGTTGCACAGGCAGAATCGTGGTGCTGTATGATTAAGTAGCTGTTATGCCAGTTCCATGTGCAAGGGCGGACGGCGCACGTATGATCGTGGCCTTGATGGCCCTGCAGCGATGTGGTGTCGGTGTACCTTCCTGCCATAGCGTGCCGGCATTGACGCTGTGCAGCGTCGCTGGTAACTGGGGTCGATGGCAGGCCGCAATCCGCATTGAGCCTAGTGACAGGCTGTTCTTCAGGGCGGGCGGGTGTGTTGCTTACCCTTTTCCCGCCGTTGTTCGACCGGGGATACGCTGGCCGTTCCCCTTTTGGGCGCGAGGTCTGGCCGTCTTCACCCTTTCCATTCTCGTCGACCGCTGGGCTGGTTGCTCGGTCCTTCCGCTTGTAGCGAGGGGCTGCCGGATTCACATATGTTGCTCCCCTTCTCAATGGTCCTGCAAGGTGAATCGTGGGGTGCTCCCTCGAGTGCACTTCGCCTTCCGATGCTTCGCCTTCTGTACTGCTGTGCCCACGCCTTGGGCACTCCTCTGCCAGGGACACAATTCCCTCTCCGATACTTCCAAGGATACTGCTGTGCCCTCCGCCTTGGGGCACACCTCCGTCACGATACTTCTGGGTTCTGTGGTGCAGGAACCCTCCACCACCATCCAGCGTGGCGTCTGTCAGTTCTCCTCGGCGCCAGTTGTTAGCCCCCTCCCTTGGGCCCTGGCACACACTCACAATGACAAACGCGGAGCCTGCTTCAGTTCCAACCTCTCTTTATTGCTCTCATTACATAACTAATTCTTGTTCCCTTGCCCCTCCCCTTCCTCCCTCCTCCCGCTCCCTCCCACCGTTGCATGCCCTCTCCCTCTTAAAGGGCTCTGCCTTTATTCACCCGCAACAACCATAAATCCCCAAATAGCTGGAGCTGTGCCCGCAATTCAGTATGTGCAGTGACACTGGGAAAGGTGTACATGGCATTACACTATATACCTTAGCACAATCTATCTTGACAACTAGTGCTATAATATCTTAGACCGGAGCCCAATTTTTATATCCAGCTGAAAAATAAATGGATTGCTATAAACGTTTTGTGGAACCTGGAAGAGAAATGATAGTGTAATATTGTCAATATTTACTCGGGAGAATCGAACTTTGATCTCCTAGGCCCAATTGCTTACTGTAGGTGAAAAGCTCAACTGTTTCAGCGGCTACGGTGTTAACTGTACGGTGTACTGAGTGCATTCACTGGTATAACATGCCTTTATACGTGTTGGTCCCGTCCATAAACCCTACAAAAAACAGGGAGTAAATAAAGCAAGAAATAGCATATAATTAAATAGGAAGAAATAAAAACAAACTACAGTTCCACTTTGTAATGTCTACAGTATACAGTGACAAAATTAGATTGCTTTAGCAGATAAGGGGTACACCTATTTGATTGACAGGTTTGCCAGTCTCAAACCCTGGTTCCCATTTGATTGAAGGTATGCAAGACGAGCGCTCAAACTTGCCACAGTCAATCTGTGTGTGTTGTGGGCAGAGTGTGTAGGTGCAGGCGATTTGACCTACATTGAATGGCAAGGAGCCACCTAATGTCGAAATAAGAAACAGCATCTAGGAAAAGCTGTGACCAATAATTCCAACACCGTGGTGGGTCAATCCAGGAACGAAAACGAGGGAAAGTACAACAGAGAGAGGTACACCGGAAAAAAAGTGGGGCAGGAAGGAAACAGAAGGGTACATTTGAAAAAAGAGTGAAGATAAGCAAGACAATTCGGGAGGAAACAGAATGTGACAAATTAAGAAGGAAGTCACTTAACTGGAACCTGTGGAAAAGCAAATATAGCACTCCAAGAAAAACATATCCTGTCAAATGTGCATTCACACTCTTGCCTCCTGTACTAAACTTTCCTGAGAGAGACCAGTGGAACTATATGCATCACTGAATCCTCGATGCGTGGCCGCACCATGCCTTTCTACAACCTTAAGATTACTTTCTTGTCAACCAAAAGGGCCCTTCAAATAAATTCCCTCTCTTCCCAGTACAGATGTTTAATTTGCTCTTCTAAACCGAAGACTACCAGTTTGCATGATTCCTTCACTTGGTGCCTGAGTATAAAGTTAATCCTTAAAAAAATCCCACTGCAGAGAGTCACACAGCCTGCACAGTACATTTGGGCTTCAGCATATATAACTGTTTACTTTTTAAAATTAACTGAAATTGGAAATTGCTGCTGTGAACCTTTACAAGCTTGTAGAACCACTGGGAGAGAATGTGTATATCAGGCCAGTTACAGTACTGATAGAAGTAAATCCAAGGTTATGTCTCATTGGATCTGATATGCAAAGGAAGGTCTTTACAACCTATTCCACAATCAGGAAATGATGACTGACTTTCACCATAAAAAATGCCTTCAGCTACTGGATAATTTTTCTTGCCATAAGGACGGAGCAAATATAGTTGTACTGAAATTTGTAACTAGCTTATGCCCTTGGAGATATTTTTTTTACCTTTGGGGAAATGAATGCAGCTGTGAAATAAATGTTAAAAAGCACTCACAGTGATATTATTAGGTAGTTGACATCAGTGTGTTATTTTAGCATTGTTTACTGGATTTGAAATCATTAATATTGTTTGTTTTATTGTAGTAACAGGATATTTTAAAACTGTATTTATAAGGAATGCTTTGGGTGGTGTAAGTTACTTTGCGTGATGCTTACACTTGGAGTGAGACTATCACCCTGACATGGTCAAGGAATTCATCCGATATCTGGAAAACCACCAATCAAATTGGTTGACTGGAAGGCAATGCATACATACATACATACACAAGTCCTTAGTTTCTCTTTGGGAGAGAGTGTTTTATGTATTTTTAGTGCAACCCCCGGTGTTCCAATAGCTGTCCTTCAAGTCCTGAGTAGGATGCCCACTGATTGAAAGAAAAAATATTAACATTTCTGTTTGTAATTTATTTGGATAGCTTTACAACGATTCAGGTGGTTTCTTTTCACACATATAACCAAGTCCCGATCTCTTCTGAACAATTGCTTCATCTCATATCAATACTGGAAATGCTCTTCTCAGTCTTTTGTTATTTGTCATAGATTGAGGTAAAAAGGAGGAGATTACGGTAAAATTGACTATTCAGTCAATGACAATGTGACGCACCGAACATCTTAGACTAGTATGCCAGATCTGTTAGAAAATACCACATTACTGATGCTCTCACCTCAGTCTTTCAACTTGCATCCACTTGTGAAAGGGGCAGACATGCCTAAAAAGTACAGAAAAGGGCTTGTCATTTTGTCTTCATCTGTCCCGTTCTGTTTAGGGTGAATGAGTAGTTTCTGCACACCTGTGGGAATCCCAAAATTAGAGTTTCCATGCAGGGTTCCTGCACCATGCAACAACATTTAATGTGGGCCCAGTAGGCTGATCCCTACATAGCAACATGATTTCACTGGATTGTACCAGCTTTTACTGCTCAAGGGAAAGGCAGGTGTAATCCATTGCAATCACAGTTTCAGACACCATATTTGTCAAAGTTGTCTCTACTGCAGATCTCTATGGTGGGAAGAAATGCAATTGGTCAGGTTCCCTAGCTTGCATTTACCAAGAACATTATAATGAAGCCCTGCGTTGTGCTTCAATTGTATGCATTTAACAATTTCTTGCTCTACAACAAACTTTTCTTAACAACATATTGTACTCTGTTTAATGAGTTTTCTTAATTATGTGATCCCCTTTATTGTTTTCATTTTTCAAATCAGGTAGTATCCCCTAGTAGCAAAGATTTTAAGTATTTGAATTCCTTATGCATACAAATATCCTCTGAGTGTGCACAGGATAAATGTGTGTGCTCTGTGTAGTAAAACCAGCAGGTTGCTGTGAAACTTGCACATTTTACCGGCGCCTGGCTTGCAGGAAACACCAGGGGATTACAACCCTGGCGTTCCAGGAAGTCAGGCGCTGGTAATTGTTAATCCCCATTTGAGTGCCATAATGCTCCTCAGAAACTTCTCTCTCCGTGTCTTGGTAGGGGTTGCCTATTCCTTTGCTGAGCTGTCCATCACAGAGGCTCTTGGACCGAATCGTCAGGCGCTACGCAGAAGTGCAGGATGCTGGCAGTGCATACATGGATCACTTCACAGACCGGGACAAAATGCGCCTGCTCTACACTTTGTCCATCAACGCACATCCGATTTTACTACAGGTATGTGCTCTTTTAATTGGAATTGTGACTTCTAGCTAATTAGTTCAGCAAATTGAGAGCTGACAACGTTGAGTTTATACACTATAATTCCACTGAGGAACTAACATTTTTGTAATTTTCGTAAACATATCTCCTCTCCTCTTTGATCCGAGCACGTCAGTGTGGGTTTCTTCTTTCATTGTGAAATAATGTTCACCAGTACATGCTTTGTATGCTCCAGTAAGTCATTTTGCCAACAATGTGTGGGCCCTAATGGCGACAATGGAGAACAATGAACGAGGGTGAGTTAACATATGTTTTTTAGTATTGAACATATTATATCAGATGTCAACATTGGCTTTTCGTGACATTTGAAAATTTAGATACGTTTTAAAAATGTGTTGTTATATTTGCTACTACCATTCATTATATACTGACCGGCCATACCATTATTTAAAGAGTACTCCAATTTAAAATGCTTGGTGGCACATTTTCGACTTTTTTAATAGATATACAGATTTACCTTTCCTCATTTTCTCCCTTTGCGCAGACCAGTTGGCAGTTCTGCATTTTTTAAGGCGCACTCTATATTAGAAAAGTGCATGCTCTTTAAAATGCACAGAAAACAAAGCAGGGTGAGGTGCATGGCAATTCACAACCTTGTCTTGCATTTACTTTAGGTGCAGAAAAGTGCATCTTCCCATAAGATTGTTACCACTGCCATTGTAACTGGCGTCAACGACATTCAGACCAAGGTCTGCATTGACGGCCTGTCCACAGGCATCATACCCCAACCTTGGGATGGCCCTGCTACCGGGAAGTATTGTTGTCTCCGAGCCAAGTCTTTCCAATCGGAAGGAGTAGAGGAAGCACGTGAGGAGGCCATTATTTCAACGCCATCGTCTCCAGCACGCAGGACATTGCCACTCAGAAGGCAATCTAGCTCACTGTGGGGTGAGGCAAGCCTAATCAGACTACCACCATTACCTCCTCTGCATTCATCTCAGGCACAGGACAGTTTGCCTTTAATGCAGCCAGCTCCATTGCTGCCTCCACAGGGAAATATGTCACTGGACATTTTCTCCACATTAACTACTCTAGTGGCAACCTTGCAACAACGGCTGCCTGCAACAGCCTGGGTCCTCCTAGCTGACAGCACGCAGATGTCCCCGGGCCCTCCAGGAAGGTAGAGGACATCCCTTGCCCTCCAACAAGGGACAATTAACTGTCAGTACCGCAGCGGCTATCCAATACTGGAACTGACTGATCCCAACCAGTTGGATGATGGGGTTTTCACCCATACTGATGATTTAATCACAGGTGATGAGGAACCAGGTGATATTCCACTCAGCGACTCACCCCGTGATGAGGTAGGGGCCTTCCATATGCTCATATCCAGGGAGGCCAAGAGGTTTGGCTTTGCGCAGTAGGAGCAGCGCAAGGAGAGTGTGCTATACCAACGCAGAGAACAGTGCAGGAAATCTGTCATAGCCATCCCTCTGTTGGAAGACATCTGGGAGGATGGTCTGGCCACCTTGGCGCATGCCGCAACTGCCCTGCTAAGAAAGACCGGTTCTACAAAAAGTACAGAGCCCCAGAAAGCTCTGCCACCTGCCTCTGCACCCAACCAATACCAGATTCTGTTGTCTCTACTGCTGCCAGGAAAAGGTCAGCTAACCCTCCTCATCCTGCTCTGTCCCACCAGACAAGGAAAGCAGGCGCCTCAACGTGTTCAGTAAAAAGATCATTACCACCTTGGCCACAACTATCAAGGCAGCAAATGCAATGGCCATACTCGCATGCTACGATCATGAGCTGGTGTGTAAGATGAGTCCCCTGCTAGAGTTGTTATCGGAGAAAAGAAATAAGAGGCCATGGACCTCTTTCATGAGGGCGAATTGGCGTCAGACCATGCTATCATGGTCTCTGTGGACATCGCCGATACTATTTTTCACCAGCTTGGAAATGGAACGGTTCTAAACCGGCAGGGATGGCTCAACGCCACAGACATTAGACCTGATGTCGAGTCCAGGGTCATTTATATGCCCTTTGACAGATTTGCCCTTTTTGGGAAGAAGGTGGATGAAGCCTTACAGTCCATAAAAACGAACACAAAAACCGCTCGCGCCTTGGGCATGCTAGAGCAAAGGCACCAGTCCTTTAGTTTGGGAAAAGGTGTGCTATCGCAGGACTTTGCAGGATTACCACTCCACGTACCAATCTTCCTCCTCAGACCCCGTACTCGTCAGGGAACCAGTACAGGAAAAAGTCCCAGCCCTACAGGGGATCGCAGCAGCACTGTGGCTCTTCCCAATCTAGGGACCAGTCCAGCAAACAGACATGACCAGCCCAGGGCCAGGTCCTCCCGCTTCAGCACCTCGATGGGAGGATGACTGTCAATGTTAGTCAAAAAATGGGCAAACACCACAACAGACAAATGGGTGCTATCCCTTCTCCCGCAGGGCCACTCGCTGGAGTTCGTGGACTATCCACCAGACATTCCTCCCGCACATAAACCAGAAAAGTTGCAGTACTACTTGCTGCACCTAAAAGGAGCAGTGGAGAAGGTTCCAAAGGAGGAACTGGGCTGAGGAGTCTATTCCCGCTACTTCCCGGTAAGGAAAACATCTCTGCACAACAAGTCAGGGGGTTGGAGGCCAATATTAGATCTAAGGGTGCTCAACAAGTTCCTAAAGGTACAAATGTTCTACATGGTCACCCTGCAGCAGGTGGTTTGCCCAGCTACAACAAGGAGACTTCTTGGCATCCCTCGACCTCGAGGACACCTACTTTCACATCCCTATTCGGTTACCAGACATTTGGTCGAAAAAAATTGGTCGACCAGACAAATGGTCGAACCGATTTGGTCGAAAACCAAATGGTCGAATTATTTTTTTTTTTATTTTCACCGTTTTTTTTGGGGGGGGGGTCCCCCCAACCCCCTTTTTTTTCTAAAAAAAAACCATTTTTTTAAAAAACGAAAACCCCAAAAATAAATATATAATTTAAAAAAAAATCGACCATTTGGTTTTCGACGAAATTGTGTCGACCAAATGTCTTTTGACCAGTTTTCGGTCGACCAAATGTCTGGACACCCCCTATTCACCGCTCAGACCGACGCTACCTACGCTTCATGGGGGCAGGAGTACATTATCAGTTCAAGGCCCTTCCATTCGGCCTGCTGTCTGCTCCACATGTATTAACCAAATGCCTTGCACCAGTGGTGGTGCACCTGAGATGGAGGGGTGTTCACCTCTACCCGTATCTAGACAACTGGTTGATGAGAGCCCCCTCCTATCCACTCGCAGAAACCAACACTGTCGCCACCATCCAGTGTCTACAGCGGCTGGGTTTCTCCGTCAACTTCCCCAAGTCGTGCCTGGTTCCATCGCAACAGGCTCTCTAACTCGGAGCACGACACGACACCCAGACCCGCACTGCCAGGCCCTCGGATGAAGGGCTTGTGGCCCTTCTGGAAAAGGTGCACTGTCTCAGCAGCACCCAGGTAATGCCAGTCTGCAACTACATATCCCTGCTGGGGATGTTGTCTCCATGCATCCCGTTTATCACCAACTACCGGTTACACATGAGGCCGGTGACAGAATTCCTGGATTCCCACTGGATTCAAGCCTCAGGGTCCTAGGATGACCGCATTGCTCTGACACTGGTTTTCAGGCAAAGCCTTTGCTGGTGGTCAGTGAGGGAACATCTAGTGCAAGGTGCCCCCTTCAGGTTGCCAGAGCATCAGACCACCGTCAGAACGGATGCTTCACTGGAGGACTGGGGCACCCACTGTCAGGACCAACATACCAGAGGCCTTTGGTCGGCGGAGGCAACGGGCCAGCACATCAACCAGCTGGAGCTACAGGCGATTATTTGGGCCCTGCAGTCTTTCCTCCCCCCTGAGGGGAAAGGTGGTACAAATTTACACTGACAACACAACATCAATGTTTTATGTCCGCAAGCAGGGAGTAACAAGGTCCCCACAGCTTTCCAAGGAGGCCAAAGCCCTGTGGCATAGGGCTCTACAGTACAACATGTTTTTCATTCCCCTTCATCTACTGGGGATTCAGAACACTCTGGCGGTCTCCCTCAGCAGGAAGTTGGGGTGCTCTTGTCAGAAGTGGGAACTGCACAACGACCAGCTTCACCTGTTGTTTCAGACGTTGGGCACTCCAGAGATCAACCTTTTTGCCACCCACGAGAACAGTCGCTGCAAGACATTTGCCAGCCGTTTCGCCTATCCAGAGAGCTTGGGGAACGCCTATGCATTTCCATGGGATGGGAAGTTTCTGTATGCATTCCCTCCAATTCCTCTGGTGCCTTGAGTCCTACACACCTTCAGACTGTATGGTTGCAAACTGATATTAGTGGCACCTGCGTGGTTGAGCAGTTTTGGTACTCCAACCTCCTTGCCCTCTCGTCAGTGGTGCTAAAAAAGCTGTGCCTGCACCAATCGCTCCTGTCCAGGAACCAGGGGGCGGTGCTGCTCGAAGATCCCAGTCTGGCCTGGGCAAGAGCTCCGTCCATCTTGAAGTGCTACAAGAGCAAGTGGGAACATTTTCAGGTATGGTGCAGGAACCACCAACTGCGACCTCAGACCATCCAGCTGGAGGATCTGTTGCCTCATCTGTTGTTCCTGGCTCAGTCTGGCTTGACACATTCCCCCATTAAGGTGCACCTGGCAGTGATCTCCAGGTACAACTGCACTGCAGGGGTGCCATCCCTGTGGTCTCACTGGCTGGTGAAGGAGTTCTTGCGTGGGCTGTTCCAATCTTTTCCACCTGTCCGTCGCCCAGCGGCAGCATGGGAGCTAAATGTGCTACTCGCAAGACTCATAAAGCAGCCTTTCGAGCCTATGCACCAAGCATCGATTAAACATCTTTCCTGGAAAACAGCGTTCCTGGTGGCAATAACTTCGGCCAGGCAAGTGGGTGAAATCCAGGTATTTTCCTCGAAACCACCCTATTTGATGTTTCACAAGGACAAGGTTATTCTAAGCACTTACCCGAACTTCTTGACTAAGGTGCCAGCCTCTTTCCATCTCAATCAACGGGTGGTTTTGGCCATGTTATTTGGCACACCGACGTCTCCAGCGAAGCAAGCCATGCACATGCTGGATGTAGTGCACGCCCTCAAGTACTATGTGGCTTGTACTGAGTCTTTCCGTACAACAGATCAACTCTTTGTTTCATTTGGACCTTCGGGGCCCGGGAAGGCTCTCAAAGTCCTCCGTTTCAAGATGGATTGTAGCATCTCATTCTGCCATCAAAAGACCGGCAGGCTGCTTCCCGGCAGGCCCAGGGTGCCCTCCACTATAGCAGTGGCAGCAACCACTGCTTTTCTCTCTGGAATCCCGCTGCCTGATATCTGCCATGCATCCACCTCGAGATCAGTGCATACGTTCACCAGGTTCTACTGTGTCGACAGAGATTGCGCAGAAGAGTCTAGAGTCAGCCAGTTGGTTCTGCTAAACCTTTTTGTGTGAAGCTGCTAAGTCTCCAGCAGTAAATTATGCTGGGAGCTTGCCTCCGCCTATATGTATTGTTGTATTACTGCTTTGTAATCTATTCACATCATGTGAATCTATGAAAGATCCAATGCTGGAGAAGGAATTAGTTACTTACTGTAACTCCGGTTCTCCAGAATTCATAGATTCACATGCGACCCTCCCTCCTGACCCTGCATGGCTCGTCTTTTGGCTCTTAATGCCACTCACATGCCAAATTTAGGCATGTAAATCTATGAAAGATACCAATGCTGGAGAACTGGAGTTACTGGTAAGTAACTAATTCCTTATCTGTCTCTCAGAAGGGCCTGAGATGTGGATTTGGCGATGCTTGCGCTTCCCCACCAAGCACCTCTGAACACGTCTTTCCTTCCGGAGGTCTCAAGCACAAGGGCCTATGCTCGCACACGCATGTAGGATGCTGGGGAGCTGCCTTGCCGGTGTTGTGGGGGAAACCAGTATCATGTGTGCCTGCAACGCTCTGCCTGCCGGTGTTGTGTCTCCATATGATTTTCCTTGGCTGCTTGGCTGTTCTGTGCACTGTGCTTTCTCCTGGGCCTCATTCTGTGCAATGTGCTTTCTCCTGGGCTACTGCAATGAGGACAAATATGGAATCTGGCATGTTGGCTGGCTTTCCGTAGCCTAAGGACTGTTCCAACAAGTGGTACAGTGGCGGCTACTGCCCTAACGCTCCTGGCATCCCTGATAAGGGCAGAGCCGGCCAGTCGCCGAAACAGTGCTGCCTGAATCCAAGATGGTGGCCCTCCATTTTATCACTTTGGCTTGTGGAGCCGCAGACCGATGACAAACACAAGGAAATCATTTGGCACACCTGATCAGCAGCAAGGCCTAAAGCAGTGAGCCAGTCATCCGCACACACAGAAACTGGCCCAAGATGTTCCTGCTAACGTCATCAGTGCTCCAATTTCTTCACAGCCCAGAGTATAAAAGGGTGTGTGGTCGTGATCAAGAAAGGGGGGCTGAAAGCCAGTCAGATTAGTGGAGTGCATACAGAGTGAGGGAGCAGATGGAGGAGAGAAGACACACAGGGAGAAGCTGGAGTTGGAGATATGAGGAACATGTTGGAGTTGGAGTAGGAAAAGATTAATGAGGAGAGATGGAGAAACACTGAGGCAGGGTCTAGAGATGGAGGTTGAAACATCATGGAGGAGAATGAGGAGAGAAGGAGAGGTGAGAGAAAGAGGTTGGAGGGTAGAAAGATCAAAGGGGAGGATGAAGAAGTGATACAGCACTGACGGGGTGAAGAGAGGGAATCGGACCGAGACATAGGAAAATCCCCCAGCATTTGTGTTGGTAGGGAAGAACCCTTGCCTACACATTACTCACCCAGATCCTGGTCCCATGTAAATGTCCAAATATAAGAGATAGGGTAAAGAGGAGCATGCCTTGTTTGGGTTACCCAGAGGCAAGGGGGAGAAAGCAAAGCAATCATTGATATTTAAATACTGCCCTTGGCATGACGATGATGACTGCAGCCTGAAAAGCCATCCAGGACAGATGGTAAACAATGAACCATGACCACTTGCACCCCAAAACATCAGAGATGGGGGGCACTCATCACCGGTCTTCCTGCTACAAGCCTAGAAAGAGCAATCGTTATACAGACCATGTGGCAAAGAGTCCTGGGTGCTTGGAACTCCCAGGGCCAGTGAGTGACGGTGGAACTACTCCGAGAAATACAGTCCAGCCCGCAAAATGGTGCAGACTAGGGAACTCGGGCTCCTGACCACGCTCCTAACTTACAGTTAGTTCAAACATCTTTCATTTTATTGTGTTTTCCCTGAACCTCTGTACTTTTACACTGAGACGTGTCCCTGTTTTTGTTATGCCCGCTCCCTATGCCTTAATACCATATGCCTTACTTCATGAATGTTCGGTTTCGAGTCTTCTGTTTATCCCTTGGCCTGGGACAGCATTCACTTACCCACAGTACCTTACCCTTCCTAAATCTCTACACACCCCTCTCGCTGGACCCCACATCCACCCGTGTGGCATGGTTTCCAATAAACTGGAACGTACATACCAATTAAACATTATTGTCATGTTAGCACAATTGATTAAATTGGAAACCTATAAGAGGGGGTTTGGGGGTGGCACACAAACTCTAAAAGGGGGGGCAATGAAACTTCCCAAAATAAGGGCCTATAATGTATACTATAATACAGACTTTAACATGCGTTAGGAAAAGAATATAGACCCAATCACCGGCATACAATTCAGTGTCTAATACACGTGCAAACCCTTCATCCAATGCATCATTTTTTAATATAGAAAGTGCTTTTTTAGCAGACGTTGCATCCCACATAAATGGAATGAAATGCCTCCTCGGTTTAACACAGAGCTTAATTTGGCTCGTGACTTCGCTCCACTTTGTTTGAAGCGTGAACGTTTCACAGCTTTCTAATTTCCTGTTAACACCTCCTCGCGGAGCTGAACACTAACGAGATGCGTTTCTGAAAATGTGCCAGCTTGACTCGCTTGCTCCATCTCTGCACAGACTGTCAGCTGGTTAAGATCTAAATGTTGCAAGCTGAAACGGAAACTCATTTGTTCAGTTTAAGGATTGCACAACAGGATGCAGCTCTTGGCTAGTTAGCCCTTGGAATAGGAAAGGGGCTGGCGATGGGGCTTCTTGAAAAAAACACAAATGCAATGAAAATAAACACTGGGCAGCTCATCATTTGGCAATGTCAAAGTTTTGCATCACAAATGTTGAATACCCCAAGGGGGGGGGGTCATAGCGCTGGTGGTATTCAGAAGAAGCAATTCTGTCACTGGCCAGTGATGCATGGTGCAGAGTTTTTAGAGAAAATTCAGAAAGCGCATAGGTCTTCATTCTTTTCTGAATGGCAGGAGGTAATGTACAGTGCGGATGTGGTTTGGGATGGGGTTCCAGACTAGAAGCGTGTAACAGGAGAAGCCGTGTCCCCTGTTCTTTCTTTTCAACATTGTTTTATTTGTTTGGTAATGTTTATTAACTTCAGTAAATCAAAGTTTGATTGTTTAATTCTAACCCGCACAAGCTGTATGTATGTAGCACTCTATCACTCTCTTACTCTCTGCAGTGGACGTGGTTCAGCACCCAGGGCATAGCAGTTCCCCCTCTGAGTCTAGCAAAAGGCAAGCATGTCACCCCGGTGCGTGCATGCCATCATTGGTCTCCCTCTGTGTGCGGCCATACATAAATTATCATCTCTGGCATAGGGCACAATGGCTTTTGCCCTTGGTTTTGGCCAGGCTCAGATGTTCACCCTGGGTGCAAGGAACGGTTCCATGTGATATTTCCGCCGCAAAAATATCGCCATACAAAAATGTCGCCATATTTTTGCGGCCAAAAATAACACATGGACCCTGCGGGGGACACCCCCGCAACCCCTGCATCATTTTTTTATGTGCGGGGGACACCCCCGCACCTAATATTTTCGTCACCAAAAATATCGCCTATGCCGTTCCCGACGACCATATGTACGGTGATATTTTTGGTGCGAAAATATAACCTGACACCCAAGAAACAGCTAGTCTCTCCCCAGGGGGCTTCTTGGCTCTAGTGGTCACTCCAGACACCGTGTACATTGGTTCTCCCCCCTGGTTGTGCACAGCTGTTAGTCTTTGGTAGTGCTCAATGATGTGGTTTCACTTGTTATGTACCCTGTCCTCAGTTGGTCAACACCCACCGCCTCTCGTTGACAAGAGCTCATCAGAAGGTTGAGCCATGGTTGTTTTAAAGTAATTGCAGTATTTGGTAGAGAGCAGTGAGTTGTTGAAGGGACGTACTTTTACCAGTTTGCCTGTGAGCAATGATTGCATTGTCTGAGTGGTTTTTTGCATCTATAATGCGCACTTGAATGTGATTACAGTGATGTCGCTGGTTCTCTATGCACTGTTGTAGGTTCCCCGTCATAGCAAAAACAGATGTATTGATAATATGGAAAGGGGCAAAACCTGTTTAATCCATTCTCCATTAGCTAAACAGAAACACTGATGAGAAGAAATCAGAAATATCCAGCTGCCATTTGTATCTCATTCCATCACATTGCTGAACATAAACAAAATACTTTGTTGGTAATGGCATCGTACCACCAAGCAGATGGCAAATCTGATATTAAAAAAGACAATTATATTATTTCCAAAAACTGATTGTTTTTTTTTTTTTAAGCTGAATAATCCCCAGTCCTATTGAGACCAACAGGAGAACCGGTTGAAAGTTTGTTGACCCATGCTATTTTCAGTAGATTTGGAAAATGGATTTGTATGAGCCATTGTTAAAAGATGTCTTGCCAATGGCGATTTGTATCTACAGTTCTTATTCTACTTGTGTGTGCTATTAATATATCCTATCTGAATTGCCAACTGGGATGATACATCTGGCTAGACCCAACATCCAAAATTGGCCACCGCCCTTTATTTATTCTTTCATTTTGTTTAACTAAGGAAAGTAACTAAATACCGCTCACAAAAAAGTGCAGACTGCCGCATAGTACCGTTTTTTGCAACAACAGAGCGAGGAGCTTTGAGGACAAAAGGGACCAAAGCAGTGGTCGAAGTGTACGAAAAGAAGTAGTGGAACTATGCTCCCTACTGGTCTGAACCACTCCCCACAGACCCCATCGCCACCTCACTCCCACGCACAATACAAACCCCAAAACACATGTGCCTGATGTTTAAGGGAACACGATCTTCGAAGGATTCCTTCTTTTGTGTGTTATATAATTAACAATTGGTTTTTGAAAAAAAAATCAGGAGTACCCACATGGCCTTCTTTAGTGTGTGCGTATTATAATATCCTTGACATGTCTGTCATCTCTCCAATGTAAAAGTAATCCTCTATGGCATTGCTGCACAAACATTTAGCATCATCGTTTAACATAACCTTTCTTCTGGTCCATGGATGTGTGAACATGCTACCTGAAAAGATCTCCAATGCAGGATAAGTTCAAGAAGTAGTTTATTGAGATCTAGTGAATGTCCAGCAGCTCAACACAGCACTGTTAACAACTGACATCATACCAGCATTTTTCCTCCAGCCTTCTATGTTCCATATTCTAGGCTCTCTCAGCACAGAACATGAAGCATGGAACATAGAATACTGCACACCTCCCCTCTTTATACAACAAAGCACATTTACCTGAGAATTAGTAATAATAATACACAGAGAGAAAAGTAATAGAACTCTAAGAATGGAGCTACAAGAAAAAGTGTACGTTCTGGAAATGATACATTTTCATGTATAAAGATGAAAGTAGTGTACAAAGAAATTACAAAATACAACTTGTTAATGGACCTAGTACAGGGATACATCCTGTAAACTTACACAGTGTGATAAGGTAACTATATACACATATAATAATGGAATTATAAGTTAGGTGGTACAAAACGGATTAATAAACTGGAATGGAGTTCCTTGTGTGTGTGAGATAAATCATCTCCCATAATCTCTCAGATATGAGGGCTTACCGCAAACCCGTTCGGTGCGAGTTACAGAAACCTTCTCTTCACTAATTTTCTGCTGCCAGACTTGAAGTTTTCCTCTCCATCCAATCATCCTCTTGTGATATTAATACTCGTGCGCATGTCCTTCGCACACTTGCGCACTCTACCCACATTCCACACCCTTCCATCCAAAACTCTGACAGCTCCATGAAATCTCTCTAGCACTTGTATGGGCTCTGACCTGTCCACACATTTTTCTGCATTACAGTGGGAAAGTTTAATTGTAACCCAGTCACCCGCTTTGACACAACTTTTTTTTTACAGCCTTCCTAATATCAAAGCGATACTTGTTATTTAACTGTCTGTCAACAATGTTTTTCTCTATTGCTTTAAAGTCAATGTCCTTTTTACAAGCCCTTCCCAACCATGAAGGACAACCCCTTGTATTGGGGTTTCTTCCTCTCAGCATCTCAAAAGGGGAAGCACCTGTTGTGGTATGGGGAGTGAACCTATGTGCAACAACTGTCTCTTCAGCAGCTCTCCTCCAATCTCCATTCTCAGCAATTGCACCCTTAATGCTATTCTTAATAACTTTATTAATCCTTTCAACAATTCCATTTGTCTCAGAGTGATTAATGGAACTGGTTTTGTGCTCCACACCTTTCTCTTTAAGAAATATTTTCATTTCTTCTGACAGTAATTGGACGTCATGTTCTGTGATAATGGTTGTGGGATAACCTTCCCTTTTTAAAATGGCATTCAAAAACGAAATAATGTCTTTGGAATATATATTCTGCACCCATTCAATTTCCACCCATCTAGATAACATGTCAATCAAAACAATACAAAACCTAAATGTTCCTTGAGTTCTCACCAGACCCACAATGTCTAAAAATACACGCTCCCAAGGTATGGTGGGATTGGACATTATGGTCATAGGTGCTTGTCTTGTGGTGTAACCCTAGGCGGAATCGTCACATCTACAACAATCTCTAATGAGTCTCTCTACATGCAGATCCATCCCAGGCCATCAATAATCGTGCCTGATAAGTTGTTTTGTTTTCATTATACATTAGTCTTTTGTGTGCTAACTCTAAAATCCTCTTCCTCACACCAGTAGTTGGAAACAATTTGTCACCTATCAATACCATACCCTTATTTAAAAGTAAGTCATCAAAAACATGCCTGACAACCTCTTTAGGTTACCTTTCCTAATCTCATTGCCCTTCACAACACTCTCAAGACGATCTTTCACAATTTTGAGAACTTCATCTGCTGCTGTAGCTTGCTCCCATTCTTCTTCTGATACAACTTCTTGATTGACATACAAAATGTGTTCCTCATCACACTCATTAAGATTATCACTCTCCACAACATTGGTTAACCTTGATAAAGAATCAGCTGATTTGTTCTTGACCCCAGGTACAAACTCTACATCCCAGTTATACTCTTGCATACCTGCTACCCACTTTTGAATTTTTGAGGAAACCTTATCCAAACCTTTCATAGTCAAAATCTCCTTCAGTGGTTTGTAATCTGACTGTACTACAAACTTCATGCCCCAGAGAAACGAGCACAATTTATCAATCGCCAATTTTACAGCTAACAGCTCCTTCTCAATGGTGGAGTAGTTACATTCCGCCTCCCTTAAATCTCTAGAGGCAAAAGCAATGGGGTATTCTATTCCACCTTCTACTTGGGACAATACAGCTCCTAGAACCAAGATTACTGGCATCCTTAGTGAGCATACCTTTTTTGTTGGGATTGAAACTCTTCAAAGTGGGCGCATTGTTCAAATCTGCCTTTATCCTGCCAAATTCAAGCTCACATTGATCATCCCAGTTAAATCATACACCTTTCTTCACCAACTTACTCATGTGAAAAGTTTTACTCGCCAAGTCGGGAATAAACTTGGCGTAATATTCAGCCATGCCCATGAATGAAATTACCTTATCTTTACTACTAGGACTGGAAAAATTGAGAATGGTGTTCACAAATTCCTCCTTGTGCCTGATACCTTTATCAGAAATCTCATGCCCCAACTTGCATTTGTCCTTACTAAGTGTCAAACCAGCTTCCTTGAACATATCTAAAATTTCACGAATCCTAAACTCATGTTCTTCTTGATTCCCTCTATAAACTAACACATCATCTTGGAAACATAGTACTCCTTGCATATGATGAAATTATTGATGTATTATATGTTGAAGAACAGCAGCTGCAGATACGAGCGCAAAAGGCATTCTTTTACATAGGAATAAACCGTCAGTGGTAATGAAAGCGGTAACATTTCTGGAAAGAGGATGCAAAATTATTTGTTGATATGCAGATTTCAAATCCAAGGTACTCATTACCTTGGCACCCTTAATATTGCCTAACATTTCTGCTATGTTAGGCAACGGATGTCTGTCCGCAATCACACATTTGTTCACACATCTAAGGTCTATACATACCTAAGTTTTCCATTGGGCTTGTGAACTATGACCAATGGTGAAACCCATTCAGATGATGCCATTCTCTCTATCACACCCTGGGCTTCCATTTTCTCGAGTTCTTCCTTCACTGCAGCCTTAATTGCCAAGGAAACTGGTCTCACTTTCTGTGCAACTGGAATGGCATCACTTCTCATGCAAATCTTGTGTCTAAAATTCTTTAAACTGTTGAGTTCCTCTCAAAAAACAGGATGTTGCTCAAATATTCCAAATGACGTCTCTAGGTCTGCAGCATAAACTGTTTCTTTGGCATTGGGATCCAGTCTGATTTTAAGTCTTTTTTGATGAGACCAGCTCAGAACTGGGTACATTCCTTTCTTGGAAACATACATTTTTCCCTTGACTGTTCTGTCCTTAAACTTCAAAGTCGACCAGAACTAACATTCTAACTCAATGGGTCTTCCACCATAGGCAACTGGTTTGACATCTACCTCCTTTAATGTAATATTTTCCTTGAAACCTTTCTCAAAAATGACGTTGGACAACAAAGTATACTTGGTCAATGGTGTCAATTGCCATGTTCATTTTTGTGCCTCCAATTTCTATTCTTGCCATCAGTTTTTCAACATCTGTATCTTCATCCTCCACAATATTAACTTCTGAATCATCAATGTTGTAGGTGCATTCTTCTAAGTCTTCGCACAGTTCATAACGCAATCAACATTTTCCAATTTTGTTCTACAGAAATTGGTAAAATGGCCTTTCTTGTTGCCCCTTTTGCATAATTCTTTGATGCCAGGACATTTTTCGCCTACTAGCTAGATGATATAAATTGTCGCAACGAAAACATCTCCTTCTCTCATCTCCATCCCTCCTCTCTTTATATCTGGTACCTCTCTTTTTTGTCATATTGTCCCATTTAATTTTTACCTTCCTTCTGGTCACATTCTTTTCTTGAACTGCTAGAACTTCTGGTATTTGTGGAATCTCCTCTTTGTTTATGTCACTTTCATTTCTTCTTTCTAACTACTTTACACACTTTTTGGCCACTCTGAGAACTCCTCCTAAAGACGGGTTGTTTTTTGACCAGAGAGCTTCTCTCACTTTGCCATCGTTACATCCATCCTAACATGTATTGATCCCACAGTCTCTCGTCAAGATTACTGCCAAAATCACATGACGTGGCTAGGCCTCTTAGGGTCGTAATATACTGCTCTACGGTCTCTCCAGCTTCTTGGTTTCGTTTACCGAAATGGTATGTCTCAAGAATGATTCTGATAGATTTCTCATAATATTTGTCTAACATTCTAATACATTTTTCATATTCCCTTAGACCATATGACTCTTCATCAGACAGAGGAGGAAGATTTTAGAATTGTTCCTGCCCATAGTTGCCCAAACAGTGTATGAGCAGACATTTCTTTCACTCACTGGCATAATTCAGACCGTGTGCAGGAAATACATAATGATCAAAACTTTTTTTCCATCTTTTCAAGGGCACTACAGGTTCACCTTTTGTGTCTAGGAAATAGTTTGGGGGAGGTATTCCTTACCTATTTATTGTTGTAGATCACAAAAGGAGAAATGGTTATGAGTGCTTTGATTTGGTATGAGTCTCTTTTTTGAAATGTAATGTTTGCGTGATGAGTGTATTGCCAGTGTTTGCTGTAGTCTTAATTGAATTAGTAAACATTCAATCATGTAGCATTTGTAAAATACTTAGCATTTGTAAAGTACTTTGGTGTCTCAACACTTGTTCCAATTGAATGTTTCAGTATATTTATTATAGCATGTGTCAGTATTTTTATTATAGCACTCTCTTAATCTCTGTTTGCAAAATTCAGTGGTTGTATCTTTAAAATGAACAATGGTCAATACTGAGTTTTAAGTTTTGTTTGGTATTGTTATCAGTTAATGCAATGGCAGCTGTGCACCGCGTGATTGGGGACTGTATACTGTGGCTTGCTTCCTTGCCAGTTAATGTAGCCTCTACGTGTTGTTTGAAAATGAAGCGCCAGCTTCTTAACGTTGCACTTTGTATATGCGATTGCCGTTGGCAACAACATGGCGGCACATAGTCAGGACATACTAAGGTCCTTTACTCAAAGGTTGAACAGCGCCGCGCATCCTTCCTGTGCACAGAGCACTTTAAGTCAGTGCAGGAGCTTGCGCCGCTACGCGCGTGGCTTTAAACTCACTCACTCCTTCTGGATGGTGCGTGCAGCTGGTGTCCACCTCGCGCTGGCCAACTTTCTCAAAATATTATAATGCGCTTGGACAGAAACGGATATGGGAGGTTGGAATCTCTGCGTGTTGCGCAGCACATTGACTTATTTAGATGTCCGGACGATAACACGTGCAGGCCTCGGTCCAGTGATGCAAGCCGTATAATTATTTGTTCCTTTGTGCCGCTTGCTAAAACTAGTGTCGGCTTGACAGCTGATCTCTGGAGGTTGGTCTGCCGCTGTGACTCTTCAATGATGCATCGCTTATGCGTATTTGCTTTCCTTCATGTGAAATGCCTTTGCTTCAATGAACGGCTCCTCGGTGGACTGCCATTCTCAATCCCATTCTTGTTGCCATTGAAAAGATCTCCAATGCAGGATAAGTTCAAGAAGTAGTTTATTGAGATCTAGTGAATGTGCACCGGCTCTAGCACAGCACTGTTAACTTCTTTATCCCAGCATTTTTCCTCCATCCTTCTATGTTCCATGTTCCATATTCTAGGCTCTCTCAGCACAGAACATGAAGCATGGAACAGGGAATGCTACACTACCCTTTATTACATTGTTGCAAACATCTCTAGATAGTCACACAGAGTAAAAATGTTCTTTAGTGTTTTCAATGTCAAAATGGTGCCAGCCCATATCACTAGATCTCTAATGTTGTTTACAGTCAGAAAACAGTGTTGTTTTGAGTATTTTGGACAGTTCTGCGTCTTTAGTGATGATTGACCTGATTTTAAAACAATCCTTTTAACTTGTGTTATGACTCACTTGTAGGTGGTGAGGCAAGTAATACTCCTAGTTTTTGTTGTACCTTTCAACAAATCTGTTCCTGCGAATTTGCGTAGTTTCCAGTTCTGTCTGAAATACTTTGTGGTTGGTAGTGAATTTTATATTTCACTCGTAATTGCAATGCTCCTTTTTTAAAGTAAATTGCATCACTCGTAATGCTCTTGACTTTCAGTAGTTGAGTTTAAAGAAGAAATTGTTCTATATTTAAATCATGAAATGAGTTCAAATGTAGCAAGGTTATTTTTTTCTTATTTGGTTGCATTAACACATGGTAATTTGTAAAAAAAATAATTTAGAAAACGTTGATCTGTGAATTACTTATTGACATGAGGAATTTGTTGGAATCATTGCTTCAGTTTAGCAATGCCAACCATTTCTCTAAACATGTGATAGTCTTTCCAAATCACAAAAACATTGGCAACATATGTTAGCCACAAAATACTGCTGCTCTATGAAAGCTCAGACTGCAATACATATTGCAACGCATGCATGTTTGTAAAATGAGAAGCAAATATTGCTCCCATTGCTGTTCAAGTTCATATGGGCAATTTAGAGTAACAGCACAAATGAATTGTTTACAACTTCTAAAGATAGTTTCTTTTATTCTCTGCTTGATGCTAACATTTCACCTGTATGATGAATGCAGTGCAGACTTCAAACTTTAATGGAACCAGTATATGTGACACGTATTCTGAAATGTATGAAATCTGTGGACATAATATATTAACAATGTTTTTTAAAATTGAGCAATGTCTATGGAATCCATTGACATATTATTTTAGTATCTACATTAGATCACTGGTCACATCAAATTATGAATGATGTGATTTTATAATTCACATATTAACTTTCTGACCAGCACCTAGAAGTCTTACTAGTGATGAAATCTACTTTGAAAAATCAGCACTTTAAATATATACATCGAATTGTAAAGGTCACAACCACTGAGAGAATATTGTAGGGGCTGCTTAGGCAACTACTTGAAAATCATTGAGAACAGATTTATTGGAAGGTTCTAAAAAGCAAGCTAAAAATATAGTGAAAATGTGTTGCATCACCACCTTTGGAACAGCGACTAAGCAATGTAATAGATCCATTTTACATGAATCTCCTATTACCACACAGTGCAAAACTGTCGAAATGTTTAGTGCAATATCATTATTAGTCTCAAAGCCACACCAGAGATCTAGTGATAAAATCTGATTCAATTTGGACATTTGAATCACAAATAAAAATGAGTCCTCACAATACAGGCATGTTTCCACATGTACAGTGCAGAGTTTTCACAATATAATCAAAGGTAACAGAACAAGATCACAAATCCATGAACTAAAGAGACTATTATGCCAAACCAAAAGGCTTTGGCCCTCATTTGACCAGTTATGCTGTCTATCCACTAGGGATTAGCCTTTGTTCAAGAGACAACCTGACCGGTCAAGGATAGAATAGTAGACATGAAAACTATTATCATAACATTAGACAACAAATCACCATTGGCAAGATATTTTAGAACAATGGTGTATGTAATTCCCCAAGTCCATTGTCTAGTTTTGCAGACTGTACCAACACATATTGTGGAAATCAGCAGGGGGGCGTGGCCAGGGTCAATGCCGTGAGGATGTGATCTGTGAGAGCTCCCGTCCTGATTCTGTTGTGACATCCTTCATACACCATACTAACAACCTGTTATTGCTGAAAATCACAGGCTAAGGATGAGCAGTTTATAGCGCTGTTTATTTAATCCATTATCTCCGAAATTGGAACGTTGAGAGGAAGAGCAGAGATTCATTCCCGGGCTAAAAGATGACCAAGATGGCGGCTTTCTTCTCATATTGAAGACAATCTCTGAGTCTGCTAGAGGAAGCGACCCAGAATGGACTACATTCCCACAGAGGGGGTCATTCAGATGTACCCCCCTGGATTTGATACCTCTTGCGCTCTGCAGAGATACTTGCTACTGCCTCGTAACTGCAGCGCAACTTCCTCCTAGAGAACGGGCAAGCGATGTGGATGCCTCTCCGACCAACGAGGTTGCTGTGTTGTGAGAGTGAGCCCTGTGTTGTGAGAGTGAGACAGAGGGAGAAGGAGTGCAGTGAAGGAGGCACTGCCATAACCGTGCCACGATTACGGTCGTGGCTCCCTGGGGGTCTCTGGATGAAAGAGAGAGTGGTTGGGAGATGGACCAGTGTGCAGTGGCAGGCCTCTAGCCACGGTGCCGTAAAAACGAAATTGGCACAGTGAAATCAGAGCATCATGCTCCGGAACCACAACGTAACGCTCCTGCACGCCAGAGGTGAGCCAACCCTATGAAGATACTACGGTGGCATTGGGCAGCCCCTGGAAGTATGTGCAGATGAACCCTGCAATTGTTGTGGGCTAGGAGCTGTTGTGAGTGGCCTGCCCAGAACTTCCTTATTCCCCCCCTTTTTTTCTACAATAACAGGCATCGAAGGATCAACGGTGTACATTGGACACAGGGATAGTTAGCATATGATTCTGCCCCCATCAGACACTGGGCATTACTTCAAGTATGCTCCCTTGGTTTCCTTCCTCGCTGCCATGCTGGGAGAGTGCACCTGGGAGACCATTCGTTCCCACAACCAAGGTATTGATAACTTGTTGGCCTTGGTCACAATGAAGAACATCATCTTTGCCTGAGCCGGGTGTGCTCTTGAGAGAGTCTCCTCAATCCTGCCCAAATTGAGGGTGGATCCTCCTCTAACCTGCCTACACCAATACAAACTGCTGCACACCTCCACTTGATAAAGTCTGAGACCTTCTGATTCCTAACCACACATTTTAGACACCTGATTGGGGTGCGCCACTGTGCCAATACACAGGATGCCTTCCACTAAACAAAAAGACAACATTAAGGTTACCATTATGGATTAATTTGCTGTGCAGGGGAGGCGACCTGACTATGTGGGTTCTAAAGATATGGATTCCCCTCAGACGCAGACCAATCACGCAGACTCCCAAGATTACGTTCTCAACGCTATTGCAGCGCTCAGATCCTCCTTGCAATGTATAATTGATGGGGTCAAGGTCGACGTCAACCTCCTGAGGCAAGATTTAAGGTCATCCGCAGAACGGCTTACTATTACAGAGTCCTTATTACAAGAAACCGCCTCTACCACTACTGAACTGGAAAAGAGAACCTAGGCCTTGGAAGCCAGGAATGCTATATTGAAAAACCAGCGGAAGAGGCGCAAGGTCATTCACGCTGCAACAATAGTAGAGTGGTAGGCATACCGGATGGAAGCAAAGGCATAGACCCTATGTCTTATATTTGTAACTTTATCCTACAGGAGGTTGGCCCCGGGAAACTATTCCAAGGATTCTCGATTGAGCAAGCACACCACTCATTGCAAAGATGACCGCCACCAGGATCTAACCCAAGACCCATAATTGCCAGGGTCCTTAATTTTAGGGACCGAGAATGAATCCTGCAATACTCAAGAGAGAAAGGTGCCTTGCAAAGTGGGAACATTAAGATTGTGATCTATCCAGATCACACAGCGCTGGTTCAAAGGAAACGCTACATGTTTATCCCCACGAAAGAATGTCTTCGCCAATACGGCCAGAAATACATGCTCATGTACCCGGCCAGATTGAAAGTCTTGCATGAAGGGTAAGCACACATTTTTGAAACGCCAGAGGCATTAAATATGTGGATGGACCATAATGGAATGGGGGAAAATACAAGGGACTCACCATGAGTTGGGAAAGAATTATCCTGCTGCGCTACACAACTCTAACACTAAAGCTGTACATAGACTACTAGTGGTAATATCGACGGATGCCAACTCAAGCCGTTGCGGCGGAAGCATACCACAGATGCCCAGGACAAGCAATGCCTGGCTCCCCGGAACTGGTGTTTACCATCAGCATTGACTTGCTGGTGGTGCACATGTGCACACCCTGGAGATCTCCCAGCTGCTGGGATGTGTGTCAACACAAATGGCAGGATGCACTGTTATTGTGTTACAGTTAAGGACACACTGTTGGTGTCCCAATTTGTTGGTTTGAGCTGTGCTCCCATGCTTTGTAATATATATGCATCTGGGGAGGGTATTCTCACACCGGGACCCTCTCCCCCTGTTTGGGGATGGACTTACATTATGATGATGGCATTGATTAAAATTGCAACCTGGAACTTCAGGGGACCTATTTGCGCAGGAACAGAGTGAGGTCTTTTTACGCAGGAAAAAGATTACAATAGCATTGTTTCAGGAGACGCATTCACTTCCTGCAGACCGACACATTGATTGCCACTTGGGGAGGTGTTGGTTATTGATCCACGTATTCCAGGTTTGCTAGGGGGGTTTTGGTGTGGTTTGATGCATGGGTCCCCTTCCGATTTATAAATGTTGAAAAGAAAAATGTGGGCAGGTATGTCATTGTACATGGGCACATAGGCCAACACAAAATCTGCATATTAAATACTGCCCGAATCACACTATACCGGTTTTCCTCAGACCTTCGAGCAATACACTGTTGCCTATAAGGGAGACCTTCTTCCTTTGGGAGGGACTTTAATTGCGTGAGGTATCCATCCCTTAATGGATCTGACTCATCTCAGCCGGGTTCATTGCTAGCGTCTGGTGCCCTAAATGCAACAATTGCTGACTGGGGAACTGAACGGAATAGAGACGGGATACTCTTTTTTACTCAGCTCTGCACCACCTTTATACCCGCATTGACTACATGCTGGTAGGTACTGAACATCTGGCCGAATGTTCAGGTGCAGAATACATGGAACGCACCATCTCTGACCACTCCCCACTGCTGGTACAATGGTCCATGAGAGGCCCCCGACCCCCAATACCTACATGGTGCCTTTCGCCTGAGACATTGCTAGATGATGCCTTTTGAGAACAATTGAGCGATTTTTTGGTTAGATTTCTTGAAACAAATGTCGGCAGTATAGACAGCTGGAGCTTAGTATGGGACGCCCTGAAAGATGCCACAGGGGGGAAGCAATTGCAGGTGTGGGCAGGATTAGGAAAACATTAAAGGAAGCCCTAGAACGAATAGAAAGCAAAACTTGAGATACATAGGCAAATGGGGTCCTGACTTTAGAAGTGAAGGCGGAACTAAGCTTGCTACATAAACAATGTGACTATATATGGGAAAGGCTTCGACAATTTGATTACGCAACCCATATGGCACTTATGCATGCGGAAAGGGATAAATCAGGTTGGATATTTGCATGGCTGTGCAAGGCGGAGCGACTCAGGAAACCAGTAAAGGAGGTCAGGGACGAGTGCGGAGAACTGTGGCGGTCCCAAGCAGAGATAAATAATGCCTTCTGGATGTTTTACAAGACCATATATAAACATGAGAAGCAATCGGATCCTATGGAGATGTGGGAGGCCTTCTCCCAGATTAAGTTGCTGTGACTCTCCACTGACCAAGCAGCGCCCCTGGAGCTGCCATTAACACAGGAAGAAATAGGGGGAGTGATCCTGTCCCTTTCTGCAGGGAAAACGCCTGGCTTGGATGGTTTCCAAGCGGAATTTTATAAAGCATTTACACCCACCCTCGCCCCTGTGTTATTAAAAGTGTATGAAGAAGCCTATCATAAAGGAGATCTTGTAGCTAGTATGAGGGAGGCGATCATAGTTCCCACTCTCAAACCAGGGAAACCTGAGGAGCTGTGTGATTCCTACCAACCTCTGGCCATTTTAAACCAGGACATCAAGATATTGACCACTCTGCTAGCCGGCAGGCTAAAGAAGGCAATAACCTCCCTGATCCATCGGGACCAGACTGGTTTTGTCGCAAGCCGCAATACATCCATGAATTTATGCAGACTCCAACACATAATTGACCAAACTAATTCCAGTGAGGCCCCACTCGCAGTGGCATCTCTGGATACCACGAAAGCATTTGATTCCGTTGTTTGGGAATGGATGCTGGCTGGGATGCAGAGTTTTGGCTTTCCCGAAGGCTTTATCAGATGTATCAGATGACTGTATACACAACCAAGAGCCAGGGTCTGAACCGGGAGGTAGGTGTCTGAGGCATGATAGATACAGAGGGGTACACGACAGGGGTGCTTGCTCTCCCCTATGCTTTACATTTTGGTGCTAGAACCTCTAGCTGCCTACCTACGTCAGGAATTGTGGGAGGCAGGAGTGGTGGTGGGGGGTTCAGCACACTTGGTTTCCTTATAAGCTGATGATGTCCTTTTGGATATTTGTGAGCCAGAACACAACTTGCCCATCCTGTTGGATGTGCTAGATAACCTCAAGATTGTCCACTATATTTTTTAACAGACAAAAGTCACTTTATTCCTACTGTCGGGGCTGTGCAGCTGCAACCCACAGGATCTCCCGGGCCTGGCATTGAACTGGGAACCCAAGACATTTCGATACCTAGGAATAAATATAGCACACTCACCTGGGGACATACATGATGTTAACAGTCGATGGGGGTGAAGCAGTCCATGGTGTTTTGGGGAAAGTTGCTGTTGACCTTGATGTTAAGAATAGCTCTGGTCAAAATGATTGTGCTCCCATGAATGCTCTATCCGTTTGCCAACTTGTACTATTACGCAGCTGCTGAATTTTTACATAGTTTGGACACAATGCTCCGGGAATTCGTGTGGGGCTGGGGTAGGCAGAAAATAGCCTTGAATACATTGAGTATGCAAAATGAACAGTGAGGTGAACAATTACCGTGCTTCTAACTATACTTCCTGGCTGCACAACTGCAACATGTGATACAGTGGCTCTCTGGTGACAACACAACTCGTGTCGAGCCTAATAAGTTAACTGGTTAAACCAGTTGCATTAAAAGAAATCCTGTGGATCAGAGAGGGACTTTTGGGCAACCAGGTATTACTTGTGACGCTCAGGAGAAGATTATGGGGCGGTTAAAATCCTGAAATTGAAAGAACCTTACTCCCGGTTGACTCCCGTGATGATAGAACCATGTTCTGGGATAAATGGGCTGGCAGTGTATAGAAGATGGGAAGAATACGGTCTCAGCACATGGGGGACATGTACAAAGATGGGGTTTATAGAGAACTTGCAGACCTAATCCAATCTGAGGGCTACCTAAGGGCCAATTCTTGTGGTATCAAAGGTTAACGAATATTGCAAAAAAGAGATGGCCGGATGAACCTATGACGAATGAATTACTGCAGCTGCTGTATGATTTGGTCCCCAACTTCCCCATCACTGCCTCTTCATTTGGGACGCTAAGCTCTGTTGTTTTGGTTTTGGTTTGTTTTGTTTGATCTGAACTGTGGATAGTTACAATGGTTCAGAAGGATCCTTAACATATGTAACAATTGGCTGACTTATAGCAGAGACTTGTATGAGTACTATTTCCTATGTTTTAAATGCCAATAAACATTTTAAAATAAATTGTGGATATCAGCATATTTGTCTAAAGCAGGAAGAATGTTTTGATCAATGAGCTGTACCATCAATCATTTTGGAATTAAGGAATCTGGGGATTTTACAATGTTATATATTCAGTTATTGGAAATAATGTTTCTGTCTGTGTCGTTATTCGATTTTACATCAGAATGTCTGCAATGTGTCACTAAGAAGTAAGTGTTTTGGTTATCTTCAGAAGTGTGATGTCGTGAGATGAAAAAGTTTGCTGAACATGTCTGGCTTTGAAATGAGTATGGAAAACAGATGCTGGAAGCCCTGTCTGTGATCACACAGTAAGCAGAAGTCCAGGCTAACTGGTACAACCATTCTCGCATATCAAAACGGGAGACTGGATCAGATAAACTGCACCAGTAACAAGGGTATTTGGAGTATAGTTGTTGTATGTATTAGCGCCATATTACAATAATGGTCTCAATATTAATTTGGTGGTAACAGTGAAAACATGTGGTATTTGAAATGCACCTGTTTGAAACATACCACTTAACTATGGGGATAATGGGCATTATATACCACGTGCAGTACTTTCTATGTACCCCATGGAGTAAATATCCTATGTAATTCTAACTCATGATGTGAGATGATAAGTAATTTATAACGCGCCTGTACACAAGTGTACATAATTTGGTGGCAATTAAAACATAAGCAGTATTTGAATACCCCGTTTGGTTCCTATTACCACCATACTCCTAATGAGGCCCAAACCGTACCTTGTCCTTGTAGCTACATGAGCTGCACTCCCCACAGTAAAAACATCACACATCTTATAATGCAAATGCTGTGCATGATTGAATCACACAACAATATTGAAATAGTGGAGGGCATATACAATCGCTCAACGAGTTCAGCACTCACTTCAGAGATCTGTATGCAACCTGCAGTCACAGGTTCAAATACCGGCAGCTTCAACTCTTCCCTTTTTTCTTCCACTGCAAAGGGAGGACAAATGAGACGGGGATATTAACATCTACTGTGAAGTGTCAAGACCAATTTCACTTTTAGCTGTTCTGTGCCCTTTATAACGGTAAATGTGATGATTAAAGATGATTACTCCTGAATCTCATTTACAATACGTACTATGACAGATAGTTGTGGCGACCAGTGATGGAGCCGGGGAATGGGCCAGAAGTGGTGGATGCCCCCTTGGGTGCCTCACCCCTGAACTGGTGTGGCCTTTCTGCTGCCTTCTGTGCTGGAGATTGAAGTAATTCGCTAGAGCAATTCTGGCATGTAGTGTGGTTGTGATATCAAAGGTATTTACAGTATTATGGCTGGCATAAATGGTGTGCTCAGCTTTATGAAAGTGATATACAGGGACAATGCAAGCAGCTTGGAGAAGGTGATTTACTTTATAATTCTGGTCAAAGTTCATGTTAGAACAACTACACAATCAGTGACTTTAGACCTGACCAAACACAGATCCAAAATGAATACAAAAAGCTTCACAGCCCCCTCTCCACCCTTGTGCAGCACTTCATTGATTCAGGAATCTGATAAGATTACATGGTGGGTGTTGGAGTTGGGAGGAAGCAGATTTGGACATTGCATGTGATGTTGTGGCAAGAGAAGTGCTGATGAGTGCTTTGGAGAAGCCATGTAGTGGGGCCCGTGGAACGAGGGTGCCGGAGGAATACATGAAACATTGATGGAGTGGAGATCTGAGAGTGGCAGAGACCCAAGCAAGCTGGGGACCTGAGCATTGCATAGAACTGCTGCAGACAGATAATCATCTCCCCCGGAATCTGGGTGAAAGTAAGTCCCAGTTTATGGCAGTTAGCTCTGGTATGACCTTTCAAACAACATTATTGAGAATGCAGATTCATTGGGGATGCACACTGTTTTGGATTGCAGATAGAACATCATCTGGGTTTGTGGCTTGGCTCTCATATGTTTTCTGATCGTCTGGCAGGAGAGAAGGATATCCTGTACTCCTCAATTGAAGAAGGTGTTCATTCTCTGGCCTTGCACCCTTAACCCCTCATCCGCCTACAATAAATGTTCTATCAATTCCGGGACCTAAGGAGATTGCTAGACTGTGTTGCCCATGCTCATTTGGGCTCCCCCTCGGCCAAGTCATTTAATGGGTGGAACCCTCTCTTGCCATTCTGCCCCTTACCCATTACTACCCGTAGCCCCACCTCTAGACTTTCCACAGCAGGGCGTATATCATTTGCTCAGCCTTGCTATAGACTGGGTGGACTGGTATAGTACCCAAACCAAACTTGTACTTGGTTCTTGACAAGTCCAGCATTGGTTTATTTTCTGTTCCAAACCATGGATTTTCTTTTCAACATTGATGATGATGGTGTTGATGTTTGTATACTCTGTCGCCTGCTGATTTTGTAAGTATTCTTTTGTAAACATATAATGTCTTGCATAATCATTTGTGTCTAGATGCCTCTTCAGCGCCATAAGAGGTTTCTGACCAAATACATTAATTAGTTCTTCATTCAAAAAATGATCTTGATCAAATGGATGGCTATAATGAAAACAAGCTGAGCAGCAGAGGCCAACTCTGGGCATATAATTTGAAATGTGACATTCAGATGCTCAGTCAACAGTTGGAGCTGCCTTGGCTACTCACATGAGGAGTCTGCCCCCCCTACACTAAGTACAGTTTGCCTTTTCTTCCTTATTTGTTAACTGTTACATTATCTTTACAAACGTCACGGTATAGCTGCATGTTACATTATATTTTCTGTATGCTTGCTTACTTGGGATTAGGGTTTTCCAAATATGGCACCGTTTTGTGCCATCTGTCATTCTAGTTAATGCCTCCATTATGACACTTTTCTTGAAAATGTTTGCTACATGTCTTGCAGCTGACGAGTGCCTCTATGCTCCTTTTTTTGGCAATTTCCTCCTTTTTTGCCCTCCTTCTTTGAGGTTTAGCTCTATACAAGAAACGAAAGCACGGTTTTAACATTAGCAGTGAGCCATAATCCACTCGTTCTGCTGCTTGCCTCATGTATTCTTGATCCATTTTGCTCAACAAAACAAAATGAGGTACCTGGTCAATCGTCTTGACACCCCAGGACCCAACAATTTACATAAATTATAGTCAAGACTCCAACGAGATTATTACATTCAGTACTCTCAGTAGAATTAATCTAATGGGGCAAATCTACTGATTCTTTTATCACATCAAATGAATGCAGCAACAAAACAATTTTTATGGCAATGCCATTAAAGCTAGAATCTCCAGTTCACTTTTATTACATACATTATCACTTTTTTTATTACATATTTTTTAAAAATAACTAAATGTTAAAAAATTCACAATTTCTAAAACTCATGGGATACAGGTTTTAGCACCTCTGTGCTCCCATTTAAAGTGCTAAAGCTTCTTCTCACCAATATATACAATACCCTGATGTGGTCAAATATCAACAAACAATAACGTGTCGTCAACATTAATATTAACATTAATATGACTTGTTTGTGAGGTATGTTGTCGTTGACATGTATTTCGATTCACTTAGAGCTTATTCTCAAATGGCCGGATATTAATAGTGGACGCTCATCAGGACAGAGCATTTATCCACAGAGAAGGTCTTCCCATTATTTTTTAAAAGGGATCCTTATCCTGTCAAGTAACAAAGTAAACGACTACTAAAAAAGTGTGCCTATGCCTTACTTGATCTGGTATTGTATAAGAAGACACACATGTTGCTCCTCTTGAAAAATACTCACTGTTGGGATCTCATGTAGGTTCATTCATTTCCATGTTCATTCCCTCATTGAAAGCAAAATGGTCAATTTTAAAAAGAGACCAGCGTCCCATGGGTTGCTGTTATCTAAGCCCCATTTGTACTAGTCGTTAGACAAGCGGCAATTGCATTTGCAAAAAGTTAGTTTCACAGATGTACTAGCCTTTGCAATGCATGCCTTCTTATGGGTATGATTTCCCATACTGATGGTGTGCAGTTATGACCTTCATTGAAGTGAAAATTCTTATAGTGGGCAAACCGTGCCTCTAAAAATGTATATTTAACGGTATTGTGTAAAATATCTGTAGAGAATTCAGTATCAGTAGATTTGCCCCATTAGATTAATTCTATTGAGAACATTGGATGTAATATTCTGGATATAATTGTCCATTTTGTTAAACAGCACTTGAGAAAGGACTTTTTACTTTTTAATTTTCCTCATGTTATTCATGCTGACACTGCAGATTTGACAAAAATCCAATGATTTACTAATTTCTGTAGCTGTGGTACACCACTGACCTCCTAGCGCCTTCAGTGCGTTTTAGAACCCTTTTATGTTTTTGATTATTTTTCACTATTTAAAGTTTGAGATGTAGGGTCATCACGTTTGTTTGGTACTTTTCTAAGTTCTTTTCAGAATAATTCTTCTTGTGAGTCACCTTACAATGTCCCTTGTACATTTAAGATACATACGACATAGTGATTGCTTTGAAGCCTGACACTTATTCATTTTAAGGTAAGGTAAAGGTCTGGATGGATCTAAATTTGGTTTCAACAGGCACATTTCTAGTTTTGTGTATGATTTAGTGAATTTATTTCTATAGGCATGGAGGTACATGATTTTGTATCCATATTCACACACCCTTTTTCCTGTGCCTTGTAGTTTCTCATCAGAAAGTTTAGTTTAGTTATGAGTACGTATTCATAATATATTTCGGATGTGTCCTGATGAAGAAATGGCCATGGATGGCTTAGGCTGGAAGTCAAATCTTGCCAGCAAACATTGTTTTAGGGTTCAATTATCCACTGATTTGAGATAGTTGTGTTGTCTCCAGTAGATCATTTTTTCAAAAGATTTATTTTAAAGTTTGACTCTTTTTTCCACTCTGTTCATTAATTGTCTTCAATCGTATTCTTGGTGTATCTGATTTAATTGTTGTGTAGATTTATATTTTTAATGTGTCTCTGTCAATGTATTTGTTTTGTACTTGTTTGTGTTTAGTTATTACATATATTTTTAATTGCCATAATTTCGTTTTTACGATTTATTGTTTAATTGTAGTGTCTTAAATTTGGGAGGCTGAGAGATAATCTTTTTGATTACGCTACTACTTACTTGATTAAATTGAATGTATTTTAAAAAAGTTATTCTAAAGAACATCTTTGTTTTTATATTACTGCAAGATATCCCTGCTTTTCCTTAAGCTACTGGGAATAATATTCTTTCCTTTATCAATATATTGCAGCATCCTCACAGTGATTTACCATATGTACGCTCACACATGTTGTGGATGCAGCATTGTGACCCTGATTCATACAGTGGCAATGTAGGTGTAGCATCATGACAGTGATTTACAGTGTCAGTGCAGACATATATTGCGGGTGCAGGTTCAAGTAAGCGATTTTAAGTTGGACTTATGGCATATACTGTAGGAGCAGATACATTAAAGCTACTTACAGTGCAGTGCTGCCATGTATTGTCGGCGCAGCTTCTCGAAAGTCATTTACAGTGTCTATGCCAGAATATATTGTTGGTACAGCATCGAGAACGTGAATTACATTGGCATACATTATGGACACAGCGATCAGGAACATGTTGAAACATACTCCTGTGTACTGCTGGTGCCCCAGCATCCATTGTTACCTTCAAGACCAGACTATACATTGCATAACTATTTACGCCATTTGTCAGATAAATTGTGTTGTAAAATGTACAATTTCAAGCCTTATTTTAAAAGTGTTCTGGGGGGGGGGGTTGTGCTAATTTGAGGATGTAATTCCACATCCTTTAAGAATATTCAGTAGCTTCCATTGATTTCGAATCATTTGGAATTGCTGGTGCCCTCTCTGAAGCCAGCCACCTCCTTCGCACCCAGGGTTGCCTGTGCCACGAGTGTAGACATTTTCTGCTGTAACTGTTGAAACTTCCATAAATTAATGGGATCACAATGCAAATGCAAGTTCTTCATGTAGACCCACTTGCAGGGGTAGGTGACTGTCCCACTTGATGGCACATCATGCAGCCCATGTTCCTCTTTCTTCCAGGGGTGGACTGGCCTATAGGAAACTCTGGAGATTTCCCGGTGGGCCTTTGCACCCTGGGCCTCTTTTGTGTGGTGATTTCCAAATGTTCTCATAGGAAAAGCATTGGGCTTGTTGAAAATGTGTCATATGGGGCCACTTTGGACATTATTTCCAGGGCCTCTTTTGGACCCCAGTCATTATTTCCAGGGCCTCTTTTAGTTCCCAGTCCACCCCTGCTTTCTTCTTTGACACATGAGAAATGATCCACTGCCTTGAAGGAAATTAAGTTACAAGCACAGACACGAACATCTGACAAGATATTATATGATATGATAAGTCATTTATAACGTGCCTGTACACAAGTGTTTCTAGGCGCGACAAGACAAGGAGGGGGGACAGAAGGAGGACAAAAGAAGAATCTTACTAGGCCTTGTATCATTCAGATTGCACAAGTGCAGGGAGGAGGCAGGGGAGATGTGCCAGGTGGGGGAGAGGGAAGGTAACTCAAAAAGTGCTGCCGCAGGGTGGCTCATAAGTGCAGAGAGACAAGGGACTGTAGGGTTGCAGATACATTCCCTTAAATGCTGGGGTAGCCCAGAGGCAGCGCGTGGGCAGCTGGGCATGCAGGAGTCTGGGCCCGAGTTTCAGTGGGTGGGCAGGTGGCCAGTTTACGGAGCAGTCATCCTTCTGTATGGCAAGCATTGACAAAATAAAGAAATGTTCTCAGAAACAAAGAGCCTTTTGAAAATAATGCTGCCCTCTTCATTTTCAGAAGCAAGCGAATAGCTGTTATACACATGGCTATCAGTATATAATTCACAAATAACTCTCCAAAACTACTCTTCCTTGTTGCCTTCCATAGGTAGAATTAACTTCAACAAAACAAAATCTAAGCTTCTTGGCCCTTCATATGGAATCACAATCTATGATCTAAGGCCCGATTATCAAAGCTTTGCCTTTGTGCAAAGAAATGGAGCAAATTAATTTAGAATCAATTTCTTATACTTAGATCATATGAAGGGGATCATATGAGGTGTAGACCCAATACGTATTATATCTAATATTTTCAGTGGCTCAAAAATGAAAAAGTTGGTTTTATTTACTATGTTTGCCGTATAACTTGAAAAGAAATGTAGTAAAGCCATTTTTACATGATGCAGCAAATATTGTACAAAAAACAGTTTAATTATTTGTGCCGCAGTGCAAACGCATGTAGATAATACCAATTGTCACTTAACCTGTTTGCTCCATTCCATGTTATCAAAACATGTGCTACATTTTTAGAACTAGCGCAAATGTTAGAAAGTCTGGCCTCCTGTGTTCATTAGTTTTCCCTCCCAAAATACCATATAATGAAACATTTACCAAGGCACATATTATGTGATACCAAGTGGCCATATTATCTAACGATTGCAATGGCGCTAAAAATAAACATGATTTGTAATGCTTTTGCAATGTGGAAGGAGCAGATGTATTTTACTTCAATCAATAGTACAGAACGATTTTTGCAATGGAATACAATATTTTGGCCATTATTTCTACCAGTGTGACAGGGAATAAAGCAAACAGGGCTCCCTCCAAAATTAGAATGGACGCGATTGAATAAAAGTTTCAACCAAGGCAAGAAAGCTCACCGCATGAAAAACGTTTTCTTTTTTTCTGTTTTACAGCAAGGAACAACAAAAGTGTCTCAAATTATCCAATGAAAAGGGTGGCTTTTCGAGGAAAAATCTATTTCCTTTTATTTCATGCAGAAAACATTGTACACAAATCAGGCTGCCTCAATTTGACCGCAGTGCAGAAATATTTAGATTTATTTATTTATCAACAGGGAGGACAATGCTCTTTTGATCACAAAAGAACATACGATAGCATGAATGGGGACAATACATAGGTGGGCGTACATAGATAAAGGCCAACCAACATGAGAGACTTTTAAGTGCAGCTAAGCGGTACGGCCAGCTGTGTTAGGCATGTTACCATGATGGATGAAGTGCTAGAGTGAAGACAGAGAAAGTGAGGGACTGAGGCAGGTTAGAAGCGAAGGAAAAATGTGATCTAGAAGGCAGATCAGATGCTGTTTAAGAAGGTAACTCAAAGGCGAGAAGGTAAGCTTTTAGTTTGGATTTCAACAAATCAGTGTGGACTAATAGTATAAGATAATGTGGATTGGTGCAAAACCTGTTAGTGCCATTCTTTTTTATTTACACCACAGCAAAATGGTGCCGACATGAGATTTCTCAATTTTCACGTGAATGCAAAGTTTCTCTAATTTGACTGCATGTGCCATAGAGGCTATTTTGGGTTACGTTATTCTGATATGTACTCACAGGATGGCCATTTCTAGTTTAAGGAGCAAGCGTTATGGGGGCATGTGTGCTATATTATAAATAGAACTACAATATGAAGCTATTGACTAATCAAAATGTCCTTGAATCCTTTATCACTCTCTGACAGATATTCCCAGGAGGAGAGGGCTGGCCGTTTTCAAAATACCTGGGCTCTTGTGGCCGGCTGATTGTCAGCGCAAGCACCGTTCCTCTTAAGGAGTTCTACAGCGCCACTGCCGAGGTGGCCGCAGACCTGGGATACCAGCTCCTTCGCATTATCGATACAATGAGGACTAACGACATGGATTATCTATTCTACTTCACCCACATTGGCAAAGACACCTTCGGCACATTTAGTGATGGGCATTTGTTCATTAAGGATGCCAGCTCTTTGGGGGTCATCGACAGACAGCAAGGTACGTGGTATGAAATCTGTACCATCACCAACTCGAATTTTCCATAGCGAATCCACCATGTGGACGCCACCGTTGCGGAACATAATTTTGAGAAAGGAAATGTAAGTGTGAATCGGGAAAGGGGCATTTAAAAAGAGGAGAATAAGAAGGAGCAGGGTTTAAAAGGCGGTGCTATCCACATTTAAAATAAAGGGTTTTAAAAATATCCCTAAAAGATAAAAATGAAATTAATGGTCGAATTAGATGAGAAATCAAATTTATGGCCCACAACCAGTATCCATGTTTGAGAAGGATACTAAAGCCAGGTGAGTAAAAAACTGCCCTCCGATTTTAAAATATATACGCAATGTGTGTCTAATCTAATGCCTAACAGTGGTTTTACAATTTGATGGCCTCCTAAGTAAAAGAAAGTTGTGTCTACTGTCATGCTGCCGCATTGAGTCCCAGTATAGCGACAGCAGGAATGATGTCTGGGCAGTTTGTACATCAGTGTGATCCATAACAACATCTACAAACCTTTATTACGTGATCCTTAGTTTTCAAAAGTTTGGTAGAGCTCCCACTTCCTGTGCACCCAATTTCCGTGGCAGGAATGTTATCATGGTACAATCAAGTGTCATGTAAAATGACTATCTTTTTAGAAAACACCCACATAACTAGTCATCACATGGCATTTTACTCATATCATGCTTGCTTGCGGCCCCCCATTTGCAGGGTAGTACCCATTATTCACTTGTCCATCACCCTAGTGACTTTCTTCTCAAGGTTCTTTACTCTGATATGTCAATCCCCCCATGCCCTCTGCACTGTGCCTTTTTATCTGGCATCCACTCTGGTCCTTATCGTTTTACATGTCTTTAACGTCCGTGACTCCTTCAGCTGACTGTCAATCCCTCTGCTGCCCAACTTCTACATGTGGTAGCAACAGGAACGTGAAGTGGCCCAACAGGAACAGGAACTCATCTGTCTGAACTGCGCCCTCTTCATAAACATCCAAGACACGTGATAAATACGTATTCCAACTCTGCAACTTCTGCATTGCCTTGCCTTTCCCACTGGTGCTTTTCTTTTCCTTGACCCTTTTGCTTTCCCCTCCAACGTGGTGTCTCCTTTTTCCCCTGCCCCCCACCGCTGGTGTTTTCTGTTCTCTGAACACCTCTCTGAAGATGACCATTTCTACCTTTCTGTGGTGTGTAATTTTCCATGTGCCATCTACTCGGTTACTCTCTAAATCATTTACCATGTTGTACGTTTTTGTGTCTCGAAAATCATGCCCAAATTCACGGAAGGTTTCTTTCACTTGCAATGTGCGCATGCAAGTGAAAGAAACGGCCCCATTCTGCGGGTGGGTGAATTCTGAAAAAGGAACCTGCCAGTGCAAATGAGTTAGGCAGTTTCTGCCCAACTGCAGCATTTGCGAGGTAGAGGCTTCTCGAGGGAATCCCAGGCACAGCCTGGATGGCATCTCAAATTACAGAAGGACGCCTCCCAGGATGCACCAGTCCCTGCATCTGTTTATCTTGTGATGGGGTTGGCGTCCCCTGTTGCAGGCAATGGCAGGGCAAACCACGGTGTAGATGGGGGTCTATTCACCCCCCTGCCTGTATTGCTGTGCCCCTGCCAGAAATGTTAAAGCAAAGCATGAAGATTCCAACACATGTTTACTTTTCCACCGAGTGAAAATGAACAAATGCTTAGGCAGTGACGAGTCTTTTAAGGTGCGTCACTGCCAATATGTAGCCAGGCAGCACCCGTGTGGGCAGAAGGCTCAAAAAGGCCCTGGCTGCGAATGCATTTGGGAGTGTCATGTGGTTGCCCGACATTTAAATATGCATAGGGAGGCTAGTCTGCAAACCCCTTGCCTCGAAGCCAGCCCCCCCAAGTTGTCTTGCTTTAAGACTGGAGGACTCAGTGAGGGAAAAAAGGTATATTGACAATCTTCCAAATCCGCTCCAGGAAGGGATATGGGACTATAGACCATTGTTTTGTCCTTAATATAGTACTTAAGAAGGATGTTGAATTAGGCAGATGCAGCATTTTTACACCTAGCCAAAGCTTTCGATTCTTTCGATTGAGCAACTCTTTGGAGTACATTATTTAAACAGTGTCCCTCAGGGATTACTACAGTTGATTATCTGACTATAATCTAAGATCTCGACTGCATTTCCCAGCCACGGTACTGATAGGTTACCTGTCGATGTAATACCAAAATGGGTGTCGGGCGGGGACACCGGTTAGCCACCTTGTTATCAATTATCTTTCAGTCTGATTTTAATCTGGATTTTATGCTTACTACTGCCAGAATAAATATGTTGACTAAACAAATGGGTTGCCCCGAATTGTGGTACAGATATGGTGGGGGACTAATAAAGTGAAAACAAGAAATCCAAAAAGCTGTATACTAAATTGAGAGATAAATCCTATTACTTATTCAAAACTTGGTATCCAAAGATATCCTTATTCAATTCCCTTAGGAACATAACTCAATCAGGAACAGAGAACAAAGAGAGGAAAACATTTAAATTATAATGATAAAACACACCAAAACGCAGAGATAAAAAATATATATAGTGCTGTATTTCATTGAACATTACATTGGACATATATTAATTAGAAACAGAAACAGTGGTGCTTAACAAAAATTAATCTTATGAAATCAATTCGAAATCAGTTTGCAAGTCTGCAAATCTGAATACGTAAGATTCTTCATTTACAGATATCACAATTCATATCAAAAAGAAAGGGTCCCAAGGTGTTTTGTATACAAGGAACAAAAGGAGTTCCCATTAACAAGGACCTGATTACGTTTCGGCGGGGCCACCTGTAGGCCTTCAAAATCTGACAATGCCTTCCTCGGGGCAGAATGTGAAGTGGTAAATCCTGGTTGCTAGAGAATGAGTAAAGTCAACAGCGTACAGGGATCCCATGTGTGTGAATTAGGGCCATATGGTCTGATTTCGTAACTCTTTGGTTATAGACAATTTCATTCAGGCAAATTGACTGCTGAACAAATTAGAACAGCATCTGACAAATACTGGTGGTCCTTTAAAGATCTGTGGCGCCGAAAATTGCAGGCTGCCGTGTACGACCATACAGCTCGAAGAAGCAGGCTTTTATCTTTGTCATCTATCTTTGGATACCATGTTTTGGAAGTAATAGGATTTATCTCTCAATTTAGTATACATCTTTTTGGATTTCTTGTTTTCACACAATAAATATGTTGGTCTTAAAAAAAAGAGCAAGGCAGCTGGGCCATGACACTATGTTAAGATGTAGTATGAACTTAGATTCCTTGAAGTACCTGACAGTCTCTTGTTGTGTGCCTCATGGTGATAGTATTATCATCAAATTGAGCTCCCCAGATCACAGAAGATTTATTTCAATGGTGAGACTACCAGCTTTGTTCCTGTGAATCTGCGGCCACTGAATGTTTGTTACATTTTATGCTGATCCGTAGCCTACTATCTGATATTAGTAGTCGGTGGCTCAGAGGCCATTTTACGAATTATACTGTTAAAATACAACAGAGGCAATGGCGTTTTTAATGTGTTGCAAAGATGTTAATATTTTAATGCACATCTGCGAATATGTCAAAGCTGTGTTTGTAAGATTGAATAGGCAATTTTAACGATATTTTAAAATGTTCAATATATATTATATTTATATCCCTTTTGTACAACTCTGTATGTATTGTGTTTTGGTGTAATCACATGTATGTTTTGTTAATCAAGAAAGCCGGATAAAAATGGATTTCTCTCTATTAGCACATTGAGGGCCACACTACATGATTCGGAGTTTGGATGGTGAAAAAACATTACTTTAATAATGAGTAAAGTAAATAGAAAAACTATCTTAGCAAATTAAATGTGCTTTTATTTTGTAGTATTTAAAAAACAAGGTTGTCTTCATGAGATAAGCATTTTAATTGCAACTTGGTTTAACTAGAGTCGGTTTAACAACAGGAGCAAGTTTTAAATATTGTGAAAAAGAAAACAGTGTTTCTATAAGAAAGTGAAAAGATTTTCCCATATTTTAGCTTTCTCTTTGTTGTGTTATATAGGATGTTGCAAGGGGATAAGGGTCCTCTCACAATGTCTTGTTGAAAGAAATCCTGCTTGGGAATTACATTGTTGTTTACCTGCCTGCTTTTCAAGATTGAGTGTCGGAACGCATTCAATACCAGTTGTTATTACTGTTTCCTGAACATTCCGATTGGCTGAAGGAGGGGGCAATCAGAATCTCTGCACTAATCGGCCTTATTTTAGATCTTTATTGATAATCGCTTAACCTCCAGTTTAGTATTGCTCTTTTCAGGAGACAGACCAGTCTTTATTGATTGAGCCTGGCTGTGCCATGCACTCCTGTTCGAAAACAGATTTCCAAAGGTTGAATAGTTTCCTTTTTCCTTACTATTCTTAAAATTGCATTGCATCTATCTTCCCTTTACGCGCATCATGCTTTGACCCCTCTATTCAGCTTTCATTTGAGGATTTTCTCCTTATGTATATGTGTGTGATTTTATTTTATGTATAGACCATCATGATTAGAAGTGGAAAACATAATCTCAGGCTCGAGGTGATGCATAAGAATGCGGGTGTGGACATATGAGAATAGAAAGTGAACAATGCATGACAGTATCCTTGACAACATGATCCATTACTATCTGTTGGAGCTTATCCAGTCCTGGTCTTTGCTGGAGAAGCAGAAGTATAAGTGACCAAAGTGGTCAAGCACATACAGATTGACTAATGTGGCTCAGGTCCTTTCCCAGGCTCCTCACTGTGATTTATTGTGCCTTCCAAATTATTTATTCAGATGGTCAATCTTCCTTCCAAGGGCATTAATCATCGAGCCTAGGTCTGGATCTCCTCCGTTGGGTTGACGATCATCGGGTGCATAACTTAATTGAAATTATTTTATTTTCAGGTTTATACTAACTAGACCTTCCTTTGGCCCTATAGTGAGAGAGAGAGAGAAAGAGAGAAAGAAAGAGAGAAAGAAAGAGAGAGAGAGAGAGAGAGAGAGAGAGAGAGAGAGAGAAAGAGAGAGAGAGAGAGAGAGAGAGAGAGAGAGAGAGAGAGAGAGTTTGTGTGGAGTGTGGGGGTGTGTGTGTGTCATGCCTGCCACCCCAGGGTCCGTTACTTACCCCAAACGCTCCTATTTCCCGGCATCCTCAGCCTTCAGAACGGCCAGGCCGTTCTATACTTAATGGAAATTGGCCGGGAGACGCTACTGAGAGAGCTCACGTTACATGACCAACGTACGTGTCATCGCGTTGGTCAAGTGCATGTCAGCTGACATTATTTAATGAAGCTGATGCCTTACAGCTGCGCTTCTGATTGTTTTTGGTATCTGTGTTCCGGAGCTTGCTTCTGCTGTTCTTCGCAGACGCTCTTCTTTTCATCGCAAGAAGCGGTTGCCTTTCCCCGTGTTCCTACGCAGTTTCAGGCAACCTCCCAGCTTGTCTCAGAGCTACTCCTTTCTTCCACGGTCTTACGCAGCCTTCTACTAACTTTATCTAGTTCCAATACGGAGCCCGTCGCGTTCCTACGCGACGCTCTTCAACCTGTTCCTTCGTTCCAAGACGGTGCCCCGTCACGTTCCTACGTGACATAGCAATTTCCACGGACTGCAATCAACACCCGGCAGAGTTCCACTCCATATACATCCAATTCGGCAATACTATTAACCTCATTACTCTTTGTCATTTTCTGTAGACATTTATTTCTATTCTGGATATACTTCCTCTGCTAAATCCCATCCTACTTGCAGGAGAGTTTAGTCTGACAGTCTCTGTACTCACTCCTGATCAGGACTGAACTGGACCTGAAAACTATTGTAAAGGTTTGTCTTCCTGGATCAAGATTTTCTTTTCCTCCTACTACAAAGTTCACAGAACTTTGGACGCTTACCTGTGTGCACCAACCCGATTCTAGTGCGGCCCTCGTTCCGCCAGGGTTAGATTCCTCACTTCCCTTTACTTGTCGTTGTTTTCTCCTTGGATGCATCGGACATTGTTGGGACGAATTGCTCTCCGCAATGCTAATGCCAACACAATTCCCTCTGGCTCCACCCGAAAGGTTTACGGGAGACCCCAAGACATACCGCACTTTTGTTAATCAGTGTCGTCTCCACTTTCTGTGTAGACCCAGTTCATTTCTGGATTTGACAACCAAAGCAGCTTTTGTATTGTCGCATTTGGAGGGCACGGCAGCAGCCTGGGTGAATCCTTTGCTGGAGACCAACAGCCCATTGTTATATGACTGGGACGAATTGCTCTCCGCAATGAGTAAGGTCTTTGACATGAGGTATGCCACTCAGGCAACCGATTTAGAACTGTTGAATCTACAACAGGGTAGTCAACCACTAGTGGCCTATCTCGCACGTTTCAATCAATTGACAGCTCAAACACAGTGGCCGGAAGATAAGAAGACTGCGGTCTTCTATAAAGGGCTGTCCGAGGAATTGAAAGACGCCTTGTCAACAGTCCCTGTCGTGCCATCAGGATACATGGAGATGCTCAATCTAGTTCTCCAGATTGATGCTCGGAGATCCGCCAGAAAGAAAAGAAACCCTTCCTGTCCACTCCAAACCTACCTGGAGTTACTCAGACCGCCTCTAACGGACCTGAACCCATGCAAATAGGGGCTATTCAGGGTCGTTTATCTGCCGCTGAGCAAGAAAACCGTCGCAAGAATAACCTATGCATGTACTGTGGCTCTGCGGATCATTTACTGGATTCTTGTCCTAAAAAAACGGCAAAAAAGCCGGGAAACGCCAGAGCTCGGCAATAGTGGGGGTCCCTTTGCCAAGTACCAAAACGGACTCCGCTTTGTCTTTAAATGCTTCAATTGCAGTAAAGGGTGTCCTTGTGTTTTAACAACACCACCGTTCAGACCCAGGCTATGATAGACTCTGCTGCAACTAATAGCTACATGGATATCACTTTTGCCAGACAGTCATCTATACCTATGACCACTAAAGCAGTACCCGAGTCAGTCAAGACAGTTGATGGTTCTGCACTATCTTCTGGTCTAGTTACGGAAGAAACGTTGCCTATCTCAGTATCCTTACCTGACGGTCACACTGAAAAAATGGTTTTTGACGTAATCACAGCACCTCCATATCCATTGATTTTGGGTCTATCTTGGCTTAAATTACATAACCCTGTGATTGATTGGGTCACTGGTCATATCCAGTATCCTTCAGATCATTGCAATGAAAACTGCTTTTTGGATTCCAGTGGGGTTCATGACACCCCTGTCCTGGCGTTCCTCGAAGGGTTGTCAAGAATAAGTGCACTGACTTCACCTAAGTCACCGATACCTCAGGAATACCAACAGTTCTCCGATGTGTTTGACAAAGGCAAGGCTGAAACATTGCCTCCACATCGTCAATATGATTGTCCTATCGAATTGATTCCCAGGGCCAAGACACCAACTGGTCGAGTCTACTCTCTTACCAAACAGGAAGATGCAGTCTTGAAGGAATTGTCAAAGGTACTGAAGCAGTAGGATCCTGCAGGAGTGAAGCTGGCCCACCAAACCCCCTAAGTCCGCCTGCTCAACAATCTTTATTCTATTTAACTATTGGCCAGGCAAACCCGAGGGGAAAGGGGAATGGATAAAATAACAAAAGACAAGAACTCCCACTGCAGGTACTTCAGACCGTCTTCTCCGGATGGCTTTTAAATCAGTGGAGCTCCTAAAAGGAAAATACAACCTTAAGTAAATACTATAAACTTCTTTTCTTACTCTCTCTATCTCTTTAATATTTTTCTAGTTACCTGTTGCCTAAGCTAGATTTGCTCTTAGGCTGCTTCAAAGTGAATGCTGTTGCTACTTGAAATACTCTGTACGAACTTATCTTCTATGTACATCTTCTTTCTTTTCAAAACTGTGATTTTAACAAAAGATATTCAACAATGTAGTTATTCCTAAAGCTAATGTGTATCTTGCTTCAATTTATTTTATTACACTAAATAGATAATGTATGTCAAATACCTTCTACCTCTGATGTGTCTTTTATGTTCACTGGAAATTTCATACTCTGCAGGAGTTCTTATTTGAAAACTTCCTCAACGCTATGTTTTTCTTGAAGAAAATTATTTACATCAGATCACGCTCACTGGGAAATCGCAACTGACACACTTCGTTTTCTGAAGCGCTATCTTCAGACGAATGTCTTTGAAGAAATACTGTCCGTAACAATTCACGACGCATTAAAAAATAAATCCAAAATGGCCGCGACGTTAACGCTACGTCGAAAGATCCTTTCTTCTAACCGCGCTGCAAAAATACGATAGAAGCCAAGCACAACGAACTAAAACATAGAATAATATTTAGAGGGTTAGAAAACAAGAATTAGAATTAGTAACTCGGCGAAATAGATCCGCGCGCCTGGTTAAAGCCAAAAAACCCTTTTTAAACATCAAAAAGATAAATGACTTATTTTTCTATTGTTTTAAACAAATAGTTTTTCTTTTCCTTTTACATAAATTTACACTGCTTAAAAGATGTCTAATATCGTCTTCAACTTAAAAGTCTTCGAATCTTCTCCCTTTTAAACAAAAATTCACTTAGCTTAGTTCCGTTCTTCTTTTAAGCTTCAGCTGCCCAGCAAACAGGTTCTGGAGAAAATCTTCAACTTTAGATTTCTTTCTTGTCTCTTTGCTTATTAAATTAGAATTGAAAACTACAAAAGATTCTAGACTAGTAAATGTAACTTATACTTAAATTTACTGGAGCTACAAATTACATGACCTAACCAGATGAAAACTTTAATGAAAGGCAGTTTAGAATTATCAGGAACATTCCAAATGACTTCACAATGCTGCCTTCATCAGAATAAACCAATCACTGCTGGGAAAGTGTTCCACCATCTTGGCTTGGGAGTTTTTCATCTTTCTACATGAAAGTGAGTTAAGGAAATATGAACTAGCTAAAAGGATTCATTAAATACTTCTATAACATCCCCTTCTAACTTTCTTGGAATAGCCTTTGAAACACCCCATTCTCCAAGGAAACTTGCCAATGTGAGATACAAATTGTGGGATCCTGACAGTACCCCCCCCCCGTAAAGCCCTGTCCCAGGGCCTGGTTTAAAAGGCTGCAAACGATGAAATTTTTTGGTTAATTTAGGAGCATAGACATCCTCACTCTTAACCCAAGATCTCTCTTCTGGACCATACCCTTTCCAGTCCACTAAATATTGCAAATGACCTCGAACAATTCTAGAATCCAAAATAGCTTGAACTTCATATTCAGAATCATCATCAGAAAACACTGGACCAGGGGCTCTCATCAATCTAGTGTCTTTTCCACATGGCTTCAACAATTTAACGTGAAATATAGGATGTATTTTAATACTAGATGGCAAATTTAACTTCACAGTCACAGGGAAAAATACCTTTTCAACTTCAAATGGTCCAATAAAACGGGGACTAAATTTGTTTTTTCCTTTCAAAGCTAAATTTTTTGTGGACAACCATACCTTATCCCCTTCTTGATATTTAGGAGCCTCCCTACGTTTCTTATCAGCAAATTTCTTGTAACTCAATTTGCTTACTTTCAAAGCTCCAACTGCCTTTTCCAAATTTTGTCCCATAATTCGCAATCTGCACTACACATCAGGAACCTCCACCTCTTCAAGAACCACTCCCCTAAGAAAACGTGGATGAAATCCCTGATTTACAAAAAATGGTGAAATGGAAGTAGAATCCTTTACAGTGTTGTTATAGCAGAATTCCGCCAACCACAACAATTCCACCCAACTGTGATCAGAACCCAAATAACAACGAATGTATTTTTCTAATTCTTGATTTACTCTTTCAGTTTGGCCATTACCTTCGGGATGATAACTAGTTGTCAAGTTAATTTCAATTCCCAATTCCTTACAGAATGCCTTCCAGAATTTTGAAACAAACTGTGTGCCTCTATCAGAAATTACTTGACATGGTAAACCATGAAGTTTCACTACATTCTGCAGAAAGGCCTGTGCTAAAGACGTAGCTGTGGCAGCTCCCTTAATGGGAATAAAATGTCCTGCTATGGAAAAAACATCTACTACTACTAAAATTGTAGAGCATCCTTTGTCAATTGGTAATTCAACAATGTAATCCATTGATACTGTATGCCATGGGCGAGGCGGAATTGGCAGAGGTACTAATAATCCAGCAGGCTTTTGATGATCTGATTTTGCTTTAATACAAACTTCGCATGTTCTAACATAATTTTCTGTGTCTTCACGCATCTTTTCCCACCAAAACTCTCTTCGAAGAAGTTCCAAAGTTTTCTTAACTCCTGGGTGACCAGCCAATGGTGAATCGTGACAATTCTTCAATGCTTCTTCTTGTAATTCCTCAGAAGGAAGGTACAATTTCGCATCTACATAAGGTAAACCTTCTTTAATACTTCGCACCGGATCTCCAGCTTCCCATTCTTCCAATTCTTCTTTGGATAGTAAACGATGAATTTGTTCTCGAAAATCTATTTCCTTATGCACTTCACCCACCACAAAATTCTTCTCAGACAGAAGTGACACTGGAATACCTTCATCAGACTTCAAACTTCCAGGAAAGCATCTAGACAAGGCATCAGCCTTTCCATTCAAACGTCCTGGCTTAAGGGTTATTACAAAATCAAATTCTGCAAAAAACAGTGACCAACGGAGTTGACGTGATGCTAAAGTCTTGGCAGAACGAAGAAATGTCAAATTTCTGTGATCTGTTAAAACTGTAACTTGATGACGTGCACCCAACAGATAATGTCGCCATTCCTCAAATGCTGACTTGATGGCCAAAAGTTCTCTGTCAGTAATTGTATAATTCCTTTCAGCTGAAGTGAATTTCTTTGAAAAGAATGCTACAGGATGAAGCTGACCTGTTTCAGGATGACGTTGCGATAAAACTGCTCCCAAGGCACAGTCAGAGGCATCTGCTTCCACAAAGAAAGGTTGATTCACATTCGGATGTAACAAAATTGGTCCTGAAATAAATCTTTCTTTAAGAAATTTAAAAGCGTTGTCAGCCTCTTCGCTCCAAACAAATTTAATTCCTTTTTTTAACAATTTAGTAATGGGAGATACAACCTGTGAAAAGTTTTGAATAAATCGACGATAAAAATGTGCAAATCCAATAAAACATTGAATATCTTTTACTGAACTCGGTTGTGGCCAATCCTTTACTGCTTTTACTTTACTCGAATCCATTTCAAGACCTTCTGGAGATAACACAAAGCCCAAAAATTCCACACAATTAGTGTGAAACTGACTCTTTTCCAGTTTTGCAAAAAGATGATTTTCACGCAATTTCATTAATACTTTCTTAACATGTTCCAAATGTTGTTTCTCTTCTTTAGAAAAAATTAAAATATCATCAATGTACACCACTACAAATACATCCAGATATTCGCGAAGAACTTGATTTATAAAAAATTGAAAAGCCGCTGGTGCGTTACACAAACCAAACGGCATCACCTGGTATTCAAAAAGTCCGTAACGCGTTCTAAACGCGGTCTTCCACTCGTCCCCTTTACGAACACGAACCAGGTGATAGGCTCCTCGTAGATCCAATTTAGTGAAAATCTTAGCTCCTTGAATCCTGTCCAACATTACTGATATTAAAGGTAAAGGATAACGATTCTTTATAGTTATTCTATTCAAAGCTCTGTAATCAATGCAAGTTCTCAGGGTTTTGTCTTTCTTGGGAAGAAAAAAACAATGGTGAGGCTGCTGGTGATTGCGAATGTCTAATAAAACCTTTAGCAAGATTTTCTTCTAAATATTCTTTTAAAAACTCATTCTCTCTCTCAGTTAAAGCATAAATTCTTCCACAAGGAACTGGTGCTCCTACCTCAAGATCTATCTTGCAATCAAATTCTCTATGAGGTGGTAATTCATTAGCTTCTTTTTTGTCAAAAACATCCTGAAACTCCTTATAACACTCAGGTAAGACTCCAGCTACTGCCCCCACAATATGTTCCTTCACTAATCCTGCTGCTAAACATACTCCTATCGGTTTAGAAATTTCTTCCTGACCATCTTCTGTCAATCTTGCCAAACATTGTTCTTTACAAAAACCTGACTTGAACTCTACTGTTCTCCTTCCCCAATCAATCAAAGGATTATGTAGAGATAGCCAAGGCATACCTAAAATAATCCGTAATTGTGGTGCATCTATTAATTCAAACTCAATTTCTTCACTATGTTCCTCCCCAATTTTCATCTCCAATTTAGTTGTTGTCTGAGTTATCAAACCAGAAGTTAGGGGAGATCCATCTACAGCTCGTACTTGCTCTGGTATTCCCTTCTTAACTACTGGAATTCCCAATTTACCTGCCAAACCAATATCAAAAAAATTTCCTGTTGCCCCAGAATCAATTACACATGGCCCACCACATTTTGGCTTACCTTCCCAAGTAAAGGATACGTTTAATGTGATGTAGGGAACTGCTGTCTGGACTGTATTCGCCACCTGTTGGCCTTTTCCAGGGAATGGTGGAAAACGCTTGGGCGCTCGTGGACATTTACCAACAAAATGAGTACTATCCCCGCAATAAAGACATACATTTTCTTTTCTTCTTCTGTCTTTCTCTTCCTTGGTCAATGGAGGTCTAACTAAATTTACTGAATCTTTCCTCAAAAAACCCTTAACTTCTTTAACAACTTGTTCTGTTCTGGGACGTTCACTTCTGAACCAAACCCTATTCTCAGGAAAATGTCTTCGCTTTTCCAACCTCCTCTCACTCAACCTCATATCCAATTGCATGACCAAATTAATCAAATCTTCACTTGACGTGGGTCTCTCTACAATATTTGATAAAGCATCTTTCAACTCATCACGCAGACCTCTATAAAAAATGGAAGCTCTTTTTTCTTCAGGCCACCCACTTTCTAACACTAATGCTCTGAACTGTGTGATATAAGAAATGAGCTCACGGTTTCCTTGACGTAACTCTAAAAGTTCACCATCAACACTTTGAGTATATGTCCTTCGATCAAACATCTTTCCAAAGACCATCTTAAAATCCAACCAACTATGTAATTCTTCAGCCCTTCGCTCTACATAAGGCACTGACCAAGCTGCTGCTTCTCCAGTTAGATAAGAGATTAAAAATGCTACTCTGGAGGTGTCTGTGGGAAAAGCCTCTGGTCTGCACATGTAGTGTAATTCACATTGCATAAGGAATGATTTGAATTTTCTAAAATCTCCTCCAAATCTTTCTGGAGATGCTAATGGAGTGGAAATCACTGTACCTCCCGAAAAACTATTTATTCCTCTCCCCTTTACGGTAACTTCTCTGGTTTCACTAATAACTTCTTCTTCTGGATACAAAGTAGGTGGTTCTCTTTCAAAACTAAAACTCAAACCTGATGCTTTAGCTGAATCTCCTTTTTTAACTTGACTATTCAACTCCTCCATCTTAACTCCCAAGGACAATGTCTCCTTCCTAGTCTCCCTTAATTCTGACTTTAATTCTAACAGAATCTTTTCTAATGCTACTAAACTCAACCCAGATTCGGCGTCCATCTTCACTCAGGCAGGATCAAAAACGTGGGCCTTTCATTCTGTCAAAGGTACTGAAGCAGTAGGATCCTGCAGGAGTGAAGCTGGCCCACCAAACCCCCTAAATCCGCCTGCTCAACAATCTTTATTCTATTTAACTATTGGCCAGGCAAACCCGAGGGGAAAGGGGAATGGATAAAATAACAAAAGACAAGAACTCCCACTGCAGGTACTTCAGACCGTCTTCTCCGGATGGCTTTTAAATCAGTGGAGTTCCTAAAAGGAAAATACAACCTTAAGTAAATACTATAAACTTCTTTTCTTACTCTCTCTATCTCTTTAATATTTTTCTAGTTACCTGTTGCCTAAGCTAGATTTGCTCTTAGGCTGCTTCAAAGTGAATGCTGTTGCTACTTGAAATACTCTGTACGAACATATCTTCTATGTACATCTTCTTTCTTTTCAAAACTGTGATTTTAACAAAAGATATTCAACAATGTAGTTATTCCTAAAGCTAATGTGTATCTTGCTTCAATTTATTTTATTACACTAAATAGATATTAATGTATGTCAAATACCTTCTACCTCTGATGTGTCTTTTATGTTCACTGGAAATTTCATACTCTGCAGGAGTTCTTATTTGAAAACTTCCTCAACGCTATATTTTTCTTGAAGAAAATTATTTACATCAGATCACGCTCACTGGGAAATCGCAACTGACACACTTCGTTTTCTGAAGCGCTATCTTCAGACGAATGTCTTTGAAGAAATACTGTCCGTAACAATTCACGACGCATTAAAAAATAAATCCAAAATGGCTGTGACGTTAACGCTACGTCGAAAGATCCTTTCTTCTAACCGCGCTGCAAAAATACGATAGAAGCCAAGCACAACGAACTAAAACATAGAATAATATTTAGAGGGTTAGAAAACAAGAATTAGAATTAGTAACTCGGAGAAATAGATCCGCGCGCCTGGTTAAAGCCAAAAAACCCTTTTTAAACATCAAAAAGATAAATTACTTATTTTTCTATTGTTTTAAACAAATAGTTTTTCTTTTCCTTTTACATAAATTTACACTGCTTAAAAGATGTCTAATATCGTCTTCAACTTAAAAGTCTTTGAATCTTCTCCCTTTTAAACAAAAATTCACTTAGCTTAGTTCCGTTCTTCTTTTAAGCTTCAGCTGCCCAGCAAACAGGTTCTGGAGAAAATCTTCAACTTTAGATTACTTTCTTGTCTCTTTGCTTATTAAATTAGAATTGGAAACTACAAAAGATTCTAGACTAGTAAATGTAACTTACCTTAAATTTACTGGAGCTACAAATTACATGACCTAACCAGATGAAAACTTTAATGAAAGGCAGTTTAGAATTATCAGGAACATTCCAAATGACTTCACAATGCTGCCTTCATCAGAATAAACCAATCACTGCTGGTAAAGTGTTCCACCATCTTGGCTTGGGAGTTTTTCATCTTTCTACATGAAAGTGAGTTAAGGAAATATGAACTAGCTAAAAGGATTCATTAAATACTTCTATAACATCCCCTTCTAACTTTCTTGGAATAGCCTTGGAAACACCCCATTCTCCAAGGAAACTTGCCAATGTGAGATACAAATTGTGGGATCCTGACAGGAATACATCAATAAGGCCCTCCAGTCAGGCTTTATTCGTCCTTCACAGTTCCCGGCTGCATCTCCTTTATTTTTTCGACCCTAAAAAAGAAGGGGACTTGAGACCATGCATTGACTACAGGGCTCTCAATGCCATAACGGTAAAGAACCAGTACCCTCTACCTTTGATTAACGTCCTGTTGGATCAGTTGGGCTCTTCAGTCGTTTTCTCTAAACTGGACCTGAGGGGTGCGTACAATCTTGTACGGATCAGGGCAGGTGACGAGTGGAAGACCGCCTTCAAGACCCGGTATGGTTTATATGAGTACTTTGTCATGCCCTTTGGTCTGTGCAATGCCCCCGCAACCTTTCAGGACTTTATGAACGATATCTTTAGTGATTACATGGATCAATTTGTGGTCATATACCTGGATGACATATTGATATACTCGGCATCCATAGAGGAACACATACAGCATGTATCCAAAGTACTTCAAAGGTTAAGAGAAAACCATCTCTTTGTCAAGCCAGAAAAATGCGTCTTTCACTCTCAGGATGTAGAGTTTTTGGGATATGACATCACCAATCATGGAGTTAGAATGAGTCAATCCAAGGTAAAAACCATCCTGGACTGGCCAGTCCCCGTCTCTATCAAGCCCCTGCAATCTTTTATGGGGTTTGCAAACTTTTATAGGCGCTTCATCCATTCCTTCTCAAGAGTGGTGGCACTGCTCACTACACTAACCAGTCCCAAAAATCCGTTTCGCTGGACATCGGAAGCTCAGGAGGCGTTCGATCTACTTAAAGAGGCATTTACCACGGCTCTGGTCTTGCAACACCCGGATCCTGAACTAACGTACATCGTAGAAGCCGATGCATCTAATCAGGCCATTGGTGCAATCCTTTCCCAGGTTTGCAAGGACACCGGGGTGGAACATCCAGTGGCTTTTTTCTCATGCAAGCTAGCTCCATACGAAAGAAACTATACGGTGACCGAGAAAGAGTTGTTGGCTATCAAGGATGCATTCCTCACATGGCGACACCATCCTCTTGGAGCAAAACACCCGGTGGTTGTGTATTCCGATCATCGTAACTTACAGGCCATCAAAACTATGAAGTGCCTTACGGCTCGCCAGGCTCGTTGGCATTCGTTTTTTGCCCAATTCGACTTCCGCATCTCCTACAGACCTGCTAAGGATCATACCAAAGCAGACACCCTCTCCCGTATGCACTCCGGGGTGGACAGCTTAAACAACACCAAACCACCTCTACTGGCAGAACACGTTGTCTGTGGTTGTTCAGTTCAGCCCTCATTGAAGAAGGAGATCCTAGATTGGGTATCACGTAACCCTCATGAGGTACATGAACTGCGTCTCGATATCAGAGATGGTCTCCCGTTTATGAACGGCCTCCTGTACCTACCGACAGAGGAGACACGTACCAAGGCACTGCATTGGGGTCACGATTCCCTGGTAGCAGCTCATCCGGGCCAAAAGAAAACGTTGGAACTGCTACGATGGTGCTGGTGGCCCGTAATGATGTGGATTATGTCTCATCATGTGCTCTATGTGCACAATGCAAAAACACACCGAGTAAACCTATGGGATTACTATGCCCATTACCGGTTCCCCACAGACCTTGGTACATGGTTTTCGTAGTCGAATTACCTTCCGTCCATAGTTACGACACGACCTGGATTGTAGTCGACTACTTCACTAAGATGGCCTTGTTCATACCCTGTCAGGGCATTCCCACTGCTAAGGTTTTGGCCGATTTGTTCCTAAAGCACGTCTTTAGGTTCTTTGGTCTGCCCTCTATCATTATCACCGACAAGGGTTCACAGTTTGCATCCCGATTTTGGAAGGCACTAACTTCTGCTCTGCTTATGGAGGATCGCATGTCCAGTTCTTATCATCCTCAAACAGATGGGCACACAGAACGGGTTAACAGAACTATGGAACAATACCTACGTTGACTGTGTCTTCAGTACCAGTCCTCTTGGTTTTCGCTGTTGCCGGCAGCTGAGTTCGCATATAATAACTCACAGCATTCCCGATTTTGGAAGGCACTAACTTCTGCTCTGCTTATGGAGGATCGCATGTCCAGTTCTTATCATCCTCAAACAGATGGGCAGACAGAACGGGTTAACGGAACTATGGAACAATACCTACGTTGTCTGTGTCTTCAGTACCAGTCCTCTTGGTTTTCGCTGTTGCCGGCAGCTTAGTTTGCGTATAATAACTCACAGCATTCCTCAATGGGTATGTCACCGTTCTATGCTCTTTATGGACAGCACCCACGATCCATCCCAGTAGATTTGGAATTGACCGACACAGTTCCTGGGGCAACTGACAAGTTAAAAGCTCTGACCACCCTTCATACCAAAATAAAAAAAACACCTAATAAAGGCCTAAACTAGTGCCAAATACTATGCAGACCAGCGTCCGGCGGCTGCTCCGCGCTACAAAACTTGCATGTCAGTCTGGTTGTCTACTAAACACCTAAAGATCCCGGGTAAGAGGAAATTTCTGCCTCAATTCATAGGACCATACAAAAATAACACAAGTGATCAATCCTGTTGCTGTACGGCTGGAACTGCCGGCACGTTGAAGGGTACACCCGGTGTTCCATGTTTCTTTGGTCAAACCATGTATGTCAAGAACCTGGTTGCCTGTCCGACCTTTGGCGGTTTCAGTTAAGGGCACAGACGAATATGAGGTCCGTGCTATCCTAGGTATGAGAATGCGAGCCGGGGTTCCCCACTATCTCATTGATTGGAAGGGGTATGGTCCGGAAGACAGATCATGGGAAGACTTGTCGAATATTCATGCTCCTGTATTGCTCCGTCGCTTCCATGCGATGCGATGAGAGGAGTGGGGCACCCTTTGGGGGATGTTACTGTCATGCCTGCCACCCCAGGGTCCGTTACTTACCCCAAACGCTCCTATTTCCCGGCATCCTCAGCCTTCAGTATGGCCAGGCCGTTCTATACTCAATGGAAATTAGCCAAGAGACGCTACTGAGAGAGCTCACGTCACATGACCAACGTACGCGTCATCGCGTTGGTCAGGTGCACGTCAGCTGACATTATTTAACGAAGCTGATGCCTTACAGCTGCGCTTCTGATCGTTTTTGGTATCTGCGTTCTGGAGCTTGCTTCTGCTGTTCTTCACAGACGCTTTTCTTTTCATCGCAAGAAGCGGTTGCCTTTCCCCGCGTTCCTACGCAGTTTCAGGCAACCTCCCAGCTCGTCTCAGAGCTACTCCTTTCTTCCGCTATCTTACGCAGCCTTCTACTAACTTTATCTAGTTCCAATACGGAGCCCCGTCACGTTCCTACGCAACGCTCTTCAACCTGTTGCTTCGTTCCAAGACGGAGCCCCGCCACGTTCCTACGTGACATAGCAATTTCCACGGACTGCAATCGACACCCGGCAGAGTTCCACTCCATATACATCCAATTCGGCAATACTATTAACCTCATTACTCTTTGTCATTTTCCGTAGACATTTATTTCCATTCTGGATATACTTCCTCTGCTAAATCCCATCCTACTTGCAGGAGAGTTTAGTCTGACAGTCTCTGTACTCACTCCTGATCAGGACTGAACTGGACCTGAAAACTATTGTAAAGGTTTGTCTTCCTGGATCAAGATTTTCTTTTCCTCCTACTACAAAGTTCACAGAACTTTGGACGCTTACCTGTGTGCACCAACCCGATTGTAGTGCGGCCCTCGTTCCGCCAGGGTTAGATTCCTCACTACCCTTTCCTTGTCGTTGTTTTCTCCTTGGATGCATCGGACATTGTTGGGACTTACCTGTGGTTGTACATCCAGGTTAGTGTATTTAACATAGGTTCTTACTGTCCTTTTGTAACAATAGCCTTCTAATTAGTCCACTCTCTATCGACAGCCTGGTGAATCTTGGTCCACTCCTGCCCTTCTCACTAATAGCTCTCTTTGACTGTGGGTTTTACTAGTCAGAGAGTGACATTAGTTAGAAGGTTTCTCTTGAGACACTACGTTCTACCTCTGACAACAGTAGATGGGAGAAGACATCGAGTGTATCCTTTGCAACTAACAGTCTGTATCCTTTAAGTGAACCTTAGACATTCCTTCTGTATCTGCTGTGTTCATTATCACAAACCTGGTTATAACAGTGTGCGCGCGCACTGAACTTTAGGGACCTCTCTCTGCCCTCCTAAGAGTGAAGGCTAAATGAGCTGTCATGTCTGCAATTGTGAGTCATGTCAAACATAAAGGGACTCTTGTCTAATACTACAGGATGGCCTTCTTAAGCCTTCACCAGAAGACTTATGGAAAATATTTCTAACAGGTGAGTTAGACATCTCAATCCTGAGAAAATGCGTCTCATGTTTCCTCCCACTGTGGGCCTTGAACTCACAACCCTGAGTGTATGATTCTCAGGCTAGTCTGAGATATCTTGATGCTTATGATTGAAAGCCACAGTCACTCCTTCCCGGATTCAAGTTTGCAACCAATAGTTTTTAGCTATATTTCAGTAACAAGCGTTCAACACTGAGCAATTGAGACGTTTAGCTGGGAATGAGAGTGTCAGCCCACATCAAGCTCACCATTCCCTGAGTTAACATGAAGTATCAGCGTTACTTGTGCTGCTTCACATTCAAAAGATGCCAGACTTCAGCGGGTGAATTCTATTCAATGAAAATGTATTTCATAATAGACCTTCAACGAAAGCCATGCAAATATTAAACAAACCGGATGCTCAATCAGATACCAAAGGGCACACTTAACATAGTGAAAGTGAATAAAGCAGACCTGGTGAAACCACATATGCACCTAATGGTTAGATTCCGAGCACGGCAGAAGGCTGCATCTTAAGAGACTTCATTCTGGAGTTGCCAGGTTACCTTGGCAACCAGAGAGAAATGCATTCACAAGTAAGGGAATAACCCTGCCAACTTACACAGTTGGCCCAGCCTTTCCCATGTGCCATGAACCCCGTTTCTGAGCATCGGGAACAATAGTGTGGTGTCGCAACTCTCATCTTGTTAAGAGGATAAATCCTCTTTCTGTGTTTGTTGATCCGTGGGCTGCGACCCACGTGTTGGGAGGCGGGGTTACCGCCCGGGGCCATTCCAGGTTGGAGATCAGTCTAATAAAGACGTGTTGCACCCCAGCTCCGGTGTCGGCCTCGTTACTGTATGGGTGAAACGAGCGACTGATGATAGAGTGTGAGGAGGTCCACGCTGTGAGACATTACACTGGCGACGAGGCGGACACGAGCTCCCACCGTGCCTGCCATCTCCGGTCCACCGCGCTCGGGTGTACTGCTTGACACCACTAGAAGCGCGGGACCCCACCTGCTAAGGAGGTCAGTTACTGTCGGTGGAGGGCGAAGTCTCCCCTCCAGCCTCCCTCCGGCGCGAGTGCCTCTCGAGCCCCGACGCATTACAAGCCCGCGGGTGGAGCAGCTGCGACGGCTCCATGTGTGGCGAATTTTCCGGGCGGTGGAGAACGAAGTCTCCCGCCAACGGCAACAAAGGCAACGAGGGAACCTGGGAGGAGATAGCTGTTGATCACTTTGGACCCATGGAAGGAGGGGAATACATTCTGGTAGTCGTGGATGAATATTCAAGATACCCCGACCTACAGATAGTCCCGTCCACATCAGCACATCATACCATACCAGCCCTAGATCGGATGTTCACAACATACGGAGTACCTAAGGTAGTAAAGTCCGACAATGGACCTCCGTTCACAGGGCAAGACTTCCAAAGGTTCGTAGAATACATGGGTTTTAGACACAGGAAAGTGACGCCTCTGTGGCCTCAAGCAAATGGAACAGTTGAGAGGTTCATGAGTAACATTAAACGCACCACCCAAATTGCTCGCATCACTGGAGAGCCCATTGAGAAGTTGCTATACCAACTCATGAGAGACTACAGAAATACGCCACACAGCACCACTGGAAAGACGCCATCAGAAGTGATTTTTGGGCGAACAATACGAACACGAATACCACATGTGACCGTTGATGAAGATCGATATGAAAAGGACACTGAAATGAGAAAGAAAGACACCCTCATGAAAGAGAACATGAAAAGGACAGCCGATGCCACACGAAGAGCAAAAGCAAATGACTTGACACCCAGAGACATGGTAGTGGTTCGCCAACCGCAGCATAGGAAAAACATAGCCCCGTTCAGTGAGGAACCACTCATCATTGTCAAAAGGAAAGGATCACTCATCACAGCGGAGGGAGACCGTCGGTCCATAACGAGAAACTCATCTCACTTCAGACGGATGCCGAGAGCCCCAACTCTAGGTGACACAAACCTGAGTGAAGACTTCACCCAATGGGATGCTCCCTACGAAGGAGACAGAGAAGACTCCGAAGGAGACATGGCCCCAGAGATCGGGCAAAGACCCGTCGGCCAGAACAGAGTGTCGGCCAGCGAGAACGAGAAAGAAACCCCATCGCCTCATTGAGGAAATAAACTGAGCCGGACTTAAAGTTTAGTGACGGGAGGGCGTGGTGTCGCCACTCTCATCTTGTTAAGAGGATAAGTCCTCTTTCTGTGTTTGTTGATCCGTGGGCTGCGACCCACGTGTTGGGAGGCGGGGTTACCGCCCGGGGCCAGTCCAGGTTGGAGATCAGTCTAATAAAGACGTGTTGCACCCCAGCTCCGGTGTCGGCCTCGTTACTGTATGGGTGAAAAAGCGACTGATGATAGAGTGTGAGGAGGTCCACCCTGTGAGACATTACAAGTGGAGAACCTACAACAGACTCTCAAATAATATAACTATATAACCCACACACCGGAGGGTCCAAGCTGTGACGAAACACACGCACATCAAACGGGAAACCATGTGCGAGGTAGAAGGGAAGTAAACCAAGTATTGCCCTGATCCAAGGCGCCCGCTCCCTATTCCCCAGCACGATGTACTAGAAAGAACCTGCGAATAGCTTCGTTTCTGTCTATACTCCACATTTACAAGGGGGAAACTGTGAAGGTACTAAAGACAGGGCACGAAGGGGGAGGCAGAAAGTAAGGTTCAAAAAGTATGGTATGCAGTCTTTATAACGAATGAAAAAATAACGACAGGCTTTTCAATATTTTCATTCTTTTATTCAAATGCACTATCCACTTTCCCCAAATATTGTAGGACTAGAGTTAGTATATACAATTACACTAGTCCTAAAATATGTTGGGGAGGGTGTTTGGTGCATTTAAAAAAAATGAAAATATCGACAACACTGTCAGACTTTTTGTCACGTGTTTTTATTGGTTTTTAACAAGAAATAACAACAATTGTATCAGAACAATCATTACATAACATAACCATGAAACTGTAAAACATTGGAGACAATACTAACAAAATGCAAAGGCCGTCAGATTCCCCAATATCATCTCCAGAACACGAATGCCTGCAGACCAGAATATTGCAGGTAGTCACCCAGAATGAGGGCCACAAATGCTGGGGAACACATGGGGGGGTGTCGCCAGACGCTGCAAAAGCATACAAACACGGCATGGTGGGGAAGGGGGAAGAGAGAACACTACACCCAAAGACGTTCTGAATTCTAAATATACATACCTGCACAAGGAGCCCAGATTCCACAATACTTGTTTGTGTCACTTACATTTCTCATAACTTGCCAGATGCATCAAATCTTCCACCCACCCATCCACACAGGGCTTTTTTCACAATTTCCATAATTTTAACGTTTGCTTTGTAACCACCACCAAGGCTCTCAAAAGGCAAAGTTGTGATCGTCTACTACATTCAGTCAACCTCACTCCCACCGGCAGAATCACCCCTTCAGGTCCATGAGGAACACAAGCCCACAACACCAAGTGGATCCTGTCCAAGGCATCTTGGCAGAACCTCTCTGTTTATGAGCAGGTCCACAGCATATGAAACAGGGTACACCCCTGCCACCATCTTTCCCACACGCTCAACACCTACCAGATTCCAAGAGCCCTAGAAAGTGCATATTGCAGGGCTCCAGTACAATCTAAATGATACCATCTGAAGATCCAGTCTCACTGAGACCTGGGGGAGTGGGGGAGAGGGGGTCAGGGTAGGGAGGAGGCATTTTGCTCTAAACGTGCGGAAGCAACCTCAGAGCGGTGATGGAGGTCCATTTACACCCCTAAGTGAGGTAGTACACTGTTGCTCAAGCAGGCTGCCTGCAACTATTTTCCTAATCATAAAATGACAACTTGATTTAGTATGTTTATTTTGTGTGGTAATATAGCAGTTAATCCCATCATGCTTAATACAATGGTTAACTGTATCAAACAATAAATGACAGGTGATGGATGTTGCCTGCACACAGATTTCTGCAGCAGGTGCATCTACCGACTGAGGGCCATTACAAATTACACTAAGTATTTATTCTGCTGCATTAAGTACTTGGGTATAAGTGAAAAAATAAGATTGGTAATAACAAAAATCTAATTCTGGAGTATAGTAAAATCAAAAAGTGATAGATGCAAGGCTTTGAATTAAACATTACCACTATTGCCGTTCATTTGCAATTTCTGGGGCATGTTTCCTCCTAGGCCTTGTGATCTAGCAGTCTAGCAGTTTGGGCAGGGCTGCTCACATTGGTGGCAGGGCCAAAGCTGATGAGAAAACAACGGTATGGAAGGCTATCCAAAGTAATTCCTGTTGTTATGATTGATTCAGCAACTTAGATCCATTCATTTTAGTTTTGCATATTGTGTGTAAGCCATAATTCTTGGAGTGGAACACAGATCGGATGGAGATGGGATGTGAGGAGAAGCACACATCCTATGGGCGTGTTTGGTAATTCCTCCCCCCCACCACCAATGACTAACCAATGACTAACAATGGATATTTTAATGCCTATGGCAGTGCCAACAACTACCTGCCCCTCGGTGCCAAAATGTACCCTTTTGTCTTGGGAGGATAGTTCAGGGGCAACACGATCGTCTTGGAAGCAAGACCACGCAGAGCAACACAGGTTCGATCCCCGGGTCGGTGCTTAGAAACCTCTGGGTAATAAGCATGTTAAAAATAACCAATTACAATTACCCCACCAGTGATGGGGGGTGAAGGGGAGGGCGTGGGATGCGTGGATTGTTCCCACCAACCAACAAACATTTGCCTCTCAGAAGAATAATCATGAACACCTGGAAAATAAGAGAAGAACGTTTCATATAATGTTGTGGGCAAAGTATGAAAGGTGCACATCCAGATAGGCTGGAGAGAGGATGTGAGGAGAAACACACATTCTATGGGTGTGTTTGGTAACTATCCCCCCCACCCACCAATGACTAGCCAAAGCTATTATAATGCCTATGGCAGTACCAACAACAACCTGCCCCACACTGCCAAAATGTACCCTTTTGGGAACTTTTTTGAAAAAGTTCTATCACAAAGTAACACCAAACAATGTGCTGTATAGGGCCTGCCAGTGTTATATCTAAGCATTAGTTTGAGTGTTTAATGACTTAATTGCCTCTGTAAATGAGCTCTTGGTATAGTAAAGGAATTGTGTATCGTGTGTCTTCAGCTAGTTGATATTATAAGCAAAATGTGTGTCATCGCCTCTGTTCCTTGCACTGGAGTTCGGTCTGAAACAAGCAATCACAAAGCCAACAGTTTTGTCTCGTGTATGGGTATTAGACAGACATTTGCCAGGCAATTACATCATATGCCCAGGTACTTGCACTGTTTCCCAGTTGTTCCCATCTTATGGCTAGGTGTTACCATTGTGGCAGTGCCTGGCAAATGCCTACCCATGCCTACTCAAATGACTAAACTGTTGGCTTTGCCAATGCATGTTGGTTTCAGTTGTTCTCCCTAAGTGAAAGTGTATATGCCCTGATGTGTGTGCCTACCTTGCTACGCCTAGGGAATAAAGCTGCACCTCATTGAGTTGGTCCAACAAGGCCCTACCTGAACATGACAAGGCTAGGGTGGCAAGTATGGGCCAGTTTCAGATCTTCTTCTCAGGATCTTACCAGTTGGGTTCCAACCTATATACAATGTATCTGCATCTGCGTGGAAGCCTAGCCTGCCCTGCCAGAACGTTTCATGATTCAAACTGATTAATACTGAATTGATAACCTCACACTGTTTGAGTAACTTAACGGAATTTGCATGCAAACAAAATGTATCATGTGTATTGTGGGTTTTGTTTGGAAAGTATGATGCAAATCCTGGGAGTGGGGTGTTTAGACAGTGCCAGAAATGGAAATGATTTGTTGTGGGACTGTGATGCTGGAAATGCATCGGAGGGACAGGGCCTCCGTCTCCTTGTCCTTTACTGCTTTTCATCGTGTGTCCTGTTGTGTTTTCCGCGCAGGAGTTCATGTGGGACTCCTGGCGGTGCAGCTCTCTTTCTTTTGGTTTGGTGAACGGACCCGTGGGATACCCTTATGGCACCCATGGGTGGGGGTACAACCCTGTGCCCCTAGTGTAGGTTTTTGGGCACCTGTGGGTGGCCCACAGAGCAGGGTATGGGCTGGTGGCAGCTCCATGCTGAATTTGACAGGTGCGCGGAGTATCCTCCATTTTGGGATACCCCGGCCCTGCCATTGGGATCAGTTGATTCCTGATGGAAAACAAGATGGCACTGGTGTCCTCTTGCTTTCTATTACCCATTACCTTGTTTTCCCAAAGTCCTGGGAAGCCCTGACTCTGTCCCTTCCCCCTGACTGGCTGTTGGATGGAAGTGCCATATATGGTGTTGTTGTGAAGGCCCAGTCAGACTAGCTGGAGCCTTCCCGGTGATGTATGTTGTGGGTACCTCCTGTGGGTGGGAGCTGGGTGAATAGAGTGTGTGACGAATATGCATTCTGTGTTGTGGGTGTCTATTATCTGGTGGTTGACACAATGACTGAGACAACCCTGCCCGAAACCGGTATGAATGCAGCTTGGAGTGTTGAATGGCTCGGTACTTGTCCCAATACACATAACTTGTTGTGAGTGTCTGGAGAGAAGTGAATGGCCTGAATACCTCGTGTGCCTGATTGGCTGCCTGCCTGCATGAATGCCCGTAGTCGTGATTGGATGCTTGAGTGTGACCCAGCGGTATGAATGGGAGATCAACAGTATATCTGGGGACCTCTCACTGCTAGGAATCGTGTTCAGAAGCTGAAGTCCACTACGACGAGTAACTGGATTAACTGACGCTTGACCTTGAAGCCCTGCTGGACGAGAAGAATTGCTGCTGCTCTCCTTCACAATCTGAAAGCTGCTGTGCCTCCAAGGACTGACCCAGAGAGGACCTGGTAAGGTGCCCTCTTCCCGAGCTGCGAGGGACCATCGTGCACAGCTGATCTTTGCCAACGCTCCCTGGTAGATAGACCTTCGACAGGCTGCCGACCCGATACGGGGACTGCTGCGGAACTCCAAGGAGAAGCACCCGGACTGTTGTCCGCCACTGTCGACGACCACCGTCGCCGACCGGAGCCGAAGTGCTCCCGTTTGCCTAAGAACTTCAACTGATCATCGGACGCTCTTGTCTGCATCGGCATCCGCTTGTCTCCCGCTGGAGAAGGCCCGACCGTCGACGCGCTGAGGAGCATCCACTGGTGGGTTTCCCACCACCTACAGACCGCAGAGACGCCGACAACTCGATGCCCTTGCTGGGCCACAGTTCTTCATCATCTCTTTGCGGTCCAGAACTATCGTCACTGAGGTGCCCCGCACGCCTCTTCCTTGCAGGACGCCAACGCTCTGTCGTCGACGAGTACCGCTGGGAACAAAGCTGCCACTTCCTTGCCGTAGTTCACCCTGTTCACCGTCGGACGTTCAACGACCCGTGACTCCCGCCTTAAAGGGAGGGCACTCAAGAAGGGTCGTCGATTCCCCGACATCGAACGCCAAGTTCCCCGACACCTCTCGACGATCAGTGGCTCCCGCCTGAAAGGGAGGCACTTAAGAAGGATCGGTTGGTGCATCGTCGGAGAACTCTACTCCACCAGGTACATTGGGGGGGTAAAACCTTAATAGGAAGAAGTAAGACTATCGAACATTATATGGACTGGGCTTGTGCTATATATCTTTTTTTACAGGTTGCCCAGGTGGGGGGATCTCCACACAGAACTGTGCCTAGTGGTAGGGGTCAGCATTCTGCCTATTATTTCAACCATTTTACGTTCCTGCCTATCTCTATTGCTGGTTTACTCGTTATTGATCTGTGTGACATTTTAACCGTTCAGTTGATGCACTTTAATGAGATTTGATAACATTAGTGGTACCACTCTAGATGTGTATATATTTATCATTATTGACTTCCAAGTACAAAGTGCGTTATTGTGATCGTGTACATACCTTTGAATATTAATTATATAAAGACTGCGTTTTCAGTAATACAGTGTGTGGACATTCCTTTGTGGGGGTTCGGGGACTACACTGTACTTAAGAACCACCCCGCATCACCTCCTGAGAAGCTAGGCCTTGATTGCTCGTCCATTGCTACCGTAATAGAGAATCTTGGCTTGGGTCTGCTGGGCCTCTCCTCTACCATATAGAGAGTGGAAGTACAGACACCCACTTCCGGTCTTTACACTGGTGGCAGCAGTGGGATGCTTATGGTTTTAAGAATCAGTGTATAACCGTGCCACTTACAAAATATCTGCACTTTATTCGATTACGGTTTGGGTGTGTACAAAATAACTGCATTACAAGCAATGGAGTCTATTGCAAATGGTAAATTGACTCGGATGAGCTTAGAGGCTCTCCAGAGTGCTTGTGTAGCCAGGGAGTTTGACTTTGTCGATAAGTCTAGGGCTGAGCTGATAGCTGCCCTGGTGGATTACCAGACCGATGGTGAAACTCTTGATGAGGGGGGTAATGCAACCAATGAGGACTCTGCCCCTGGGGTTTCTACTGAATCTGTTTCTGGGAATGCCGCCATTCCTGCTGCCTTTGTTCCGAACCCCAGCAATACCTTGGAACTTGAGTTATTAAGGATGAAATTGGCCTTTGAATATCGCAAGTTGGAAATAGATGCTGAGCTTAAGAAAGAGGAGCTGGCGCAACAAGTGGAACTCAAGAATAGGGATCTTGAACTCAAGGACAAGGACACTGAATGTCAGAGAATCCAGCTAGAGAAAGCTCGAGTGGAGACTTCAGCGAAACCCAGTGAGAGTGTCAGGTCCCCAACCACTAAATTTATGAAGGATTTGGTTGGTGTGTTTGTGGAGGGTTCTGATATCCTCCAATGGATTGAAGCGTTTGAAACGGCTTGTGCAATTCATGATGTTGACAAAAGAGATTGGGCTAAGTGTTTGCTAAGCAGAGTGCCTCAAACTGGATATGACTGTATTCTGAAGCTGAGTGTGGAAGAACGGGGTCAGTATGAGTGTATGAAATCTGCTTTCATTGCCAAGTTTGGCAAGACACCTACCCAATACCTTAAAAGGTTCAGGGATTTTAAGAAAAGAGAGAATGTGTCTTGGGTCGACTGGGTGAGTGCTGCGCACATGAATATGATGGGGTGGATTGACGGTTACAAGGTCAAAACTTTTGTTGAATTGTCCCACCTGTTGTTTTTTGAGCATTTTTCTGAAGCCTGTTCAGCGGAGCTGCGTCAGTATGTTGCTGACCAGAACATTTTGGATCCCTTTAAGCTGGCTCAGTTGGCTGACAAGTGGGTCTCCCACCGGGTGTCCCCTAAGGACTCCAGTGGGAAGGACAAGGACAAAGAAAAGGGGGCCTCTCAGAAAGCTGAGGAGTCCCAAAAGCAATCACAGTCGAATAAACCTAAACCATCCTCTCCTAAGACCCAAAAATCTAGTGGGGATAAGTCATCTGTGGCTGGGAATAAGAGTAGTGGTCCACCTGCTGCAAAGCAGGCTCCCAGTGGTTCCAGTACCGTACCCCGCACTCCCGGCACTTGTTGGGACTGTGGGGCTCTGGATCACAAAAGGGGTGACTCCAAGTGTAAAGTAAGGCACTCGGAGTACAGGCTGTCAGCCTGACCTACCCTTACCCCATGTCTGAGGTGGAGGCCACGGTCCTCCCCTCCTCTACCGAGATCACTTTTGGTGCTCCCGTAGAGATTTCCTTAGTGTCCCTTGGGGCCTGGGACCAGTACGCAGAAGTACTGGCGACTATTCCACAGAACACCCGTAGATTTTTGAGAAGTGTCCTCCTGAATGGCCAGCCTTCTACTGGTTTGAGAGACACAGGGGCAAGCATGACAGTGGTGGACAGGACCCTGCTCAAGCCAGAGGACTATGTAGATGCTCCTCTGAGAACCACCAGGTTAGCTGGTGGGCCTCCCAAATTATCGCCTGTAGCCCGAGTCACACTCGTAATTGGAGACAAGACAGCAAAGCTTCCTGTCCTGATTCAGGACAACGTCCCCGCTAACATTCTGTTAGGTAGCGATCTAGTCGAGTTGGGATTGATCACGGATGGTCTTCCCATGACTGCTGCTGCGGTCACTAGGTCACAGGTGACACCGGGTCTGGCTGTGAGTCAGGGACCCGAGCCGAAGGCGCGGCCTAAGGAACGACGAAGGAAGAGCAAGAAGGCCACCTCTGTGGAGGGAGCCCCTTCTCTTCCTGCTGTTCCTACAGCACCCATTGGGATCCATCCTCCGGATGGGCTGGGTCCAGTGGTAAACCCCGTCTCAACTCCTGTGGGAGAAGAGCCAGAAGACTCTCCTGTGGGAGAGGTTCTCAACCCGGAGGATCATCCCGATCTTCAATGCTTGTTAGCTGAAAGGGGACCCTCCCGGGCAGACTTCTGTAAAGGACAGAGAGAGTGTCCCTCTCTCGAGGGTCTGAGGAAACAGGCCCTGTCCCAGGCACAAGGCGAAGTGCCTAGGACTTTCCGGATTTATTGGGAGGGTGAGCTCCTTGTTAGTGAGCCCACTAAGCCTGAACCTGGTGCCCTGAAGAGGTTGGTGGTACCCCAGGTTTACAGGCCCTTCCTACTGCAGTTGGCGCATGAGGTGCCCTTGGCTGGTCATCTTGGTACCAAGAAGACTAAGCAGAGGCTCTCTGCCCATTTCTACTGGCCTCGGATGGGAGTGGAAGTGGAGTCCCACTGCAGGACCTGCCCAACTTGTCAGTTGTCTGGCAAGACTGGAGGCAGTGTCCTTGCCCCACTGCAGCCATTGCCAGTGGTTGGCACACCGTTTGAGAAGGTGGGCATCAACATCGTCGGTCCCCTTAACCCTCCCACGTCAGGTGGACATCGGTTCATCCTGGTTTTGGTAGATCATGCCACCAGGTACCCTGAGGCTATACCCCTTCGGACTGTTACTGCCAAGGTGGTTGCCCGGGCCCTCCTGGGCATTTTCACCCGAGTTGGATTCCCCAAGGAGGTTGTCTCTGACCGAGGATCCAACTTCATGTCTAGTTACATGAAAACCATGTGGAAAGAGTGCGGGGTAACCTACAAGTTCTCCACTTCTTACCACCACCAGACCAATGGTCTGGTTGAGAGGTTTAATAAAACTCTCAAGGACATGCTAGGTGCTTTGGAAGAGCCCCTCAGGAGGAAATGGGATCTCCTCCTGCCATGCCTGCTGTTTGCTTACAGAGAGGTACCTCAAGAGGGTGTTGGTTTCAGCCCCTTTGAGTTGCTCTTTGGACATCCCGTGAGGGGGCCCTTTGCCTTGATCAGTGAAGGCTTGGAAGCCGCCCCTCCCAGTCCTGCCAAGCAAGTGGGGGACTATGTGTTAGGCCTCAGACGGAGGATGACCCAGATGATGGGACAAGCAACGGCGAATCTCAAGGCCAGCCAGGAATTGAACAAATACTGGCATGACCTTAAAGCATCGCAAGTGGAGTGGACTCCGGGACAGGAGGTCCTCGTGATGGAGCCTACCAAGCCTCAGGCATTGGCAGGTAAATGGACTGGACCCTTCCGGATAGCCTCCAAGATGGGCAAGGTCAATTATGTGGTTGACATGGAAATCCCAGGGGTAGCCCCTCAGGTATTCCATGTTAATAGGCTCAAGCCGTTCCACAGGCGAGCAGAAGTCTCATGTCTCTTGTTGGCTTCAGAGCAAGAAGAGGATGAGAGTGAGCCCCTTCCTGATTTGCTGCATAGCAACCCTCAGGTTGGCTCAGTGGAGGGGGTGCAGCTCTCTCCAGATTTGACAACCGAGCAGCAGAGGGCCTGCAGGACTTTGCTCCAGCAGTATGCCTCTCTGTTTTCGCTGACGCCAGGCCTTACACCGTGGTGTAAGCACGAGACTGACACTGGTGACAGCGTGTGTGTCAAGAGCAGGAGCTACCGAATGTCAGATACGGTTAAGAACCACATCCAGGCTGAGGTCGCCAAGATGTTGGGTCTGGGTGTTATTGAATCCTCAACCAGACCCTGGTCCAGTACAGTGGTCCTTGTCCCCAAGGCAAGTTCCCAGGCCGGTACCAAGGATTGGAGGTTCTGTGTGGACTACCGAGGAGTCAATGCCGTCACCAAAACTGACGCGCACCCACTGCCCCGGGCTGATGAGCTCGTGGACACCATAGGTGCTGCCCAATTTGTGAGCACCTTTGACCTCACCTCAGGCTACTGGCAAATAGCTCTGACGGACCATGCCAAGGAAAAGACGGCGTTCTCCACCCCATAGGGACTCTACCAGTTTAGGGTCATGCCTTTTGGGTTAAAGAATGCCCCTGCCACCTTCCAGAGATTGGTCGATCATGCTCTCAGTGGGCTGGAAGCCTTTTGTGTGGCTTATTTAGACGACATTGCCGTCTACAGTGCCACCGGGGAAGAGCACTTGACACATCTTGTTGCGGGCCTTAAAAAGGGCTAACCTCACTATCAAGGCCACCAAGTGCCAGATAGTTCAGGGGAAAGTCACGTATCTTGGTCATGAGGTAGGAGGGAGTCAAATCCAACCTCTCCCAAGTAAGGTGCAGGATGTACAGGACTGGGAGACTCCCACTACTCAAACCCAGGTGAGAGCCTTTTTGGGTCTCACTGGGTACTATCGCAATTTCATGGGGGACTATGGAACCATAGCTGCACCACTGACAGCTCTGACTTCACCCAAGCAGCCTAGGAAGGTCAATTGGACTGAAGACTGTCAGAGGGCCTTTAAAGGCTTGAAAGAAAGTCTGTGTCGTGCCCCCGTGTTGTGTGCGCCTGACTACAGCCGACCCTTTATCGTCCAGACGGATGCCTGCGACACCGGAATTGGAGCTGTCTTGTCCCAGTTAGATGACAAAGGGAGAGAACATCCTATCATATTCATCAGTAGACAACTCAAGGGTAGAGAACTTAGGTGGGCTACTGTTGAAAAGGAGTGTTTTAGTATAGTTTGGAGCCTTAGGCGTTTTAGGCCCTACCTTACGGGGTCTACCTTCAAGGTCCAAACAGATCATAAGCCCCTAAAGTGGCTTATGCAGATGAAGGGTGAGAACCCAAAACTGCTCCGGTGGTCCATTAGCCTGCAAGGGCTAGACTTCACCATAGAGCACAGACCAGGGAAGTCACGATAATGCAGATGGCCTTTCCAGAAGGTATGTTGACCGTCTGGATGAGGGTGTCTATCCCGTGGGAGATTAGGCACCCTCCACCTCAGTCGGGGGGGGGGGGACTGTGATGCTGGAAATGCATCGGAGGGACAGGGCCTCTGTATCCTTGTCCTTTACTGCTTTTCATCGTGTGTTCTGTCGTGTTTTCCGCGCAGGAGTTCATGTGGGACTCCTGGTGGTGCAGCTCTCTTTCTTTTGGTTTGGTGAACAGACCCGTGGGATACCCTTATGGCACCCATGGGTGGGGGTACAACCCTGTGCCCCTAGTGTATGTTTTTGGGCACCTGTGGGTGGCCCACAGAGCAGGGTATGGGTTGGTGGCAGCTCCATGCTGAATTTGACAGGTGCGCGGAGTATCCTCCATTTTGGGATACCCCGGCCCTGCCATTGGGATCAGTTGATTCCTGATGGAAAACAAGATGGCCCCGGTGGCCTCTTGCTTTCTATTACCCATTACCTTGTTTTCCCAAATACCTGGAAGCCCTGACTCTGTCCCTTCCCCCTGACTGGCTGTTGGATGGAAGTGCCATATATGGTGTTGTTGTGAAGGCACAGTCAGACTAGCTGGAGCCTTCCCGGTGATGTATGTTGTGGGTACCTCCTGTGGGTGGGACCTGGGTGAATAGAGTGTGTGACGAATATACATTCTGTGTTGTGGGTGTCTAGTATCTGGTGGTTGACACAATGACTGAGACAACCCTGCCCGAAAACCGGTATGAATGCAGCTTGGAGTGTTGAATGGCTCGGTACTTGTCCCAATACACATAACTTGTTGTGAGTGTCTGGAGAGAAGTGAATGGCCTGAATACCTCGTGTGCCTGATTGGCTGCCTGCCTGCATGAATGCCCGTAGTCGTGATTGGATGCTTGAGTGTGACCCAGCGGAATGAATGGGAGATCAACAGCATATCTGGGGACCTCTCACTGCTAGGAATCGTGTTCAGAAGCTGAAGTCCACTACGACGAGTAACTGGATTAACTGACGCTTGACCTTGAAGCCCTGCTGGACGAGAAGAATTGCTGCTGCTCTCCTTCACAATCTGAAAGCTGCTGTGCCTCCAAGGACTGACCCAGAGAGGACCTGGTAAGGCGCCCTCTTCCCGAGCTACGAGGGACCATCGTGCACAGCTGATCTTTGCCAACGCTCCCTGGTAGACAGACCTTCGACAGGCTGCCGACCCGATACGGGGACTGCTGCGGAACTCCAAGGAGAAGCACCCGGACTGTTGTCCGCCACTGTCGACGACTGCCGTCCGGAGCCGCCGTGCTCCCGTTTGCCTAAGAACTTCAACTGATCATCGGACGCTCTCGTCTGCATCGGCATCCGCTTGTCTCCCGCTGGAGAAGGCCCGACCGTCGACGCTCCGAGGAGCATCCACCGGTGGGTTTCCAGCCACCTACAGACCGCAGAGATGCCGACGACTTGACGCCCTTGCTGGGCCACAGTTCTTCATCATCTCTTTGCGGTCCAGAACTATCGTCACCGAGGTGCCCCGCACGCCTCTTCCTTGCAGGACGCCAATGCTCTGTCGTCGACGAGCACTGCTGGGAACGAAGCTGCCACTTCCTTGCCGTAGTTCACCCTGTTCACCGTCGGACGTTCGACGACCCGTGACTCCCGCCTTAAAGGGAGGGCACTCAAGAAGGGCCGTCGATTCCCTGACATCGAACGCCAAGTTCCCCGACACCTCTCGACGATCCGTGGCTCCTGCCTGAAAGGGAGGCACTCAAGAAGGATTGGTCGGTGCATCGTCGGAGAACTCTACTCCACCAGGTACATTGCGGGGGTAAAACCTTAATAGGAAGAAGTAAGACTATTGAACATTATATGGACTGGGCTTGTGCTATATATCTTTATTTACAGGTTGCCCAGGTGGGGGGATCTCCACACAGAACTGTAACTGTGCCTAGTGGTAGGGGTCAGCATTCTGCCTATTGTTTCAACCATCTTACGTTCCTGCCTATCTCTATTGCTGGTTTACTCGTTATTGATCTGTGTGACATTTTAACCGTACAGTTGATGCACTTTAATGAGATTTGATAACATTAGTGGTACCACTCTAGACGTGTATATATTTATCATTATTGACTTCCAAGTACAAAAGTGCGTTATTGTGATCGTGTACATACCTTTGAATATTAATTATATAAAGACTGTGTTTTCAGTAATACAGTGTGTGGACATTCCTTTGTGGGGGTTCGGGGACTACACTGTACTTAAGAACCACCCCGCATCACCTCCTGAGAAGCTAGGCCTTGATTGCTCGTCCATTGCTACCGTAATAGAGAATCTTGGCTGGGGTCTGCTGTGCCTCTCCTCTACCATATAGAGAGCGGAAGTACAGACACCCCCTACCGGTCTTTACATGGACCCCACCAGTGATGGGGGCGAAGGGGAAGCCATGGGATGGTGTTCCCAGCAACCAATAAGTATTTGCCTCTCAGAAGATTAATCATGAACACCTAGAAAATAACACAAGAGAGAAACGTTTCATATAATGTTGCAGGCAAAGTATAAAATGTGCACATCTTTTAAACCTAAAAATCAGTATTTATATATTTCCTACAGAGTGCAATCGGAGGTGGATTTAACATTTGGACAAGGAGGGACAAATGTACCCCTCCCCTCCAGTCTGTCTCTCTCCGCTCAAAGACAAACAGCTATGGCTGCACAGCACCTCCTCCCCATGAGGCCATATATTTAATGTTTCTCAAAGGAAGATTATTTACAACAGGAAGTGATTAGAGATGGGAAAAGGTAACTGGCATTGCTGTGGTACTTTTTTCTTTAAATTGTATATGTTTTTAATAAGCTATTGAAGTGTGATTGTTAGGTGATTAGAAATTAAGAGGATACAGAACAAGCTGTGTGAAACAAATCGCCTGTAATGCATTTCATTTCACTTTGCTTCTGTGTGATATTGTTTTGTATGTTCTCATTCATTTCCATGCTGGAAGTTGTAGGCTTCCATTCAGGATGGGGAAAATAAAGCTACAACCATGGGGGTCATTTTCCAAGTCAAGCAGAGTGGAAAAAGTGGGGCTAAAAGCATTTATCGCCACTTTTTATGCACTGCAGGATTTTGTATTTGGATTTGGAATGCGAAGTTGGAGAACAAATCGAGAGTTTGCCTGCTCTTACAGATCCCCCTGCCAAATACAGTTGGTATTCCACCAGCATGTATTTTTATTCTGGCGGAAAACCAATGGATTCATATGGAATCCACCTGACTTTTACAACTAGTAAAAGCAGGCAGATTCCAAAGCAATCTGTTGTAGATGGCTCCCATATTCATTAATTGTGGGGAGGGATTTGCACTTTTCCAGACACGTTGTGGAAAAGTGAAGAGCAAAGGTGATTTCTGCCTGTGTTTTACTTTTAATTTTCCAGTACTTGGTGGAAACAATTAAAATTGCATGGAGGCGCATGTTTGCAAAAAAGTGCAAACACAAGTGCACCCCTCAGTGCAATTCAGGATTCAGAATAAAATGACCCCCCTTACTCTTTTTAATCAACATGTGTCTACAATGTCAAGTTGGTTTATCATGTGACTTGTGCATTTTTAAAGTAATCTGTATAAAATTGAGCATTAATTTAGGTATTCAAAACTAGACTTCAACACATATTTGTACCAACTTGAACTGGGAAGATACATGATCAAGTAGCTACATTTCAGGCTCGGCTCATACTTGTGCTTTATCACTTAAACAAAGTGTGAGATCCGGGGCAAATCATTGAATCTCACTGTGCCTTACCTGCCGAAAATTAGATGCCCCTAGAAGCCTCACTCATTGTTTAATAGATGCACAGCGCGGTGGTCAGGGCCCTCCAAGGAGACACACACCCACTGACATCTTTCTTTGGAAATAGCAGGCTGTTTTTAGTGAACAAAATTGTGACTTTCAATAACAAATCTAAGTAAACACATTAAACAAAAAGTCATCATGGACAATGGCATATTATAACCAGTATGTAAACAGTATGTACCAGACAATGATCTAGAGGGTTCTGGCAGGGCAGCAAGGGCCCCTCCTCCCTGTGAGTGATAACAGGAGGACAGAGACCCTTATCCTGCCTCATGATCCTGCTTCCCCGCCCCGGCTCTCTCCTGCATGCCAGATCTCTCTCGCGCCCTCACCTCAATTACAATGTGCTGGAAAATGAATACAAAACAAACATTTTGTGCTTTAAAAAATCATTTTGTAGAAAACACAATGTACTATTCCTTGCTTCAGTATTCTGGAGTAGTGCGGTCTGTCTTTCGCAAAAAGATGGTTGGGCCACAAGCTCCTCCTTCAGGGCCTGCTGGAAGGAGATACAGTGTTCAGGGAGGCATTGTTGGGCGTACACCACCTGAGATTGAACAAAAACTCGGGGCATCATTGCTCAGCCCTCAAAGAGGAGAAGGAGGCATCACCCTCGATTCTCCCCAGCCAGGCCAAAAAAGACATGGTGCAGGTTGGTGGGGTAGGTGGGAGTGAAGGTAAATGGGAATGGGTGTCAGGAAGAGCTGGTGGAAGGTGACTGTGTGGTGAGCAGTTGGGAAGGGAAAATAGGTAGATTGATGTTGTGACACTAATTTCCTTGCTTCTCTTTTGCTCTGTACTGTTTTTTATAGAGGGGTGCAAATGTATTTTTCTAGATCCAGGAAGACATTATTTTCTGGATCAAGGATCAGGGAAATCTGGCTCAATGCCAGCACTTTGTTTAGGGTACACGATGGAAATTGGGCCGCCCTGATTGCAAACCTGGCCCACCCAGATGAAAGGTCCTGGCTTGAGGAGAACAGGCCTGAGGAGCCATATCAAATTGTATGCTCTGTACCTTTGTTGCTGCAGCACATATCCCATCCTTGTCACATCAATCCGAACTGACAAAAGCATATTCACCCCGTCCATGCAGTAGATTCCTTTAGCACTGCAGAATGAAATCTTTCCTTCCCTTGACTCTCCCTCATAAAGCACTCAGGCAGACCCATCCCCCAAGAGGCCTCAATCCATTATATGACCAACGAGATCCAATGCTTCCATTTCAGGCTGTGATTCCCAAGTCTAAGAGCAGGATTGCACCACAAGGAGGCCTTCCCATTTTACAAGGAATCTTTTGCCCCGGTCTACCATACCATAACTCCATCCAATGAAAGCTACAACAAAGGCACATCCCCCGAGATTGACCTTTCAACTCGGGATAGGATTGTGCAAACCTCATCCAGCAATATAATTGGTTTCTCAATTTGACCCCAAATTCACACAAAAAAACATGAAATGCCTGAGGATAGCCCTCCACTATTAGCGGTCCAAAACCACTTAATATCACAAGATGTACCATGGGATCCAGCTCTCCTGCTCCCAACAAAAATTCTGTAATGAGTTTGTATAGGGATCTGAGTTCTTTTATTTGCAATCTCATAGGCAGCTTCTGGAGGAGGTAGTACATTTTAGGTAGTTAACACAGTCCAATACTGTTATACTTACCCAAATTGTGAGGTTTATTTTCTCACACCTCAAGAAGTCCCACCTCAATACAGATGTATTTTTAGAAGTGCTCAATGAGAATATCTTCCTCAAGCCGGCCCCAATATGAATGTGCACATGTTTTACTCTTCCTCCTGCCCATTTGGCTCCCCAATTCTGAAAGTGTGCATAGAAGCAGGTGAGAGAGAGTGGCATGATCTCTGAATTTATTCAGGACTAGAGACATTTCTTCTTTTAGTTTGTATGTGCAACCCCAGAAAATGTAATTCCCAGTTATAAATAGCAAAGAGTTTAATACCTCTGACCTGACACGGACAAGTGTAGTATAATCTCCACAAAAATGAAAATCTTACTGTCATATATAGTTTCAGAAATTCAGGAGAACAAATGTTCCCAAAAGTACTTGCCTCTAAGTCCAAGGGTCATAAAGGTGAAAGATCACCCCTCTTCAGCATTCTTCAGAGAGCATCCTCCATTCCCCAAGTTTGAACATCGCCACGCGTCCCTGGGCGCCCATTTCTTACCCTGAACAGGTACCCTGAGGTATGTCCTGGAAGCGGAGGGGGAGGTTAACCAAGGAGTGGGAGATCAGGTTTACACTTTGTTATACATGGAAAAAGGACACTGCCCCTTTAAGGGCAGCCAAGGAGAAAGAGCGGGAGGAGAGACGGAAAGGGAGGGGCGAGGGAGAGGGAAAGTTAGTTAGAGTTGAGAGAGGAATAAAGTTGGTTGCTAGCGAATTCGGCTCCGTGTCATTTGTAGGCCCGAGAACGAACGCATGAACGAGGTTCAACACTGGCGACGAAGCCGATACGACCCGTCGCGTGCCGGCAGCAGTTTGGAGGGCCTGTGAGCCCAGCAGTGCGAGGAGGGCCTGCGAGCCCAGCAGCGTTCAGGGAGGGCCCGAGTGCCCAGCAGTCAAGGAGGGCTCGTGAGCCCAGCAGACCAGGTAGGCCCGTGTGCCTTGCAGCATCAGGACCAGAGAGCCCGGCAGTGGTGGCCAGCAGCAGACCAACCGACCAGAAGATCGGAGAGGACCGTGCGCCCAAGACTGGAGAGCCCGGTGGCAAGGAACCCGACAGCGGAGGACTGCCAGCTAACCAGCCGACCAAGCAATTGAAGGGCCCGTGCGCCCGAGACTGAAGAGCCCAGCCGACCGGAAGATCGAGAGGCCCGTGCGCCCCAACTGCAGAGCCCAGCAGCGAAGAGCCCAGCAGCGGAGGCCCACCGGCAGCTGGCCCAGCCGACCAGGTGATCGAGGGGCCCGTGCGCCCGAGACTGAAGTGCCCAGCCGACCGGAAGATCGAGAGGCCCGTGCGCCCCAACTGAAGAGCCCAGCAGCGGAAGCCCGCCGACAGCGGCTAGCCGACCAGGACCGCGGAGCCCAGCAGAAGACGTCCCGCGCACCTCGACAAGAAAAGGACCGCGAACGCCAACAACGAGCGGAGCCCGCGGACCAGAAGAGGCCCACACGTCACGGAAGAGGAGACCCGCAGGCTCGCGGCATCCACCCTCAAGTAAGGAGTCGGAAAAGGGTAGCGAGAAGGGAACCCCGAGTCTCCCACCCACGTGACACATCTGTAGAGACACCCGAAGGTGACACCAGAAAAGGGAAACCCCGTGTCTCCCACCTATGTGACATTGATAAAAACACCAAACAAATTCTGCAAAGGTAACATTTGCAAAGGGGAACCCCGAGTCTCCCACCTATGTGACATTGGTATAATCACAAAAAAAAAAAAAAAAAAAAAAATAATTGACATTGGTATAATCACCAAAAATAATTCTGCGAGAACCCGAAGGTGACATTGCCAGGACGCCACTCTGCACACAAACAACAGAGGGTGAACAACGTGCCCCAGTGAGCGAATATATACAGCAGCAGTTCAAGAGAACCACGGTGCAAAAGCCGATCAGAGCACCCAGAGCACCCGCGACACAGCACCCCACGCTACACACCAAGACACCGCCATGTCATCTGCAGACGCGGCAGACCCTAATGCACCACCACCACCACCGGGAGCCCCCTCCTCTCATGCAAGCCTAATGAGGAGACCTGCCCCGTTCACGCTAAACCCACACCATGACCAGGGACAGAGATGGGAAGAATGGATGGAGGAATTTGACGATTTCGTGGGTGCCATTGGCACACAAGAACCTCCCAACATACTGAGCATATTTGCAAATGTCGCAGGGAGAGAAATCAAAAATATTATACGCACGATCCCTCCACAAGACCGCACCACATATGCAAGACTCCTGCAAGCCATTAACGAAAAACTAGTCATCTCACCGAACCGGGACTATGAAAGGTACACTTTCAACCAATGCGGCCAGCTACCTCATGAATCGATAGGGGAGTTCGTAATACGTCTTCAGAGGAAAATATCAAAATGTGACTTTGCTAACTTTAATGACGAAGAAGCCATTAGATTACGCATCATAGAAGGGTGCGTATCCTCGATGTTCCGGAAGCACCTCCTCAAGAAACCCCTATCCCTAAAAGAGGTACTAGACCTAGCCAGGGTATACGAAAGAGTGGACATTCAAGCAGCAGCCATTGAGAACCCCAAAAAGGGAGAAACCATAGCTGCAATTCATCCCTACGCCCGCCAGCCAAACACTCAACCAAGGACCAACCAGAGGTACCCGACACAACGAGCACAGGGTGACCGCCAATGCTATCGCTGCGGATTCGAATATCCACACAGAGGACCATGCCCCGCCATTGGGCAACGATGCATGAGGTGCGGAATGGAGAACCACTTCCAAGTGATGTGCAAAGAACTACTACCGGAAGGAGGATCAGCACGCCCACGATCTACCCCTCGCACGATGGACGCACATAAAGAACAGCATCACCATGTGGACAGGAACGCACCTCTCGCGCCATCATATCAACGCCCAAACACAGTGAGAGCCTTGGAAGGACTTCAGATTGAACCAGACAGGAAAGACCACGAATTATACGATGCCTATCAGGATGACTTCATGCGGGAACTGGAACGCGAAGACACCCGCAGAGCGGAAGCACCAGACAACCGGGAACGTGACAGGGAGCCATACCCTTACCCCCCACCACACCATCCACCAAGTGGAAACGAACAGCCTCAATACCTGCAGGATGGCTACGACCGAGAGTATGTATGCCTTCTCAGCGTGGAGGAGGAGGACACCGCGGCTCCCAGAGTAACAATTCAGATGGGAAGAACCCAAAACAGATTTATTGTTGATACAGGAGCAACGGTCAACGTCATGAATGAAGACATCTATCGTGAAATAGCCTCAACATACCCCATCCAGGAGTCTAGGACACACATCTTCCAATGGGGAGCGACCCAACCCATGACATCAAAAGGGAAATTTCAATGCGACCTACGACACAGAGGCATCACAGTAACCGCCACGATACATGTGATAAGAAGCCCAGCTATTGGCCGCTGCCTTCTCAGTTACAGGACAGCTAACGCACTTGCCCTGATTGACCTACACTATGACCAGTCAGAGGTCATCGAAGGACTGCCACTACCATGTGAATCCGTCAGGGCAATCATAGACAGACCATTGGCAAAAAGAGACCTCAAGAACAACTTCCCCAAACTATTCGAAGGGGTAGGGATGCTAAAAGGGCCATGCATCAAACTACATATAGACAAAAACGTCAGGCCAGTTCCACAACACCCACGGAAAGTGGGTTTCCACCTCCAGGAACAAGTGTCGAAGGAAATACAACTTCTCCTCCAGAACGACATCATAGAGAAAGCGGAAGGGCCAACACCCTGGGTGTCGCCGATAGTAATTGTCCCCAAGGACAATGGTCGCCTTCGCATATGCGTAGACATGCGCATCCCGAATACTGCCATCCAGAGAGAAAGGCACCCAGGACCAGGATTGGAGGACATGCTAATCAGGTTAAACCAGGCGAGATTTTTCTCAAAACTTGACCTCAACCAGGGCTACCATCAACTCGTCCTGGATCCAGAATCACGGCCCATAACCACATTTGCAACGCATGACGGCCTGTTCCGATACAAAAGGCTAAACTTCGGCATTTCATCCGCCGCAGAAATATTCCAAGAGACCATCAGGCGTCTCATAGCATCAGAGACAAATGCATTTAATTACAGTGATGACATCCTCATATTTGGGAAAGATCAAGACCAGCATGATAAGGCTCTCAGGAACATCTGCTCCATCCTACAAGATGCAGGGCTAACATTAAATGAGTGCAAGTGCGTCATTAACAGAACAAGTCTCAAGTTCTTCGGACACACATTCTCCAACAACGGCATATCGGCAGACCCTGACAAAATAAAGGCCATCACTGATCTTCGAGCACCGACGAACACAGCAGAGTTACGCTCGCTATTGGGAATGGCGGGATATTGTGCGCGATACCTTCCAAACTACGCCACAACGACTGACCCGCTCCGCAACCTCCTGAAGAAGAACCAACCATTCATATGGGACGCACCCTGCCAGGAGGCATTCACAGCGATAAAAGAGGGACTCACCAACAACAAACAACTGGCATATTTCGATCCCAACTGGCACACAATCATCACAGTTGATGCGAGCCCGGTGGGGCTGGGAGCCATCCTAGCACAAACTGACTCCGCAGACAACAGCCACCACGTAATAGTCGCCTACGCCAGCCGAGCCCTGTCACACACGGAAAAGGCCTACTCTCAAGCAGAGAGAGAAAGCCTGGCCGCAGTATGGGCGTGCGAAAAATACCACCACTTCATCATTGGCCGGAAATTTACCCTAGTGACAGACCACCAAGCCCTCCTATCCATCTTTGGGAACCCCAGGACGAAGATGCCACCCCGCATAGAGCAATGGGGGATAAGACTACAGGAATACGACTACACCATCATCCATAAACCAGGAGGAGACGCAAACCCAGCGGACTACTTGTCCAGACATCCTCTGCCCGACAAAGATGACACTCTGGCACATGAAGCCACTGAATATGTCTTGTACCTATCGTCAAATGCCATGCCGCCCACCATCTCGACCACGACGTTCGAAGAAAGGAGCAAAGCCGACCCAACGATCAGGGCCGCTATCACCCTCACCCGCTCCAACAAATGGAGGGAACGCCACTCAAATAGAACTGAAGAAGGAGACGTGGACCAGAAAGAACTAGACCGGCTAGCCAAAGTAAAAGATGAACTTATAGCAACAGACCAAGGGCTACTACTACGAGGAAAGAGGCTAGTAGCACCAAGAGACCTAAGGAAGACACTAGCAATGCTGGCGCACGAAGGGCACAGGGGAATGGACAACACCAAAAGGTTCCTCAGGAACTATGTCTGGTTCCCATACATGGACATGATAGTGGAGGACATGCTCAGACACTGCAGACCCTGCCAACTGGCAGCCCAAGGACAAAACCCAAACCCCCTCCAACTCACCACGCTGCCAACGAGACCCTGGCAAAAGGTCGCAATGGACTTTTATGGACCCGTAGAAGAGGGAGGGTACCTATTAGTAATAATAGACGAGTACTCGAGATTCCCGTTTGTGAAACAAACACCCTCGACATCCTTCGCTGACAATGCGCCCATAGTGGACGAACTCTTCAGCGAATGGGGCATCCCCAACATCGTGAAGACCGACAACGGGTCCCCTTTCCAGGGACGGGAATTCGCAAACTTCGCAAAACACCTAGGCTTCTCCCATCAAAAGATCACACCACTCTGGCCCCAAGCCAATGGGATGGTTGAACGATTTATGGCCACGATCAAATTGACCCGACAAAAGGCAGTAGCGGAACAGACACCCCATCCGAAAGCCATCTGTAGCATGCTCCGAAGCTATCGGAACACTCAACATGACGCAACTGCAAAGCCACCCGCTGAACTCATGGTGAGATACCAACCCAGGACACGTATCCCACGATGGGAGGACTATACACCGGAAGAAGACCTAGCCATCAGGGAACGTGACGCTGAGAAACGAAGGAAAGCCAAGCACTGGGCTGACACAAGAAGGAGAGCAAAGGAACAACAGCTGGAAGTTGGACAAACAGTACTGGTCCGACAAACACAGCGCAAGAAAACGGACACTCGATACCATCCAGAGCCAAGAATCATCACAGCTATCAAAGGGCCCATGGTCACGGCAACCGGAGAACTAGGGGACATTACCCGTAACTCCTCATTCTTCAAGAAGCTGTATCTGGAAGAACCTGAACCACCAGAGATACCCGACGAGAGCCTCAATGAGGAAGAGGAAACGGAACCCCCAATAGAGTCAAGCGGCGAGAGCAGAGAATCACCAGGGAGACCCCCAAGGACGATAAAGAAACCAATGCGGCTCATCGAACAGATGTAGCCGAACTGCCATGATAAGCACGGGGGAGGTGTTATACATGGAAAAAGGACACTGCCCCTTTAAGGGCAGCCAAGGAGAAAGAGCGGGAGGAGAGACGGAAAGGGAGGGGCGAGGGAGAGGGAAAGTTAGTTAGAGTTGAGAGAGGAATAAAGTTGGTTGCTAGCGAATTCGGCTCCGTGTCATTTGTAGGCCCGAGAACGAACGCATGAACGAGGTTCAACACACTTCGGTACTGCATACCAGAATACTGAAAGAAATTAGGAATGTCCGTACCCTTAATGCTGTATGAACACATTTCAGCGATATAGTCCAACCAGGAGAATCCTTTAGTGTGCTTTTATAGAGAAATAGATGTTCAACAAGAAGGAAATAGTCCTTAATATGCTAAGGGTCACACACGTTACAGTGACGTTTGCTCCACAATTCTCTGGCCCAAAACATCATAGAAAATATTACATAAAAGGGAAGGATATACTAAGAAACGCTATCTACAACCATGTCGAAACTGCAGAGAACCTCTTACCCTGTGGCATGCTGGAGAGGGGAACACACGATTTATTAGGTGGCTTGTAAATCACCTGTCTCAGGGGGTGAGGACTCAACTCAAAGTAAGGACCATGATTAGAAAGATGCGTGATGAGATAATTCGCCATTTACTAGTGCGACATGTTTTCTGAATGTGAAATTGACTGTAAACCTCATTGCAGTTTGAATTCATCATATGTTGGGAATAGATTTTTAATTTTTGGAGCATTTTGATGTAGTGAGTGCCACTGTTGACTAATAATCTAACAAATAACATTTTAATTGTAGTCCAGAATGTACAACTTCACAGGCTTTGCTCTGTACTGCAATGGAGGCTTTCCTGCCCAGAATACGAGATATTAGTTTCAGTTCTATTTTAAAGCTCCATTTTCTGTTTTCTGTCTTGACTTTCTACAAAGGATTTGGGGTGAGGGTTTGGTCATTGCAAAATGTAACTGAATTGTGAATTTGACTGTACATAGGGCCAGGTGTATTAAAATGTACACTATATGTTTGTACTAAATTGGAAGGATCTATGCTAGTACCTAGTACTAGAGGAACGTTCTGTGTGAGGATGATTCTTGAATGTGTCTTTCAAGATAAAGATTATTTTGTTCATTTTAGGAGCATTTAGCTCGGGGGTTTGGAACCTTTGGCTCTCCAGATGTGTTGAACTACAACTCCTATCAGCCCCAACCAGCACTGTCAATAGTGCTAGATCGTGGGAGTTGTAGTCCATAGCATCTGGTGAGCCACAGGTTGCAGACCCCTGATTTAGCTGATGTAAACCTGCATTCAACAAGTTGTAGAATCCTACAAGACTGTTCAGCTTTTGCTCCCAAGACATGTTGGACTATGAATCCCAAGATCGCAGACCATTGACATGTCAACTAGGCCTGATGGAAGTTGCTCTACAACACATATGGAGAGCCAAAGGTTGCATAAGCCTGCATAAGGCAACTGAGCAGGGCTGTAAAATGGTTCTATGTATTGGATCATTTGCAGCTGGGGGTTTTCATATATATTTTGAAGATGACAGGTTTGATTGTGCAAGCCACAGTACAATGAGCAAGCAACGGGCTAGCACAGAAAGGACCTATGCAGCTTTACCATTTGCTGTAACTTTGTAAACCATTGCACGCAGTTACTTGTCAAACAGATGTCAATGAGGAGCAGCGTAGTGCAGTTTCAAACTTCTGTGAACAGTGGTATCATACCATATATTTAGTATGGATATTTCTAACCTGTGCCCGGGACTACCACCTAACTGCTACCAGCAGTCCTTTCTAACTAGATATACTTGGACTTGTTCAAAATCACCTTTTGATATCTGATGAAGTCCCCTGCCTATCCTTGGGAACCAACAGTTGGGTTCAGAAAAGGCCTGGGAATATGTGGGGGATCCTCAGAACATCCCCACTGGGTCCCACACGAAAGCAGCAGGCAGTCTAAGGAACACAACCCCATCTAGGACTCCTAATGACAAACAAGGTGACGGGTCAGGCTAAAACCCCTTTAGCATTGAGAATGGGTTTCTAGAGAGCTATTACAGCCACATAGTCAGACCCTACTCCCCAGAGTAGGAATGAATACATCTTGTTTCAGGAAACAGGGTCATCATTTTGAACTGACCAGTACATTTCGAAGTACATTTTATTATCGGTGAAGCTGTCAGACACAAACAAACTGTTGTAGTCCACTGGATACGAAATTGTGCTTAATAAAGAAAGAGAAACATATGTGTGTTAACCGCTGAAGAGACAAAACAAGGGACTGTTTGCTTGCTAACTCTAGAATCACAGGAATTAGAAAATGTCAGATTCTCCATGATGAAAGATTCCCCTTGGCAATAAACAATTGCCCTTGCTTATCGATCTTTAGATAACCATTCTAACTACCATTAGTTACTGTTATCCACTTCACCCATGCCAACCTGAACCAACATGTGGTGCTTTGTTCAATAAAGCACGTGGGTGGGGCGCGCAAGAGCGGCAGACAAGATAACTGCCTAGTCAAGTGGCTTCGACCCATCCCAGAAAAATCTTTTAAAATGATCTGTACCATGGAAGTGGACATGAGAACTCCCTGTCGTTTCGATGCATATACCTCCATATGTCTACCAGACCCATAGAGTCATTGATATCGGCCCAAACTATGGCCGCCCTAAGGAGTGTATTTTGTGTAGTTGTGGATCGATCCAAGTACAGGGACATTGACAGGTGAAAGTCCCCCACCCACACCTTATATGTAGCAAATTTATGAAGCATGACAGCACAATTCTGAACTAACTCTGGTGAATCTACATTTGGAGCATTAACATTAATGCACAGCATTCTTGATCCCAAACATTCACCAGCAAGCAAGATATAGCGCCCTTCAGGATCTTGTAACTTCTCATGAAGATGGAACTTCAGGGAGCTTACAGAAGCTGTATATTGAAGTCTCAGCTTAAAGAAGCTGTATATTTAAGTCCCAGTGGCAAGGAAAAGAGCAGGCAAGCTGGGCATCAATGAGGTGAATGCTGCCGTTATACATCCAGCAAGTAGGGCGAGTCGCCAAGAAGCCTGATAGGCTGGAAAATGGATGTCGGTGGCAGGCTGTCAGCATCAGCACGGAGGTCCTGCCGACAGCAGCAACCACGAGGCCCGGATAGTGAAGAGCAGCATGCTGGAACTAGCGTAACAGGGGGCGTGCAGGTCTGTCTGACTCGGAGACGGGCACAGGCACAGGAAGACGGAAGACAGGAGGCACCGCGGCTGAGAGCCCACTCTGGTAGCAGGCTGGGTCGACATGAACCAAGGTAGGGGAAGGCCTGGGGGGCCGTAATTCAAAGACGAGAGACCCGGAGCCAGTGGTCGAAGTGGGCGGAAGCAGCTGGGAGCAGTGCTCCTCTACTTTAAAAACAAAACGTTTTACTGTTCCTCTACTTTTATTTTAAAAAGAACCGTTCCAGAAGGGTTTCGTTTTAAAGTAAAAGTGCATTGCACAGAACATTCCCTTAAACAGCAGGTGTGTTTGTTTGGGGGAGTTGGATTGCGCATGGAATGAGGCGTGGTGATGGGGTTTGTGGCAGTGGGGGCAGGCAGCAGGGAACATATTTCCACTACTTCTTTTCATACACTTCGACCACTGCCCAGGGCGGGCGGAGAAGACGGGTATGCACTGGTGGGGTGTTTGAGAATGGACCCATTCACAGCACGCACAGGAGACCCTCAAAGCGGATGCAGCGGAAGGCGATGGCATAGCTCCCCCACCCACATGGTTCATATTTCTCCCACTCCCCAGGTAATGGGCATGACAGGGCCAAGCGACAAATGGTATGGGTGCAAGGTCAAATAGCACAGCAAGTAGAGCACTTGCTTTGGTATCTTTGCAGAGCCTGCTGATGCAGGTTTGAATCCCGGCACGGCCAAACTCAGCCTTTTATCCTTCCGAGGTCGATAAATGAGCACCACACACCGTGGGTAATAATAAGCAGCGCTCGGATACCTGAGGGTTTGTAGCGCTATATAAATGCTAAATTATTATTATTAAGAGGACTTTAAGATACACCCACACGATAGGGAGAAGATTGTGTACACTAACAGTCACCACCCCTGCAGTGATGGCCCGGGCGGGCAAGGAGACTCCACAGATGGCAACATGGTTAAAGATAAGATGGGGAAGACGTTACAGAGTAAAATAGACAAACACACGGCCGACTGACTGCATGGAAACAAAGATACCTTGGGAAGAGGAACAGTCCACCCACCTAAAGGCAGACAGAGCACCTATTGCGGCGGTTCTGAAGGCAGTACCAGAGTCCAGAACTATTTTGGAATATAAAATTGGGCACATGGGGTCTGATGTCTCCAATTCTTCCATTCTCAGGATCCTAGTTTGCTAAAGTGCGTTGTGGAACATACAGATTCTATATATTCCTATGTATATACATTGGCGCATCACCGCAACTTATTCACTACATAGCCAGTCTTAAGATTACTTTGTCTACTTGCGTTATTGCGTCTGTACAATTGTAAAATGGTTTAGCATTTTTTTCGGTGCCTCTCCGCACATGCAATCTTCATCTCAAGGGTGAAATGTTTCATGCTTCCTTACTTCGCCATCAGGTTCTATAGGGTCTATATCCTTACTTCATTTATATCTCTTCTGTGTGTGTCACCTCTACTTCATGTGACGTCACCAGTTCTTTCTTCCATTCATTTTCACACTTCTTCGGGAACTTCCTTCAGAAGATCATCCTTTCTTTGTGGATACATATAGGGTTTTCTCAATGGATACCTTGTTTCAAGGATTTTTCACGGTATTGGCACTTTTACTGGTCTTCCACATGTCGCAATTTCCGGGGTTGCCAACATATAGGCAGAATAGGGGCGGAACTTCTGGTAGAGGTACTTGGCTCCTCCTCTACACCTGGTTCTTCACAAACCCATCAGCTGCGGACCGCTTTATCTTCGAATTATCAGATCCCAATGAGAACCATGCGGACCTCAACCATTGACTGCCACACCTCCCCTTCCTTTGGTGGTGCTACCAAATCCGTAGCAGGGACCATCTGCCACATTTCTTGGGTTTGTCTCACCCCCCTATTCTCTTAATTGTGCTCCGTAACATCTTTTGCACCTTTTGAAAGGGCAATTGCCTTGTCTGGCGCACAATAGTGGGATACCTTGGTTTATAGCTGGTCACTCAAGCTACGTGGCCGTGGCCAGTACTACGACCACCAGCCATAGGTCTTAGACTTCCTGTTGGGGTGAAAAGATGCTCCTTGAACTTTGCTGGTTCTTGAGTCCCGAATAGGGATGTATTTGTGCCACAATAAGATGTAAATGTGCTGTTGTTGTTGCTGGTTCTTCGAGCTGTGAGGCCGCGACCAGCACGCCATTGGCGCAGCCACTACATGTTGTTACTTAAGAGTTAAGGTTTCTTGTGGGTGGGTAGAATGCGGGATGGCTGATGGTTCTGGCGCAGGTGGGGGTGGGTACTTGGGGGGGTGGGGGGGTATTTTTATTGTGAATACATGATTATTGTTTAACATTATAGAAACACTTGGTGGGGAGGGTGTGTGGCCCTCCTGGTAGGACTCTGAGGCGGCGACTCCACCTGTACTGGGGTGCTCAAGTCTCGGTCCATTATATACACAGGTAAACAATGAGTGAGCCCCTAACTATAATGTCCTGGAATTTCAGGGGAGTCACCAATAATAAAGAAAATCTGTTTGGTGGTTAAACATGCTAAACTGCACAGGGTAAATGTTCTGTGCCTACAGGAGACACGCCTTATGAGGGATGGTCCGCTCCCGTTGGCGAAGGGCTGGGGAGTGCATAGATACAGGTCCTCCTATTTGTCCCATTCCAGGGAAGTAGCGATTTATATACACCAGTCCCTGAAGTTCCATCTTCATGAGAAGTTACAAGATCCTGAAGGGCGTTATATCTTGCTTGCTGGTGAATGTTCGGGATCAAGAATGCGGTGCATTAATGTTTATGCTCCAAATATAGATTCACCAGAGTTAGTTCAGAATTGTGCTGCAATGCTTCATAAATTTGCTACATATAAGGTGTGGGTGGGGGACTTTAACCTGTCAATGTCCCTGTACTTGAATCGATCCACAGCTACACAAAATACACTCCTTAGGGCGGCTATAGTTTGGGCCGATATTAATGACTCTATGGGTCTGGTAGACATATGGAGGTATATGCATCAAAATGACATGGAGTTCTCATTCTACTCTGGGGCACACAGTAATGCCTCCAGGATGAACTATGTCATGTTGTCAATTCCATTGGCTAGTAATGTGCTACATTCGAAAATGCTACCCAGAACACTGTCGGAGCATTCCCCGATATTGCTCACAGTCTCTGTACCCAATGTGACACATCATACCCCCTCCCGTTGGTGGTTTTGCAATGGGCTCTGGAGGATGTGGTATTTCAGGAGGGTATACGGGGAGATATCCTTGAACACATTTTGGTCAATGCTGATTCAGTCCCTGACGGTAGAATGGTGTGGGAGGCCTCTAAGGTGTTCATAAGGGGTTGTTGTATTTCCAGGGAGGGTGGGGTACTTAAATCCTTGAGATCGACCTTACGCCGTCTGGAAAACAAAATAAAGGATTTGAAACATACACAGACACATGGTGGGTACCCACAGGTTGGAAAATCTCTTGTGGATAAACAACGTGCGCATTCAGAAACCACGGACAGGGAAGACAGGTATTTGTGAGATCCGGTGCTGGCAGACACAGTTGTGTGCTAACATGGGCAATCCGTAAGGATAGGAGCCAGGGAGGGATTTTGGAGATTGCTGCCCTGAACGGGCTCCCGCTACGGGATTCCAACAAAATAAATAAAATCTTCCTGGAGCACTATAACATGCTGTATTCTTCCCAATTATCGGTTTCTCTCAGGGAAATCAGGGCAAACCTGGGATGGTTAGACCCCGCAATACCGGATTTGATGAATACTCCCCCTTCCATGAAAGAAAAATCCATAAGGTTATCGATAAACTCCCAAGCGGCAAGGCTCCAGGGCAAGGCAGCATCTCTGCCGAATTCTATAAAGAATACACGGACATCCTTGCCCCACAATTATTTTGCATGTATGAATTCTCTTTGTCTTCGGGCCTCTTCCCTGAATCCACTAAGAAAGCAGTAGTCACGCTTCTCCTTAAGCCCAGCAAGGACCCTACCAATTGTGCTTCGTACAGACCTCTGTCCCTCAGAGGGGTAAAGATATACTCACACATTTTGATAATCTCACTTTATGCAGATGATATACTGTTGTACATTAAAGATCCCAAACAAAATCTATAACCGCTGGTACAGGAAATATCTGATCTTGGGGAGTTCTCGGGTTTACGCATTAATTGGTCAAACTCCGAAATACTACCGATAACCTCAACGGTGATCCCAGCAGATGTTGGTACTGAATTCTGATGGTGTCAGGAGGGCATGAGGTATTTGCGTATAGAGGTGTCTACTTCCCCTTCCAGGCTCTTTGAAGTAAACTATGTGGCGACCCTTGAGCAATTGGAACTAAAAGGTCGACATCTGGATCAGGCTCCTGCTGTCTAAGACAGCACACCTCGCCCTGGCTAAAATGGTGGTGGTTCCTAAGATGCTGTATATTATCAACAATGTCCCATTAACTTCCCCTCCAAGGTGCTGGAGATGCGCCCGGTCATTGTTAAATAGGTTGGTATGGGTCAGAAAAAAAGGCATGCATTGCGCTAGACACTCTCACACAGCATTACGTAGGCGGGGGCATGGATTACTCCAACCTGTATGTATACTTCTTGGCAGCACAGATCCAGTACGCAATATGCTGGTGGTGGCACCCCTCCGTGGAGTTCCAGCACACCGGATTGGAGAGAGTAGGGACCTACCCGGACGACCTGAAGGGTACACTGTGGGGACCATCAGACGAATCCCCAAAGACGAAATACAGCCCATGAATGTAACCCGCTGGGCGTGGGACCAAGCTCTCTCTGACACGAGCGCAAAGGGAAATTACCACACCAATTACACCATATATTCGGTGCACGGAGTCCCACTTACCTCATAGGGAATATTTAGAAAACAATTCACAAAACTGGATGTTCATGCTCTTGGGGATATAGTCCTGGACGGCAAGTTCATACAATGGGACACCCTGAAGAATCGAGGCACATGGAATGCAGTCTCTATGCTACTATATTATAGACTGCTGGAAACGCTTTGTGGGCTGTGGGAAGAGATCCCGCTGTCACCGATTCCTTCCCCTCTCGTACAGTTCATGACAAATACCCCCAGCCTCTCAGGCATAGTATCGGCACTGTACAAACGTATTAAATCACACTGCATGGCAACCCAGGGCCGGTTTATGGCCAGATGGGACAGAGTGATAAATGATCTGCAAACAGAGACCCAATGGCGGATGATGTGCACAATGGCCCGGACGATATCTCTAATCTCCAGGTTCCACCTTATACAATGTTAGTTCATAGACCAGTTGTATCTCTCCTGCACTACTGCATAAATATTACCCTGAGAGAACTGTTTCCTGTCCGCGGTGCGCCCTAGACCCCACCGACTATATGCATATGGTCTGGAACTGTATACATGTACAGTCATTTTTGAGAGAAGTATATGATACAATGGGTAGAATCATCCAGGGTTGCCCACGGGACTCTCCTGCAGCCTGGTTATTTGCGCTTTTTGAAAACCCCAATAAAATGGAAAGTTGTGGTTGCCAGTGCCTTAATAGCCAAAACGTGGAAGAGAGCAAGGCCTCCCACGGTGGAAGAATGGTTTAGTATGTTGAAAATGTGTGAGACCCGGGAAGCAATATATGTGCCGTCCCTCCCTGGTAGACCAAAGCTGGGCGATTATTGGGTCCCCTTTCGTTCCTATGTCCTTTGCAATAGAGATCCCACAGTGTCTTGACAAAATCCTGATGGTATTGTAGTACTAAGTGAAACACTGGGTATGACCAGAACACTGGAGGGAATTGGAATAGGGCCTCCCACAAACTATATGTAAGTCTGCATCAAACTATGCGACAGTTACTATATTGCCACTGTCTTGTAAAGCAAACACCTCTTCCTTCCAGTGTTCTGACAACAATGTTATGATGTATATATTTCTGATTGCACTGATTGTTTTGGATTATGGGGTGGGTGTGGGTGGGGGAACTGGGAACGGTTATGCCGACTATAGTCGGTTGCTGATGTATTGAACTAATGTCATGGAATAATAATAAAAAGAGATTTTAAAAAAAAAGATGTAATCTCTTGCCATTGAATGAAGTGATTGGGACTAGATACAATATCGCTAGGGACCACCAACTATGATGGTCCCCTCATCATCTGAACACAGTTGAGAAATTAAACCTCTTTTTATTTCCTGTTCCAGGTTACAGCCTCAGTGAGAATTGCACTGTACATGCTTTGTTCATGATAGTTTCATACTATTAATTACCCCATGTTTTTAGAAAATAATGTTAGCAGGGTACTCTATTTCCCTGACCATTGCTGCCTTGCACTTTATTACAAATGTTCTGGGTTGATTCTGGAACAGAAGATTATAAGGTGATAACATGCCCTTTTTATGGCTTTTAGAGTATCTTTTTATTCCTATCCAAGACTACAGTTTTAGCAAGAATGTCACTTTATGCACTTCACTCATGACAGCTTTCTATTAACCTCTTGCCTTTAGAATAGAATGTTAACAGGGACTTCTACCGCCGTGACCATTGCTGCCTTGCACTTTATTTCAATTGTCTCAGGCTGAATTTGGAATAAAAGTTTATTGGGTGAAAATATTCACTTTTTATGGCTTTTTTATGTATGTTTTCAAGATTACCTCTGTGTAGCAGAATCAAATAAAATATTAGTTTTAAATCTGAAAGTATAAATAGCTTTAACTTTTCCTAATTGTTGAACTATTGACGTAATGAGGATATTTATGTAAGTTAGCAGTTAAATGTTCTATTTCAATTTTGTTTTTATATATTTTGATTGTTAATTTTGTGAAAAGTTTCCTTTGTATAACTATATCACAATAAATACAAAAAAACATTTTTTTAACTTTAAGCTGGCCCCATTTTGTGACATCAAAACTATTCCTCTTAAAGTATAAGCACACCTAAGGAAAAGCACCCATTGGACAGATTGGGTGCAAAATGTCACAACCTAAGGAATTCCAGCAGAAGACAAATCCAAAAAGGAGAAGTGGGGCGAAGCAGTGCTCACAAAGAGGAGGTTTGATTTGGCCCAACTTTGTAAACGTTCCTGATAAACCTTTGTTTAACTATTTAGCGTGTCAGCCTTGTGTTTATGCTGCTTGGTTTTGTGGCATCACTCGTCCCCATCTCAAATAAATATCAGTCTACACCCCCCAAGCTCACAGCCACACAGGCTTCCACATACATCCACATATTTATTATTCATAAGCAATGAAACGCCTTCACAGGCAAAGGCAGCAAACTGTAGTGAATGTGTCAATGCCCTAGTTCCACATGCAGAACACTCCCGATCACTGGCCTTTTTCATGGTGTCTGGAAAGCAGTGCTGCATTGGAAAATATTGTAACAAATGCCCCTACTAATTTGTAGGTATAAGAATACTAATAATTAGGCATCGTTTGTTGAGCTCGGAGGGATGAAAGGCTGAGGTTGGCCCTGCCGGGATTCGAACCTGCGTCAGCAGGCTCAGCACGGATGACAAGGCAAGCGCTCTACTCGCTGTGCCACTTGATCGACACACTTGACAAATGCCAGCAAAGATATCAAACCTCATGTCTGTGATGTTCAGGAAGATTGAAAAGAAGTTTCTTGGCCCCTCATGCTCTTTTTTGTAGGAGGGTGGGCTGCTCATTTGCCCAGGGTGCATGCAGTGACACTGCATTTATAGAAGTACAAATACAAGTATTATGATACAAGTTAATGTCTAGTATTTTGTCAGTAACTTCAACAAATACACTCACGGAGGCATCCGAAACACGTGATTTTATATTTCCAAAAATGCCCGTTTTGGCTTACTGCACAAAAACCCAGACTCATTTAAAAGTGGAAAAGGTCGCTTTAACGTGACAGGCCAAAGCTTACAATCAAACGCTTACCTGGCTCCATGGCCTTACAAACTAAAGACATATTTCAAACAACCAATTAAATAATTAAACATTCTCATTTTTTACCCAACAATTAAATAATTAACTAAAGCCATTTCCTCCCTAACTATTCCTTGGACCCTACCGTCTCCTTACCCCTTTTCCAGGCGTCCCGCTTTCTCCCCGGGGCCATGCCCCTCCAGGCTCAATACCTGTTCCCCCGTGGTGACCCGCTTGTGCAAACAGCGCCACCCCATCCTTTCCCATGTCATTCCCCCATTGTGCTGCCCTCCCCCCACATCAAAAGGGGCCATGCCCCCGGAGCCCAGGACCACTTCAATACCCCTCAGACTCCCCTCTACACCAAACTCCCCCTTCCTATGACCTGCAGCCATTCTGACCTGCCACATCAGCAACAAAATTTGACATTACAACTTCACTGCTGCCCCGACCTGTCACACAAAACTACCATATAATAGCTCCTTAACAGACCAAAAACCCCCGTAAGAACTTGACATGGGCCGTAAAAAAAACCAGCAGCAACCAAATACAATGGTCCCCCATCCCCATTTAATAAACCAGACACCAGACCTAACCCAAAATGAAGGGGTGGGAGAGCGGGACAATCACCAAGTCCAACCTTCCCCGGCCCTTAAATACCTTAGGGAGGCGCTCTACCCCCCACGGCCACTCGCTGGCCGTGTGCAGCGCCAAAAACCTCCCCGGGGGGAAACGCTTCGCGTTCCCCCCAGGCCCCCCCTTTTGGCTTACTGCACAAAAACCCAGACTCATTTAAAAGTGGAAAAGGTTGCTTTAATGTGTCAGGCCAAAGCTTACAATTAAACGCTTACCTGGCTCCATGGCCTTACAAACTAAAGACATATTTCAAACAACCAATTAAATAATTAAACATTCTCATTTTTTACCCAACAATTAAATAATTAACTAAAGCCATTTCCTCCCTAACTATCCCTTGGACTCTACCGTCTCCTTACCCCTTTTCCAGGCGTCCCGCTTTCTCCCCGGGGCCATGCCCCTCCAGGCTCAATACCTGTTCCCCTGTGGTGGCCCGCTTGTGCAAACAGCGCCACCCCATCCTTTCCTGTGTCATTCCCCCATTGTGCTTCTCTCCCCCCACATCAAAAGGGGCCATGCCCCCGGCACCAGAAAAACCCTCCCCCGAGGTGTTCTTTCTGCCCCACCCCCCCTCACTAATTTTCCTACCTCCAACTCCTCAACCAATCTCCCAGCCAAGAGCTCAAGTCCGCCAGATAATGATTGTTCCCCAAAAACCGGAAAGTTTACCCATCCTCTCTAAATCTCTTCAATGCTTCCTAAACCATCTCCTTGTGGTCCAAAACCTGTACTGCCACCGGCGTACCAAATTCTACCATCTCTCTGTTTATCCCCTTCCCTGCCCGCTCTATCGGACCCTCATTTCTCGCTCCCTTCCCACTCTCTGTGGCAAACACTTAGGGGGTAATTCATAGAATCCAGCGCACAAGTGGCGCACGCGGCTGGCGCACAGTGTGCGCGTGCGAATCCCTGCGCCAGCCGCGTGCGCTAAAATCCAATTCCGCACACAGCGTATTCATGGATTCCAGCCACCAAAACCAGCCGTGGCGCACAGTGGCGCAGCGACCCTGCAGCAGTGCCAGTTACGCCCCCAAGAACGCCTCTCGCGCAGGGAACAGCCATCAATATACCCAATCCAGCGCAAAGGGCTGCGCTAACCCTGTACCAGCACAGCAAGCGGGCTACGTGTATCACTGGGGTGCGTGGGAAGTACCTCACGCGATTCCATCAGGGTACGTGAATTACAGGGTGCGGGGGAAGTCTCACACGCGAAATCAGCAGGGTACGTGTATACCAGGGGTGCGCGGGAAGATCCACACGCGATTCCATCAGGGTACGTGTATTTCGGGGTGCGTGCGAAGTTCCACACGCGATATCAGCAGGGTACGTGTATTTCAGGGTGCAGGGGAAGTCTCACACGCGATTACAGCAGGGTACGTGTATTCCAGGGGTGCGTGGGAAGTTCCACACGCGATATCAGCAGGGAACGTGTATTTCAGGGTGCAGGGGAAGTTACACACGCGATTACAGCAGGGTACGTGTATTCCAGGGGTGCGCGGGAAGTTCCACACGCGATTCCATCAGGGTACGTGTATTTCAGGGGTGCGCGGGAATTTCCACACGCGATTGGGCCCGTGCGAGCAGGGTACGCGTATCTTAGGGGTGCGCGGGAAGTTCCACACGCGATTCCATCAGGGTACGTGTATTACAGGGTGCGGGGGAAGTCTCACACGCGAAATCAGCAGGGTACGTGTATACCAGGGGTGCGCGGGAAGTTCCACACGCGATTCCATCAGGGTACGTGTATTTCAGGGTGCGCGTGAAGTTCCACACGCGATATCAGCAGGGTACGTGTATTTCAGGGTGCAGGGGAAGTCTCACACGCGATTCCATCAGGGTACGTGTATTTCGGGGTGCGCGTGAAGTTCCACACGCGATATCAGCAGGGTACGTGTATTTCAGGGGTGCGCGTGAATTTCCACACGCGATTGGGCCCGTGCGAGCAGGGTACGTGTATTCCAGGGGTGCGTGGGAAGTTCCACACGCGATATCAGCAGGGAACGTGTATTTCAGGGTGCAGGGGAAGTTACACACGCGATTACAGCAGGGTACGTGTATTCCAGGGGTGCGCGGGAAGTTCCACACGCGATTCCATCAGGGTACGTGTATTTCAGGGGTGCGCGGGAATTTCCACACGCGATTGGGCCCGTGCGAGCAGGGTACGCGTATCTTAGGGGTGCGCGGGAAGTTCCACACGCGATTCCATCAGGGTACGTGTATTACAGGGTGCGGGGGAAGTCTCACACGCGATATCAGCAGGGTACGTGTATTTCAGGGTGCAGGGGAAGTCTCACACGCGATTCCATCAGGGTACGTGTATTTCGGGGTGCGCGCGAAGTTCCACACGCGATATCAGCAGGGTACGTGTATTTCAGGGGTGCGCGTGAATTTCCACACGCGATTGGGCCCGTGCGAGCAGGGTACGCGTATTTCAGGGGTGCGCAGGGAGCACCACACGTGAATTGCACGTGTGGGTCCTCCCAGGTGTTCCCTCTACACCCTCCACGGCCCCTGCAGGTGGCTCACACCACAGGGGCCTACCCTGCACATGTCCTGCAGGCACCCCATCCACCATGGCCATGCCCCCCAGCCAACCCACATGTCAACTTGCACTACTGCCCACCAACGCATGTCCCCCTGCACCCCCAGCCACCAGGGGCACCCTCCACAGGCCCCCACCCATGTCTCCCACCACCCCCCCACCCCCCAGCACTGTGGGGCACCTGCCAGCAGGCCCCCACCCATGTCTCCCAGCACCCCCACCCCCCAGCACTGTGGGGCACCTGCCAGCAGGCCCCCACCCATGTCCAACTCATGTTCCCCACCCCCCTACCCCCCAGCACTGTGGGGCACCTGCCAGCAGGCCCCCACCCATGTCCAACTCATGTTCCCCACCCCCAGCCCTACCCCCCAGCACTGTGGGGCACCTGCCAGCAGGCCCCCACCCATGTCCAACTCATGTTCCCCACCCCCCCCACCCCCCAGCACTGTGGGGCACCTGCCAGCAGGCCCCCACCCATGTCTCCCAGCACCCCCACCCCCCAGCACTGTGGGGCACCTGGCAGCAGGCCCCCACCCATGTCCAACTCATGTTCCCCACCCCCCAGCACTGTGGGGCACCTGCCAGCAGGCCCCCACCCATGTCCAACTCATGTTCCCCACCCCCCCACCCCCCAGCACTGTGGGGCACCTGCCAGCAGGCCCCCACCCATGTCCAACTCATGTTCCCCCCCCACTCCCCAGCACTGTGGGGCACCTGCCACCAGGCCCCCACCCATGTCTCCCACCACCCCCACCCCCCCAGTCACCAGGGGCAGCCTCCACCAGGCCCCCACTCATGTCCCCCTGCACCCAGGTCCTCACAATCCCCAATCATGTGCGTTATGGTCAGCCTCCACAGCCAAAAGGCCCTACCATTTAACCCATTCACCCACATGGAAATGGAAATTACATGTTACACCCCCAATGTTCATAAAGCAAATGAACCCATGTCCGTCACACACAATGGTTGCAAATGAATGGGAAAACACCCAACATGACATGCATGAAACCAATGAGATGATACCACACAGTGAAGTATGAAAACAAAATTGTATTAAAAAAAATTGAATGCAAATGAAATGAAACAAACTACAATGGCAATGAAAAAAAGATAAGCTGCATGTCCGTCCAAAAAAATCAAAACTACAAATCCAAAAAAAAGTTGTTCAAAGTCACATTAAAAATAAAATCAATCCAATGAAGAACTATGTACAAAACATCCAAGGGTCCATGAGCCCAACTGAACAAAGGAAACCTACAAAAAACCCTAACTAAAATGCAACTATATACAAAAAGTGGAGCTGTGTCCGTCGACTCCAAATCATAAGAAGAAACAAATGAAACCTAAAACTAAAGAACTATATACAAAGGCGGCGGGCAAGTCCAGCGGCTCACTCCGTGGTGTTCCGGGCCAGGGCATCATCAAACTCCTCGTCTATGTCCCGGAGGCGGTCCTGTTCCATGGCCCAGAGGGTCCGCAGGGTCGACGCCATCTGCTCCTCCAACCCCCTGCGGATTGCCTCGAGGCACTCGGCCCGCCTCAGGGCCCTCCGCGTGGAGTTCTCCGCCCTGACCATTGTGAGCCGTGCCTCTTCCGCCAGCCGCCGCTCCGCACCTATATGCTGGCCCAACCGCTGCGACACGGAAGACACTTCCCGTCCTGGGTCCTCCTGCCCTCCGGCCGATGCCTGCCCCTCCGATGTTGATGGCCCCGAGCCATGGTGCCTCCCACGTTGACTCCGCTGCTGCCTCCGACGCCACTGCCTCTGCCAGCACGACGGCATCCAGGCTGATGGAATCCACCGACGCCGTCGTGCACGTGCCCTGCCTGATGATGCCGGCACATCCTCCATCTGCTGGGGTACAGTTGCTGTGGTGTCCACCCCTGCTGGACCTCTGACTCCCGACTGTGGCAGGGATGGGATCCCCACCGAGCTGGCTGCATTGGTCAGGGCAGGTCCACAGGGGGCCCTGGTGGCATCTGGGCCGGAAGACGGCAAGGAGAACGACTGGCGTATGTTCTCCACAGAGGAGGAGAGGGCCGCCAGATTGGCCGACACATGCAGGAAATCCCCGAACATGGACGATCCCAATTGGGCCACGTCGGCACGGTGCTCTTCGTGATGACGTGCGTGCTCCTCCTGGGAAGCACGCACGGCATCACGAATCACAGCCGTGCGCATCGCGACCCCAATCAGGACCTTCTCCATACGGCCAGGGGTCCCCTCGTCCGCAGGTGGAGGGGAGTCAGATGACATGGACATCCCCTCTACCTGCGGACGGGCCTGGGACGGGGCATCCCTGCTGGTGCATGGTGGTGCACCCACAGGGTCAGAGACAGCGACATGCAGAGGCCCCTCCACGGTGACCTGTGCTGCCTCCTGCCCCTGGACTGCACCACTCGCACCAGCAGGGATGCCCCCACCAGGCCCCATGTGCGCCTCAGTGGCGGCCTCCTCCTCCTCTGTGGAAACCACCAACCTGGATGGCTCCTCACCGTCTTCCGCCGTAGCAGGCCCCTGTGGGGGCTCACCCACCCCTTCCGCTGCAGCCGTGGGGGCATCCCCGCCGCCTTGCTCCACAGCGCCGTCTCCACCCTCTTCTTCACTAGCCGCTGCGTAGAGGGAGACATAGAACACAAGCATCAGGGTACTGTACAATGGTCCCCTAGACAGGAAGCAATAGCAGATGAGTGCCACTGTCAAAGTACACTTCCATCATGTCCCTCCACAACACATGTGTCAGTCCAGGCAAAACACACACAGTGACAGTCATGGTGCATGCCATGGACATTTCCATACATGTCCAATGGACTCTCGAAACATACAATGTAATGGAACTCACATGCATCATGGGTCATGCCTATCACATGCACACACTTCACCTCAGTCACATCCATCTGGCCCCGTACACCCCAATCACAGTGGATACAAGGATGACTAGGCTGCATCAGTGAATCTGTACATTGTCACAGACATGTGTCATGCATCCATGGCATCCACAAGTCACAGACACGCAGGTCAGGCACACAGACATGGACACCATATATGTACCTGGCATCAGCACCCATCCCTCACCCCCACCCATGTCCAGGAACAGAGACTGCCATGCTCTCATGTGTACAATCTGCATAGGGCTCCCCATGTCGCATTTAAACACATGCAACAACCGTGCGGTTCACACATTACTGGTCGCACATGCATTACCATGATGTGCCCGACATGGCAACCCCAGGGGCAGGAGTGGGTGGGCAACTGGGTCCTGGGGCTGGGCTGTGGAGCGATGTTATCTGAGTCGGGAGTCTTCTGTTCCAGCAGGGGTGGACACAGCAACTGGACCCCTGCAGATGGCTGATGTGCAGGCACCAAATGGCAGGGCACGGTGGCAGCAGGCAGGCAGGCAGCAGCAGATGGCACGTGGGAGGCTGCTCGGGGCACTGGGGGGCAGTAATTCGGCCTTCTGGGCAGGAGCGTGGTCTTCCGTGTGATTTCGCGTGGCCAGCTTGATACGGAGTGATTTGGCACGTGAAAATCCTGCACGTCAGCGTGAAAATCGAGGAAAGGCCCTTAGCGCGTAAGCACGCGTACGCGATTTCATTGGACCAAAGGCCCTTACAGCGTAAGCACGTCTGTGACGTTTTGCGCACGCACGGGCGTTGCCCTGGCAGGGCTTGGAGATCCCGCGTGCCTTTACACTGTTCTGTACGTACTTTTCGTGCGGTGCATGTGTTTTCCATCTGTTGGGGTTCACACGCTATTACTTCACAGCGGGTGTTGGCTACGCGTTCTTCTACACGCAAGGCAGACGGTGAGTGGTACCCCGCTCCCCCAGGCCCGATCGCGTGAGAAACTTTACGCGAACCCCTGAAATACACGTAGCCCGCTCCCCCAGGCCCGATCGCGTGAAAACGTTCACGCGAACCCCTGATGTACACGTAGCCCGCTCCCCCAGGCCCGATCGCGTGAAAAACTTCACGCGAACCCCTGAAATACACGTAGCCCGCTCCCCCAGGCCCGATCGTGTGAGAAACTTCACGCGAACCCCTGATGTACACGTAGCCCGCTCCCCCAGGCCCGATCGTGTGAAAAAGTTCACGCGAACCCCTGAAATACACGTAGCCCGCTCCCCCAGGCCCGATCGCGTGAGAAACTTCACGCGAACCCCTGGAATACACGTAGCCCGCTCCCCCAGGCCCGATCGCGTGAAAAATTCACGCGAACCCCTGGTATATACGTAGCCCGCTCGCACAGGCCCAATTGCTGTATGTTGCCACTTTTGTAATGCGCAGGGACGCTACCGCCTGCCTTCGTGTGGCGGACGTGTTTCGGCTTGTGCGTGTCTTTGGCTGTGCGTGGCTTTGCCCTATTCGATTCCATGAATACGTGTGGTTCGAGGTTCCGTCTACTTCCCTGCAGTACATCCCCAGTTACGCCCTTATTTTCGCGCGTTGTTCCCCATTCCGCGCGTTACGCCCCGTGTCCCGCCCACTTTTTGTATGCGCCGAGGTTGTGCGCTTTCACTGTGCGCGTCGCGCACACCTTTCGGGATGTTGCAGTGACTTGTGCGCCATGCACGGGTTTGGCGCACATCCCGGGGTGTACACGCGCAGGGACTTCCATGAATCGCACGCGTGCGCGTGCGCCTGTTTTTTTCCGCTTGCGCCTGCTTGCGCCTGCTTGCGCGTAGATTTTCGGCGCACGTTTGTTCCATGAATCAGCCCCTTAGTCCCTACTACAGTTGCTTGAGGCCACACTTGTCGGACCCATACCAAAAAACCCTTTTTATTTTCCTAAGAAGAGCCACACCCGTATCCCTTACCAGATCATTTTCCCCACCAAGACTAATCCCCCCCATCTGGAGGCCCATAGCTTTCCCTCAACCCAGCCAACATAGGAAGCAACTGATCCCAGCCCAGCCCCCCAAACCCGGACCATCTTACCACAACATCTTCATAGCCACACCCCAGTTGCCTGCCAACAACCCTTTTCTCAGCTTCTTACCCCGCCCACTTAACTCTAGAATGTCCCAAAAAAACAGATTTTTGACATCTGACCGGACCTCCTAGCAGCATCTGAAAAAGAAATTACAAAATCACTTACAACTCAACAACATCCTAATAAATGCAACACTCCTGCTACCTACTGAAAAATTCTATAAAGACATCCCGTTTGCCCCGGTCCCTGACATACCCTTTGTATCTCCCTTACTCCCAGCGTCCCAACCTTTTCACCTACTCCTCTTAATAGCCCCGCCAGCTACCTTCAGATGCTGCACCCCTCCTAAATGAATGAGTTCCAACCTCCTAACCTTTCCCCCACCACTAGTAACACCTCCTCAGTACCCTATCCTTTCTGGCCATCTCCTTAACCCTCTCGGGAAAACACCCCAGGTCCTCTCCTACCTGTCCCCCTATATTCCGCCCCTTTCACCTAACCTTTAAACAATACACCTAAACCCACTTAGCCCCCCTTTTCCCTCTATTACCCTCCTGCTCACCCTTGCCCCCCCACCTTCCATAACCTTATTAATTTGGCCCTGCGTTGCCCCCGCTGCACCGGGGGCCCAAGTGCACCCCTGTCCATGCAGGCCCTTTACTTTATTGCACCTCTCGCCACTGCACCAGGGGCCAAACCTGCACCCCCGTCCATGCAGTCCCTTCCATATAATTAATCTTCAAGCTCCTTGCGTCCATTACCACCTGTTTCCCACCTGCACCAGGGGCCCCAGTGCACCCCCGTCCATGCAGGCCCTCTTTCTGCCTTACTCCTCTCCACCGCTGCACCAGGGGCCAAACCTGCGCCCGTCCATGCAGTCCATTCCACATAAATTCCTCTTCCAGCACCTTGCTTCGTTGCTCCACTTTTTTTTCCCCCCAGCTGCACCAGGGGCCCTAGTGCACCCCCGTCCATGCAGACCCATCTCATCACTTCCCCTTGCTGCACCAGAGGCGCTCTCGCACCTCCGTCCATGCAGCCTGAAGCTTACTCACCTTGTCGTGCGGCAAGCGTGAGGGCTTCGCCACCGTCGTCTATGCCCTCCAAACGACGGCCACCACCCCTTTACAATTTCCACCGTTACATCCCCCCTGTGGCCCTCCCCTACCTACGCGTCTTCCTCCTCACCCTTCTCCTACCCCCTTTAAGTCACCCCCAACAACCTTTCATCAAATCTTGTGCCCCCCTCCTTTTACGATAAACTGAGCCCGACCTACCAGCACACCCCCATTTTACCTGGCATGCGGTCCTCCCCCCCACCTCCTTGCCCCGCTCCTTGACCTGACCCACTGTCCCCTGCCTGAAAACAATCTGTAACCGGATGCCGACCCACACACCTGCTGCACTCGTGTTTAAATTTGCACATCCACCTCGTGCAGCCTTCTTTATTGAACGCCCAACATGCTGTCGAGGGCTGTCCTCTGCCTCCTCCCCCCTCCTCCTCATGGGCGGGGCAACCAAGAAAGGGCCGGTAAGGCACGGGCAGCCCACTTGCTGTGTGCAATGTCGGGGCAGGCCTCGTTGGAGCCATCCATTGCAGCCAAAGATCCATGTCTATCTCCCCCCAGACCGCCTGACTGTCCTCCGCCATTCTCGCTCTGAATTCCTCATCATAGCGTACCCAGGCAAAACCCCCAAAACTCGTGAAAGCCTTCCTAATTACGTCCATATATTTAAGCTGGGCCACGCACCGCTCCGGGAATTTTTCACAATATACACTGGCATAAATGATAAATGCCGACGTCTAATTCTCAATAGTCACTGGGACCCTTGGGCGCGAAGCCAGTTCCCTCTCTTCTTCTTTAGACCCCTCCTTCGCTCTCACTTCCCTATGGAGCAACTTAAAAACATCTACAAATTCCCCCGCCTGAATCTTCTCTCTAGTCGCTGCCATCAAGTGCGCTCCCAACGGTTTTGTTATACCCATGTATGGCAGTTTTTTCTCCTTGTCTTTCACTTCAACCTCCTTTTCTTTTTCAACTTGCACCTCGAGCACCAATGGCTCCACCACCTTGTCCGTTTGAACTTCCACTGAGCAAATGCCCTTCTCATCCCCCAAGGCTCCAATGGCCTGTACACCAACTTCTTTCCTCACCCCTTGCAGTCCAGCCCCTTCATTTCCCGTCCCCCTTCTCGTGACCCCTCTCTGCCATGCAGATGACCATTCCCTTTCCCGTTCACCTCTTTCCACACAGGCCATCTGCAGTCTGGCGTCCACACCGATGCTCCTCATCTCCTTTCTTAGAGGGCTCCTACTGCGGGGATAAAACATGTTAGCCGACTCACCCAGCCAATAGTTCCACCGACCTCTTGCCCCCTGACCACCCTGCACCTGCCTTTCGCGATCCCACCTCAAAGTTCTACTCTCCTCCCCCCTTTCCCTTACAACCCTATAACCCTCTATCTCCCACTGCCCCACATACTCCTCCAATCCAACTTCATCACCCGTTAAATACCATTGTGGATGCAAGCTCATGCCCGAGTTAAGTTGATCTTCTTCGTGCGAGCCCGGGGCGTCCGCCCCGCCACTCTTTTGATGTCTTCTCGGTGGGGTCGCAGAAACCCCTGCCTGGTCCTCTTCTCGCGGGCGAGGCGTGCCGTCCTCCACCCTGGAATCCTCATCGCTAGGGGCCGTGCTGCACCCTCTAGGCTCCCCTTGCGCTGACCGAGGAGGGGCCGTACCAAAACCCTCTCCCTCCACCTGAACAGCGGGGGCTGCGCAGCGCCCACCGCCCTCACTCCTCTTACCCGGGGGGGGGCGTTCCGCGCCCCACTCCAACCTCCTCAATTGATGGGGACCTCACCCTCCTTCTCCCACCTGCATTTTTCTGCAGGTATTTACCCCCTTTTCCCCTTTGCCCTGCCATCCCCTTCTGTGCCCCATCACCGCCCCCACCGTGGTTCCCTTGACCCACCTCTTTTTGAGCACTCCTACCTTCCCCTCTGCTATCATTGACTCCCTCCCTCACTGGCTCCCCCCCCGACATCATTTCTCCCCCGAACGCCCTCCTAACTATCTCCCTCCTCGTCTTCCTGCCTCTGGATTCCCAAACCTCCCCTCTCCCAGCCGCGGTGGTGCAAGCCACCACTGCCGCGAGAGCCCCATCTGCCGCTGTTCTACGCTGCGGCCTACCACCACTTACCTCCCCCTCTCCCGTGACCTCCCCCACCGCCCCTTCCAATTGGGCCTTAGATGCCCTGCTAATGATTTCCAGGGCCTCCCTCGGAGCCCTTGCATCTACCCCAGCCTTCTTGCTGGCTCCCTGACCCACCATAGTGCGCTCAATAGTATGACAGCGCACTAAAATATATGCCCCTAACTAACCACCTAGCTGACTCCCGAGCCAGAACCTACCCGGGGTCCCTAACACTAAAATAAATGCACAAAAATGTTGGAGAAGCCCCCAAATATAGCCCTGGTAGATAATTGCTATTAACACCTAATGAACTGATTAATACTAAAATGTATGCCCCATAGGTAACCACCTAGCAGCCCAAGTACTCCTGAAAAAAACCTACCCATAGACACTACCAATAAAGCAGCTTCCCTGAAAAGGGGGGGGGGGAGCACCCCAAAAATATAGCCCTGGTTGATAAAATACTATTACCAACCAATAGGCTTATTCAAACTTCTAAGAAGTTATTTTATATATATATATTTTTTTATATTTTATTTTACCCTGCCTGGTAACTCCTATACAGGAGCCGAACTAGCCCCAAAAATCTACCATAGCCACCCCCAAACTGCCCTGAACAAGAAGGGGGGAAAGAATAGTCCTGCAAAACACTGCCACACGCAGCACGGTGAAAACACACGCAGCTGTGCCAAAAAGAAATAACAGTGCGGCCCCTTTAAGGGATCTGCACTGCCATCTCTGTCAAACGCCCGCTACCGCGCCGCAGCCCAAACCAGGAAGCTAACTCCTTCACAGTAGAAGGGTGAGCTGTATCAGGGGCGTCATATAGCGCGCTCCCCGCCCCTTCCCCCTATCGAGTGGACCCGCAACCGCCTCCCGACCCACGAACGCACCATAGAGGGCTGCGACTGACCACCTGGCTCCTCTGACGTCCACGCAATAACCAAAGCTGCAGTAACACAAACGCGCACCGAGAAAGGACAATAAAATACCCCTTCCACCGGCACACAGAGGACCCGTGACGGGGAGGGGCGGGAGCAAGCTGAACACCGAACGCGGGCCGCTTCTTGAAAAGCCCACGTTCCGACACCGCACTACTTTTACAGGCGGACACCCCTAAGAAGCCTGACAAGAAAAAGCCCCTCCCCCCGGACACGTACAACCAAAAGGAAAGTGCTGACACGGTAAGAGGGGGTACCTTATGTACGGTACACCCGGCTTTGAGTAATATTAAAAGATAAGATAATGTTCTAAATATGCCTAACCTCCCCCAATACAAAAACTCGTACCCACCTCACCTACGCTACCTCCAGCACCGAGGGCACAGATAACAGGGAAGGCTCGGGAGCAGGCGACAGGACTGAAACAATCACCAAGTCCAACCGTCGCCTGCCTCCCGAACCTTCCCCCGCCCTTAAATACCCTAGGGAGGCGCTCTGCCCCCACGGCCACTCGCTGGCCGTGTGCAGCGCCAGGAACTCCCCTTCTGATTCGATTTGCAAAATGTACTTATCAGCTGAGAAATGCTGTGGTTCTTTTCTTTAACCTTTTTTGCAATGTATGTACTACTTCAGAAGGCTTCAACCTAGCCACATCCACTTAGATTTGCATATCACACACAACAGGCGCAATAACAAAAAGCTCAAATACAGCAAAGAACTAAAACCTACAAAAACATCAATGCCTGCATCAATTCATTGGCAGGGAAGCAATGAGCAGACGCCTAAAACTGGCTCATTTCCTTCTTTAAGACTCCATTAGATGTTTCATTTTTAGAAAATGTTTTTTTTTCTTGGTGACTAGCTCTTCCTTGTTAATATTTAAGGATCTTTCAAGATTTCAGCTCTTTCAACCCTGTTACTCTCTAAAACCGATGATCACAATACATTCATTAAATAAAAATGGTAACGATTTAAAAGTCAATCTACAATAAAAATGCTACGCAGATGAACATGTGTTTTAATCAGAATACATTAGAGGGATGAGGAGGAGCGACTGCACATCCATTGTGTAAGATGTATTTACGGGTTTTCATTATGGTACGTTGTGCTGCTGGTGTATCTAAACACAATAACATTGGGGAACATTCACAACAGAATCAGGTTTGCTGCACTGCTTCAGACCTAGCTAGCAATGCATAATGGCTCTTAATTAACCAAAGTTTTAATGGCATTATATATTTAATCGCATTCATAACATGTTTCCTTATGTAGCTTTTCACAGTATTATAGAAACTGTGCACTAGAGCAAGTGCAATTAGCAATAGGGCACAAATTGCCCTAGAGCAAAGACATTTTGGGGCAGATTCTCAAAATGTTTATTGGTGCAAGTGATGAGATGTGCTTGCGCATCCCATGCTTTGTGTCAATAAAAGTTGCGCCCTACAAATAAAGGGCATTTGAATATGGATTCAAATGCCCTTGCTTGCCCCTTTGCACAAGTAAGGGTGTTGCTGCACATTTAAAAGCGCATCCTGTATTCACAAAGTTGATGCACTTTAAAACGTACACACAACACAGCCACCCCCCTGTGCCTGATTGAACAGGCACATAGAGATGCACATTGGTGTGACAGCAGTGGTTTGAACCACTCCTGCCCCACTTGCATTTCTATCCCCCCAACAGAGATAGAAATGCTTTTCTTTTGTTTACATTCCACTTTGAGGGGCCATGGCACTCATGTGGGTGCTTGGAGCCAGTCTTTCGTCAGAGTTGGAGCACACTCCTGACAATAACGCATGCAAGGGGCTGGACGCTGCTTCTTTTGTGCTGCTGTCCGTCCCCATTGAAAAGTGCAGGTCACCTTTGAGCATAAGGTGACCTGAGAATTTCACACACACGTGCAAATAAAAACGGAGAATCCTTTGTGTTTTTTTATTTGCACTTGTTTTGGAGACACTGCTCCATATTGAGCATCTCAGGTGTGTTCCTGCTGCTTTTTTGTTTAGAATTTTTTTTATTGTGTTATAGCTTTCAAAAATAAGCCTTTAACAACAATTTTATTTAGATGCACAACTTTACACATTAGAATTCATCTTCTTTAAAAATACACATAGTAAAGCATGCAAAGCCAGGATCAATTTTGCCCTGTTGTTGCTGCTGCTTTATACATTATTCACGAAACCAGAAACTAAAACAAATCCATTTCTGAGACTCCCTGAATCACAGTTGGGCATAATCAGAACAAAGATGACCCCAGTGTCTCGAGATTTACCCCAGTTTTTTATTCTTTGTGAATAAAGTAATGGTAGCAGGAGCAAATCAAAGATGTTCAGGCCATCTCCTCATTTGCTCCAGTGAACATTTTCTTGAATCGAGTTCATGTTCCCTCAATAAAGGTTTGCACTGAGACAATGTTTTGCCCTAGTTGTAGTGCTTTGCCCTGGTGTAAAAATGCATTGACAACATTTTTTTCCAGTAAGGCAGTTTTCATATGTACATATATCAATGAAAGTATGCTACATTAATATGCATGTTTCTAAAACATATTTATCATGTTGAAGGTGTTCCAGGTAAAATGTAATGTAATGTAAATTGGTCTTCTACCAATAATGTTGGCCCTGCTGCACAATCTACGTAAGAAAGGAGGGCACAGTATGTTAGTAGTATTTGTTTTATTTTTTTATTAAATCATTTGTTTGAAAGATCAACTTTTGGCTCATGTGCAAAACTAAGGAATTCAGACATTACATACATAAACATTAAAATCGTTAAGAACATTTACAAGTTACAATATCACATTTTCCTTTACATAAATGAACAAATAACTCCAAGGAAGAGAAAGAAAAAAAGAACAAACTAATGATGTTACTGAATCTCAATATCATTATGAAGCTAGATTTAGTGCATTAATAAAACCTGAAATCGCTATCACTGAGAAAGTAGTACGCCCTGCAAGAAGAAGGGACCAAATTAAATCATCTCTATCAACATAATTCATTGCATTACGCTCTTATATATAAAAGCTCTTAAAATATTTAGCATGTAAAATAGATGAGGCACTACAGTGTAGGACTCAATGGCATAAAGTCTCTGTATCTTTTGCAAAAAATCTACAACCCCCTTCATCCATGGGGATCATACCAAATCGCGCTAGGAGTATTCTAGTGCGTATAGCATTCCACCGAAAGCATAGGAAGCACAACCGAGTACTTCTATCGGGGTAAATGCTAGAAAAAGGTGCCAAAGTTCCCATATCTTTGTGTTCACTATGTAGATGTTTTGGTGATCTATACGTGTCTATTGATTCGAGTGTATAAATCCAATCCCAATGAAACAATCTAGTTTTAGTTTTCATCGGATTGCTACAAAGTTCCTTGGTTGTGCTTCCTATATCGTCCAAGATGCTTACACTCAGAGAATGAACTTCTTTCAGGTGTACCACACCTCCTGGTTTAAATACATTTTATTCAAATCTAAAAAAAAAGAGGGTTCCCAGGTGGGCATAAGAACGTTCTTACCAGCGAGAGGATACTCCACAATGCTCTTGTTTTAAGGGAGACCATCCCCATTTCATACCGGTTTATCGAAATTGGGGTAGATTTGGGAGCTTGCAATACTCGCATCCAAATTTTCCCTTCTAAAATTGGAAGAAGCTCCAGGATCTTTGTTTGGTGCACCTCAATTCAGTATAGTAACTTTGGAACTACTTTAGCCTCATAATATTGAACTGCCGGTTTTAGGGAAAATTTCCCAAATTTAGCGTCCACTTTGGACAGTTGATTCGACAAAGCAATGGCTTCGTCCTTATACCAAGCGGTTGTGTTGGAAATATTCGGTCTCGCATTCACCAAGAATCCCAGATACGGTAGGGAATTGAAATTCTTAATTTCTTTCTTAGCTATAAACCACTTTTGATGGAACTGTTTCCTAGACTTTGTCAACTGAATAACTTTTGTCTTTTCTGGGTTAACGATCAGTGACAAGTCTTTTACATACTTGACAAATGCATCAATGAGTCTTTGAAGACCAATTGTGGTTACATCAAACAAAAGAAAATCATCCGCGTAGGCCAGCCATTTAATTCAGAGTCCTGCTAATTTAGGAGAGACCAGGCCTGCGGCTGGCAAAAATTCTCCTGCATCTGCCAAGTACATATTAAATAGCAGGAATGCTAACATGAACCCTTGTTGAACACCCTTACACACTGGAATGCTTTCAGAGAGGGAGCCCGAATGATTTAAACATATTCTAAGTGTAGTTTCTGAGTAGAGAGCCATTATCATTCTCAATAGACCCTTTGGTATTCCCCAAGATGCCAATTTAGACCATAATAGACCCCTATCAACCACATCAAAGGCAGCTGTAAGGTCTAAAGACACAACATACACACTTTTGTATGTCCAATTCCATGCCTGGGATTGTAGACAGTTCATTATAGTTCTATTAAGTGAGTTACCCATGTTACACCTAAAGCCAGTCTGCCACTTTTTGAGTATCCCAAGTGCCGGGGATTGGACCTGTCCCCTCTTTTAAAGACTGGTATGATGTATGCTGTGGACCAAGTACGAGGATACACTCTAGTCTTTACAATGTTCTCAAATAGAATGGAGAGGACTTCTGACCATAACAAGGGTATCCCCCCGAAACAGAATATTCGGTAGACCATTTGGCCCTGGGGCTCTCGCCCGACTTATTTTGTGTAAACACTCCAACTTTTTCTTTGCTAAAATCAGTAGATTTTAACTCATCCTCATTGTCGCATGATTCACGTACTTCCTGAGGATCCCCTGATTCTCCTGCAAATAATTTAGAGAAATGGGAAACCCAGGTTGTCTCATCCACACCATTTAATTACAAATCCGGCTGAGTTATATCAATCGCGTTTATAATTTTCCAAAATGCTCTACTATCTTTATCTTTAAGAGAGCAGAGCATCTCCTATGCGTCTTCTTGTACAGGCATATTTTTGGTTTGGATGAGCCAGTTTTTATACACTTGTTGGGCCCTACGCATCCCTTCCTGCCTATCTAAATCAGAAATCAGGGGTGCTTTTTTGTAGTAACTTACTGCTTTCCTCATTTGTTTCTTGTCACGTCACTGTACACATGAGCATGATGGATTGTTCTCATTCCCTGGTTACCCTACTTCAAATGTTTACCCTCTATTAACATCAAAGACACACATTTCCCAAAATTTGCAGGTGTGAGAACATAAAATCTCCATTCCTCTGAATTTCTATTCGGGTAATTGGAGAGACAATAATTAAACCTCATCACTGAGCCCCCATTACGGGAGATCCTGTTCCCACTATTATTGATGGCCAGATCTTTAGAGATTACCATCCTAGGCTGTGCTTCCCCCATATTCATTTCCATCGGGAAAGCTGTTTCCACCATAGCGTGATAACTATGGGCGGTAAAATGAGGTTCGAAGAATATACATCTAGGGGCCAACCAATCATCAGTGAAGATGTAATCCAAAACTGACAAAGCATAACCATTGGTCCATGTTGGTACAATCCTCTTACGTTGATCATTTAATGAGTATAGGCCTAGGCCCTCCATACATTTATACCAAAGCCTCCCATGATAACTTTTTTTGCCATTCCTCTTATGCCCCCAATCAGGCTCAGTTAGGATTATCTTACTATCCATATTGCAACAATTTTAATTGAGGTCACCAACTAGCACAACATATCTCCTTTTTAGTGTTGAGGAATTACACCATTCCAAAATAAAATCTTCTAAACCCTGCAAAAAGACATGAAGTTCTGTTAACCGATCATGGCAATAAACATTGATTATCAGCAGTTCCAGGCTTCCTTCTGTTGTAATGATTTCGAAAGTCGTAGCTAAAGCACCAGGATAAAGTGCTGTGACTGCCTTGATCAATGTGAGGAGGCCGCCCGAAAGACGGCCCTTTGGGTCCTTAATAGCTGGTTGACCTGAAACAGAATAACTCTCAAAAATTGGTTAATGTGTCAACCATGTCCCTTGCAAAGTTATCACAAGAAACATACTCAGTCTGTTCATAACCTCCATGGAAGCAAAGAGGTGTCCATGCCCTCTTGTATTCCAACTAACCAAACTCAATAGGTTCTTTTTGTGTATAACAGCTTAGGGGTAATATTCATGGATTCAGTTACCCCTAAACCCATTAATCAGCTAGGACCAACCATTGGAAACCTCAGACTTGGTAATCTTATGCTGCAAATCTTAAATCAGTGCTCAGGCATTCTGGTCCCTCTTCAGACTCTGTTTATCAAGAGAGGTCTGTACCTCCTTAACTTCATTGGAAACGTCAAATCCTTCTACTCTAATGCCATTGCGTTGCTTTATTATGATATATCTACTACTAGACTAGAGTTAAAAACAACCACTGATCGTGATATGTTTTGGCGGTCAGGAAAGTGCACCTTTGATATATCAGTGGAGGCTATACCGGCTAAATTCGGTATTGAGCGAGTAGATGTAGAATGGTTGAATGCCTAAGGATAATCGAGTTGTTTTCCGACAACACGCTTTCAAAGACCAGAGTACAGTTTGTTTTAGTCTCAGGGGCTAGGCCATTTTTCCAAGCGCCATAACGCATGGGCCCCATTGATATATTTTTCCCCATTATAGGACATTTTGGTTTTTGTTCCCAAAAAGGTCTTTCACTCAACAAACTCACCTCTCTCAGACCAGTCTCTAATTGAGGATTATATAGTACCCGGCTGTCAACACTAGGTCGGAGATTAGTGCATAGTTTATTACTACTCCGGTCACTACCCACATCCAAAGGTATTTGGAAGGACACACCTTTCGCTTCTCCCTCTAATTTGGGCTCACTAATCAATCTGGGCAAAGTCTTTGGTTGTGGCTGTGTTAAAAAAATATTGATGTTGCTTGGCAGGGCAAAAACATACACCTTTCCTCATCCTGTTTGGGAGACAGATTTGCTTGTTTCCCCCAACCCACATCCTTGCTCACGGTCACACTCCACTGGTTGATCAGGTCTCCACAAGGCTTATACTTACTACTGTTTAGTGTTTGTTCCAATTTGTGATGTTGCTGATCCGTAGCCTTTTTCACCGTATTCTTTGGACTTATCATTAATCTCTTTTGTTTTGAAATGCCATGTTCAATTCTATCTTTAACAATGGCCAAATCTCCCCAAGAGGAGGGTACGGACTTCCCCATCGGTGCCTCCACAAAAGCTTTGCCCTTTTTAACTGGGTTCATCTTATCATCATCCTTAAATAGTACGTCCCTCACTGTCGGCTGGTTTAAGAGGGTGGATGTAAAGGATTTCATCCCTCCACCCCCCAACTAAATTTAGCAGGTGACATATTCTTAGATTTCTTCTTTACGGGAACTCCCTGAGCCTCCTGTGATTTCATTTTTTTGGAAGTATACGTAATTATCGCAGGCAGCCCCACTGATTCCATCTTACCACTAAGAGCACCAATGGGTAAATCTGTAACCTTCATATCCGGTGGGCCCATGTTTATACAATCCGGATCCTGATAACCACCCTGTGCCTTCCAATCGAATATTTCCTCTTTCTCCCTTATTAGGTGATCCTTCCACACCCATTCATACTTGCCGTCCTAGATTCAAGTTCGGACAACTTACCTATCAAACTCTGCTTCGGCTTCAAGGTCTCAAGCTTTTCCACAACTAATTGTAAAACAATGGAATTTTTTCTAATGTCTTCTTTCATCTCTTCATACAGGGAAACTAAAGTACACAAGACTTGATTGATTTCCAAAAGAGTCTGAGATGTCGGTGCCTGCCACCGAAAATTAAGTGCCGAATTGGAAAGGGAGGGACGCCTCAACAATTCGAATGGTGGGGCGATACAAAAAAAGATGTATCCAAATCTATCCCCCTTTTTCCACTGTCCGCAACCGATTGATTTATACTAGCTGATTCATCATATACCAAGAGATTTTCATCAGCTATAATGGACCTATTAGAAACATCATTAAGCTTAGTTGTGTTCTCCTCAGGAAAGCCCTGTGGAATTTTTCATCACATGAACCCCCACAGATATGACCAAGATCCAAGCCCTTCACTAACCTCTCTTTATGAAAGAAAAAGGATGTAATCTTTGACTCCCTTTTTCCCATGTCTTTGGGTGGGGGGGGGGGTACTAATAACCTTGGGAGCGCTCTGGTTCAATGTGCCCAGAGGGTTGATCTGGGTGCCCAACATGTCCTGATTTACATCACAAACTTTTATATTAACAGCGGCCTCCTGGGACAATGGAAGGGGCAAGGACATGGCCAATAGCATCTCAGCATCCGAGATGTACTGTGGTTTGGTCATGGCTGTAATATAACTTTTCCTACTCCTTAATTTGCGCATAACAGAAAATACGAGGGTCGGAGGTATAGCAATCCCAGGGGGTTAAAAGCCCAGTCTCGTTTCTAACACCTTATTCCCCGCACGTCCTTCCTGAGGGGCAAACAAAATAGATAAAGTTGTGCAAAATGTAAGCAATTAAAAATGCTATACTTAAAATTTGACAGGCCCGCTGCTCACAAAAAAACAAAAGTGACTGCAATACTTGTTATAAAATTCTAAACTCTTACTTCCCTACAGTTAGCTAGAAACAGTCTCCCAATAGTCATGCGAGAAATGTCACTTCCACGAGATAAGCCAACAATACAATAAAAGTTTCTTCCCCTTAAATATTTTAATATAGGCGTTGCGATTCCAGTTAGTCCTGCAATACTGCACCCTAACACTTACAACACATTAATAGTTAAAACAGCCAATTCACTAAACACAAATAATCAAATATTTAGTAAATATAACAGCAGTTCATAAGCACAATAAAACGTGGCACTTTCTTCTATTCATGTGTTTACAATTGACAGTTAAAAAGCAAGCGGTACCGCTATGCGAGCGCTGTAAAGTGAGAAAACACACGAATCAAACTCAACTTTTCTGTCCGGTTCGAAGCCCCTGCAAAATGACACTGTTAACACGTAGTTACTTATCAGAGGGCAAGGTTTAAATTGCATGCAGACACACCCACATTCAACTGAATTCTTAGCAAGCAATCCAAAAACTCGTTAGCAATAATAGCCCTCGATCACTGCGTAGTATGGAAAGAGCCGTTTTGCAACGGGGACAAACCACAAACAATGGAGCTCAAAGGCTTTTCGCCCTCAGTCACTCCAACACAGGGTATGTGCCCGTTTACACTAATAGAGAGGAAGTCACACCAAAATGCGGTGGAGCTCAACGGCTTTAGACGCCACCAGTCTCTCCGCTGCAAAGCACATTCCCCAGTTACTATTAGTTGTAGGCTACGTTGTTAAATTCTGATGTATTCACAAGTCACTGGCCTTAACAGCTGCTGTGTCCTCCGCTGGCTGGAAAATGTTCAAATTACTGCTCTATCCAAATTCTACAGCTGAAAACGAGGTGTAGATTTACCGAAACGTTTCAAACTGCTTTGTTAAGTTCCAGTATGCCCACCAATAACTGGCCTTGATAACGGCTGTGTCGTCCACCGGCTGAGAATATTCAGCTTGCTACTTTGCACAAGTTCTACCATAGGAGACAAAATATAGATTTTGCCGAAACTTTCCGATGGCGAGGCTATGTAAGCACGACCGAGCAGTAAGTCAAGGAGAGAGGAGCCTGTAAACAGTGTTTAGCCCCGTGCAGGACCACAATGGCAAATCACTGTTTAACAGCACGGACAAGAGGAGAACAACAATGCTAAACTCTCTGAAAACCATTTCTCTAATCCGGCGATCCTTCAATTGCAAAGACAGCACGGGGGGATCAGAATTTGCTTTTCCAGCTGGGAGTTAGGTCAGACTCAAAGACTCCACTACCACCGAACACTGCCAAACACACCGCCACGCTCTGCTAGTGGCAAGTGTTTTTAAAGGTCAAACTCTTCCTCTAATGAAGAGTAGACATAAAGAATGGACTTCAAAACGATCTTCCAACAGGTTTCACAGTGTTGGGGATAGGTCTGTGCTTGCTCACTATCCAAACGCTTTGCCAAACGCTCTGCTAGTTGCGAGTGTTTTTAAAGGTCAAAATCCTCAACCAAAGAAGAGTAGAAATAAATAATGGACTCCAAAACGATCTTGCAACAGGTTTCACAGTGTTGGGGATAGGTCTCTGCTTGCTCACTAAACACTCTGCCGAACACACTGTGTTAGTATAGCGGGAAGGCAGATGCAGAAAACGTTGGTGTTGATGGATGCAAGTCTGAAGTACCTGTTATCTCTGTGTGGATATGAAAATCTATGTTCGGGGTTGGTACCGACTGGGCAGGTAAGCCATATGGGCAGCCCCCAGATTGTGGAGTGCAAAAAATGAATGGCATGGTTATAGATAGAAGATGGATAGGGTCTGAATCTTCTACTAACACTAGACCAAGGAGGCCATATGTAGGAATGTGGGGGGTGTAAGGATGCAAGATTTTAATAGTGGGGAATTAGCTGAGGGATGAGGGGGATGGAGAGGGTGGGTTAGGGTTTTGTCACTTCCTGGTTCTTGGTGCTAGGTTTCACCGATATGAAAGGTGCAGACCAGTGTCACACAGGTGATGTTCCATGAGTCAGATAGGTTCTCACAGATGAAAGTGCCAAGAGTTTTGGAAAATGCTTGTCGTAAATTAGCCCACGTTTCTGGTGCACAATTATTGGCTGGCTGCTATTATTTTTCCTTTCTTTCAAAGTGGTTTGTTGAAAAGTCAAGTCTTGAGCTGTTTCCTGTAAGTCAGGTGTTTCTCCTCCAAGCGGAGGAGTTTGTGTAGGGTGTTCCACAGTTTTGTGGCCAGAACTGAAAAAGAGGATCCTCCTTGCCATTTCTTGTTAAAAGTGGGGACTAACGCTAGTTCCGCATTTATTGAGTGCACTGGTAGCCCACTATTAAAATAACGAGAACAATTTTCAAATGTTCACCATCATTGTGCAACTGCTAGCCCTGTATTTTGTGCCCACAGGACCTGGTCTTCAGAGTAGTCTCTAAACTCAGAGAAATTGCCTTTTATGACCCATTTAATAGGGGCAGATGACAATTCTCTAAATGGGGCCCAAAGGAAGGGGACACTCTTCCCCTTCCCCAACCTCTTTGGACTTGAAGACTAGGGTCAGATTCTTTGTGATTTCCGATCTTTTCTGAAAACTCTTCTCTTTGATATCTGGTTCCTGCCTGGTGACGAGTATGCCCTCTGCAGTGATGATCAGCGCCAAGAGGCCATTACGTTCAGATGTGATATCAGTGTGATATAAATGGTACCAGTGACTTACCTATTGTAACTTTTCTATCTGTTCTGCTGAGTCTAAAAGAGTAAACGAGGTATGCAAACATTGAAAAGGACTTAAAGGTGCTGCTTTTCAGCTACACATTATTATGTGTAGTTTTGTCCAGCTCTGTTGGTTGCCCACTTTTCTTGCCCAGTTCTTTCCTATTTCTCTTTGCTTTGTGCTCTGCCGTGTTATATTTTAACAATTATTTGTGAAGAATGACAGAGTCATGTCCAGGGAAGTTCCAGAGTTGTATGTAAACAAAGAATTCATTTATTTCAGACAAAAACGAGGCAACATGCAGGCGGGCACTGTGTTTATATTATCTTCATTAAGAGGTGTTCACACCAAAACACAACAAGTCGTCTTTTGACCAGATTGTGGAATGTTGAAAAGAGAACAAAATGTAATTCCCCACAAGTAATGCACTTCTTTGTTTTTACATCACCAGGTTACCCAAAGAGCAGCCACCAGCACTACCAGAAAGACATATTCAGCTGTTTGACTGCAAACTGCCACTCCTCATTACCACCTTGTGATTCGGTGAGTGAGACGCAGAGTCTCGTCATGGTGTGTAAGGATATTCTGCCACATCTCTTAATGGAAAAATTCCTCCCGTCCACACAACAGCGGATCAACCAAACCCTGAAGATCTGCATGGATAGTGCTCTACCGGACCAAGATACCATTCAAGCAGGCCAAGCGCTCATGGAGCTCCTGAAGACATTGCGAACATGTGATCCGCGGTTTGCATATCGTTACCCGGATTGCAAATACAGTGATCGATATTAAAGCCTTTATGGGACTAGATGAAGCACTTTCCTACCACATCCCAGACATCTATTTACACATCTTTCAACGTTGCCTTCCAAAGTATATCTCCTGACAGATGTACACTAACCATTACTAATGCAGCACTAATTTGCCTAGAAGCCATTAGGACTTTATCCTGAGTCTCAGGGATCGGTATCCAATCTAAGGATCAGGAGAAACGTTCTCAGGATCACGCAGTTTCTCAACATTCAATTAAATATTACATTATTTTTTCTTACTTTTTTTTAAGCTTTGTAAAAAAACAGAAATGTGAATGGGTTTCATAATAACAACATGCATTGTATTTGCAAGAAAGTGAGTATTCTCGGGGGCCACAGTAGTATGTTTTAGTGGGCATTTGCCTTTTTGCACTTCCATTAATTGAGGAGAACATAGTGTCTGGGCAAGAAACACATAGGTGCAAACAGTAGCCAGGGTAATCCCGGGTCAGACAAATTAGCAACCCAGCGAGCCCAGACCAAACAATCCTCTTTCTATGATGGGACTTGCTCATCATCAAATCTCAGGTTTAAGGACATCTCTTGATAACTCCACACTTTCATCATTTCTGTCAAAGGGAAATGTTGGAGAGCTAATAGTATATTAATAGCGAGCATATATGTATTTGCAAGGAGGAAGCATGCTGCATACTTTGTTCTACAGTTCGTACCCCTATCTCCCACTTTCACTGTCTGATTTTGGCATTCAATATACAATGTGTGAGTTTTTGTGGAAACACAAGCCTGAGCTGGCAGTGCGCACGCCTGATGAATATTGAGTCTGATGTACAAAGTGATTAAAGAAAGGCTGCAGCCGTGTGGTAAGTTAGGGGATTTTCCACTATCACCTATAATACATACATGGACTTAGAGGTACTGACCTCATAGATGCGCTCAAACAAACTTCTGTGAGACATTATTTCACCGTGCTGGTGATTTATATTGGTTTAATTCAGTAATTGGGAAACCAAAAAAGTAAAAAGGAAACTTAAGGCAACACAAATAAATATATTCCTTTTTGGTATTCAAACATATGTATGGTAAGATACACATTTGATGGTTTTGGTACCATGTATAAATCAATCATGAAACATAAGAGTAGTTCTGATCACATCCATATACAACAGTATTAAATTCATACTTCATATAATTTGTGAATAAACAACGACACGCCAACATGTGTTTCAACCTAACAAGGTCGTCCTCAGGGCGTAAAAACATAAAAACAAATTATATACCATCATCAATTACACTTAGAATTGTATATGTGTAGCTTTTTAACAGCTCCTTTAACGGAAGAAGGAAAGCAGAAGAAACACAAGAGAGGGGAGAGAGGACAAAACAAAAAGAAACAACGTCAAATTGGTGTGGACTTGAAAATCAAAGTACTTAACCTGTATGTACACATCATAGAGAAAGATGCTGGCCTAATATACTACGCAATGGCGTATACTGTAAAAACTACTTTGTCAGCTTTTACTCGTACCGAGTCCTAAAAGTCTTGAGGATTGAGTTATTCTCATCTACTGCGGTATGTGAGTTAGTCCCACAGAGCACAACAAGATTTGGTTATGTGCAAAGGTAAAATAAACAATAATTACCTTTAATTTGGTAGCTTTAAAGATATCGTGTTGCCGTTGTTTGGAGCGTAACATTGGAGTAAGGTGCTTCAGCACCTACTGGATTTTTGGCCTTTTGTTCCTGGCTAGTAAGGTAACTGTTACTGGTTAGCTGCAGTGGAATAAACACATGGATATGTGATTTCTCTAGTGAGTTTCAATATCTTTCATAAAGGAGCATATTGTATACAAATGACTGAAGTAATCAATTTGTGCTCAACAAGTGTCTTCTGTTTAGGTTACCTGTAACACGTTAGCCGATCTGTACAATGAGTAGCAGACGCCATTAATATGCAACGAGCTATGCGAGTTTCCTCTTCTAAGTATCGCCGTAATCTAATAGATATAAATTGAGAAGAAATGGGGATCGGATGAGTCCCAGAACTGCTCGTATCCACGTAAAAGTTAGCCTGCACTATGTCTTGTAAAATGATTTTATAGAGAGCTCAGATCGTAACTGTGTGTAGCTTGAGTTTACCGGCAAGAACCTTGAAGTGAAGAGCACACTGGCGAACTCCGTCGGGCACCGCAAGCGCATCGGCAGAGTGAGCCGGTTACTATATCAATGATGGTTGACTCCTGGTCATGTGACGCATCACGTGTCACCTGTTGCTAGGGAACCAAAAGTGTTTCCGGAAATAGCGAAAGAGCTGTGTTAGAGGCGAATTGGTACCTCGCAATCAATATGCATACAAGGTATATTAAAGTTCTAGAATTATTGTACCTAGTAATATGCTAATCTTTTAGCTTCAATATGATTGGAGACGTGATACTTGTTTCGGCACGCGACTCCTAGATCCTGGTAGCCTAGGAGATTATAATGCGTTTGCTGATACTATACGTGGGAAGTGTGCTGTCGCCACATGCAGTGTTATACATTAGATGTATATATGTTAGATTATTTGGGAAACCTGCATATTTGGCGGATGTCATATAGGATGGCTGTGGCTGGCTGATCATTTTTTGGGGTACCCTTGCTCCAAATAAACAAAAGTGTTGTCTCTGGGTGAGGAGCACTGCTATATTGAACCAATCCAAGGCATTGAATAGTATAATCACTAAAGTACTAGTGTCCACATATGTGATATATATAAAGCATAAGGGCAAACTGAGACATTTAGTTATACCTATTTTAGTGCAGGTATTTACATATGATGTGGCCCGATCCAAAGGCCCGTTCTGGGCCTACTGCAAGTTTGGCATGTATTTGAGAAAAAGAATTTGAGTATAGCTGATGATAGTAGTCCTACTCCTACCCACAAACAACAAAAATAATATCTCTGGGAGAAATCATCAGCAACTAGGTTTCTAAACCGATATATACAAAGAACAATTCTCTACCAATGTTTACATAGGGAGTCACATCTAATTATTTGAAAATTCTTATGTAAATATCTGTCAGTTGCAATATGGGGGCATTTTGTAAGTATGTCCCCATGAAAAAGAGATAATTTAGAGTTATTTGAACCTTCAAGTTGGAAGTGAATACAATGTGAATATAAGAAGACATTGAGCTCATGTACCTGGTTTAGTCCAAGAGAAAGACAATGTAATTTACATATAATTCTTGCTTCTTGTTGACGTAGCATCAACTCCCTGTCACAACCTCTCGGATGTGGTTTGATCTGTTGAAGTCCAATAAATCTGATATCTTAAGAGTTGTCCATTTGAAGATGTTTCTGCCAATGGGAGGCTAGTGGTAGTCTGATATCTTGACTGCTTAGGTTGTTGAAGTGTTCAGGAATTCGAAAACACACTTCACGGATGGTGCTTCCAATATATATTTTCTCACAAACGCACTGTATGCCGTATATATCAAGTCTTAAGCGACAGTTGATAAAATCTTTGATTGTGATTTGGAGCCCTCCATAACATTTGAATACCTTAGTTGGTGATAATGCATACTGACAAAAGTTACATGAGCCACATTTGTGAAAGCCTTCTGGCTTTATGCTTGAAGATAGCCAGTTGTCCTGTCTAATTGGCTCAGATTTGAGAAAGGAGGGACTGGGGAGATTTCTCAAAGTGGTAGCTTTAGTAAAAATAATATTGGGTCGTTCTGAAATATAGGTAGTCAGGTCTGGATCTAAAAGCAGTATATGCCAATGTTTTTGTAGTATATTATACAAGAATGTGCTGTCTTGTGAATACTTGGTAATAAAATTGACATGCACAGGATACGTGGCTCGATCCAATCTAGTCTAGTCTTCAAGTAGCTTGGGTTTTTTGACCATTTTCAAAGATGCAGTGGTTTGCCTGATTAGATGCTTAGGGTACCCTCTTTCCTGAAATCTGTTACCAATTGACTTACATTCTACTTGGAAAATGTAATCTTCACTGCAGTTCCTTCTTGATCTGGGTATATTGTAAATGACACTCCGTCTATGGCTGCTAGTTGCATGTAGAATAGAATAGAATTTACTGCAGTGGCCTTCTTGTAAGTGCGGGTCTGAATTGTGTTGGAAACTATATATTAATTTGGAAATCCAAAAACATAATTTCATCTGCATCCATATGTCCCGTGAAGTTAATTTCAAAGGTATTATTCAAGTAAAGCATAAATGCCTCAAACTCTTCTCTACTGCCTTCCCAAATAGCCAAAACATCCTCAATATACATTCACCAGGTGATGATATGATTCATGAAAGGATTAATGTTGAAAATGTATTTGTCTTAAAAAAATGCCATAAACAGGTTTGCCAATGAGGGCGCATATTTTGCCCCATGGCTATGCCTTTGATTTGGGAATAGTAGTCCCCATTGAAAATAAACTGGTTATGTGTTAAAGTAAAGTCTAAAAAGTTTTTAAGCATTTGCACATGTGTATGGTGTGAGGCTGAAAAGGTTCTAAAACTGAAATCAATTGTTTCCAAAGCCAAGCTGTGTGGAATAGATGTATATAATGCTGTCACATCTAGAGTGACCAAAGAATACGTTGGTTTCTAAATAACATCTTTTAAGATTTGCAAAGTGTGCGTGATATCTTTTAAATATGCTGGTATTGCATCCTATATGACATCCGCCAAATATGCAGGTTTCTATAAAATCTATAAAAATCTCTATAAAATCATTTTACAAGACATAGCGCAGGCTAACTTTTATGTGGATACGAGCAGTTCTGGGACTCATCCGACTCCCATTTCTTCTCCATTTATATCTTATTAGATTACGGCGATACTTAGAAGAGGAAACTCGCATAGCTCGTTGCATATTAATGGCGTCTGCTACTCATTGTACAGATCGGCTAACATGTTACAGGTAACCTAAACAGAAGACACTTGTTGAGTAACAATTGATTACTTCAGGCATTTGTATACAATATGCTCCTTTATGAAAGATATTCAAACTCACTAGAGCAATCACATATCCATGTGTTTATTCCACTGCAGCTAACCAGCAACAGTTACACCTTACTAGCCAGGACCAAAAGGTCAAAAATCCAGTAGATGCTGAAGCACCTTACTCCAATATTACGCTCCAAACACCGGCAACACAATATCTTTGAAGCTACCAAATTATGGCTAATTATTGTTTATTTTACCCTTGCACATAACCAAATCTTGTTGTGCTCTGAGGGACTAACTCACATACTGCAGTAGATGAGAATAACTCATTCCTCAAGACTTTTAGGACTCGGTAGGAGTAAAAGCTGACAAAGTAGTATTTACAGTATACGCCATTGCGTAGTATAATAGGCCAGCATCTTTCTCTATAATGTGTACATACAGGTTAAGTACTTTGATTTTCAAGTCCACACCAATTTGACGTTGTTTTGTTTTGTTTTGTCTTCTCTCCCCTCTCTTGTGTTTCTTCTCCTTTCCTTCTTCCATTACAGGAGCTGTTAAAAAGCCACACATATACAATTCTAAGTGCAATTGTTGATGGTATATAATTTGTTTTTATGCCCTGAGGACGACCTTGTTAGGTTAAAACACGTGTTGGCGTGTCGTTGTTTATTCACAAATTATATGAAGTATGAATTTAATGCTGTTGTATATGGATGTGATCAGAACTACTCTTATGTTTCATGATTGATTTATACATGGTACCAAAACCATCAAATGTGTATCTTACCATACATATGTTTGAATACCAAAAAGGAATATATTTATTTGTGTTGCCTTAAGTTTCCTTTTTACTTTTTTGGTTTCCCAATTACTTAATTAAACCAAAATAAATAGCCAGCACGGTGAAATAATGTCTCACAGAAGTTTGTCTCAGCACAGTCTGTGAGGTCAGTACCTCTAAGTCCATGAATATACAATGTGTGTTGGTTTTTTGCAGGGAGGTACAGCAACAAGGGCCACAACTATTAGGACTTTTTGACAAAATGCGGTTGTGCATTGCTGCTCGTATTGTTAGCAATGGAAATTTACCTTATACCAGGTTGCATTCGGCCCAGACCACAGTGAATTGCTACTGTCCCTTGTGTCCAGGAGAAATCTTAGCAGTATCCCTGGGCACTGCTTGCACCCAGTGGTGGGGTAGCATTGATCCTGTAGAAAGAGTTATTCCTTGAGGAGCTTGTACACTACCAGTCGCAGGCTTGCTCTGATGTTTGTTACAAATTTTTAAATGCAGACCACATGTACCTGGAGAACATACCAACCCCTGTGTATTGTCAGGGAGGGCATCAGAAGCGCCCCTTGTTTTGTGGATCCAGCACTCTGTAGTGACTGGAGGACAAAAATGCATCAGCTGTGTGTGATTCTGCAGCTGTAAGCAATATCAATCCCGTGTCCCATTCGAGATCATTAACACCCTGATTGCCCTGGCCAGCCTTCAGGACAGTAAGGCTTCTTGAGAAGAAGTCATGGAACCTCTTGAGAGCGTAAGCCTCTGATCCAGCTGCGAGAACTCTGATTCTGTGATGTGGTACCCAAGCACACCAGGGTGAATTTTGTGTTTGATGCATGCACCTCTGAATCTGGACACACCTGCCACTCTGGTCCTATGCAAGGAGATGTATCTGGTAATCACAGGCTCTCAGTGCTGAAATACCTGCAAAAGAGGATGTCATAAAGGAGCCACCAAACTGATGGGAAAGATCCATGCTGTTCTTTGACCACAATACCATTTTGCCCAGAGGACCAGGTGTAGGAACTGAATCTGCTTTCTTATGCTGTCCTGATGACCCGGATATGGACCAGCCATGCTACCCTGAGACACTGGTGCAGATCCATGCCAGATATGAAGCTGTGCTGCAGAAACACAAATGGGGCCCGCTGATCCCCGGTCTGGACATGCCATGTATTTGACCTGCTTTTCCAGCAGACCCAGTGTGCGTTGCTTCCAGTACAGTGCACCTGTCTCCCGGATTTACCTTGGTCCAGGGAACCAAATGATCTACAGTCATTCGGTATCCACAAGTTTGCCAGAGAGGATGTTACTGCAAACCTTGAAGTGCAAAGTTGTTGGAAGGAGTCCAGTGCAGGAGACGAGGAAAGAAGATAGTCCATCATAGGGTAGCAGAGTTGTTGGAGGGTGGAGGGGCTTGATAGCCTTGGGTACCTGGATGATGAATGGATGTTTTAGAATCAGAAAAAGAAACCTTGCCTCAGGGACAAGGTCTGCATTCATTCAATTACCCAAAACAGACCTTTTCAACTGTTGGACCATTCCTGGAACAAACATCAAGCCTCATGAGGAGCAGCAGAGCAGAGAAGATGGTCAATCATGGCGTAGCTGATTTGGGGGGGAGAGGGGGTTATTAGATACTCTTGGGTACTGGAATGGTGTATGGACCTTTTTAGAAGGAGAACCAGACCTTTCGCTCTGAGACAAGGTCTGCAATCATTTATTTAATCAAAACAGACTTGCTCAGCTGTTGGACGCAGCACTTGGCTGATGCATTAACCAGTCACTGATGGTTTGGAGGCAAGGATTCAGGGTTTGGAAGTCAGAAATGCAATGTCTCTCAAAGAAGCAATGATGCATGTGTTTAAATGGCACGTGACACTACCAAATTATGAGTGTGTTTCAAAATCCCATCCACGTTGGTGCCATAGACCTTTGTGTTGCTATCTCAAGGACACCAAATGTTGGTCTCTAGTTCAACAGCAATTGACCAAGACACCATATGGAAAATGGGCAAGAACTCTACCTCGGCATAGTGACTGCACATATTTTGCCAATTTTTCTCCTCACTTATTTTCATATTTTGTTATGACTAGTTAAGGCCTATTTTAGAATTGTTCATTATTGAGGAAAAACGTAATTATCTTTCAGGGTACACAAACTTAATATATGTTTAAAGCTACTATGTGTGGGAGTTGAAATTATAGAATGTGAAGGATAAAACAAAAGACGATGTAAGAAACAAAAATGAGTGGATCTTGCAAGAATGTACCGTAATGGGAAGAAAGAATGTAAATGAAATAAAAAAATTAGGAAAATGAATGAAGGGCAAAATAAGTAGTGTTAAAGTACCAAAACTGAGTAAGTTGGTTTTATTATTTAAACAAGGCTTCTGGACTCTAAATGAAGACTAACAATAAGGACTAGTGCATATTGTACTCATCATCCTGGTCTTTATGTTTTCACCTCAGAGACAGAACATTAATGGGCTTTTGCACGCCTTCTAACAGGCCATCTGAGGGCAGAGCTGGGGTCTTCACAATGCAGAGATGTTGCTGCTACATGTGTGTCAGATCTTCCTCCCACTTCACAGGGATGAACAACAAACGGGGAAGACGTAACCGACCTTTGTGGGGTTACCAAGTTTATTAGGTTTTTTTAAGTATATGTTCACTGCTTTCTGCCGGGGGCGTACTGGATTCACTTACGGGGTGGGATACAGGCTGCTTGCAGGCCCAAGCAAATTGTGATCTTCCTATTTTCTTTCGTACACATTCCATCATCCCATGGTAACAACCCGAAGAGAGTGGAATCTTTTTAGGTAGGAAGGTAGCAGTGTAGACCGGCAGAGTTCCAGAAGCTGGATATAAGGAGAGTGTTGATTACAATATAAGGTTTCTATACAGTTTGTTATTGGAAGATGGAACCTGCAGCTAAAATAATTATTGGTGTTCTGCGATGTACTTGACAGTAACAGTCATTTGTGTTTGGATATGTAAATATGTTTAGATTATCAATTTAAGTCACAGCATCTAAATGAACCCCTGTGCACCCTACTTAGCAGGTAGGGGTACTTTAGCACTAAACTGGCACCACCCAAAGCCTTGAAGAGGTGAATCTGCGCTGTGACTGGACAAGGCAGTGCGCGAGGAAAGAAATTCAGAAGAGCATTAACCCTGTATATTACTACTTGACAGGGAGAGCCTAGCAACACTGAAAACAGGGACACAATTAACTTTATTTGACCAATTATATTTTCATCTCCAACGACAACAAGATGAAATGGGCACAGAGTTAAATGATTCCCTCTAGAATAAGCATCTCCATTTGTGTAGAGGTGCGAGGCAGAGATAAGTGCAAGCTGTGGAGCACTCCTTTGTCTGGGGGATTAGAGAAGAAAATGTATATCTGAAATCGAATTCTTTTCTACATCCTGCCCTAGAGAAAGTGCAAGATTAAGCTTACCCGAGCTTAATCTTGCACTTGCATTAAGCTTTCTCCAAGCAACGAGTTGGTGGTAGATGTCTTTCTTCGGCTGTGGCCTCCCTCTGGAACACCCTCCCTGCCTCACTGAAACGTGAGGAGAATCATCTCCAGTTCCAGAAGCACCTCAAAACCTTTCTCTTTGATTCTGCTTTTTCTCCTCCTCTCCCCTGATGAATTCCTGGCTGAAACTGCACTGGTTACATGGCCACCCTCTGATCTCGGGCCCAGGTCTTCCTGGCAACCCCTGCATGTGGGGACTGTTTCTGTATCCCTACAGTCCCACTACCAGCTCTTGACACCGGATGTCTGCACTTACCCTTGCACTTGCCACCAGCTGGCCGTACTTTTACTTACTGTTATTTATTCTATTATCCCATGTACTGCACTATCCCCTCCCCCTTCTCCCCTGCACTTTTCCCTTTCCCCTTCCCATACACTTGCGCCATCTGAATGACACCTGGCCTAGTAGGATCGTTGTCTCTGTCTTCCCTCTGTTCCCCCTCACTTGCCTCGTCGCGCCTTGAAACACTTGTGTATAGGTGCGTTATAAATGCCATATCACATCATATCCTATGCAGGACATGCCTTTGTCCTTTTTGTTCCTTATGCCCCTTAACTGTACCTGCCTCGATTAGTCAGTGAATGGGTTTTATTAGAGTGGGCTCCAGAATTACACATATCTTGAAAATTAAGCCTTATAATCACTTCCCTCCCACTGGTTTTGGGGATCCAGTTGCTGTCCTTACCACTTTATGTCCATTATACTCATGCGCGCAGCCACATGAGATATGCCATCCACACGCTATAGAAACTATTGCACCTGCTCTGGAGATCTCTTGCATGTGGTTTCTACCTGGGGCAAGCCCTGCATTTCAAGTTTTCATTGAGCAGTCAACATTTCTTGTTGCTTTGCTTGGGTGGTCCCTCTGAGCATGGACGCCCCCGTTCGATTACATGCTATTGGCATCACTAACCTTAATGTTGGTTCAGCTTCTTTTACCACTCCTCCCTCCAAAGGGTCTTGATGCAGGTGGTTCCAGTGAGGTTGGAGCCTTCACCATCCTCCTGGCTCTGAACAGCAGAGGGCTCTCGGCAGAAGGCTTCTTTTCAAGCTCAGTCCTGGACACAGTCTTAGTGTAAACAATCAAGTTCTAGTGTGCAGACATGGGCCTCATTACAAGTTTGCCGGTCCGGGAACTACGGTACCGGTAACCTTACGAGTTGTGGTCACGGGTGCCTTTCTGCCCGCCAGGTCGGACCTGGCGGGCAGAAAGGCACCCATGAGCACAGCATGTCGAATGCACCAGCACTGTTCTAAACGGTGCCGGTGCACCCAACCTCCCCATTCCCATTCGGCCCCATGGGGCCGAATGGGAATGGGGAGCATCTTTTTTCCGGTGCCCGCAAATGGAAAATTACCGGGTTCGGCAGGGCCGCAATGACCTGGTAATTGCCCGTTCGCGGGCGCTGGAAATAAAATGACACCGGCGGCAGCCACACAGCTACCGCCAATGTCAGTACGGCACTTTCCCTCCACCACTTTATCAGTCATTTAACAATTGTCAGTAACAGAGTTGATATAGTAAACAGACTGACCACAAAATAGTACAAAACAGATGATTTTGCACTACAGTTTTGAAAAATAAGTCTTTTGTTTTATCCTCCAATATCGCAATAGTGCTACTCACCAAAGCTGCAAATAAAATCTGGACATGTGAGAATGTAAGGACATCAGGGGTCAGGTTGGACTTCCACTCCCATCTCCAGTGCAAGTGCAAGGAGGGAGGGATGGCTTGCAATCCACTCTCACTGACTGAGCTCACACTTGCACTTAGGAGGAAATATCTCCCCAGAAATATTTTCATTGGGCTATAATCTATGCCACCTTAATTATAGTCAACATTTCCTTCAATCTGATGCATTCATGTATTCTTGCCTTTTTCAAGAGTATATTCTGAAGTTCTCTTCCGAAACCGGAGAAAAATGAATTAGATTTCAGTCCCTAGATATATGGCCAGGATGAATTCCATTAAGGAAGCACTATCTGAGTTCATTGAAGTGTTGTGACATAAGACATCCCTGGTGACCGGGTACACCCTACATCATTGGGTTAATAAAAGGACGGACATGCACTGGTACGGGGTGCAGTTTGAGTGAGCTCAAGACACTGGGGCTCATTATGACTCTGCCGGTGTGGAAACAAGGGTGCCGGTAAGCTTACGGCACAGTTGTTTCCGGACCGGCACATTACAGGTCTGGCTGCCGGAGCCGCCGTGCCAGAGAGGTCTGACCTGCCGGGCACAGCAGCCACGGCAGGCAGACCAGTCACAGAAGCACCGGCACCATTAGCAATGGTGCCAGTGCTTCGGTGTCCATGGTGCTATGGGACTCTACGGGAATGGGGACTTACAATTACGAGCGCCTGACTTTCCGGGCCGCCGGGACTGTAGTTTCCCATTGGCACTGGGAAGTCAGGTGTCTGTAAATATTTACTGGTCCGGCGGCAACCCACCAGTAGCACTGGCACAGTTACCGCCGGACCTGTAATGAGCCCCACTGTGTCTGTTATCGTGAGCATCCAGGCTAGTCGGCTCAGAGAAAGGAGTTAAAAACAAGGAGGTTGGAGGTTAGAAGAGTAGATAAGGTCTTGATGGCATTGGAGCAGGAGTAGGAGTTGTTTGGAGTAAGACAGAGTTTGGCAGTGGTTGGAATACGGGTCGGGTGGTAGTTGAAGGAGAAAGGAGTTAACAACAAAGAGGTTGGAGGAGATTAAGAGATGGAGAAAATGTTCTGAGAAGAATGAAGAAGACAGAGGTGGAGGAGGAGCAACATCAGGGGGCGGTTAGAGGGAATTAAGAGGAGGAGGTTAGTAACCAACAGGAGGGGTGAGTAAAAATCAAGAGGAGGAGGGTGGGAGCTTTCAGGAAAAAGGTGATGAAGGTCAAGAGCTGAAGGTTGATAAACACTAGGACGAAGGCAGAGAAAGTCAATAGTAGGTGGTTTGGAAGCATAAAACAGAAGTTGAAAAGACCTTAGCCACTAAGATCAAGGAGGCTTGTGTGGGCATGCTTGACCGTTAGACAGGGGTAGAGATGAAACTGGATATGACAGGGCTGAACCCATGGTGGGAGGAGGCATGAGTGATTGGGATGGCTACAAGGAAGAGCAGGAAAAGAACAGAGTAGTGATGTAGGACCTAGGACAGGAACCAGGGCCCAGTGTGAGGGCAGCACCAGAGACCCTAGAAGCACCTCATCACCGTAGAGACCATAACAGTGTGAGGGGAGCCCATACACCCAACATTGAGAAGTAAAGATTTGAGAGTTGCTGAGAAGACCATCGAAGGTTGTGGGAATCTGCAAACCCAAGCATGAAAACCAAGGAGACACACAGATGTTCATCTTGCAGTATGAAAAGCATGTAAGCCTAAGGCTGAGAGTGAAGGAACAGGGAGACTTAGTAGGTTATCACAAGGTGCAGGAAACCCTTAAGCATCCTTCTGAGGATCAATGAACTGAAAGACCCCAAGGAGACTCGTACAGGATTCAGGGAACTGATAAGCCTAAGACTGATAGGCAAGGGTCAGGTTGGGCCCACACACTCTGAGAAGTAGGAGACAGTATTTGGGACCTGCAAAGTGGGCCTGAGTAGAGTCCAACATTGTGGTTTAAAAATGTTTCCAAGAGTCGAGTCGACTCCTCCGTATCCTAAATCACCTAAGAGTCTTTCCAGATATTGCTTTGTCCACCAAGCTGGAATAATGCTTTCCTAATAAAGATTGCTTTACAAAAGAAACTTCTGTCATGGCCTGTCCGATTCGTGACACCCCGAACTGCAGTGGGCTTAGTGAGATCAATAATGATAAATGGCATTGCAAGTGAAGGTGTTCCACTCTTGAAACTATGCATCTGCAGAAGGTTCTTGGCTTCAGTCTGTGTAACCATGCAACATTTGGTTTGCACATATTTTGTAGTCAGTCTTTCTGGTACAGCACTGGTTTTCCCCTGCCAAATGACAGCACCATATACTCTCCAAGTCATCTAGTAAATTGGCAGGAAAAGCAAAAATGGCTAGGCAAGTAGTCTAATCACAGAAGGGAATAAAAAGGAAGTTTCAATTCTGGATTTTAAGATTAGGAATCTCCAAAATATGTTTAGCAATGTATCCGCCCTCTCTGGGCATTTCATATAATACAAATCTGAAATCTGGAGGGTGAGAAGGATAGATGTGCAGCTCTAGAGACAGATGAGTTTTTTTTCCTTCTCAGAGGCAAGATCTGCCATCGCATCACAACTCCCAGTGGCCGTGGTGATCAGGTCTCCAATCATGACCGCCGCCTGCTTTACTATCTTAACTCATGTGTTAAAATGTTTGTACAAAATATTCAACAAGTGTATAGGATGGCAAACCCACATTTTTATTTGCATGGACTAAGGAGTGTAACAAAATGAGTGTTAAACTGGGAGGGGCGAAATGCTTAGGAAACAGAGCAGTTTAACCACCTTATAAACTTACGAACATATATTTCCTATGTGCAAATACACATGTGTGTTATGTTATATTATGTAATTGGATCTTGCACAGTGGGGAGTCTGACATTTGCACGAGCAAGCATCCTGTGGATAAAATGGTGGCGTGTAATCGAAAAATGTGGTTCTGATGCACCACAATTTTTACATATGAAGAACATCTATAAGGTCCATTCCATGATACCTGTAACATGCTATTTATTCAAAGATGCCAACATGTGCTTAGATCATCTGGTCTATTTCAAAGCATTGCTAGCGATCAACATAATAATGTACATAGGTTGTGGCACCATAATTCAAAAGCAATTACATATGTAAAAGTGCAACTAAAGGAAAGAAGACATGAAAACCAAATGTGAACATTTCATAAGGTACCTTGATTTCAATGTATGGGTAAGCATCATACAAGAAAAAATATTGAGAAAAATAAAAATCTCAATGAGAACATGTATAAGGAGAAGCAAAAGACAAAAATAATTGCTTAGTTCTGTACTTAATGAAGTGTAAATTACCTTTTAAGTCAACGGTAATAAAAAAAGCTTACCGTGATCTTATCCCTCAAAAATCTTTTCATTATTGTTCTAATGTCACTGGCATGTTGTGTCATAGGGTTCTCGTTCTCTTCCAATTTAGTTCTGTGTAATCTTCTAAACAATAGGATTAAAAGATAGCCTAAGACCTATATTGACAGTAGTATTTATGAAAAAACTCTATGCTTAGTTGTAAGTCCAGTAAATGTTCTTACCAAATATAAATCTTATATGGCCTCACTCTAAAAATGTTATCACCTGTGAGTGGTTTTGCCCAATATTCAGCATCCTAAAAGAAACACAAAAATATCCCCAGTTGATGAGCAAGAAAGGAAAATGTGTTTTTAAAAATGAGTGAAAAAATTGGTTGCCCAATTCTGCATAGAGCCAGTATACTGTTCAAGCGGTTGTCAATGTGGTTAAATGTGTAGGGCTCTCAGGTTTCCCTTCCCAAGCCTAGGCCTCTCTTCAAAAAGTTCACCAATGTCTTTAGTGGGCCTCTTAGGATTCCCTTCCCCATGCCTAGGCCCCTCTTTACAAAGTTCAACACAAAACAAACTATAACAATTCTTCTTAGGCTTCTCAGGATGTACATTTCCCTTATATACAGTTCCTTTCACATACAATCCTTTCATGGGGTAGAATCAGAGACTTTCGAAAATGCCAGGCTCTTTGCTCCCCTAAGCGCAACCACTCTGATCTTTGGCCCCCTCTTTGTTTCTTGTACTTGTTTTCCTTTTAACCTTTTATCTTCAGGTGCTTCCTGCACCCCTTTTATCTTTTTGTGTTTCTTTCACTTTGTTGTGCACACTTGCACCTCCTTTTGCATTGCTTTTCTATGTTGTGCCTCTTGCACACTTCCTTCTTTCAATCGTGCACTCTTGCACCTGTTTCCTTATTATGCCTCATGCACACTTCTTTCACTCTTGCCATGCACACTTGCATCCTGTTTGGTTGACTTTCTCTGGCCTTTTCCTTATCGTGCTCCTTGCACACTTCCTTCTTTCTATCGCTCATTGTTGCACCTGTCCGACTCCTTATCGTGCCTCTTGCACACTTCTTTCACTTTCCTTGTTCCTTCTTTCTTACTTTGTCCTTTTAGCACTCTTGCTTTCCACTTCGTGCCACTTTACAAAATGTTGTCTTTCTCTCTTTCCGCTCCAGCCAACCCCATGCTCCAGAGTTTCTCTCTCTCACTTGTTCGAAACTCACCGGGTAGCATAGCACCGGGTGAGCAGTCTTTTCTGGATGAAATGGGTCGAGGTCAGGGCCTCACCACCTGCCCCTCAGACACCATTGGGACTAGCACACGTCACAAGGGAACAAGCACTTTCCTGAACACCGCCAGCAGGATACAGTCAGCCTCGCTCTGGCTCCCTGGAGACACAGCTCCCTAGCCACGCTGCAGCCCCTCATGAGCACCGGGCCAGCATCTCGGCATGCCGTTCTCCTCCGGCACTTCCAGGCTTCTCTTCCTGTAGCTCTCTGCTCCTTGGCTCCTCTGGTCCAGTTAGCATCCCCAGCTCGCTCAATGATTCTGGCAGAACCACCCTTTTTATACTGCAGATGAGAGTCAAGTGGAGTCAGGTGTGCACAGTTGGGGAAAATGCCTGACCTTGCCTGCCTCTATTAGTGGGACAATTCAAGTGTGTTAGATGGTAAGCCTCACTTTGTATACCTCCGTGGTTTCTAAGGGTCATCTTCATTGCTCCCAATCGCCTCTTCCTCGTCGCAGTACTTGTTGGAAATGGGGAGGGGGATATGTGACTGAAAATACCACATTAAGGCAGAGGGAGAGTGAGTTGGCGCATACATGGGAAGGGGGAAATACCATGTCTCTCCCTTTCGGTATTCTCCGCCCAAACCCACGTGACCCTCCACTCTGGTGATCTTCCCTCGCTTGTCCACCCACAGGGTCGGGATCCAAAAACAATAGCCCTTTCCCGGCCACCTAAATGAAATATCCCGGGGGAGTAGGTGGGAGAATACTGTTAGGTTTCTCACACTAAACATAGCATTTTTGCATAAATATGAATGTCAATATAGGTCTTAGGCTATTAGGCTATCTTTTATCATATTGTTGAGAATGTTGCATGGAACTAAGTTGGAAGAGAATTAGAACCCTATGAAACAGTCATACAATTGACATTGGAACAATTTATGAAAAGATGTTTGAGGGATAAGCTCATAGTAAGCTTGTTTTATAACCATTTACATAATAAGTAATGTATACTTCATTAAGTACAGCACTTATCAATTGTCTTTTTTTTGTCTCTCTTCTCTTTATACATGTTCCCAATATGATATTTATTTTTCTAAAGTAATATTTCTTTTATAATGCTTGCCCATACATCGAAATCAATGTACCTTTTTAAATGTACACATTTGGTTTTCATGTCTTGTTTATATAATTGCAACCTCAACACCACTCATGACCTTGATGCCATCTTCATCACAAAGACCTGGCGGACACCTCCACTCACATCCTAAATGTCCCTGACCCCGACGGCTACAGCATCCAACATAGAGACCGACCAAACAAGACAGGCGGAGGCCTCACAAACATCCACAAGACCTCACGGCCCTGCTCCAGACTTGGCGTTGACAACATTGGCTCCTTTGAAGTCCTCTCCTGCCATGTCGCGCTCTCCCTGATGGACACAGTCACCTTCCATCCCATCTACAGACCACCCAAACCGAACACCGCCTTCATCGGAGACTTCACCGACCTGGTCACCACCATGTCCCTCACGCACACCGACAACAACTTTCTAGGCAACTTCAGCCTCCCAGACAACAAGGCCACCAAAGGAAGTTCTCGTTGGTCTTCTCAACACCCTCAGCCTCACACAAAAGGTAACATCCTTGACCTAATTATCATTGTCTTCCCCCCACTACAGCTCTCCTCTCCGAATTGACTGGTCTGACCCCCTAGCCGTGCCTTTCAACATCCTGCACACCACCCCAGTCAAGCACTCCCAGAAGAAACTCATCAGGCAAACCTTCAGGTCCTTCTAGAATTTCCCGGTAGAAGCCCTCACGAGAGACCTCGTAAACCTCCACCTTGCATGAACCAAACACCCCCAACCGAACTGCGACTCTCTCCTGGAAGCACTCAATGCCACCCTTTCAGGATACATCAACTGACATGCACCTCTAAACAGCACGCTTGCAAACCAAACCATCAGCACCCTGGTACACGCAATAACTCAACCTCAGCAAAATGTCATCAGGAAACAAGAGAAAACCTGGCGCCGCTCTAGGACCGCATCCTACCTGGGGCTCCTCAAGGAACTCTGAGCAATCCGCCGACAACTCATCAACAAAGCCAAGGCCGCCTACTTTCAGAATACCATAGCAGAAGCTGACAACAAAAGCAGAGCCCTCTTCAAAGTGGTCAAGCACTGCGTCAACCCGCTACCCAGCCCTGCCATACCACACTCCATCGAAGAATCCACTGCCACCAACACCCTCATCATCCACAAAATCAGCAAGATTCGACAGCACACAGACCCCAGCTCTGTACCCACAGACCCACCTCACATCCCTCCTCGCGAAATCTCCACACCCTTGACAACAATGAAGACACTCTCAACAGAGGACCTGGTAGAAACCCTGGCTACCTTCAAAGCCACATCACATACAGACGCCATCATCCCAGCATCCATCCTAAAGACCCACTCCACAGAAGCTCTCCTTCCCTACCTAGAGATCATCAATAGCTCCCTAACTCAAGACACCTTCCCATCAACCCTAAAAACAGGACAAATCCTCCCTCTACTAAAGAAACCCACTCTGGACCGGACCCCGACAACCGAGGTAACTATCGCCCCATCACTCATCTTCCCTACCTAGGTAAGATCATCCAGAAAGTGGTAGTGGCACAACTGCAGCAACACATCAACACCAACAATCTCCTCCAAAACTACCAATCTGGGTTCAGACTCGGATGCAGCACAGAGACAGCAACCACACAGGTGGTCAACAATGCCCTCAACATCCTTGATGAAGGCCACCCCGGCCTCCTAGTTCTACTCGATCTCTCTGCCACTTTCGACACAGTAGACCACCAGAGAGTTACGGACAACCGACATCAGAACATGGGAGTAGCAACATAGTCATACGCTGGTTGAAGTCCTACCTCGCCAAACGCTAGCAGTTTGTTCAGCTGGACTCCTCTAGATTTCCAATGCTACTTGTCACCTGTGGAGTCCCGCCGGGCTCCATCCTCTCCTCAATGACCTTCAATCTATACATGGAGCCGCTCTGAGCCCTTCTAGCCACACGCAACATCCACATCCACCAATATGCCGACAACATAAGTATAGCTCAAGATCGACTCCATTAAGGACATCCATAGGTTCAAAACCTGCCTCTGGCTGATCCAGTCTTGGATGTCCAGTGCATACTTGAAGCTGAACCCCTCCAAGACCGAATTCCTACTACTCACCAACAACACTGAACACCCAGACACACAGACCTGGCTATCAACCATGAACTCTGAGAGCTTCACACCTGAGCTAACCTCCTGCACCAAGTCCTTTGGGTTCCACATCGACAAACACCTCTCCTTCAAGACACACATAGCTAAGAAAACTCAGAAAGCTTGGTATCAGCTCTCCCTCTTGCAATATGTCAAGCCCTTGCCCATTCCAGACAGCTTTAGATCCACCGTTCAAGCACTGGTCCTATCCCACCTGGATGGGGGCAATGCTCTCCTCAAAGGTCTCCCATCACCCTCCCTTGTGCCCCTGAGAAGTGTCCTACACATGACTGTAGGCCTCATCAAGGGTCTACAACCACATCACCCCAGTCCTCATCGACCTTCACTGGCTCCCACTGCATGCACGAATCACCTTCAAGTCGTTCTGCATCATCTATAAAGCAGTCGACCTCAAGTCACCCAGCTACCCTGCAGAGAAACTCAGCATCTCCGGCAGACAGCGCACCACCAGAAGACAGGACATGTGCAGACTTGAAATCCACCTCTACAAAAAGGAAAGGACCAGAAAACAAGCCTTCACTGCCTACGCCCCAAGACTATGGAACCTCTTCCGTGTCAGTATCAGAGTCGCCGCTACACTCCTACAATTCAGAAAAGAACTCAAGACCCAACTCTTCAAGGAATCTCTCTGCCTCGACACCTACGCCATCACATCGCCCCTCGCGCCACCTGACTCGCTAGATGCCACTCACCCCTCTCCTCGCTGCCAGCCAGTACAGCTGTACCCCTCCTCTGGGCCCCTCTGTATCCCACCCCCGCTGTATATATGTTCTGTTGTTACTTCTGAGAAGCGCTCTGTATTGCATTTGTACTGTTGTACAGATATGTTAAGCGCTCTGTTATGTATGTGTATTGCTGTATACCTCTGTAAAGTGCTCTGTTGCTTCTCAAATCTAGGAATGACGCACTAAAGTACTGAAGAAAGCACTTTGTGTTTTTGGTATTGTGGCGTCAGGCCACATTAGCACCTACACGCTAAGAAGCATGTCAGCCAAACTAACCAACATGTCCGCCTCTCTCGCTAAGCACTACAATCACTTAAGCTACGCAACTAACCAGACTGGTGTCAGGTTTGCACAATCCATCTCCATGCCTCTCCACCTTCCTGACTCTAGCTCTATCCAGCCGACTCGCTTCCTTCCGCCAGCCCACAACCGCTATCTCAATCCACCTCAGTCTAGCAATAGCATGATCAACCATCTAGACAAGTGGAGAACTGCAGCCCTGTCAACCATCCTTAGCTACAGTTGTCCAGGCCTACTCACCCTAAGAAACAGGAAGCTAGCATCTTTAACTAAGCTCAAGAGAAACTTTATCAACACCGCCCCTGCTATCCCACGAAGGAACTCACTCCTATAACTCAGAACACCTTGCTCCAGCATCACCACTAAAATACACCCCCACCAATACTAAGGATAAATCCTATCTACCGTCCAGTAATACTGGCCCCAACCCTTAAACTAAACATATGTACCTGCCCATAGCTCTAAGTCCTAGTCCAACACCCACTGCCACTATCCTCAACAGGAATAGCACCCCTGGGGCCGGTACTCCCTTTCGAGAACGATGTAGCCCAAGTCCTCTCTACTAACTCCAAACCAAACTCCCAGACCATCATCCTAGGTGACTTCGATCTAGGTTTGAACGACTGACTAGACACAAATGCACTATCCCTTGCCAATACTATCTCAGCACTTGGCTTTTCACACAAAACCCAGAACCTCACACATGTTAAAGGGTGCATCCTCGGCTGGCTTGCAGATCTTAACTGCAGGTCTGCCATCAATTCGAAGTATGGCTGTACATGGTCTGACCACTACCTCATAACATTTAACATCGCTATCAAGCTTGGCCCTACTAACCTCCCACACCTGGCCACCGCAACCCCTTCAAGAAACAAACAAAATTTTTACTACCCCTATTGCAACCGATTCTAGCACCCCAAAACATCAGAAATAGTGACCCTATTATCATGGCAAAACAGTACAATGAAATTGCACTCAGAGCCATACACAAATTAGCACCTCTTTCCATACGCAAAGCTAAACAATTAGTACACCTAAATGCATGGTTCATGCCCACCTTAAAAGCCCTAAGAAATTCCAAGAGAAAAGCCACATCTAACTGGAGAAAATGTCCCAATGAACCAAATAAACCAGAATTCACTGAGGCCACCCGCAAGTACAAACAAGAGGTCCTCCTGACAAAAAGAACTTTATACAACAAAAGAATTACCAAGGTCAACTCAAAAACAAAGGAACTCTTTGCCATCCTCAGGGAATTAGAATCTCCGGTACCCCACAGTAGAAGGTTGCAACAAGGATGCAAGCAGGTGTTCCAACATCCAGAGTGCTCTCTTTGATAAAATCACACTACTTCAGTCAAAAATTAAAGCTAAAAAAAATTTAGTCCAACCCACAGTACCTTCCAGTAAGCAACCGACTGCCATAGCTAACAGTGGAGTGCCACAATTTGAATTTACAAAGGTCTCCAACTCAGAAATCCTCAAAGTGATCACCAGCCTTAAACCCTCAAGTTGCCAAGGCGACACATGCCCTGCAACGGTCATCAAAGATTGTGCTCCTCAACTCACCCCTTTCATCACGATCCTTATCAATGCCTCATTTAAAAACAACTGTGTCCTGAATGATCTCAAAAACGCCTGGACCTTACCACTACTAAAAAAATATGCTTGACCCAAACATACCTTCTAACTATCGCCCAATCACAACAGTGCCCTTCCTATTGAGAATATTAGACAGGGTAGCGTACCTACAAATACAAAACTACTTGGAAGCTAATAACCTTCTTGGGTTACGACAGTCTGGATTCCGCCCAAGACATGGGACAGGAACAGCCCTCTTTGACTCAAAAATCCAAATGGATGAACTAAAAGACAAAGGGCAATTAGCCTTACTACTCCTCCTTCACCTCTCGGCCGCATTTGATCTTGTTGACCACAATATCATTTGCAAAAACTTGGCCTCAGCAGCACATTTTTCCCCGAATGCCACTCAATGGACGAAATAATTTCTAACAGACAGGACAATGAGAGTCTTCACCCCTAAGGCTGAAGCACTACCTACCGCTGTCACATCCGGAGTACCCCAAGGTTTGTGCGTCTCTGTAACATTATATAACATTTTTACGAAACCTCTATTTGACTGCCTTGATGATTTGTGTGTCACCTACACTAACTATGCAGACGACACTCAAATCCTCATCCCTATCATTGGCGACCATGCCACTGACAAAGCCACCCTCAATGTTATCTATGTAACTATCCAAGCATGGATGGCTTACCATGGTCTATGCCTGAACGACAAAAGGACTGAATTGCTCCTCATAGGATCACAACTCCGGGTCTCCAAACTAAATGCCAAGCATATGATGGTATTATTGGGGAATGTGAGGCTGCATTTCAAATGTGACTGCCAAAAACAGAAAGAAAGAAAGAAAGAAAGAAAGAAAGAAAGAAAGAAAGAAAGAAAGAAAGAAAGAAAGAAAGAAAGAAAGAAAGAAAGAAAGAAAGAAAGAAAGAAAGAAAGAAAGAAAGAAAGAAAGAAAGAAGAGAAATTCTGGTTGCACTCATACTTGTTCTGTGCAAGAGAGTGTGAAACAAAAGCAAAATTTAAAAGGACAGTATGCACTGGTCAGAAGCATTCATGTGCCTCAGAGAGATTTCCCCAAGCTGAAATGTATGGTTGCGTTCATAAGAACACGGAAATTCCCATGTCCAATTTATCAGTCCCCTTCTCTCTATGGAGACGGGAAACTAAACTGCACCTTAGGATCCATCCCAATTCCTGAAGGCAGATGACCCAAGTACCCCTCAAGGGGATTCAGTATTTGAGGGCTCTGCAGTAACTGCTACTTAAATGGGTAAGAATAGAACTGGACATTGTTGTTTCAGGCTCTTGTAAGCAACTGTAGAACAAGAAGAAAGTGTGATGGGCCCCAAGATCATAGACTGTGTGGCATAAGCACACTAGGTGGAGCCTGGCTGATCCAAGTTCCATGAGAGGCCTGTTAACTCTCCTGAGCCAATCCTTCCCTGCTTTTGGCTAATTGTGGAAGTAAGGGCACAAGCACAAAAGGTGGCAAAAGCAGAGAAGGTGAAAAAGAAGACTGGCAGAGCAAAGCGACGCCGGCTGTACAACAGATACTTCGTCAACATCGTGCCTACCTTTGGCAAGAAGACATCTGATCCAAATTCTGAAGTTCTGTTCACTGTTCTTTGAAAATAATTATTTAATAAAATACTGAATAAAACCTGTTCAAGTAAGGGATGATCTCACCTGGACGAAGATAAAGTGATCAGACTTGAAGAGGATTCCCGGTACTTTGTTTGCGTCTTCTCCCAGGGAGAATGTCCATAAAAATGGTCACTCTATTTTACATAGCACCAATATCTCTGTTTTGATCCATTAAGGCAGTGGGATGGCGTTTACATAGTCTGAAATACTGATTTCCATACTATTTTCCATGTTCACTCTCTAGTGAGAGGTGTACTTATGTGTGCCGCTGAAATTGTAGGCTCTACTGTTCAATCGCCTTCATGCAGGGACTTATAGTGTATGTTGAAGAAATGAGGAGGTAGGTTGGATCCCCGGGCATCTACACATATAATTTGCTTCTGTGAAGATTCGAGTGTGCCTATTCTCATCTGTGGACAGAATTTTCTTAGAATGGAAGAAATTGGTCTAGTTCATAGGGAATCCTGAAACTACCAACCGATCTCGCAGAATACTGTGGCCAATCATGCTGTAGGCTGAGGACAGGTCAAAAAGTATCAATGCTACTTAGTATCTGTTTTCTGGGTAGATTAGGTTCTCTCATATATCAACCACTGCTGCCTCTGTCCCACTCAAGGGTTTGAAGGGTAATTAGCAGTCTTGGCTGATATTACTGGTTTCAGCATATCCATGGACTTCACTGGCATCTACTTTGGTTTCATGACTGGGTAGAGTATGAGGTTGTCACATGAGTTAATGGTTCTGGGTTCTTCTCCCTAAACTTAGGCAAACAGGAATTCCTTAGGTTTTCCGTAGCTTAACTATTTGGTAGTCATAGTCAAGCAGTCAGGGACAACAGTCTGGAGGAAAGGTAGGTAGACAGGAATATACCATTACATGATATTACTTTTAAAAAGAAATGTCCTAACAGAGGTATTATACAAATATACTTTATATCTAATTGGATGTAAGTAAAGATGTTGGTGTAAGTGAGATGTTGGTTCATCAATTATCTAAGAATGTTTATTACACATTATCCCTGAGGTTAACATTGTCTGTTATGCCAGTGCAGGTTTACTTACTAGATGTTACACCAAAAAAGTCCAGGAGGAAATTGTAGACTACCTGGTGATAATCCGCCGAGCATTGAGATCCCTGGATTCACCATTGGCATTAAGGCACTCTAGTTGGCCTAAGGGATAGCGACTGAGAAAGTCTACATCCTCTTGCTCATAGCTGAGGGAAGTTGCTTCGAAGGTACCATTGAGACCTTCCAGTGGGTCACTCTCATCAGGGTCTTCTTCTACTTGGACGATGGGACAAAACTTTGTGTCATAATCCATTTTGCTGTAAGAAAGACTACTCGCCTCTATTGTTAAGACATCTGTATCCTTTTCCACTTTGTTAGTTTTCCCTGGGTCTTGATGGGAGTTAGGGGGATACCAGTGTGTCCTCCCTGTCTAACCCTGTTTTGGGATGCCTACAGTCTCTAAAGGAGCTTGAATAGGCCGTGTTCCGACCTCTTGGGGGTAGCTGATCAGCCTTGAGGCCTTTACAAGGAGCGGAGTTCTATATTTATTGGTATTTGTACCTGCCTCCCTTAATTGGTCTCCCAGATCTTGATGGGATTTGGAATCTGATATGATTAACCCGCCTTTGTTTACTTCCAATGTTTGGGGAAAAATTGGGTGGACAGATGGTATGACACTCTCTATGTGGATAGGCGATCTTAAACCTGATCTATCTTCCTGAGTTCTCCCCTCTTCCTCTACATTCTTATGAAGACGAAAATATGTGCAAGGACTGTCCCTTCATCTTTCCCTAGGTCCAACTGTTCCCACATTCTGGATCCCTTTATTTAAGGTGTTTTTCATGGAGACGTCATAATGCAGCTAGCCAAATGTTCATGTCTCTTGATTTTTATAAACCGGCAAGATAAATTGAAGAGGATGTAAAGACCTCTCTCAAAGGACAGTACTGTCAGCAATATTGGGCCTTACTTTCACCAAGGTTTTGCTGGCAGAGTTAAATAAACAGAGGCCTAGGGCAATCTCCACCAGCAAATCCAAGTAGATAATAACTTTCTCCTTGACTGGAATCCCATACCCTCAGGTTCACAAAAGCTGATAGCTGTTCCCCATTATGTTTTTGTGGGTGGGCAGGATGGCATTGGGGTTCAAGTTATACAATTTTAGGCTTAAGTTATACTCTCAGGAGTGAGATGGCCTCCTAGTGGGTTGGACACTAAAGGGCAGCAACACCTTAGCTTTAATGCTAGGTCTTGGGGTCAGTCAGGCAGTACATGATTACAGTTCTGATCAGCTTGTCCAAAGCCTAGATAGCCCCTGGTTGTATTGGGAAGATATTCTACTTTGTGTAAAGGTGGAGTTACGACTGCTTGGAGATTCCCCGGAAAATTGATTCCCCACTCGTTTGTATACATTTTTGTATCCCTACATTGTGTAACAAGACTTTAGTTTCCCCTGATTGTCTAGGTCTATGACGCCGGCAGTGACATCTGTGATTCCATGTCAGTCCTGACTTGGTGGCTAACCTTGGGTAGCTGCCTTGGGGATGGTAGATGGTTATGCCGATCGGGAACAGTCCTCTTCCCTGGCTGGCTGTTTCTATATCGATGAGACTGAATATGACGAAGCTAATAGACTGGGGAGTTGTACGCTCAGGGAACATAGCTGTCGGGGTTGGGCGTTTCACTAATATTAGTTCCAGACTTGTTTGAATCCCACTTCTAACACTACTTATGATAAGTCAGACTCAGGCGATGAACAAGAGGTTGTGTTTGCAACGTGAAGTTTCATTGTACCAAACGAAATAAGGCCTGTCCTGTCCCTACTTCTAAGGTGATTCTTTTCCCACATTTGAAAATAAAATGCTGCTCACCAGGTTGTCTTACAACGAAAACCAGTCCTCTGTCTAAAACCTAATCTACCTAAGTTATATCGCTACCACTAAAACACGAGATTAACATAAACTGAACCAGAAAGTTATTTAATGGAATTACTTTCAACCTTTGCAATGGTGGATGGTTTCTACCCCCCACCCAAATGTCTCTGTGGCTTCTCTCAGGCACAGGCCCTATTCCACAGTGCAGAGTGTCTCTTTAACTTCATGTTTTCCTGGTGGTGCTTGATCGGGCCCCCACTCATATGCTTCAATGCCGTCTCGCAGGCTGCCTGTTTGATTGTTCAGCTCAAGGTTCATTACCTAGCCCTGAACTACATTGCTCTCACCCCACCCTGTGGTTTCTTTTCCTTCTCCCTGGTTGGTTGGCTTGTTATCCGCCCCTTTCCTTGGGATCCATCTTCTCACAGCCCTATCGGTTTTTGACTTCTCACACCCCATTTTGGGATTAGGTGTCTCTCATTCAATCTTGGGGTTTTGTTTCTCTTACCCCATTCTTGGGTTGTCAAGTCTTTTTCTCTTTCCATGCTCTGGGGTTTTGTTTCTTTCACCCTGTCTTGCTGTCTCAGACTTCTCCGCCCACCTTGTGGTTTCATTGTTCTTTCCCTATCCTGGGGCTTCTGAGTTCTATGCCCACACCAGGGCTTCTCTCTGTCTCTTTTCCCACTGTGGGGCTTCTTGTTTCTTTCCCCACAATGGGGCTTGTGTTTTTTCCTGAAACCGGGGCTTCTCTCCGTCTCTTTTTCCACTCTCGGTCTTCTTGTTTCTTTTCCCAAACTGGGGCCTCTCTCTGTCTCTTCCCACTCTGGGGCTTATTGCACCTTTCCCCAGGGTGTTTGGCTTTGAACCTGTCTAGCGGTATCTGGTCACTCACCATATATTCGGGTCGGGCTGTCATAGCAGCATTCCTCGGGGAAGGCGGTCACCTCGGCTGATGTGAAACTGCTGTTCGGCTTCTTTACCGGTTCTCAACATCTGTTAATTGGTTTGGCTTTGTCTGGCTGATGCTCACTGGTTCATTGGCGCCTTGGACTACGGGTGCAGGTCAACCTTTTCTGGCATGGTTGGGATTTCTCTGCTTGTTCAGTCAAGTTTTGTTGGCTACAGAGAAAGCTGCATTCCCCACAGGCCTCTCGGCTCCTCCACATAACATGACTTCTGCATCGGGCTGCTGTCCATCTCCACTTTTCGGAAGGACGTCCCCTTCCCCGGGATTTCCTCTTCCCTTTTCTTCTTTCATGGAGTCTCTCGTACAGCCTCTTCAAGGTTCAGGCTCAAACGAGATTGGAAAATCTGTTGATTTTGTGTTCACATAAAGAGTGTCTTATCACAGGGTCAGAAACCATACCAGTTATTTCTAAAGGATCATACACACAATTATCCTGGTCTATCCCTTTATCATCATCAAAAGCTTTATTTTCGGCACAGTGCCATAAAAGTATACAAATTCATAAAACAGAAAAAGGAAAATAAAAAGTAATCATTTTACAGTTATAAAATGTTTGATGCAAAATGACCTTTAAAAATCCATTAAAACATCTAATTTTGTGATTTCATGTACTAAAAATCACCTCATTGCATACAGAGATTCTGTTAAAACATCTAATTTTATGATTTCATGTACTAAAAATCTTATCAGTGCATACAAAGATTTAGACTGCTTCTACAGAGGATCCTTAAAGTGCTTTTCTCTCTTGGGTCTAAGTTTCCAACTTCTGTGTATAAACTGTGCTATTGCATATACCTCATATAGGCGGGTGGACTGTTTGCAAAGGATTATTGCCTCATTAATGTGACATATTACTTCATTTATAAAAAAAACAAAAAAGGGCGGAGGTATATAAACATCGTAGTTTAAAATACTTAGGGCAAATCAGCATGATATACCCAGGAAACGAGGGAACTGCTTGAGAAGTTGGCCCTCCCCCAACTTAACTCCCACACTGAACTTGTTGGTGGTCTTCATGACCATCAGTCTGGATTCCGAGCAGCCAGAGGCCCAGAAACTGCTCTTCTGAACACCTGTGAAGAACTGCTTGCATCCCTTGATACCAACTCCCCTGCTGTCCTTATCCTCCTTGATCTCTCTTCTGTATTTGACACAGTGAACCATTCCATCCTCATAAAAAGGCTCCATGACACCCTTGGTATCTCAGAGCAGGCACTGTACTGGCTTACCTCCTTCCTAACTGACCTCACTTCTAAAGTCATACTGGGCTCCTTCTCCTCCCATACTTCCTCCTCCCCCTGTGACGTCCCCCAGGGCTACATTCTTTCACCTTGGCTCTTTAACATCTAACTTACTCTGCTGGCATGCCTCATTTCCTCCTTCTCCCCCAACTTCAAGTGCTATGCTGATGACACACAACTCTTCTTCAAACTTCCTACAGATGCCCTCGCACCCTCCTTCACCCCTGACTGTCTCTCAGCCATCCAGGCCTGGTGTACTTCTAATGATCTTTGCCTCAATGTCAGCAAAACGGAGATCCTCCCTATTGGGATCCCATCACCTGGCTTCTTCCCATTGCTCAGGCCATCATCCATGGGCCCTCCCCCTACTCCCTCTTTGGAAGCCAGAAACCTCAGAGTCATCTTCGACTCCTCCCTCTCCTTCCTCCCTCATACTCAGGACATTGTCAAGAAGTCCCACTTTCAGCTTTTCCTTCTGAAAGGAATTCTACCTTTCCTCTCTTTCCTCCTGAGACTCAATATTACCCGGGCTCTGGTTCTCTGTAGGCTTGACTATTACAATAGCCTTCTCCTTAATCTACCATCGTCCACTCAGCGACCCCTCCAGCTAATCCAGAATAGGGAAATTAGATTTATCCTTGGCCTCAAGCCCAGGGACCGCATCTCTCCTGCCTACAAAGTCTCCAGTGGCTCCCGATCACAGCACAGATTAAATTCAAACCCATCTGCATCATCCACAAGGCTATCTGGAGCCTGGGACCACTCTACCTACAACTCTTTAGGGGGAGTCAATCCCACTGCGATCCTGCTTGCCCTGTCCATTAGGGGGTGTTAAGCTTAGCAGGCTCACCACTAGTCCCAAAGTGGGTGGCTCGCCCTTGAGGAGAAGCAATGAATTCCCTGTATTTCTCTCAATACTCTTTTATGTTTAGTTATGCTACTTTCGCTCCAGGATATTTTGTGTTGAAATGATTCATTGTTGATTTGTACGGATTTTATCTCAAGTTTGAATTTTCTATCGTGACTAGAATTTCTCTTTGTAATCAGCTTAGATATGTAAGTAATAAAGCAGGAAGAATCCCTTGAAACTTTATTTGTACACTAAAATGTTTGAAATAATGCAGCACTTTTATAGATGGGGAGGTGTGGTCTGCTCAAATTATTGTAGAGGATTTGTAATTGTAACACTACGCTGACCCAAAGAAGTGACATGAAGAAGCCCTACTAGAATGTACACCCTTCTAAGACTCTGCTGGCTGTGAAGCTCTGCTCGTTCCGGACATATGACTATAAGGGTGTAGCCAAGAAGGTAATCACATCTCTGGGAATATATTTGACAGCAGTCTCTACCAGTCTCTACCATTGTACCCTCTGAAAGCCTTTGTTGACCTAATCACAGTTATGACCCTCCAAGAGGGTGAGAATACAGGACCTGAGACAAATCAGCAGCTTAGATGACAAAAGACCTGTGACTGTTCAAAACCAAACCGAATATTAGAGCGGGGATTCATTTCCACGGGATTGCACTCTGGGGAGTAACTCCTTCCCCTTTTTATTGTCTCTGGAATACAACTGCACCCCCTGCCACCAGGACTCTGTCTGGAATTGTCTGCAATGTATCCCAGCTCTGCTGCCTCTTGCAAAGACATTGTCAACATCTAACCTCAATGCCACAGAAACCCTGGGACCCTGTTGGGTATAATTTTATTATGGAAAGCATGTGGCAAGGTGACATGACAAGGTTGATAAATTGGGGCATACTCTGACATGCTTTGCATTTAGAGAGGGCCTTCTAGAATTGGGGCCTTCTAGAATTTCCATTTGATACAAAATAAGGAGAGTGGCAAGGTGCAGAATCTGTCAGGAATTAATAACATACCCCTGCCCCTGAAACATTGGGAATCATGATTGCAGAAGGTTGAACTGATCCTGCAGCAATCAGGAGACCTGTAAGTTGAGGCAGACCTATCCATAACAGCAAATGTTACTGTGCGGCTGGGCATTTAGTCGCCTCAACCCAAACAGGCCCACCATTTAAGAAGTGAGTACATGGTTGTGCATAAAGCAAGTTTATTGTTCAAAGCCCCAGTGGAGCGGTGAGATGGTTTTGCAGGACCAAACTAACCCAAGTCTCCACAAACCACAATAGTTGACATCTTATATACCATTTTGCAAAAGTTAAAACACTCCCAGACACTTTATTACAATCCACCGCCCACATATTATTGGACAAAAACCTCTTCAAAGAAATCCCATCTTTTCCCAATTCTTCAATATTTAATTCTTCAATTGGCCATTCTTATCTTGATAGTTATCTTCAGATCATATTCAGAAAACACCTCTTCTTAGGATTCGCCCGTAGTATAGGTCATGACATCAGTACCTGGTTAAACATTGGTATTGAAAACATAATTAATTACTAGCAATAACTGGCCTAGAACCTTTAACTTTAAGTGTGATTGCACATGGTCCGCTTACACATTTTAGCAAATGCGAGGAAGGCCTGAATAAATAGAATCTTCTTTGAACTACTGATTGAGAGCTCAACAACCCCAGAATCATGGCGCTTCTAAAGACCTACTAATTTATGCAAACACTACTCCAGAACATACAGCCTCTGGTGACCTTTAAAAACAATTAACCGCTGGATATCATGGCCTGGGGCCTCGTTTTTATTACCAGCCCAACAAATGATCAACCCCATCTATGCGACTTCAATACAATGAGCGAGGTAACATCTTTGCGGGACTGTTAAATCATAAACCTTGTCCTGTTTGCAAGTTGACCTTCTAACTAGATGACTCATTCTTCTTTCCGTTAACGAATGGTCCTGTTACTTACAATTCATGTGCAGCAGCTCACCACAGAAATTAAAGTTATTGATTTAGTAATTTTTCTGCTGACACTCAGAGAAAGTCAGTTTAAAAGTAAACGTGCATTTTGCAAGAGAGTCCCAACTACCATGTTTTTTGCAAAGCACCCCATTGTGTGGATTGTGTTCAAGTTGCATTTGTAGTTTTAAATGTGTATCTTTCTATGTCTGTGAAGATCTAATATGTATAAATTCTAAACAACTGGAACACTAAATATAACATATCCCATCCATAATTAACTGCACTCGATACATGTGGATTTGCAACATTGCGCTTAGTTCGCTGCCATCCCCCTGTCATCAATACGCTACGCGCAACATGAATCCCTCGTAATAATGGGGACCCTTCCTGAACACCCCAAC